>NC_072391.2:28175000-29435000 GCF_028885625.2 Pongo pygmaeus
AGAAAAAAAAAAAAAGAAAAAAACCTCAGCTGTGCAGACAAACACAGACACTGAGGGTGGGGAAGAGAAGAAAGTTGTGCATTCTATTGTAGATGCAATTTCCAATCTCCCATGCATAGTAACAGACAACTCCTTCCTAACGTAAATTGCCAGCCATCAAGTGTTCTTAGGTGGTGTTTGAATTTAAGTAAAATGACTCCTTGGGCAACTACCTGATGGCCAACAGCTTTTACAACATGTTTTCTGATATAAACTGTTTTACAAAGAGCTTGTATCTTTTTACTACCAAGCATTACATTCTGAACAGAAACTTAATAAGATTTTTCAGCAAAGATTTTTAAGAGTTTCCATCATAGGACCTAACAACAACTGTGTTCTATTATTTTTAGTGCAAGAGTAAAGACCCAAAAGAAACAGCATTTTCAATTTGACTTTATGGCCCCCCAAGTTGTGCTCAAGTTAAATGAAAGTTAAAAACCGGTACTGGGAAAAGAGCAAAGACTTTCGACTCCAACTTGGGTTTGAAATCCACTATTACTTATGAGTTATTGCACTTTGGGCAAGTTGCTTAAGTCATTTGTGTCTCAGTTTTCTCATCTATTAACAAAAGTAATTCTACTCTATAGAACTGATGCAGCAAAGGTTTATAGTATGGAGTCTCATACACAGTAGGGTATCCCAAATGCTTTAGTTCTATGTAACTCAACTCAAACCAGCTTAAGAAAAAATGAAAATTTCTTGGCCTGCCTAACTGAAAAGTTCAGGGTATGGTGGCTTCAGGCATAGCTGGATCCAGGAGCTCAAAAAATGTCATCAGGATACAATCACCCCCAACTTTAGGCTTCATTCTTCATTGAGCCCAGTGGACTAGCTAACATATTTCTGGAGCAAGCAAAACAGAAAACTCTGAAAGAACATAGGCTGAGATGCAGAAGGCCTGGATAAACCCTTTTTGGACAGGAAAAAACAGGTTTGGACACCATAGCCCATGTGATGTGTCCTAGTGGGAATGGCATTCAGGCCAGCGTAAGGACACAGTCCATCTTTGAGGGCAGCAAAGATCCCCTGGTGGCCATCAAGCAGACCACCCGGAGGCAAAACTCCTTAGCTGAGGAATTCAGAAGTAATTAGACTATTCTATTATCTGAAGCAGACATCTGGTACAAGGCTTCTTTTCTAAAATGTGTAAGAAACTAGAATTTCTATACATCTCTGCATAGCATGCATGTCAGAACTCATTGTGCAACACTTGCTGACATCAAGGCACCCAAATGTCTACAAATGTAATCATTTACCATGACCAACATGGATGATATGGCCCAAATTACCCTTAGGCTCTGTATTAGTCCATGCTCATGCTGCTAATACAGACATACCTGAGACTGGGTAATTTATAAAGGCTAGAGGTTTAATAGACTCACAGTTCCACATGATTGGGGAGGCCTCACAATCATGGCTGAAGGTGAAGGAGAAGCAAAGTCACGTCTTACATGGTGGCAGCCAAGACAGCATGTGCGGGGTACTCCCCTTTATAAACCCATCAGATCTTCTGAGACTTACTCACTATCATGAGAACAGCATGGGAAAGATCCACCCCCATGATTCAATTACCTCCCACTGGGTCCCTCCCATGACATGTGGGAATTATGGGAGCTACAATTCAAGATGAGATTTGGGTGGGGACACTGACAAACCATATTAAGCTCCCCCTTTAAGGTCCATAAATGCCCCTAAGTAAAAATCCACCATGGCATGCTCAGTCCTCTCTTCCTGGGGCACCTTGGTGCCCTCTTCTGCAGGGTTCTTTCTTTTTAACAAAACCTATACTGTTATTGGGAAATTCTTCTTACCACCAGTGAGCCAATCACTTTCCATTGCCAGGGCTCTGATGCCTCTCCTGGTAATCATCATCAAAGCCCCATGGAACAGGCAGGTCCAAGATTATAATTTCCATTTGACAGAGAAGGAAACTGAGGCTCCATCTGTGTTTTCTCTTGCTGCTATAACACATTACCATAAACTCAGTGGCTTGAAACAATACAGGTTTATTATCTTGCAGTTCTGGAGGGCAAGAGTCTAGAATAAACCTTACTGGGCTAAAATCATGGTGTCACAGGCCTGTGTTTCCTCTGGAGGCTCCGAAAGAGGATCTGTTTCCTTTCCATTTCCAGCTTCCAAAGGCCACCTGTATTCTTTGGCTGATGGCCCCCTTCCATCTTTTTTTTGAGACAGAGTCTTGCTCTGTCGCCCAGGCAGATCTCAGCTCACTACAACCTCCACCTCCTGGGCTCAAGCAATCTTGTCACCTCAGCCTCCCAAGTAGCTGGGACTACAGGCACATGCCACCATGCCTGGCTATTTTTTGTATTTTTTTTGTAGAGATGGGGGGTCTCACTATATTGCCCAGGCTGGTCTTGAACTGCTGAGCTCATGTGATCCTCCTGCCTGGGCCTCCCAAAGGTCTGGGATTACAGGCATGAGCCACCGTGCCTGGCCTCCCCTTCCATCTTTAAAGCCAGCAGCACAGCATCGTCAACTTTCTCTCTGACTCTGACCCTCCTGCCTACTTCTTTCCTTTATAAGGACATTGGTGATTGTATTAGGTGCACCCTGACAAACCAGGATAATCTCCCATCTCACATCTGAAAAGTATTTTTTGCCGTGTAAAGTAATATATTTACAGGTTCCGAAGATTAGAACATTGGCGTCTTCATCCACTATGCAGCCAGTCACAGGCTTATAAGGTAGAAGCCCCGCAACCACTCCTTAACCGCTCAGCTGGGATTTTAACTGAGGTTAATTGTTCTGAATTAAGAGACTTCAAATAAGAATCCTAGCTGTCCTGCAAAGTTGCTGTGTGACCTCAGTTAGGTCTCTCTGACCTTCTCTCCTTTTCTGTAAAATAGGGGTGTGGTTTTTTTTGTTTTTGTTTTTTTACAGACGGGGTCTTGCTCTGTTGCCCAGGCTGGAGTGCAGTGGCACGATCATGGCTCACTGGAAACTTGAACTCCTGGGTTCAAGCAATTCTCCAACCTCAGCGTCTCCAGTAGCTGAGACAACAGGCATGTGCCACCATGCCTGGCTAATTTTTAATTTTTTTGTAGAGGTGGGAGTCTCACTATGTTGCCCAACTGTTCTCGAACTCCTGGCCTCAAGTGATTCTCCTGCCTCAGCCTCCCAAAGTGCTGGGGATATTGTTTTAATGATTCAGTGAGACACTGGCTTTAAGTGTCTAGCACAGTGGCTGGCATGGAAAATGAGTGATGACAGGCATTTCCGGTGTTTTTAACAGCCTTGAACTTGCCCTTTTGAACATTTGGCTCAGGAAAAACAGGGGAAGAGCCAATGGCATATTGGAGTAGAACGAGCTTGGGCTTTGACTCAGCCATATGATCATAAAGAACTTGAACTTTCTCTGAGTTTCAGTTTCTTTATTCATAAATGAATGCAGGAGGCCCTTCTGTCACCGAATTAAGCAGAAAACGTCTGCCTCATAGCTGGTACCCTCAAGAAATATAAACTTTTTCTCTCACTGCCTTCTATTCATCCTCCTTTCTAATTGATTTCCTTCACTTTTTCTTTTCTCCGTCTCTTCCTTTCTTCCTCCCTCCATCTGGCCCTTCTTTCCTTCCTTCCTCTCTACTTCTCCTCCTTTCCTCTCTTCCTCTCTTCCATTTCCCATATGTGAGACCTCTATTTAAGAGTAATTGGCCTATCTCAGGGACTTCTGGTGTCTGCTCTTGGTCTCCCCTCTTATGTGTCACGGCAGCCTGGCAGCCTGTACTTTGCATTCATCAGTTTCTTAGTCGTACAATCTAAATGCTAATGACCCCTGCCCAACCTTGCCTCTTACCCTCCTCCACTAACGCAAGTCAACACACCCCAGAATAACTGTACAGATGCAAACAGGATCCACTCTCCCCACCCCATCCCCTGTGCAGGAAGTGGACTCAAAACCGTGCCATCGTTGGAAACCTTTAACGGTCCAGAAAGGGGAGGGGGAGTCTTTTGTAAGAAGCCCTCAGAGCTCCCTTCCTCCCTAGCAGGGCCCTATCTATTGAGCCGGCTGATGCCCACGCTGATGCCCTCATTCCCTTTCATGCACTGGTGGTTTTCAGTCTGATACTGAAAGTGCAATATGCTTGCCCATAATGATGTCTTATTGGAGTGTAAAGATTTTCCCATTTTGCTGCTTTATCCTGAATTTAAAGTATTTTGAAATTCACTTATATCAGAGAGGACCAGAGGCCCGATGTTTGCTATAAATAAACTCATGCCTTCAAAGGTGTTATCTATGAAATGGGAGATGGGCTAGGTTACTGCTTTTGTGGCTCACATGCCAGCTAGGCAGAATTGGTCAAACAGCTTTTCCATCATGAGAACCGGGCAGCCTCTTTTCTTCCAAGTGTTGGTCACGGGTGTGAGGACACTCTGACCTTGTGTTGTGAATCTATTCAATTGAAGTTTGTCCAACGTGTGGAGTTGGAAGATCATTTAGCTCTTCAGTCTCTGCTTGGAAAATCTGAAAACCCTGAAGCTACAGCAAAGACTAACAATATAAGGGATGTAAGCAGGGTTTGGTGAGGTGGCTGTTATTAGTGAATATTTGTGGAGTGGCTCCTGTGCACAAAGCACTCTGCCAAGGGCTTTTTGCAAGTTATCTTAATTAAACCTCTCAACAACCCTACGAAATTGTTGCAAGACCACCCAGACAGTTAGATATTCCTGAAACTTTCTTGCCATCTATCATCATGATATTCATAAAAAATAAATCGGGAAAACTCACATAAGTTGCAGTAGGTGTCTAGATTTACTGATGTGTTACAGTGACCCCGTCATGACCAGAGATTCCTTGGACCCAAAGGCAGTGTTCTCTATAGCCACAGTTGTTAAAAGCCTGCACAGGCCGGGTGCAGTGGCTCACGCCTGTAATCCCAGGACTTTGGGAGGCCAAGGCGGGCAGATCACCAAGGTCAGGAGTTCGAGACCAGCCTGGCCAACATGGTGAAACCCCGTCTCCACTAAAAATACAAAAAATTAGCTGGGCGTGGTGGCATGCATCTGTAGTCCCAGCTACTCGGGAGCCTGAGGCACGAGAGTCACTTGAACCCAGGAGGCAGAGGTTGCAGTGAGCTGAGATCACACCACTGCACTCCAGCCTGGGCGACAGAGCAAGAGTCCGTCTCACTCAAAAAAAAAAAAAAAAAAAGAGCCTGCATGCTGGGGTGCATCTTGGCTCAGCTGATTCCTAGCTGTGTGACATTGGACCAGTCATTTAATCTCTCTGGGCCTTAGTCCCCCATTTGTAAAATGTGGATAATAATGGTACCCTCCTCATAGGGTTGTGTGAGAATTACATGAGTTCTTGTATGTGAAGCACTTAGAAGAGTAGCCACCACGTGGTAAATGCTGTATAAATATCCACCAACTAAAACCTTTAAAAACGGCTTTACCTTCCCTGTGACGATGTTCTGAGCTGTCTCCCACAGGTCTGGGTCACTGGTATGCCTCAGATGACAAGCAGTAGAAAATGGAGCTCATGTTCAGAGGATGGGAGGGTGGAAAAAGATGAGAGATTCCTTAATGGGTAACGTACTTTATTCTAGGAATGAATATGCTGAAAACTCTAACTTCATCACTACACAATATATCCATGTAGCAAAATTTCACCTTCTACTGCATACATTTACACACACACACACACACACACACACACACACAATCATGTTTAAACCTAATCTTTACTGTGGCAGTAGTAAGGGGTAGGGCTTTAGGAGGTGATTGTTTCATGGAACTCCACCCTCATGGGTGGCATTAGTGCTCTTTTTGTTTTGTTTTGTTTTGTTTTTTCTTGTTTGAGACGGAGTCTCTCCCTGTCACCCAGGCTGGAGTGCAATGGTGCAATCTCGGCTCACTGCAACCTCTGCCTCCCTGGTTTAAATGATTCTCCTGCCTCAGCCTCCCTAGTAGCTGCGATTATAGGTGCCTGCCACCATGCCCAACTACTTTTTGTATTTTTAGTAGAGACGGGGCTTCACCCTGTTGGCCAGGCTGGTCTCGATCTGACCTCATGATCTGCCCATCTCAGCCTCCCAAAGTGCTGGGATTACAGGCATGAGCCACAGCGTCTGGTGGGATTAGTGCTCTTATAAAAAAAGCCAGAGGGAGCTGGCTTACCCCTTCCACCATGTTGGGGTATGTCAAGAAGGCACTATCTTTGAGGCAAAGAGAGAGACCTCACCAGACACCAAATCTGCTGGCATCCTCATCTTGGACTTCCCAGCCTCTAGAGCCATCAGCAATAAGTTTTTTGCTTATAAATTACCCAGCCTAAGGTATTTTGCTATAGAAGCCTGAATAAACTAAGACAGGACTCTACCCCCCAACATCATTACATGGCTGTCTCATTATTCAGAACTTGAACCAAACGCCATTTCCTCACTTCCTCAGAGAGGCCTTCCTTAGTGTTCTGGTCACCTCACACACTCATCACATTAAACTTCTGCCACTTTTAGAGGGTGGGAGAGATTAGATGGGTCAATCTGTCTGTTAACTATTGAAATCTTCACTATGTACTAGGCAATGGGGATTCAGTGATTAGCAAGATATATTCCCTTCTTCCAAAAAGAATTTATGTTTTGGAGTGGGAAGGCAGGAAATAAACAGATAAATATAAACATCTGAATACAGTAATTTCTGGTTTAGTTGAATACTTTAAAGAGGAGCCTTGTAACATATGAAAAAAAGCTCAACATCACCGATCATTCGAGAAATGTAAATCAAAACCACAATGAGATACCATCTCACACCAGTCAGAATGGTGATTATTAAAAAGTCAAGAAAAAACAGATGCTGGTGAGATTATGGAGAAATAGGAATGCTTCTACACTGTTGTTGGGAATGTAAATTAATTTAATCAATGTGGAAGACAGTATGGCAATTCCTCAAAGGTCTAGAACCAGAAATACCATTTGACCCAGCAATTCCATTAATGGGTATATACCCAAAGGAATATGAATTATTCTCTTACAAAGATACATGCATATGTATGTTCTTTGCAGCACTATTCACAATAACAGAGACGTGTAATCAATGCAAATGCCCATCAATGATAGACTGGATGAAGACAATGTGGTACCTATACACCATGGAATACTATGCAGCCATAAAAAGGAATGAGATCATGTCAATTGCAGGGACATGGATGGAGCTGGGAGCTTTATCCTCAGCAAAGTAACACAGGAACAGAAAATCAAACACCACCTGTTCTCACTTATAAGTGGGAGCTGAACAATGGGAACATATGGACACAGGGAAGGGAACAACACACACTGGGGCCTGTCGGGGTTGAGGGAGGGAGAGCAATAGAAAAAATAGCTAATGCATGGTGGGCTTAATACCTAGGTGATGGGTTGATAGGTGCAGCAAACCACCATGGCACACATTTACCTGTGTAACAAACCTGAGCATCCTGCATATGTACCCCGGAATTTAAAATAAAAATAAAAATTTAAGTTTAAAAAAAGAGGCTTGTACAACTATTAGTCTTTCTGGAAAATTTCTGGACTGTCTTATATGGCCTCAATATCTATTTCTAAAGTCTCACTGGAGCACATAAGTAGTATGTTACCCTTGAGTTGGTTTTTAAAAGGGAGTCATTGGGCAGAATACTTTCTTGTCAGAAGTCTCAAGCTAATTTCACTTAGAAGGGGTCTTGGGCTGTCAGGCCATTTCTTGATCTAATATTCAAGCACAGTGTTATTGGTGGTGGAGGGAGGAGGAGGATGGCCTAACGAGTCTCTCTCTATATAGTTTTCCTGGATTCAAGGCATGGAGCATACCTCAATAACGATCAGAAGGAGAGAGATCTGATCTCAGCAAGGGGAAATAAATAAATAAATAAAGTATTAGGTTCATGCAAATGTAACTGTGGTTTTTGTCATTAAAAGTAATGCTAAAAATTAAGCAATGTTATTACTTTTAATGACAAAAATCACAATTACTGTTGTACCAACCTAATATTTTTGCAGAGAAATAGTGCCCATCTCTGAGTCTAGCAGTATGGGAACAGGCTTATATTCATGATGGCTTGCATCATTGATAAGAATCTCTTGAGTTTACACAGAACTTTTCACATATGCACCTGAGTCTGGCTTAGGTTTGTGCACTTGTTTCTTTTGAGTTTGTGTAGTTACATTTTATACTGCCCTGGAGAAGGCAGAAGAGTTTGTATGTACACAGAGGAAAGCAGTGTTATTAACAATAACAGTCTGCTCAGCCTGTATCTTCCCCCCACTTTGGAGACAGGGTCTCACTCTGTCGTCCAGGCTAGAGTGCAGGAGTGCAATCACAGTTCACTGCAACCTCCACCTCCCAGGCTCAAGCCATCCTCCTGCCTCCTACTCAGGAGGTTTAATAACCTCCTAAGTAGCTGGAACTACAGGCATGCCACCACCACAACCGGCTAATTTTTGTAGTTTTGGTAGAGACAGGATTTCACCATGTTGCACAGGCTGGTCTCAAACTCCTGGGCTCAAGCAATCCACCTGCCTTGGCCTCCCAAAGTGTTGGGATTACTAGTGGGAGCCATTGTGTCCACTCAGCCTATATCTTAATGATGAGGATGGATCCCTTGACACGTGGAGCCCATTTTCTAACAGGTGTCAGGGGACTCCTCTCTGCAGGACTCCTGGCTCTCAATTGGATATAAGCTTGCTATGGACTGAATTATGTCCCTTAGAATCTGTATGTTGAAACTCTAACCCCCAATGTAATGGTACATAGAGATGGGATAGGCCCTTTGGGAGATAATTAGCTGTAGATGAGGTCATGAGGCTGGGATCCTCATGGTGGGATTAGTGACCTTATAAGAAGAGATACCAGAGAGCCATCTCTCTTTCTCTCTCTCTACCATGTGAGGAGCAGCTGTCTGCAAGCCAAGAGGAGAACCTTTGGCAGATCCTGACCATGCTGGTTCACTGATCTCAGACTCTAGCCTCCAGAACTATGAGAAAATACATTTATGTTGTCTAAGCCACCCAGTTTATGGGATTTTGTTATGGCAGCTAGAGCTAAGAATTCAGGCCAGGTGTGTTGGCTCTCGCCTATAATCCCAACACTTTTGGAGGCTAAGGTGGAGGTTGCTTGAGCCCAGGAGTTCAAGACCAGCCTGGGCAACATAACAAGACCCTGTCTCCACAAAAAGTAAAAAATTAGCTGGGTGTCATGTTGTGTGCCTGTAGTCCCAGCTACTTGGAAAGCGGAGGTGGGAGGATCACTTGAGCCTGGAAGTTTTAGGCTATAGTGAGCCATGTTTGAGCCACTACTTCTCTGGAGCAGGACCCTGTATCCAAAAAAAAAAAAAAAAAAAAAAAAAAGCAGAACTCAAGTCAGCTAACATTTACAGTGTGTTTTTCATGCACCAGGCAATACGCTAAGCCCTGGAGACATGAAGAAAAAGAAGATTTAATCTTTGCCTTAAGGGAAATCATAGTTTAATAGGAAAGACTGCAAATTAGATTACGTTATCACACAGAATTGTTATTCGAGTACTTAATTCCAATAGCAACTGAATCCAAAAGCCTCTTCGTATAAAGCCCAGGTGGTAAATTTCCAGATTTTTTCCATATAAGCAAGAGTTATTCCTTGAGAGCGCATAGAGGAGGCAGTCCCCATGAACCCCCAGATTTTTTTTTCTCACAGATAGACCTAAGATAGCAAATATGGCAAAAGTTTCTTAACAATGAGACCCTTTTAAGACAAAGTTCCCCTTAAAGCTTGACATGTTCAGAATAACAAGTGTGCTGCTTAAAATCTTACCTCTCAGATTCCCAATCTTTTCAGACTGGCCACCTGATGTTGTTACAGTCTTGCCAGCGCACCACAATAAAGCAGTCTCTCTTTGCAAAGTTTCACTCAGAGTTAATTGTCTCAGGACCAAGAGAATTAAGGAGCACGGACACAAAAGGTGAGGTTGAAGCGAAAGTTTAATAAGTGAAAGAAGTAAGTTCTTTGCCACAGAGAGGGGACATGGAAGAAGGTTGCCATTTTTACAGTTGAATACAAAGGCTTTTATAAGAAACCAATGAGGGCTGGGTGTCTCATTTGCATAACGCATGAATTTCTGGTAGCTCCACCCCATCCTTCTAGTGCGCATGTGGGCCCTTAGCTCAAATTACTCCATATTGCTTTGCTCCCCTTACTGCACATGTGTCAGGGAATGGAATTTTCCATTGCAGGGCATGTCTGGGCAAGTCACCTGTGTAGCCTTTCTTATCTGTGCAGCTGTGGACACGTCTTAGGCAAGCCCCCCATGCAAGTTTCTTTATCTGTGTCTGCAGGCAGTCCTTTTGTTTGAACTGAGGACCCACCCTAGCTGCCCCTCTGACCAGTTTCTTCCTTTCTCCTCTCTCAATGTAACCCCAAAAATCATGCCCTCCAGATAGCAGAGATTAAGAGAAGTATCTGCACTTAATTATAAGTCAAGATCTCAAGGACATAAAACAAGAAGAGTGGAAAATCTCATCTGGTTTTCATTTCAGGGACCCATAGCAAAGTTTATCTTAACAGACACAGGTCTAGTCAGAACTGCAAAACTGACTGGTCTGCAGAGCCAGCTCAAACTGCAGGCTTATAGGCTTACCAGGTCCATGTTCTACTCCATGCCCCTCTTTACAACAGAACAACACAGAAGGACAAGGACAAAGAAAAAAGGCAACAACAAAAAAGGCTGTTTCTGAGGGGAAAGGGATCAAACGATATGAATATTCATACTTCAAAATACCAAAAGTACACCAGAGACATCACACCCCAAGACTAGTCACACAGATCCTTTTTTTGCCGTTAATCAAACCTTGCAGGGGAGACAGATAGTGATTTTTACTGTTTGCTCAACTGGATTGCACAGAGAACCAGGCCAGGAGCCTGGCTGGTAAGAAATTCTTACACTTTTGCCAGGACGTCAGTTTCCTGGGTTCCCTTTGCTGTGGCTTCCTGAAAAAAAACAATTTATTTAACGTGTATACACAAACGCCTTCAGAATGAAGACTCAACTTCCCAAATAGGCTGTAAAAGGAAGATAAATCTCGAGACCCCAAACTCACTAAGCCAAAAGGAAAAGTCAAGCTGGGAACTGGGTGACACAAACCTGCTTCCCATTTGGTTCCTAAATAAGATGGCTACAAAGATAAAAAGCTACATACCTCCCTCACATTTTGCCCACAAGGAAATTCCTTGTAGGCTCCAATATCTTTACCTTAAATCATTTCTGTTGAATTTCACCTTGGCAATGTAAATTAATAATTTGTCTGCCCAAGCGAGGACCATAAGACAGAACTCAAAGTCATCCCTCCACTCACCTGAGACAAATGCATATCTGATTACTTCCCCTGTCCTACTATGTTACCGTATGTAAAACTGCAGATTCATTGAGCCAGAGGAAGGCAGGAATGACTATTTCCTCTACCCCCTCTCACATGAAAATTGTGTATTCCCTCAATTTCTGCCCTTTCTCCTTGAAGCCCTCAAAATCGTCTTTGGAAAAAGACATAGACCTGTCTCCTGGTGCACATCAGGATCAACTTTGGCAAATCTTTGCCAAAAGTGGGCAACTCTGGCAAATCTAAAAGGATTGAGACGTGCCTCAATCAGTTTTTTCAATTTACAAGGTACAGAAGCTTATACATCATCTTGAGATTACAGAAAACAGGTTGTGGGAGTAGGGAGAAGAGGAATTCTATTGAGGGGCAATATCATGACCAGGGAACAGAAATTAACATGTAAATAGTTCTGTTTGGAATTTACATGATCCTTGGAAACAGTCCTTATCTTCAAAGGGGGTCTGTTCAGATGTGGTTACATTTTTGGTCTTCTTTTTGCAATGGAGAATAAGAGGTAGGGGAACTAGAACACTTGTCCTCAGCGGGTCAGTCCTATCTCTGCATAGATAAGGAAAATTATTTTCCAGTACTTGAAGGTCTCTAAGAGTTTTTAGTTTAAAATACTCATTATACCAGGGAGCCATATTTTGGAGTAGAATATTTTGATATCCTTCCAGGTGGCTGGCAAGATGGCCAAATAGGAATAGCTCCGGTCAGCAGCTCTCAGTGAGATCAACACAGAAGGCGGGAGATTTCTGCATTTCCAAGTGAGGTACCTGGCTTATCTCATTGGGACTGGTTAGACAGTGGGTGCAGCCCATGGAGGGCGAGCTGAAGCAGGGTGGGGCATTGCCTCACCTGGGAAGCACAAGGGGTCAGGGAACTCCCTCCCCTAGCCAAGGGAAGCCCTGAGGTACTGTGCCATGAGGAACGGTGCTATCCAGCTCAGATTCTATGCTTTTCCCATGGTCTTTGCAACCCGCAGACCAGGAGATTCCCTCAGGTGCCTACACCACCAGGGCTCTGGGTTTCAAGCACAAATCTGGGTGGCTGTTTGGGCAGACATTGAGCTAGCTGTAGGAGTTTTTTTAATACCCCAGTGGCACCTGAAATTCCAGTGAGACAGAACAGTTCACTCCCCTGGAAAGTGGGCTGAAGCCAGGGAGCCCCCTAGCTCAGCAGACCCTACCTCCACAGAACCCAGCAAGCTGAGATCTACTGGCTTGAAATTCTCGCTGCCAGCACAGCAGTCTGAAGTTGACTTGGGGTGCTGGAGCTTGGTCAGGGGAGGGGTGTCCGCCATTGCTGAGGCTTGAGTAGGCAGTTTTCCCCTCACAGTGTAAACAAAGCCTCGTGGAAGTTTGAACTGGGTGGAGCCTACCACAGCTCAGCAAAGCCGCTGTAGCCAGACTGCCTCTCTAGATTCCTCCTCTCTGGGCAGGGCATCTCTGAAAGAAAGGCAGCAGCCCCAGTCAGGGGCTTATAGATAAAACTCCCATCTCCCTGGGACAGAGCACCTGGGGGACGGGGTGCCTGTGGACGCAGCTTCAGCGGACTTAAACTTTCCTGCCTGCTGGCTCTGAAGAGAGCAGGGGATCTCCCAGCATAGCACTCAAGCTCTGCTAAGGGACAGACTGCCTCCTCAAGTGGGTCCCTGACCCTTGTGCCTCCTGACTGGGAGATAGCTCCCAGCAGCGGTCGACAGAAACCTCATACAGGAGAGCTTCAGTTGGCATCAGGCGGGTGCCGCTCTGGGACGAAGCTTCCAGAGGAAGGAACAGGCAGCAGTCTTTGCTGTTCTGTAGACTCCGCTGGTGATATCTAGGCAAACAGGGTCTGGAGTGGACCTCCAGCAAACTCCAGCATATCTGCAGCAGAGGGGCCTGACTGTTAGAAGGAAAACTAACAAACAGAAAGGAATAGCATTGACCTCAACAAAAAGGACGTCCACACAAAACCGCTATCCCAAGGTCACCAACATCAAAGACCAACGGTAAACAAATGCACGAAGATGAGGAAAAGCCAGAGCAAAAGGCTGAAAATTCCAAAAACCAGAACACCTCTTCTCCTCCAAAGGATCACAACTCCTAACCAGCAAGGGAACAAAACTGGACAGAGAATAAGTTTCACAAATTGACAGAAGTAGGCTTCAGAAGGTGGATAGTAACAAACTCCTCTGAGCTAAAGGAGCATGTTCTAACCCAAAGCAAGGAAGCTAAGAACCTTGAAAAAAGGTTAGAGGAATTGCTAACTAGAATTACCAGTTTAGAGAAGAACATAAATGACCTGATGGAGCTGAAAAACACAGCATCAGAAATTTGAGACGCATACACAAGTATCAATAGCCGAATCAATCAAGCAGAAGAAGAAAGGATATAAGAGATTGAAGAACAACTTAATGAAATAAAGTGTGAAGACAAGAATAGAGAAAAAAGAATGAAAAGGCATGAACAAAACCTCCAAGAAATATGGGCCTATGTGAAAAGACCAAACCTACGTTTGATTGTTGTACCTGAAAGTGAGGGGGAGAATGGGACCAGGTTGGAAAACACTCTTCAGGATATTATCCAGGAGTACTTCCCCAACCTAGCAAGACAGGCCAACATTCAAATTCAGGAAATACAGAGAATACCACACAGATAATCCTTGAAAAGAGCAACCCCAAGACACATGATCGTCAGATTCACCACGGTTGAAATGCAGGAAAAAATGTTAAGGGCAGCCAGAAAGAAAGGTCAGGATACCCACAAAGGGAAGCCCATCAGACTAACAGTGGATCTCTTTGCAGAAACCCTACAAGCCAGACGACAGTGGGGGCCAATATTCAACATTCTTAAAGAAATGAATTTTCAACCCAGAATTTCATATCCAGCCAAACCAAGCTTCATAAGCGAAAAAGAAATAAAATCCTTTACAGACAAGCAAATGCTGAGATTTTGTCACCACCAGGCCTGCCTTACAAGAGCTCTTGAAGAAAGCACTAAATATGGAAAGGAAAAACTAGTACCAGCCACTGCAAAAACATACCAAATTGTAAAGACTATCAACACTATGAAGAAACTGCATCAACTAACAGGCAAAATAACCAGCTAACATCATAATGACAGGATCAAATTCACACATAACAATATTAACCTTAAATGTAAATAGGCTAAATGCCCCAATTAAAAGACACAGACTGGAAAATTGGATAAAGAGTCAAGACCTATTGGTGTGCTGTATTCAGGAGACCCATCTTACGTGCAAAGACACACATAGGCTCAAAATAAAGGGAAGGAGGAATATTTACAAAGCAAATGGAAAGAAAAAAAAAGCAGGGTTTGCAATCATAGTCTCTGATAAAACAGACTTTAAATGAACAAAGATCAAAAAAGACAAAGAAGGGCATTACATAATGGTAAAGGGATCAATGCAACAAGAAGAGCTAACTATCTTAAATATATATGCACCCAATACAGGAGCACCCAGATTCATAAAGCAAGTTCTTAAAGACCTACAAAGAAATTTTGACTCCCACACAATAATAGTGGGAGACTTTAACACCTCACTGTCCATATTAGGCAGATCAACATGACAGAAAATTAACAAGGATATTCAGGACTTGAACTCAGATCTGGACCAAGCAGACCTAATAGACATCTACAGAACTCTCCACCCCAAATCAACAGAATATACATTCTTCTCAGCACTACATTGCACTTATTCTAAAACTGACCACATAATTGGAAGTAAAACACTCCTCAGCCAATGCAAAAGAATGGAAATCATAATAAATAGTCTTTCAGACCACAGTGCAATCAAATTAGAACTCAGGATGAAGAAATTCACTCAAAACCACACAACTACATGGAAACTGCACAACCTGCTCCTGAATGACTACTGGGTAAATAACGAAATTAAGGCAGAATTAAGTAAGTTGTTTGAAACCAATGAGAACAAAGACACAATGTACCAGAATCTCTGCAACACAGCTAAAGCAGTGTTTGGAGGGAAATTTGTAGCACTAAATGCCCACAGGAGAAAGTGGGAAAGATCTAAAATCGACACCCTAACATCACAATGAAAAGAACTAGAGATGCAAGAGCAAACAAATTCAAAAGCTAGCAGAAGGCAAGAAATAACTAAGATCAGAACAGAACAGAAGGAGATAGAGACACAAAAAGCCATTCAAAAAACCAGTGAATCCAGGAGCTGTTTATTTTAAAAAGATTAACAAAATAGATAGACTGCTAGCCAGACTAATAAAGAAGAAAAGAGAGAATAATCAAATAAGCATAATAAAAAATGATAAAGGAGATATCACCACTGATCCCACAGAAATACAAACTACCATCAGAGAATACTATAAATACCTCTACCCAAATAAACTAGAAAATCTAGAAGAAATAGATAAATTTCTGGACACATATACCCTCCAAAGACTAAACCAGGAAGAAGTCGAGTCGCTGAGTAGACCAATAACAGGTTCTGAAATTGACGCAGTAATAGCCTACCAACTAAAAAAAGCCCAGGACCAAACGGATTCACAGCTGAATTCTACCAGAGGTACAAAAAGAGCTGGTACCATTTCTTTGGAAATTATTGCAAACAATAGAAAAAGAGGGACTCCTCCGTAACCCATTTTATGAGGCCAGCATCATCCTGATACCAAAACCTGGCAGAGATGCAGCAAAAAAAGAAAATTTCAGGCCAATATCCTTGATGAACACCAATGTGAAAATCCTCAGTAAAATACTGGCAAACCGAATCCAGTAGCACATCAAAAAGCTTATCCACCATGATCAAGTCAGCTTCCTCCCTGGGATGCAAGGCTGGCTCAACATATGCAAATCAATAAACGCAATCCATCACATAAAGAGAACCAATGACAAAAATAACATGATTACCTCAATAGATGGAGAAAAGGCCTTCGATAAAAGTTAACATCCCTTCATGCTGAAAACCCTCAATATACTAGGTATTGATGGAACTTTATCTCAAAATAATAAGAACTATTTATGATAAACCTATAGCCAATATCGTACTGAATGAGCAAAAGCTGGAAGCATTCCATTTGAAAACTGGCACAAGGCAAGGATGCCCTCTCTCACCACTCCTATTCAACATAGTATTGGAAGATCTGGCCAGGGCAATCAGACAAGAGAAAGAAATAAAGCATATTCAAATAGGAAGAGAGGAAGTCAAATTATCTCTGTTTGCAGATGACATAATTGCGTATTTAGAAAACCCCATCATCTCAGCCCAAAATCTCCTTAAGCTGATAAGCAACTGCAGCAAAGTCTCAGGATACAAAATCAATGTGCAAAAATCACAAGCATTTCTATACACCAATAATGGACAAATGGAGAGCCAAATCATGAGTGAACTCCCATTTACAATTGCTACAAAGAGAATAAAATACCTAGGAATCCAACTTACAAGGGATGTGAAGGATCTCTTCAAGGAGAACTACAAACCAATGCTCAAGGAAATAAGAGAGGGCACAAACAAATGGAAGAACATTCCATGCTTATGGATAGGAAGAATCAATATCATGAAAAGAGCCACACTGCCCAAAGTAATTTATAGATTCAATGCTATCCCCATCAAGCTACCATTGACTTTCTTCATAGAATTGGAAAATGCTACTTTAAAGTTCATTCATATGGAACCAAAAAAGAGCCCATATAGCCAAGACAGTCCTAAGCAAAAAGAACAAAGCTGGACGCATCACGCTACCTGACTTCAAACTATACTGCAAGGCTACAGTAATCAAAACAGCATGGTACTGGTACCAAAACAGATATATAGACCAATGGAACAGAGCAGAGGCGTCAGAAATAATGCCACACATCTATAATCATCTGATCTTTGACAAACCTGATGAAAACAAGCAATGAGAAAAGGATTCCCTATCTAACAAACGGTGTTGAGAAAACTGGCTAGCCATATGCAGAAAACTGAAACTGGACCCCTTCCTTACACCTTATACAAAAATTAACACAAGATGGATTAAAGACTTAAATGTAAGACCTAAAACTGTAAAATCCCTAGAAGAAAACCTAGGCAATACCATTCAGGACATAGGCATGGGCAAAGACTTCATGACTAAAACACCAAAAGCAAGGACAACAAAAGCCAAAATTGACACATTGGATCTAATTAAGAAACTATCATCAGAGTGAACAGGCAACCTACAGCATGGGAGAAAATTTTTGCAATCTATCCATCTGACAAAGGGCTAATATCCAGGATCTACAAGGAACTTAAACAAATTTACAAGAAAAAAACAAACAACCCCATAAAAAGTGGGCAAAAGATATGAACAGATACTTCTCAAAATAAGACATTTATGTGGCCAACAAACATTTTTAAAAAAGCTCATCATTACTGGTCATTAGAGAAATGCAAATCAAAACCACAATGAGATACCATCTCATGCCAAGTAGAATGGCAATCATTAAAAGTCAGGAAACAACAGATGCTGGAGAGGATGTGGAGAAATAGGAATGCTTTTACACTGTTGGTGGGAGTGCAAATTAGTTTAACCATTGTGGAAAACAGTGTGGCAATTCCTCAAGGATGTAGAACCAGAAATACCATTTAACCCAGCAATGCCAATACTGGGTATATACCCAAAGGATTATAAATCAGTCTACTATAAAGATACATGCACATGTATGTTTATTGCAGCACTGTTCACAATAGTAAAGACTTGTATCCAACCCAAATGCGCATCAATGATAGACTGGATAAAGAAAATGTGGCACATATACACCATGGAATACTATGCAGCCATAAAAAAGGATGAGTTCATGTCCTTTGCAGGGACATGGATGAAGCTGGAAACCATCATTCTCAGCAAACTAACACAGGAACAGAAAACCAGGCACCACATGTTCTCACTCATAAGTGGAACCGAACAATGAGAACATATGGACACAGGGAGGAGAACATCACACACTGGGGCCTGTTGTGGGGTGGGTGGCTAGGGGAGTGGTAGTGTTAGGAGAAATACCTAATGTAGATGACAGGTTGATGGGTGCAGCAAACCACCATAGCACATGCATACCTATGTAACAAACCAGCACATTCTGCACATGTATCCCAGAACCTAAAAAATATATATATTTTGATATCCTTCCACTACATTCCAAAGTCTTCCCTAGGTGACCTTTAACTGAAGCAAAATTTTGACATTCATAATGACCCAAGGTATCAAAAAGAATAGAAATATTTTTAAAAATTAAAAATTAAATATTTATAAACACATTTATTATATTTTCAGAAAAAAATAGAAAATTCCTGAAAAGCAGAAAGAAAAATTTAAAAATAATCCATAATTTTACCATCTATGGATAATGACTATTTACATTTTAATGTCTCTTTTCTTCAGAGCATTATTTTATGCACAGTTTTTTTTACATAATTATACCCATTGTCTATATGTAATTTTTATGTTTTTTTCTAGTTACTATTATATCATAAGCATTTTCTGCATTATACAGTCATTGTGAACACTGCCATTTATGATTTCATAATGTTCCACACAAGGACTGTGGCCTGGATTATTTAACCAAACGTTCATAATTTAAAATGCTTATCTCACTGTTACTTATGCTGTTATGATGTTGATCTTGTTGAATAAACTCACACGTCCCCTACCCCCACCCACCACCAAAATTTTGGGTTATTTCATTAAGTGATACATTTCAGTGTGTAATTACTGCTCAATGGATGTGACCATTTTAAGACATTCAATGCACATTTACAAGTTACTCTCTTAAAAAAAGCCTATGCCAATTTACACTGAGCTGCAGTGTAAGAAAATTACTACATTTTGCTACACTTTTGCTAATATATCATTTAGAAAGGCTAGCTAATTTGAAAGGCACGAAATGTTGTTTTTATTTGCATGGCTTTGCTCAGCAGATATTTTGAAAAAAAAAAACTGTCCATGTTTGTTAAACAGTGGCATTTCCTCTTTGGGAGAAATATCTGTGGTGTCTGTTCTTTACTCATTTGTTGGCTTATTATTATTATTTTTTACAGATTTGAATTAATTGAAAATTATAAATACATGATTCTTTTTTGTATTACTTCAAATGTATTTCCCTGCTTGTTGTTCTCCTTTTAAGTTTGATTAAGCTTTTTATGCACAGAAGATTAAAATTTTTTGTAATCACATCTGCCCATCTTTTCCTTTGTGAATTTTAAATCTCTTTTAATTCTAGACACTCCCTTTCTTTCCAGAAGCTTGACAATATTCATTTCTATTTTTTTACAGTTTATTTATTCTTTGATTAAAAAAATCTTTGATCTGTTTGGAAATTGTTTCGGTACATAACGTTGAAGGGAGTTTTCACATAGCTAGTCAAAAGTTCCAGTATAATTTATTCAAAAATTTTGTTTTTTCTCTTATCATAGGTTAAATTTTCACGTGTAATGAAGTATAATCTAGGCTATCTGTTATGTTTGGTTGGATCAATATACCACACTGTTTCAATCACTATATTTTCAAAGTCTGTTTAATTATCTGTTCATGTGATTTTTGGGGTATGTATGGTTTGGCTCCGTGTCCCCACTCAAATCTCATCTTGAATTGTAATTCCCATGTGCTGAGGGAGGGACTTTGTGGGAGGTGATTTGTTCATGGGGGTGGTTTCCCCCATGCTGTTCTCATGACAGTGAATGAGTTATCATGAGAGCTAATGGTTTTAAAGTGTGGCACTTCCTTATTCTCTTGGTCTATTTCCTGCCGTCTTGTGAAGAAAGTACTTGCTTCTCTTTTGCTTATGCCATGATTGTGTTTCCTGAGGCTTCCCAAGCCATGTGGAACTGTGAGTCAAGCAAACCTGTTTCCTTTCTAAATTACCTAGTCTAGGGTGCTTATTCATAGCAGTGTGAAAATGGAATAATACAGCGTGGTTCAAGTTTAAGGAGGGAAAACTGTTTTGAATGAGTTACGCTTCATTTTACTCTTTTTGCTTGACTCATAGTAAGAAACTGTTCAAAGGCAGCACCTATGACAATGAGATCCTTAACTCAGTGTCCTGTTTTTATTTTTGTTTATTTACTTATTTATTTTTCAGACAGGGTCTCACTGTATCACCCAGGCTGGAGTGCAGTGGCACAATCATAGCTCACTGCAACCTCTACATCCAGGGCTCAAGGAAACTTCCCACCTCAGCCTCCCATGTAGCTGGGTCCACAGGCATGTGCCACTATGCCCGGCTAGACTTTTGATTTTTTTGTAGAGATGGGGCCTTGCTATGTTGCCCAGGCTGGTCAACATAACCAGACCCCAGGCTCTACAAAATCTCCTGGGCTCAAGTGACCCTCCTGCCTTGGCCTCCCAAAGTGCTGAGATTATAGGTGTCAGCCACTGTCCCAAGCCCCAATTTTTAAATATATATTTTCTCTTTTTTCCCTTTTTCTCCTTGCTTACTTTATGTTTAGCTTCTTGAAAATGAAATGGTAAGCTTTGCTCTCTTTCCTTCCACCAGGTGCTCCCTTGCACAATATCATTTTATCTAATTATATGTTTGTTTAGAAGTTCCAGGGACTGAGTCTTAAAATAATCCAGGCCCCAGGTATGGACTTATTCCCCACCAGGCAATCACCTCAAGGCTGCAGTTAATTTACAACTTGATTGTGCCTAACATGGTGCCAGCCCATTCATCAGATGGGGCAATAACTCAAGATAAGTCATCGGAGCAAGTCATGTAGACCAGCACTTCCTCAGGCCTCCTGCATGTCCCCCATACCCAGCTCCCCTTTTTAACTTCTTGCATTCTGTCCAAAATTTTGAAAGATTTCTTTACTGCTAGTTCTGTATTAAAGTCACTTTCCTCTCACCACATTTCATACTTGTTATTTGACTTTGCAAGAGGTGAGCAGCCAAACCTGTGTTTCGTTACACTCAGCACAAAGATAAAGAAGGAAGTCAATCCCAGGGAGCCTCATATCCTTCTAATCTGATCTCTGACTCTTGAAGAGGATTTTGTGTGTAGATTTTCTTCTGCAGGCCCTCACTTGTGGGAGCTTAGTAGAAAGGATGACCTTCCTAGAGGTGGGTTTTATTTCTACTCCTATGATGGGCAGTCACTGTAGATCCCTTAGGCAACCAGAGGTTGTCCCTTTACTAACCATTCTTCTATTTACCTCTACCTGAACTTTCTGCTTTCCTCTCCAGCCTGCAAACACTTCACCATTGGGGGTACTCACTGATATGCTTTATTTTCCAGAGGATTTCATTTCTTCTCTATTTGAGGCTGATGCCCCTCCCAAGGTCAAAACCTTATACTTTAATACTTTGAATACATTCTTATCCACTTCCTTCCAGACCTGATGATTTTCAGCTTTTTGTTACTTCTAATCTTGCTCATGCGATCTCAGGTCCTTTGCTACATACAGCGGGGCTTGGAAGAGCTACATTGGGAGGATACAGAATCCCCGATAGGGAGAGGGACCAAAGAGGTATTACAAAAGAATTCCCCCCTACCCAGGCCATCTGAATGCAACTCCAGGTGTCCCAAAAGTTAAAGGAGCAATGTTCAATATGCACATGGTCCACAATACTCAGGCAGGAGCCTCCTGCCTACAGGGCAAACAAACTGTGGGAAATTAATACTCCACACTATCTGCAGGCCAGCTCAGACATGTCATCCTCTCATTTAGCTATAGAACCTGCTCTTCTCTGTTTATTGTTTTGAAAGTTCAGGGTTCAGTTCTAAGAAGATATGCCTTTAAAAATTCTTCAGAACAAGTCCATGAAAAATATGAGTAGATGGTATCACTGAGGATCAGGGTTGGCAAAGATACCATGTGCAGTAAATGTCCTGGGTAGGATTCATTCATTCACTTCTTCACTCATTCATTGGTTTGTTCGTTTATGTGGCAAATACTCCCCAAGTCCCTGCTGTATGGCAGGCATCATTCTCATTCTAGAAACTTGTGATCTAGTGGTAAAGTTATTACCTGGTGTAATGCCTACATGACATAGCTGAATTTCTACCCTGCCTTAACTCTGTTTATCTTTAAGAAACAGGATACCTGTGATTAAAAAATTCCCTTTGTAACCAGACCAACTGAGACTGATTAGTTGACTGAATGACCTGAAAAAGACCTCAGACTTCATTATAATCTCATTTCCATGCTAAATGACACTCCCACCAGTGCCATGACAGTGGATAATTGCCATGATGATTGGAAGAAGCCATAAAAGGAGAAAAAAGAAGGCAGCACCCCAGTTTCAGGAAGTTCACCACCCATTTCCAGGAAAGACATGAATATTCCTTCCCTCACTTTTAAGTCCAACCCCTTCATCAGAAAAACCCTATACTCTGAGTCCCTCACTCCTCACTAGTCAAGAAGTTGATTTGTGAGCCAAGCTCCTATTTCTTTTATTTTTATTTTTTATTTTTGAGACGGAGTCTCACTCTGTCACCAGGCTGGAGTGCAGTGGCACAATCTTGGCTCACTGCAAGCTCTGCCTCCTGGGTTCAAGTGATTCTCCTGCCTCAGCCTGCCAAGTAGCTGGGACTACAGGCACCTGCCACCACACCCGGCTAATTTTTGTATTTTTAGTAGAGACGGGGTTTCACCATGTTAGCCAGGATGGTCTCGATCTCTTGACCTCGTGACCCACCCACCTCAGCCTCCCAAAGTGCTAGGATTACAGGCGTGAGCCACCACGCCCGGCCCAAGCTCCTGCATCTTAATTCCATGGCCATTGAGTAAAGCCCGCACTGCTTGATGCTCACTTTCAGTTTTGCGTATTGTCTTAATGGCGCCAAACAGGGAAAGACCCAATTTTGGGGGAAAGAATGGCTTTGTCGGTAACAAAATCAGGCTAGTCTAGTCTCTAGTCAAATCAAATGGAGATGAGAGGTAATACAATATGCTGTTTCTCCTTTTATTTACTTTTCAATGATCTACATAAATACTTATAAAAATATGGAAATAAATTCTTGTGGTTTATTGATAACCAGTGGGGATACCTTCCGCACAGGCAACACTGTGGGGAACTGCGTGGTGCTTATGTCTGGTGACTCTTCTATAAATGATTCTGCTCGTCACTGCCTTTCGAGGAGGAATGGTTTCATACCCACTGGGAATCTGTAGCTAGAGTGCTTTGCTAATAAAACAATCAAATAACAGATAACTGTCCAGCAGTTTTCCCCACATGAATCATAGAAACTGGAAGCTTTTAAGGCAATGGCAGAATCTTTGCTTGTAGATCCACCCAATGTGTCAGCTTGTTTGAAAGTAAAGAAAGTATCTTATTTATTTCCCCTAAGGTGCTAAAAAAAAGGAGGGGGGGAATGGCTTGAACATTTAAACAAAGAACTTTCAAGATGAGTTATAAATGCTTTATGAGCTTAATAGATACTTGGAAAATTCTTAATAATAAGCTACAATCTCTCGACTTCTTTATTTGATTCAAAAAATCTTTATTTAGCTGGGTGTGGTGGCTCATGCCTGTAATCCCAGCACTTTGAGAGGCTGAGGTGGTTGGATCGCTCGAGCCCAAAAGTTTGAGACCATTCTGGGCAACATTGCAAGACCTTGTCTTTACTAAAAATTTTTAAAAAGTAGCCAGATGTGGTGGTGTGCACCTGTGGTCTCAGCTACTTGGGAGGCTAAAGTGGGAGGATCACTTGAGCCTGGGAGGTTGAGGCTGCAGTGAACTGTGATTGTTCCACTGCAAGACCTAGTCTCTACTGAAAATAAAAAAAATAATAATAGCTAGATGTGCACACCTGTGGTCCCAACTACTTAGGAGGCTAAAGTGGGAGGACCGCTTGAGCTTGGGAGGTCGAGGCTGCAGTGAACCGTGATTGTGCCACTGCACTTCAGCCTGGGCAACAGAGAGAGACCTTATCTGAAAACAAAATCTATTTAGTCATAGCCTATTTTTAGACTTGCATAGTGTTGGGCATATAGTATGCCCTAAGTAAATTTTTTTTGAATAGGTCACTGTGACAGATTCTGAAGTTATAAGACACTGCCATCAGCCTTAAGGAAATAATAACTTAGGATGGAAGATAGTCATGGAACAGCTAACTCTAAAGCAATAAGGGCTGATATTTATTGAGATCAGACTGTATTCCAGGCACCATGCTAAATGCTTTATGCATAGTACCTCATTTAATTCTCACAAAAATCTTATGAAGTAGGGACTAGTGTTTTAGCAATGAGGACACAAATGCCGAGAGAGGTTTAAACAGCCACAGTGTAGCTGTGAAATGAACCAAGACCTTTATGATTCAAATGTCCACGTGCTGGGTACCCAGTTGTATGCACTCTCCTGTTGCACCTGTTGCCTCCTAGCTATGAATGGCATATTCAGGGAGCAGAACAGAGAGGGTAGTTTGTTGTCTTGGCAGAGGGGTTTAGAAAGCATTCATAGGAAAAGTGCAATTTCACTTGGCTGCTTGAAAATTCCCGGAGGGGGTGAGCTGGGTAATTCAGCAAGTCATGTATTGAGATTTTTAAAACATTGGAAAGTGGACACCATATTACATCATTTTGCTGCTAGTCTGGTTTTGACCTGGTGATCCCATCCTGGTAACTGTTAAGTTCATCCATCTAACTGGGCTTCCTCAATCTCTGGGTTCAGAAGAGAATTTGTCACCCTTTCAGCCCCTCTTCCCTGATTAGTGGCCAAGACTGTGTCTCTGACATCAAAATTTCTTACTTATCTAGATGTTGGGGTGTGCCCTTGTTGCAGTCTCACCAATGCACCACAGTGTAGCAGTCTTTTATTGTGAGGTATCCCCCAGACTTCTTTGTCTCACAACCAAGAGAATTAAGGAGCGTGGACACAAAGGGCAAGGTTGGGGTGAAAGTTTAATAAGTGAAAGAAGAAAGCTCTCCACTGTGGAGAGTGAACCCATAAGAGGGTTGCATTTTTACAGTTGAATGCAAAGGCTTTTATAAGAAACCAATGAGGGCTGGATATCCATTCATATAAGGTGCAAATTGCTGGTAGCTCCACCCTATTCCCCTAGTGTGCATGCAGGTCCTTAGCTTGAGTTACTCCATATTGCTTTGTTCCCCTTACTGCATATGTGTAAGGGAATGGAATTTTCCATTGTGGGCATGTATGGGCAAGTCACCTGTGTAGCCTTTCTTATCTGTGCAGCTGTGGGCATGTCTTAGGCAAACCCTTCTGTGCAAGTTCCCTTATCTGTGCCTGCAGGTTGTTCTTTTGTTTGGAAGAATTCAACCAAGGACCCACCCTAACTGCTTGCCTGACCAGTTTCTTTCTTTCTCTCTCACCCTGCTCTGACCCTCCCTAGTCCATTTCTGCCAGCAGGGAAATGATGTTCCCTGCTCTGGTCATTTTGACCTTCCTAAATCCATTGTTACTTCATGCTGGGCGTGGATGGCTTTGGACAAAACTACCATTTCAGTCACTGATATACCCATACTGGAAGACATGCCCAGTCAACTAGGCTTCCTCTCAGAGTCTGCAGCCAGTAACTCCACTCTGCAATCCCATCATTGTGGACACTGGCCCAGTGGCTCCATCAAGTCCCAGCTAATGGTCTTTTCATTTCCTCTCTACCATGCACACAACACCGCTTCGAGCACTAACAGCTACAGCACTGCCCTTTGATCTGAGCAAGAAGGATTGTGGTGGTTTGAGGGCCCCATTATGGTTCTCTGGCTGCATATCATCCTCCCTTTCCCAGGATGAAGAGTTGTAATGCCAAGGGAACATACATACTCGGGGACTCTTCTAGACCATAATCTGCTCATAAGAATTCTGCAATTTCTTATCCACATAGCCCCATGATCAATCAGTTTCAGCCCTGCAAAAACTTCTTCCTGTGTCTGACTTCTGAAGAGCAGACTATGCTGGTGTATTCCTTCCTAGGCCTGATGGCTGGTAAAAGGTGCAGTTGTTTGAAGGGTGAGTGTAGATGGAGCTTGGACATGCAAGCCGGGGTATACACATGCTTCTGTGTGAGGCTGTTGTGTGGGACAGAGCTGGAGGTGGGCCAAGGGCTGAGAGTTGGCTTTCCCCATGCACAGATCAAGTCTGATAATTCTACCTGAGGACCTGGCCTTCTAGGCTGTTATGAAGGTATATGTTGAGAGGAAAACATTTCCTCTACCAACTTAGGTTTAATGATGGAGGACCTGCCAATTAACTCACAGTAGACAAATTAACAGGAGAAAAGAAAAATTTATTTACATGTGCATGCAGGCGTACTCAGTGATGAGTAATTCACTGAATAGCCAGAGGTAAACGTTTTATACCAACTTAACAAAAGAAGGGAAAGAGTGTGGCTTGGGGCTTAAGTAGGAAAGTATAAAGGGTTCTATTGGGATTTTTGTTGCTAATGGCAGCTGAATTTGCACTTCGCAGTGCTAATGATTAGTCTTCTCCCAAACAGGAAACTCCCTTGGAGGTGGATAAAGGGCAGTTTTATTTTGGGGAGGCTCTGCTCAAGTTCAGATAATTTTTCTGTGGCTGCTTTTTATTCAGATGTTTTCAGCTTAAGGTAATTTTTTTGTACTACTATGGTGGGCTGTTAATTCTTTCATGTATTTATCAAGGAAGGAGACTAGAATATATTTTATTTAACAGTCAATAGCTTGATTTTCATTTTATAACTATTTGGACACATAATATACGGGCCTCCATTTTTATTCTTGCTCTATGTCTTGAAAATGTTAGAGGTGGGCTTGACGATTACATGGTTATCTTTCATGAATGGAATCCAAGTCTTGCTAATTTTATTTTCTACCAGGGAGGAGCATTTCATGGTGTGTGTCTTGACAACATGACAATGCTAGTCCTGGGCACAGCCACAAGAAGCCAGGTGGTATCAAGGCACCAGTTGTTAGATATTGGTACATTCTGTCATTTGAAGATTGAAAAATCCTGGATGATTTTCTGTGTACATCCAGGAGCTACCGTTTGGTAGCTCATGGGACAGGGAAAAGATTTACTGCCTTGTGTACACAGAAAGGACCACATATCAAATGAGCAGGGACATCTCCCTCTCAAAGATCATCCCCTCCCACACAATACCACAAATCCCTATCATATATTAGGCATTATAGTAAGCTAAGCACCTTCCTACATAAATCATATCTCATGTTTATGGAATATTATTGGGCAGCATATCATTCTCTCCTTTGAGTTAGGAATTCAGCAAGACTTGTTTCACAAGATACAGATCACAAAGACCCCACTGATAAAACAGGATGAGGTAAAGAAGCTGGCCAAACCTGTCTCACATGTCCATGTGAGGAGACCACCAAACAGGCTTTGTGTGAGCAACATGGCTGTTTATTTCACCTGGGTGCAAGCGAGCTGAGTCCAAAAGAGAGTCAGCAAAGGGTGGTGGATTATCGTTAGTTCTTATAGATTTTGGGATAGGCGGTGGAGTTAGGAGCAATGTTTTGCGAGCAGGGGGTGGATCTCACAAAGTACATTCTCAACGGTGGGGAGAATTACAAAGAACCTTCTTAAGGGTAGGGGAGATTACAAAATACATTGATCAGTTAGGGTGGTGCAGGAACAAATCACAATGGTGGAATGTCATCAGTTAAGGCTATTTTCACTTCTTTTGTGGATCTTCAGTTGCTTCAGGCCATCTGGATGTATACGTGCAGGTCACAGGGGATATGATCACTTAGCTTGGGCTCAGAGGCCTGACAAAACCCACCAAAAACCAAGATGGTGACAGAAACAACCTCTGATCATCTTCACTTCTGATTATATGCTAATGATAATGGATTAGCATGTCAAAAGGCACTCCCACCAGCACCAAGATAGTTTACAAATGCCATAGCAATGTCTGGAAGTTACCTTACATGGTCTGAAATGGGGATGAACCCTCAGTACTGGGAATTCCCTGCTCTTTTCCTGGAAAACTCATGAATAGTCCACTCCTTGTGTAGCATACGATCAAGAAATAACCATAAGGAGAGTCAGTTAAGCCGCCCATGCTCCTACTCTGCCTATGGGTTAGCCGCCCTTTTATTCCTTTACTTTTCAATAAGTGTGCTTTCACTTTACTCTGCGGTTCCCTCTTGAATTCTTTCCTGAATGAAGCCAAGAACCCTTAATGGTCTCCTGGACTGGGCCCCAATTTTGGGGTTTGTCCTGCCAACATTTTCTCCCTCAACCTCTTGGAAATAGCTTATATATAGTTCATATACTCTTATCACTTTGCTTTTGCTAAAGGATATTGTATTAGTTATATGTTGCTATATAAAAAATTACCCCAAACCTAGCAGTTTTGAACAAGAGTATTTGTTATTTTATTTTATTTTTTAGAGATAGGGTCTCACTCTGTCACCCAGGCTGGAGTGCAGTGGCATAATCATAGCTCACTGCAGCCTGGAACTCCTGAGCTCAGGAAATCCTCCTGCCTGAGCTTCCCTAGTAGTTAGGGCTACAGGTGTATACCACCATGCCTGGCTAATTAAAGAAGATTTTTTTTTTTTTTTTTTTTTTGTATGGAGATAGGATCTCACTATGTTGACCAGGCTGGTCTTGAATTCCTGCCCTCAAGTGATCCTCTTGCCTCAGCCTCCCAAAGCATTGGAATTACAGGTGTGACCCACTGCATCCAGCCACATCAGCATTTAGAATAGAGAAAATGTGGTATATATACACAGTGGAATACTATACAGCCTTAAAAAACAAGGAAGTCCTATCATTTGTGACAACACAGTTGAACCTAAAGGATATTATGTTAAGTGAAATCATCAGACACAGAAAGACAAATACTGGCTGGGTGCGGTGGCTCATGCCTATAATCCCAGCACTTTGGGAGGCTGAGGTGGGCAGATCACTTGAGGCCAGGAGTTCAAGACCTGCCTGGTCAACATGGTGAAACCTCATCTCTACAAAAATACAAAAATTAGCTGGGCATGGTGGCACATGCCTGTAATCCCAGCTACTCAGGAGGCTGAGGCAGGAGAATCGCTTGAACCTGGAAGGTGGAGGTTGCAGTGAGCCAAGATGGCACCACTGCACCGCAGCCTGGGTGACAGGGCGAGTCTCCATCTCAAAAAAAAAAAAAAAAGAAGAAGACAAATACTGCATGATGTCACTTATATGTCAAAACCCACAGAAGCAGGGAGTGAAATAATGGTTACTGGAGGCTGGGGTGAGGGGAAATTAGAGAGATGTTGGTTGAAGGACGTAAAATTTCAATTAGATAGGTGGAATACGTTCAAAAGATATACATCATAGTGACTATAGCTAATAACAATATATTGTATACTTGAAAATGGCTGAGAGAGTAGATTTTAAGTGTTCTCACTACAAAACTGGTAAGTATATGAGATAATGCATATTTTAAATTGTTTGATTTAGCCAATCCACATTGTGTGTATATATATATCAAAATGTCATGTTGTATACTCTAAATATATACAATTTTAACCTGCCAATTTAAAAAATCATAAAAAACAGGCCGGGCACGGTGGCTCACGCCTGTAATCCCAGCACTTTGGGAGGCCGAGGCGGGTGGATCACGAGGTCAGGAGAAAAGAGACCCTCCTGGCTAACACAGTGAAACCCCGTCTCTACTAAAAATACAAAAAAATTAGCCGGGCGTGGTGGCGGGCGCCTGTAGTCCCAGCTACTCAGGAAGCTGAGTCAGGAGAATGGCGTGAGCCTGAGAGGCGGAGCTTGCAGTGAGTCGAGATGACGCTACTGCACTCCAGCCTGGGCGGCAAAGTGAGACTCCGTCTTAAAAAAAAAAAAAAAAACCATAAAAAACAAAAATCATAACAAAAAACACAATAGCATTTATGATCTTACAATTTCTGCGGATAAAGAATCTGGGTGTGGCTCAGCTGGGTCCTCTCACCAGGAGACAACGAAGGTGTGAGCCAGGGCTGCAGTTCCCACGGGGTTTGGCTGGGGGAGGGTCTTCTTCTGAGCCCACCCACACTGTTGCTGGTGGGATTCACTTCACTTCTTCATTGGCTATTGGACCGAGGGCCTCTGCTCTTCATGGGCTGTTGGCTGGAGACTGCCCTCAGTTATCATTTAAACTCTAAACTAAATTTATCCCAAAATTAGCTTCTCCCAAACCCAGGAATAAGTAAGGGCAGTTTGGAGGTTAAGGGCAGGATGGGAGTTGGTTAGACCAGATCTCTTTCACTGTCATCATTTTCTCACTGTTTTAATTATTTTATTTATTTATTTATTTATTTATTTAGAGATGGAGTCTTGCTCTGTCGCCCAGGCTGGAGTGCAGTGGCGCGATCTCGGCTCACTGCCTGGCAAGCTCTGCCTCCTGGGTTCAAGCGATTCTCCTGCCTCAGCCTCTGGAGTAGCTGGGACTACAGACACCCGCCACTACGCCTGGCTAATTTTTGTATTTTTAGTAGAGACGGGGTTTCACCATGTTGGCCAGGTTGGTCTTGAACTCCTGACCTCAGGTGATCTGCCTACCTCAGCCTTCTAAAGTGCTGGGATTACAGGCATGAGCCACCACGCCCAGGATCACTGTTATAATTTTTGCAAAGGTGGTTTCACTCTTACCAGGTATATAGCCCTGAGCAAATGATTTGTCTATTCTGAGCCTTTGTTTTCTTGTGTGTAAAATGATCATAAGACAAATCCTTTACTCACAGCATTATTAAGAGGAATACATGGGTTCATGTATGCAAAGATGGAAGCACGGTGCCTAACATGTAATAAATGGTTCACAAATATTAGCTGTTATCATCATGACTATCAAGAAGTTCTCCCTGATTACCTAAAATGCCACAGATATATATTGATAGCTGCTATTCATTGGAGTAAACAGTTCACCTCATTCATATTTTTTATTTTATTTTTAGGTGTTTAATATCCCTAACTTACAAATAACACAACTCTCTAACCCTAGGGAGGCTAAGAATTTGCATAATATCATATCACCATTCAGCAACAAAGCCAGGATTCAAACCCAGGTTTCTGGTTCTAGCTCTCATTGCTTTCAGCTTCACCGACCTGCCTTCACCGCTTTCATGGGTTTGAAGTAGCTCAAGCCTTCAGCACCATCGGCCTGATACCAGCTTATATAAAACATCTCATTTTCTTAACTTGGGGAGCACGGTTAGCCCAAGCAGAGGTTTCTCTTCATCCAGGATTCCCAGGACACCAGGACAACTGAAACTTTTAAAATTTGTACTATTCCTTAATTTTCCTTTTTAAATTCTAACAAACACTGCAGACTGAAAAAGCCAGGCCTCTCTTTGGAAGTCCACGTAACTCTCAGTGAGAGCATGTGAGAGATTGGAAGCATGGGTTTGCAGTCAAATTCTCTGGGTCTCCCACAGCCTGGCCAGCGTTTCATCACCTACAGCCTTGGGACTGCATGTCTGAGGCTGAATCATGGGAGAGGGAGAGGGCTGGGTGTAAATTCCCCCACTCCCTGTATGCTGGGCCTCCGGGGGCACTGTAGAGATGTAGTTCATTAAGGAATTACCTCGGTGTTAATGCCTTCCACTGAGAAGTGCTATTCTGCCGGGGCCTCCTAAGGGGTAGCTGAAAGTGTTTCATTTCTATTCATTCTATTCTCTGGATGCCTCCATTTAATGAGGTCTTTACTTTTGCCTTTAAAGACTGCTCTCACCCCTGTGGAGTCTAGCTGTTAGCTGGAATTTGAATACAGAAGGGAGTCAGGGCAGAACAAGGAAAAAGCCCTGAAGGTCAACCCCCCACACACTTAGAAGGAGCTGGCTGTCTCTGGCTCCCCATCTCTGGCCAGTCCCACTTCTGCCTTTCATGACAATCCAAATTTGGTGTCTCAGAGGCTTCCCACTTACTGGTTGTACCTGCCCCAGTTCCAGGGCAGACTTCCTCCGGGGCAAGGAGTTTATTAATAGTCTCCACCCTATGGGACCAGTAGAGATCAGATGTATTCACATTTTCAGAAAATAGAGCCCACATGACAGCTGGGCCTCTGGCTGCCTCCCTCATCCCTGCAACTTCCCCAGCTCTCTTGCTGGCAGTCAGACACCAGTTACTGAACTCAGAGCTGCGGGTGACCCCTGGATGCTCACATAATCTCAAAGGCAGCACTTCTGAAATGTGGGGCTGTATGGCAGGTGCACCTGACAACAATAACTTAAGCATACCCTGAGAATGATCCTATGGTTTAAGAAAATGCGTGTTTGGAGTCCCAAGCTAAGGAATCCAGGAGTGGTCAATCTGGAGAATCACTCTTTATCCATGAAGGACATCAGAACCCCTGGTCCATTCCTTGCAATGCAGGTTGTGCGGGGGAAAAAGGCCCTGTGTTTTCGGTTAAATGGAGGTTGCTAGGTAGAGGGTACTAGGGGGAGGGTGCTAAGTGAAGATTGCTGTAATCACCCAGTGGGTTCACCTTGCCCACTGCATAGACAGAACCAATTTATCAAGACAGGGGAATTGTGATGGAGAAAGAGTAATTCATGCAGAGCCGGCTGTGTGGGAGACTGGAGTTTTATTAATACTCAAATCAGTCTCCCTGAGGATTCAGGAATCAGAGTTTTTACAGATAATTTGGCGGGTAGGGTCTCGGAAAGTGGGAGTGCAGGTTGGTCAGATTGGAGATCGAATCATAGGGGGTTGAAGTGAGGTTTTCTTGCTGTCTTCTGTTCCTGGGTGGGATGGCAGAACTGGTTGAGCCAGATTACTGGTCTGGAAGGTGTCAGCGGATCCATCAAGCGCAGGGTCTGCAAAATATCTCAAGCACTGACCTTAGGTTTTACAATAGTGATGTTATCCCCAGGAGCAATTTAGGGCGTTCAGACTCTTGGAACCACAGGCTGCATGACCTCTAAACTATAATTTCTAATCTTGTAACTAATTTGTTAGTCCTGCAAAGGCAGACTGGTCCCCAGGCAAGGAGGCCTTTTTGGGAAAGGGCTGTTATCAATTTTGTTTCAGAGTCAAACCATGAACAGAATTCCTTCCCAAAGTTTGTTCGGCCTATGCCCAGGAATGAACAAGGACAGCTTAAAGGTTATAAGCAAAATGGAGTTGGTTAGGTCTGATTTCTTTCACTGTTATAACTTCTTCAGTTATAATTTTGCAAAGGCAGTTTCATGGCTAAATAAACTGAATGCTTTTTACAAACAGCAATGGTTTTCCTGTCCAGCCCGCTGTTCCTGGACTGCCCTGTCTGTAACTCTCTAATAAACTCTATGTCTCTGTCTCCTTTGCACGTTCTAGGTCTCTTCTTCAGTTTCTTGGACACAGTGTTGGGACAACAGGGATGTGGCACAACAGGGACTCCACCCAATGCAGATTCCATTCGAGAAACTGGGCCTCCAGCTTGTTCGACCAGTCATGTGCTGGTCCTCCCAGGGCCCTGCTCTGTGCCCTCAACCCAGCTCTAGCCTCAAACTCCACCTGGGCCTAATTGTTTAGAGTGCTCGGATGCCCTTCAATCCTCAGCAACTGGGTCAACACGGAGGAGAAGGAAATGAAGAGCAGGCGTGATGGAAGACGGAACACTACCGTGAAGTTAGGCTGACCCCTTGTCCATCTACAAAAGAGTGACAAACTCAGATGTGGGCAAACCTCTCAGGAGCCGTTTAGGAGTTAATGCAGAAAGCCAGGCAGGCATTGGCATCAGAGGTCTTGGAGAAAGACTTTTTCTTAACATCACTTTTTTTTTTTTTTTTAAATACAGAGTCTTGCTCTGTTGCCCAGGCTGGAGTGCAATGGTGTGATCTTGGCTCACTGCAACCTCTGCCTCCCTAGCTCAAGCGATTCTCCTGCCTCAGCCTCCCGAGTAGCTGGGACTACAGGCACACGCCACCATGCCTGACTAATTTTTTTTTGTATTTTTAGTAGAAACAGGGTTTCACCATGTTGGTCAGGCTGGTCTTGAACTCCTGACCTCAAATGATCCTGCCTGCCTCAGGATCCCAAAGTTAATGCTACTTCTTAACACCACTATCATCTGATGCTAAATACACGGCTCTTCATTCTATCTTCATTCTGGCATTACCTAGGAAGCTTTTGAGATTTCAGAAGTCTGGTCCCCACACCCAGAGACAGGGACTTAATTGGTTTGGAGTAGGGCCCAGGCACCAGCATTTTTGAAAAACTCCCCAGGTAATTCTTTTTTGTTTTTGTTTTTGAGACAGAGTCTTACTATATTGCCCAGGCTGGAGTGCAGTGGCATGATCTCAGCCCACTGCATCCTTGACCTCCCGGGCTCAAGCAATCTTCTCACCTGTTTGAAATGCTTGTTCCCCGGTGCCATAAAGAAATAGCACTTGAACATAAATTTAATTTATTTAGTAAGGCCACTTTTACTTCCTGCAGAAAGGGTACACTCGCCAGCAGTTTCGCCACGAGAGTACACTGAACAAAGGAGACAGGGTCATTTACAACCTGACGCGTCCACCCTACTGCTATGTCTGGTTTCTGTTGGCTGGAACGGGACCTTACATTCTGTATCTGTCTGACTGGCTAGCAACTTAGAACCTTTTAAAAGAGGCAAAGGTAGAGGAGAACAAAGGAAGGAGGAGGTAACTTGTGGAATGCTGAGAAAGGTAAAAACACTTTTAAATAAGGAAGAGGAACAGGCTATGACCTAATGCTTGCTTGGACCAGTATAAGCATGCTAGGGCAAATATTTAGGTGCACAGGTTTTTGAATAAATTTTGCTTCTAAAAGAAGTTACCATTTATTCCTAATTAGACGGGGAGGGAAGTCTTTGAAGAGGAACCTCTACTTTACTTTTTACATACCTCAGCCTCCTGAGTGGCTGGGACTATGCATGTGCACCACCACACTCAGCTAATTTTTAAATATTTTTGTAGACATGAGATTTCACCATGTTGCCCAGGCTGGTCTCGAACTCCTGGGCTCAAGTGATCTGCCCTCCTGGGCCTCCCAAAGTGCTGGGATTTCAGGTGTGAGCCACCGCGCCCAGCTCCCCAGGTAATTCTAATGGATAAGTACTGACAGTTGTGGGAACTACTGGCCTAATGAAAGTAGGATTTAGGGTCAGCAGGACTGGGGGCTCTAGCTCTGGCAGAAAACTAGAATATGAGACAGGAAAAGAAAACACAAACCTCATCCCAGTAACTAGGCCATCCTAGATAAGTTTGGTGATTTCTTCCAGACCCATGGGTTATAGTCTATTTCAGATTTTCTTTTCCCACCAAGTGATAAGGCTGAGGTTCCTAATGGATCTCTAGATAAGGGCACTGGTGATTTTCAAATGATCCTCCTGCCTCAGCCTCCTGAGTAGCTGGGACTACAGGTTCGTGCCACAATGCTGGGCTAATTTTTTATTTTATTTCTTGTAGTGATGAAGTCTTACTATGTTGCCCAGGCTGCTCTCAAACTTGTGGGCTCAGGTGATTCTCCCCCTTCAGCCTCCCAAAATGCTAGGATTACAGGCATGAGCCACTGTGTCAGAGGCGTGTGAACCAGAGCAACTCCATCTTAAATAGGAGCTGGGTAAAATGAAGCTGTTGGAGTAGCCATTCTTTTACTCCTTTACTTTCTTAATAAACTTGCTTTCACTTTGCACCGTGGACTCGCCCTGAATTCTTTCTTGCGCGAGATCCAAGAACCCTCTCTTTGGGTCTGGATGGGGACCGTTTCCTGTAACAATCGTGCCTGGCCCCTGGTAAGCTTTGTTAAAGGGATTGGACTAAACTAAATTTAGGATTGAGAGCTCCACTGGTCACACACGGATGAGTCAGGGCCTGGCATTTTGGTAACATCACTATTCCCAGTAAAATTACATCCTTAATATTTTTCCCTGATATGAAACCCTTTCTGAAGTCTCTTTTAAATTGTTACAATAAGAGGAGGCTATAGACCTGGGATTCAGGGAAGATAAAATGAACCATTTAAGAGCCTCCTTCTTTTGAGGGAAATGGGCCAAATACATTCTTTTTACAAAGTTAACCAGGAAAGAAAAGCATCTGAAGATAAACCCTGCAAACGATGGTGATGTGAAGAGAGGGGATTGAGCCTGGAACATGGCGTAGGAGGTAAGCCATACTAATGGCCAAACAATGATCAATTAGTTTGCAGAGTTGAGCGACTATTGGGTTTGCTACCAAGTGTATCTGAGTGAGAGCTCTTCAGGGACACCCAATGGCTGTCAGTCCTCAGAATGAAGCTGTGTGAGGCTGCCGATGCCTTTGGCCGGTTTCCATGAGCAGATGTCGCCTGACTGTAGCTCAGCCTCATTTCCATACCAGCAGCTCATGCTCTGCCCCAGGCAATCTCTGAGCAAAGGCTTCTGCTTCCCCAGAGCTCACCGAGCCTTGGTTCCAGGTGAGAATGGATGGAGGCTGCAGGGGATGCTTCTAAAACTACTTTTTTTTGGGGGGGAAAGGAATAAACAAACTGCCGAATCCTACATTTTTCTCATTGCTGACATGTTTTCCCTTATGGGCTTGCTTTTTGCTGGGACGGTATAAAGAATTATATATTCATTCATGTAAAATACTTATCAAGTCCCTACTTTGGGTTTAGGATGTTTCTTTGGCACAATACACATGCTTCTTGCCTTCAGAGTGTGTGTAGTCTCGTGGGAGACAGAATGTAATCAAGTACGGCAATAAATAAATAAATCCAGTTTCAGATAACCATAAGAGCTACAAAAAAAAAAAAAAAAATACATGGTGACCCAGGTACCAAGAAGAAGTCAGCACAAGCAACCAAAGAAAAATAGTTACATTGGACTTCATCAAAATCAGAATTTTCTGGCACGGTACTGTGGCTCACACCTGTAATGCCAGCACTCTGGGAGGCTGAGGTGGGAGGATCGGTTGAGCCCAGGAGTTTGAGACCAGCCTGGATAACACAGTGAGACCCCCATCTTTTTAAAAAAAAAATTATAATTTTTTTTTGTCTTGCCATAAAAGTGATGCAGTGGAAAAGACAATTTTTTTTTTAAAGTCCGGGAATCTGGATAGCTCTCCAAAGGAAATATACAAATGACCAATTAGCACATGAAAAGTTGTTCAACATCTTTAGCCATCCGTAAAACGTGATTTAAAACCAAAATAAGCTACCACTTCACACTTTCTAGCATAGCTATAATTAAAAAGACACGATAACAAGTGTGGACAAGGATGTGGAGAAATTGGACCCTTCATATTCCACTGGCAAGAATGTAAAATGATGTAGCTTGATATGGTTTGGCTCTGTGTCCCCAACCAAATCTCACCTTGAGTTGTAATAATCCCCATGGGTCCCTGGGAGGGACCTGGTGGGAGGTAATTGAATCATGGGGGTGGGATCTTTCCCCATGCTGTTCTGTGGTAGTGAATAAGTCTCACGAGATCCGATGGTTTTACAAAAGAGCAGTTCTCCTGCACGCACTCTCTTGCCTGCTGCCATGTAGGACGTCCCTTTGCTCTTCCATCATCTTCTGCCATCATTGTGAGGCCTCTCCAGCCATGTGAAACTCTGGGTTCATTAAACCTCCTTATTAATTAGCCAGTCCCAGGTATGTCTTTATTAGCAGCATGAGACTGGACTAATACACAGCTACTTTGGAAAACAGTCTGGCAGTCACCAAAACTTAAACAAAGCACTCCTGGGGCTGGGTGTGGTGGCTCATGCTGGTAATTCCAGCACTTTGGGAGGCTGAGGCAGGCAGATCACTTGAGGTCAGGAGTTGGAGATCAGCCTGGCAAACATGGTGAAACCCTGTCTCTACTGAAAATACAAAAATTAGCCAGGCATGGCAGTGGGTGCCTGTAATCCCAGCTACTCAGGAGGCTGAGGCAGGCAAATCACTTGAACCCGGGAGGCAGAGTTTGCAGTGAGCCGAGATCATGCTACTGCACTCTAGCCTGGGCGACAGAGCAAGGCTCTGTCTCAAGAAAAAATAAAGCACTCCCACACGACCCAGTAGGTCCACTCCCAGATCTGTACTCAAGAAAAATGAAAACACATGTCTATACAAAAATTGTGTGTGAATGTTCATAGCAGCACTGCTCATAGTAGTCAAAAATGGAAACAACCTGGATGTTCATCAACTGGTGAATGGATCAGTAAAATGTGGTCTATCCATACAATGGAACATTATTTGGCAATAAAAAGTAATGAAGTGCTGATGTGTGCTATGCCATAGATGAATCTTGAAAACATATACCAAATGAAACAGGCCACTTACAAAATATCACATATTGTATGACTCTCTTCATATGGAATGTCCAGAACAGGCAAAACTATAGAGACAGAAAGTAGATTAGGGGGTTGGGTGCAGTGGCTCACGCCTGTAATCCCAGCACTTCGGGAGGCTGAGGTGGGCGAATCACCTGAGGTCAGGAGCTTGAGACCAGCCTGGCCAACATGGTAAAACGCTGTCTCTAGTAAAAATACAAATAAATAAATAAATAAATAAATAAATAATAAATAAATAAATAAATAAAAATTAACCGAACGTGGTGGCACGTGCCTGTAGTCCCAGACTGTAGTCCCAGTTTGAACCAAGGAGGTGGAGTTTGCAGTGAGCTGAGATCGGACCACAGCACTCCAGCCTGGGTGAGAGTGAGATTCTATCTCAAAAAAAACCCCCAAAAACCAAAACCAAACCAAACCAAAACAAAAACAAAAGAAAACTAGATTAGTGGCTGCCAATGGATAGGGTGAGGGTGTGGGGAGGAGGAGAATGACTGCTAACGGGTATGGAGGTTTTTTGGTGTGTTGTGGTGATAACAGTGTTCTCAAATAGATTGTGGTGACAGTTGCACAACTTTGTGAATATAGTAAAAAAGTGAATATAGTAAAAACCATTGAACTGTAGGCTTTAAATAGGTTAATTGTATTCATGTGAGTTATAGCTCAATAAAGATGATAAAAGGAGGCAGAGGAGGAGGGATCTCCTCTTTCACCAGCCATAGAAGCATTAAGGATTCTGTGTAGACAGAACAGAGAATGCAACTTTCCTAGATTTTCTGTCTAATACTTTATGATGTAATTAAAAAGAACCATGGGTTTGGGAGCCAGGCACATCAGAGTTTGAGAACCATTTCCACCATTGACCATGACTGGCTTCCTTCAAAGTGATTTTTTAAGCCTTTTTTTGTAAGATGTGATGTCACATTTGGATTCTGTTACATTCCTCCAGTGAATACTGATATTTGTAACTTGCATTAACTTGATTAGGTGGGTAGCAGCTCAAATCTCAGTTTCAATATTCTATATTCAAATCAGCTGCTTGCTGTCTGTCTCAGGCGTGAGTGGTTCAAACACCAGTCAGAGGCTTGGGCAGGGTTTGCACACAATTTAGGGTGCTTCTCTGGCTCTCATTTTTTGTTTTTTGTTTTTTTTTGAGATTCCCTTTTTATTCTTCAGCACCCATGGTTGCCCAGGTTTTACATCCTTGTTACATAGGCCAAAAAGTAAGTGGGCTTTCTATAATTTTAGCTTCCTTACATTATGACTGGAGTTTGTCATCAGGGCAAAATCCCACTAATGGAAAACTCAACTCATAAAGATTCCTTCTTTCCAAGTTTTGACTCCCCTCCAATATCTCTTGCTTTTCTTCATGCTCCAGAGGTCTCAGGTGGTTGTTTTGGGGAGGATTTTGTCCAGAGCTTATAGCTGAGATTGGTAGGAGGATCAGTATGTTGAAAGGTTACTCTTCCACCCTGGAAGTGGAACCTTGCATTTAGCTGTAGGTGGAAAGTGCACGGAACACTTGGATAAGTCTGGCCCAATGTAGTCTTCAACAACAATTACTATATATATGTTACAGAGCAGGAGCATTGCCATCTTGGACAAGCACCACCATTCTAAAGTTCACCTTGGTCAAAAACTGCCTAAATCCAAAGTGCATCAGCCTAATGGCTAAGGTCAGCATGACCATAAACCACAAATGACATCTCTGACAAGAAACTTTCTAACCATAATATAAGCTCCTCCCTGACCAGAGACATGCCCACCCTGAGGTAACCTGCCCTCCAACCAAAGACATTCCAACCCCACTGTAAACTTCTCCCAACACAGAAACATTCCAAGCCTTTAATAAACTCTCTCACCAATAAATACTCTTAGTCTGTAAGGGAGAGTGCTCCTGACTGAAATCAGCCAGAAGCCCCTCTCAGGTTTATTCTCCAAAATAAACCTGTCTTTGTTGAGGAGCTTTTCATGTTTCTTTCATCTTTCTTTAACTCTTACAATATGTTTTTTCTTCTTCAACTTTTATTTTAAGTTCCAGGGTACATCTGCAGGATGTGCAGTTTTGTTACATAGGTAAACATGTGCCACTGTGGTTTGCTGCACAGATCAACCCATCACTTATGTATTAAGCCCAGCATCCATTAGCTATTCTTCCTGATGATCTCCTTCCTCCCCTCCACCTCTCAACAGTCCCCAGAGTGTGTCGTTCACCATCATGTGTCCATGTATTCTCTCTATATGTTTTTAATTTTAAAAATGTTTGTGTAGAAACAGGGTCTCTCTATGCTGCCTAGGCTGGTCTCAAACTCCTGGCCTCAAGCAATCCTCCTGCCTCGGCCTCCCAAAGTGCTGGGATTACAGATGTAAGCCACTATTCCTGGCCCTAACAACAATCACTATTAATTATCCTAACCATAATAGTGTGTGAGATAAATATTATTATCATTGTTCCATTAAAGGATGAAGGCTCAGAGATGTTAAGAAATTTACAAAGCACCTTATAGCTAGTAATTGGAATGTCATTAAATGAAGTAAGTATCAATTTGGAAATTTGGGTAAATATTTCCATTCCTATTCTCCCTTGAATTTTTTTTTTTTTTTTTTTTGAGACGGAGTTTTGCTCTTCTGGCCCAGGCTGGAGTGTAGTTGTGTGATCTCAGCTCACTGCAACCTCCACTTCCCAGGTTCAAGCGATTCTCCTGCCTCAGCCTCCCGAGTAGCTGGGATTACAGGTGACCACCACCATATCTGGGTAATTTTTTGTGTTTTTAGTAGAGATGGGGTTTCACCATGTTGGCCAGGCTGATCTCAAACTCCTGACCTCAGGTGATCCGCCCACCTCAGCCTCCCCAAATGCTGGGATTACAGGCATGAGCCACCTTGCCCGGCCTCTTCGTTGAATTTTGAGTGACCCTGCGTGTCCCTGAATATCTAATCCTCATTGATTTCTATCTGTAAATGGGGATTTATTATTGTGCTTCTGAACGCTTGTGGCTTCTTTTTAATTAGGATAAATGAACTTGAAGATGTTATTGAGGTGTGCAGCTCAGGTTCAGTTCAGAAGCAGATAGAGTAGCTAACAATTACTATTTAAATGGGGATAAGAGTAGGACCCGAAGATTCCTCAAAATTTCTAATACATTGCCACAAAGACCCCCAGCTCCTCCCCTTTATTCTATATGTAGCTTTGATAGGCAATTTTCCCTTTGAATCTTAGTTTCTCCAACTGCAAATTGGGTTTAATAATTCCCAAATCCCCAAACTTGGAGAAAATCCAGGGAGAAAGCTGACTTTCACATGTCTGACATTATACTTCACCAACGACAGGAAATAGATTTAAGTTGACAGAATTAGAATTAGTGGTCTCTATCTGCACTTCAAAGAGAGAGGAGACAAAATTCAGTGGTGCAGGGGAGATCAATAGTTTCTCTTTGCGTTCTCCCATGATGCAGTTTTCTTTTCCAGATGGCTGGGAGTGAGGCTTCCACCTGGCTGGGAGGCCAGTCCCCAGACAGCAAGCCACTGTGTACTCCATTCTCCTTGCTGTCACACACTACGACTTCCTCTCTAGAGTGGCCTCAGGCTTTGGCAAATGGTTAGGCCGCTGACAAACCTGCAGGTAGTTTCTGAGGAAGTGGCTTCTTCTTATTATTTAAGGCTTCATTTTTATTTTATATTTTCTTATCCTTGTCCTGCCCCAGGGAAGGAAGAACCCTCACACACACAATGTGCTTGCAATGGACCAAGCCATAGAAAGTAAAATCTGTAATTCCCCAGTGTCTCTAGAGATGGACTTGAATAAACAGGATTCTTTGTGTATAATCATTTGGATGCACAAAAGATTATATCATGGAAATATGTCATGGAATTATATCATGGAAATATCGACTCATCTAGGTTCTATTATCTCCATTTAACACATAAGGAAACTGAGTATCAGATGTTGTGACTTGTGCAAGGCCTCACAGCTTTTTTAAAATTTTTATTTATTTATTTTTTGAGATGGAGTCTGGCTCTGTTGCCCAGGCTGGAGTGCAGTGGCGTGATCTCAGCTCACTGCACGCTCCACCTCCCGAGTTCACGCCATTCTCCTGCCTCAGCCTCCCGAGCAGCGGGGACTACAGGCGCCCGCCATCTCGCCCAGTTAATTTTTTGTATTTTTAGTAGACACGGGGTTTCACCATGTTAGCCAGGTTGGTCTCAATCTCCTGACCTCGTGATCCGCCGGCCTCGGCCTCGCAAAGAGCTGGGATTACAGGCGTGAGCCACCGTGTCCGGCCCAGCCTCACAGCTTTTTAGCACAGAGCTGTCACATGTTAAGGTGACTTGGAAGGAGGAACTGTCCTTAGATAATGATCATTTCTTCAGACTCTTCCTTCGGCTTTTACCTATGATTTCATAGCTACAGTCCAGATTAGTGACTTAATCTGACATTTTCTGGGAGATTTGGCCTTGGAGTTGTTTGTATGGGAACTTGGATGGTGAGAACCAAGTGTGTGCATCCATTTTTCTGTGTTTTAAATGTGTCTGCAGGGCTATGCAAGAATAGACTTATCCTAAGCTATCAGTGTCAGGTCTATTTATGTTCACTATTGTATTGCTGGCATGTAGCTCCTTTTCCTACAATATCACAGCTGCCTCCTTCCCAGTACAATTTTGTCCCGTCTCCTGTAGGCCCAAGAACCATACAAACAAGTAAAGATGTACAGCAGAACTTGCAGTCAGAGCCTTTTGAATTTCCAAGTGAATTCCCTCCAGCTGAAAATCCCAACCCCCAGACAGGCACACCTCCCTCTCTGCACTGTTCTGCTGCAGAAGGATTTGTCTGGGAAGGTCTCTGAGTCCACGTCTGTTTGATGACAGCTGTCCAAGTGTAAGAGGTATTATGCATTTGGAAAATGAGTTATTTGGCTGAGTTGATGGAGTGTGACCATGAGTGGCAGATGTCTGTTTTTGTGCTGGGCATTACACCCTCACTTCTTCTGGTTTCCAAAGCAGACATGTTGGAAAGAGATGGATGTGATGTAAACACCATTCCTCTTTGTAGGAAAGAATAACATTATTCTGAGTGTGATAAGTCCTGCCATGAGGGCCTCTGCACCCTAAAGATGGTCCCCATCTTCTGCCTTTCTGAAAGCCTTAATGGTTTATCTCCTTGACTTTTTCACCTGTGGAAGTCCAGAGGGCCAGTGGGCACTGAAGGATACCCTTGCAAACCACATCTCTGAGCCCTTCATGTGGAGCCTGTCCAAAGCACACATTTCCCTTCAGAGCTGCAGTATCTGCTCTAGCCCTGGTCTGATACAGGCAGAATGGGCTATCTGGTGGGTTATTTTGGATGAAGTTGTGTCAGAGGCATTTGAACCAGAGTGACTCCATCTTGAATAGGAGCTGGGTAAAATGAGGATGAGCTCTATTGGGCTGCATTCCCAGGAGTTTAGGCATTCTTAGTCAAGAAGATATTTACAGTAAGGGGAACAAGTTTATTGTGTTTACCAAACAGACCCAGGTCTTAACAGACCAACATCTTAAGAACAAAAGCATTCTTAGTTTAATAATAAGTTTTGCTTTAAAGATAATAATATAGATTCTTGAAGAAGACACAAAGATATCAATCCTTTGTCATAAGCCCTCGTAGTAGAACACATGCCACCCATGATTTTTTGCTTAGTTGTCTTATATATAAAGAAGCATTGTATCTAAAGCAGCCATGTTCCTTCTTTTGCTTTCTGAAAGACTTGTTCTGTCTATGGAGTGGAGCAGCTATTCTTTCATCTCCTTTCTTTCTTTCTTTTCTTTCTTTCCTTCCTTTCTTCCTTCCCTTCCTTCCCTTCCTTCCCTTCTTTCCACTTCCTTCCCTTCCCTTCCCCTCCCTTCCCCTCCCTTCCCCTCCCTTCCCTTCCCCTTCCTTCCTTTCTTTCTTTCTTTCTTTCTTTCTTTCTCTTTCTTTCTTTCTTTCTTTCCTCCTTTCTTTCTTTCTCTCTCTCTTTCTCTTTCTTTCCTTCTTCCCTCCTTCCTTCCTTCTCTTCTTTCTTTCTTTCTTTCTTTCTTTCTCTCTCTCTTTCTTTCTTTCTTTTTCTTTCTTTCTTTCTTCTCTCTTCCTTTCCTTCTTTCTCAGGGTCTCACTCTATCACCTAGGCTGGAGTGCAGTGGTGTGAACACGGCTGACTGCAGCCTTGGCTTCCTGAGCTCAGGCGATCCTCCTGCCTCAGCCTCCTGAGTAGCTTGGATGATACATGTGCATCCCCATGCCAGGTTAATTTGTTTTGCATTTTTTTAGAGATGGGGTCTTGCTATGCTGCCCAGGTTGGTCGCAAATTCGTGGGCTCAAGGGATCCTCCCACCTTGGCCTCCCAAAGTGCTCCTCCCTTTTGGAATTCAGGAAAAGCTGACCAGCACTTAATATCCACACAGACCTTAAGTCTGATAAGCTAAGAAACATTTATAATCTATTCTTTCTAAAGTCTGCTATCTGGAGGCGTCATCTACATGACTAAACTTTGGTCTCCACAACCCCTTATCGTAACCTAGACATTCCTTTCTATTAATAATAACACTTTCAACCAATTGCCAATCAGAAAACTTTTAAATCTATAACCTGGAACCCTCCCCTGCTCCCTACCCCCTGCCGAGTTGTCCTGCCTTTCCAGATAGAACCAATGTAAATCTTGCATGTATTTGTTTTATGTCTCATGATTCCCTAAAATATGACTGTGCCCCGACCACCTTGGGCACATATTCTCAGAATCTCCTGAGGGCTGTGTCATGGACCACTGGTCACTTATATTTGGCTCAGAATAAATTCTCCAATATTTTCCAGAGTTTGACTCTTTTCATTGATATTTTCTTAATAAACTTGCTTTTGCTTAATTCAGTGGACTCGCCCTAAATTCTTTCTTTTGCAAGATCCAAGAACCTTCTCCTGGGGTCTGAGTTGAGACCGCTTTCCAGTAATAGCTGTATTGAACGAAATTAAAATATTTTACCCCAAAATATATTTCTTGGACATGTTTTGAAATGGCTGCAGCCAGGCCAGCAGACAGGAGTGGCCTTGTAAACTTTCTTCTGCAAGGGAAATTTGCATCTGCAGAGAATCTCCATTAATGCAGCCAGGCCTTTCCTGGATCCAGGAGAGATTAGAGTCTGGCATCTTAAAAGCCTGAAAATAAACATTTTCATCTCTTCTGTCTGAGGGCTACTACCTGTGAGGCTTTGCCTACATAACAAGACCACCTTTGCTAGCCAGGTCTCTTTTCTTCTCTCTCCTACAGCCTGTCTTGCCACCACTAAACCTGATTTACCAAGATAACCTGTCTTATTTTATTGTATGCCTTTTCTCCTGTTAGTTGATCTGCCTCATGTCAGTGATTTTCAGCAAACCTTTAGGGGGCCGTGGGTCTTGGTTCCAACAGTGGCCAATGGGAGTCAAATGTCATTTGATTCTTACCATCAGGGCACATGCCCTACACTCAGCACAAACCATTCCAACAAGCTAGGTTACAGTATAGAGCTAATCCTATCGCCATCTTCTAAGGGATCTCCCTCTCTCTCTTATGAAGCTAAAAGCTCACTTCTTGAAGTTTCTGTTTTCTCATCAATAAGATGAAAATGGGCAAACAAGCCCAGGTGAGAAGAAGAGAGAGTGAAGTACCCCGGCATAGGCTAGAGATGGCCAGAGTGAGTTTGCTGATTTAACCTCCTAAATACATAAAAAAGAAGACAGGACCATGTTCACATGTATGACCTTAATCATGCAGTGACTCTGCTCATTAGAAAATATGACCTGTCGGCCAGGTGTGTCCATGGCTCAAGCCTATAATCCCAGCACTTTGGGAAGCTGAGGCGGGAGGATCACTGAGGCCAGGAGTTCAAGACCAGCCTGGCCAACATAGTGAAACTCTGTCTCTACTAAAAATACAAAAATTAGCCAGGCGTGGTGGTGCATGCCTGTAGTCCCAGCTACTTGGGAGGCTGAAGCACGAGAATCACTTGAACCTGGGAGGCGGAGTTTGCAGTGACCCCAGATTGTGCCACTGCATTCCAGCCTAGGTGACAGAACCAGACCCTGTCTCAAAAAAAAAAAAAAATAAATAAATAAAATAAAATAAAATAAAATAAAATATGATTTGTCGATACATTTGACTTTGACAATATGTGATTAGCATTTCTCCATTTCAAGGTTGAGATTAGAGAAGAGAGTGTCTATCCTTGGTTCTTCCCCTAAAGAAGCATTTAAACCTCATACTTCCCCCCTTTTCCCAGGTTCTTGTTGACATAATTGAAGGAGTATGAAAAGAAGAGAAAAATCTACATTAGCGGTAGAACTAGGGAAGAGTGCCATCCATGAGTGAGACATTCCAGTAACTTCCCCTAGACAGAGTACAAAAGGGATCAAAGTCAAGGGGCATACTAAGAGCTAGTCCAACTCTCCTTCCTAAAATTTCAGTAGAAAACAAATAAAGGAGACCTTGCCAGAACTCCACCATCAGCTGGTTTGGAAGGGCAATGGCTGGAGGATAGATGACATCTGAGAAATACTGGACTCTGAATTTCTTTTCATTGTTGTTGAACTTTGCAGAGTTGGGAAACCCCAGAGAGTGAATGGTGATCCAGCACCAGGAAAAAGGCCAACTATTGCCACATATTATGCAAGGAATGAAGACAGGCTAAATAGAAGATGTCAAACTCTGGATGATTGCTAGATTGGGAAGTTGCAGAATAACTGTATGATGTATGGGTGATTAGCCTACATAGCTCTTAGCATCTCTTTCTAACCTGAGAATGTTCGATTGTATGAATTAAATCTAAGTTTAATTCAACTTAGGTTTTAAGTTCTAAACTTGATTGCTCTATAGAATTTGATCAACTATCTCAAGAGAATAACATGTGTGCTAAAAACATGCGTTCAGAGAGAGTGAGGGATTAATGTCAGTTCTAATACAACACATTACACATATCTGGTCACTGTATGCTAGGTAATGGGAATCTGGAGATAAAGGATATATCATTATGTTTTAGAGATGCTCAGAATTAGATGGCGAAGAAAAGACACATTGGGTTATAGAGTGATTAAATGCTCTAATAGACCACTGTGATGAAGGGTAATTAATCTGCCTAAGGGAAAGCTACAGAGAGGAAATAATTTTTGAATTGGGCCTTGAGTATTAACTCATGGTACTATTTCATCAGACATTATGAGAAGAGAGCAAATAATCTAGTATGATTGAAATATGAGGTGAATAAAGGGAATGATAGGTCATTAAGGTGGAAATGTTGGCTAGAGCCAAGTTGTTTGCCCTGCTAAAGAGCTTGTACTTTTTTCTGCAGAAGGTGGGGAGCCATTGAATCAATTTCTTAGAACATCACTCTTGCAACAGAGTCAAAAGAAGACCTCTAGGCAAGATGGTAGACTGGGTGCATGCAATGACCTCAACCCTCCAATGCAAACACATAGAAATGATCAATAAAATACTTTGGAAATATATAAATGTACTAAAATAAGCATAAAAATAGTAAAAATCCCTCCATTACTAATACCCTGCTAAAATACTTCCATTGATCAAAGTGCAAGGGAAGCCCACTGGGTTAAGTGAAGTTTATGCTGTCAGCTGAGAAAGGAACAGAATACCAATTCCTATAGAAAATGGAAACTGAATGTTTACCACACATGATCAGAGGTGAGGATCCTGTCTCTCTGAATGAAGCCAGGGGCTGGATTTATGTACCCTGACCCAAATATATATATAGTACATATATATATTCAATTCAATATATATATTCAAATATATATTATATATATATACTTGGGTCAGGGTACATATTATATACATAAATATATACACACACATATATATATGTGTATATATATATTTACTTTTTGAGACAGGGTCTCACTCTGTCACCTGGGCTGGACTGCAGTGATGTGGGTGATTCTCCCATCTGAGCCTCCCGCATAGCTGGGACTATAGGTAGGCACCACACGCCCAGCTAAATTTCATATGTTTTTGTGGAGACAGGGTTTCACCGTGTTGCCCAGGCTAATCTTGAATTCCTGGACTCAAGTGATTCTCTCACCTTGACCTCGCAAAATGCTGGGATTACAGGTGTAAGCCACTGTGCCTGGCTTTAAAATAATGTTTTTAAATGCATAAAGTGAAATATATTAAGAAAACTAATTATATTGAAATACAGTTATCAAAATATGAAAAGGAACCCCAATCTGCAATATGATAATACTTGTGCTTTTAATTAACACATTATTTGAGAAAGATCCAGCATTGGAGCTACTTTCAGTAAAATGATTTGAAAATAGGCAGGGTGCTGTGGCTCTCTTCTGTAATCCCAGTACTTCGGAAGGCCGAGGCAGGTAGATCACTTGAGGTTAGGAGTTCGAGACCAGCCTGGCCAACATGATGAAACCCCATCTCTACTAAAAATACAAAAATTAGCTGGGCATCATGGCAGGCGCCTGTAGTCCCAGCTACTCAGGTGGCTGAGACAGGAGAATGGCCTGAACCCAGGAGGTGGAGGTTGCAGTGAGCCGAGATTGTACCACTGCATTCCAACCTGGGTGACAGAGCAAGATTTCATCTCAAAAAAAAAAAAAAAAAAGGATGATACAAAAATATTTGTAATTTTCATTAGTGACAGAATCATGGATAACAGTAAGTCATATTCAAAATTCAAATTCACCCCTCACATAAGGCCTCTATGAAATCATTTCTTATACTGATCCAACAGATTCTGTGCACCTGAGTGGTGGGGAAGTGGGTATCCAATGACTATATGAATAGTGGCACAGAGAATACTCAATAAATGTTCATCAATGAATGAATGAATGAGTGAACAAATAAATGGAGTTGATCACCTGAGAAACAGAGGAAAACATTCTCTCCTGCCCATACATTTCCTATCTGTCTTCCTTCTTATTTCTTTTCATCTGCATTCACTACACTAATATTTATTGAACAGCTACTACATGAAAGACACTAGGATTTGTAGATGACGCCAAGATGAATAAATAAGATGCGAATCTGGCCCTAAAAGAGGACATAGCCTGACATATGGTGGAAACCCAGAAAAACCTCACCTGTGTTCAGCATGTGACCATTTTTATCCATTGCCTATTTTTTTTTTCTTAAGATTTCCCATAAAACCTAAGAAACCATCAAGGCGAATTTCAAAGTTGGCAATAATGAAATAGCAGCCGGGTTGCAGTATCTGAAAAAAAAACCTGTCACACACAGGGCTTGTTCTAACCACGCAATTTGCAGAGCTGAGTTTGGAAGAAGTAGGTCAGTTTGCAGAGTTAGCTGCCATAAGATTCTGCAAACAGCTGCCTTAGCTGGAACCTATGTTTGTGAGGGAAAAATCACAGATGGGAACTTTTTTTTTTCCTGAGACTCAGTCTCGCTCTGTCACCAGGCGCCAGGCTGGAGTGCAGTGGCCGATCTCGGCTCACTGCAACTTCCGCCTCCTGGGTTCAAGCAATTCTCCTGCCTCAGCCTCCTGAGTAGCTGGGACTACAGGCACACGCCACCTCCCCAGCTAATTTTTGTATTTTTAGTATAGACGGGGTTTCACCATGTTGGCCAGGATGGTCTCGATCTCTGGACATCGTGATCTGCCCTCCTCGGCCTCCCAAAGTGCTAGGATTTCAGGCGTGAGCAACTGCGCCTAGCCTGGACCTCTTTAAAATATTCCACAGAGAGGTGCTTGCTATTGAATTTTTAAAATATTATTTTATGAGATGTTTCCATTCCGACTTATTAAGAAATAGGTCATTTCTCCCACAAAGTTTGATAACACCTGATTGGTGTGCCAACTTTCTTCTTATGTTACCACAAGACTTTTGATAATGCCTATTCCACTGTTTGTTGAAGTTTGCTACACAAGTAAAATTGCGATGCTTGTTGGTTGTAGGGAAGAACTCTTTTTCTTCCGTAGTGGTCAGCTAGCTGGTCAAGTGTGGGTCCATAGCTGAACAGGAAATCTTACCTATTTCCCACTTTCTTGGTAGAGAAGTCCATGATATAAAATAGGGTGCGTAACCTACAGTCCACAGCCTACAGTCTGTTTTGTAAATAAACTTTTATTCGAACACAGCCACACTCATTCATAGCCTAAAATACTTGCTATCTAGCCTTTTATAGAAAAAGTTTGCAATCCCTAGATTTAGAACGCCAAAAGTTCAGGTGTGTCCTTCTGCTCATGAGGTGTCTGGGGCTCCCAGGACACATGTAGGGATGGTGAAAATCAACACAGTGGGCTGACTTATTCAAATTTCCCTCTTCTTTTTCAATCTTAAGCCTTATACAGATGCTATCCTAGAGGATATCAAAGTCTGCTCCATCTACAGAGGAAGTATTTTTATCTTGTTGAAGGGATAGATGGAATAATAGATGGAATAAGACAAGTTCTTTAATGACCATAAAACAAAGATGAAAGTCATAAGAGAGATACAGAGAAGAGTACTTTGGGAACTCAGTGTGGGAAAAACTACTTTAGACTTAGAGGCGTAGAGAAAGCTTTGCAGGAAAAATAAGGGTATTGAATCCAGGCTTTTTAGCAGAAATAGAATCTGAACAAGAACCTCATAAAAAAAGGTCGGGATATACATGTGATCTGTGAGAACTTGGGAAAATCACCCAAGACCCAAGTCTTGGGTCTTCTACATCCACTTTATCAATGTACCCAGTAAAGATTTATTAATTTTATAAGTCACAGGCATGGCATTATAAAGATCCAAAAACAGTAGATGACCTCTTTTCCTCTCACTTCTCTCATTTTCCAAAGTCTTGCCCAAAATGATCCAAAGAGTATATAAAGAGATTAGCAAAGGAAAGCAGAGAAGATGGCACACATATGCTACGAACTTCAAGGAATTTCTTCTAGAGTTAGAGAAGCCACAGCTAGATTAAAGGAGGGCAGCAGTGTTTGGTTTTCTGTCCTTGTGATAGTTTGCTGAGAATGATGGTTTCCATCTCCATCCATGTCCCTGCGAAGGACATGAACTCATTCTTTTTATGGCTGCATAGTATTCCATGGTGTATATGTGCCACATTTTCTTTTTTTTTTTTTTAGTATGTTACCAGTTTTATTCTAAAGTATGCATATTCACACAACAGAGTAAATCCTGAAAGTGTATAAATCAAATGTTAAGTTTGCATGATTGAAAATTATTTATTTTTCCATGAGATTCTGTTCTTACATTTTCCATGAGATTCTGTTCTTACATTTTTCCAAATGGTCAATAAATATTCATAAAATTCAAAAAAAAGTGATATTTAAAATAAGCATATGCTTGATCAAAATGCATTTGACCATTTATTCAACAAATGTCTATATAGTGTAGTGATTAAAAAAGATAGCTCAAGTTCTTAATTCGACCTTGGGTGGGTTACTTTTTATTTTATTTTATTTTATTTTTATTATACTTTAAGTTCTAGGGTACATGTGCACAACGTGCAGGTTTGTTTCATATGTATACTTGTGCCATGTTGGTGTGCTGCATCCATTAACTCATCATTTACATTAGGTATTTCTCCTAATGCTATCCCTCCCCCAGCCCCCCACCCTATGACAGGCCCTGGTGTGCGATGTTCCCTGCCCTGTGTCCAGTTGTTCTCATTGTTCAGTTCTCACCTATGAGTGAGAACCTGTGGTGTTTGGTTTTCTGTTCTTCTGTTAGTTTGCTCAGAATTATGGTTTCCAGCTTCATCCATGTCCCTACAAAGGACATGAACTCATCCTTTTTTATGGCTGCATAGTATTCCATGGTGTACATGTGCCACATTTTCTTAATCCAGTCTATCATTGATGGACATTTGGGTTGGTTCCAAGTAAACACTGCATGTTCTCACTCATAGATGGGAGTTGAACAATGAGAACACATGGACACAGGGCAGGGAACATCATACACTGGGCCTGGTTGGGGGGTGGGATGCTGGGGGAGGGATAGCATTAGGAGAAATACCTAATGTAAATGATGATGGGTGCAGTAAACCAACATGGCACATGTATACCTATGTAACAAACCTGCACGTTGTGCACATGTACCCTAAAACTTAAAGTATAATTAAAAAAAAAAAAAAAAAGGAGGGCAGCATGGGCCACAAGAAGAGATGTGGAAAGTTAGAACAGCAGAGCTGCACTGCTTCTCCAATTTTCAGAGGTGATGTCTAGGAGGGAGGATAAATCATGGTGTGCATGGGAAGTACTGCAGGTGAATTGCATTCACCTGTCAAGAGCAGCTGCCTCCATGGTCAAAGATGGTGACAACCAATGGGAAGCTGGCAAGCAGCAAGTCTTCTCCATGACATGATGTAATTTTTTCCTGATAGAGTGGGTGGTGTCACTAGGATGATTAGCAAAGCTGCATTGTGTACTTGAAGCTGAGATCAAGTTGCATAGAATATAAAATAAAATAAAAATGACCGGTGCTCAGCTCAGTAACTTCACTAAACACAAAGTCAAAACAAGGCAGAGATCTACTGCAGCACCTGGCTTTCTATACAATCCAATCCATACAGTTTCTTAGGTCCCTTAACTGATCACTAAAAAAATCATGATCCGAGGCTGAGGCAGGCAGATCACCTGAGGTCAGGAGTTCAAGACCAGCCTGGCCAACATGACGAAACCTGTCTCTACTAAAGAATACAAAAATTCGCTAGGCGTGGTGGCGCACCTGTAGTCCCAGCTGCTTGGGAGGATGAGGTACAAGAATCGCTTGAACCTGGGAGGCGGAGATTGCCGTGAGCTGAGATTGTGCCACTGCACTCCAGGCTGGGGAACAGAGTGAGAAAAAAAAAAATTTACGATTCTACAAAAGCATGCAGTCAGACAATAGAGAAGTTAAGAAGATTCCCTCGTAGTATTTTTTTCACAAATATTAGGCAAAGATAGAAATACCTTTTATCAAACCTAAAAAGTCAGAAAAGGAACTTGAATTCCAAGGAAAGATATTTCATTGTAAATAGGAAAAGAAAATTCAAAAGAGAGTATCTTAGGAAAAATAGAAGTACATTTTAGATAGCATGTATTTTCTGCTCTCTCTGAAGTGAAAGTAGAAATATAGGAAGTTATCACAGTAGTCTAAGATGAAAAGTTGTAGCCTGAGATAAAGGGAAAATATAAGGAAACCAATAATGGTAGTGCAGAATTTTAAACAGTCCTAGAAAACTAAATCAGTGGTGTATATTATAAACTTGGGAGGCTCTAGAATGCAGAGTACCAAAAAAAGTGATGAAAATGATGAGAGAGAACATTATAACTTATGTCTAGAGGACAGAGAATGGAGATTCATGATATAGAGAACTGGTCTTTGGGAGAAAGATAGAGGAATAAATGTTATATAACAATTAAAGACAAAATTGAATACAGCACTCCTGAACTAAAGAAAGAACTGAACCTACTGAGGCATAGGGTTCAGCTAGTTGTGGGCAAATTTAACAGAAAGAAACCAACTCTGAGGTATCTTTATTTTTATATATATAAGTTTAGGGATAAAGAAAGAATTCTATAAGCATAAAGTCTGTATGAAAATAGTTACCTACAAAGGCAGTTTATTAGACTGGTAGCATTTTTTTTAACAGGTCCCTTATGCTCCCTTTTCCCTTTCTCATTCTTGAAAAAGAAGAAATCTGTCCAGGCCCCAACCACCATCGTTCCCCCCTGAATCTTTGCGTAGCTCTTTAATCGTCTCCTGGCATCTCCCCTCGCCTAGCTCCCACAATCTGTCTTCCGCACAGCAGCCACAGAGATTCCTTGTTTATAAACACACCAGGTAAAAACTTTTTTTTTCTGCTTACCTTTATGGTCTCTAAATCTCATCCATCCATCCATCCATCCATCCATCCATCCATCCATCCATCCACCCATCCATCCATCCATCCATGCATCCAACAAATATTCAATGTGGACCTTACTCTGGGCCAGGTACTGATCTAGGCACTGCAGATATATCAGTACACAGAAAAGATGAAACTTCTACTTTTGTGTTTGTTTGTTTGTTGTTTTTGGGTTTCTTTAGACAAATTCTCACTCTGTCACCCAGGATTGAAGGCACTGGTGTGATCATAGCTCACTGCAGCCTCCAACTCCTAGGCTCAAATGATCCTCCTGCTTCAGCCTCCTGAGTAGCTGGGACTACAGATAGATAACACCAAGTCCGAGCAATTTTTTATTTTATTTTATTTTTTGTAGAGATGGCAATGCAGAATTTGCTATGTTATTCAGGCTGGTCTTGAGCTCCTGGGCTCAAGCAATTCTCCCACCTTGTCCTCCCAAAGTGCTGGGATTACAGGCATGAGCCACTGTGCCTGGTTACTTTTATAGAACTTAATACGTTTTTAGGAAATTTCTCCTAGTAGATGGAGGACAATAATGAACAAATATTAACAAATAAATAAGAAATAAATTAACAAAGAAATGTATGGCATAATATGTGTAACAAGTGCTAAGGAAGAACAACAAAGAAGACTAAAGAGAGAACAGAGAATGGAGAAAGGAGCAAAGAGTGCTGCTCTGGGAAGCTGACATTTGCACAGAAACCCAAATGGACTGAGGGAACAACCCAGACAGACATCGCTGAGAAGAACGAACTGTGAGTATAAATGACTTGAACTAGAAATGTGCTTGCTTGGAGCACTAGAAGCAGAATGAGAAGGACTGTGTGGCTGAAGCAGAATGAGTGAGGGGAGAGTGGATAGGATGGGAGCTTAGACACGTAGGTAGGGGTTAGAATCACTAGGGCCTCCAGACGGTGGTAAGGGTTTTTGAATTCTATATCTGAGTGAGATAGGAACCAACTGTAGCATTTTAGCAGAAGAGTGACATGGTCTGACTATATTTTGTATTTTATTTTAGTTAGGGTCTTGTTGTGTCACCCAGGCTGGAGTGCAGAGGCGCAATCATAGCTGACTGCAGCCTCAAACTCCTGGGCTCAAGCAATCCTCCCACCTCAGGGTCCTGAGTAGCTGGGACTACAGGCACACACTTGGCTAATTTTTTTATTATTGGTAGAGACAGGGTTTTGCTATGTTGTCCAGGCAGGACTGGAACTCCTGGCCTCAAGCAATTCTCCTTCCTCGGCCTCCCAAAGTGCTGGGATTACAGGTGTGAGCCACTGTGCCTGGCCTTGACTTACATTTTAAAGGAGGCGGGCGAGGGGACACAGGAAGATCATTAGGGAGCTACTCCAATGTTCCAGGAAGGAGATCATGGTGGGATCTGATAAGATTTTCCAAAACTTCTAAGTAAAGGGCAGGGTGCACCAATCTTGTTTTGTACTCTTCTATTCCTCTCTCTCCTCATGAACTCCTATCCCCTGAAGTGGCATCTTCCTCCTATTCCCATTGCTAGGTTCCACATCTATGAACTAAAATTCTATACAAAAGCAGCAATTGCTGTCAAGTGTTGCTATGAGGTTCTCTTTGTTTTGAGACAGAGTCTTGCTCTGTCGCCCAGGCTGCAGTGCAGTGAAGTGATCTCGGCTCACTGCAACCTCTGCCTCCCGGGTTCAAACAATTCTCCTGCCTCAGCCTCCCAAGAAGCTGGGATTACAGGTGCCCACCACCATGCCTGGCTAATTTTTGTATTTTTAGTAGAGACAGGGTTTCACCATGTTAGCCAGGTTGGTCTCGAACTCCTAACTTCAAGTGATCTGCCTGCCTCGTACTCCCAAAGTGCTGGGATTACAGGCATGACCCACTGTGACCCACTGTGCCCAGCCAAGGTTCCTACCATACTGTCTTCACCCTTGGTGTCATGGGGATGACACCTGTACAAATTCTATCATGTCAGTTGTCCTCTCAGATCTGTTCCCTGTCTAAATGTGGAAATGTGTTGGGCAGATCTTCAAGGTTGGTTGACCAGTCCTCTGATGGTTGCAGCCCACCCTGCCCCTCACATGTGTGATCAAGGTGAACTATTGGACTTAACAAAAGCTCTTTTATCTTTTTTAGATGTTCTTGCTTTCATAAATCAACATAAATGAAAACCTGAGCAGCTTGTATTTTTTTGTTAATACAGATCAATTTGCCCCATAATTGAATTCAAGTCTGCCCAGATTCAGGCATTACAAATTTTATCTTTTTTTCTTTCTACATTCATCTTCAGTGTCTTCACAGTTTTTAGAGAGAAGGTAGGAGAGCCCGTACCTGAAGCTGTTAGCCATTCACCGTATTAAAACAGGTATTACAAAGATTGTACAAAGTAAAATAGTAGAGGCTACCCCACTGCACTCAGGAACAAGAAAAGAAGGGCAGCAATTATCACTGTTACAGGCATTTCCACAGCACAACAAGTTTTCAAAATAAGAAATGGATATATATGTTATATGACTAATTAGTTAGGAAACAATTTCTACCATGTGGCCCACTAGAGTTTTAACAAAATTTCTATTCCGTATGAACCAATAGGGAAAATGCTGTTGTGGAGACCAGAGACATAAATATGCTTTATTTTAGAGATAGGCTGTTCTTTCTATGCTGCATTATTTTTTCTTTTGGTTGTAATACATCAATCAAGAACTTCAAATTCAAGGTCATAGATGATAGGGGATACCAAGATGTAGCCAAGTATGTAGACTGAAGAACAAATCAAAAAGTGCTTAGGTCTGTTTTTGTACATCTTAATCTGGCATTTTTAGCTTATAATAACAAAAACACAATCAAAGCATTAGTCTTTAAATCCCTTCAGGACAAAATGCATTATTGTAAATCTGATACTTTCTAGCTGCATGATTAACTTTTCTAATGGGATTTCCTTTTACAAGTAAATTTACAAATTTTTAAAACTTTGATGAGATGTTTAAGACACAACTCAGTTACAGCAAAGCATATGTTACATTGTTTTCAAGCTTCTTGCCAATATAATAAGACAAGAAAAGACAAATTGTCAGTATGTATTTTGGAAAAGCAGAAACATCGTTATTATTTTTAAGTGATTGGAAAATCTACATGGAAAACTCATGATAACCAAGTTAAAAACTAATCAGATTAATATGAATGTTCAATAATGTGTCTAAACACAAGAGAAATATCAAAAATTAAAAAGTTTTAGTATGAATGAAAAAAACAGTGAGAAAATTGAGTGAATTTTTTTTTTTTTACTTTTTAAAAATTGTACTTTTAAGTTCTAGGGTACATGTGCACAACGTGCAGGTTTGTTACACAGGTATACACATGCCATGTTGGTTTGCTGCACCCATTAACTTGTCATTTACATTAGGTATTTCTCCTAATGCTATCCCTCCCCCAGCCCCCCACCCCATGACAGGCCCAGTGTGTGATGTTCCCCACCCTGTATCCAAGTGTTCTCATTGTTCAATTCCCACCTATGAGTGAGAACATGTGGTGTTTGGTTTTCTGTCCTTGTGATAGTTTACTCAGAATGATGGTTTCCAGCTGCATCCATGTCCCTGCAAAGGACATGAACTCATCCTTTTTTATGGCTGCGTAGTATTCCATGGTGTATATGTGCCACATTTTCTTAATCCAGTCTATCATTGAAGGACATTTGGGTTGGTTCCAAGTCTTTGCTATTGTGAATAGTGCTGCAGTAAACATACATGTTCATGTGTCTTTATAGTAGCATGATTTATAATCCTTTGGGTGTATACCCAGTAATGGGATTGCTGGGTCAAATGGTATTTCTAGTTCTAGATCCTTGAGGAATCACCACACTGTCTTCCACAATGGTTGAACTAGTTTACAGTCCCACCAACAGTGTAAAAGCATTCCTATTTCTCCACATCTTCTCCAGCATCTGTTGTTTCCTGACTTTTTAATGATCGCCATTCTAACTGGTGTGAGATGGTATCTCATTGTGGTTTTGATTTGCATTTCTCTGATGACCAGTGATGATGAGCATGTTTTCATGTGTCTGTTGGCTGCATAAATGTATTCTTTTGAGAAGTGTCTGTTCATATCCTTTGCCCACTTTTTGATGGGGTTGTTTGGTTTTTTCTTGTAAAGTTGTTTAAGTTCTTTGTCAATTCTGGATATTAGCCCTTTGTCAGATGGGTAGATTGCAAAAATTTTCTCCCATTCTGTAGGTTGCCTGTTCACTCTGATGGTAGTTTCTTTTGCTGTGCAGAAGCTCTTTAGTTTAATTAGATCCCATTTGTCTATTTTGGCTTTTGTTGCCATTGCTTTTGGTGTTTTAGTCATGAAGTCCTTGCCCATGCCTATGTTCTGAATGGTATTGCCTAGGTTTTCTTCTAGGGTTTTTATGGTTTTAGGTCTAACATGTAAGTCTTTAATCCATCTTAAATTAATTTTTGTATAAGGTGTAAGGAAGGGATCCAGTTTCAGCTTTCTACATCTGGCTAGCCAGTTTTCCCAGCACCATTTATTAAATAGGGAATCCTTTCCCCATTTCTTGTTTTTGTCAGGTTTTTCAAAGATCAGATGGTTGTAGATGTGTGGTGTTATTTCTGAGGACTCTGTTCTATTCCATTGGTCTATCTCTCTGTTTTGGTACCAGTACTATGCTGTTTTGAATACTGTAGCCTTGTAGTATAGTTTGAAGTCAGGTAGTGTGATGCCTCCAGCTTTGTTCTTTTGGCTTAGGATGGTCTTCGCAATGCGGGCTCTTTTTTTGGTTCCATATGAACTTTAAAGTAGTTTTTTCCAATTCTGTGAAGAAAGTCATTGGTAGCTTGATGGGGATGGCAATGAATCTATAAATTACCTTGGGCAGTACGGCCATTTTCATGTTATTGATTCTTCCTATCCATGAGCATGGAATGTTCTTCCATTTGTTTGTGTCCTCCTTTATTTTGTTGAGCAGTGGTTTGTAGTTCTCCTTGAAGAGGTCCTTCACATCCCTTGTAAGTTGGATTCCTAGGTATTTTATTCTCTTTGTAGCAATTGTGAATGGGAGTTTACTCATGATTTGGCTTTTTGTTTGTCTGTTATTGGTGTATAGGAATGCTTGTGATTTTTGCACATTGATTTGGTATCCTGAGACTTTGCTGAAGTTGCTTATCAGCTTAAGGATATTTTGGGCTGAGACGATGGGTTTTCTGAATATACAACCATGTCATCTGCAAACAGGGACAATTTGACTTCTTCTTTTCCTAATTGAGTACCCTTTATTTCTTTCTCTTGCCTGATTGCCCTGACCAGAACTTCCAACACTATGTTGAATAGGAGTGGTGAGTGAGGGCATCCCTGTCTTGTGCCAGTTTTCAAAGGGAATTCTTCCAGTTTTTGCCCATTCAGTATAATATTGTCTGTGGGTTTGTCCTAAATAGCTCTTATTATTTTGAGATACATTCCATCAATACCTAGTTTATTGAGAGTTTTTAGCATGAAGCGCTGTTGAATTTTGTCAGAGGCCTTTTCTGCATCTATTGAGATAATCACGTGATTTTTGTCTTTGGTTCTGTTTATGTGATGGATTATGTTTATTGATTTGCGAATGTTGAACCAGCTTTGCATCCCAGAGATGAAGCCGACTTGATTGTGGTGGATAAGCTTTTTGATGTGCTGCTGGATTTGGTTTGCCAGTATTTTATTAAGGATTTTTGCATCGATGTTCATCAGGGATATTGGTCTATAATTCTCTTTTTTTGTTGCATCTCTGCCAGGCATTGGTATCAGGATGATGCTGGCCTCATAAAATGAGTTAGGGAGGATTCCCTCTTTTTCTATTCATTGGAATAGTTTCAGAAGGAATGGTACCAGCTCCTCTTTGTACCTCTGGTAGAATTTAGTTGTGAATCCGTCTGGTCCTGGACTTTTTTTGGTTGGTAGGCTATTGATTATTGCCTCAATTTCAGAGCCTGTTATTGGTCTATTCACAGATTCAACTTCTCCTTGGTTTAGTCTTGGGAGGGTGTGTGTGTCCAGGAATTTATCCATTTCTTCGACATTCTCTAGTTTATTTGTGTAGAGGTATTTATAGTATTCTCTGATGGTAGTTTGTATTTCTGTGGGATCGGTGGTGATATCCCCTTTATCATTTTTTATTGCATCTAGTTGATTCTCCTCTCTTTTCTTCTTTATTAGTCTTGCTAGCGGTCTATCAATTTTGTTGATCCTTTCAAAAAACCAGTTCCTGGATTCATTGATTTTTTGAAGGATTTTTTTGTGTCTCTATCTCCTTCAGTTCTGCTCTGATCTTAGTTCTTCCTTGCCTTCTGCTAGCTTTTGAATGTGTTTGCTCTTGCTTCTCTAGTTCTTTTAATTGTTATGTCTTCACATAAAACTATGTGAAGAAAATGTTGGTAAATATGTTATATAAAGTTTAGTGAGGGACCTTGCTTGAATATAGCACTGTATCAGCATACTATAACTCCATGCCAGCTGTTAGATATTTTGAATATCATCTCTAATGAAGATTCAGAGATATCTGAGATGGTTGGTGACCTGGATATGGTAGGTTTCAGAAAATTATTCATGAGAGACTGAGAGGCTTCCCTGGAAGTGATTCAATCACTGGAAAAATAAGTCAGGCATGATAATCCTGAGCCTGTATCTAGGGATGGCATTTGTAGTTAAGGATTGCTTGGGGATCCAATGTGGTGGTTGTCCCAAGATTTTGTCCCTATTTAGCCCTGTGGGCCAATTACCAGGTCTGGGTAGAAAGATCATTGTATGGTTTGGCTCTGTGTCCTCACCCAAATCTCACCTTGAATTCTAATCCCCATAATCCTCACATGTCAAGAGTGGGACCTGGTGGAGGTAATTGAATTATGGGAGCGGCTTCCCCCATGCTATTCTTGTGATAATGAGGGAGTCTCAAGAGATCTAATGGTTTTACAAGCGTCTGGCATTTTCCCTGCTTGCACTCATTCTCTCTCTTGCTGCCCTGTGAAGAGGCATCTTCTGCCATGATTATAAGTTTCCTGAGGCCTCCCTAGCCATGTGGAACTGTGAGTCAATTAAACCTCTTTTCTTTATAAATTACCCAGTCTCAGGTTATTTCTTCATAGCAGCGTGAGAATGCACTAATAGAGATCAGTAAACAAAAACTGCAGGAGGTATTTCACCAAAACTTACAAAACACTGAGGCACCAGCAGTCCCATTTTGGTGTCATTTATAGCTGAATGAAACACAAAAATGGATGTGTGTAGGGGAGATTGATGGATATGTTTTGAGTTGGGATAGGCTAGAGAAAGCAGCAATAATAAATGATCCCCAAAGTCTCAGTAACTTATAAGAACAAACGTTTACTTCTTGGTCACGTTATCTGTCCATCATTACTCAGCTGCAGTTCTGGAACATCGTGTCTTTATCCAGGAGTCAGGTGAATTGAATATCCTTTGTTGGGGCCACTACAGCTCTCACAGCAAACAGAAAAAAAAAAACACAGTAAACAGACAGTGTCTTACCATGAAAGTGACACTTACATTTACCTTTCCCTGGCCAGAGTATGTCACATGACAAAGCCTGCAGTCCATGGAATGAGGAAGTACAACTTTCCCAGGGGGAGGGGTGCTGCTGGCAGGGGTACAGCAACATTTTAAAAATAATTTCGGCTGGGCGTGGTGGCTCATGTCTGTAATCCCAGCACTTTGGAATGCCAAGGCAGGTGGTTCACCTGAGGTGAGGAGTTCGAGATCAGCCTGGCCAACATGGTGAAACCCTGTCTCTACAAAAAATCAAAAAATTATCCAGGTGTGCTCGTGGGTGCCTGTAATCCTGGCTACTCAGGAGGCTGAGGCAGGCGAATCGCTTGAACCTGGGAGGCGGAGGTTGCAGGGAGCTGAGGTCACGGCATTGCACTCCAGCCTGGGCAACAAGAGAGAAACTCTGTCTCAATAAATAAATAAATAAATAATAAAAAAACAATTTCAACTTTTATTTTAGATTCAGGGGTCACATGTGCAGGTTTGTTACATGGGTATATCGTGTGACACTGAGGTTGGGGATACAAATGATCCTGTCACCCAGGTAGTGAGCATAGTACCCCATAGGTAGTTTTTCAGCCCTTGCCTCCACTCCTTCTCTCCACACTATTGTAGTCCCCAGTGTTTACTGTTTCCATCTTTATGTTCACTGTACCCAGTGCTGAGCTCCCACCTACAAGTGAGAACATGTAATATTTGGTTTTCTGTTCCTGTGTTAGTTCGCTTGGGATAATGGCCTCCAGTTGCATCCATCTTGCTGCAAAGGACATGATTTCATTCTTTTTTATGGCTGCATGGTATTCCACAGTGTAGATGTATCACATTTTCTTTATTCAATCCACCATTGATGGGCGCCTAGATTGATTTCATGTCTTCGCTATTGTGAACAGTGCTGTGATGAACATGTGAGTGCATGTGTCTTTTCGGTAGAACAATTTGTTTTCTTTTGGATACATACCAGGTAATGGGATTACTGGGTCAAATGGTAGTCCGGTTTCAAGTTCTTCGAGAAATCTCCAAATTACTTTCCACAGTGGCTGAACTAATTTACATTTCCACTAACAGTATGTAAGCATTTCCTTTCCTCGGCAGCCTCACCAGCATCTGTTGTTTTTTTAGCTTTGTAAGGGTAGCCATTCTGACTGGTGTGAGATGGTTTCTCACTGTGGCTTTGATTTGCATTTCTCTGATTATTAGTGATGTTCAGCATTTTTTCATGTTTTATCTTCTTTTGAGAAGTGCCTGTTTGTGTGTCTTCACCCACTTTTTTTTTATTATACTTTAAGTTTTAGGGTACATGTGCACAACGTGTAGGTTTGTTACATATGTATATATGTGCGATGCTGGTGTGCTGCACCTGTTAACTCGTCATTTAACATTAGGTATATCTCCTAATGCTATTCCTCCCACCTCCCCCCACCCCACAACAGGCCCCGGTGTGTGATGTTCCCCTTCCTGTGTCCATGTGTTCTCATTGTTCAATTTCCACCTATGAGTGAGAACATGTGGTGTTTGGTTTTTCTTGCTTGTTGAGTTGTTTAGGTTCTTTATAGATTCTGGATATTAGAACTTTGTCAGATGCGTAGCTTGTGACTATTTCCTCCCTTTGGGTACAGAACATTTGGTGGATCAGAAATAAAATTGAACATACCCACTTTTCCAAAGACTACATGTTGCTCTGCAACCTACAGAGTCTGGGACATTTGTGATCCTTTGGGGAAATGCCCTATGGCCCCAGAGCCAGCAGTACACGGAGCTTTTCTAGAAGCCATCAGGTTGCGCTTCCCTTTCTGAGGTGAACGTTCAGCCAGTGGAGCAGATGTTGGCTGCCAACGTGGTGCCAGACCCCACTGTGATGGACGGCTCCTTTGTTTTGTTTACTCTTCCAGGCAGGGTGATAAATTCTCCTTCTAATCAGGTTCCTTGTTTCTCATTTCTCCAATGTACCAACCCTGCTAATGAATGATTCACTGAAGTTAGTGGCTAAGACACAGCAAGCTGCACCCCGTTCAGCCTTTGCTATGCCGAGTCATGCCCTCACTATCTCCCAAACACAAAATCAAGTTCCCGAGTATGGCGTGGATAGATGATGAAGTGTACAACAGCCTCAGGTAGTTTGTTCACAGTAATTCAGGCCTGTATATTCTGTCAAGGCTGCTACTGAATACATTTGGTTTAACTTGGTGAGGGAGACTGGTGCTTGCAGGGAACCTTCTGAGGCCAACCGCTGCAGAGTACTGAGAGTTCTTAAGCAGTGTGCCTAAGTGACCGGTTAGTGCTGGTGCTTTAGCCCTGGGAACAGAAGAAGCCTCAGCTATAGAAGGATCCTAGGGGCTAACTCCAAGGGAAATCACCCCTGACTGATACCATCACTGTGGCTTGAGGACAATTCAATTGAACATAGAATGGAGATATTGAAAGGGAAGGGAAGGGAAAATGGATGAATATGCATTTAAATAATCCCCAATAACAGAGCAGGCAAATAAGGAAACAGGATGCTTCAGGGACCCTAAACAATGTATATGCAGTTGAATCTCATGGTGAGCTGGTGGGCATCAAAGAACCATCACAGCCACTCTTTGTTTCTCTCTAGTTGGGGTCATGTGGTTTCGTGTCTCTGCCCTTCTCGGTGAGTCTGATTCATTCTCCTTTTTTATAGACTAGTTTCTTATTACTGCTTGTACAGAGTCACCAATAGCTGCCCCAATACAGTATACCTAGTCCTGAGATTACGTGACCGTCACGTAGGGAACATATGGTAAATTACCAAAGCCCCTGCCCCGATGCCAAATTCCTGGGAGAAAGGATCATATTGTTCTCATTTGGGACAGGCCCTGTTTGGACTATGACCTATGGCTACCCATGCTTTTAGATGAGCATATTTCTTCTTCCTATGTATTGATTTATTTGAGACAGGGTCTCACTGTGTCACCCAGGTTGGAGTGCAGTGGCATGAACATGGCTCAGTACAACCTTGACTTTCTGGGATGAAATGATCCTCTTTCCTCAGCCTCATATGTAGCTGGGACCAGAGGTATGTGCCACCACGCCCGGCTAACTTTTTGTTGTTGATGTTGTTGTTGTTGTTGTTGAGATGGGGTCTCAGTTTGTTGCCCAGGCTGGTCTTGAACTCCTGGGCTCAAGTGATCCTGTGACTTCAGTTTCTCAAAGTGCTGAGATCACAGGGGTGAGCCACCAGGCCTGGCCTGAGCACAGTTCTTACAAAAGAAGGCGTGTTATGTTGGTGTAGTGTGGGAAATAAAAAATTATTTTTTAAAGTTTTAAAAAAGAAAGGGAGGCATGGGTTGGATATGCACTCGAAAGGGCATCTATCACAATTTCTCACTGAGTATACGGCACACGGATGCTATTACCACAGATGTTGCTTCTGTTGTAACAGCAGATATCAAGGTCTATCTCATCGGCAATGTGAAGAAGATTATGGTCTTTGAGATTGAATGACCTGGTTGTGAGCCTGCCTCCTTTACCCAATAACTGAGCAACCGTTTCTTAACTGCAGCCTGAATTTCTTTGTATCAAAATGGGAGTGAAGTTAAACACTTCACAGGGCTATTATGAGAAGCAAATTTATCAAGTTCAAAGGTGTCTTGAACACACACAGAATTTATGTATTTTTTCATTTTTTTTGTTTGTTTTTGAGACAGGGCCTTGCTCTGTCACTCAGGCCAGAGTGCAGTAGCACGATCACGGCTTACTGCAGCCTTGAACTCCTAGGCTCAAGCAATCCTCCTCCCTCAGCTTCCCCAGTAGCTTGGGCTACTTGTACATTCTGTCACATTCAGTTAATTTAAGAAAATTTTTTGTAGAAACGAGTCTTGCTATGTGCCCAGGCTGGTCTTGAATTCTGGGGTTCAAGTGATCTTCCTGCCCTTGGCTTCCCAAAGCTCTGTGATTACAGAGCACTCTGACCTCTTCTTTTTTCATAGATTTATTTTATATATACATATATAGGTATGCATTATATATTTATGCAATTTTTTTATAGATTTGGGCGTACACATGCAGGTTTGTTACATGGATATATTGCATAATGGTGAAGTTTGGACTTCTAGTGTGCCCGTCACCTGAATAGTGAACATTATATTTTTCAACCCTCACCCCCCACCCCATACTCTTCCCTTTTGGAGTCCCCAGTACCTGCTATTTCCCTCTGTATGTCTGGCCTCTTCTTATTCAAGCACTAATTCTATTCATGAGGGCTCCCAGCTCATGACCTAATCACCTTCCAAAGCCACCTCCAAATGCTATCACATTGGCATTGGGGATTAGATTTCAACCTGAATTTTGGGGATGACAGAAACATTCAGTCCATAGCATATATGGACCACTTTATGCCTATGTAGTTCTGCAGGCTATCCATCCAGATTGCTTGGTAGAGGGCCAGGCGCATTTCTTTTCTTATTTATTTATTTATTTATTTATTTGAGACAGTGTCTTGCTCTGTCACCCAGGCTTGGCTTACTTCAACCTCCACCTCCTGGGTTCAAGTGATTCTCATGCCTCAGCCTCCCGAGTAGTGGGGATTACAGGCACATGCCACCACGCCTGGCTAATTTTTGTATTTTTAGTAGAGATGGGTTTCACCTTGTTGGTCAGGCTGGTCTCAAACTCCTGACCTCAAGTGATCTGCCCTCTTTACCCTCCCAAAATGCTGGGATTACTGGTGTGAGCCACTGCACCTGACCCTCTTTTCTTTCTTTTTTTTTTTTTAAATGAAGGTACTATTGAATTGCCCTCTGGAAAAGTTACCAGTTTGATCTACCAACAACTTATGAAAAGGCTCATCAACAGGCACTTAATACAGGTTGAGTATCCATTATCTGAAATGCTTCAGACTAGAAGTGTTTTGGATTTCAGATTTCACATTTTAGAATATTTGCAAATACATAATGAGATATCTTGGGGATGTGACCCAAGTATAAACATGGAATTCATTTATGTTTCATATATGTCTTATATGCATAGCCTGAAGGTAGTTTTACACAACATTTTTTCTAACAAATTTGTGAATGAAATCAAATTTTGACTGCATTTTGACTATGACCCATCACGTGAGGTCAGGTGTGGTATTTTCCACTTGTGGCACTGTGTTTGCCCTCATAAATTTTCAGATTTTGGAACATTTCAGATTTTGGATTTTCAGATTAGGGATGCTCAACTGTATTGCCTAAACATTGCTATTGTATTGGAAAAATAAACTCCATAAAACATCACTGTTTTATTTTGCATTTTGGGGGATTACTATTAAGGTTCAACATCTTTTACTTTGTATTTCTTCATTTTGTGCATTGTTTCTTTTTATTGTTTCTTCAATTTTCTATTAAATTTTAGTGTTTTTATCATATTGATTTTTGAGAAATCTTGATATATTTGGATATCAATCTTTTGGTTATTATATATGTTGAGAATACTTTCCTTCATCCTGCCACTGATCTTTTAGCCTTGTTTAGGATATTTTTTTCAACATACAGAATATCATTGAGTTTTATGGTCGGATTTATCAATGTTTTCCTTTAGGATTTTGCTTAAGAAGAGCCTATACCAACATTAATTTTAAAGTCTTTTATTTTTTCTATCATTTAAAGAATTTCATTTGCATGCTTAGCTTTTTAAGACACCAAGAATACACACTTTGAGTATTGTAAGGTAGATTCTTGTTTTTTATTTTCCGAAATTGCTATTTGTTGACTAGCCCATTCCTTCTCCACAATTTGGAAATGCTGGTTTTATAATTCTGTCAGTCCATTTTCATCCTGCTGATAAAAACATACTCGAGACTGGGTAATTTATAAAGAAAAAGAGGTTGGATGAATTCACAGTTCCACGTGGCTGGGGAGGCATCACAATCATGGTGGAAGGCAAGGGAAGAGCAAAGGCACATTTTATATGATAGTAGGGAAAGAGAGAGCTTGTGCAGGGGAACTTCTCTTTATAAAACCATCAGATCTTGTGAGACTTATTCACTGTCACAAGAACAGCATGGGAAAGACCCATCACCATGATTCAATTACCTCCTACCAGGTCCCTCCCACGACATATGGAAATGGTGGGAGCTACAATTCAAGATGAGATTCGGGTAGGGACACAGCCAAACCATATCAATAGTATACTAAGTGCCCATACTATGTGGGCTTTTTTCTGGGCTCTCTATTTTACTTCAAGGATCTATTTGGCTATTCCCACACCAGAGCTGCATTGTAACAGGGAGTGGCTTTTCAGGATGCCTTCCTGGAGCTTTAGAGGTATTGGAAAGGAATCACTACACATCTAACTAGGGGAACAATTAACATCTCCCACATATGCTCAGTTCTCTTCCCAGGAGCTCTGACACAGCCCCTTTCTTGATTCCTGAGGCTACAGCGGGAAATGTGCTGACCACTGGAGGAGCTTCAGACATTTTCATCACTCAATGTTTGGTCTAAATTTACTACTAAGCTCAGAAAGAGCAGTGAAAATTCTCCATGCCATCTCAGTCTAGGCCTGCTTCTAAAATCCTCATGTTTTATCCTGGGGTTTATCTATTTTTAGGGTGACGGAGGACAGGAAGACCCATCCACTTCTGGGCTGGCTCCACCGTAAGTGTGCAAACATGTGGCCACTCCATACGGCCCCTACTAGATAATTACACGACATGATCCGGCATCAGTTATTTCAGAGCAACTGGGTATCAGCATCTAAGCACAGATACACAGATGATATATTAACAAATATTCCATATATTGTGTCACATGTGTGCTGTCACAGCCTGGTTAGTTTTGGTAATTCCTCATCAAGCCGAAAAAAATGGACTTGAAATATAGTTTCACCCAGAATCACACTGCTGTCATGTGGACTTTTTTGTTTTTTGTTTTTTATTTTTGAGACAAGGTCTTGCTCTGTCACCCAGGCTGGAGTGCAGTGGCACAATTTTGGCTCACTGCAACCTCTGTCTTGGCACAGGGTTCAAGAAACCCTTGTGCCTCAGCCTCCTGAGTAGCTGGGATTACAGGCATGTGCCACCACATCTGACTAATTTTTGTGTTGTTAGTAGAGACAGGGTTTCTCCACGTTGGCCAGGATGGTATCACTTGACTTTATATTACAGTTTTTTGTCTCTGAGTCTTCCTCTAGCTCTAGTCTTCCTGAGCGCCTTCAAGGCGGGACAACATCTTTTGTATCTTTGAATCCCCTCCCCCTCCTCTGCAGGGCTTAGCACAGAGTCTGGCACAAAGGAATTGTACGCTATTGTAATAACATGTGCCCAAGTGGATTGAGTAGTCAGCATTGTCACACTCTCTTCCTAACATTGTCCTAAATACATAAAGCTTTTCAGCCCCATCACCCATCATCCCACGATTTCCACTTGCTCCTCTCCATGATGCCATTGTGTAATTTCTCTATCTCAATATTGCTCAATTGTCTGTGTGACCCTGGTGTCTGTCTCCATTAGCGTCTTTTACATTAAATCAGATATCTGCACCAGCACAAGAGGCTCTTTGCAGCTTGATCAGCGAGCAATGGATCAGACAGCTGAACCATTGATTTAATTAGCATGAAATAACGAAGCCATCTGTTCCGTGGAGTTGATCTTTTAAGTGTTACTCTCCTATCTGCTCTGAAATTTCTTGGCCACTTGGAAAGACCATGGATGTCAGATGGTGGGTCATGGAAAATATCTTTTCCAAGATAGAAAGCAAGGGTTTAAGGGAAGTTGAAGAATTTTATGGTGCTCTCAGTATTTCATCCTGCCTTATCTTTCTGCACAACACTTACTAGTACCTGCTCTATTGCATATTAACTTGTGTTTATCTGTCTCTTCTAATGGAAGCCAAGCACCAGGAGGACAGGGACTTTGTCCTTTATGCTCCCTGCTGGATGCCGGTACCTAGAATACATGGCCCACCTTGATTTGGGTACTGATGAGGCATGCTCAACTCCTCTTTGGATTTCATTTTGCTGTGACTTGGTGTTACAAAGGGCTATTGGGAATATCAGGTGGATGGAAAAGTGCACAAAGGCCAACACAGAAAGGTGTCTAAGGATCAATTTGGCAAGTTCAATGCCTGTAGTAAACTTGATTTCATTTATTTATTTATTAGAGATGCACTCTCACTCTGTTGCCCAGACTAGAGGGTGGTGGCTCAATCATAGCTCACTGCAGCCTCTAACTCCTGGGCTCAAGAGATCCTCCCACCTGAGCCTGTTGAGTAGCTGGGACTACAGGTGCATGCCACCATGTCCAGCTAATTAAAAAAAAAAAAAGTTTTGTAGAGACAGGGTCTCGCTATGTTGCCCACTCAGGTCTTGAACCCCTGGATGCAAGAAATCCTCCTGTCTCAGCCTCCCAAAGCGCTGGGATTACAGGGATGAGCCACTGTATCTGGTGCAAACTTGATTTTAACGTAGAACAGTCTTGGTGTTCAAAGGGTCTAAACCAGAGAAACAGGAAGGGGCGGCACAGCAGTGGTGGGTTGGGTCAGTTTGGTGAGGTGGACTATGGAAATGTTATTTAATCTTTCTGAACCTAGGCATCATCATTTGTAAAATAAGGATAGTACTTACCACCTCCAACTTATGAGGATTAAACGAGATAATTTATATGAAATAATAGCCAACACTTACAGCACTTTCTACATGTCAGGTACTATATATATATATATATATATATATATATATATATATATATATATATATTCATGACAACTCTTTGGGTTGGGAACTCTCATTATCCTCAACCTATCCAGATGGGGAAACTGAGGCACAGAGGGGGACCAAGTTCTCCTAGCTAGAAAGTGGTAGAGCTGCAATTCAAACTAAGGCTGGTTCTAGAGACCATGAAAGCCAGGTGTATAATGGCAGATAAAGAGCATGTGAATCAATCTGTGAGTCCCCAGTCACTCCTCACTTTTCTAGACATTGATGATGATCTGGAGGCCAAGACAAGATATCAAGTAGGTTGCAGAAATGAAGACATAGATTATATATTTGGGTCAAGGCAGATAGCCTGTTCCGACATCAGGGAACAGGGGTTAAGGTGAACTAATGAGGTCTCAGAGTCCCAGATTTTAAGGATTCAAGGTCAGGTTTCATTCCAGTGGGACATTAGAGTAAGAATCAAAACAGAGGTTGGTGATCCAGGTGCCAAGAGCACAGGTGCACAGGGAGATGGCAGTTTGAGGCTCACCAGGCTTCCAGAACACTGAACATTGAAGTTAGGCTGATTACAGCCTCTTGGCTAGGGGAATAAAGACCTGACGATACACTGCCAGGTTGAGTTGCCTCTGGCTCATGTCCTGGAGAAGCCACAGCTCAGAGGCCAGTATCACTGGAGGTCAGGCAACGCTGGAATATGTTGAGGTCATCCTGCCCACCTTGCCCTGCCTTAGGTCAAGTCTGCTCCCTCTGTTTGGTCAGCACAATGGCTAAAATGTCCTTTCTGGGACAATGGACTCCAACAACATCCATAATTTTGAGGGCAAAGGTGTACTTAGAGCGTATGAGGATCTGGTCTACTGAGGACAGCATGTTTCATGCAGGGAAATGGGAAACAGAAAAAATTGTTTTATTTTTGCTTAAGAAACATTTATTTGTTTTTATTTTATTTTACTGTAAGTTCTGGGATACATGTGTAGAACATGCAGGTTTGTTACATAGGTATACATGTGCCATGGTGGTTTGCTGCATCTATCAACCTGTCATCTAGGTTTTAAGTCCCACAGGCATTAGGTATTTGTCCTAATGCTCTCCCTCCCCTAGCACCCCCCTATCCCGCAACAGGCCCCAGTGTGTGATGTTCCCCTCCCTGTGTCTATGTGTTCTCATTGTTCAACTCCCCCTTATGAGTGAGAACATGTGGTGTTTGGTTTTTTGTCCTGTGTTAGTTTGCTGAGAATGATGGTTTCCAGTTTCATCCATGTCCCTACAAAGGATATGAACTCATTTGTTTTTATGGCTGCATAGTATTCCATGGTGTATATGTGATACATTTTCTTTATCCAGTCTGTCACTGATGGGCATTTGGATTGGTTTCAAGTCTTTGCTATTGTAAATAGTGCTGCAATAAACATACGTATGCATATGTTTTTATAGTAGAATGATTTATAATCCTTTGGGATTATATCCAGTAATGGGATTGCTGAGTCAAATGGTATTTCTGGTTCTAAACCCTCGAGGAATCGCCACACTGTCTTCCACAATGGTTGAACTAATTTACACTTTCACCAGTAGTGTAAAAGCGTTTGTTTAAGGAACATTTATATTGTGCTCTTATTACGTGCCAGGCACTGTGCTAAGCACATGACACATATTGACTCAATTACCTCAACAACCCTGCAAGGTAGTTTCTTTTATCCCCATTGCCAGATGCAGAAACTGAGGCACGAGAGAATTAGTCTGGTCAGTGCAGGTACAACACAGTAGATGAGGTCAGTGATAGAACCAGTTTGGCACCCTTAGAGCTTTGTTTCTTGGTCCTGATATCTTTGAAAATTGTTCTGGGCAAGCTCAGTGTATTAGTCCATTCTCACACTGCTATAAAGAGCTACCTGAGGCAGCATAATTTATGAAAAAAAGAGGTTTAGTTGGCTCACAGTTCCACAGGCTGTACAGGAAGCATGACTGGGAGGCCTCAGGAGGCTTACAATCATGGTGCAAGGGCTAAGGGGAAGCAAGAACATCTTCACATGACAGTAGGAGAGAGAGAGTGTGTGTGAGTGAAGGGGAAACTGCTGCACACTTTCAAACAAGATCTCATGAGAACTCTGTCATGAGAACAGCAAGGGGGAGGTCTACCCCATGATCCAATCACCTCCCTTCAGATCCCTTCCCCAATATTGGGAATTACAATTTGACATGAGATTTGGGTGGGGACACAGAGCCAAACAATATCACTCAGCTTCCAAAAGCTATTGATCCTTCTTCTCTGTTCTCTCCTCCTCCTCCTCTTCCTTTTCCTTTTTTTATTCTTAATTTTCAATGACAACCTTTCCCTTTATACCTTGTTTTGTTTTCTGACCACTTCTACATGTCTAAAGCTTTATTCATCTGTTCAAGTAGTTATTGAACTGCTGCCATAATGCCAGGTATTGCTCTAGGCACTGATGACCCTGCCCTCCTGGAGTTTACATTTTCGCTGGGGTGGAGAGACAATGAAAAAATAAAGAAGCACCTATACAGCCCAAGTCATCTCAAGTAACAATACCTATCATGAAGGGAATGAAACACGCTGATGTGAGGAAGCAATAGGACAATCAGGGAAGGGTTATCAGAAGAGGTGATTTTTGGGCTGAGATTTGAGTGATTAGAAAGGACCGGTGATACAAAAATCCAGGGGGTGGCTGGGCAGAGTGCCTCATGCCTGTAATCCCAGCACTTTGGAAGGTTGTGGTGGGAGGATCACTTGAGGCCAGGAGTAAAGCAATATATCAAGATATAGTGAAACCCGATCTCTAAAAAAACAATAGCAGAGCATGGTGGTGCACACCTGTAGTACCAGCTATTCAGGAGGCCTAGGCAGGAGGATCTCTTGAGCACAAGATTTGGAGGCTGCAGTGAGCTATGATTGTGCCACTGCACCCCAGCCTGGGCCACAAAGAGAGACCCATCTCTAAACAAACAAAAATCCAAAGGAGGAGAATTTCAAGTGAAGGGCACATAAAATACAAAATATCTGAGGTGAGAATGAACTTAGTATGTTTCAGTCATACAGAAGAGGCGGTAGGCTGGGAATGTGGGGATTGGTATAAGATGGAGATGGGAAGACCTTTAGAAAACTTTAAGAAGTACCTGGTGGCTTAGTTCCCATTTTTCATGGTGACAGTATGAGCTATTAACCTCCTGTAGAAAAAGAGGTTTAGGGCAGTCTAGTCCCTATTGTCTACCACAACATTCCAGCAGGTGAATGTCATACTTTTCCTTTCTGAACTTGGCTTATGGAGTTCAGCTTTAAACAATGGAGGCCAGTGTCTGTACTTTGGTTGTAGAAACCACCTTTTTTCCCAGGAGGACTCTAGGTCTGGCAGCTTCCAACAGTTCATCCAATTTTTCACAGAAGACCCCTTTCAAGACAGTAAGTTAATTGCTCTGCCTAGTAATGAGAATGGAGTTTTGTCCAGACCTCCCTCAAGGAAGGATGCTAAGAAGGCCTCCTGCATTTTAGGTAGGTTTCTACAAGCCCTAATAGATAGACTGACTATTAGATGTTGTGAATTTTGCCATTACTTGGCTGATATTTCATCTGAAATGTACAAACGATGATTGTCACCAGCTTTGTGGGTTTGGGTCTCCAGAAGCCTCTCCACATTGGAATCAACCCATCCTTCAGCATCCCCAGGTCCACTCTCCCAAACATCAAGCAGCAGACTCTTTGGGAACCCAAGTCAGGGTGTATGTTAAAGAAGAGGCTGGATCCCATTCCATTATTGTATGGTTGTTGTAGTAAGCAAATATATGGAAAGAACACACTGAAGAGATGTTGCATACAGTCAAACTATTCTACTATACAAATATGTAGGAGGCACGCACTAAGGAGATCTTGGATCTTAGACTGAGAAAGAGAGAGAGACTTTACTACCCAGTATATATATACTAGTATATATATACTAGTATATATATACTAGTATATATATACTAGTATATATATACTAGTATATATATATATACTATGTATTAGATTAAGTATATATATACTTATATATTATATATATACTTATATATATTATATTATATATTATATATACTATTATATATAATATATATACTATTATATATTATATATTAGATTAAGTATATATACTATATATTAGATTAAGTATATATATACTAGTATATATAATATATAATATATAATAATAATATATATAATATATTGTATAATATATAATATATATTATATATTTTATATAATATATAATATATATTATATATTTTATATAATATATATTATATATTTTATAAAATATATAATATATATTATATATTTTATAAAATATATAATATATATTATATATTTTATAAAATATATAATATATATTATATATTTTATATAATATATAATATATAATATATATTTTTTATATATTATATATTATATATACTATATATAGTATACTATATATATACTATATAGTATATAGTATATATACTAGTATATATAGTATATATATACTATATATTAGATTATATAGATTATATAAAGTATATATAATCTACATTATATATCTATATATCTATATATAATACAGATTATATAAAATATATATAATCTATTATTATTCTAGTAGGCTAATATATACAAAACAATTTTCTATATACTTATGTACAAACAAACCATAGAATAATGCCTGGTCACAGTGGCTCATGCTTGTAACCCCAGCACTTTGAGAAGCTGAGGCAGATGGATCACCTGAGGTCAGGAGTTTGAGACCAGCCTGGCCAACATGGTGAAACCCCGTCTCTACTAAAAATACAAAAATTAGCCAGGTGTGGTAGTGCATGCCTGTAATCCCAGCTACTTGGGAAGCTGAGGCAAGAGAATCACTTGAACCTGGGAGGGAGTGTTTGCAGTGAGCTGAAATCGTGCCAAGGTGCTCCAGCCTGGGTAGCAGAGTGAGACTCTGTCTCAAAACAACCAAAAAGCAACAACAAAAAACCATAAAATAATGGAATTGGATATAGATATCTCTATATATGTAGATATGTATATATATGTATGCAGATATATCTAGATTTATCTATCTGAGAGAGCAAATGCCAAATGGATTCAATTCAATTATTCTAGTTATACAAATATATGTAAAGAGAGTCAACTAAGGAGATGCTAGGTCCAAGTCACCAAGTCTAGTATACAAATACACACAGAGAGAACACCAAGGAGATTCTGAATCTATGCCAAGCATTGTAATATACAAATTTATACAGCGAGCATGCTCATGTGCATTTGCTCTAGAGCCTCTTCCAGTCCATTCTCTATGCAGTAGCCTGGGTGATCTTTGAAAGTCACGAAGCTCACTATATCACATCAAGCAAAGAGCTCAGGGGAACCTGGCAGTGTCACTTGATCCTGGCTGTGCCTCTTGGGTAGGAGGATCAGAAGGAACACAGGTCCTGTAAGCTTGTGGGGATCAGATGCCATGAAATTTGAATTTAGCTGCTAGCTTGGGGCACTGCTGAGAAATGCCAGTTTTTATTACCTGGAAATCTTGAAGACTCCTGTTCAGGTGAAAATCTAAGTTCAGGCAAAACTCTGTTTGCTAAGGGTGGCAAGGGCATCATCATCATCTGAGAGTCTGAAGAGTGTGTCCAGCCCCACTCAACAAACAATCCTGCTTGCTTGAAGGCTTTTTAACTGGCATCTCATTCCTCTTGGATAAAACTCTAAGTTCCTTGTATTGCATACCAACCACTGCAATAACCGGTTGCTTCTCCATGTTCACTATATTTCAGCCACACTGACCTCCTTCCCTTTTTTTTCTCCCTTTCCTTCTTTCTTTCTTTCTTTTTCTTTCTTTCTTTCTTTCTTTCTCTCTTTCTTTCTAACTTCCTTCCTTTCTTTCCTTCTTCCTTTTCTTTCTTTCTTTCTTTCTTTCTTTCTTTCTTTCTTTCTTTCTTTCTTTCTTTCTTTCTTCCTTTCTTTCTTTCTTTCTTTCTTTCTTTCTTTCTTTCTTTCTTTCTTTCTCTCTCTCTCTTTCTTCTTTCTTTCTTTTTTTTTTTTGAGGCAGAGTCTCACTCTGTCATGCAGGATAGAGTGCGGTGGTGCAATCTCAGCTCACTGCAGCCTCTGCCTCCTGGGTGCAAGCTATTCTCCTGCCTCAGCCTCCTGAATAGCTGGGAGTACAGGCATGTGCCACCACGCCCAGCTAATTTTTATATATTTTTAGTAGAGACAGGATTTCACTATGTTGATCAGGCTGGTCTTGAACTCCTGACCTCAAATGATCCACCCACCTCGGCCTCCCAAAGTGCTGGGGTTACAGGCATGAGCCACTGCGTCCTGTCTCCTTCCCATTTTTTGAAAGCACCATGCTCCTTCCTGCCTCTGGGCCTTTGCACATTCTGTTCCTTTTGCTGGGGGCTCATAGCTTTGCCTTAATTAACTCTTACTCTCCCTTCAGATATCAACTCAAATGTCACTTCGTCAGGGAACCTTTTCCATACCCTTGAAAAACAAGTTTTCTCTAAGAAGGGTGTTCGCATCGGTAATCTAGAGTTTTCCTCACAGCACTCAAGTATATTTATTTATGTTGTTCTTTTGTTTGATCATGATCTGCCTTTCACCACTAGCATGTTTTCTCCATGAGGTCGGTAACCATAGAGTCTGTTTTCTTTACTATTATATTCTAGTGTTGACCCAGTACCTGGAATACAAAAGACACTCAACAAATATTTCAAAATGTAGAAATGAACCTTTAGAAAATGCTTGTTTAAGTTAAAGCTATGCATCAGTAAAATTAGGAAACCTCAGTCCAACTCCACCTATTGCCTGGCCCATACTAGGGGTTTCATAAATATTTGTTGACCAGCTGACAGATATGGAAGGAGGTAATGAGGGATGCAGTCCAAACAGGCTTCCTGCCCTCGGTATCTCCTTTCCAGCCTATCAATTCAGCCACGGGCATCCTCCCATCCACCACTGCCTCCACCTGCATCCTATGGTCCTCTGAGATGCTTTCCAAATTCTGCCTCCAGAGCCCACTTGCTTTCTTCTGCTTCCTCTCTGTTGCTGATTATCTGCAATTCCTTCTCTTTGTATGCTTGATGGACCTAACGATTCTATTGCTCCGCTCCTTTGCTCCCTGCTCTGCCACTGGAAACAAGCCCATCCTCCTCTGGGATTCTGATATTGGTTCTTTTCTCTGTGTGCTAGCCTTACTTTCTCCCATGCTCTGTTGGTCTTTAGAGACCACAGCCTTCGGACATCACTCAGGAAAGGAAGTCAGATAGTCATTTCCCACTGTGATTATTATTGCTGTTTAGGACATTTAACTGATCACCAATTAACTTATAAAACCAGAGAGCAGAGTGGCCTGCATTTTAACTACACAACCAGGCAAGGCACTAATGCCAGGCCTCTGTGCCTGACCAGATGGGCCATTTGTGGATCAGTTACTTTGGCCATTGGCCACTCCAGGCACTGGATGGTTATCATCTTCCAAGTGGCCAAGTATAGTGGCGGCTTCATTTTCTGGCAGGGTCTTGGCTGTAGGAAGAATTATGAAGTACCAGGGAAAGAACTTTCTTGTGTGTTAGTTTCTTGGGGCCTAGGATGGAGTCAGGGTCCGCATCCCAAGTAGCCTCTTGGCATTTTCCTCCTGGGCATACGAGCTACTGTATGTATTTTGGACAAAATACAAAGAAGAATCTGATACGAACTTCAACCTTGACTGCATATTGGAACAAGCTAGGGAGTTAAAAAAAATCCAAGTGCCCCTCTCCTCCATACACATATTTAGGAAAGTTACCATACATCAGTATTTTCAAAGCTCCTAGAGAAATTTCAATGTGTCTCAAGGCAGAGAACCATTGATCTAGGACAGTGTTTCTCAAACCCGAATGTGCATAAGAATAATCTGTGGAACATCTTAAACACAGATTCCCAAGCCCTAGCTACAGAAATTTGGATTTAGCACTACTCAGCCATAAAAAAGGAAGGAACTTGGATGGAGTTGGAGGCCATTATTCTTAGTGAAGTGCCTCAGGAATCGAAAACCAAACATCGTATGTTCTCACTTGTAAGTGGGAGCTAAGCTATGAGGGCAGAGAAGCATAAGAATGTGATACAATGGACTTTGGGGACTTGGAGGGAAAGGGTAGGAGGAAGTTGAGGGATATGTGACTACACATTGGTTGGGTGCCGTGGCTCATGCCTGTAATCCCAGCACTTTGGGAGGCCGAGGTGGGTGGATCATGAGGTCAAGAGATCGAGACCATCCTGGCCAACATGGTGAAATCCCGTCTCTACTAAAAATACAAAAATTAGCTGGGCGTGGTGGCGTGCACCTGTAGTCCCAGCTACTCTGGAGGCTGAGGCAGGAGAATCGCTTGAACCTGGGAGGCGGAGGTTGCGGTGAGCTGAGATTATACCACTGCACTCCAGCCGGGGCAATAGAGAGAGACTCCGTCTCAAAAAAAAAAATGAAGACTACACATTGGGTACAGCATATACTGCTTGGGTGATGGGTGTACCCAAGTCTCAGAAATCACCACTAAAGAACTTACCCATGTAATCAAACACCACCAGTTCCCCAAATACTATTGAAATAATAATAATTGTAATAAAAAATAAGACAAAAAAGAGAAAATTTAAATCTGGCTGCCATAATAAATGGTTCTCTGAAAAAAAAAAAGAAATCTGGATTCAGTCATTTCTAAAGCGGGGCCCTAGAATATACATTTCTTAAGGTCCTGGATGATGTTGTTGCTGCCTGTCTACAAACCCCATACACTGAGTAGCTCTGTTCTAGAGCTTCGCTTTAGGGCAAATTGTATGCTCACCAAGGAGTGGGAAACATTAATACATAAAGGGTGCAAACTTGCAGCATCTGGGCCAAATTTAGCTAGCAAATGTATATTATATGACTTGCACACAGTATGTTTTTGACATTTAGAATTGGCAATGCTTAAAAATTGAGATTTGGGGCTTCTCTTGAAAAACTGGAAGGACCCTTCTACAAATACTGGGCCTCCGTTCTTATGTGATAAGGACTGAAAACAGAATGTATGTGCTAAAAGCTGCTACAGAAACTATTTCATTCTCTGTATGATAGCTTCATGGCCTCTGCAGGCGTTTAAGTTTGCAGCTCCTAGTTTACACCCTCACCCCTTCACCTGTTCTAAGGTTGAAAATCCACTGGTCTCAAGCACTGTATCTTGAGCCATCCCATTTTATCCCTGGAACTTGCTCTATTCATCTGTAAAATGGATTGATATCACCTATTCAGGGTTCTGATAAAGATTAAATGGAGATGGAGATCATGCTTTAAGTTTCATACCTCTGCTTCACCCATGAAATATTCCTGTGTCCAGAATTTATCAAAGTATGGTCTCTAGACCACCAACATTAGCATCACCTGGGAACGTGTTAGAAATGTAAATGTTCGGCCGGGCACGTTGGCTCACGCCTGTAATCCCAGCACTTTGGGAGGCCGAGGCGGGTGGATCACGAGGTCAGGAGATCGAGACCATCCTGACTAACACAGTGAAACCTCGTCTCTACTAAAAGTACAAAAAGTTAGCCGCATGTGGTGGCGGGCATCTGTAGTCCCAGCTACTCAGGAGGCTGAGGCAGGAGAATGGCGTGAACCTGGGAGGCGGAGCTTGCAGTGAAACGAGATCGCGCCACTGCACTCCGGCCTGGGCGACAGAGTGAGACTCAGTCTCAATAAATAAATAAATAAATGTAAATGCTCCCCATCCTAGAACTAAATGCTCAATCAATTACCAGGTATTTCAGGGAAAAGCGCGGAATTTTGCATGGATTTTACCATGCTAAAAATCCCATCATAAATGCCATAATTTTTATGGAGAATTGAGACAATCAAGATCACAAGTGACTGAAGTTTTGCAGGTGAGAGAGACCAAGAGGAAAGGTTAGTATTGCAGAATGGAGCTTTCTCACTGCTTTTTCTCTGGAATCCCTCTTACCTGCTACCTGCACGGCTCCTCTATGCTCCCATCATGAGCCAATGAGCTAATGAGCCAATGTTGGGTGAAATAGAGACTTATTATTCATCTCAGCTCCAGCTGGACTGAGACTTGGTGTCTGGGTTACCTGCTCTGAGCCCTGGGCACTCACAGGCTTCTAAGAGTATATCTAGTTTCACCACATTGCTCCAATCCAGACAAAGGGCCTTTTGTCTCAGTTCACCTAGCAGGCATTTGAATTCTAAAGGACAGATCTGCAGCCAATGCTATTGCCATCTGCCTGTGCTGACTCTGGGTTCTGCCTGTGGTCTGGGCTTCCCTAACTTCATCACACCCATTGGATTGGGCCTCATTAGGTCATGATGTCTCCTAAACCTGGCCTGAAAGTGCTGCCCCATTTTAGACATTATATGGGCCAGCTCTGTAGTGAGGTCAGTTTCCTTGCTCTCTGACTCCCTCCCTGTCTACACTGGCTGAATTTCTGAAGTCCAGGATGGCTATGACTAGCATCTGCCTGAGGAATAGCAAAAGGTAATTGGGGTCAAATGACACTCAGGGGAGGAAATTGTGAAGTGACTACATGCTATTCTTAAGGTAAGAGAAGGTGCGGTAGAGAAACTTCACACTAGAAACTGCTTTATCTTGATTGGGAATAGAACATGCATTGAAACAGCAGTGAAAGGGAAGGTGAGGAGATAAAATATTTTTCAAAAGGTGATGATGAATACATTGGGATGGATTACAGAAGGATTCCATAGGAGCTCTTGCTTTGGTAGTTTTTAAAATGTGACTCAGCAAGAATGACTCATCTATCTGGGATGAATTAGGTTTAATAGTGATGAAAATAGGGCTGGACTGTGATTTTTCAGGATTGCTTCTAAGCAGAGGAATTATTCAATAATAATGATAATAATGATAACAATAGCAATTATCTTTTGAGTGACAGGTATTTTTATTGATAGTTTTTATACATTATCTCAGGGGTCAGCAAACTCTCTGCTCTAAAGGGCCAGATAGCAAATATTTCCGGCTTTGTGGGCCACATGATCTCTGACGAAACAACTCTTAAGTCTGCCCTTGTTGCTCAAAAGCAGCCATAGACAACAAGTAAACAAATGGGTTTGCCTGTGTTTCAATAAAATGTGATTTACAAAAACAGGTGGCAGGCTGGATTTGGCCCGTGAGCTCGTTTGCAAACTCCTGCATTATCTCATTGACCCTCATGATACTGGGAAGTAGGTACTTCCCAGTATTATTCTCCATTTCACAGATAAAGAAACTGAGTCTTGGAGGGATTGAGCAGCTTGCGCGAGATCCAACAGTGTGTGGCAGGCCCAGGAGTCCAGCTCAGGGTCTCCTAAGCTATCATGTATAGGTGAACCCTTCTGCCCCAAGACAGGTCTCCTCATTGAAACCATCCCTATAAACTTTATGAAAGTAATCAGAGAAGAAGGGAGGAGAAGAAATAAAAATAAACCAAGCTTGCAGCACACACAGCCTTAATCATGAGGTCAGCATGCTCTCTGATCTGCTTCCTTAGAGTTGTTTGGTGCCAATTGTAAAAGTTAAAGACCAAAATCTGACCCAAATCAGCCAGAAGCCCCTCTCAGGTTTATTTCACTTGTTTCTTTAACTCTTACACCAATTTTCCTAGGATCATGTAGATCTTTGTATTAGGCTGTTCTTGCATTACTGTAAAGAAATACCTGAGACTGGGTAACTTATAAAGAAAAGAGGTTTAATTGGCTCACAGTTCTGCAGGTTTTACAGGAATCATGATGCTGGCATATGCTTGGCTTCTGGGGAGGCCTCAGAAAGCTTCCAATCATGGCAGAAAGTGGAGGGGGAGCAGGTATGTCACATGGAAAGCAGGAGCAAGAGAGGGAGGGAGGAGGTGCCACACACTTTTAAACAGTCAGATCTCATGAGAACTCACTCACTATTGCAAGGACAGTACCAAAGAGATGCTACTAACCATTCATGAGAAATTTGCCCCTATGATCCAATTACCCCACCAGGGTCTACCTCCAACACTGGGGATTACAACGCAACATAAGATTTGAAAGGGGACACGGATCCAAACCATATCAATATTGTTACAAGATGATAGTTCCCCTCAACTGTCCTATAGATAAGAATGTGAATGTTATGAAACATTAAGTTTTTCCTTTGAGATATTTTTTCAGGCTCTGCATACCAGTGAAACTACTGATGCCAGCTGGTCTAAAGGATTCCATGAAAAGCTGACTCATCAAAGAAGGCAGTTTTCACATCCTGATGATTTCATCCTCCTTACCCCAATCAATGACCCCAATTTTCCAGCCCCTTACCTTCCTTGGTCCCCATCAGAACTCCTCAGGGAGATAGATTTGAGGGTCTCCTGTCATCTCCTTGCTCGGTGCCCTGCAATCATTAAACTCTTGCTCTGCTGCCAACCATGCTGTCTCAGTGTAATGGGTCTGTTACAGTGTAGCAGACATACAAACCCATTGGTCCTATAACATCGTGATTCTTTGTGCTGCAGATTCAATTCTTTGGTTACTTAATGTTTATTAAGCAGCCTCAAGGTACCTGCTATGCTGCTTGGTGTTTTTGTTTGTTTGTTTGTTTTTTGTTTTTTTTTCTGAGACGAGTTTCACTCTGTTGCCCTGGATGGAGTGCAGTGGCAGCATCTCAGCCCACTGCAACCTCCGCCTCCCAGATTCAAGCAATTCTCCTTCCTCAGCCTCCCGAGTAGCTGGGATTACAGGCACCTGCCAGCACGTCCAGCTAATTTTTTGTATTTTTAGTAGAGACGGGGTTTTACCATGTTGACCAGGCTGGTCTCGAACTCCTGACCTCAAATGATCTGCCTGCCTCGGCCTCCCAAAGTGCTGGGATTACAGGCATGAGCCACCATGCCTGGCCTGGTCTTTTTATATATGTCATCTTGCTTAACAATCAGAATAGGTGCATGAGGTAGCTATTATTATCCCCACTGAGGGCCAGAGGTTCAGAGGATGAAGCATGATTCTCAATGTCCATTTTTTAATCAATTTTTTTCAACTTTTATTTTAGATTTAGAGGCTGCATGTGCAGATTTGTTACCTTGATATATTGTGTGATGCTGAAGTTTGGGGTATGAATAATCTCATCAACCAGGTAATGAGCATAACACCCTACAGTTAGTTTTTCAACCCTTGCCCCCTCCGTCCCTCCTTCCCTTGTCTAGTAGTCCCCAGTTTCTATTGTTTTCATCTTTATGTCCATGAGTAACTAATGTGTAGATCTCACTTATAAGTGAGAACATGCAGTATTTGGTTTTCTGTGCCTGTGTTAGTGCACTTAGGATAATGGCCTCCAGTTGGATCCATGTTGCTGCAAGGGACATGATATCATTCTTTTTCATGGCTGTGTAGTACTCCATGGTGTATGTGTACCACATTTTATTTATCCAATCCACCATTGATGGGCATCTAGGTTGTTTCCTTTTTTTTTTTTTTTGAGATGGAGTATTGCTCTGTCGCCCAGGCTGGAGTGCACTGGCTCAATCTTGGCTCATGGCAAGCTCCGCCTCACGGGTTCACACCATTCTCCTGCCTCAGCCTCCCAAGTAGCTGGGGCTACAGGCACCCGCCACCATGCCCGGCTAATTTTTGTATTTTTAGTAGAGACGGGGTTTCACTGTGTTAGCCAGGATGGTCTCGATCTCCTGACCTCGTGATCCGCCCGCCTCGGCCTCCCAAAGTGCTGGGATTACGGGCATGAGCCACCACGCCCAGCCGGTTGTTTCCTTTTATTTCTTATTGTGAATAGTACTGTCATGAACATGTGAGTTCAGGTACCTTTTTGGTAGAATGATTTATTTTCTTTTGGATATATACCCAGTAATGAGATTTCTGGGCCAAATGGTAGCTCATTTTAGGTTCTTTGAGAAACCTCCAAACTGCTTTCCACAGTGGCTGAACTAATTTACATTCCCACCAACAGTGTATAAGTGTTCTCTTTTCTCACAGGCTCGCCAGCATCTGTTGTTTTTTGACTTTTAAGTAATAGTCATTCTGACTGGTGTGAGATGATGTCTCACTGTGGTTTTGATTTGGATTTCTCTGATGTTTAGTCATGAGGAGGATTTTTTCATATATTTGTTGGTTGCTTGTATGTCTTTCTTTGAGAAGTGTTTGTTCATGTCTTTTGCCTACTTTTTAATGAGGTTGTTTGTTTTTTGCTTTTTGAATTGTTTAAATTTTTTACAGATTCGGGATATTAGACCTTTGTCAGATGTGTAGTTGGAGAACATTTTCTCCCATTCTGTAGGTTGTCTGTTTACTATGTTGATAGTTTCTTTTGTTGTGCAGAAGCTCTTTAGTTTAATTAGATCCTGCTTGTCAATTTTTGTTTTTGTTGCAAAAGTAATTGCTTTTGAGGACTTAGTCATAAATTGTTTCCCAAGGCTGATATCCAGAAAGGTGTTTCCTACGTTGTCTTCTAGGATTCTTATAGTTTGAGGTTTAAATTTAAACCTTTAATCCAACTTAATTTTTTTATATGGCGAAAGGTAGGGGTCTAGTTTCGTTCTTCTGCATACGTCTAGCCAGCTATCCCGGCTTCAAAGTCCATCCTTAGTGAGAAGCTGAGCTGAGAGTCAAACGCTGGGCTCTTTAAGTTCAGTGACCCCCCCTTCCAGACCATCTTACCTCCAGATTTAAAAAGTCTTGAACAATTCTTGAATTCTCAAAGCAATACATGTTTCTTGCAGACGAATTGAAATAATTATAAAGACAATGATAAAGGATCACTCACGATCCACCCTCCAAAATCAACCTCTGCCACTAATCAGACACTTTTCTTCCATCTTGATCCATGATTATTTATCCCTCACAATTACATACTAAATAAAATATTTTATACTAGAATATTATGTAGAAGGGAAACATTTTCTTATGTTATAAAATTTTAATAAAAGTACCATTTTTCTGACAACGTATTTTCCATCACAGGATATAATTTTAACAATGTGGGTACTTTTTTTCTGTCATAAATGCGTGGTTTTTTTTGAGACGGAGTCTCGCTCTGTCACCAGGCTGGAGTGCAGTGGCATGATCTCAGCTCACTGCAACCTCTGCCTCCTGTGTTCAAGCAATTCTCCTGCCTTAGCCTCCCATGCAGCTGGGACTATAGGCATGTGCCACCATATCCAGCTAATTTTTGTATTTTTAGTAGAGATGGGATTTCACCATATTGGCCAGGCAGGTCTTGAACTCCTGACCTCAGGTGATCCGCCTGCTTCGGCCTCCCAAAGTGTATGATAAACACTTTGATTACATTTTTCTAAAAAATACTTAATTTAAACATAAAAATTGTATGTACTTAAGGTGTACAGTATGATTATTTGATATATGTATACATTGTATAATGATTACCACAATCAAATTAATTAACACATTCATCACTGCCCATAGTTACCATCGTGTGTGCATGCACGCGTGCGTGTGTGTGTGTGTGTGTGGTTAGACACTAACTTGTAGAAACAGAGTGGAACAGTGGTTGTCAAGGGCTGGGGATTGGGGAAATAGGGAGATGTTGGTCAAAGAGAACAAACATTCAGCTATAAAATGAATGAGCTCTGGAAATTTAATATAACATGTACACAATGGTGACTAGAGTTAATAATAATATGTTGTTTATTTGAAATTTGGTTACATTCTTGTATATAAATCTCTATCTGAATCCTAATTATTTCCCTATGATAAATTTCAGGAAGGATAATTATTGCTCCAAAGGGTTTTAATTATTTTTAAAGATCTTTACACAATTTCAGATTGCATTTTTTAGAAATTTTTGCTAATCTTTATTTCTTTCGGTAGGTTAGATTTACCTTACCGTAAAATCAACAATGCTTTTTTAAATTATGATAATTTTATGGATTAAAATATTATCATTAAATTTTTTTAAAAATTTCAACAATTTTAAGGGTACAAGTTGTTTTTGGTTACATGGATGAATTGTTTAGTGGTAAAGTCTAGTATTTTAGTGCACCTGTATACCACCCCATTACTCTACATTGTATCCAATAGGTAGTTTTCATCTTCACCCTGCTTCCACCCTCCTCTTTTCTGTCTCCAATGTCTACGGTACGACTCTATATGCCTTGCATACCCATAGCTTAACTCCCATTTATAAGTGAGAATATGTGGTATTTTGTTTTTGATTCCCGAGTTACTTCACTTAGAATAATGGCTTCCAGTTCCATCCAAGCTTTTGCAAAAGACATTATTTTGTTCTCTTTTAATGGCTGGGTAGTTTAAATGTTGCAGTTTTACATTGCTTTTTATTGACAAGTAGCAAGGTTTTTGTGTTTTTTTATTGATTTGTCAGAGCTCCTTATATGTAAAGGATACTAATAGTTTTTTTCTGGCAAATATTACTTCCAGATTTATATTTGCCTTTAACAGGAAAATAACTCATCTCTATTTACTTGTAATCTTATTCATAGCAAAAGATACTCGTTCATTAGCATTTCACAAACTGAGCAGCCAGAGAAGTAGCAACAAGTATTCTGTGTCTATAACTGCAACTTCTATTTCTATGAGTAGAATTTACCAGGTGGCTAGAAATCACAGGCATAGAGGCTTAACAGTTTCTCCCAGCTCTCTGCTAAGACTGCAGACTGCACACTTGCTGGGATGCACTTTCATGCATGAAACTTCAGGGTAGAAATTAGCCCAGATGAGGTAGCCAGGTGATACAGGGAAGAGCTTTTGAGGCTGAGGAAAGAAGGGCTGTCTTTATTCTGTAGACAGCCACAGGCACTGGTTACCTCACCACTCTTTCAGATAAATACAAGAAGGCAACAAACAGTATAATAACAACTTTGTTTAAAGGCTATTTAATTGAAGCTTCACAGGAACGTCATTTTCATACTTTTTGTTAAATTTGAAACAAGAAAAATGCTATGAGGCCTGACGTAGTCCCCTTCTCAATGCTCAAGAAGTGTTTCATTTTGAGGAAAAATAACCCTTTGTTAAGTTCCTTATCTGGGGACAAAAACATTTCTTTCTATGTATTGGAACGGGCTAGGGTAGTGTTTTTCAATCTTGAAACCATTGAGATTTTGGACCAGGTAATGATCTGTTGTTAGGGACTAAAGAATGAACGAATACATGAATGAATGAATGATCCAATAGTAACATTTAAATGTTTGAAGAATTGTGATATGAAAAATTCACCCTTATTTTTCCTGTTGGTCCATGGAGCTAAATTAATTTCAGGGAGAAAGATATTGGGATCTGTGCAAGAAATCTCTGTCATAATGAAAACTATGCAAAGATAGAAGGGTCTACCTCCGGAATTAATGAGCTCCTATTCACTGGAGGCATTCAAGGAGAGACTGGTTTATTCTTACGCAGGATGTTGTACAAGCTGCTCATACAAAAGATGGGTGATTCCGAGTTTCAAATTAGCTTTTAATCACTGAAATTCTAGAAATCTGTGTTTCTTGATGTCTTTCCTTTAAGCTCTTTCAGCTTCAGGTAGTATTTCCACTTGAGGAGCTTACTTATTTTAAAACCAAAGGCAAACTTCTAGAGTGCTCAAAAATTATCACACATATTATACCTTCTAGGAGGCTCTAGAAAAATGCTTTAAATAATTTGAGTTAGAGGTTTCCTGCAAAAGGCAATGCTATTTCCACTACCCCAGAGCTGTAACATTCTTCATGTTCTCTGTACCTTATTGTTGAGAATAATCAAAAGAGTCCATTCAGTAAGGTAGGGGCGGGGAGCACAATAGATATATTAATATATGGGGTAGAGGGGAGGTATTGTATTCCTAGGCAGTTTTCATAATTGGTGTTACAGATCTTTATCGAAATTTCAGGCTTACCCTGAACTGACATCTAACTTTCTGGAGCCCTAACTCTTCTGAGGGGTTAGCCTTCTCTTCCTCCTACTAGAAGTTATGGATGAACAGAAGGCATGGATTAGCAGGCGTCATTTTTACTAAAGGACACAGATCTGCAGAAGACAAGTCAGCAAGATCCATGGGTCAGCAGGTGCCATGAGTCAGTTGCAGTTGTGAGTCAGAGATGGCTATGAGTCACCAGGAGCCATGGGTCAGCAGGATCCATGGATCAGTAGGAACAAGGGGTCAACAGAAACTGTGGGTCAGGCAGAAATATGGATCTGTAGAAACCATGAGTCAGCATGAGCCAAGATTCATCAGCTGCCACAGGTCAGCAAGAAACATGATTCAGCATTTTTTTTTCTTTTGAGACAAGGTCTCGCTTTGTCACTTGGGGTGGAGTGCAGTGGTGTGATAGCTCAACGCAGACTCGAACTCCTGGGCTCAACTGATTCTTCTGGTTCAGCCTCCTGAATAGCTGGGACTACAGGTTTGTACCACCATGCCAGGCTAATTTTTTGTTTTATTTGTAGAGACAGTGTCTTGCTATGTTGCCCAGGCTTGTCTAAACTCCTGGGTTCAAGGGATCCTCCCACCTCAGGCTCCCAAAGTGTTGAGATGACAGGTATGAGCCACTGCACCAGGCCCCGCAGAAACTTTTCTTGGCACTATGAGTAAGCAGGGGCTGTGGGTCATGGGACTCATTGCCAATGGGAACCATACATCACCAGAAAGACTCAGGTAGTGGGGGAAGAGGACAAAAGACACACAGAAAGATGGCAGTGCTAGATTTGAAGGTGGATGCCAAAAGGTAATGGAAGCTATGATTGAACAAAAGCTAAAAAGTAACAAGAAGCTGAGTGGAGAGCACTTAGTTTTAATAGTATCAATAGTATAGGGAATAAGTAAGCTACCATCATAATAGGGTAGGAGACAATGTTTCCAAGAGGGTAGCAAGACAGCCAAGTGCATATAGAAGCATTGAATCCTGCATGATCTAACTCCTGAACTACATTCTGTCTCTGTGAGAAGTGGCAGTTTGGCAACTGAGATTTTTGTCTTTCCTAATTTCCCAGGTATCCTTATGACGAACATCTACTGCTAATTATTTCTTTATGTTGGATGCCTAAAAGAGAAATTCTTCAGACATATTATACAAGTTTAATTTTCTTGGGCTCTTGACACATATTGCTACATTACTTTTCAAAAAATGTATAAATTTACTCTCTCCCATCTTCTAATTAAAATACTTACAAAAATGTATTCTCAAAGGTACCAAGTTTCAAGGGGAAGTGAAAATCATTAGTTTTGCTATCTTTCAGGAGTTTTTAGTAAAAAAAATTCAGATAAATGTCTGAAATGTAGAGTGAGAGGGCAAAGGAGATTGGTACTTGCCATCCTGACTGTATATTCTACAATGTTAGTCAGAACTCTGGGTTTATAAGGGAAAGAATCCATTTACTGCCGAAGTCAGTAAAAATAGTTTATAAGGGCATGAAACCTGGAAATCTAGAAAGTAGTGTGATTTCAGGTGTGGCTGGATCCTGGGTCTTGATGATGTCAACCAGGATATACACATCTACTCTTTACCCCCACCTCGACCTAGTGGTTGAAAGTTCTGAATGGTCAAGTCAGTTTCATGTTGGAGACAGATATAGAATGTTGGAGACAGATATAGAAGGAAATTTCATGTCTCCACCCACTCCAAGCTACCTGACTTGGGAAAGTTATGGTTTTTTAATGGAGATGGAGTGGGCAAGTCAAAACACATGACCACAAGCCCATCTTATAAACATGGGGGCTTCAGGACGTCCTTCAACTGGGTAGAAGCTGCTTTTGAAACAGTTCAAATTGAAGTTTTCCACTTGTATAGTGGCAAAAAGCATAATTACTTTTGCACCAACCTAATTTCATTTCATATGTCTTCCAGAATCCAGGCTACAATTTACAATGGTACAACTTTACAGGCTAGGGAAAGAATGGATTGGTCTGTTATATCCAAGAGGTGGAGTCAATGGCAGTGAAAGTTTGTGCCTGGAACAACCATAGGAACAATGCATGAAAATGCCTTTTAAGTATCATTTTTAATAGCAGCATAATAGTCTGTCACTTTGGGGGGAGTGAAGGTCGATGACACACCTGCTATTGTGCAACATCTGGAAGCTTTCTGTTGACAGCAGCCTGGTCCACTTAGGCAGAGGAAGTCCCTCTCCCCCATAGTATCCTGGAAGAAGCGGAGCCAGTGTGATTTAATTCAGGTCCTTCTAAAATCTTGCTAAGCAAAAACAACTGACCCTAGGTGTTCAGGAAACATCAACTCATCCTTCCCCTAACATATTCTTCTTCTGGATAAAAACATTTTCAGAGTATCACATGCTCCTGAAAATGTACTTCCTTGTATGCGAAACCTGCTAACAGTCCCCTTGAGAAGTGTTTGAATGTGTAATGAGTGCCCAGGCTCCTGGTGTCAGATCTGTGATAGAGAGGATTCTCTCCCCAAGGCAGCATTCCCTCCAAGAACTTCCACCAAGCGACTCTGGGGAGCAGTTGGTGTTAACTCCAGGCTGCTATGGTCAGGAAACCACTTTGCATAAGAACTCAGTCCTCTTTTTCCTCAAGGCCCCTATTCTGTAATATAAAATTGGGTCTCTTTTAGGCTGGTCAGAATCTGCTTTCCTTCCCCTTCCATAGAACCTGCCTCTAAGGGATTCCAACTCTATCTTCATGGGCCACACCATTTGGTAGGGGACACAGAGGTGTAATTAAGTCATGATGATACAGTTTGAAAAGTACCAATTATAAGACTAGTCAAAATGATAGAGAATCTTAGGAGAAGGAGGAGAAAAATTTGCCCAGGAAATCTAGAAATCTTAGGAATAGAGGAAGCAGTCAAATTCAGTCTTGAAGAAGAGGAGTTTGTCAAGAGGCGGACCATGAGGTCAGGAGATTGAGACCATACTGGCTGACAAGGTGAAACCCTGTCTCTACTAAAAATAAAAAATAAAAAAATTAGCTGGGCATGGTGGCACGTGCCTGTAGTCCCAGCTACTCAGGAGGCTGAGGCCGGAGAATCACTTGAACCTGGGAGGCGGAGGTGGCAGTGAGCCAAGATCACACCACTGTGAGACTCTGTCTCAAAAAAAAAAAAAAAAAAAGCTAACATTTATTGAACACTTACTGTGTGCCACTCATGGTTCTAGGTGTTTGACATGTCTTACGTGTATTAATCATATAATATTTACATGTTATTACATTCCTTTAATCCTCACAGCAGCCATATGAAGTGGGTGCTAATATTATTCCCATTTTACAGATAAGGAGACTGAGGCCTAAAAAGGTTAAATTAATTGCCTAAGGTCACACTTCAAGTACGTGGTAGACCCTGAATTCCACTTAGACATTTTTATTTCAGAGCTTGAGTTCTCAGCTTCTTTGCCATTCTGCCAGAAAAAGCAACTAGATCAGCATAATAAAAGGAAAGGAGGTATTGTAGTGGTTTAAATATATGCCCAAATTTTTTGATTTTTTTCCCATTATAGCTGGAGTCTAATTTCCCTCTCCTTAAGTATGGGCTGGGCTTAGTGTCTCACTTTCAGTAAAAAATATTAGAAGTGACAAGTGTATGGCTTTGAAGACTAGGTCATAAATAGCAGTGTGGTATCTCTTCGCTCTCTTCCTCAGATCCGTAACTGGGGGAATGCCAGCCGCCATGTTGTGAAGATGCTCAAGAAGCCCCCTGGAGAGGTCTATATGATGAGAACCCGTCACTGTGTGCCTGGCCAACAGCCAGCCAGGAAATGAGTGAGGCCTCCTGCCCACAATCATGTAAGTGAGCTTGGAAGCTGATTCCCCAGTCCCAGTCAAGCCTTCAGATGACTTCAGCCTTAAGCAACGTTTTGATTGCAACATCCTCCAAATCAATAACTAAACTAGTCCAAATTCTTGACTCACAGATACTGTGGGAAAATAAATGTGGGTTGTCTTAAGCCACTAAGTTTTGGGATAATTTGTTACACAGCAACAGATACTAGTACTGGCATGAGAATACCTTGTGTCTTCAATGTACATCGGCAGTCAGTATTTCAGAGCTGAAAGCTCACACTTTAGAGAGGACTGGCAAAGAGGAGTGAGGCTTTTAGGATAAATTATAAAGCATGACAGCCAGTCTGCAAGCACATATGACCTACTTAACAAAAGCAACTCTCTAGCTCTCCAGTCCCTGGCTCCTCCAGGAAATGCCTCCATTTCTATAACTTCTGGTTTGTGCCACCATATTGCTTTTATTACATTAATCCTTGTTGTGCAGCCATTTGCAGACATGCCTTTCTTTCTGACCAGATGGCAAGCTCCTGGAATGCTGAGCTCACATTTTATTCCTCTTCCTTCTTGCACACAATCCTTTGGTCACTGCAAGAGCCCCATAAATGTTTGGGGGATGAATGTTGCCCACTCAGAAGCCACATGGCTGATAAATTGACTTCTATTCAATTCCAGCCAACATGCAATTTTCTTGTTTTTGGCCCAGAGAATCATGTCTGTGAGAAGGATGGATGGAAACTCAAGAGGCAAATTAGTTTGAAGTACCGATAGAGCTGGACAGTTTAAACAGAGTGGTGTGGAACGATTAACACCTACGTGGACTCAAGAACAATGCATAACAGAACTTTAATAGTGAACCAATGAAGACACAGCAATAAACCTGGGATATTCTTGGAGGTAAGGAAGGCTGGCCATCAAAGGAAATACACATCAGTACATCCTGTAGTTTCTATGTACCATTTGAATTAATCTCCCCTTCCTCCTCCCATCTGCCTTGTTCTCACCACTGTTTGCTCAGCTCCTGCACATACAATATGTTTGATATATATCTATTGAATGAAGAAATGCTGATTTAGTCTATAACTAATAATCATGGCACTCCACTTCTCTAGATTGTTCCTACAGAGGAGTTGGGTCTCATGTTTGCCGGTGTTTATAGATAAAGAAGGATTTCATTCAGTCATAGAAGGCTAGGGACAGACACATCCTAGCATCAGTAGGCAGGCAAAGGTTATCAGAGCCCTAGGAAGTGCAGGACAACAATAAGTAAGAGAAGAGCTTCAATGATGTCAGTGTGTGTAGGAGACCTCTGTTCTTTTGTGAGCTATCCACTATTTTCTCCTTCTTCTTTAATAATAGTTCCCTGAGCTACACTGGAAAACCATCCTTTTGTTTCTTTGTCTGTATGATTTGAATAAAGAGAAGTCTCTGCCTCTGCATCCTGGGAAGGACAGGTGCCCCAGACCTGGTCAACAGAAGCTCTGTATTCTCCTGGCAACAGTGATTTGTTCCAAAATGGGCAAGTGACCCAGTCCAAGTCAGTGAGATTCAGTAGGACTTTTGCTACCACTGCTGGAAGAGAACTTGCCCTCTTTTCTGCTGCACTTGAGCCTGGGAGAAGTTGGCTCCAGAAATTTTGCCATCTATCTTGCCATCAATCAGTAGAACTGAGAATGAAGCCAATAGAATGAAGTCAGAGATTGGACAGAGAATGAAACAGAGTTTTGAGGACACAATTCAGACTCTCAGTGAGGCCATATCCCCCTTGATATGGTTTGGCTGTGTCCCCACCCAAATCTCATCTTGAATTGTAGCTCCCACAATTCCCACATGTTGTGGGAGGGAGCTGGTGGGAGGTAATTGAATCATGGAGGTGGTTATAATAACAGTATGATACCATACTGTTATCATGGTAGTGAATACGTCTCATGAGATCTGATGATTTTATAAGGGGTTTCCCCTTTCGCTTGCCTCTCATGCTCTCTTTGCCTGCCATCATGTGAGACGTTGTTTTGCTCCTCCTTGCCTTCTGTCATGATTGTGAGGCCTCCCCAGCCATGTGGATGGAGTAATTTCCTTTATAAATTACTCAGTCTTGGGTATGTCTTTATTAGCAGTGTGAAAATGGACTAATACACCCTTTTAAAGTTGCATATGTTGAATTCCCTTTTTGTCTTAAGCTGAAACTTGACTTTAGTTTTCTTTCTTTTATAACCGTATAAGTCGTGACCAAAAGGGCTGGCTTTAGATGGCGTACCTTTAGTCAAGGGCCCACTCAGGCCACATACAATATCAGGCCCAAGGTAGCAAGATGGAGTCAGTTTTCACCAGTTGTTAGAGGTGAGGATTCTAATCTACTGGTTCTCTTGGGCACCGTACTGGGCTTTCAGACAGAAGAACTTAGATGCCTGTATTAGTCTGCTTTGCATTGCTATAAAAGAACACCTGAGGCTGGTTAATTTATAAAGATAAGAGGTTTATTTGGCTCACAGTTCTGCAGGCTGTTCAAGAAGCATGGCACCAGTATCTGCTCTGTCTCTCGTGAGGTTTCAGGAGGCTTTAACTCATGGTGGAAAGCACAGGGGGAGCAAGTGTATCATACGGTGAGAGGGAAGAGAGAGAGGAGAGGTCCAAGACTCTTTTTAACAACCAGATCTCATGTGAACTCATTACCACAGGGAGGGCACCAAGCCATTCATGAGGAATCTGCCCTATAACCTAAATAGATGCAGTGGGCCCCACCTCCAACACTGGGGATCACATTTCAACATGAGATTTGGAGGGGACACATATCTAAACTATACAAGTGCCTGTTACTGTGTATGACTGGAAAAGACAGGGACTAATGCCGTAAGCCGCCATGATTGATGGATACCTTCTGTTCTGTTCTGTTCACAGGGCTAATAACTACATTGTCTGCAGAAAGGTGTCCATGAGAAATGTGAACAGAGATCTGAGGTCAAATCAGCTCAAAGTTCCTGTAAATGCATCCATAGGCACTTGAATCACAAGGAATTACACAGGGGATTCAGGCATGGAGTCTCAGCAACAGAGTCCAGCAGGGAGGACAGGAATCTGGGTCCAGACAGGGCAGGAGGATATAGCAGGGAGGACAGGCTAGTGATCGTTTGCCCAAATATCAAAGGCCAAGGCCAGTGCAGACTTCGTTCAGGCACATATCAGCATGAAAAGGGCCTAATCTGGTGGCGGTCACAGTGGTCGTAGTGGTAGGGTACGTGTATAGCAGGAACCTAAGTGGTGGCTATACTTGAAATTTTACTGCAAAGCATGGTTCTGGGCAACCAATCCACCCGACACAGGAAGCCAGCCACTGGAGGGCATATAAAGAAAGTACATAGCCTTCCCGGTCCACCTACCATGGCAACACGTTGGTAGTTGCAGGGGAGAAAATAGAGGTAGGCTCTCATGAGGCTACCATAATGTGGTAGAGATAGAGAATACCGTAATTCAGTGAGTTCAAAGTCATCAAGGGCTCATCATATCCACTGATGTTAGGGTTGAATAAGATAATGCATATGACATGTTAACTCTATAACTTGCACTTCTTTAATTACTAATGCAATTGAATCTCTTTTCATCTTTGACCATTTATGTGTCCTCCTGTGTAAATATTTTTGTTTTTGTATTGACACTCTCTTTTTTGAGAGTATTTATCCTTTTACATTTATTTGAAAGATCCCTTTAGACATTAAAGGCATTAATATTTTATACAATTTTTGAAATATTCTTTACGTTACCTTCGGATGAACTTCCTTTTGTGACTTAATAAGAAAGTTTTTTCCTTTATGTATTCAACTATATAAGTCAATTTTTTTCCCAAATGGTTAAGCAATAGTCTGTAAATCATTATCCCTATAAATGTGAAAGGCCACCTTTTATCATATTCTGAACTTCCATATGCTTTTCTTTGATCTGTTTCTGGACAGTCTGTCCCATTGAACTGTGTATTCCTGTACCACCGTTTTGCTGTTTTAACAATTACAGCTTTATAATACATATTAATAGGTATTGAATTCTCATTATGCCTTTTTCCCCCTCAAAGTTCTATTCTCTATTTCCAGCATGATTTCTTCTAGATGAGAATTAGAAACTTATTGTCAAGATCTGAAGAAGTCCCATTGGGACTAAGATTAGAGATAATTGGAGACACCACAATGACTCTTTCCATTCAGGATTCTGGTGTATTTTTTTTTTCATTTTATCCAAATCTTTGAATACCTCTCAGTAAAATTTTATAACATCACTCATACAGGTATAGTACATTCCTTGTTCAGTTGGTTATTTGTTATTACATATTCTTTTTCTTAAGAATGGAACCTTTCACACAATGCACTTTTCTCACCAGCTATTTCTTGTACAATGGACCTCATTAAATAATAATTATTGATGATGAGAAAGTTCAGTGAATAGATAATTAGAGAGAGATAAACTGACTACCCACAGTTCATTTGTGAACCTGATCATTTTACAAATAAGTGAAACAAAGAAAAATGATCACCGCAGCTTTCCCCCTTAGCAACAATTTATTAGTTGTACTTCTGTACACAGAGAAGTATAATTTATAAAATTCATATTTATTTATTCATTGACCTGTTTGACAAACATGGGATACAGAAATAAATACATCAGTTATTTTTCAACTTATTTGTTTGAGTGGCCACACATCTCACTTAGTAGTTTTATTACTCCCACCGGTGCCTACCTCCCCCATATGCCATATAAGTTCAGATGCTTGTTTGTTCTGAAAGCAGTTGTCCTGCTTCTAAACATCGAGCAGAAGAAGAATCAGGGAGTATGGTCAGTCCTCAGCTATAGCTGCTTCACTGGGTTGTTCAGTCCAATAGAAGCTCTTACACTGCTACATTGATACCCTTGTTGAACCAGGGCTCTGGGAACACACACACGTACTTCAGGATTATCCCTTCCAGCCTACATCCAGCTGCTGTTTTAAAAACACGACTCCCTGGTGATATGAAGGACATAGTGCTTCTCCTCGGGGCTGTCTTAGGCACCTCACCAGTGAAGAGGTGAAGAGGACCCGGGAATATCAGAGGTGTCAGAGCCTTCCAGATCCATCCTGTAACCTGTGAGTCGTGACTCCCTGTGTCCCTTAAATTCATTGTAATGAGCTCCTGGAATTCGCATACATACCAGGCCTTCTATGCAGTAAAGCGAATGTGTCTTGACATAAATTTCACAGCTGCACATAGATGTTGTGATTAATAACATACAACTTCATTTTAAAGCATTTACCACATTCATAGCAGCCTTTATTATTTCTCATTTGATAGCAAATACTCCTTTGCTTTAACCTGGCAGTTATCTGAGGACACCACGTCCCTTGCAATCCCACAGGGGAATGTAATTTATTAACTCAAACCCATACACCTCAAGGGGGCAGAAAGTATGGTTATTGTGGTCCTTGTTATTTCACTCTGTGCTTTGATACCATTGTTTCATCTCATTAAAAAAAACCAAACCTAACCAAACCAAAACCTGTTCTGAAGCTCAAGCCTCTCAACTCTAAAACGGATTCCATCCCTTTCCTCTAAAGACATTCAAAACCCTGTTTCTGTATGTAATTCTTGTTCACATTTTTCCTTTTTACTCTAGTGGCTGCCATCATCTGGGCTGCCTTCAATGGCCAAATAGTCAACCTATGCAATGCATCTCAGAGCTATGATTTCCTCATCTCTAATACCCTTACCTTCCTTTGTATCTCAGTCACCCACTGTGACCAAAGTACCTTCCACCTTATCATCTCTCTAAACTGTTCCACTCCGAGTCTGTAATGCTAGCATGCAAACCTCCTATTTTTCCAATTTACTTGCTCAAATATCATTGTTACTACTGTTCTTTCACTGCTTAGTTATCTCCAGTTTACTATGATCCCTATATCAATCCAGGCCCATTTAAAAGAAATCACACAAGCTATTTCAACAGAGAGAATTTAATATTAAAAAGTGTTGGCTGGGTGCGGTGGCTCCCGCCTGTATTCCCAGCACTTTGGGAGGCCGAGGTGGGCAGATCACCTGAGGTCAGGCGTTTGAGACCAGGCTGGCCAACGTGGCGAAACCTTGTCTCTACTAAAAGTACAAAAATTAGCCGGGCGTGGTGGCAGGCACCTGTAATCCCGCCTACTCAGGAGGCTGTGGCAGGAGAATCGCTTGAACCTGGGAGGCGGTTTCAGTGAGTGGAGATTGTGCCACTGCATTCCAGCCTAGGCGACAAGAGTGAGACTCCATCTCAAAAAAAAAAAAAAAAAAAAAAAAAAAAATGGTGTTAGAAGGTATTGAAGAACTGAAAAGGCAAAATTCTCTAACTTTAAGGCATCATGGAGGTAATGACTGCAAGAAGCAGCTACTATGACTAGAAACGAAGAAACAAAGGGGGAAGTTGGAATGACTAAGACATAGAAGCTTGAAGGAAAAGCCCCAGGGCTGGGTCTCAGACCTCTGTGCAGGAACACTGCTTCGCAGGTGCTGCTGTCTTTACGAAGGTGCCAGGAGGTTGATTCAAGAAGGAAGTCCTGCTGCAACATGAAGAAGCATTGTTAGGTGCTGGTCACAGGAATCACAGGCAGACAGAGGGCAGCAGGTTCCTCCTCCTACCTCCAGCCTTGTGGTGACCCTCTAGTGTTTTATGTTGGTAAAGCCTAATGGGACTAGGCAGCTGGAGTCCCATATAGAAGTGTCATTTGTTGGCCAAGGCAAGTGGATCACCTGAGGTCAGGAGATCGAGACCAGCCTGGCCAACATGATGAAACTCTGTCTCTACTAAAAATATAAAAAATTAGCCGGGTGTGGTGGTGGGCACCTGTAATCCCAGCTACTTGGGAGGCTGAGGTGGAAGAATCGCTTGAACCCAGGAGGCAGATGTTGCAGTGAGCCGAGATCATGCCGCCACTGCACTCCAGCCTGGGCAACAAGAACGAAATTCCATCAAAAAAAAAGGAAAGGAAAGGAAAGGAAAGGAAAGGAAAGGAAAGGAAAGGAAAGGAGAAAGGAAAGGATCCTGTGTCAAATGTCATAGAAGTATAATTTTGCTGAGTCTCTACCCTGGCCCCATGTGGGTTTGAAGCCAAAAGACAAGAGCTTAATAACTGGAACAACTCTTTTACTTACTTTCTATCCACTATTCCCACTTCTTTGCCTTTCCGGCTTAAGATTAACTACCTAGAATTTCAGTGACTCTCTCACTGATGTCATAAATTCATTTGCTTCAAACAAGCCAATTGCACCACGAATACAAGCCCAAAACGGCCTGTAAGTCTTATTACATTCCTCTAGGCAAATTGTTTCTCCATGCTCTGCAAAGACTGTCTTAAATCTCCGCGGTCCTCAAACTTCTACTTCCTTTTTCCTCTTGCTTGTTTCTGCCTTAAAGATGGAAACTTCCTCTCAAGCCCCTGCTACTAAACTGACATCTGCACTCAGCCTTCCCACCTTTTCTCCTGCCTCAGTGAGAAAGGGGGTGTTTTCTTGTGTGAAGCCAGTCCCTGTGCCTGTGCCTTGGATCCCACCTTCTTCTTCTTTCTGGGAATTTTAGGATTTGCCTGTATCTGTTCCACTCTGTATCTTGGCCTTTCCCCCGTTTTACTAGGTCCTCATCTTTGGCTTTGAATAAATTTTAATTGCATTCACTAATTTCTGAAAAACTTACATTCAGAAAAATGGTACAGCCACTTCAGAGAACACTTTTTTGGTTTACTATAAAGTTAACTATACATTTAACATAGGACCCAGCACTCCCTCTCCTGGCTATTTACCCAAGACAAAGGAAAACTTAGGCTCATGTAAAACTTGTGTGTGAATGTTTACTGCAATTCTCTTCAAAATCGCCCAAAACTGGAAACAATACAAATGCCCTTTAACTGGTGAGCAGAAAAAGAAATTGTAATGTATTCATATGATGGAATACTATACAGGGATAAAAAAGAATAAACTACTGATATATACAACAGCATAGATGAATCTGAAATGCATTATGTCAAGTGAAAGAAGACAGACTCACACAGAAGGGGAACATCACACACCGGGGCCTGTTGTGGGGTGGGGGGAGTGGGGAGGGATAGCATTTGGAGATATACCTAATGTTAAATGATGAGTTACTGGGTGCAGCACACCAACATGGCACATGTATACATAAGTAACTAACCTGCACGTTGTGCACATGTACCCTAAAACATAAAGTATAATTAAAAAAAAAAAAAGAAGACAGACTCAAAAAGTGACACACTATGATTCCATTTATATGACATTTTGGAAAAGTCAAAATTATAAGGACGGAAAACAGATCAGTGGTTGACATCAAAAATCCTTTTTATAATTTAAATAGACAAGCTTCTTCCACATTAAAAAACACAACAATATGACAGAAAGAAAAGGCATTTTGGATTCTTCTGTCCCCTTTAAACTTTGCAATATTGCTCTCACTTTCACAGGAAATTTCATAAAAACAATTGTCGACACTCATTTTCTTTACTACCTCTCCTTCCATTCACCCCTTGTCCAACATCACTCTTACTTTCATCTTACTAAATCCAATGGGTATTTCTCTGTACTCATATTCCTCAACCTTGCTCAACAGCTTCCCCAAAGAGTTGAATCTCCCTTCTTCACTTAATTTAAGAACAGGTCTTCCTGCTTAGACAGTGCAGGAGCAAATACTGTGCTTCAGTCTGCCTGTAATTGCCCCAGTATCTATCACAATTCATGCTGCAGATTAGGAAAAACCTGAGTAGACACTTCTGGAAAGTAGTATTGGCACAGGTAGCTAGAAGAGATGATAGTGCTTGCCATTTTCAGAGAAATTCACTATCTCACCTGTTTTTCTTCTTTTATGATATCTCCACATAAAGATCTTTTTGCCATTCATCCCCAACCATTGAAGAACAAGACAAAACTGAGTTGTAATTGCACAAAAGCTAAGCCTCTTATTCATTTAATTTTTGCCTTTCTAAATGTATTTATCAGAATGATGAACCTTTTATTGAACCTTGAAGGAGATATCTTTTCCTCCCTGGAATGGGTTGAAATTCTGGATTTATTGCAAGTTCTGTGTATCCTCTTTGATTGATTGGTGCTGAACAGCCAAGCAGCAACATTACTAATTATCCTCAGGATGTAATGCAGTTGAAGAGTCATTAAGAACTCTCTAAATTTGGAAAGCCTCCACTGCCAAACAAAGCGACTCTCTTCTCACTTTAGCCAGGAGGACAGTGCACAGTCAGGTCTCTGGGGTCCTCTTTGACTCAACTTGGACTTTGTTTGTGTTCTAGCAACTCCAATAACACAGGACATGCCCCTAATTTTGCCCAGTGACAAAGATGAAGCAGAGTTCTGCTGAAGTGACTAGACTTTATTTTTATCTTTTCTCTAGTAAGAATTTGGTAAGCTTTTCTTCTGTGTAGGGCACAGGGCTGCCATAGAGCAAGTAGATGGAACTTGCTTAATTGTAAGGCAGAGTTTGTGTGATTTAGGTACCCAAATATTTCTCCCATCAGCCTGTCTCTGATCCCTAATCTACTGTTGAACGTACAGTGCCTTGTGAAATGAAGGAGTTGTGACCTAATTAAAAAAACTGAGTGGGAGGAGAAAATGTACTGGATCTGACATATGAGCTCAGATCATGTACGCAAGGTACTCATTACAGTGTCTGGAGCATGGAGAGTACTTAATAAATATGAGCTGTTATTTCTATTACTAATAATTGCTGCAGCATTCATGAAGCAAATCTTTGTTGAGCATCTAGTTGGTGTCAGGATACTATACTAGACAGAGATACAGAGATGGATTGCTGTAATTTCTCCTCTCAAAAACCTGAGGTAATCAGAGTAATAAAACACTCTGATAAATAATTAGAATTTAACATAATACATGTTATTCGTAGTAGAGGAATTGAGCACTATGTCACAATGGAGGACCATGCAGCTAGCTGGGCTTGTACAAGACAGGAGACACTGTTTGGAAGAGACAGGCCAGGAAAAACATTTAGGGCTTTGACAGATGAAGAATGAAGGAAAGGGCATTTTGGGAAGATAAAGTCCATTTAGGAAAAAGCAAAATGACTTGAAAACAGCACAACAGAATAACAGGGGACAATCTTTAGTCCACCATGTTCAGATCACGATTGTTATGGAGGGATGTAAAGGAAAATTAGATAGAAAAAATATCCTAAATAGTTGAATTCACCTCTTAAGAGCTGAATGAACTTAATCCTATAAGAAATAAGGGACCCATGAATAATACATAAATGAATGGGTATGGCTATGTTCTAATAAAACCTTATCGACACAAACAAACAGTAGGCCAAGTACAGGTTTTTAAGCAGTGATAAGCTCTGTGACCCCACCCAAATCTCATCTTGAACTGTAATTCCCATAATCTGCACATGTCAAGGGAGTGACGTGGTGGCAGGCGATTGGATCATGGGTGATTCCCCTATGCCATTCTCATGATAGTGAGTGAATTTTCATGAAATCTGATGGCTTTATAAGTGTCTGACAGTTCCACCATCACATGCAATCTCTCTCCTGCTGTCTTGTGAGAAGGTTCCTGCTTCCCATTCCACCATGATTGTAACTTGTCTGAGGCCTCTCTAGCCATGCAGAACTGTGAGTCAATTAAACCTCCTTTGTTTACAAATTACTCAGTCTTGGGCAGTATCTTTATAGCAGTGTGAAAATGGACTAATACAAACAGGGTCTACAAAAAAATTTACTGTTTAGAAAAATACATTCATTAACAGTGAAGGACAGAGGTTGGCAAACTATGGCCCACGGGCCAAATCCAGTCCTCCTCCTGAGCTAAGAATAATTTTTGCATTTTTAAATAATTGGAAATCAATCCAAAGAAGACTATTTCACAGCACATGAAAATGATAGAATATCCAAATTTCAGTGTCTATAAATAAAGTTTAATGGAGTATAGCGACACCCATTTGCTTTTGCCTTGTCTATGGTTGCTTTTATGCTACAACAGCAGAGATGAGTGGTTGCCTCAGAGACGCTCTAAAATATTTACAATCTGCTGTTTAAAGAAAAGGTTTGCTGGTCCCTGGTTGAAGCATATACATTAGAGCAGAGGGAAAAGGGGAGGGCAGGAAGATGTGTGCTAAGGCCTGAGGGAAGGGATGCTTCACCAGTGTTTCTCAAACCCAACTTATGGGTAGCCTTCTTACAAAACTTCTCTAGGAGCTCTGGTGCAACTGAAATTATTTTATTCAAAAGTAAAATAAATATTTACAGACAGATTTTCTTGGTAAAAATCCCCTGTTTGGCTGGGCATGGTGGTTCACTCCTGTAATCCCAGCACTTTGGGAGACCGAGGAGGGCAGATCATTTGAGGTTGGGAGTTCAAGACCAGGCTGGCCAATATGGTGAAACCCTGTCTCTACTAAAAATATAAAAAATAGCTGGGCATGGTGGTGGGAACCTGTAATCTCAGCTACTTGGGAGGCTGAGGCAGGAGAATTGCTTGAACTCGGGGGGTGGAGGTTGCAGTGAGCCAAGATCAAGCCACTGCACTCCAGCCTGGGTAACAGAGTAAGACTCCATCTCAAAAAAAAAAAAAAATCCCCCCCTTTTTTTTAAAGCTATTACATTAACTCTAAAATCAAAACAAACTTAAAACTTAAATACAAATACATTTTTAAATTTATTTGACAGGACCAGTCAATTTCTTAATATCTTTAATTTAACGTGACAAGTGATATCTTTTTGCCACATCAAGATTTCTGTTTCTAGGCCCAATGCTGGTCACTAGGTTTATTTGAATGTGAGGGCAGGTGTATACCACCATGATCTGGTTGATGACTTAATTATCTCACCACCTTTTCTGGGTGCAAATGCTTCAGAAACCTTCATTCACATACAACAGTGGTCAGCAAAATTTTCTGTAAAGGGTCAGATAACAAATACTGTAGGTTTTGTGACTCCTGTGACAACTACACAAGTCTGCCATTGTAACTGGAAAGCATCCACATACAATATATAAATGATGGTCATGGCTGTGTTCCAATAAAACTTTATTGAAAAAAACAAGCAGTGGGCCAGAATTGGCATAAAGGCTGCAGTTCACTGATGATTATTATGGATCATGAACTTCTCCATCAGGAAGCAGGCAACAGGCAGAAATTTCTGTGTAGTCATGGACACATTTAACAGGCCGGGAGACAACTGCAGAACAAAGGGAGACCAATCAACCACATACAGTATTTACGAAATTTTGTTCACAAAACTAGGAATTCGACTGGATTTGGTTCACAAACCATAGTTTACTAACCCTGGATACAAAACAACGTCAGATTATGCTTTTACTTAACACCTGTATCCAAACCAGTTCACAGCAAGAATGATCACATTGCGAATTTTCCTTGGATCAGAATGTGGTTGCCACCAACAACGCCTCAACCATAAGAGGCTCAGAGATGCTCAGAGGTCATAACCACTTAGTTTCTGATGGGACAGCCAGAAGGGCTGGGTGATGATAGGTTTTATGCATTAGCCACCAGGGTCTAATGCACACAAACAGAATCTGTGCACCACTGATGTTAGTCCTTAAACTTGAAAATGCAGTAAACAAAGAGATTTGGAAATAGTCTTTTAAATTTGGTACCTAACTTTTTATCCACACAGCAAGGCATTTGGGATCAGAGTTTTGATTCTCTTTATGAAGCCCTTGTATGTATAGAATTGCATTCTACTTTTCTCTTGCAGACTAACACACCAGAGAATTAATTTTATTGTTATTATGTTTTAATTTTAGACAAAGAATACATTTTGAAAGAAAGAAGGGACAGGAAACAATATACTTTGAATAAAGAATAGGCTTGTTTAGTAGAGAGTTGCAAGAAAACAAGAAACAACTTTGCCACACATTTTCCCCTTACTCTCCTCTTCCCAGGACAGTAAGTTCAGAAAAAAATGGAGATAAAATCAGATTTTGGTGGGTATGCTTATACTTTTCATCTGGTGAATGAATGGGTGGCTCTTTACCAAACAGACAAGAAGCCTGAGTTCTCCAGTGGGGCTTGTTTTTCTGGGTATTTTTGGACAAATTGTACCCTGTTACCTATAACCCTAATTATATGTGCTGGCCCCTATGCTAGGTGCTACTAAACTAGAATGGAAGACAAGAGGGTCTTGCGACCAAAGAGATGGCACCAATTGGGCACCACCAAAAAGTGTTTAATAAGTGCCTATTATGTGCCAAGCACTATGCTAAGTGCTATACATATGATTTCTCTAGTAATACCAATGAACATCCCGTTTAATAGACATATTATCTTCACCTACCTTACAAATAAGAAAATTGAGACTCACAGAGATTAAATAATTTGGCAAAGGACAGACAGCTATTAAGTGGCAGAGTGAGGTTCTGACCCTGCTTGTCCTAGTCTTTGAGCTGCTATTCTGCTACATACGTAAGTTGAACACCTAAACAGACAATTCCACACTATTCTATCATGCTATGATATGGTCAGAACTGCAGTAGAGGCTCAGGGACCATGGGGGTTGTGATGGGGATGGGCTGTTTTTATGCAGAGTATTAGAAAGCAAATGAATTATGGGATATGACTTATGGGTGGGAACCAAGCATAGTCTAGCTTCTGAACCTAGTGGAGTGTTTTGCTAAAGATCTCATTTTAGATTATACTGGACTGTTTTGGAGGAAAAACGAGAAAACAATCAGCCAAGTTTTCCTTCTAGAGATCCCCAGGGCTAGCCCTGTCACTCCCTGCAAACCTTTTAAATTGTCATCTTTACTGTGAGAGCTACCGGACCACCTTATTTAAATTGCAGCCTGCCTACCCTCCGTCATCACTTGGAGTTCTTCCCTCCTCCCCTTTTCCTTATTTTCTTATGAATTGTTTTCACCTTCTAACATACTGTACTGTACTGTATAAGTTACTTATTTGTCATGTTTATTGCTGATTTTCATTGTTCACTATTTGAGTTCTCCCTTTAGAATGTAAAATCAACGAGAGGAAGGACCTGTGTCTGTTTCATTCACTCACATATCCCAAGTTCCCAAGAAGAGTGCCTTGTATACAGTAGGTCCTCATTCAAGATTTGTTGAATTAATGAATGAGGAAATGAATCTTGAGAAACCAACCATGGGCATACTATTGGGCTGAATGATTTTAATGGCCCTTCCCAATCCTACCATTTTGCTCCCACATCCAAGAAAAGCATCTTTCCATTTAGGATGCAGGAGTATTGGAAAGCAAGTTCCCGCCTATCTAGATACCTGACTATCACTGGGATAGTGCTTTTGGACCTGGATTAAGCCTACATGTTCAATAAACTTACATCTTCAGTCTACTGTGCTCATCTTCATTCTAGTCCTCTGCTCTCCTGATATGAGCAGTTAAAGAAGAGAATTTAGTGCATACAGCAAATATTCCCCACATCTCAATGGCAGGCAGAACAAACTCTGTGATTTGAGTTGGAAGTATTTTTTTAAAAATTCATGGGAATGTCTTTGAATTTGAATTAACATAATTATAAAATTTACAAGCATCCAGTGTACTTTTTATAAGGCTCCTATAACAGATGTGTCAAATGTCTAGCTTTGAAAGGACTTCATAATTCAGTTACAATTTCCTCTGGGTTAAATATTGGAGTCTGAGAGTTGGGGGTTGGGGAATGAGAGCCATGCATTTCTTGACATGCCATCTGAATGCAGGATGGATGGAGTCAGTAACAAAGGCTGCCTGCTTTTCTGCTTTTCATTATGTTGAGTCATACCCCCTTATTAGGTGAGGAGCACTCCCCATCTTTAAAGGTTGGAACTAACTTTCAGATTCTTTCTTGAGCACATTTTGGCTGCTATCTATTTGCACTCCACGGATGGAAGGGATGGAGGGTGCCAACATTTACTTCTGTGTAACCAATGATGATCAAATCTGGAGCTCTGATTTGACAGTTCATGTCAAAGGACAAATTTAGTGTCATTTATTGTGCATTCATTCCTTTTTTAATGCATATCCCCCAGTTTCCAAAGATAGAAAAATCGGAGGTCATTCTTGATTGTTCCTCCACCTTCACCCCCTTTCCCTGGCTGTCATTTAGTCACCAACTTCCATCACTTTACCTCTAAATATTTTTTGAATCCATCCACTTCTCTCCATCCTCACACTCTTGCCCTACTTATGACGACCGTATTGTTCTTCCACTAAGGTCCTAAATCTTAAATGAGGTCTGTAAACTAGGTGACCTATTCATCCAGGGTTTCCCAGGAGTGTTCCAGTTTTAAAATGGAAAGTCCCACATCCCCAAATCTACCACCCCTCAATCCTGGCCAAACCAGGACTGCTGGCCCCACTACCTGTCTGTCTTGTAACTCTCTGCTTCCTTTGTTTGTTCCAGCCTCACTGACTTTCTTCCAGTTATGTGAACTTGGCCATGTTCTTTCCTACCTCAAGACCTTCACTCTGGCTGGACTTCTGTCTTAATCTGTTTTATATTGCTATAAAGGAATACCAGAAGTTGGGTAATTTGTAAAGAAAAAAAGTTTATTTGGATCCTAATCCCAGTGGCTGGGAAGTTCAAGACTGGGCATCTGGAGAGGGCCTGAGGCTGCTGCCAATCTTGGTGGAAGGTGAAAGGGAGCCAGCGTGTGCAGAGATGGCATGGTAAGAGAGGAAGCAAGAGGGAGAGAGGGAAGGTGCCGAGGTCTTTTTAACAACCAACTCAACCATCTCTCTCAGGGACTAATAGAGAACTCACCCCCACTCCCACTCCCCAGGACAGTAATCTATTCATGAGGGATCCACCCCCAGGACCCAGACATCTCCCATTAAGCCCCACCTTCAATATAGGGGATCAAACTTAAACATGAGGTTTGGAGGGAAGAGTCCAAGCCATAGCAAATTGCCTTTTCAATCACTCTTTGCCTGGCTAACTTCTTCACCAGATTTTTGGCTTAAATGTCACATCTTTAAAAAAGTCTTTATGATCCAGTGCCCAGTTCCAACTTACTTCTTGACCTTGCTATAACCTCTGATTGTACTCTTTACTTTTCTTTCATATCACTCTCAACTTGCAATTTTGTTTATTTGTAAAATTATACGTTTAAAGTAGGACTTTCTCATTAAAACTCAGCTCCTTGAAGGCAGAGGCCATATCTTTTATACAGCTGTTTGTCCCTAACACCTAGCCCAAGACCTGACAGGCATGAAGCACTCTGTAAATATATCCTTAATAAATTTAATTTCCATGTATGTTCCTTTTCCCCTTAATTAAACTTGCAAGAGCTTTGTCTATCCTCCCTCCTTTCTTTCCTTCCTCCTTCCTTTCCTCTCTCTTGCCTTCCTTCATCCACTTACTCTTTCTCTCTTTTGAAGAAACAACCCCTGGAATAATTTGTCAACTCTACTATTTTTATAATTTCTGAACCCCAAATTTCTGCTTTTATCCGTATTATTTCCTTTATCTATATTCATTATTTTCCTATACTCCTTGTCTTTATTTTTTGAGCTCTTGGGCTTATTTGCCATCACTTTCTTCCTCCTACCTGATTTAGCTATATTGTGCCTGCATTTTCTTAAGGAAGCTGAGCTTTTTTAAATTTTGGGACTCTTTCTGAGCATGTTATTTTCTCTGTGTGATAGACCCTTCTCTCACTAAATTAACAGATATTTAATGGATACCTTCCCACCTGAACTATTAATTCAGGTCTACTGAACTACTAGCTCTTTAATACCTGGCTCAGCTGTAGCTTGTCTGAAATGCTTTCCTGCTTCTACTACCCTGTGAATTAATCTGTTTCTTAGTCCCACAACTATACCTTGAGTAGACATCCATTATAGTGCATATACGGCACTGGAATTATTTATTTGTACTCCACCTTCCCCATTGAACTCTGAGTACAATGACAGTGGCTTACTCTTGTGTCTGTTTTTCACTGGGCTTATATTCTGGAGAAAAGGGAAATAGATAATCCGCATGGCTTTCTTTAAAGTTTCATCTCCCCAAGAAGTAAAAGAGATCTAAAAAAAAAAAGTAGAATAAGTCAATGTGAAAATGGACAAAAAGACGAAGAGATAGAAAAAATGTAGAGTTATGTACCGTGTACATTTTCAACTTTATTGAATAATGCTAATGAAAATTTATTGAGACAAGAAGGAAAAATGGGGAGGCCCATAGAGATATAAATTTGGTGTAAATAAGAGAGGTTTTGAGAAAACTCACACTGGCTGGACTTGGTCCCTACAAAATATAAATTTTGAAGGGTTTGGCAATTGGGACAGAGTAAAAACCCTGATCAGAGTGGAATAAATTTGAAGTCCTCAAAGAATGTGTTTTGTAGTCAACCAGGGGAGGATCAAAGACGTTAAAGGCATCAAAGGACCCAGTAGATAAAAAAGCAAATAACCCTTGTGCCTTTATTTAGCATTGCCTGAGAGTCTAAGAACTGAAGTGTGTAATGGATGATGCATCTGGGAACCAGGAAGGCAGAGGTAATGGAATTTCATGAAGGCAAAGGCATCAAGAATGCTTATGAAAATCAGTGATGTGGCTTACCATGGGCTGAGAGGAGCGAGGCCAGAAAGAGAGGTGTGAGAATGGAGCTCCTGGTCATGGCAGACAACAGGTTCTGGGGGAAAATAGAAATGAAGAGGTGGAAGGAAAAATTACTATGACAAGTGGGGAGGGTTTCAGAATTCACACCATGTTTAGAGTAGGTCAACATTAGGGTTACATCTTCTCGCTGGGCAAAATCGTTTTTATCCCATTCCATTGATGGAAATGAAATAAAAATTATAAAACATCAAAAGAATAAAAACTGGTTAAAGGTTTATCAGTCCCTTCACTGTCTGTCAAATTCAATGCCAACTGCTATTCAGGTATTGGAACCTGCACAGTTCCTGCCATGTGGCTGAAGGTGAAATTTCCCACTAGTCAGGGCAGCCCTGGGCCCCAGCCATGCTGTGGTTCATTTGATGATGGAGCGGGTTTCAGAGTGATTGTCCTAGCTTGCGGCTGAACGTCTGTCCAAGATCATCAGGGAGAGAAGATTTCCCCCTTCTGTTATTGGTGCTATCCAAAAACAGGCTTCTTCTTTTTTTTTTTTTTTTTTTTTTTTTTTGAGATGGAGTTTCTCACTGTGTCACCCAGGCTGGAGTGCAGTGGCACCATCTTGGCTCACTGCAACCTCTGCCTCCTGGGCTCAAGTGATCCTCCGCCTCAGCCTCCCAAGTAGCTGGGACTACAGGCACCCTCCACCACATCTGGCTAATTTTTGTATTTTTAGTAGAGACCGGGTTTCACCGTGTTGGCCAGGCTGGTCTTGACCTCCTGACCTCAAGTGATCCACCTGCCTCGGCCTCGGAAAGTGCTGGGATTACAGGCTTGAGACACCACACCCGGCCAGTTTCTTTAATCTTACTTAATACACCAAGGGATAAGAGTCTCTACACATTTTATAAAAAAGATACAAGGCAAATAAGAATGATTTTTAAATGCATGGGGCTTTAAGCTACAAATTTACAGACACATTTTCCCTGTTCTGGTTTCATATTTCTATGCTTTCCGGGAGGCAGCACAGATCTTGGTGTTGCTGTCTTTAAAACAAGAGAAAAGAGTCAAAACAGTTAATCTTACATGCTTTCACATGATAAAGAAAAATCAGCACAAGCTCGCATGGGGCAGATGTTGGTAGTAGAGCCAAAGTAAAGGATTTTCCCAACGGGTCCCTATAATGATGCCCTCTTGGAGGAGGAGGGACTCAGAGTAATACATAAAGATCCAAGCTGTGGCCAGGCCTTTAAGCAACTCAGGTGGTTTAGAAGTGATGGCCACATCCCATGAGAAGGCCAAGGAATCAAAGCCAAAAGATGATGGATGGTGATGGCCCTGAGGATACTGGCAGGAGGAAAGACAAGAAGGATAACGGTATAGGGGCCAAAGACCAAGGTTTCAAACTTCAGCAACGAAAATGATGATGATGCAACAGAAAATAAAGATGACTAAGTAAAAGCAAACCTACTCTGTGAATAAAGGATTGGGTGCAACTAACCTGCCTGAGGCTGTAAACTGACGGCTTCTTTTTTTATTTAAATTTTAATTAATTAATGTACTTTTAGAGATAGTGTCTCACTGTTGCTCAGGCTAGAGTGCAGTGGTGCAATCATAGCTCATTGCAACCTTAAACTCTTGGGCTCAAGTGACCCTTCTCCCTCAGCCTCCTAAGTAGCTGGGACCACAGGTATACGTCACCACTCCCAGCTAATTTTTGTTTTATTTTATTTTTAGAAGAGATGGGGTCTTAGTTTGTTGCCCAGGCTGGTTTCTAACTCCCAGCTCCAAGCTATCCTCCCACCTCAGCCTCCCAAAGTGCTGGGATTATAGGTGTGAATCACTGCGCCCTGCCCAGTGATGGCTTTTTGAACTGAGATGGGAAAAGTTGGGGAAACAGTAAGGGAATGGTCACTTAAACCAACTTCAAATTCCAACTTAACAGAAGCCCAAGCTCCATCTTCTTCCCTAAGACTGAACACTAGTGCTTCCATTTTCCTAACTGCACATTCAGAAAATTAGTTCCTAAGGTAGCCGTCATGGTGGTTGACATAGATGGACTATAGTGATCACTTGACAGGTGCAAGAGCTTTAGCATCAGGTACTCTCCATCTATGCTTGCCATTGCTTCCTTTCACCTCTGCACTTCCAGGAGCAACATTAGCAGCTGGAAAAATGGGAAATGCCCGCATGTGAGTTACTGCACCCACAACAAGTCAGTGCTGACTGGTAAGTTTGTTGGTTCACCATCTACCAACTCTCGCATTCTAACTTCATACTATGTGTGAGTTGAGTTCATGCCTTGACAAAATTTCACAGTCGTTCATCTCAGAGTCACTTTCAAATAATCTAAATCGTAAGTACTGAATGTGCAAGTGCCAAGGGACTGGTGTTTAAATATATTTGCATATGAACTGATTTCTAAACCATCCTCTGGATCCCATGCCATTAGTTAATATCTCTATAGGGTCTTCAAACATAAGTTAATTCTGTTTTATTTCTTTGTGCTATTATTGTGGTCCCCTAAGGGGTTACATTTGGGAAAAGATACTGAATCATGGCTTTCAACTTTGAACGTTTTGGAAACTAAACGTCCCCAAAAGTCCCACCTTTAACCAAATTAATTTCACTTCAGGGAATGAATAGATCTGAGATTGACTTGTTAGTTCTTGAAGATTAACACAGAGTAATATTTATATTGAATTTTTGATTAAATGATTTTATTAAAGCCTCTAAAAAATAACCCTTTTTATTGGTTCAGACAAAAGATGGCTTTGCTTCAGAAATGTCAGCACAGCCTCCCAGACAGAATGCTTGTGCGGTGTCTTTTTTCCTCTCCCACTTTCACTTCCTAAAAGGGAGAAGCTCTTCAAGGGTCTCAGACACGGCGCTAGTGTGTGGCCAGGGGGCACCACTCACGTGGCAGTCTGACCATGTGAAGCTGCTTCACGGTCAGAAGTGCAGGGAACAGGGAGAAAAGTTGTTCTTAGTTATGTGAATACATATAGAAAACCTCTTAAAGAAAGCTTTGCTAGTGTTGTAGGGTCAGTTTCCAGGGCCTGAGATGAAGATTGTTGTGAAAAGAATAAATGTTCTTTGCTCCAATGCTTTATTGGAGAAATGCTCTCTGGAGAGAGGACATGAGGCAAACGGGAGAAGAAAACTAAGGAAGACTGTGGTCTCAGTTGGAGGCTCACTTCAGCCTGATACCTCAGGAAGCTCTGGCCCACCTTGAGACCAGGCACTGGCCTTTTGTATCCCAGATAGTCACTGGACACTGGCCCCCCTGTGGTGGGGAGTAACCAGGAAAAGCAGTGTCACCTTAGCAACCAATACTCATAGCAACTGAAGAATGAGTTCACCACCGGTTAAGGGACCTGGGCAGGGCACTAACAGCATCCACTACTCTTGGGGAGGGAAGAAAGAAGGTTAGAAAAGAAGGGAAGGACTCTCTGTGAGCGAACAGCTTATAAGCTGAGACTGGGTGATGAGTGAGAATCAGGGTAAGAGGCTTAGAGGAGAAGCAGGGAGAGTGGTGTCCCAGGCAAAGAGAACTGCAATGCAATGGCCTAGGTGTGGGTGGCATCCCTTGCTCTTTGTTCTGGGTGTTCTGGCCTCCTGATTCTGGGATTGAAGGAATAGGTGAAGTGGTACTGCCATAAAGAAGTAGCAACACGGGTAGAATTTTGTACTTTTGGGGTTCTAGATTTCACAAATCCAACAGATTTGTGAAAGAAAATATGATGAGTATGTGCTGGGCTCTGAAGACTGCTACTATCACTTTTCAAGTACTTTACCCTCTGTATAAAAGTATATTTAAACAGCGTGCTGTGGCTCATGCCTGTAATCTCAGCGCTTTGTGGGGCCAAGGTGGGTGGATCACCTGAGGTCAGGAGTTCGAGACCAGCCTGGCCAACATGGCGAAACCTCATCTCTACTAAAAGTACAGAATTGGCTGGGCGTGGTGGCAGGTGCCTGTGATCCCAGCTACTCAGGAGGCTGAGGCAGGATAATTGCTTGAACCCAGGAGGCGGAAGTTGTAGTGAGCCAAGATAGCACCACTGCACTCCAGCCTGGGCAACAGAGCAAGACTCTGTCTCAAAAAAAAAAAAAAAAAAGTATATTTATCTGCTTTAGAGGGATGAGTGAAGTTTCCTGTGCCTGGAAACCTTACAAATGCCTACCAAGCTCAAGCCCTTGGTCTAGAAGGGTGAAGGATCTTCTATGGTCTGTGGGGTAATATGGTCCATCTCTCCCAGGTAGGACATCCTATGCGCCATCGCCTACTGACTTAAGGCACATAAAATTCAATGAAGATAAAAAGAAAGAAAGATAGAGAGATAGATAGATGACCAGGGAGTTAAAAATATAAATTTTTGCATGAATTTGGAGATATCAAAAGCCAACAAATAATGTGTTAACTATCCCATGAAGATTAAGGTAGGGAGAACAATTAACCCTATCTCCTCAGTGTCCCAGCATGAGGTATTTTGATAAGCTATACTCAACTCAGCTGGAGCTGAGCAAGGCAGGTGGATGCAAGGGCAATTGGCAGGCAAGAAGGACTTCGGTTGTGATTGCAGATAAAAGGTGCTCAATAAATATGTATTGGATAGTGAATGAATATCCTAATGAGGCCTCATCTCCTACAGCCACTCTAAAGACAAGCTATAAAAGAGAAGAAACAAAGAGAAAAAAAGACAGAATAACAAAAGAAACATAACAGATTAAGATGAGCATAAAGACACACATTTTAAAATGAGACAAGAGAATTTCAACTAAAGATGGTGAATTGAGGACAGACATATACCAAGGTCCTTCAAATGTTAAAAAACAAAACAAAACAAAAAAAAAACCCTGCATTTTTAAAAGAATGAGTCCACAACAATGCCAGAGAACTAGAGAGGCAAGTAACTGGAGAAGAACATCAAAGAAGTCTTAGAATACAGAACACAGATGGGATCTGATTAATGAATAAAACAGATCATGGAAAGTTGTAGCCCCAAATTCCAGAAGGAAGAGGAATCATTCCCAAAGGAGTCCTTTAAAAACTCCAAGCTCCAGTGCTCGAGGCCAAGAGTTTGAGGCCAGCCTGAGCAACATAATGAGATCCTGCCTCTCTAAAAACTTAAAAAAAAAATTAGCTAGGCATGGTGGCACACACCTGTAGCCCTGGCTACTCAGAAGGCTGAAGAGGGAAGATCACTTGAGTCCAGGAGTTTGGGGCTGCAGTGAGCTATGATTGTGCCACTGCAATCCAACCTGGGTGACAGAGTGAGACCTTGTCTCTAAAAAATTAAATAAATAAATAAAACCTTCCAACCTCCTACTCCACAACTATAAAGGACAGGGATATGGAACAAGTATCAAGGTGATTAATAAATTAATTATAGTTTGAGTCCACGTGGTCTGTTTCATCGAATTTGCATCCTACTCACTGTCTCTCCTTGTATGTAATACTCCAGCTCCATGGGCCTGCTTTATGTCCCTTTATGTAATATGTTCCTACCTCAATGCCTTTGCACTTACTATTTCCTCTGTCTGCAACAATCTATCTATAGACCCTGACAAGGTTGGCTCTTCCTTGTCATTCAGATCTTAGTTCAAACCTCACCTATGCAGCAAAAACAACTTCTCTGACCACAATATCTAAATTAGATCCCAACCCTAGCCTGTCACTCTATCACATTACCCTGATTCCTTTCCTTCCCAGCACATATTAGTCTCTGAGATTGTCTTATTTGTTTATTTCTTTATTATTATCTGTGGGCAAGGGTCTTATCTACCTGGTTTATCAGAGTATCCACAGCAAGTGGAACATTAATACAATGTGGTGCTTGTATCAGTTAGCCTTTGCTGTGTAACAAATGACCCCAAAAGTTAATGGCCTCAAACAACAACACTTTATTTAGTTTATGATTTGGGTCAGCTAGGCAGTTCTTATCTGCATGAGCTCAGCTAATCTCTGTGGAGCTCTTTCAAGCATCCTTAGTCTGCTTGTAGGTTGGCTGGTGGTTGGATAATCCAGGAAGTATTTTCCACGTGTCTAGTGTCTAGTTGGCTGTTGATCAGGGCAACAAAGGCATCTGGACCATGTGCCCTTTGTTATCCAGCAGGCTTGCTTGGGCTTCTTCACAGAGTTGTAGGGCTCCAAGAGCATCAAGAGGAAGTAAGTAATCACAATGTGCAAGTGATTTTCATGTGTCTGTTTCAAGTCACTTTTCTATAGTCCTGTTGAACAAAGCAGGTCACATGGCCACACCCAAGTTCAAAGGTGTGAAGAAATAGACCCCACCTCTTGCTAAGAGGAGCTCTAAAGTCACATTGCAAAGAGAGGTGGATACAGAGGTAAGCACAATTTATAGCCATTTTTGCATTCTTATCATAGTACTCAATAAATATATGCTGAATATATTTGACTTAAAGAACTGAGTCTTGGAAGGTGGGATTAGTTGGGCCCCTTCTACCTTCCTCCCTGCATATATACAGCAGAGAACAGAAGTTTTTGGTCCCACATAAGAATCCAAGCTGTGCACTCTGAAGAAAAAATAATTCTAGCTACACCGAGATGCCCCCTCATTTGAGTGTAAAACCATGAATGAGAAGCAAAGCAGAGTTTGAGGAAACTCTGAAACACACAACAGGCATATCATAAAAAAAGAAAGGCAAGACAGGTTTGCTCAAAAAGGAATATATCAAAGTATCTCACTGCTAAGAATAAAGTCTTCCTTTTTTTTTGAGTCATTGTCTACAGCCTGCCTACCCCTTATCCACATCTCTTAAATGAAGTTTTTTAGTTATCACACCCTACCCACTAGCAGAGGCATCCCAAGGAGAAGTGTCTTGGTGAACAGAGCTACACAAATGCAAATGAAAACCTCCTTCCTTCACAGCCTAGATCTTTATTCATAAACATGAACCAACAACAGAGTCAACAAACATGTAAGAAAAAGAAATTGCACATGAGAAATGTTAACATTAATAAATAAAATACAGGCGACTGCTGTGAAAACAGACAAATCGAAGAGCAAGAACGAGAGTCCCTGGTAATTAAAAATATATGTGGCAGTACAGAGAAAATTCTGCAGGCAGACTGGGTAAGAAAATGGATGTAGTTAATGATCTCATCAGTGACCTGATGATAAAATTCAATGGAATCATGGAGCCCTGAGCGAAAGGCAAAATAATAAGAAGTCTGAGAGAGCAATATTAAGCAGCATAGATGTCTGCTATTTCTTTTATTGGGGTTATAGAGGCAGAGAAAATAGTCAATAAAGGGAGGAAAAATTCAATGATCTACTATAATATAATTTCCCTGAGACAAAGTCATAAGTATTCAGTTTGAAAAGAATTTCAAAGAGAATCTGTATACATTAAAAAAATCCATATCTAGAAAAACTTCTGGACTTTAAGGAGAAAGAAGAAATACTAAAAGCTTCCAGACAGACAAAATAAAGTTCACTTGCAGTGACAGGGGAGTCAAACTAAATTCTCATTAGTGATCTTGGATGCCAGAAGAAAGTGAAATATACCCTTAAATTTTTGAGGGTATATGATTTTAAACCTAGTAATCAATACTTAGTCAAACTCTAAAAGAGCAGTTTAAAGACATGTACAGAAATTTAGGATTCATTCAAGGACCTCACACACACACAAAAATACTCAAGGAGACGCTCCAGCAAAACAAACAAAAAAAGAATATAAGAAATTAATAGCTGAATATCATACGGAAGAAGCAAAAAAAATTAAAAAGACTTTAAAAGAGGCTATATTTGAACCCTGGGATTTGAGAAATTAATTCTCTCTTAAGCATAAGGATTTTAATGACACTAAATATCTCCTTAATGGATCTATTCTCATTACTTGATAATTAATGAATAATGTTTATATAATTGCAACCTGAAAATTACTGGTTTTTCATTAATTTTCAATTTTTATTATTAATGCATAGACAAAGTACAGAACACTTAATTAGATATACAGAAAATTATATAAAAGTTATAAACTTGTCAACATAAAAATAATAAAACTAATAAAACCTTGGGCTGGAGAGGAAGATGGTGGTAATGCAAAGAAGCTAAATTTCTTATCTATCATAAGCAGGAAGTCAAAGGATGGTATCTAAAGTTAGTAAATTTAAAAAAAAGAAATATAAGCATATAATTTAAAATTATAATGGTTACCGCTAAGATAATTAAACAACGGAAACTCTTCAATTAGCTGTTTCTACGAAATAGGTCTGGAAAGGTTGAAGATTGGTTAGCAGGATATTCACTTTTCATTTCAGACTTCTTTATGAGTGGAATGATCCTTGGGGGTGGGTAGGGTGGGGTACAGGATCTCTCTTGCTGCTCAGGCTGGAGTGCAGTGGCATGGTCATAACTCATTGCAGCCTCAGATTCCTGGGCTCAAAAGATCCTCCTGCCTCAGCCTCTTGAATAGCTGTGACTACAGGTATACATCATGAAGCCTGGCTTTTTGCAAAGACAGAGTCTTGCTTTGTTGCTCATGTTGGTCTTGAACTCTCAGTCTCAAGTGATCCTCCTGCCTCAGGCTCCCAAAGTGTTGAGATTACAGGTGTGAGCCACTGCTCCTGGCCCAAAATAACTTTTTATTTTATCTGTTTCTATATGCAAGTATTATTTTGATTAAAAATTATTTAAGGCAATAGAATAATTAATTTGTAAATAAAGTTTACCAATAATACAATTTAATAAAACTTCAGTGAGAACTGTAATAGTTTCAGAAGAGTTAAGATAACAGAAGGCTAAAATCAAACAAATACAAATTTAAAACAAAATTAAGAAGTGACATAAAAAATTATTAAATCAAAAATTTAAAAGCTGGAAAGCTTTTTAAAATATATAAATGATGAAATTTAAAATAAAAGATTGAAAGTTATTATAGTTTTCAAAGAAATATAAATGAAAGATAAGCACATGAGGTAAAAGTTAAATATGTAGGGGTTGATTAGGCTAACAATTAAGACCTACTATGTTAAGGTGAAAAGTATGAATACTAAGCACGAAAACTCTAAAAAAATGTTTTCAGAAAAAAATGTAAAGTTTAGTAGTTAGATGGAAGAAAAAAGACATCTAAAAGTTCATGTTTAAAATACTATTTTTGAATAAATATTTCTGATATTTATAATTTTTCATCCATTCATTCATTCATTCACCACTTTAAAAAAGACAAAAAGCCTTTATTGGACATACTTATTTGATAATCCCAGTGAGATATGAAGATGAAAAAAAACCCACTATATGTGTCAAATAGGTCAAATCGAGTAGAAGAGAGAAACACAGGCACAACTAAATAAAACACAATAGAATAAAGTTACTATAAAGCTTTGTACCATGTTCTACGGGGACACAGAGAATGGTGCAATTAACTTGCCTTGGGCATTGGGAATAATACAAAGTGGAGATGCTTTTTCTGTTCCACTTTGAAGAGTAAATGGGAATTTCCCACTGAGCTAGAAGAGCCAGGGCATTTCAGGCAGAGGGAACAAAAGCAGAAGGAAAAATAGGTTTGAAATTACATGGCATGTTTGAAGAAAGATTAATAATTTAGTGTGGTGAGAGTTTGAGATATATGGCAAGAAGTGAATATGAAGTTGGAAAGATAAATTGGTACCAGACTGTAAAGAGTTCACATGGTATTCTGAAAGTTTTTACTTTGCACTATATATAGTTGGAAACCTTTGAAAGATTTTATGCACCCTAATGACATAATCAGAACCTACTTAATTGTGAGTTATGATGATAGAAAGCTAGTGCCTTTGGATTGGCCATTCCCCATACTCATATAGATATAAACATTCAAGAGGACATGAAGAATTTCAATAGCACCAGGAACTAGGAATATTAAATGATCACTTGCTATAAAACAGGAAGAACTTTCATTACTTAACTCTTTAAAGCCTACAGATAAAATGGTAGAACCATTAATGGAAAAAATATCTCAAGAAATTTGACAAGATTTCTTCCATCAGGGTTAAAGAAATTTAAATTTTCTTCAATATGGAAACTGTTTACTAGGGTAGTCAGAGTCATTTAACACCCTTACTAAGCATCGGTCGTGATCTGAAATCTGCAGTTGGAAGAAAATGAGCTGGAAGAGCTGTAGGAGTAGCATATAGTGAAGGTTGTAGATTTTTTATCATGAATGCAGAAATAGCCTATCCAGAAATAAATTCTAAATATTTTAGAAAGACAATCAGGTGGTGGTATCAAGATATCACTTCTTAGAACCCCACATTATTATTTTAAGGAACAGTTGGCTTTTTTAAACTAGAAAAATTAATGGTAGTTGGCTAAACTAGAAGGTTTCATGATAATTATCTGTTTTAACCAGAAAGTTGGCTAAAGGCTGTGCATATGAAATAATTCTCAAGCCTCAGAGCAGGAAGAAGTAATAGACCACTTAGCAACCCGATGGGCATTCCGGTGAACTGAAGAGAAATTATGTATATTGCAAATAGGAAAAGGCTATATATTTCTTATTCCTCACTGAACGGGACGAAGTGGAAATAAGAACAACCAGGCAACCCCTTGCTGACCCATATTTCAAGTTGCTGTCTGTGGACTGAGCAGCTGGACCTGTCCTGGCAATCTGGCATGACCATGCAGCCCTGGACTTCAGGCTTGTGTGGCAGACTCCATCTCTGTGTCACATCTATGTCAAGCCTACTTCAGTGGCCCAGGCTCCATATAGCTCTCAGTGGCAGGCAGCTTTTGGTGTGCCCCAGTGCTATGCTGGCTGTATCTGTACTAGGCTTCTGGCCTGCCCCAGTGCCACACCTGTCACAGTGGGCCCTGGGCTTCTGATGCATCCCAGGACTCAGCTGCCTCTGGTTTCTGGTGTGCTCCAGTGCCATGCCTGCCAAAGGCTTTCCTAGGCAAAGTCATTCTGTGAAGACTGGAATAACTACCTACTTCTTCAAATGTGCAGACACTGACACGCAACCACAAGCATTAAGAACAGTCATGGAGGCTGGGCGCGGTGGCTCATGCCTGTAACCCCAGCACTTTGGGAGGCCGAGGCGAGTGGATCATGAGGTCAGGAGATCGATACCATCCTGGCTAACACGGTGAAACCCTGTCTCTACTAAAAATACAAAAAATTAGCCGGGCATGGTGGTGGGAGCCTGTAGTCCCAGCTACTCGGGATGCTGAGGCAGGAGAATGGTGTAAACCTGTGAGGCGGAGCTTGCAGTGAGCCGAGATCTGGCCACTGCCCTCCAGGCTGGGAGACAGAGTGAGACTCCGTCTCAAAAAAAAAAAAAAAAAAAAAAAAGAACAGTCATGGAAACATGATGCCACCAAAAAGACAAAATAAGTGCCAGTGACTGGCCCTAAAGAAACAGAATATAAACTACTTGACAAATAATTCAAAAGAACTGTTTTAGGGAAGCTCAACAAACTTTAAACAAACATAGATAAACAATTCAACAAAATGATGGAAATAATTGGTGACCAGAACAAAAAAATTATTGGAGATTGAAATAATAAAAGAAAAATCAAACAGAAATCCTGGAGCTGAAATACACAATGAATGAAATGAAAAATTCAACAGTGAACATCAATAGGTGAATTAATCATCTGTGAACTCAGAAACAAGTTATTTGATAATATAGAGTCAGAAGGGAAAAATAAAAAAAGAATAAAATGGAATAAAGAAAGCTTACAGGATTTATGGGTGGGCAGCAGAAGAGCCAATGTATGAGTCATTGGTGTTCGAGATAGAGTAGAGAAACATAAAGGGATAGAAAGTTTATTTTAAAAAACAAGAGCAGAAAACATCCCATACCTGGAGAAAGATATAAATATCCAGGTACAAAAAAGTCAAAAATCTCTAGTCAGATTCAATGCAAATAAGATTACCTCAAGACATATTATAATCAAACTGTTGAAAATAAAAAAAACAAAGAGGATCTTGAAAGCAGCAAGAGAAAAGCAACAAAAAACATATAAGGGAGTTCCAATATGGCTAACAGAAGACTTCTTAGCAGAAAGCTTACAGGCCAAGAGAGAATGCAATGGTATATTCAAACTGCTGAAGAAAAAAACAAAAACAAAAAAACAACTGCTAAATACTAAGCAAAACTGTCCTGCAGAAATAGAGAGATAAAGACTTTCAAAGACAAACAAAAGCTGAGAGTGTTCACTACCATTAGACTCTTCTTACAAGAAATGATGAAAGGTTTTTGCCAGGAATGGTGCTGCATACCTGTAACTACTTGGGGAGGCTGAGGTGAGAGGATCACTTGAGTCCAGAAGTTTGAGGCTGCAGTGAGCAATGATTGTGCCACTGCACTCCAGCCTAGGTGATAGAGCAAGGCCCCATTTCTTAAAAATAACAAAACAAAACAAAAATGCTAAAAGGAGTTCTTCAAGCCAAAAGAAAAGCATGCTAATGGGTAACATAAAAACACCTGAAAGTATAAAACTCACTAGTAAAAGTAAGAGGACAACCAAATTCAGAATACTGTAATGGTGTAATGGCGTGTGAGTCACTTATATTTTTAATATGAAGGTTAAAATACACAACTGTTTAAAAAAAACTACAATAATTTCTTAAAAGATATACAATACAAAAAGATGTAAATCGTGAAATATAAATTCAAACTGTGGGGAGGTGGAGTAAAAGTGTAGAGTTTTTTTTTGCAATCAAATTTAAGTTGTTATTAGCTTAAAATAACCTGCTATATGTAATTATAAGATGTTTTTTGTAAGGCTCATGGTAGCCACAAAGAAAATCCTATAGTAGATTTGCAAAAAATTAAAAGCAAGATATCAAAATATATGACTACAAAAAATCACTTAGCCACAAAGGAAGATAGCAAGAGAGGAAAAAAGGAACAAAGGATCAACAAATAAATTAGAAAACAATTTACAAAATGGCTGTAGTAGGTCCTTACCTGTCAAGAATTGCCTGAAATGTAAATGGGTTAAAATCTCTAATCAAAAGACACAGAGTGACTGAATGGACAAAAACAAAAACAACAACAAAAAAAAAACAAGACTATACTGCCAACAAGAGCCTCATTTCACCTGTAAAGATGCATGACTGAAAGTGAAGAGAAAAAGAAATATATTCTCTGCAAATGCAAAACAAAAGAGGGCGGGAGTAGCTATACTTATATCAGACAAAATAGACTTTAAGTCAAACACTAAAAAGAGAAAAAGAAGGTCATTATAGAATGATAAAGGAGTCGATTCAGCAGGAGGATGCAACAATTGTAAATGCATATGCGCTCAACATTGAAGGACCCACATACATATCTGAAGAGAGTCTCTCTCTTCAGGCTTAAGATCTTCAACTTTTATTGCATTTTAGTCTCTCTCTCTTTACATCTAAGTTCTGAAGAGAGACAGAGAGACTAAAATGCAATAATAGTAGGGTACTTCTACACACTCCTCTTTCAGTAATGGACAGATCATCCAGACAGAAAATCAAAATGAAAACATGGAACTTAAACTACAATAAAATCAAATGGACCTAACAGACATATGCAGAACATTTCATCCAACAAATGCAGAATACACATTCTTCTCCACAGCACAAGGAAGATTCTCTGGGATAAATCATAGGTCAGAAATAAAGTAAAATAATTTAAGAAGATGAAAATCATACCAAATATTTTTTCTGACCACAATGGTATAAAACTAGAAATCAATAACAGAAAGAACTTTAGAAAATTTACTAATATGTAGAAATTAAACATGTTCATGAACAACCAATGGGTAAATGAAGAAGCTAACAAATTTCTTGAGACAAATGAAAATGGAAACACAACATACAAAACCTATGTGATAAAGCAAAATCTGTTCTCAGAGGGAAATTTATAGCAGTCAACACCTATATCAAAAGACAGGAAAGATAAAAAGTAAGCAGCCTAACACTGCACCTCAAAGAACTAGAAAAACAAGAAAAAGCTAAGTTCAAACTCAGTAGAAGGAAATAATCCAAGATCAGAGCAGAAATAAATGAAACAGAGACTAGAAAACTAACAGGCAAGATTACACTAAGAGTTGCTTTGTTTAAAGGACAAAAGAAATGAACATTTTTTTTAGCTAGATTGAGAAACAAAGAAAAGACTCAAATAAATAAAATCAGATATAAAAAAGGAGACATCACAGCTGATGCAACAGCTGTATTTATATTTATAAAGGGTAGTAAGAGAATACAAGCATATCTCATTTATTGCTCTATTCTTTACTGTACTGAACAGATGTTGCATTTTTACAAATTGAAGGCTTGACAACCCTTCACAAAACAAGTCTATTGGCCGGGCGCAGTGGCTCACACCTGTAATCCCAGTACTTTGGGAGGCTGAGGCAGGCGGATCACGAGGTCAAGAGATCCAAACCATCCTGGGCAACATGGTGAAATCCCATCTCTACTAAAAATACAAAAATTAGCTGGGCATGGTAGTGCACACCTGTGGTCCCAGCTGCTCAGGAGGTTGAGGCAGGAGAATCGCTTGAATCTTGGAGGTGGAGGTTGCAGTGAGCCAAGATCATGCCATTGCACTCAAGCCTGGGTGACATGGTGAGACTCCATCTCAAAAAAAAGAAAAAGAAAACAAGTCTATCAGTGTCAGCTTTCCAACAGCATGTGCCCACTTCATGTCTTTGTGTCACATTTTCATAATTCTCATAATTCAAACTTTTAAATGATTATTCTATCTGTTATGGTAATCTGTGATCAGTAATCTTTGATGTTACTATTGCAATTTTTGGGGGGCACCACAAACTGTGCCTACCTAGGATGGCAAACTTACTCAGTAAATGTGTGTGTTCTGAATGCTCCAACAATTGGCCATTTCCCCAACTCTCTCCCTCTCCTTGGGCATTCCTATTCCTTGAGATACGACAGTATTGAAATTAGGCCAATTAAAAGCCCTACAATGGCATCTAAGTATTCAAGTGAAAGGAAAAGTTGTAGATCTCTCTAAAAATCTAGAAATTACAAATCTAAGTGAGGAAGGCATGTCAAAAGCCAAGACAGGCTGAAAGGTAGGCCTCTTGCACCAAATATCCAAGCCGTGTATGCGAAGAAAATGTTTTTGAAGGAAATTAGAAGTGTTACTGCAGTGAACACACGAATGATAGGAACGGGAAACAGCATTATTGCACATATGGAGAAAGTTTTGGTTGTCTGGATAGGAGATCAAACCAAGCCACAACATTCCCTTAAGCCAAAGCTGAATCCAGAGTAAAACCCTAACTCTTTTTCTTTCTATGAAAGTGGAGAGAGTTGAAGAGGCTGCAGAAGAAAAGTTGGAAGGTAGCGGAAGTGGGCTCATGAAGTTTAAGGAAAGAAGCCGTCTTCATAACATTAAAGTGCAGGGTGAAGCAGCAATTGCTGATAATAGAAGCTGAAGCAAGTTATCTGGAAGATCTAGCTAAGATACTGATGAAGGTGGCTATACTAAAGAACAGAATTTCAGTGTAGATAAAACAGCTTTCTATTGGGAGAAGATGCTATCTAGGACTTTCATAGCTAGAGAGGAGAAGTCAATGTCTGGCTTCAAAGCTTCAAAGCACAGGTTGACTCTCTTCTTAGGGGATAATGCAGCTGGTGACTTAAGTTGAAGCCAATGTTTATTTACTGTTCTGAAATTCTTAGGACACTTGAGAATTATGCTAAATTTACTCTACCTGTGCCCTAGAAATGCAAGAAGAAAGCCTGGATGACAGCACATGTACTTACAGCATGGTTTGCCGAGTATTTTAAGCCCACTATTGAGGCCCGATGCCCAGAAATGAAGATTCCTCTCAAAATATTACTGCTTATTGTCAATGCACCTGGTCACCCAAGAGGTTCGATGGAGATGTTCAAAGAGATTAGTATTGTTTTCATGCCGGCTAACACAACATTCATTCTGCAGTCCATGGTTCAAAGAGTTACTTTGACTTTAAAGCCTTATTATTTAAGAAATACATCTTGTAAGGCTACAGCTGTCATAGATAGTGATTCTTCCATTGGATCTGGACATAGTAAATTGAAAATCTTCTGGAAAGGATTCCCCATTCTTGATGCCTTTAAGAAAATTCATGATTCATGGGAGGAAGTCAAAATATCAACATGAACAGGAGTTTGGAAGGAGTTGATTCCAGCCCTCATGGATGACTTTGAGGGGTTCAAGACTTCAGTGGATGAAGAAATTTCAGGGGTGGTGAAAATAGTTAAGAAAACCAGAATTAGAAGGGTAGCCTGGAGATGTGACCGAATTGCTGTAATCTCATTATCAAACTTGAACAGACAAGGAGCTGTTTCTTCTGGATGAATGAAGAACATGGTTTGTTAAGATGGAATCTACTCCTGGTGAAGATTCTGTGAACACTGTTGAAATGACAACAAAGGATTTCGAATATTACGTAAATTTGTTGATAATAGTGGCAGGGGTTGAGAGGATTGGCTCCAATTTTGCAAGAAGTTCTCCTATGGGTGAAAGGCTATCAAACAGCATCACATGCTACGTAGAAATCTTTCATGAAACAGAGAGTCAGCTGATGCAGCAAACTTCATTGTCTCATTTTAAGAAATTACTATAGCTACCTTAATCTTCAACAACCATTATCCTGATCTGTCACTAACTATCAATATCAAGGGAAGACCCTCCACCAGTAAAAATGACTCGCTGAAGGCTCCTATCATCATTAGCATTTTAACAATAAAGTATTTTAAAGTTAACTGCTTTTTTAGTTATAATGCTATTGCTCACTTAATATGCTACAGTATAGTGCAAACATAACTTCTATATGCACTGGGAAAACAAAAAATCTGCGGGACTCACTTTATTACAGTATTTGCTTTGTTGCTGTGGCCTGGAACTGAACTGGCAATATCTCTGAGATTTGCCTGTTTTACAAAAAAATTATATAGCCACAAATTGTATAATCAAGAGGAAATGGGTTAATGTCTTGACACATGCAACCTACCAACACTGAATTATGAAGAAATAGAAAATATCAACCAATCAATAAGGATTAATCAGATCAAATCAGTAATAAATAGTGTCCCATCACAAAGTCCAGGCTTTACTGCTGAATCCTACCAAACTTTTAAAGAACTAATACCAATTCTTCTGAAACCTCTTCAAAAAAATTGAAGAAGAAAGAATACCTCCAAACTCATTTTACAAGGTCAGCATCACCTTGATACTAGCAAACCATTTTTGTGTGTGTGTGTGATCTTGGCTAACTACAACCTCCGCCTCCCAGGTTCAAGCGATTCTCCTGCCTCAGGCTCCAGAGGAGCTGGGATTATAGGCATACACCACCATGCCCAGCTAATTTTTGTATTTTAGTAGAGACAGGGTTTCACCATGTTGGCCAGGCTGGTCCAGAACTTCTGACCTTAGGTGATTCACCTGCCTCAGCCTCCCAAAGCTGCTGGGATTAGAGGCGTGAGCCACTACGCCTGGCCTAGCAAACCAAATTTAACAGCACATTAAAAATATCATTCACCATGATCAAGTAGGATTCATCCCAGGGATGCAAGGATGTTTCAACATACATAATCAATAAATGTGATAGATCACATTAACAGAATTAAGGACAAAAACCATATAATCATTTCAATAGATGCAGAAAATGCATTTGACAAAATTCAGCATCTTTTATGCTAAACATTCTCAAGAAATTAGGTATAGAAGCATACCTCTCAACACAATAAAGGTCATATATGACAAATCCACAGCTAACATCATACTCAAAGGGGAAATGAAAATTTTTTCCTTTAAAATCTAGAAAATGGCTGGGTGTGATGGCCCATGCCAGTAATCCTAGTGCTTTGGGAGGCTGTGGTGGGAGGCTTACTTGAGGCTGGGAGCTTGAGACCAGCCTGGGCAACATAGTGAGACCCTATCTTCACACACACAAAAAAAGAAATAAAAAAATTAGCTGGGCATAGTAGTGCATGCCTATAGTCCCAGCTACTTGGGAGACTGAGGTGGGAGGATCCCTTGAGCCCTGGAGTTGCAGGCTGCAGTGAGCTATCATGATGCCACTTGCACTCCAGCATAGGTAACAGGGTGAGACCTTGTCTCTAAAAGAAAAAAAAAATTGGAACAAGACAAGAATACCTATTCTCACCACCTCCATCCAATATAGTACTGAAGGTCCCAGCCAGACTAATTTGTCAAGAGGAAGAAATCAAAGCCATCCAAAATGGAAAAGAAAAAGTTAAATTGTACCTGTTTGCAGATGAGATAATTTTATGTATAGAAAACTCTGAAAAATTGAAAAATTGTTATAAACAAATTCACTAAAGTTGCAGGATACAAAATCAACATATAAAAACAAATAACATTTCTGTACCGTAACAACAAACTATATTTGAAAAAGAAATCAAGGAAACAATCTCATTTATAATAGCTACAAGAAAACCTTGGGAATAAATTTAACCAAGGAGGTGAAAGATCTCTACACTGAAAAGTACAAAACATTGATAAAAGAAATGAAAGAAGACAGGAAAAATGGAAAGATATCCTATGTTCACGAATGGCAAGAATTGATACTGTTAAAATGTTCATTCTACCCAAAGTGTTGTATAGATTGAATGCAATCCCTATCAAAATACCAATGACATTTTTCACAGAAATAGGAAATAAAAAACCCTAAAATTGATATGAAACCACAAAAGACTCTAAACAGCCAAAGCAATCTGAGTAAACAAACAAGCAACAACAGAAAAACCAAATCTGGATTCATCACATTACCTGACTTGAAAATATACTGCAAAGTTACAGTAACCAAAGCAGTATAAAAACAGAAGCTGGCAAAAAAATAGAAATGTACAGCAATGGAACAGAATACAAAGCCCAGAAATGAACCTGTTCATTTATAGCCAATTGATTTTTATTAAAGAAGCTCAGCACACACAATGGGGGGCAGTCTCTTCAATAAATGGTGTTGGGAAAACTGGATATCCACATGCAGAAAAATAAAATTATCTCACACCATATGCAAAAATTAACTCAAAATGGATTAAAGATTTAATTTAAGAACCAAATTATGAAACTACTAAAAGATGATATGGGGAAAAATTCCATGACATTGGTCTGGGCAATGATTTTTATAGATATGACCCCAAAAGCACAGACTAAAAAAGCAAAAATAGCAAATTTGAAAGCTTCTGCACAGCAATGGAAACAATCGACAGAGTGAAGAGACAATCTACAGAATGGGGAAAAATATTTGCAGACTGTACATCGGATATGAGGTTAATATCCAAAGTATATAAGGAGTTCAGACAATTCAATAGCAAGAAAAAAAAAAGCCCTATTAAATAACGGGCACAGAATCCAGCTATAATTTGAGTTCATCCCCACCAAAACCCATGCTGAAATTTGATTTCCAACATGGTGGTATTGGGAGGTGGGACCTAGTGGGAGTTGCTTGGGCTGTGGGGGTAGGTCCCTCATGAATAAGTTGGTGCTATTCTTGTGGTAGTGAGTGAGTTCTTGCTCTGGAAAGACTGGATTAGTTCTGGTGGGAATGGGCTAGTTCTCCTGAGTGGTTTATAAAGCCAGGATGCCCCTTGGGTTTTGCTTCTCCTTTGATCTTCTCTGCCATGTCATGACTCAGCAGAGAAATCCTTGCCAGAAGCCAGGGCCACGCCCTTGAACTTTCCAGCCTGCAGGACCTTAAGCTAAATAAACTTAGGAAATGAGTTTTGGAGAAACTTGGAGAAATTACTGTTTCCAGGGCTGGGACAGTGAAGGTTCCAGAACTTGGATCATCTTGTAGTGCTGAAATGTAAGTACCAAAACAACTTACAGAGACTTACCGAAAGGACACAGGCCCACTTAAAGGGGATGCCACTGGCCAGACCTGGTAAAAATTGAAAATCAAAATAAATAAGGATAATAATGTACTATAACTCATTAAATAAAATAGTAATCAATGAATCTACACTGAGAGTAAATAGATAAGTGGATAGATGAATAGATGGATAGAAAGAAAGATAGAAAGATGGAAAGAAAGATAAAAATGTAGATAGACAAATAAATAGACAGATTAAGGGAAAATATTATTCCGTCAGTAAATGGCCAATTGATAAATGTGGAGGGAGTGATAGAGCTGGAAAATCATCATTTAAAACTCAGTGTATGAAAGACTTGTTCAGATAGTAATTGTCAGTAGATTCTATATAAGGAGATGAAAGTCTGGTTAGGAACAGGATGCATGAGATGAAAGTGTCTCCCTTCAAATAACGTAATAGTTACAAGCGGATGATAGCAATTACACAGAGAAATTCAACAATGCCTTTATCACATGAGCAAAATGAAAATCACCAATGAGGAGACAGAATCACGTCATGTGACCCCAGCTGCACTTTTCTGAGAATACGTCATTTTTACAATATTTCATCCAGGAATGTATAACATGAATCTAATCACAAGGAAACATCAGGCCAACCCAAATTGAGGGAGGATCTATACTTGCCATGTTTTACAAAAATGTTTGTTATGAGAAATAAAATGCTAAGAACTGTTTCCAGATTAAAGGAGACTATAACAATTAAATGTAATTTGTGACTCTGAACTGGATCCTATATTGCATGGAAAAAAATGTCTTAGAAGACATTATTAGGACAACTGGCAAAATTAACTTCTATTGTGAAGTAGATAAAAATGATATATCAATGTTAACATTCCTAACCTTGATAACTGAAACATAATAACACATGAGAATATCCTTGTTTTGAAAAAACATACAGTAAATACTAGGGGATAAATTGGTATAATATATGCAAACTTCTAAAAATCAGAAAAATTAGAAAAACAGGAGGAGAGAAAAGTGAATGATAAAATGAATGTGGCATGGTAAAATGTGAAAAACTGGTAAATCTCATTAAAAGATGTTTGGGAGTTTTATGCATTAATTCTATAAATGTTCTAACAATTTATTACTTTCTCAAAATTAAAAAGTTAAAAATAACTGTGGGTAAAATTATAAATTGGTACTGCTGTCAACTTTTTGATATTATGAAATACATGTACTAGTTGACAGAGCAATTGTTCTGCTTTTATATATGCATACTCAAACACACACATGTATATATACATGTATACACGTATATATATATGTATACTCACATGTGCACTCCCAAATTGAAAATAATCTATATGTCCATAAGTTGAGGAATTATTTAATATCTTATTGTAGATGCAGCCTCTGTAATACTCTGTAGTTATTAAAAGGAGTAGGGTAGATCTATGTGTACTGATAGGAAAAGTCTCCTAAATATTTGGAACAACAAGAATTTAGTAAATAATATTATTTATTATATAATCTGATTTGTATTTATAATAGAAAAAAAGGCTAGTGCCTATCAAACTGATAACCATGGTAACTTAGGGCAAGTTTATACTTTGGGATAGATTTGGTTCTGAATGGATGTTTGTAAGCCCCGTATGTTATTAAGTCCAAAGTAACTAAGACAGATTTAAATTTGTGGTCTCCATTGCATTTCTGCCTAACAGGAATGTGAATCAATTCTTTTGAAGCTTGAGAAGCAGGTATATTCTTCGCCTTCTTACACATGTATTTTCTAGCAGATTTATTTTCCTCAAATAGATAAATTTTGTCTTCCTTGGAAATCGGTTAAGGTAGATATTTGTCTCTTCCTGCATAATCTTTGCTAGTGCCATACATTCATTATTCTCCAGCAGTTTGAAGTCTACATGTGCTAGTTTGCCATTCACATTGATGATGTGCGGATTCAGATACGCCCAAAATCCAGGTGGGAATCATCTGTGAGACAGAGAAGTCAGAGGCCACCCTTTTACCAACTACTGATTTTTAAATTCTCCGTATCATTTAGCACCAGGTGAATGGGTGGGCATCTGACTTTGACATTGATCCTATTGCCATAGACTCAAGATGGGTTTTTTTTGCCCCTTCACTTAGCTGTTTTTTATTTTTATTTTTTCCCCACTTCTTGATGAATATGGTAGATTTCATAGCCACAATTCTCTTCTGGTCTTACGCAATTCATTCTTACTTCCAAATCATCCATACTCTCCTATACTTTGCACAGGATACATGTGCCACATTCCTCATTCTCTCCCCTTTCATTTCTATACATCTCTCATTTGTTTCCTTTTTATTCCTGCTCCCTTTCCCAGTAACTTGGCCAATATCCTTGCTGCTATTTCACTTCTGTCAATAATACTTGTAAGATATCTGAACACTAACGGTAAGCGTGGCAAATACACTACAAACTGAGCCTCTGCAGGAAGACCAGGGCTAACAGGACCTTAGGGTCAGGGGCCAACTTGATGCCCTTTTACTTTGAAGAGTAGCTTTCATTATATCTACAAGAATTTGTAAGCTCGATATTTCTTAATAGAGGAGCTTCCAATTTCATCTGTATTCTTGGATTTATTTTTTGTTTGACTTACTAGTATGTACTCATATTTTATTTTGTAATTAAAAAACAGAACATAAAAAAGAAAGGAAGATAGCTTATAATTGTGTTATTTACTGGCAGGCAGAATTGCATTTCCGCACATTTTTATTCCCTTATGAAAAATGTTTTTGGTTTCTTGTTTGTTCGTTTTGATCTAATCATGGCTGGAGAGTCCTTTGTGTCCAGAAATACAATTGACTCTTGTCTTTTATGTAAAAGAACACTGTTTAATTAGGGGCCCTGCCAAGTTCTGGCCCCATTTGGAAGCCCTAACCCTGTGGAAAGATATATTCCAGAAAACTGAGCCAAATCGGAATACCTCAAGGGACTGTAAAAAGGTAAAACAATTGAAGGAGTTTCACATGGTATGCATTAAGAATAAGTGATTATGGCTGGGTGCAGTGGCTCACGCTTGTAATCTCAGTACTTTGGGAGGCTGAGGTGGGCAGATCACTTGAGGTCAGGAGTTCAAGACCAGCCTGGCCAATGTGGTGAAACCCTGTCTCTACTAAAAATACAAATATTAGCCAGGTGTTGTGGCACACACCTGTAATCCCAGCTACTTGGGAGGCTGAGACACAAGAATCACTTGAACCTGAGAGACAGAGCTTGCAGTGAGCCAAGATGGTGCCACCGCACTCCAGCCTGAGCGATAGAGTGAGACTGTCTGAAAAAAAAAAAAGTGAATAAGTGATTATATAAATATAGGTTGAAAACATATGCACATATAAAATAAGTTTCTAATAAAGAAGATGTATCATGTTAAAATACTGATTTAGAAACAATAAATCTACAATTTCAAAGTGAACACCAAAGATTAGGTGAGGGAAATGTTGCAAGGAGCTGAGAGTAAAAACTGGATAATTTATTTTATGTGGAAGGTGTGATGGGCAATTTTTTTTTTTTTGAGACAGGTCTCATTCTGTCATCTAGGCTGGAGTGCAGTGGTTTGACCACGGCTCACTGCAGCCTCAACCTCCCCAGGCTCAGGTAATCCTCCCACCTCAGCCTCCTGAGTAGCTGGGACTACAGGTACACACCACCACATCCAGCTAACTTCTATATCTTTTGTAGAGATGAGGTCTTGCTGTGTTGTCCTGGCTGGTCTTGAACTCCTGGACTCAAACGATCCACCCACCTCAGCCTCCCAAAGTGCTGAGATTATAGGCATAAGCCACTGAGCCTGGCCCGATGAGTAATTCTATTTGTCAACTTGACTGTTTACAAGATGCCCACATATTTGGTCAAACATTCTGGGTGTGTCTGAGAGGGTGTTTCTAGGTTGATTAATATTGGAGTTGGTGGATTGAGATAGAGATTTGATCCAATCTGTTGCAGGCCTGAGTAGAACAAAAAGACTCACCTTCCGTTGAGTAAGGAGGAATTTTCATTTTCCCTGTCTTCAGACTGGAACTGAAAAATTAGCTCTCCTCATTCCCAGGACTTTGAAATTGAATTGGATCTACACCATCAGCCTCCTTGCGAACTGCAGATCTTGGGGGCTTGTCAGTCTTTGTAATCATCTGAGCCACTTCCTCATGATAAACTACTTTACATATCTCCTATTGGTTCTGTTTTTTTTCTGGAGAATCCTGACTAATATAAGAGGAGTTAATGCTCTTTTATTTATGATGTTTAAATTTAATTATTTGAAATTCTTAGTTATGACTCTAGGAGGCAGAATACTTGCTGTTTGTCCAAATCCACATTTTCCTCCCAGTCCTGGGCACACAGCTAAGCTCAGTGGCCCAGCTGTTTGCAGGGAGGTGTGGTGCGGGACTAACTTTCCATTGGCACCTTAATGGAATGGGAGTGAAAACGATGTGCACATTTTCCAGGCTGGAACTTCTGTCCAGGTGTGTCTTCTGTCTGCATCCTTTTTCTCCTTGTGCAGTTTGGTTTCAGGCAATGATAATGCCCTCAGGGGTGCCAGAGCCAAAAGAGACAAGATTCTGGGGAACTGACACATTCTCTGAAGGACAGCCATCTGCCAAACTGTTACCAGAAAGGGGTCTCCATCCAGACCCCAAGAGAGTGTTCTTGGATCTCCTGCAAGAAAGAATTTGAGGTGAATCTGTAAAGTGAAAGCAAGTTTATTAGAGAAGTAAAGAAAAGAATAGCTACTCCAATAGGCGGAGTCTGCCAGTTGACCATTTTTGTGGTTATTTCTTGATTATATGCTAAACAAGCTGTGGATTATTCATGAGTTTTCCAGGAAAGGGGTGAGCAATTCCCAGAACTGAGTGTCCCTCCCATTTTTAGACCATTTAGGGTTACTTCCTGACATTGCCGTGGTATTTGTAAAGTGTCCTGGCACTGGTGGGAGTGTCTCTTAGCATGCTAATGCATTATCATTAGCATATAATGAGCAGTGAGGATGACTACAGATTACTTTCGTTGCTATCTTGGTTTTGGCCAACTTTTTTACTGTAAGTTGTCTTATCAGCAAGGTCTTCATGACTTGTATCTTGTGCGGATCTCCTATCTCATCCTGTGACTTAGAATGTCTAACCTCCTGGGAATGAAGACCAGTAGGTCTCAGCCTCATTTTACCCAGCCCCTATTCCAGATGGAGTTGCTGTGGTTCAAACATCTCTGACAAAACTGCCATAGCCACCTTGGCCTATAAAGTGACCACAGATACATTTTTATTGCATTTGAGCCATTCTTTTTAGAGAATCTGCTTGTTATTTATTTATTTTTTTATCTTTCATTTTTCTGTGGAGATAGGGTCTCACTATGTTACCCAGGCTGGTCTTGACCTCCTGGCCTCAAGTGATTCTCCTGCCTGAGCCTCCCAAAGTGCTGGGATTACAGGTGTGAGCCACCATGCCTGGCCATTTTCTTAACTAACATAGGCATATTTAAACACACAAAAATATGATATTACCTATATTTGTGGTCCTAATACCTAAAATATACAGATGTTACATTTTGCCATATTTGCTTTACATGTTGTATTGGTTTACTAAAGCTTCCCTAACAAGATCCCACAGACCAAGTGGCTTAAACCACAGAAACATATATTCTCACAATTCTGGAGGCTAGAAGTCTGAGATCAAGGTGTTGGCAGGGCTGGTTTCTTCTGAGGTCCCTCTTCTTGGTTTGTGAATGGTCATCATCCTGATCTTCTACAAGGATATCATTCATATTGGATTAGGGCCTACCTATACGACTTCATTTTACCTTAATCACCTCTTTAAAGGCCCTGTCTCCAAATACAGTCACATTCTGAGATACTAGGGTTAGGACTTCAACATACGAATTTTGGGGAGATACAATTCAGCTCATAAAAAAGTCTTTGTTTTTAAGGAGTAAAATATTGCAGTTACACCTCCAACTTCATTTTTCCAGTCCATTGTCTTTCATCTTAGCTATGAATGCCCTGAAATTAATATGAAACATTCTGAGAATATATATGTGTATGTGTAGAATATTAACAAACTATTATAGTTTTATGCATTTTTAAAATGTACATAAATGGCATCACGCCGCACATATCCTTCTGTGATCACCTCTTATTAATCAATCAGCTTTCTTAGCTGTATCCATGTTAAGATATGTAGGCCGGGTGCAGTGGCTCATGCCTGTAATCCCAGCACTTTGGGAGGCCGAGGCGGGTGGATCACAACATCAGGAGATCGAGACCATCCTGGCTAACACAGTGAAACCCCATCTCTACTGAAAAAAAAAAAAACAAAAACAAAAAATTAGGCCGGCATGGTGGCAGTTGCCTGTAGTCCCAGCTGCTCGGGAGGCTGAGGCAGGAGAATGGCATGAACCTGGGAGGCAGAGCTTGCAGTGAGCTGAGATCGCACCACTGCACTCCAGCCTGGGTGACAGAGCGAGACTCCATCTCAAAAAAAAAAAAAAAAAAGATGTGTAGAAATGGTGTGTTCTCTTTAACTGCAGAATCACATTCCAACGTATGAATAAACTGCAACAATCCATTTCCTTACTGATGGAACAATTGTTTCCCGTTATACTATGCAAAACAACACTCTACATGTCTTGTTTTTAGAAGTGAGTGTTTTTTAGTGAAGACACCAAGAAGTGGTGTTTGGTCATACAATGACCCACGTTTACTTTGACCTGATACTGTTACAGATGTTTCTTCTCCAGTGCAGTTGTGCCAATTTACATTCCTTTCAGAAATACGTGATATTATTTTCCCCTACATTCTTGCTAAGATTTGAAGCTAAAAGACATTACTTTTTGCCAATCTAATGAGCATGACATGGAATATCACCTGTGTTTTAATTTTCACTATCCTGATTAATAGCGAGGTTGAATATAATCTCTTATGATTATTTGCCATCTAGATTTTCTCCTTGGTGAACTGCCTATTTATATCCTTTTCATTATTTTAGTGATTTTCAAGTTATTTGTTGGAGTGTTTTTTTTTTTTTTTGTATATATTCTGTTTTGCTTTGGTTTTTTGTTTGTTTGCTTTTTGAGACGGAGTCTTGCTCTGTCCCCCAGGCTGGAGTGCAGTGGTGCTATCTCGGCTCACTGCAACCTCCGCCTCCCGGGTTCAAGCAATTCTCCTGCCTCAGCCTTGCAAGTAGCTGGGACTACAGGTGCCCGCCACCAAGCCTGGCTAATTGTTGTATTTTTGTTTGTTTGTTTGTTTGGTAGAGACGGGGTTTCACCATGTTGGCCAGGCTGGTCTTGAACTCCTGACCTCAAGTGATCCGTCCACCTTGGCCTCCCAAAGTGCTGTGATTACAGGCGTGAGCCACTGAGCCCAGCCCCTTTTGTATATATTCTGAATATTAAGGCATTCTCTCAGGTTATTTTTCTTTCATTATTTTAATGGCATCCTTTGATTAAAATAAATTTAAAATATAGGCAAATTCAGTCTTTGTCAGTCTTTTCCTCTATGACATATGCTTTTTGTTTTCTGTTTATGACACTCCTACCTGAATGTTTTAGGGATAATATCCTATGTTTTCTTACAAAACCAAAAGAGCTTTTCTTTTCTCCTTTCCTTTCCTTTCCTTTCCTTTCCTTTCTTCCTTTCCTTTCCTTTCCTTTCCTTTCCTTTCCTTTCCTTTCCTTTCCTTTCCCTTCCCTTCCCTTCCCTTCCTTTCCTTTCCTTTCCTTTCCTTTCCTTTCCTTTCCTTTCCTTTCCTTTCCTTTCCTTTCCTTTCCTTTCTTTTCAGAGAGGGTCTTGTTCTGTTGCTCAGGCTGGACTGCAATGGTGCAATTATGGCTCACTGCAGCCTCAACCTCCCGGGCTGAAGTGATCGTCCCATCCCAGCCTAAGTGGCTGGGACTGCAGACCCAAGCCACCACTCCCATTTATTTTTTGTAGAGACAGGGTACCCGTATGCTGCTCAGGCTGAACTTGAACTCCTGGGCCTAAACAATTCTTTTGTTTTGGCCTCCCAAAGTGCTGGGATTACAGGTGTGAGCCACCGCACCCAACCATAAGCTTTTCTTTTCATACTTATGTCTTTAATCTGTCTAGATTTTCTTTTCTGTCTGGTGGCAGGGGGAAACTGGTTTTCTCTTCTTGCTTATGATTTGCCTAATGCCTTATTAAATAGCTCATTTTTTCCTCACTTATAATGGACATTAGAGTATGTAGTTACATTTATTCCCCCTTAGAATATATTTATGTGGCAGCTTCATTTTAGTTTAATCTCAGCAGCCCCAAACTCCTTGATTATTTAATAAGATTGTAAATTCGGCTTTATCAGAACACAGATTTACATCATTGCACCTGCATAAACACCATACTTTTTGGGCTAAGAAACTTATTGTAATGTTTGCTTTCATGTTAATTAAAACCCCATTTCCTTCTTAAAGGGAGAGTCATTTCTCTGATTTTTCTCTAAAAGCGGTTAGTATTACTTTGCTTCCATACTTCCATGTGAAATTTAGAATCAATGTATCAAATTATGCACAATCCAAACTCACACCCAACTCTGTTGGGGTTTTGTTTGAAATTATTTGGAACTGACTGATTAATGGTGAGAATTGTATTTGTACAACCTGAATATTTAATTCATCAATATGATACATAAATGTGTAGGTTTTATTTATTTATATATTTGTATGTTTTTATATGTGTTATGGGTTGAATCATGTCCCCCAGAAAGATAAGTTGAAGGCCTAACCTCCAATACCTGTGGTGGGACCCTACTTAGAAATAGGGTCATTGTAGATGAAATCAAGTTAGAGTTGTTAGGTTATGACCTTGCCCACTATGACAGGTGACCTTACAAGAAGACAAAAGCAGGTGCCTGTAATCCCAGCCACTTGGGAGGCTGAGGCAGGATAATTGCTTGAACCAGGGAGGCGGAGGTTGCAGTGAGCTGAGATCGCGCCCCTGCACTCCGGCGTGGGCAACAGAGCAAGACTCAGTCTCAAAACAAAAAAAAAAAAAAAAAGAAAAGGAAAAAAAAGTAGAGACCCATAGGAAAAATGCCCTGTGATGACAGAGATAGAAACCGGAGTGACAGAGCTGCACGCCAAGGAATACCAAGAATTGGCCACCACCAGAAGCTAGGAAGAAGCAAAGAAGGATTTTTCCCAGAGTCGCAGAGGCAGCATATCCCACTGACACCTTGATTTCAGACATCCAGCTTCCAAAACTGTGTGACAATAAATTTCTGTTGTTAAATAAGTATTAGTTTGCTTGTCATTTATTAAGTTTATTTCTAAGTACTTATTGGAATTTATTATAGTTCTGAATAAGATATTCTTTTACAGTTATATTTTCAAGTTGTATCCTGATTGTATATAGAAATGTAGTTACTCTTTCAATTTTGAATTTTTGTTTTTAATTTGTTTTGGTAGAGATGGGGTCTTGCAATGTTGCCTAGGCTGGTCTCGAACTTCTGGCCTCAAGTGATCCTCTTGCTTCAGCCTCCCAAAGTGCTGGGATTACAGGTGAGAGCCTCTGCACCTGACCTCTATTTTGAATTTTATTCACCAGCTTTGCCAAGCTTTTTTGTTGGTAGATTTTCTTTTGCCAATAAACATATAGTTGGCAAATAATAATCTGTTTATTTCTTCCCAACTCTCATGTCCTTATTATGTTTTCTTATCTTACTGCATTAACTGCAGATGCCAGTATTCTGATGAATAGAAGCTACACTGGAAGGCACACTTGCATTGTTCTTTCCCTTAAATGGTTTGGTTTTAATATTTCATCATGTTTTATCACAATGTTAGCTGTAGTTTTTGGCAAATACTTGTTTTCTCTTAGGGAAGTTGCCTTCCATTTAAGTTGCTAAGTGTATGTATAATGAGTGAAATGGGTGGATGTTGCACATACTAAAAATAATCTCCTTCTTTCTTTACCTGGCTTAATCCAATTTTTTCTTTATACTGCATATGGACATACATGTCCCTTCCTCTTTGAAGGGTTCTCTCATGCCTGTACTCTAGGTTAGGTGCTTTAACAGTGTGCTTCCTTTACACTGTTGGTGGGACTGTAAACTACTTAAACTATTGTGGAAGATAGTGTGGCAATTCCTCAAGGATCTAGAACTAGAAATATCATTTGACCCAGCCATCCCATTACTGGGTATATACCCAAAGGATTATAAATCATGCTGCTATAAAGACACATGAGGCCGGGCACAGTGGCTCACGCCTGTAATTCCAGAACTTTGGGAGGTCGAGGCGGGTGGATCACGAGGACAAGAGATGGAGACTATCCTGGCCAACATGGTGAAACCCCATCTCTACTAAAAATACAAAAAATTAGCCAGGCGTGGTAGCGGGCACATGTAGTCCCAGCTACTCGGGAGGCTGAGGCAGGAGAATGGCGTGAACCTGGGGGGCAGAGCTTGCAGTGAGCTGAGATCGTGCCACTGCACTCCAGCCTGGGCAACAGAGTGAGACTCCATCTCAAAAAAAAAAAAAAAAAAAAGACACATGCACACGTATGTTTATTGCGGCACTATTCACAATAGCAAAGACTTGGAACCAACCCAAATGTCCATCGATGATAGGCTGGATTAAGAAAATGTGGCACATATACACCATGGAATACTATGCAGCCATAAAAAAGGATGAGTTCATGTCCTTTGTAGGGACATGGATGAAGCTGGAAACCATCATTCTGAGCAAACTATCGCAAGGACAGAAAACCAAACACTGCACATTCTCACTCATAGGTGGGAATTGAACAATGAGAACACTTGGACACAGGGTGGGGAACACCACACACCGGGGCCTGTCATGGGGTGGGGGGAGGGAGGAGGGACAGCATTAGGAGATATACCTAATGTAAATGATGAGTTAATGGGTGCAGCACACCAACATGGCACATGTATACATACGTAACAAACCTGCACGTTGTGCACATATACCCTAGAACTTAAAGTATATATATATAAAAAAATGTGCTTCCACAGCATCTGGCACTCTGTATTCTCTCTCTCTCTCTCGTTTTAGAGATGGCATCTTTCTCTGTCACCCAGGTTGGAATGCAATGGTGTGATCATAGCTCACTGCAGCCTCCAACTCCTGGGCTCAAGTGATCCTTCTGCCTCAAACTCTTGATAAGCTAGGACTACAGGGGTGCACCACTGCACCAGGCTAATTTTTAAAATATTTTGTAGAGATGGTGGTCTTACTATGTTGCCCAGGCTGGTCTGAAACTCCTGGCCTCAAGTGATCTTCTCACCTCGACCTCCCAGAGCACTGGGATTACAGGCGTGAGCCACCATGCCTAACTGTATTTTCTCTCTTTTAGTACTTGTCTCACTTTATTAAAGTTTAATGAGGACAGAGACCTTGCTGTCTGTCTCACTACTTTATCGTCCATGTCTAATCCAGGGCCAGGAATATACTAGTCGCTTAAAAATGACAATTGAAAGAATGAATAAATAAGTGAAACAAAAGGAGAGCAAGAGGTTTATAAAACTGAACAAAGCAGCATTAGACGTCAAAACACTAATCCAGTTCCAGGTTTGTGCAGGGTTTATGTCAATGAAATTACAGAAGGTCCAATAAGAGAAAATATTTGAATTAATGGAGATTGGCCCCTTATATTTCTAGATGGGAAAATTCCAACATTATGGGTTTATTATGACATTGGAGTTTCAAACTGTTGGGAAATAACCAGTGATAGGAAAAAAAAGAAAGAGTTAGATAGCTTGGTAAAACTATACACAAACATGAATTTCAGATGGTTTAAACATTTATGTGTAGAAAATAAACAAAAAATGTCCTAGAAGAAAGTATAGACGAATATTTACATAGTTTGAGGGATGCCTTTTTCCATCAAAGGTAAAATACACAAAGGTAAAAAAACAACATTGAGACATTGACTACATAATAATGAAAAAATATGTCATCAGAAACACTAAAATCAGTTAATTGGTAAAGGCAAATTGGTAATTCAATAATTGGAAGATATCTGTTAGAAAAAAAACCAGAGACCTCTAATAAAAAGAGACTTTTTTGAATCAATGAGCTAGCAACCAAGCAATAGAAAACTTATAAAAATATGATAAACAGGCAAATAAACATAAAACATGAAAGACAAATGTCAGCTCAAGCTGCTGTAACAAAATATAATAAATTAGGAGGCTTAAAAAAAGGAAATTTCTTTTCTTTCTTTCTTTTTTTTTTTTTTAGATGGAGTCTTGCTCTGTCCCTAAGGCTGGAGTGCAGTGGCACTATCTTGGCCCACTGCAACCTCCACCTCCCGGGTTAAAGTGATTCTCCTGCCTCAGCCTCCAGAGTAGCTGGGACCTCAGACACGTGCCACCACACCCGGCTAATTTTTTGTATTTTTTAGTAGAGACTGGGTTTCACTGTGTTAGTCAGGATGTTCTTGATCTCCTGACCTCGTGATCGGCCCACCTCGGCCTCCCAAAGTGCTAGGATTACGGGTGTGAGCCACTGCGCCCGGCCTAGGAAATTTATTTTCTCACAGTTCTGAAAACCGGAAGTCCAAGATCAGGTGTCCAGTGTGGTCCAGTACTGGCACAGGCTGTCTTTTTGTCTTGCAGATGGTGACCTTCTTACTGTGTCTTCACATGGAGAGGGAGAAAGAGAGGGAGTGGAAGAGAGATCATTTCTTCTCCAGCTACAGTCCTATCTAATTAGGATTCTACATGTATGACCTCATTTAACCTTAATCACCTCCTAAAGACCCTGTCTTCCAATACAGTCACATTGGAGGTTAGGGCTTCAGCATTTTGAATTCGGAGGAAGGGGGAGGGGGGCATAATTCAGTTCATAACAAGAAATAACAGCAAATAAATATAAACATAAGCTTGGGTCTCATCTTTATTATTTCCTTACTTCCTGACTGTTGCTCTTTTTCTAACTTCTTGAGTGAACAGGTAGCTCATTTGTTTTAAAATTTTGTTTTGGGGGGATAAGTATATTTGAATCTATAATCTTTCTTATGAGTATTGCTCAATTCCATCCACAAATTTTGTCCTGTTGTGCTTTCAGCTCTAAGCAATTTCTATTTCCTATGTAAGCGCAAGGTCTTTTCAATGCAAGGTCTTTTCAATGCAAGGTCTTATATGTTCATGGCCACTATTATTCTGTTTTAAATCTTTTTACAAGTATACAACGTTGTCCTTTATCACCATGTTGGCTTTGTCTGGTTTACCTCCAGATTTCTATAGATTTACTTTTATTTGTTTGTTTGTTTTTTGTAGAGATGGGGTTTCACTATGTTGCCCAAGCTGCTCTTGAACTACTGAGCTCAAGCGATCTTCTTGCCTCGGCCTCTTTAAGTGCTGGGATTGCTGGTGTCAGCCACCATGCCCAGCTTATAGAAATACTTTTTAATCAACAGATGAAAGATGAACTGAGGAAATATATTTGCTATATACGAGACAAGAGTTCTGCTTATATTTCTGGGACACTTTTCTTTTTTACCTGATGGGCTTTTAATCTTTAATTTATCTACTTTTGTGAAGGGGAATTCTAATATTGGAGGAATGAAACCATTGTGGTCAACAGCAAGGAAAATTAATAGCATGTGTGCTTTAATCAGTCAGATAGTCTAGGTTGTGCTGTGGTAATAACCAAGCCGTAAGTCTCAGGAGCTGAAAACAACACAGGTCTATTTCTTGATCATGTACCTGTCATGAGGGTCTGGATCTGTATTATCCTTAATCAATGTGCGGGATTGAGTAGATGGGTGCTGAAATAGTTTGGATGTGTGTCTCTGCCCAAATCTCATGTTGAATTGCAATCCCCAGTGTTGGAGGTAGGGCCTGGTGGGAGGTAAACGGATCTTGGGGGCAGATTTCTCATGAATAGTTTAACACCACCCCCTTGGTAATATTCTAGTGACAGTGAGTGAGTTCTCTGAGATGCATATCACCGCTCTCTTGCTCCTGCTCTGGCCATGCGATGTGACTGTTGCCCCTTCACCTTCCACCATGATTGTAACTTTCCTGAGGCCTCCCAGAAGCCAAGCAGATGGCGACATAATGCTTCCTGTACAGCCTGCAGAACCATGAGCCAATGAAACCTCTTTTCTTTACAAATTACCCAGTCTCAGGTATTTATTTATAGCAGTAAGAGAAAGGCCTAATACAGAAGCTAAGACCCTGTATTCAACCCTTTTCTTCTGCAATTGCTAGGGAGGGAAAACAGACCCTGGCAAATCTCCTCCTGCCTCTCAAGGCTTCTGCCTGGAAGGGACAAACCTCACTTCCGTTCATATTTCAGTAGCCAGAGCAGCACATAGTCACACCTAACTTTAAGGGGCCAGGGAAGCATATCCCTACCAGAGGTCCACAACGAGACTGGACAATATGTGACGAATGTCATTAATGACCACCACACACTGTACTGTCCTTTCCAAAGCCAATTTTTGCTGTTTGTTTGTTGATTTTTTAAAATTCCCTTTAGTTATTTGAGTTACTATGAATCCTTCCAGTGATTTTATTTTATAGAAAATAAGCAAACAAAAAAACCTAAAACTTTACCAATACTCCAGAAGGCATTACACTTGACATTATAAATGCTACAAACAGAGCATCTTAGGACAGTGAACTTTAGCTGATACACTCGGATAGTTTTGAAGAAAGAGTACACACATATTTTTCAAGAATAAAGTTTTAATAGGAAAAGGAAGCAGAGCATGGCATGGGCCAATATTTAGATTTGAATAATTATTGGTAGCCACCCCACGTCGGGCAAGGAGCCAGGGATTTTTGCATATTCTAGCTAATTCAATTTAATTCTTTATAAAAACAATTTGAGGTGAGTCTTATCCATAATTTATACATGCAGAAACTGAGGCTGAGGGAGGTAAAATGACCTGTCCAAAAGCCACTTAGCTAGCAAATGACAGCTTTGCTTGAATGCTATCATCTGATACTACGGAGACAGAAGAGAAGAATGCAGTGTGTATGTTTGGACAGCATGCACCGTTTGGTTCGGCAGGACTGCAAGATACACCCAAGGTAGGGGGAATCTTGAGTACCAAGGTAAAGAGGTTGGAGTTTATTAGTTAGGTAGTGAGATAACGGTTTTTTGAGTTGGGGGGACATTGGTAGAGCTAAAAAAACATTGCCTCAGAAACACTGATCTGCTATTGTTGTCTAGGATGAAGGGAAATGAGGCAGAGTGAGGCCAGGAGACCAGTTAGAGGAATTCTGTGGGTGTTGGCAGGGGAGACAGAAAACTGTCTTCCATCGAGTCTTCAGATCCATTGGGAATGGCTGGATGACGTTGGAGTTCGCCCTGTGTAGGTAGCTCCCACTTTTCATTGTAGGTTTCTCAAGGACTTGCTCCTAGAAAAAGCGTGGCTCAAAAGTAGATAAAAAATAGGCAACTGCCTAAGTGTGAAATTTACAAAGTTTCTCTCCAAAAAAGCCCGCCTCCTCCCTATCACTTGTGGGCCTGACATTTTACCAAAGGGGCTCTATTCTTTCAAGAGTTTGTTATTAAAGCGTGACTATTTGAGGATTGGAGGCAAAAGGGATACTGAGAAATGTTCTTACTAGCAGTGTCAAGGCAAGTGACATAGATGTGTGGGGGGTCAACTTGTATGAGCACTGTGAAAACGGCAGCATGTTCGCTCTACTTCTCAGCTCTGACTGAGGGGCTCAAAGTTCAGGATCTGCTGATTTTTCAACAGTAACGTCCTCTCCAAGGTGTTGTTTTCTTTTTTTTTTCCTTTTTTGGGAAAGCACCCAGTTTAAACTATTGCAGCCAGTTTACATTTCTTAATATCCCTGTGCTGGCCACATTGAGAGCTCCATTTGCCACCGTTGGTTTTGATACCGTTTTACCAAAACCTTTCCAAATTTGAGAGCACATCTTTAGTAAAACTGGGCATGGAGCAGATTCGTTTGGATTGCTGAGAGGGGAGATAGAAAAGTTTGGGTGCTAGGCAGGAACTGCAAGGAGGACCTGGGTCATATGCCGGACATCCTAGTGCCTGGGCCTTGAAAGGGAGACTGGTCGCTGACATGGCAATATCTGTTGCAACCCAGGCTTCCTGGATGACCACCTTGGATCATGGCTCGGAGCACAAGGAGGGCTGGGCAGTGCTTGTGTTTCTCTCCGTTCCAGTTGGCCCCTTCCCATTGACATTACGGTAATGCAGTTGTGTGGTGTTTGAAAAAGCATCCCTAGTTACACAGAATGATTTACAGGACACCAGACTCTGCATTTCAGAGGTCTCCAGTGTACCATAAAAAATATATTATAAAAGAATAATCTTTATCTGAACTAAAAGCTGCAGTGAAGGAAACTCGTGTCCAGCTGAGAGCAGCAGTGAGCTTTTGTTCACTCAGGGAAAAGTCCGTGTTCTTCATCTTATTTGATTAACATTTTTTTTTCTCTTTGGCACTAGGTATCTCGTTAATATTTAGACATTATATACATTTTCTTTCAACTGGTTTTCCTATTATGTGATCAAACAAAACCGGAGATGCCAGCCACAGCAGCCAACAATGGGAAAGCAGCCCCGTCAGGCACCCAGCTGTGGCTGGGGGGCAAATGGTACTCACTAGAGCCACCCCCAGGAGGCACCTGGCAGAGCTCTGTGCAGAGCCAGCCCCGGTTGCAGAAAGCAGAGCTTGCTGGAGTGCCTCAGTTGATCACTCTGTCTCTTTCTCCCATTTCCCTCACTTCCCTGAGCAAAATGCAACAGGAAGCAAAGTCTAGTTGTGAATCTTCCAAAGCCTTCTGAGGTTTATCATTTTCCCCCAGGAGAGGGAGGTGAGGGGTGGAGATCTCTCTGCAAAGAAAATACACTTAAAAAATTTCAGCGAGCAGATGCACAGACACCCTGCACCCCAGCTTGTCTCCGCTTATTAGGTGTTCAGAGCGACAGTGGTCCCACACTATTTCAGTCCAGGAAACCATGAACTCCGTTAGTGGCAATGCCCGTGAAGAGGCGCAGGTGTGTGCACCTGTGATTAAGGGTGTCGAGGAAGGGACAGCCTCATCTCTTGAAGCAGAAAGTGTTGTCACCTGGTGATGGAACAGAGGAAAAAGCTCTGGGGCTGGGAAACCTGGGGGCTTGTGTCAAAGCTCCACCCATCAGGAGCTTCAAGATAAGATGAAGGGCGGGGGGCGGTGGCTGGAAAGATGGAAGTTGGGATGGGAAAGCGGTTGTAGAGAAGGATTCACTCCTGGACCGAAGGCAGGAGGATATCCCGGGCGAGAGAAGGGAGGGTCGGGGATGGGCTGAGTTGGAGTCCCACAGGAAAAGCGGAAGCGAGAGCTTCGTCACCCGCTGTCTTCCAGCTCCCGGTGCGCGGCACCGGAGGCAGGCGTTGGGCTTTACCTCTCTAAAAGTACTGGGGCAAAGGAATGGAGAACACGGCGTCCCGAGCTCCCAAGGGAGGGGAGTAAGCGAGGTGGGGTGGGGAACACCCCAAGTGCGTGTGTGCTGGGGGGCTGGGGGGGGGCACGATCTCCGTTCTCCCGGGTGCCCCAGCCCTAGCGCACGCCTCCGCTCCCGCGCCCCCCTTCACAGGCGCGCGCGAGGCGCACCCCCCTTCCCTCGGCGGCGCCGGGCGCGCGCCCGGCCCCCTCCTCCTCCCCTCAGCGCCTCTCCTCTCTCCCGGCAGAAAGTTAGCAGCGGGGAAGGAACTCGGGGCTGCAACAGCGCGCGGCGGCGGCGGCAGAGGCTGAAGCAGGAGCCGCGGCGGAGCCGGGGAAGCGGGGGCGCTGCAGACGGAGCAGGTGCCGCCGGCGGGTCCGCGCGCCCCCCTCGGTCCCCTTGCCTGAGGCTGAGGGGGGGGTGGTGGGGGGGCCACCCGGACTCGGCGGGCAGCGTGGGGCGGGGGGCCATGCGGCCGGGCTCCCCCCTGGCGCAGCGGGACAGCGGCCAGGGCCGGGGGCGCAGCGGCGTCGCTTCATGCAGCCGGGGCGGCTGGGCAGCGGCGGCGGCGGCGGCGGCGGCGGCGGGGGCGGCGGCTGAAACCATGTCCGGGCAGCGCCGGGGGCTGCCGCCGCCGCCGCCGCCGCCGCGAGCCGGGAGCCGCGATGGCCCGGTGGCCCGCACCTCCTCCGCCTCCGCCTCCGCCTCCACCTCTGGCCGCGCCGCCGCCGCCCGGCGCCTCTGCTAAGGGGCCGCCGGCGCGCAAGCTGCTTTTTATGTGCACCTTGTCCCTGTCTGTCACCTACCTGTGCTACAGCCTCCTGGGCGGCTCGGGCTCCCTGCAATTCCCCCTGGCGCTGCAGGAGTCGCCGGGCGCCGCCGCCGAGCCCCCGCCGAGCCCGCCGCCACCCTCTCTGCTGCCTCCCCCCGTGCGCCTCGGCGCCCCCTCGCATCCACCCGCGCCGCCGCCGCTGGACAACGCGAGCCGCGGGGAGCCGCCCGAGCCCCCAGAGCAGCCAGCCGCCCCCGGGACCGACGGCTGGGGGCTGCCGAGCGGCGGCGGAGGCGCCCGGGACGCCTGGCTCCGGACCCCGCTGGCCCCCAGCGAGATGATCACGGCTCAGAGCGCGCTGCCGGAGAGGGAAGCGCAGGAGTCCAGCACCACCGACGAGGATCTCGCAGGCCGGAGAGCGGCCAACGGGAGCAGCGAGAGGGGCGGCGCCGTCAGCACCCCCGACTATGGGGAGAAGAAGCTGCCACAGGCGCTCATCATCGGGGTCAAGAAAGGAGGGACCCGCGCGCTGCTGGAGGCGATCCGCGTACACCCGGACGTGCGGGCGGTGGGCGTAGAGCCGCACTTCTTCGACAGGAACTACGAAAAGGGGTTGGAGTGGTACAGGTAGGACCCTGGGCGCCGCGGGCTGGTGGAGACGCGTGGGGGAGACGCGGAGGGGAAGCCGCGGCTTTCCACGCCCTTCGAGCATCCCGGCACCGTCCCGAGAGGCCCAAGCCCCCGCGAGGGCTCTGCAAACCCTGGCGGCGTTGCTCAGGGGGATCGGCTGAGAGGGCTGGACTCCAGCGAAAGGTCACTTTATTTCAGGGCGAGGGGAGGAGGTGTCACCCTGCCCTGCCTCCCGCGCTCCTCATCCAAGGAGGTGCTGTCTGAATCTGCCCAGCTCCAAGCCTGGGAACCCCCAGCCCTCGTGCCTCCCGGGTGTTTCCGAAACCAGGCTCTTGCGGGGTTCTGGGATTCTGGGCTGAGGACTCTGAGGAGTGAGACAGGATGGCTAAATTGACTAAGGGAATTTGAGATCACCTGGAATCTCTTAAAATCACCCTCAAACGCATTTGCGTGGCTGGAATTCAACTTTAGTGTGTTAAGGTCAGAACAAAATGAATAGGGAACAGTTACAAAGATCATGCTGGCGTTTTGGCTTTCTAGTAAAGAAAGGATGCCTCCCACCTCCGTAACTTTCCATCCCCCTTGGCTGAATGAGCACGGAGTTGATTTTGCACCAGAAGCCTCAATGTCTGCATGACAGTTGGTGCCCTGAGAGTTTTTATGCCCCAGACCGTGCCCTGTCTAATCTCCGCCTCCTTCGCAACAGATTGGAGCTTCTGTCTTGTGAGATGTTCATCTCCCTCCTTTCCCACCGTCTGCCGGTGGTGAGAGAAAGGGAGGAGAGAGGACTAGAAAGTTAAGTGCAGGTAAAATAAATTAATAATCCAGCTTTCCTGCCAGCCATAACATTTTAAACGGCACTGGTGCAGATGCCCCAAACGCAAACCTCCTTCGCCTTTGTTTTTTCTCTTTCTCTCTTTCCTCCTGTTTTATATCTTCTGGGAAACAGATCTGCATGGCTGGCTCCATCTCCATTGCATTTCGGTAATTAATTGCAATTGTCAAACAGAAACACAGCCTTTGTCAGCGAAAGTGATGTTATCATCTCAGAGCCAATAGGTAAAATAAAGATTGTTTCCTGACAGGTTGCCTGCCCGTTGAGGAGATGTGCTTTCTAGGTTTAAATTACAGCCTGGGAAAGTTTTAGAAATAACTTAACTTCAGAAATATATAATAAATGTGTGCATTATGATTGATTTCTTCCACTTTTAAAAATATGCCTTATGCTTTAAAAGCTTGAGAGAAGTACACTTAGGCATAAACATTCCAGCACATTACAGGGAAGCAGCAAATGTGTCTGTTAATGTCTTGTCTGTTTCAACAGCGAGGACTAATTGCAGTATTTTAGGAGGCTTCAAACAGCCCCTTCCTATCAAAACATAAAACAGCAAATGCCTAATTTAACTGGAAAATCAGTATTTATAACATCAGAAGCCATGGCTTCCAGTTTGTGATTATAATTAAAAAGGTGTTAGGATGATTAATGCAGCAACAGCAAAATAAAGAAGGGGCATGATGTCTGGGAAGGTTTTAGTTGTTTAATTGCTGGTTGTAGGAATGTTCTGGTTTCTTCTGTGGGGTAGCTTTGGCCTTATGAGGGTAATTGCGTTTTTTTTTTTTCCAATTCTAATTTTAGAATTATGAGAATTGTCAAATGCCCCTTCAGGGAGGCAGAAAGATCAAATCTTTCCAAGATCTGAGGTGTTTGGGTTTGTGGCAGCTGGAAATAGAGGGCAGGGGGTGTTTTATTTGGGTGACTTAAAATAAAGTTAATGAAGGATGTGTGGTGGAATGTGTATCAGGAAGTCCCATCACCGGGTCTGGAGAGTTTTCCAAATGAAAGAAGAGAAGATGCCAGATTTTCCTAGATTCCTTTATGCTGATGTTAGGAAGAGAAGGTATAGAAACTACCTTGTTTGACGTGGCTTCTGAATATATTATTCCAGCGCTGTGGTATGCCCAGCCTTCTACTCCCAACCAATGCTTGTGGTATTTGGGACTCAGTGTCATATTGGGTAGCCACTCACAGAACTGTTAAAGTGAAGAGGTGTGGATAGAACAAGATTCCCCTGGTCCTCACTTAAGGGGACCATGTGGTATCTCTGTGTCCTTCATCCCCACCCCCAGCATCTAGTCCAGTGATGCTGATTGAAAGCACTGGACACAAAATTATCTTGGGAACAAGCTTCCTGCCAATACATGTCTGTCTAACATAGAGGGAATCATTAGCCCCCCAGCTCCGCTTTTGGGAAGACCCGTTGGACCCACAGGATCTGAGTGTGCTGGGACTGCTTTGGACCACTCTCCAGCCTTACCACAGACAGCGGTGCTTTGAGGCATTTGTGAAATTTTCGTCAGTTTCATCTATCTCTTCAGACTCCTCTCACTCCCGTATAGGAAGAGGGGCAGCATTCTCACTGTATTGTAGAAAAGGAAACAGTAGCATTGATTCGGTATCAGATGGCACTGATCAGTGGCATTGATTCCAGTATCAGAAACTCTTTCTCCTGGTTTCCTAATCCAACTCTTCATCTTTTAAATGGTGGTATCTGTACCTAAACAGTATAGTTCCTTCCTATACTGGGTATGCTATCTGGGATCTATTTGATTGATGAGAGATCCACAGGTTAATTAAAGGTTTTAATTTTTCCCCTGTTTATTTATTGTTATTTTGTTTAAATGTGCTTCCAGTAGCCTATGAATTCTGCACGTGTTTCTGGTTTTTGTGTTTTCAGCAAGAGGGAGAGCCAAGAAGAAATTGGGGCTGCTCTCTGCACAGCTGGCTTGGGGTTTTCTCATATTCAACTCAACAGCCCTAGCAGGTTCAGTTCCTCAGTGTCACTCCAGTTATCTCTAAATCCGGATTTTGCTTTCCTCCTATGCTGTTGATCTAATGTGATATAAAAATACATCTGAGATTAGAACGTGTGCATCAGATTTTCAGGGCAAGATAGACTAATGGATTGGGATGCATGTGTTAAAATCTACGGAGAAGCGAGCCTCACTTGGTGGATTGACACAGGCCAGTGATTAATAAATCGGGTGAGATTAAACCCTCCATGCCCTCTTCCCTCTCCCTTTCCAAAAAAAGGCGAAGCCACAATGCACTTTTCAGAATGAGCTGATTACAAGCTGCCTAGGCAGAGACTTTAAACTCTTCTAAGGGATGGGACCTCGGGCCAGGCCAACTGGCTGCCACTGCAGAACTCATCAAGGTGACAGAGACAACGTGAGCTATTTTCTCTCTCATGGTTTGCAGAGCATACAGTAACCATGACCACTTTACACTGGAAAACATTCAGCCCCAGGGCAAAGGGAAGTGATCGTCCATGGGTTTGTTTTTTTCTTTTGAGATGGAGTCTTGCTCTGGCGCCCAGGCTGGAGTGCAGTGGCGCAATCTCTGCTCACTGCAACCTCCGCCTCCTGGATTCAAGCGATTCTCCTACCTCAGCCTCCTGAGTACCTGGGAGCTCTTCCATGGTTTTAAATTGTCTTCGGTGTCAACAGTGAATACAAACATTCCATTAGCTAGGGGAAAGTAACTCAGGAAAATGCTCTGCAAAGTCACGCTTATGCTACCCAGAGGAAAATGGTCAGTGCTCAGCAGCATATTTTGCATGTGGCAACTGGGGAGAGAATGGAGAAGGACGGAATTTCATTGGTGTTTACTGAATGCCTGCTATTGTGGCAGTTGGTGCTACCTACAATTATAGACCTGTTGTTTCATTTGAGCATTGAGATGATATGGTGAGATATGTAGCAGCATTTCTGCTTTACAGGTGGCTCCGAGAGGATAAATGATTAACTCAGGGTCACTTGGCTGTTCAGTGCCTGTGCTGAGATTTGAACCTGCTGTCTAATTTCAAAGGGCTGATTTCTTGCCTTGTACCACACTGCCACACATAAAGTACTAGGAAGCATATACCCTGTGTTCATTCATTCATTCATTCATTCATTCAATTATTTTAAAAATATCTACCATATGCCATGCACTGTATTAGGTACTGGGGATAAAATGGTGAATAAGATGAAGCACCTGCTCTCCTGGAACTAACATTTTAGTAGGAGGGTTGTGGAAACAGCAGATAAAGAGCCAAATAATATGTAATACAAATTCTGGTGGTGATAAAGACTACAAAGAAAAATAAAGTAATGGATGGCCCAGAGCTGTTTTGTCCAGTATGGTAGCTACTGTCTGTATGTGGCTGTTGAATAGATAAAATGTCCAAATTGAAATGTGCTGTAAGTGTAAGATACACAGAATACTAAATTACTTAACAATAATTTTAGATTGCTTACATGTTGAAATTATACTCATGTCAAGTAAAACGTCTTGCAATGAAGTCCACCTCTTTTTACCTTTTCAATGTGGCTACTAGAAAATTTAAAATTACACTTGTGACTCATATTTCTATTGGGCAGCACCTGTGTGGTATAGTGCTTTGTAAACTTTAGGATCATCTAGGGATCTTGTTAACATGTTGATTTGGATTCAGCCAGTCTGAAGAGGAGCCTGGGAGTCCACATTTCCTCTTTCTTTTCTTCTTTTTGAGATGGGGTCTCGCTCTGTTGCCAGGCTGGAGTGCAGTGGTGCGATCTCTGCTTCAAGCGATTATCCTGCCTCAGCCTCCTGAGTAGCTGGGACTACAGGTGCGCACCACCACGTCCAGCCAATTTTTGTAGCTTTAGTAGAGACGGGGTTTCACCATGTTGGCCAGGATGGTCTTGATCTCTTGACTTTGTGATCTGCCTGCCTCGGCCTCCCAAAGTGCTGGGATTAGAGGCGTGAGCCACCGTGCCCGGCCCAGGAGTCCACATTTCTACAAGGTTGCTAGATGCTGCTGCTGCTGCTGTCTGGATCTCACTTTGAGTAGCAAAGTCCTGGAAAGTAATTGGGGAATGTGTGTGCACATGTCGGTTATTATTATTTGAAAAAAATTTTTTTAAAGACAGGGGTCTCACTTTGTTGTCCAAGCTGGTCTCAAACTCCTGGCCTCAAGGAATCCTCCATTCTCAGCCTCCCAAAGTGCTGGGATATGGGCATGTACCATGAGGCCAGGACAACATATGAGTTATATTAAGTAGGATGATTAGGGAAAACCTCTCTTTGGAGGTGATGTAAATGGAGTAACAGAGTAAGACCCTCCCATGTGAAGATCTGGGTGGAGAGGGCTCCACTTGGAGGGGTCAGCCAGTGCCAAGGCCCTGGGGTGGAAACAAGCTTCGTGGTCCTACAGAGTGTCCTTTCTTGATTCTAAAAGCACTGTTTTTGTTGCTGGACAAATCCGGGTTCAAAACGTGGCTTTGAGACTTATAAATTGGATAATCTTGGTTGAATAACTTATTTGACATCACTTAGCTTCAGTTGTTTATCTGAGGGTAATTGCTTCCTTTTGGATTGTTGGGAGGAATAAATGAAATAATAAAAGTGAATGTATTTTCTAAACAAAATGAGTATCCTAGGGCAGAAATCCAAATAGAGTCTCAGCTACTGAGTCTGTCCATTTCTCAAATCATTTTAGTCTCGTGTATGCTCTACTTTCTATCACAGCTGTCATAATATTGTCCAAAGAGTCTGTTATTTGGGATGGTTTGGGAAAACCCCAATAATGATTGGCTTTGCAGTGTGCATCTCCTTACCCTTTTAAACCAAAGGTCACACAACTTCAGGGCTCAGGCAGGTCGTATAAATGAGCGAGGTAGATTAGGTGGAGAGAAGCTAAAGTGCCTGCCTGTGCTCTGGCTGAAGGGGAAGCCACTGCTGCAGTCTAGCTACCTTTTTTCCAGTGTGCAAATGTGGCATTGGGGTTATGAGATCTTCCACTTTGTAAGAGAAACTGGAAATCCAGGTTTTGATTTGAAATCTTTTGATTTTTGATATTGGCAACAGATTTAAGTTTCTTAAAAGCCCAGTGGGGGCCAACATTGTGGGACAAACAAAATACATCTGTGGGCTGGATACAGCCGGCTGGCTACCAGTTTGTGACCTCTGGCTTAAGCCTATTTCAGAAAACAATTGACATGCCCATACCCTGTGCACCCTGTGCAGTGGCCAGAATCGTGGTTTACATGTGCTATTTTAGTGTAGGGTTTTCTCTTTTTCTTCCTTTACAGATTTTGTAACAGCATGGGGGAAATACCTCCCGGATATATTGCAACATCCACAAAAGCCTGATATAAACAAGAACATTGAGGCAGAAAAAAGAAAATTCGCAATTACATTCCCCTCTGTTCTCAATTAACGTTCTCTTGAAACTGGGGAAATTCCCAATTTTTCACTCGTTAATCAGCAGTGCTTGTATTTGATCTATATCAATAACTTGCACTTATAAAATAGGTTACGCTCAGGTGGATTAAGATCTTAGAGTTAGAAAAATTGGATTCCAGGCTTGGCTTTGCCACATACTAGTTTTATTGGACAACAGGTTACTTATATTAATCTCTGTTTCTTAGGTGATGAAGGTGTTTTAACTCCATAGGGTCCATTCACCTACGAAAAGACTTTGGTTCTAGAACACATTTCTGTATTAGACTCTTCAGAAAGAGGAAGCTGTGGAATAGAAGCAACATGGTTTGGAGCATGTTTTGTATGTCTGAGCCAGAATCTATTGGACAAATTACTTAATATAGCTAAGCCTCAATTTCTCCATCTGCAGAATGAGCTCAATATTACCCGCTGCCAAAGGATTACGTGAGGATGACACGAAATGGCATTTAAAGTGCCTTATGTAGAGCTTGTGACAGAGTAAATGTCTCTCTCCTCTTCTTTCCTCTCTCTCCCATTTTTCTTTTCTCTCTTACACTTCTCCTTCATTTTCCTTCAAAGCCTTCCTTTATCCTGCCCATCAGTACTTAGGGCCATCAGTACTGAAGGCCCTAAAGAGAAAGCTGTAATGCATTTTTCATTTGAATGTAGTCTTTTATTTCAAGATTATGTCTGAATGAGGGATTTTAAACCCTGAAGCAGCTCTTAAGTAGCTCTCCAGAGAATAATCAGAACCGGATTCCAGAATTTGGTCTATTGTAACTTGAGCTGAAGGAGGAAAAAAAGTATGATTTCATGAGGTAACTGCAGCCAGAATTCTCCACAAAAGAAACCGGGTAAGGAGGTGGACAGGCTCTGTGGACTTCCACGCTGACATTCTCTTGAGCCTCCAGTAGGGACGGATGCCACTTGCCCTGGGTAAGTTCAGAGGCATTTAGGATGCCAGGAGCCTGTTTGCCTTTGGTGCTTCTGCAGAACGGAAGGCATTTGGGAATGCAGGATTGCTCCCCAAGACCCTGCGAAACCCTCTATTTTGAGATTTGGCTGCTTTCACTGGTGTTCTCTAGACATCCTAACATGATTTATTTATTTTTATTTCTTATTTTTGAAAATCATACCAGGCATTTTCACTTTTAAATCAAATCAGGAGAGAGGCCTGGAGACTTTAGATGAGTGAAAGATTGCTAGGGTTGTTTGTCAGAAAGTTTTAAGGGTTTTGGTTTTACATAATGGATGATCTCTCTGGAACAGATTGAACCACCGCCCCGTTCAAGTAATCTCCTGATTTCATTGGTTTTTGCGGTTTAACAAGCTCCTCTATAACTGTCCTGGGAATTGCATTCTGAAATTATAATTCACTAAGGGAGCTTTTCAGCCCATCTTGCCATTAATTAAAAGAAGGTGGTTGGCTTTTTTGTTGTTACTTGCCTTAAACATTTTTTTTTCAACCTTATTTAAGAATATACAAGGAAACAAAGCAACACGTGAATTAGACAATTCTTTTTCAGTTGCAAATGACAGAAATGGAACTTACACTATTGTAAACAACAAAGAAAGACAATTGATTGCCTTACGTGATTGAGAAGTCTGGGGATATCTTGGCTTCAGGAAAAACTGGATCCAGGGGCACAAATGATGTCACTAGGCCCCTGTCTCTTTCCATTCTTTGCCATGTTTGTCTCTACCTGGCTTCATTCTCAGACAGGCTGTCTCACCACAGTTTAGGCAAGATGGTAAGAAGCATTCCGAGACAAACATGTTTTATGTTTATTCATCTTTCTGGAAACAGTTTTTCTTAAGAGCTTTTGTAGGAAATTCCTAGAGATGCCTTGGGCCCAGGGTGGGTCCTGTGCCCCATTCCTAAAGCAATAATTCTGTGGGATTCTAATCAGGGCTGGGAGATGTAGCTAGCCCTTTGGCTTGGGGTGATGGTAAGAGTAGAGAAGCAGTGTTCTCTATTCTTTACGGGGAAACTGTTCCATGTAATTTCCCCATTGCAACCACATGAAATAGTTTCCCCATAGAGAAAGAGGGGTTCAAGGGTGCTATTGTTAGAAAAGTGGGAGCCAGTTAAGCCAGATGTCCATTAAGTATATAAAGATCCACCCCCAACCAGGCATATGATCTCTCTAATCCACTGGAGGAATTAGAGAGACTGGAGGGAGGTGCAAAGGGTGTTTGGGGACTTGTTATTTAGTTATTAATTCTGTGCAGCTGTTATTTAGTTATTCATTCATATATTTATTCATTAACATGTATTATCAACCATGTGCTATGTGCTGGGCTGAAACATGAACCAATCATGGCCAGCGATCTGAAAGAACTCAGAGTGGAGAAATGGACATGTAAATGATCACATTGAAAGGTGTTATCAGTCTTGACAGAATGGGATTTATTATAAGAATGGAAAGATGGTTCAGTCTTGGGGAATGTAATGATGTGATTTATTGTTAATATGGGCAAATGAGAAAAATTTGTGATTTATGGATGCTGAAAAGATATCTTATAAAAAGAAATATCTATTTCTGATTTTCAGAACAACCTGCTATTAAAATAGGGTCATACCTAAAGCCAGCATCATCTTTAGTGGTTTAATTAAGCCAGCATAATCTTTTAGTGGTTACTGGAAATGCTTCCAGTAAATCCAGAACAAGCCTGAAATGCTCATTATTGTTACTATTATTTAACCATTGTTCAGGACTTATTAGATAATACAATTGGAAGAGCAAAAGAAGAAAGGGGGGAGGCAGAATTATTACTATTTGCAAGTAATCTTAACTTTTTCTTTTTGGAAAACCTGAGATTACCAATCCTCCTATGAATCTATTAGAAACAATAATAGAATTCATTAAGGTGGCTGGTAAGGAAAAAACAATGTAAAATTTATAGATTTCCTATATGCCTATGCCACCCATTGTGAAAATATAATGGGAAAAAATACTGTGTGTATAGAAGCAACCAGAGAGACAAAATAACTAGGAATAAATTTAGCAAAAATTGCAAGGGACTTGTAAAAACAAAATATTAATACTCTACTAAGGGGCACTGGAGAGGACAGGAGTAAATGGAGAGACATCCTTCTCTAGGGTGGCGTTTCTTTCTTTTCCTTCCCTCCTCCTCCCCTTTCCTGTCTCCCTTTTCTTTCCCATTCTTGTTTGTTTGTTTGTCTAAGTCATTGCTGCCTAAATTGAGATCAGATGTGTTTGAGGGTGATCTGAAAATATTGTTTATATAAATTGACCAAAATGTACTTCATATATGGGATTTCCTTACTTTGCACATTTTATTTGACAGAGGAAAGGGTGGCAAAATAACTGTCACTGTTTAGATTCATAAACTATTATAATCCCTTGCAGAGGGGCTGACTGCCTTACACCCCCAATTCAGGGGTAGAAGAACCATGCCCAAGGAGTGGATTAAGAGTTGAGCTGGTGGCTCACAACTGTAATCCCAGCACTTTGGGAGCCTGAGGCACTCGGATCACAGGGTCAAGAGATCAAGACCATCCTGGCCCACATGGTGAAACCCTGTCTCTACTAAAAATACAAAAATTAGCCAGGCATGGTGGTGCGTGCCTGTAATCCCTGCTACTCAGGAGGCTGAGGAAGGAGAATCGCCTGAACCCGGGAGGCGGAGGTTGCATTGAGCCGAGATTGCACCACTGCACTCCAGCCAGCCTGGTGACAGAGCGAGAGTCCATCTCAAAAAACAAACAAACAAAAAAAAAGAGTTGAGCTGGTGCACATTAGTCAATGTGGATGCACTCATGTTGCCACATAGCAAAAAGCAAATCAGAGACAAACCATGGTTATTTTAGGATGGGAGGGGGAGATGGAGGTTCGGATCTGATGGAATAACAGTCGCCGTGGGAGTGGCAGCACTGGTGGTAGATGATATTGTATCCCGTGTGCCAGGCTTGGCTCCGAGTATTGAATTCCTTTAGGCTTCACTGGCACCTCGTGAGATAAGCACTGATATTACCCACGCCTTACAGGCGAGGGAACTGAGGCACAGTGCTGGTAAGTCACTCGCTCAAACTGTGGAGTTGGGATTCAAACCCAGGCGTATGGCCTCAAACATACGTTCTTCCCTTTATTTGTCTCAGAGTTCATTTCCACTGGAAGTGGTGTCTTCCAGCCTCATGAGAGTAAATAATAAGCGTCAGCATTTCCCTGCTTTTAGTTCCAGTGTGCAGATGGACAGGCTGCTGCAGGAGTCTTGCCCTCACAGCAAACAGTGGAAGTGGTTTTCTTTCTGTTCAGGGACTATGCCAAGCTCATTACCCCTTTAGGGCCATTTTATTCTCTTTTCCCTCCTCCTGGAATATTCTGTCCCCAGATCCCTAAACTACTGGTATCTCCTTATCTTTCTTTTAGGTGTTGGCTGAAATTTCAGCTCCTCTAAAGGGCCTTTCCTGACTACCTAATTTAAATAACTTCTTCCACTTCTGAGCTTGTTATGCTGTTTTATTTTCTCCAGCACATCTATTGCTCTCCAAAGTTATCCTCATTACTTATCTCACCCTCACTAGAAGGTAAACTGCATAGGACCAGAAATCGATCTTGTCCATTTTGTTTCAAGCCAGAGCCCAGAACAGTGCCTGGCAGATAGTAGATGCTCAATACATGGTGATTTATTAATCACCAATGATAAATCAGTGAATTCATGAACAAAAAGAGGACCTTGTATGTACGATACTCCAGGCTTCTGGAAAGAAAGAACCCTCACATTTCTTGGGAAGTCTAGCTAAGAATTGTTCTCAGCTTTTTCACATACTCTTTTTTTGCAAGCCTATTTTGGGTGCAGAAAGAGAAACCCACTCAAATAAGCTGTGTGGGCTAGCTAGTCTCCCCCAAAGGTTCCTATAGCACACAACATTATTTCATTTATTCCTCACAGTGGCCTCATGAAGTAGATGTTTTCTTACAGATAGAGAGATTGAGACTTTGGAAGGGCAAGTGACATTCCTGAGGTCCCATAGCGGCATGTCCTGAGCTGGATGTCTTATTTATTTTTAGAGATGGTGTCTCACTCTGTCGCCCAGCCTGGAGTACAGTGGCATGATCATAGCTCACAGCAGCTTTGAACTCCTGGGTTCAAGTGATCCTCCTGCCTCTAGTAGCTGGACTATATAGGTGCTCCACTATGCCTGGCTAATTTTTTAAAAAATTGCTTTGGGAGGCCGAGGCAGGTGGATCACCTGAGGTCAGGAGTTCGAGACCAGCCTGGCCAACATGGTGAAACCCCGTCTCTACTAAAAACACAAAAAATTAGCCAAGCATGGTGACAGGCGCCTGTAATCCCAGCTACTTGGGAGGCTGAGGCAGGAGAATCGCTTGAACCCGGAAGGCAGAGGTTGCAGTGAGCTGAGATCATGCCATCGCACTCCAGCCTGGGCAACAAGAGCAAAACTCCATCTCAAAAAAAAAAAAAAAATTGTAGAGAAGACGTCTTGCTCTATTGGTTGCCCAGGATAGTCTCAAACTCCTGCACTCAAATAATCCTACAGCCGAGGCTTGCCAAGGTGCTGGGATTACCTGTGAGCCACTGCACCCGGCCCTGGGTGCCTTCCTACTATTCCTGGCCTCTGTTGCTGTAGCACAGTTGTAGGAGATGAGCATGGATTATTCCTGTTAGATCATTGTGCTCCAGGAGTAGTTGGATCGTCTTTCTCTGGATGTATTATCAAAATTATCTAATTGCCATGTAATAATCAGGCCATGACACAGGGGCCCCCTGTTTGACTTGTGTTACCTCCTAGAGGTGTCGGCACACCATTCCCTCCAGGTTAAAGCTTCTGCAGAGGGTTAGAGATTTGGGAGCCCCTGGAGACGAGGAAATATTTGGGTCAAACTACATGGGCACCTCTGTCATAGGACAGTTTGATTGCTTGGAGCTATGTGGTATTTTGAAAAGGAAGCTGGGCTGGGTGCGGTGGCTCAGGCCTGTAATCCCAGCACTTTGGGAGGCCGAGACAGGCAGATCACAAGGTCAGGAGGTCGAGACCACCCTGGCTAACACGGTGAAACCCCATCTCTACTAAAAATACAAAAAATTAGCTAGGCGTGGTGGCATGCACCTGTAGTCCCAGCTGCTCGGGAGGCTGAAGCAGGAAAACTGCTTGAACCCAGAGGCGGAGGTTGCAGTGAGCTGAAATCGCACCACTGCACTCCAGCCTGGTGACGAAGCCAGACTCCATCTCAAAAGACAAGACAAGACAAGACAAGACAAGACAAGACAAGACAAGAGACAAGACAAGACAAGACAAGACAAGACGAAGCTGGAATCAGAAATTAAGGATTTGAATCTGAGTTCTGCACCTTGTGGGACTTGTTTTGTGTGCATAGACTGGTGTGTAGAGCCTTTGTTTTCTCATCTCTAAAATGGGAATAACAACCTCTACTAACTCCACAGGGATTTTGCAAGGGTAGAATAGTGACTATGTGTTGGGATCGACTTAGTCTACATATGTTAGTTGTTATTAATCCATGCACGTTTTCATGAATTCCCCCAGGTTATTGGTTTCCTGGAATGTTGCAGTCCAGGGAGTACCTGAAATACAGGACAAGCACTCTTATCATAAAGTTAGATTAAGAGGTTTAATTTACAGAAACTATTTTATAGCATGGATATCAAACGTTCTCAGGGCAGACTGCGTAAAGATCTGGAGAATTCCTGGACAATCTCAGACTGTGTAACTGTTTCACCGGATTCATCATTGTTACCTCATTTTAAAAACACTGAAACAACATAAAAACCTACGGAGCTACGGGGCACACTTGCTTCTTAAAACTGCCCTGCAGTTGTTGAGCTTTGGGAGTGACCAGAAGATTCTGTCATTTTGTTCTCAAATGACCTATCCTCTCTTTTCAGGCTGTGTTTCCCAGGTTGGTGTATTAACTTTCCACCTTCTAGTTGTCTGCCTAACCTGCTTTCTTTTTTAATCTTTTTTTAATATAATTTTTTTAAAAATTTTACTTTAATTTCTGGGATACATGTGCAGAACATGTGCCATGGTGGTTTGCTGCACCTATCAACCTGTCATCTAGGTTTTAAGCCCGGCATGCATTAGGTATTTGTCCTAATGCTCTCCCTCCCCTTGCTCCCCACCCCCCGACAGGCCCTGGTGTGTGATGTTCCCCTCCCTGTGTCCATGTGTTCTCACTGTTCAACTCCCACTTATGAATGAGAACGTGCGGTGGCCTAACCTGCTTTCTAAACCCTCTGTGCTAGGCAGAATAATGACCTCCCTGAAATGCCCACATCCTAATCCCTGGAACCTGCAAATATGTTAGATTAGCTGGCAAAGGGGAATTAGGTTGCAGATGGAATGAAGATTGTGAACCAACTGACTTTAAATGGTAGATTGTCCTGAATTATTTGGATGGAGCCAATGTAATTCCAAGGAATTGTATACAGAAGGCTTCTCTTATCTGCAGTTTCACTTTCTGAGGTTTCAGTTACCCATGGTTAACTGTACTCTGAAAATATTAACGGAAAATTTCAGAAATAAATGTTCATAGGTTTTAAGTTGCTCACCATTCTGAGTAGTGTGGTGACATCTTGCGCTGTCCCGCTCTGTGCCACCCAGGATGTGAATTACCCCTTTGTCCAGCATGTCCACCCTGTCGATTCTACCCATCCTTGAGTCACTCAGCAGCCGTCTTGGTTATCAGACCGACTGTCGTGGTATCTCAGTGCTTATGTGCCAGTAACCTTTACTTTACTTAATAATGGCCCCAGAGTTCAAGAGTAGTGATGCTGGTAATTCAGATATGCCAGAGAGAACCCATGAAGTGCTTCTTTTAAGTGAAAAGGCAAAACTTTTCAATTTAGAAAGGGTAAGAATAGTACAATAAAATATTTTGAGAGAGAGACCATAATCACATAACTTTTATTATAATATATTGTTATAATTTTATCTTATTATGAGTTGTTGTTAATCTCTTACTGTGCCTAATTTATAAATTTAACTTTATCATAGCTATGTATGTATAGGAAATAACATAATATCTATAGAGTTTTGTTTTATCCATGGTTTCAGGAAGTCACTGGGGGTCTTGGAGCATATCCTCTGTAGACAAGGGGGCACTGTTGTAAGTGGAAGAGGTAGGCAGAGAGAGAACCAGAAGGTAGCCTGAGAAGGACTCAGTCACTGTTGCTGGCTTTGGCAATAGAGGAAGAGGCTACAAGCCAATGCGGGCAGCTTCTAGAAACTGGAGAAAAGGCAAGGATCTGACCCCTATTCACTGCTTCAGCCACATTCATTTGCCCTATTCTCTTTGTTCCTCTGCTTGAGCTTTGCTAGCCTCCTTGCTGTACCTGAGAAGTCAAACATGGCCCTGCCCCAGGGCCTTTGCACTTGCCGCTTCCACCACTTGCAGTGTTTCTTTGCATTAGATAATTGCATGGTTTGCGTCCTCCCTTCATTTGGGTCTCTGCTCAATCATCTTCCTCAGGGTGGCTTTTTCTTGTACCATCTGGACTCACCTACTAGTGGTAAGAACATCACTTATTGGAAAATGCTGGTGAACAGTGTCATTGACATATGCCTGTATTCCATAGTTACTCCACACCCACCCAGGTTTCTGGTATCCTAATTTCCTGTTTTTTAATTCCCGTTTTCTGGAGAGAGGATCTAGTCATTGATCCGGTACCCCAAAATGACCTTAATGTTGCTGGGGTCAAAATTTAAAAGATGTTTATGTAACGCTCAGCTATCCCTGCTATTTAAGTATGGTGCCACCAGGTGGTGATTGTGGGACACAGGTTGGGTCCAAAGTCAGGCATTTCCTGAGATACAAAATGAGTGGCTCCTTGCTCCTTCCAATCTGGATTAACCCTGCATATTTTGTTCGTATATCATAAAATAAGAGGCTTTATAAAATATTCACTTTCAGTGAACAATAAGCAAGTATCAAAACAGATGTGTAAAGCCGTGTTTAAAACATACTCGAATACAGTTGTGTATTTGTTTTTTCTCTTCCCCATTCTGAACCAATTTCTTCATTTGTGTTCAGATACAGAAAAAATCTTGGCAGCTGGAATTTTTCCTTCCTTCTTAGCATTCTTATGACTATCTAAATATGGGCAAAAATGAAAATGCCGTGTTGCCATAAGTATATCTTAAAGCAATTAATATTAAGAAATATTATTATAACACATATGCCATATATTACCATATGTGGTAATATATGGTAATATATTACCATACCCATTAGAATTTGAAAATTGCATGTTGATTTCAACCAAGAAACTCCTTGACCTCAGTGAGAACCATGGATTTCCTCATTTAGAACAAAACAATGAGTTTCTTCTGTATTTATGGGTTCTCACTAGCCTGTGTATCTCTATGTCAAAAGTTCCTTCCTTCTTTTAGTTTACCTTCAACTCTTGGCCTTGGGACTTTTCAATTTTCCTGGGATTCCCTTTTCCCATCCTTCCATCCTTCCCATCCCTCCTTCATCCACTAGGAGGAAGAAATTGCCCCAAATCACAATATGTTAGAACACCTTTAAGGAAAATCATTTTCAGTGGTTCAAAACTTCATTTCAGCTCCAGAACTCTATTGGCTATAATTCTTCTGGTTATAACACAGAAATCCAAGGTAAAATCTGAACCAAGCATAAATCAAAAAGGAATTTAATGGCTCGTGTATCTGAGAAGTCCCAGGAATTGGGGATATCTTTTTTTTTTTTTTTTTGGCTTAATTAGTGTTTAAACAATGTCAGCATATCTCTGCTTCTGGATTCTCTATCGCCGCTGAGATGGTTGACTGCATTCTAAAACTTCTCTCCTTGTGGCTGTAAAGTGGGTGCTAGCCTGATTCTCTTTCCCCAAGTGTAGGTGGAGAAGCTTGCCATCTTTGTCACAGAAGTCTTTGCTGAAGCCTCATTGTAGCTCATTAGTTCTTAGGGGTCGTGCACACATCCATCAAGCGGTTTCTGTTGCCAGTGGGGTGTGAGGCTTGAGGCACTGCCTCCCTGGAGCCTAGGGAGGAGTTAGTTTCCCTGGAGGCCCCTGGATCTGGTTATCAAAGACAGGAAATGAATGCTGCTGCCAAAACAACAGATGTCTGTTTCTAGACACTCCTCTGTTCAAATGCAATCTTTCCCCGAAGTACAACCAAATAAAACAGACACAGTGAGGTTCCACCGGCTTGCATGGAGATAGAGGACCTAGGTTCTGTTTTGTCTTTCTACCAAGGTGGACACAAACAGAGCAGCTCAAAATCTCCCTCTCTAGGTCTCTGCTTGAAGATTCTGCATCTTTTCTTTAACCCAGAGGGGAAGAATGGAAGGAAGAGAAGAAGAGAGAGAGGGAGGCAATGCAAGAAAGAAAACGTATCCAGTCTCTAAACCTAAGATGTGTTAAATCCTGAAAAAAGTATCTATGGAATCTGCCCCTCAGAAATCACTAATTATTTATTTAGAATATTTTCTATTTTCATCCCTTCCTTAGCAACCCCTAGCAGCTGCCTAGAAAATTTTAAAGGAATTGTGTATCTTACAAGAGAATTCTTCAAATAGCAAGTGAAATAGTTTCATCACATTAAGTCTTCCTGCCCGGATTCGCTTCAAGTGGAGAGGGAGAAATGATTTGGCATTTGATCAGTCTTAATTTAACAACTAGATAGCCTAGAATTTCTAGAAAATCTTTGATTTTATGCCATTCTTTTCATTTAAAGTGAGGCTCACAATATAAAATTAAGTGTGATTTAATTTTTTCTGCTTCTGTAAGACGTTTTAGAAAAATAAATCAGTGTTCTGGAGAAGAAAAATTCCCTTGTCCAATCTAGTGTTTTGACTTAAAAAATATATATATCTGTCCACCTTGTGTATTGTTTGGGAGTTTTTTATTAGCACACAAGGTTGTTTTCTTCTTCAGCTTGTGTGTGTGTGTGTGAGAAAATTATATCCCGGAGGATCTTGTTGAAGGTTCTTCAGCAGGAATTCCTGGGGGAACCTGAGGACCTTCAGCTTGTTAAGCCCCAGGGTCATTGATTAGGTCCCGGTCAGTTTCCTATGGACTTTTGACGGCTTCAGGGCTTTATCCTCCATTTTTCCCTCTGCCATCTGACCATCCTTTTTGCCTTAGGGTCCTTCCCCATATCCTGGCTGTGGAGCAGGTTGTAGTCTGGCTCGTTCCTTATTTCCCCCAAGATGGAGAAACTAGGAGTAGAAATAGAAAGACTTCCTATTGCTCATCCAGTCGCTATTAGGCCTATGTACTAGAAAGCTGCTTTTTATACAGAGATTTCTTTTCCTGGTTTCTTGCTACTTATTTTAAGATTCTGAAGACTTCTTCAGAAATTTATTTTATTTCAGAAAAAGGCAAAATTTAAAAACAGAGAGATTGTACAGAAAGTTAACTTTTGTGATTTCTAATTTCCAGCAATTGTGCTTTTGCATATTATCCTTTTTTTAACGACAAGGTCTTGCTTTGTCACTCAGGCTGGAGTACAGTGGCTCAATCATAGCTCACTGCAGCCTAGAACTCCTGGGCTCAAGTGATCCTCCAGCCTCAGCCTCCTGAGTACCTGGGACTGCAGACATGCACCACCATGCCCAGCTAATTTTTTATTTTTGTTTTTGTGTAGTGATGGGGTCTTGCTTTTCGGCTTAGGCTGGTCTTGAACTCCTTGCCTCAAATGGTCTTCTTGCCTCAGTCTCCCAAAGGGCTGGGATTACAGACATGAACCACTGTGTCCAGCTCACATTTTGAGGCTTCTAGGGAAATAAACCCATCTTCTAATTCCATGAAAGACTTTGGCGATGTCTACTTACTGCCGTTTGGTTTAAAGGTCTCAGCACTTTGGGTAACTTCAAAGAGAGGTGTTGATTTTCCGAGCCCTGCTGTGCGTTGGCAGTTTCAGAGACCACATGACTTAGCTACCCCTTCCCAATGTGGTGCAGCTGAGATAGGAGAGTTGCCCTGGGCTGTGTATTCTTTAAAAGGAAAGGGAGGAAAAAAAAAAAATCCCTTCCGCCTAGGCTATTTCAAGGCAGCATGAAGGAGGGAAAGCAACACTTCTCTGCTACCTTGCTTAGAAATGCTGCTGACCCTGCTGCTGCCTTGGTGGTGTGGTGGCCCCGTAAAGAGCTGGTGGCAGAGACATCAGGTGTTTGCTCAGTGACACAGTGACATTACGGCCACCTCCTATTTCACGGTGAAGAATTTTTTTTAGCCACCCCCCAACAAAATTGACAACTGCCTTTAGAAAAGTGTTTTCATGAGTAGTGCTTAGCTAGAATTTTAGTAGTAACGTCACTCTCTTGTTATGAAGCTCTGTGACACAAACACTCCCTGACTTTATAAGGTGCAAAGTACCTGGTCTGGAGTGGAAAAGCTTATGAAGCCTTTCTCCTCACTGTCTGAGTTTATTTATTGCTTCACTTTTTCCTGTACTATCAGGGCGGATTTTGCCCAGGCTGGTCTTGAACTCCTGGCCTCAAGTGACCTGCTCGCCTCAGCCTCCCAAAGTGCTGGGATTATAGGCATAAGCCACTGTGCCCAGCCTCTTCTATAAATTTTTAATACTTATAAAGTATATATAATTTCTTTCAAAAATGTGTATTTTAAAATAATTTGCTTTTTTCACTTAAAAGTATATTATGACCATCTTTTTGTGTCAAAAATATACCTCTGTAACATAATTTAACGCTTTTATGTTTATAAAAATGATAGATTTTTGTCAGTCATACCTCAATAAAGCTGGGAAAACAGTAATGTAGACAAGAGACTGTTCTTCCAGGAAAAAAACCCCCAAAATTTGAGCCTGACCACACATGAATTACAGAAATAAATTGCAGGTAAAGAAGGAAACAAAAGGCCAGGTGCGGTGGCTCACATCTGTAATCCCAGCACTTTGAGAAGCCAGGGCAGGCGGATTGCTTGAGTCAAGGGGTTTGAGACCAGCTTGGGCAACATAGTGAAACCCCATCTCTACTAAAAATACAAAAATTAGCCTGTGTGGTGGTGCATGCCTTTAGTCCCAGTTACTTGGGAGGCTGAGGTGGGAGGATCCCTTGAGCCCAGAAATTGGTGGCCGCAGTGAGCTGTGATCATGCCACTGCACTCAGCCTGGGAGACAGAGTGAGACCCTGTATCTATAAAAAAATAAAAAGAATGAAACAAAAGAAGCACCATAAGACAAGAACATCAACAATGACAACAACAAAAATTGTTAAGAGTATTAGAAGGCAGTACGGATATATCTTAATATTGGGATGGCAAAATCCTTTCAAATCAAGATTATTTAAAAAAAAAAAAAAAAAACCCAGAAGCCATAATGGGAAAAGGGAAAGACTGGTGGATTTGCACAGAGAAAATGTAAAATTCTTTTATATGAGAAAAGAATCCCCAACAGAGTGTATTTGCTTGCTAGGCTGCTGTAACAGAACACAACAGACTGGGTGACAAACAACAGAAATATATTTTCTCACAATTCTGGAAGCTGGAAGTCTGAGATTAGAGTTGGAAAGTTAGTTTCTTCTGAGGCCTCTCTCCTTGGCTTGCAGACGGCTCTCTTCTCCCTATGTCTTCACATGGTCTTCCCTCGTGTGTTTGTGTCTTAATCTCTTCTTACAAGGACAGCTATCATATTTCACCCATTTGACCTCATTAAAAATTTTTTTAAAATTTTTATTTATTTATTTTTTGTAAGTTCTGGGATACACGTGCAGGTTTGTTACATAGGTATGTATACATGTGCCATAGTAGTTTGCTGCACCTGTCAACCTGTCATCTAGGTTTTAAGCCCCAGATACCTTAGGTATTTGCTATATGACCTCATTTTAAATTAATCACCTCTTTAAAGATCCTGTCTCTGAGGTCAGGTGTGGTGGCTCACATCTGTAATCCCAGCACTTTGGGGGCTGAGGTGGGAGGATCACTTGAGCACAGGAGTTTGAGACCAGCCTGGGCAACATAGTGAGACCCTGTCTCTACAAAAAAACACAAAAATGAGCTGGGTGTGGTGGTGTGTGCCTGTGGTCCCAGCTACTAGGGAGGCTGAGGTGAGAGGATTGCTTGAGCCTGAGATGTCAAGGCTGCAGTGAGCTGTGATTGCACCACTGCACTCCAGCCTGGGTGACAAGGCAAGACCCTGTCTCAAAAACAAACAAACAAACAAACATCCTGTCTCCTTAGCTCAACACAAAAGGCCTTGGTTCCTTGCATGAGCTGAGTTCCAAGGAATGGGCCAGGGTCCAGTTGCTCTTCATAGGTATGGCGTAAACATCCAGGTTGGCCATTCCATGGCTCAGAACACTGAACAAACACTCACCAAAGATCACAGGGTCATTCTCAGGGTATGCTTGAGTTCTTGCTGGCTGGCAAGACATGCCCATCGCAGAGAGAACACAACTCGGTCCGTAACACAGAACAAATACTGTGTGAGGAGCCTGGGGGACACATTTGCAAATATGGGTCTAAGGGATCCAATTCCATTGGCCCTGCCTATTGCTTGGATGGCCTAGCTACCTCTGTTGCCTCTCTTCTTCCCAAGCTGCTAGGATTCCATGGCATCCCCACCCCACAGCCCATCTGTAGTCATATTCTTTCTTTAGACATGTTCCTGTTTCCAGTTAAGTTACCAGCAGGTCCTGGGGTTTAGAGTCTCCTCTGGGAATTTTGCAGATCTCTGTACTAATCCATTACAAGATGCTATTCAGTTTTAATTGTTAGAGGCCAATTGTTAAAGAACCCCTCCCTCCAAAGAAAAGCACCCTTTCTTATGACAGTAACATGAGCTCATTGTAAAAGAAAAAAGACAACTAACAAATAAATGAAAATAAAATGAAGACTCTCTCCACGGCTCATCATCCTCCTTCCCGCACTGCCAACCTCATTTGCCAGACGGGAGCCACTGCTTAGAGCCGGCTGTGTCTCCTTCCCTTTGTGTGATTAATACAGTAGATTAAGATGTGGTCATTGATACAGTACGATGACACTGACAAGAAGTTATCTAGAGTGAACATGGCTGCTGATCCCTCTAGTTAACACACCATGCTGACTCACGGCCTCCTAGACTAGTTGGTGTGTTTAATCCTCACAAGATCCTATGAATTAGTCCTGTTGTTATCTCGTTTTATTAGATGAAGAAATTGTGGTTTAGAGATGATGCAGAACTTGTCCACAGTTGCTGAGCTGGGAAGTACTTAAGCCACCCTGGTTAACTTCAGAAGCTGCATCTGTTTTGTCTCCTTGTTTGTTATATGTTGATGGCTTTGTTTACTTGTTTGCCTGTTTCGTTTGCTTTGTTTTCTTGTCATGAGATGGTGAACACTTTTCCCTGACATGGCAGAGAAGTCTAGCTCGTTATTTGGTAGTATCTACGTTGTATTTTTCCATGGGGATGGGTCATGCTTTACTTAACCACTTCTCTCCTGATGGACATCTCTGTAGTTTCCATTCTTTTACAAACAAGGCTGCAGAAAGTATTCTTGTGCTCTGGAAATGTTTGCACAGAAAATGGAAGGAGTATGCACTTTAAAATTGTGGATGCATTTTGATAAGTGGTCAGAAGACAATCTTATTTCTGAGTTCTTGGGAGAGACCTTCATGTATTCCCCCATGTACTGATAGATATAGATTTAGTAAAACTCAGCACCTTTTGTGCCCCAGGCACCTACTGGCACTGGATAAAAGCTTTTAATAATAAGGATGGTGATTCCATATACAATTACCATGAGATGAAGGAAAATATGTGATTTGTGTGTGGTTATTGCTCTTGGATGCTATTATTTAGGGTTTAGTTTCTGTTATCAAAATAATGCTCAATGCTCCTTTCTCTTCTGCATGAAAGGGAAAAAACGTAAATACTTCTCTTCTCTCTTTGAACTCCTGCGGAATCATTTTTCTGTAAGACTTGGGGATTCACCGTGAGGCCAAAGATTCCTTTTTTAAACTTTTCCCAAGTGAATTGGAGCTGAGTGACAGGATGGCTTTAGCTCTGAAGCAAGATTAAGTTTCTGAAGCAGTGGTTAGTGACAGATGGAGATGCCTTCAGTGCATCAGGTACAACAAAGCCGGAGTCCCTCTGTCCATGATTTACCCTATAGGGGGATTCTGTGGTCAGAAGACAGCCTTGGGGCTTCCTGAGAAGTCCAGCTTGGCAGCTGTCAGCACCTTGTATAGATCCAGAGAGCAATTCTCCCTATAGTCATAGGAGAGTGACAATGCCAAGGACCTCTCAAAGCTCCTCTTCCATCGTGGCAGGGAAAGAGGTCAGGGGGATCCTGAGCAGGAACAGAGCTAGACAGCTTCCCTGTGAAGCATGTCCTGTGGATTAAGAAGGGTCACATTTGGTGTGGCGATGGTAGTGGTTTTCCTTAAAATTCAACAAATACATTTATGTGTCACTTACTGTGACAAGATGAGTTGCTGTGGATGGTGCTTCTGCAGACTTTTGTCCCCATATAATCTTTTATGGAGATGCTCCTTGACATAAAATCCCCAGTGTTCACAGAAGGATTCTCTTTTCGCTGTCTTGCTGAGATAGAGGTTGTTTCTTGTCTCTCCATTTTTCTTGGGCACCTGACAATCTGGAATAAAGACTACATTTCGCAGTCTGCTTTCTGGCTGATGTGGCTTCATAAGGTTAAGTTTGGACCAATGGGATTTGAGAGTAGATGCTGTGTGCAACTTCTGGGAAACACCCTTATGAGGAAGCTCCCCTCTTTGCTGTTGGTGAAAGGCAGAATGTGACGGTTGAAGCTTGAACAGTCATTAGGTGCCATGTAGAGAAAGCTGCATCTTGAAAATGCTGAGGCAACCAGATAAAAAGAGCCCAGTGGGAGCCCTTTGGCTAAGACAGGCATACATTTCTGCATTGTTTAAGCCATATCATTTTGGGGTTTCAGTTGCTCTTAGCTAAACTTAATTGTAATGGATACATCTGCTTTCTCTGTTCCAGGCATTGTGCTAAGGGTTTTAGGTAGAGCATTTTATGAAACCCTCATGAGAAACTTTGCTGTTATCCACATTTTACAGATAAATAAACTTAAAGAAGGGGAATTAGGTCGGACGTGGTGGCTCACGCCTACAATCCTAGCACTTTGGGAGGCTGAGGCAGGCGGATCACCTGAAGTTGGGAGTTTGAGACCAGCCTGGCCAACATGGTGAAACCCCATCTGTACTAAAAATACAAAAATTAGCCGAGCATGTTGGTGCACACCTGTAATTCCAGCTACTCGGGAGGCTGAGGCAGGAGAGTCACTTGAACCTGGGAGGTGGAGGTCACAGTGAGCCAAGATCAGGCCATTGCACTCTAGCCTGGGCAACAAGAGTAAAACTTTGTCTTAAAAAAAAAGGGAGGCGGAGAGGGAATTACAAGTGACTTGTCCAGAGTGACACACACAAATCAACTTAAAGAAGAAGAACCTTGACTGACCTTAGATTTGGCTCCAGAATCTGTACTTTTAGTCTCCATGCCTTCCAGAAATTATTCGGACATGAATTCAGATATTGTGGTTGGTGCTGGAAAGACAAGGGTACGCAGAAGCAATGGATTCTTGTTCTTGTGGCATTTGCCTTCCAGTAGAGAAGAAAGATATAATCAATTAAAGTAAATAAGGTTAAAATTACAAGCATAATGACTACTCTGAAGGAACAATACCCAGTACTGTAAGATAATATAATAAAGGCTGCAATTTGAGCATATTTAGTGAGAGAGCTAACCTATTGGAGGACCAGGGAGATTCCTCTGAATAAGTGGCATTTGAGATGAGATCTGAAGGATGAGTAGAAGGTGAAGGGGTGTGTGTGTGTGTGTGTGTGTGTGTGTGTGTGTGTTTGTGTTTGGCAATCCAAGCAGACGAAATAGCATGTGTAAAAACCTCACAGTGGGAAGGTGCATCGCATGCTGGAAAAACTAAAAGCTCAGAATGCTGGAGCTCTGGGAGACAGGGAGAAGCATGAGTTAGGATGAAGCTGGAGAGGAAAGACATGCAAAGACTTGTAGGCCATCTTAAAGCGTTAGGCTTTTGTCCTAGGAAAGATGGAGAACTGTTTAATGGTTTTAGTAGAGGGGTGGCACGTTCAGGCATATTCTTTGAAATGATCAGCCTAATTGCTATGTGGGCAATGGATTGGAGGGACAAGAGTACGTACCTCTGGGAAGTTCTTCCAGTAGTCCAGGAAAAACACTTCTGGTGGCTTAGACTAGGGAGATGGCAGTGATGATGGAAAGAAGTGGCTGACTTTGAATGATATTTGGGAGGTAAAACTGAATGGCTATGTCATTGGCTTGCCTTTGAGGGGTGAGAGAGAGGAAAGTCAGCAGGAACTCCCAGGTTTCTGGCTGGCTCATGTAACGGGATGGGAGAATGATGGTTTTATTCACCAAGACAAACCATAAGGACAGGAGCAGGGTTGCGGGTAGAGGACCTTTGCTTACTTAATCTGTTCAGCACACCCTATACCCACTTCCTTTGAAGAACTGTTAATCCAGTCATACGGTTTTTGGTTAGATTTACCTTCAGAAAGCCCTGCTGACCTGGCTGTAGTGCACTGTGCTTCAGTGTGGTAACAGTGTTGATGCAGGCAGTGGCTTAGTGACCCAGGCTTGCACAATGAGATTCCTTTTCATGAATGTTTAAGGTTGGAAGTGAAAATGAATGGGACTTACCTTTAGAGTCTTGGAGCAGCAAGGATGGGGTGTCGGAGCTGCTTTCTGGTAATGTTTCTTACCTATGGAGAAAAGTAGTTTGCAATAGGAGAGAAGGTAGATAGAGGTAAGCAGAAATGGGAGAGAGAGAGAGAGAAAGAAAGATAATTTCTTTTGTTGTTTAAATTCCTAAATCTAGGCATGCTTAAGACTAACTCTATCCAAGAAATTTCTAGTTACTTAAGCCAGTATATTTCCTTTTAAGTCTCAAGCCAGTTAGAGGTGAGTTTCTCCAATTAGTCAGGTATGATAACGAGCCTCCAAGAATGTTGAGTTTCAGGTGATGTTGAGACATCTATGTATAGATATCAAATAGGCAGTGGGATGGATGTGTCTGATCTCAGAAGAGAGGACAGGGATAGGAGATATAAATTTGGGAACTATCGGCATAAAGGCAATAATTGAATCCATGGTCTGTGGTGATTCTGCACAGGGAGTAAGTATATGCTGGTAAGAGAAGGGGATTTAGGATTGGACTTTGAAAGTGGAGAATATAGAAAGATGAGCTTGTAAAGGATGCAAAGACATAGGAGGACAATAAGAAAGAAGATGTAGTTTGATGGAAGTAAGGGTCTTAAAAGGGAGGGAGTGATCAACCATGTTGGATGTCACTAAAAGATCTTCTGCACTGAAGTCTGAAAAATGTCCACTTAGTTTAGATGTAGCTGGAGAAAGAGTTGACTTTTTAAAGATGTGTCTTAGCATCCTGAGAGCTAGGAAATGCCAGTGTAATATTAAAGATATCTCTAAAGGTTCAGAAAGACAGAAATGGGTCAGCATTTAGTTTTAGTTCTCAGGAACTTGCTAGGGCAAAGGGAGGGAAATGAATTGCTTGTTTAACAAATATTTAAGGCATCCATTCTTTACCAGGTGTTGTACGAGGTGCCAGGGAGATGGTAAATAACAAGACACTTTTATCCTTGTGAAACTTGGTCTAAATAAGAAGACAGACAAGTGACAATCACAGTTTAGCTTAACAAATGCAGAGTGTGTCAATTTGAATACTTTTGGCTGTAAGCAAGAGGAAACTTAATGAAGAGTGACGTAGGACACTTAGATTTCACTTAGCAAGAAATCCAGATAGGTGGTGCTGGGATAGATTCAGCAGTTTATCAATATAGGAAGGGAAAGCTGTTTATATCCTTCCATTTGGCCACTGTTACCTGTTGGATTTTGAACTATAGTTTGTTGCAGCATGAACTCAAGATGTTAGCTGCAGCTCTGGGCATCATATGCTAGCATAAGAGTATGTGAAGAAAGAGTAGAGGAAAAGTAGCAAAAAGACTTTTTCTTCGGGCAGCCCTTACCTTTTATGGGGCAGAGAATTCCTTCCAGAAGACCACAGTATATTTGCTCCACATCCTCCTGCCCACAACTGGATCACATTCATTTATCCATTTATTTTTTAAAAATTTGTTCACCAGACACTGTTGTGGATATGGAGTGTATATACCAGTGAATAAAACAAACTTCCTTCTTAAATAAGTCAACATGGGAAAATGCTCACTGTAGTGTCTGGCCCATAGTAAAGGTTCTTTCTGTGAGTGTTATACATGATTTCATGGAACTTATATTCTATGCGGGAAGACAGATAATAAACGGGTAAATGTATAATATGTCAGGTGATGGTAAATGAAATGAAGGAAAATAAGGCAGAGGAGAGAAAATAATGGAAAACTAAAGAAAGTAGTTAGGGGAGGCTTGTTGGATAGATCGCTGGAGGACATAAGTAAGGAATGTCATGTAGAAATCTGGGAGAAGGACATTCCAGCTGAGGGAATAGCCTTAATGCATGGCTGTGATTGGCATGTTTGAGAGGCTGCAAGGAGGCCAATGAGACTGGGACACAGTGAGGAAGCAGGAGAGTTAAGACATGAAGTCAGCTAGATAGGTAGGAGCCAGATCCCATAAGACCTCTAGTGAGATGGGAGCCCTGGTGGGATTGAACAGAAGTTGTACATGATATGATATATGCAAGTGCTGGTGAAGAATCATTTATAGGGAGACAAGAGAGAATGCAGGGAAACAAATGGCAAGGTTACCGTAGGACCCCAAGTGAGAGGTGATGCTTGTTTGGACTGGCTGGTGAGCATAGGACTGGTAAGAATTGCTAAGAATTGGTTCTTCCTGCTCCAGGGCTCCAAAGGTAAGTTCCCTTCATTTTCACCTCCAACCTTAAAAAATCCATGAAAAAGAATCCCATTGTGCAAGCCGGGGTCACTAATCCAATGCTTGCACCAGTCACATCACCACACTAAAATACAGTGTTTTGAATATATTTGGAAGATAATGTGTGGGTTACTGGACAAAATGAGAAGTCATGGATGAATTGTTGATTTATTGCTGGACAGCTGGAAGAATGGAGTTTCTATTTACTAAAGAGGAGCAGTTTTAAGGGGAAAGATCAGGACTTTCATATTGGACATGAGATGCCCATTAGACTTCCAAGTGGACAGTTGGATGAACAAGTGTGTCTCATCTTGGACCACGCAGTCTTTGGCAAAAAAGAGCAGGCTGTCTTAGTCCAACCATGAGTCATCTTCTAGAGCTGGGTACGTTGTTGCCCAAACAAAAGATGAGTTCTGTTAGCAAGAAAAGAAGGGGATGCCTGTTAGGTAGGCAAGTAACAGTGCCTACCACAGTGACCCAAAGGAAATGACACTTCAACTGAGAAGTGAGAGTTTTGTAGGAATTAGTCACAGACTAAGAGTTAGTAGTGAGGGAAGAGTGTTTGGGCATAAGGAACAGTGTGTGCAAAGGCTTGGAGGAGGAGAGGACATGGTACATAAACGTCCCATGGTGAAATGATTCTTCTCTTTAAATGTGCCTGTGGTGTGTGTTATTACAGGTGGGGGGTTTAGGGGGGCTGTAACTCCTGTCCAACCTTAGGGGTCCCAGGGAACACTCACTTACTTTGAATTGAGGGTTGCCTTGCAGAACTACCTTTTATGGGCTTGCCTTAGTCTTTTTTTACATTTTTTTCCTTTTCATTTTTCCCCTCTGATGGCACATGCCTGCATAATAATGAAATACCCTTCTTTCCCATAAAGCAATATTTTTTCACAAATTGCATTCAAAGGAATTAACATTCCCAGCTTGTCTGACTCACTTGGCAGGAACATGTTTGCCTGCCCACATGTGGGATGGCCCAGTTGACCATCACACTGAAAACGAAAGCCCGTCAGCGTATTTATGCACAGACAGTTCTTGAGAGGCTGTTGACTGGTTGTTTTTCCTTCCATTTTCACAATGACATCTGTTGGATTACACCTGACATTCTGCAAAGTGTGTATGTGGGATACTGCCCAGCGCAAGAGGAGAATGAAAGAGAAGGAGGGAAAGAACGTCATGAGGCAAAGAGAGACAAACACATTTCCATTTTATAGTTTCTGCCTAAATATTTGTCCGGCAACCTCTGTTCCTGAAAGAGTATTGAGTGCATTTCTTTCATGATTCAAATGCATATTTATGCCAAAATTTCCCTTCTCTGTGCAAGACACATAAAGCTGCAAGGAAGACATAGAAGATGTGGGGATGCTTTTTTACATTTTCCTGCTCAACTGTGATTGGATTTCTCTAGTGCACCCTATTTTATTAAACTCTAAAAGAAGATTTCGATCCTTTGTTGTCAGTGTTCTGTTTTGGCAGCATGTACCCCATTCAGGAAACTTCCGTTCATTAGATAACTGCCTGGAGGATTCTATTGGGAGTGGGTTGACATACTTAGGGTTTTTCAAAGAATAAAACTACTCAATTAATTCTGTCCTAAAATTAACCTGCCACCTTGCGCACCTTACAGTGCAAATGGTTTTCGTTAAAACCTGCAGGGCTCTACCAGATCTCAGAGGGTACAAACCCCAGAACTGACAGAGTTGTCTTCCTGCATATCTTGGAGACTCCATGAGAAGGGTTATCTGGTCTACCAAAGGTAGATATATGTTCTCACTTATCATTTTACTAACACCATTTTATTTGTGTAGGTCCAATACACACACTGCCCAACAACCCTCATGTTCCTTTTCTTTTGTTTGATTTAGATGTGCTTTTCATCTACTGAGGAATGATGCTGGCCTTATGGGAACTTACCTTGATTTCTCAGAAAATACCTGGCCAGGGCATATGGATACAGAGTCACCTGGGAAAGGTCACAATATTTTAATGGGCTATTTCAAGTGGATTTTGGAAGAAATGATGTGGTACAGTCTGCTGAACATTTATACAGCCTTGAAAACAGGGCAGTGAGGCATCACAGGCTCTGGAGCCAACTGCTTGGCTGTGGTTATTGACTGTATGACCTGCTGGCTGTGGGGCCTGGGATGAGTTATTGATTGACCTAGTATGTGACTCAGTTTGCTTATCTGTAAAATGGGACTACTAATAGCAAGACTTCATGGGGGTAGTTGTAAGGATTAAATGAAATGGCACATGTGTATTAGTCTGTTTTCATGCTGCTGATAAAGACATACCCAAGAATGGGTAATTTATAAAGAAAAAGAGATTTAATGGATTCACAGTTCCACATGGCTGAGGAGGCCTCAGAATCATGGCGGAAGGGGAAAGTCACGTCTTACATGACAGAAGACAAGAGAGAATGAGAAACAAGTGAAAGAGGTTTCCCTTTATAAAACCATCAGATCTTGTGAGACTTATTCACTACCGTAAGAACAATATTGGGGAAATCACTCTTATGATTCTGTTATCTCCCTGGGTCCCTCCCCCATGAGGGAATTATGGGAGCTACAATTCAAGATCAGATTTGGGTAGTGACACAGCCAAACCATATTAATGTGCAAAGGTCTAGAAAATAAACACGATAAAGGAAGAAGATGTAGATTTTTTTTAAAAAATGAAGAAGTCAGTTATCAATATAAATATAGAATATATGGACAAGTTAATTCAGGTGCCTTTGGTAGTTTCTTTTTAAACCAGCTATGTATGTTCCTTTAGCATGTATGTTTCTTTCCTCAAATCTTCATTGGATTTCAACCAAACAACCATATTTATCTAATATTGGATGGTTATTTATAACTGTCTGCTAACTCTAGTACTGTTCAAGGTTCTAGGAATACACAAATAAATCATAAGCCGTGAAAAAGTGATACAAATTTGACCAGTATACCCTTTGAAAATCACATGTGATCATTGAAGCCATCTTAGTTTGGGCCCACATTTTTGCAGTAACATCTGAAATAATGGATTTGTCCATTTGCCTAACAATTTTTTATCTCTTTTACTCAAAATATCCTCGACGAAGCCTAGAAGTGATTTACTACTATTCTCCAGTCATCATAGTTTTCTCCCATTATTCTTTGTATTTATGTTCTTTATATTTATGTCTTGTCTGAATATTTCCAAATCACCTACTAAATAGAAATCTACCAGCTGCTGGCTGGGTGCGGTGGCTCATGCCTGTAATCCCAGCACTTTGGGAGGCCGAGGAGGGCGGATCACGAGGTCAAGAGATCGAGACCATCTTGGCCAACATGGTGAAACCCTGTCTCTACTAAACATACAAAAAAATTAGCTGGGTGTGTTGGCGGGCACCTGTAATCACAGCTACTCAGGAGGCTGAGGCAGCAGAATCGCTTGAACCCAGGAGGTGGAAGTTGCAGTGAGCCGAGATCGTGCCATTGCACTCCAGCCTGGTGACAGAGAGATACTCCATCTCAAAAAAAAAAAAAAAAAAAAAAAAAAAATCTACCACCTGCCATTGTTTCCCCCCAAAAATATAAACATTTTGAGCCAGGATAGTGTCTATATTCCAGAAAGATTTGGAAAATAAAGCAGTAGAATGAATACAGAAGAGCCATCTTTTTCTTGTTCAATGCTGAGCAATTTCAGCAGATACCTGCCACACTGGGGCGAAACAGAAGTTTAAATAAAGTCACTAATGACTATGTTTCCATACTAAAACTCCCCACAACTTTTTTTTTTTTTTTCTTTTTTGAGATGGAGTCTTGCTCTGTCACCCAGGCTGGAGTGTGATGGTGGCATCTTGGTTCACTGCAACCTCCACCTCCCAGGTTCAAGCGATTCTCCTGCCTCAGTCTCCCGAGTAGCTGGGACTACAGGTGTGCACCACCACGCCTGGCTCATTTTTGTATTTTTAGTAGAGATGGGGTTTCACTGTGTTGGCCAGGCTGGTCTTGAACTCCTGAACTCGTGATCCGCCCACCTCGGCCTCCCGAAGTGCTGGGATTACAGGCATGAGCCACTGCGCTCAACCCCCTCAACTTTTTTTTAAATGTAACTCTGTTCATCTAACAGCGAAGTCATCACCTGAACCCGAAGTAGAGCTGGCTCATAAAATTCCTCATCCAATATTAAAGGAGGTCAGGTCACTGGCAACTTCGTTAACTCGTTATGAATTAAAACAATGAGTTTGTTGAGTTTGTGGACATTTTAAAATTTAATAACTTTAGAAAGATATTTGGTGGCTGAAATCTCTAGTCATTATGTGAAAGCCTCGTCAAGTTTTTTTTGCTGCTATTTTTCAAAGACAGGCTTTCCTTTTGTCCCCTGGGGATATTAGGTATTTTTTGTGCTTTCTTGCCTTTTCTCCCTCTTCTATTTCATTATCTTCCTTCCTTCCTCCCTCTTTTTTTTTTTTTTTTAATAGGAACAGCAGTCACTTGTGTATGTTGTTACACCATGATACAGGATACTTTTAATTCTACTACTATTTTTGTTTTTCATAGGCACCCTTTTCCAGAAATGCTGCTTCCCTAAATGCATGGGCATGCAGCATTTCTGAAAGATGATTTTTCATAGGAGTGTATCAGAGGATGGAATGGCTTCCTGGTCATCTCATTTATTTATTCTGTCACCATTGACTTGCTCTTAGGAGCCATCTAAAGGTTGTGATTTACTTATCACAACCATAAATGAAAAATAGCCTTTCCCCTTAGCCTCCAGTTTCTAACATAAAAATTGTACATTATAAGAAGTTTAGAAAATACCAACAGTACATAGAGAAAAATTACATTCTCCCATAATCCTACCATCCAGAGGATGTCTTTTCTGTGTGAAAAACCTTTAAATCATTCTAACTGCTCACCCTTTAACCCAGTGATATATGCCAGAATTTATTAAAAGCTATAATATAATCCCAAATTTGAGATAATACTAATAATTAAATATATATGCATGTATATTAATTTGCATATAATGCAAACAATTGGATGCAATTTGAAAATATTTAATTGCAAATTCTATATTGTGCATAGAATTTATATATTTCAATTTATATATAATTTAAAAATATAGATTGCACGTTAAATAGGATGCAAATAAACATAATTTGCATATAATGAATATAAATATACATATATACATATAATTAAATACATGCATATATTTAATTATTGATATTATCTCAAATTTGGGATTATATTGTAGTTTTTAACTATGTTTTCCACTTACACATAGAATATTGTCATAGTGTCATGCTTTTGAATATTCTATTACAACAGGGGCTTTCAATTTTTCTTTTACTATGCCTCGCAGTCAGAAATGCATTTTATATAATGACCTAGTATAAACACACATGCATTAGAAAAAAAGTTTCACAAAACCATGCTTACTATGAATAATGGACTCTCACATTTTCTGTTCTTTCATTTTATTTAAAAGGCTGGCCAAGGCCCACTGAATTGGTTTCCTGACTCATTAATGATTTGTGCCCACAGTTTGAAAACTGCTTTGTTACTGCATGAATTTTATTGGTTGTGTAGTGTTCATTGTATGGAATGGGTGTATTATAATGTATTTACCTGTTGTTATACAGTTGAACATGTAAATTGCTTTCCATGTTTTTCTAGTCCTAAAACATTGCAGTGAACAAATGGGTATGAAACACATGCACACACACACACATACACACACATTTTCTTTGTATTTCTAATGTATTTACCTGATGTTATACAGTTGGACATGTAAATTGCTTTCAATGTTTTTCTAGTCCTAAAACGTTGCAGTGAACAAATGGGTATGAAACACACACACATACACACACACATACACACACAGAACCCATTTTCTTTGAATAAATTTCTGGGCATTTATCACTTGGTTAAAGGGTGAGCAGTCAGGGTGATTTAAAGGCTTTTGGAACACATTGCTAAATTTTTCTCCAGGAAGCCTATATAAATATTTACACTCTTGCCAGCTTTGTCTGGATATGCCCTGTTCTCTCTGCCCTCACATATGGAAACCATATTCTTTAAGTTAACTTAGAATCTCGGTCACAGATGAAATTTGTGGCATCACTCAATAATGAGGGGAGAAGTGTTTTCAGCAGTGATTGGTTTGATATATGACTGAAATTGCTACTGTGTCTAAATTGTATTATGTTAATGTCCCATGCAACATGCTCTGTAGGTGACATTTAGCATTGCATTTACATTTCTCATATATGCTACCAAAAAGAAATGCATACTTTAAGAATTTCATGTTGCTTTTTAGATCCTTTCTATTTTCCATTCTCAGTGGTCATGGATTCACTGATTCTCAGAAGGGGTGTGGATTCGGCAACCCCACATGGAACAATTGTCAGGACAGGCCTCACTTCAAATGCTCAAGCTCTCCATAGGTCTACTTACATTTCTTACTTGGTATCCCTACTTTGGAGTTGGAGAATATCATCTCTGTAAGAACAGGTATGTACTTACATTTAGAGCAGCTATTACTCAGCATTGTTTGCAAAATCTCAGTTGTCTAGCAAAAAGGACCCATATATATAAGATCCATTTTATTATTAATAGCAAAAGACTGGAAATCACCTAAGTGTATCAGAAGCTGGTTAAAAACATTATGGCATATCTGCAGAAGGGATGCAATGTAGTTGCGGAAAAGAATGAGACAGAGCTGTATATAGAGATATGAAGCAATCTCCAAGATGTACTGTTGAAGAGAAAAACAAGATGCAGAGTGACATGTAGTGTACATCCTTTACACCACGAATTTCCCTTTAAAAAATATGCTTGTATTACTTCAATTAAAAACAGATAATGGGAAAAAAAGGCTAGCAAGTATAAGATACTTTAGAGAAATATATCCAGCAGGGAAAAAATAACACTTAATTGTCTAATATTGATAGTGTGTTGTTTCTGGTTGAGGATTTTGAACCGAGTTCTGCCAGAGTGTAGAAAATCTAACAGACACTTGGAAAGAGTTAACTCCCCCTTCCACAATGCCCCATTCACTTCGATGGCTTCCACCCCATTTACACCAGGGAGAACCCACATCATTCAATCATACTTAATCCATCTATGGGGTGACTTTTTGATGCTGAATTATGCCATTCGGTACACCTCATGACTAGAATTATGATCAGCTTCTAGGGTTGCTGATCATTCAGGTGTTTTATGGGCTAGACTAAATGTGTTATGTCCTAGACTAAAACTAGGACAAAAATACACATGTGCACACGTACTTTAAAATTATGAAGTTGATATTTGTGATTTCAACATTATGGACCTCGTGGAAATACTGGGGTGAGCTTGAAGAAAGTAGGTTTGGCTTAGTGTGGAGGTCCAGAAAAGTTATCACTTGAATTTAACCCTACTCTTGTTCTGATTATTACTATTATTATTATATTTTTTTTGAGACAGAGTCTCACTCCATCATCCAGGGTAGAGTGCAGTGGTGCCATCTTGGCTTACTGCAACCTTCGACTCCCTGCTTCAAGCAATTCTCCTGCCTCAGCCTCCCGAGTAGCTGGGATTACAGGCACGCACCACCACACCCAGCCAATTTTTGTATTTTTAGTAGAGACAGGGTTTCACCATGTTGGCCAGGATGGTCTCGATCTCCGGACCTCATGATCTGACTGCCTTGGCCTCTCAAAGTGCTGGGATTACAGGCGTGAGCCACTGTGCCTGGCCTGTATTTTTTCAGTAAGTTTATCATATTCAGCTTTTAGAGTAATTCTGACTCAGGCTCAAATATCAGGTCTGTGTGACCTTGGGCCAGTAGCTTGGCTTCTCTGTGCTTATTATTTTGATTTGCAAAGAACATATAATACTTTTGCCATATTGCTATTGAATGGATTAAATAAAATAAAGTATATAAAGAGCCTAGCCTGACGGCAGACCCTTCATAGGGACTGAATAACTGATAACCGTTTATGATGATGATGATGATTAGGGAAGAGAGACCGTAGGTAAGGAAAGTATTCGTTGGAGTTAAAGAAAGCCTCTGAGCAGAGTAGGGCCAGCAGGATCAGAGCAACCAACAGTGCCCTCAGTAATAAGGAATCAGAGACTCAGTGGGATAGTGGCAACGATACAAACCAACACTCCAGAAGAGTCTCCAGTGTTTGTTTCTTTACATCTTCTTTTTCTCAGTAATGATAACTAGTAACACCCTTAAAAAGTTTTAGTCTTGGCAAAACACAGTGGTTCATGGCTATAATCCCGACACTTTGGGAGGCCAAGGCAGAAGGATCTTGTGAGCCTAGGAGTTTGAGATCAGCTAGGGCAACATAGTGAGACCCTCATTTCTATAAAAAAAAAAAAATTAGCTGAGTATGGTGGCCTGTGCCTGTACTCCCAGCTACTTGGGAGGCTGAAGTGGGAGAATCTCTTGAGCCCAGGAGTTTGAGACCGCAGTGAGCTGTGACTGCACCACTGCACTCCAGCCTGGGCGATGGAACAAGACCTTATCTTGAAAAAAAAGAAAAAAGGAAAGAGAAAAAAAATAGTAATTTTGGGGTACATCAAGAAGGAGTCTGGATAGATGGGACCCCACTCAGGAGCCAGGCTGAGAGCAACAAACCAAGAAATCCAGTGGGGAAAAGTGAGAGTTTCTTCCTGGGTTCTTCCTGAAAAAGAAATGAGACACAGTGTTTGGAAGATGACCCTAGACATCTAATGGTGTGAAAATCTTGTGGTTTCTTGCATTGGCCACAAGTTCTAAATATATGCATATGGAATCTTGTGAAATCCCAGCCTTGCTATAAACGCCACAGCATGCCCACATCCTTCTGATTTGGGACAGGCAGAAAGCATGGAGTAGATTCAGGTTCCATCCTGGTGCCTGGATCCTCATCCTCTTTTGATGACGTGTAGTTAGGTTTCACGCTACCACCTGGGCAGGCAGAACAGCAATAGAGAGGAAGTTCCTTTCTGGGATTGCAATCGCAAAGACAGATTTCCAAGTACAAATTAGTGATGACTTGTATTGTAACAGACTTAAATCCTCTGATTTTTCACTCATTTCCTTTCCCTTCTTGTTGTCATGGGGACTTCTTTTCCCCGAGTTATTACATCTTGCACTTCGGCAAAAATTTTATTGCTTTGGGACCATCGAGTCTCACATGGGACGTTTTTCACTGCTCGTGGTGTAATACACAGAGGTAATTTCTTTCAAATGATTTTTGCTTGAAGTGGTTTTCAATGAATTGAGAAGGATAAGAGGACCGAGCTTCCAGCCTCGGGTACAGGTATGGAGTTTGTACCCTCCGCCTTTCCAGAGCATTAAATGAGAGCTGTCCAATTGCCCTGGTGGCTCATACACAGGCAGCAATCTGTTTGATTCCCTTGTCTAACCACAAAGAGAAGAGAAAAAGGGCATTATTTAGTGCTATAATCTGTTTAAATCTCTTCGAAGTCACTTTTGAAAATTTTATTTTATTTCTGAAACTGGATGGTTTTATCAAAGAAGGAATAGTTATTACTTCTCAAAGGTGTACTGGGGAAATGGTTAGACAATGCAATCTCAATGACGGCATGGTGGAGTGTTAAATTATGTCCTGGGTCTTGCTCTGGTAGCCTCTGGTTTTTATCTATTTTTGGTGTTTTTCAAGGCTCTTGTATACGTGACATTTTTTTTCCTGTTGGTACTTTGAGCCTAAACAGTAGGAAAATTGGTAGTAGAACAGCTCCTTGGGTTGTTCTTTTCTTGTTTCATTTTATATTTCCTTCCTTCCTTCCTTCTCCTCCCTCCCGCCCTCCCTCCCTTCCTTCTTTCCTTCCTTCCTTCCCTCCCTCGTCCTTCTCTCCCTCTCTCCCTCTCTTCCTTCTCTCCCTTCTTCCTTCCTTCCTTCTCTTTTCCTTCCTTCCTTCCATCCTTCCTTCCTTCCCTCCCTCCGTCCTTCTCTCCCTCTCTTCCTTCTCTCCCTCTCTTCCTCCCTCCCTTCTTCCTTCCTTCCATCCTTCCTTCCTTCCCTCCCTCCGTCCTTCTCTCCCTCTCTTCCTCCCTCTCTTCTTCCTTCCTTCCATCTGTCCTTCTCTCCCTCTCTTCCTTCTCTCCCTCTCTCCCTCTCTTCCTTATCTCCCTCTCTCCCTCTCTTCCTTATCTCCCTCTCTCGCTTCTTCCTTCCTTCCTTCTCTTTTCCTTCCTTCCTTCCATCCTTCCTTCCTTCCTTCCCTCCCTCGTCCTTCTCTCCCTCTCTCCCTCTCTTCCTTATCTCCCTCTCTCCCTTCTTCCTTCCTTCCTTCTCTTTTCCTTCCTTCCTTCCTTCCATCCTTCCTTCCTTTCCTCCCTCCGTCCTTCTCTCCCTCTCTTCCTTATCTCCCTCTCTCCCTTCTTCCTTCCTTCCTTCTCTTTTCCTTCCTTCCTTCCATCCTTCCTTCCTTCCCTCCCTCCGTCCTTCTCTCCCTCTCTTCCTTCTCTCCCTCTCTTCCTCCCTCCCTTCTTCCTTCCTTCCATCCTTCCTTCCATCTTTCCTTCCTTCTGTCCTTCTCTCCCTCTCTTCCTTCTCTCCCTCTCTTCCTCCCTCCCTCCCTTCTTCCTTCCTTCCTTCCATCCTTCCTTCCTTCTCTCCCTCTCTTTTTCCTCCCTCTTTTTCCTCTTTTCCTCCCTTCTTTACTCTCTTCCTCCCTCATTTCCTCCCATCCTTCTATCCCTCCTCCCTGCCTGCCTGACTTGGGGGTCTCCAACACCACCTTTGTGTTCTGTGATTTACCAGAAGGACTCACAGAACGCAGAAAAGTTGTCATATTTGCATTTATGGCTTATTACAGTGAAAGGATACACATTAAAATCAGCAGAGGACAAAGACACATACAGGGTGGAGTCCAGGAGAAACCTGACATGAGCTTCCAGGTGCCCTCCCCAAGCCAACTCACCTGGGCAGCGCTTGATCCTCCCAGCAACAAGATGTGAGAACACGTGCCCAGTGTTGCTAGCTGAGGACGCTTGCCTGAGGCTTGGTGTCCTGAAATTTGATTGGGGGTCTGTCACATAGGCATGGGGCACCCACATGACTGATCTTAGCTATCAGTCTTCAGCCTCCTGCCATTGGAGGTCAGATTGAAATGGCATGGCCCAGGGCCCTACATGAGCAAAAACAGCTGTTTACTGCATATCACATTGTTAGCATAAAGTATTTGGTATGGCCTAATTTTTCAGTATACAAAGATACTCTTTTATTTTTTATTTTTTCTTTCTGAGACAAGGCCTCCCTGTGTTGCCCAGGCTGGAGTGCAGTGGCGCAATTACGGTTCACTGCAGCCTCAACCTCCTGGACTCAAGCAATCCTCCTACCTCAGCTTCTTGTGCAGCTTGGATTACAGGCATGCAACAGCATACTCAACTAATTTTTGTATTTTTTTAAGAGATGGGGTCTTGCTATGTTGCCCAGGCTCATCTTGAGCTCCTGGACTCAAGTGATCTTTCCACCTTGGCTTCCCAAAGTGCTGGGATTACAGGTGTGAGCCACCACACTTGCCCTACAGAGACACTCTTATGAGGTAGACTATTCCAAGGGTTCAGAGATTCTCTCTCAGGAGCTGGTCAAAAGTTGGTCCTTTCTTTGGAATGTGCAGGGTTTGGACATCCTTAGCCTGCTGAATAAACTCTTTATAACACACTGCCACACTCACACAGACTCCGGGTCAGGCAAGTGCAAGCTGCTGGGAAAATAAAGATGCTTCGTTAGATTGTGTGCAAATCTGAAGACTTGCTTGAGACTAATAGAAAGATTTGCTTTTCTCTCTTTGCTATCCCACAGTGAGCAAACGATTTGTTGGAATCTACTTTGGAAGAACAAACCTTTTCATATTGTTGGCAAAGGAGCAGTTTAATCACATTGCTGTATTTCTGTTTGTCCCCTCCTGATCCAAAATTGGGGTAGACACATTGCAAAACCCATAAGGGGTTGACTAGAGATGGTCTGACAATTGCGTCAGTCACAGTAACTGGATCAGGCTGCTGGCTTTCCATAATTGAGTTTTAGATCCTTAAAAAATCTAAACCAATATTGTCTAGAACACATATTGTGATGTTTTCCCCTTTTCCACTTTCTCTCACTTTCTTTTCTGCCGACCCCTACCCCCCAAACCCTTGGCATCAAATGAGCATTAGTAAAAATTGACAAGTTGGTAGTACTTTCTGGTGGCAGTTTAGACCAGCTACCTTTTTACATTGTATGAATTCTGTTGACACGTGCTTGCAAAAATAAATTGATATTCCCATCTTGACTGGCTCATTTGGTGAGCCACGTTGATATGCCATTTCCCAGGCTGACCTCTGTAGCTCTACCACCAAACAATAAGAAATGCATGATTATTTTCATGCTAACAAGCTCTGTAGAGAACAAGCTTTTCCTTTTCCAGCTTTTCACAGTGACATCCCATCACCTTCAGCTGGTGTTTTGGGTGCCACAGTGAATGGTCAGAGCCTGTGGAGCTCTTGATACCCTAAAGGAGTATCAAAAAATGGCTTTTAGCAATCATCTTATCATGCAGTCTTGACTGATTTAACAGCAACAACAATCATAAAAAAGCATTCCACGACTTGGATGGAACCAATTAAATTTCTGGAAGGAGGCAGTATGGCATGGATTATCGGAAGCCCTGTGTTTTCATTGTCGGTTTCTTTCTCCCTGCTACTTCCTAGCTGTGGGACTTCGGACATGTCGCCCAATCGGTCACAATAGTTCCTCCTTCTTGGTATTGCTGTACTGATGAGCAGGATGGAACATATCAGGCTTATAGCCCTGTGCCTAGCCCTGCTACACATGAATAAAATGGCAACATCTGTCTTCATCATTAGTAGTAATAATAAAAACAACACACTCAGGATCTCTCTACCTACCCTGCAGATTTATGGGTTGGAGGTGCCTTCCAAAGAAGACCATCTCTGAGGTCCATCTAATGTAGGGACTTTCTAGAACGTTATACCTAGGCTTTCTCTTCCTCTGGGATGCAGAGAAATGCAAACATGGGAAAATGTATTTTAGAGATTATCAAGATGCAAACACATGCATCTTATTTTTTTTTTATGTGCCAAGAAATTGGTGATGTGAGACATGCTTTTTCTATCTTTGGTTATTATTTATCTGAATAATCTTGATTCTTTATTTCCCTTCTGGGCTAACTGGATTTGCTAGTCTCCACTTGTGAGCATCTTGGTGGAGGATAACAGATTCACTGAAAGTCCTCTGTTTGCTAGTAGGTCCCTGTGCACAAGCCCACACTAGACGTTCCTCTGTATTCAGGTCTGTGGCCGCATTCACCTGAGCATCTAGCCCCGTCATGAGGCATCATGTTTTACACAGTAGTGAGTGAGACTCTGTAAAATGACTCAATAATCTTGGTTCAGAAAGAAGGAACATGAGAGTTTAAACCCAGTACAGGTTGCAGGATTAAAATTTATGATGCAGAGAAGACCATGGGCTTGAACACGAGGAGGCTGGGATTCTGTCCTGTCCCAAATTTGCTTGGATTCTGTCCTGTCCCCTGCCCTGTCCCAAATTTGCTGTATGAATCTGGGGGGCGGGGGGAAACGCATCACTTTCTATCTCTAGATCTCAACTTTCCTGTCTGAAAAATGGTGTGGAATTAGGGGATATTAGTTAACAGGTGAGTGCAACAGATGGGGTGTGAGTTAGGCTGGATTCTTTCAGCTCAAAGACACATTGGGCACCGGGCGCATGGCTCATGCCTGTAATCTCAACACTTTGGGAGGCAGAGGCAGGCAGATCACAAGGTCAGGAGTTCGAGACCAACCTGACCAATATGATGAAACCCTGTCTCTACTAAAAATGCAAAAATTAGTTGGGAGTGGTGGCACACACCTGTAGTCCCAGCTACTTGGGAGGTTGAGGCGGAAGAATCGCTTGAACCCTGGAGGCAGATGTTGCAGTGAGCCGAGATTGCGCCATTGCACTCCAGCCTGGGTGACAGAGCGAGACTCTGTCTCAAAACAAAACAAAACAAAACAAAAACACATTGTAGCGACATATACTAGGTGTGCTTCTCTTTTCTGGCTATGCGTGCAATATGGATTCAGTTTTGCCAGAACATCCATTTTTCAAGAAAAGCCAGAAATCTGAATTTTTATATGAAATTTCCCAACTCTTTACATTGCCACAAGTATGTAAAAATCGCAGAATGTGCCAAATGCATCCATCTGTACAGGTCTTCCAGCTTGGATCTTAAATTTCAGGGATCCACCTCCTCATATTTTTGGGAAGAGGACCCAGGCTCCCAGAGAGGCATTGCGTGAATGTGAGTGTGTAGACTTGGGCAGAGCTAGGACCAGCAATTAGTCCGCCTAACTCCCACCTCCAGGGTTGTCTACCATAAATCATTCATCCAATAAATATTTATTGTGGATTTCCGGGCACTGTGTGAGGTGCTGGGGTATGATGGAGCTCAGGAAGATGTAATTCCTCCCTTTTATGGAATTTACAGTGTAGTGGAACATTCTGGCCACAATCATGCAAACAATCCCAGGCATGTGTGATTTCCCTAGGAAGCTGTCAGCTCATGTAATGAGCTGGGTGATATGAAGATTTGCTGGTGAGTTCAGGTGCCCCTTTGTGTGATACAGATGTATTCCAACAGAAGCCTTTGAGAGAGAAAGAGAGAGTGCTAGAAGCCTAAGGAGTCACCTGATGGAGGGGATTTCAGGATTTATTTTGGGATGCTGGGGCGACCAAAGCCTACATTGGCCCAGGGGAGTTTTCTGGTGCTTCCCACATCATTCCTCCTGGGGACACCTGTGCCAGGCTGTGAGTCAGCTCACCCACCCTGGAGTGTTCTCTACAAAGGAGTGTGTTTTGTGGATTCTGAAGCTGACTTTAGTTTAGAAAACTCTTGGTCAAGGAACTGACTCCTTAGGAGCACACTTCAGATGTCTGTGCATTGAAGGGTTTGACCACCAGCCCCTTGCTTTCTAATAGGAAATACTGCCTTCAACACTTGGGTAAGAGGCCAACATGTCTACCTACCTGAATGTTTAGGCAATGAGCACTGTAAGATTTAGTAGTACACAGTGTCATATAAGTCAGGACTCTGACATCATGCTTCCCCTTGAAATAATTTATTTGCTCAGCTAACTAAAAATTCTAGCATCATCCAGAAGCTTCAGGCAAAATTGGATCCAGAGACTCAAATCATCAGGGATCTGTCTCTTTCCAATTATTTGCTCTGCTCTGTGTTGACTCTGTTCTCATGTGTACTTTTTCTTTTTTCTTTTTTTTGAGATGGAGATCTTTATTTGTCACCCAGGCTAGAGTGCAGTGGTGCAATCATGGCTTACTGCAGCCTTGAACTCCTGGGCTCAAGCAACCCTCCACTCTCAGTCTCCTGAGTAGCTGAGACTGCAGGTGTGCACTACCACAACGGGCCCATTTTAAAAGCTGTTTTGTAGAGACGGGGTTTCACTGTGTTGCCCAGTCTGGTCTCGAACTCTTGGTCTCAAGCAGTCCTCCTGCTGTGGCCTCCCTAAGTGCTGGGGATTACAGGTGTGAGCCACCATGCCCAGCCCAGGTATACTTTTAAATGGCTCAGCCACAGCAGAGGAAAGGGAATACTGCTTTCCAAACAGTTTTGGCAAAAGTTCTAAGGCTGACTTTCATTGGCCCAGATTCAGTTACATACTCATCCCTGAGCCTACCACTGTGAGCCTAATGACATAGAACTGGAGCTAGGGGGTGGCATCAGCCTGCCTCAGACAATGCAGAACTGGAGGAGGAAGAGATGTCCCCCAAAGGAAAATTGAGGCACTAATTACCAGAAGACAGAAGAAAAAAGATAGGCAGAGAGGGTCTGGGGGATCAAATTCTTTGTTTATGATCTTGTAACAGTTGTAATTTACCGGATCACCAAGTTCTACCTAACTTTGCAGTACTTCTCAAGAATCCCATTCTGTCTGTCCATCTGTCCTAGGCTAGGTTTTCGTCTCCTCATGCCACAGATTTGCTTCAAAACAGGGCTTCCCATGTTGTCTGAGCAGAGGTCAAAGGATATTTTTCCAGGGAATAGTGGGGAAGCTAATTGGAATGGCATTCATAACGACGTTGGAAGAACATGTTTTTGAGGCTATGACCACTCTTTGTCATCATGTCTCTGCAGTGTGGCTTTGTCCTTTACCTACTGGATGTGGTTCATTTGAAGCGAGAAAACAAACCTTGCCATATGAAGTCACTTATTAACATCTGTGAGGTGGAGTTTATAATATGGATTTTGAGAGTGTGACTGTGAAGACTATGTGCTATATGGCACATATAAAGTTCTTGGCACTCACTGGATGCTCTGTAAATGTTCTCAGATTTCCTCAAATCTGTAAGATGCACTCTTATTCATGTGATCCCTAAGAATAAAACATTGCTAATTAAAGCATAACAATACTTTTACATTTAGAGCTTTAACATTTTATTTTCATGGAAAGAACATCCTTATACTAAGGCATTTATCTTCTATCACTCTTGTGTATTCAATCATCAGAAAAAATAAATTGGTTCCAGTATTCCAAAGATTTCCTATTCAAAGTCTGATCCTTCTAAATCACCTCCAGTTCCCAGTGTCCTCCTCCCCTCCCCGTAGTATCATTCATTGTTCCATCAAATCTCTTGCAGAGTTTCTAAAGAGTGTTCCGTTATTGTCCCCAGGATTTTCTTCCAAGATGCTGCTGGTTTTTCTTTTCTTTTTTCTTTCTTTCTTTCTTTTTTTTTTTGAGATGGAGTCTCACACTGTCACCCAGGCTGGAGTGCAGTGGCGTGATCTCGGCTCGCTGCAACCTCCGCCTCCTGGGTTCAAGGGATTCTTCTGCTTCAGCCTCCCGAGCATTTGCCATCGTGCCTGGCGAATTTTTGTATTTTTGTAGAGATGGATTTTTTTTAACTTTTATTTTAGATTTGGGGGTACATGTGCAGGTTTGTTGTATCGGTAAGCTCATAACAGATTGGATAAAGAAAATGTGGTGCATCTGCACCATTGAATGCTATGCAGCCATAAAAAAGTACGAGATCATGTCCTTCACGGGAACATGGGTGGAGCTGGATGCTGCTGGTTTTGATGCATATCTTGATGCGCATGCTCAGGCGATGACCATACGTCATGACTACACCACTACTTGGCCAGTGGTGACCCTTGTGAGATATGTTCTGGTTTGATGTAGATTAAAATGTGAATAAAAGTATATGTTTTAAGTGACCCCCCCCCCACACACAAACACACACACACACTCAGTGGAATACTATTCAGCCATAAAAAGAATGCAAGCATATCTTTTACAGCAATGTGAGTAAAATTGGAGGCCATGATTTTAAGTGAAACATCTCATAAACAGAAAGTCAAATACTGCATTTTCTCACTTATAAGTGGGAGCTAAGTAATATGTGCACGTGGACATAGAGAGTGTAATGATAAATATTGGAGGCTCTGAAGGGTAGGAGAGTGGGAGGGGGTGAGATATTACTGAACGGGTACAATGTACATTACCTGAGTAATGGTTACACCAAAAGCCCAGAAGTCAACACTATGCAATATATCCATGTAACACAACTGTGCTTGTACCCCTTACAAGTATACAAATAAAGAAAGAATGTAAACATTTTAGGATAATGAAACAAGGCAATTTGCCCACTTCCCTCTCCCTTCTCCCATCTTTGCTAATAGCAGCATCTGGGCAGCAAAACTTCATGTAATTGTGTCCCATTTCCTGATATTGTGAGGAAACCATGTAGATACCTGTAGCTTTTTTTTTGTTGTTGTTTGTTTGTTTGTTTGTTGGAGTCTCACTCTGTTGCCCAGGCTGGTGTGCAGTGGAGCAATCTCAGCTCACTGCAACCTCCGCCTCCTGGGTTCAAGCAATTCTCCTGCCTCAGCCTCCCAAGTAGCTGGGATTACAGGCACGTGCCACCACGCCCAGCTAGTATTTTGTATTTTTAGTAGAGACGGGGTTTCACCGTCTTAGCCAGGATGGTCTTGATCTCCTGACCTCATGATCTACCCTCCTCGGCCTCCCAAAATGCTGGGATTACAGGCGTGACCCACCATGCCCAGCCGATACCTGTAGCTTCTATGCCTTGCTCATCTTCCATCTCCTACAGGAAGTTTTCCTAGGCTGATGGTGTGGAGACCCAGTAAACCACAGCTAAGCATTTATGACTATCAGCGCAGCTCTTACCTCTTTCCCCATCTCCTTACATGCCAGGCACCCTGGCCTTCTCTCTCTTCTTTGAATAGTCCAATCTTGTTTCTAACTGAGGGCCTTCGTCCTAGTTCTCCCTTTTGATCAGTGGTTCTCAAACAGGGAGTTATTGCCTGTCCATTTGGGAAGTGGGCAGGGACATTTTTGGCTGCTCTAGTGCCAAGAGAAGGGACCCTACAGATGTTAGGTGGGTGGGGTGGGGTGTCAGGAGTTGCTGAATGTCCCACAATGCTCAGGACAGACCCACACAAGAAAAGCAATCCTACTTTAAGTGACAGTAGCATCCCTTTGAGGAAACCTGCCGCTCAATGCCCATTTCCCTTAGTTTTTCCTGGCTTTCTCCCTGGTCACTTATTCACCGTGTGGATGACATCTGCTGTAAGTGTCAGAGCACAGCCTACATTGTTAGGCTTCTCCCTCCAGCTCACCTCCCCGCAGCTTGTCTGTGTGTCTGTTTTTGTCCCAGAACCATACTCTCTGATTACTGTAGCTTTGTAATATAACTTGAAGCAAGGAAGTATGATGCTTCCAGCTTTGTTCTTGCTCAAGATTGACTTGGCTATTCAGGGTCTTTTGTAATTTCTTATAATATCTGTTGCTCCATTTAGTTTAATACCCTTCATAGCACTTGCCACTGCCTAGTATTATCTTTATTGCTCTATCTTCAGCCCCCAGAACAGAACCTTGCACTTTATAAATACTTGTTGAGGTTGGGCGCGGTGGCTCATGCGTGTAATCCCAGCACTTTGGGAGGCTGAGGCAGGCAGATCACCTGAGGTCAGGAGTTGAAGACAAGCCTGGCCAACATGGAGAAACCCCATCTCAACTAAAAATACAAAAATTAGCTAGGTGTGGTGGCAGGCACCTGTAATCCCAGCTACTTGGGAGGTTGAGGCAGGAGAATTGCTTGAGCCCGGGAGGCGGAGGTTTCAGTGAGCCAAGTTCATGCCACTGGACTCCAGCCTGCGCAACAAAGTGAAACTCTGTCTCAAAAAACACACACAAAAAACGAACAAACGAACAAAAAAAACTTGCTGAGTGAATGAATGAAGGCTTAGAATTGTCTGCTAATTGCCCTAAGCCTCCGGTTACATGGCAATTTCTACCTGCCTACTTTTGCTGTCTCCTGTTCTGTGCATGACATGCTTAAAAACAAACAAACAAACAAAAACCTCGAAAGACTCACCAGTGGTTAGCTGGCTGTCATCATGACTATATGCCACTCCTGTTTCATTTTTCTGAGGAGCGATGACGCTGTTCATCAGAGTCAAAGTGAATTGGATGGGTGATGTCTTAAACTGATTGTTTCCTGCAAAGTGCTTTGCAGAGCAGGACTCCCTGGATATCTCTGTCTGTTTGGGATGGTAGTACATGGGAAAGATGATGATGTTGGTTATTGAAAGATGTCCTCTCCACTTAAGCTTTCTTTGAGATTCCAAGTTTGGGTTCTCAGATCTTTTTCTTATAAGGGAAAAATGCCATTCTGAATTTGACATCTTCCTGTGGTTGAAGTGACTAAAGAAACAGCATCTCTTGAAGGCTTTTTCTTTTTCTAGAAAGGTAGAGATGAGACCTGGGTGAGACTCTTTACCCAGTGCTCAGTGTTCCTTCCAAGACAAAGACCTATTTCTGCCTGTTTCTTTTTCTTCCTTTTTTTCTTTCTTTCCTTATTTTTTTAGCCCCCAAGGATTCTGACTTGGTATGCCTGGGGTGGCCTGAGAATCTGTAGCTGGATGATCGTCATCTGCATCCAGGATTTGAAAAGCACTGAGCTGAGAGAGCTGAGAGCCTACTGCATCGTTCTAGGATTGGGGTCATGAGGCACTGGACTAGAGTCGTGGCAATGGCAGTAGAAAGGACTATTTGCATTTGAATGACATCTTAAAGAAACAGAGAAATTGATGATAGGTTGACTAGAGGGGATTTAAAGGGAGAAAAAAGTCAAAAATTACTTCCAAGTTTCTACTCTGATAGAAAAAAAGATAGTTTGAGATAAATTGTGGCACCATTGAGTTTGAGTAGATGTCTGCCTGTTTCTTTAGTATAAATATTTGCCTGCTCCGAATAGGTCCAGTTTCTTGGATGCGCTGAGCCCCAAAGATCTTAGTTTCCAAGTGACTCCTTTAACAGAAGGTGAATTAACTTGATCCAGGTGAGATGAGTAGAAGGACAGCAATGAATAATAACCTGGTATTCTGGTTGTAGCTTCCTTCTTGCTGGGGGAATCATTTAGATTTTGTGGTGGCTAATTTAAACCCTGTAAAATAAAAGGATCATTAAAAGAATGATCACTTCTTTATGGTAACTACTTTCTGTGCCTTTGTCTCACCAATCCCAACAACCTATGAGGACAGTGTTATCATAATCCCTGATACTCATAAGGAGACTGAGGCTCATCGAGATGGAGTCACTTGCCCAGGGTCACACAGTGCCAGAACCAGGGGTTCACATATCCTTTGCCCCTCAAAACTCACATTCCTAATTACTAAGTGGATGGAGTTTCCCTAATTATTTACTTTTTAATCTTATTTGCTAAGATCCATGGAAAAAAGGAGTGTGTGAGTAAATACAGTTGCAAGACATAGTGAAATTTCTCATTACTGGGCCTAGCATAGATTTTTAGTTTCTGTCTAGCGTCTGCTACTATTAATTTTTGATTATACTACATAAAGTGTGTGTCTGTGTGTGTGTGTGTGTCTGTGTGTACTTTACTTTTGCAAAAAATGTTTGAAGGGATTTCTTTTTTTGAATTACTTGTCTTATTTCCTTCCCATGTAGGACTTTAACAAATCTTGAAACATTTATCATACACAGATGTTTTTTGTGTCCCATTTTACATTTGAAAATCTGACATGGATCATAAATTGTTTTTTTTTTATTGCTTTAAATGATGTACTCCTCAGTCTTTTTTGTTTTGTTTTGTTTTTGCATAAAGAAATGCATTTACCTTGCCAAGATTTCATTTTAAGTACCAGCACTGCATTTCTTAAAGGATGAGTTTGAATTCAAGGTAAAAAAAAAAAAAAAAAAAGCGGGGGGAGGAGGGGAGGCAACGGGGCCAGATTTGTAGGATTGTACATAACTGTACAAAGTACTTTGAGGGTTCTGCTTCTTGTTGAACTTGGTTGAACTTCAGATTCAATTCGTTTTCTTTAAAAAAGAAGGGCTATTTTATCATCTATGAGATGATAATAAAGAATACTTTGGAGCTTATAAAACCCTTTTGTCTGCAGTATTTCATTTAATTGATTCAAATAATTTCAATGAGGTTTGTTTCTGTTGTTAATGTACCCGTCCCTGTGCTAGTTTCTGCCCCATGGAGGAAACCACATATATTGCTCTTGAGTTTATGCTGTAATAAAAAGGCATGGAGGTATACAGGAATCCATGCTGTGATAGAGGTCTCTCTGACACTATTATCACGATCCCTTATACCAGTAAGGACACCAAGGCTCAGAGGGATGGCGTCACTTGCCCAAGGCCACGCAGTGCCAGAACCAGGGACTCACATGTTCTCTGGCCCTCCAAACCCACATTCTTAATTGCTAAGTGGATAGGGCTCCCCTGTTATTTACTTTTTAATCTTTTTGCTAAGATCTATGGTTAAAAAAAAGAGTATGTGAGTAAATACAGTTGAAAGACATAGTGAGTGTTTCTCATTACTGGGAAATTATAATGAATAGTGACCATTACTCTCAGAGGCAAATGACAGAGACATACTGGAAATAATTCATTTTTGCTGGCATAATTGAAAAATCCAGGGAATATATGTAACTATTCCAAATGCTGGATCTGAGTGTGCGAATCCACACCCCCCACCTCATCACCAAACCAGTGCCTTGACGCTGCTTTTTGTCACATTGGCTTCATTGATAGACAAGCCCTCCTCACATAGTCCCAGAAATGGTACGCAGAAGCTCCATGCATTAATCTTGCTAGCTTAGGTACCTGGGTGGTAAAGAGAAAGCCTCCTTCCTAATAATTCCACCAAAAATCTCAGTGTTCATTCTCACTGGACCCACTTAGGTCATGTATTCACTGTAAACCAGCCACAGTGGTCAGCAGTGATCGGGGGAATAGACTGTGGCTATCAGGCAGGTCAGAAACATGGGCACCTTGGATTCAGAGGAGTAATGCCAGGGTACATCCAGGGTAAATCCCACCAGGTAAACATGACAGAGAAGCATGGTTCCCAGAGGATAATAGGGGTGCTATTAGAAGAATAAGGGTGAATAGATTCTGGGCAAGTGAAAGCAACAGAGGTCTCTGACTCTTCTGGATCAGTCAGCCTTTTGAAAGTGTCATGCCCTGTCTTCTGTAGCATTTGGCTATTTCCATGCTTAGCTGCTGCCCACCTTTTGTTTTACTCTCAGCATGCAGTGCATGGTTCATGGGTTGAGCTTAGTATCTATCTGCCATCCTCTGCTTTCAACCTTCTCAAATATGAATGCTTCATAACTTCCATTGTCACATATCCAAGGGTGGATTTCAAATCCTTTCTCTCTAGCCTTGACCATTCTGACAAATTTGTGCCTCTGATTTCTAATGCATCTCTTGAACTACCTTCCAGTTGTGTTACCTTCCCATGATGCTCCACATGTTATTATACAAACCCAGCATATCCACTGCTTCACAAAACCGGAATCCCATTGAACTTCCGCAAAGCCCCCGGTCATTGAAGATATCAGAGAAGTCCACGATACCCAATTGCAACCTCAGCATTCCAGAGAGTTAGCTGTGAAGGTCTCTTCCAGTAACAAGGCACTCATGGGAAACCTTGCATGTTTCAGTGAGGAAGAGGCAGTGTAGCCTCCTGGTGATGAGTGTGTGGGCTCCGAGGACCAGAACACTGGAAGCTTGGCTGTGCATGCATCTTCTTATCTGTGTGACCTTGGGCACGTTATTAAACCTAATTCTTTTCTCAGTTTGCTTATCTGTACAAATAGGGATAATAATAGTCCTAACTTTAGAGAGTCCTGTGAATGAAATGAATTAAACATATAAAGCACTCAGAATAGTGTTATCACATAATCACTTTAAAATGTTAGGTATTTATTTTGGGAACAAGTTGAGGTGTAAGTCAATTAATCAATCAGCATATCAGAGGAGGCTGGATTGCATACGGCAGCTTACTTTTTGTTTGATGGGTCTTTATTTTATTTTATTTTTTTTTTGAGGTGGAGTCTCACTCTGTCACCCAGGCTGGAGTGCAGTGGTGTGATATCGGCTCACTACAACCTCTGCCTCCCAGGTTCAAGTGATTCTTCTGCCTCAGCCTCCTGAGTAGCTGGGATTACAGGCGTGCTACTGTAATCCCATGACCATCTAATTTCTGTATTTCTAGTAGAAATGGGTTTTCACCATGTTGGCCAGGCTGGTCTCGAACTCTTGGCCTCAAGTGACCTGCCCACCTCGGCCTCCCAAAGTGCTGGGATTACAGGTGTGAGCCACCCCGCTCGGCCATTTGTTGGATCTTATGCTGATTTCCTCTGACTCTCACATCTTGTTCCCCTTGCTCCTTCTGTAGCAACATGGAATGAGTCTTACTGTTCTAGAACATGCTGACTTTTCATATATTTCCCATAGTCTTTATCACACATCTCAGTATTCTCTTCTCCAGTTTAAATAGCCTAGATTTTTCAATTGACATTTCTCAAGGCCTTTGATTACACTTGACTCCATTCTGAACCATCTCAATTTTATCAGCATTCTTCTTCAAATGAAGGGTTCAGGAATGAATGAACTATTTCAGCTGTTGTCTAAAAAGCATATTAGAAAATCCATCTTCTCTGTTCCTTATCCTCTACCTTTATTAATATAACCTGACAATGAATTAGCTTTTTAAAATCAGCTGCAGTACAAGGTTGACTAATATTGAGTAAAGTGGTTAACTAAGATCCTGGAGAGGCATAACTTTTTAAATTCATCTTGATTTCAGCTAGATACTTTTAATACCTTCATTTTTTAACGGGTCTAAAAATCTGCCTGACATTTGATTCTGTCACCTAGTACACTGGATAATCAAATCAGCTTCATGTGAGAGATTCAAAGTTAATAAGCTGCAGGTATGAGTTAGGACTAGGTTCCACTGCATATAGTAGAAACATCCTAAATAGCAATGCCTTAAATATCACTGAAGTTTGTTTTTCTCTTAGATATAAAAAAAAGTCCAGAATTAGGCATGGTGTAACATGGTCTGTCATTTTTCTATCATCATCATCATCATCAATATGATGCCTCAGGGATCAAGACGGCTACTGGGACTCCAGCCATTGCATTTACATTCTGATATTGTTTGGCTGTGTGCCCACCCAAATCTCATCTTGAATTCCCACGTGTTGTGGGAGGGACCTGGTGGGAGGTAATTGAATCACAGGGGCAGGTCTTTCCCTTACTGTTCTTGTGATAGTGAATAAGTCTCATGAGATCTGATGGTTTTGAAAAACGGGAGTCTCCCCTGCACAAGCTCTCTCTTTGCCTGCTGCCATCCATGCAAGATGTGAATTGCTCCTCCTTGCCTTCCACCATGATTGTGAGGCTTCCCCAGCCACCAATTAAGCCACTTTCCTTTGTAAATTGCCCAGGCTTGGGTATGTCTTTATCAGCATTGTGAAAGCGGACTAATACACATCCTAAATGGGAGGAATAGAGAAGAGATAAAGAAGGCACATCTCTTCCTCTTAAGGGAATTTTCATGAAAGTCTTGAAAACGCTTCTCATTGGCCAGGACTTAGTCATATTGGCCAGGACTTAGTCACATGCTTAGTTGCAAGAGGGCCTGGAAAAGATAGTCTTTTGGCTGGGTAATTACATACCCAGATAAAAATAAGTGTTCTGTTACTAAAGATGAAGGAGAGAATAATTGGAGAGTTGGGTCACTGGCAATCTTGGCCACACATTTTTGGTGATAATATTTTGAACAAGATCAAGAATCTTGTCCTCCCATTGAGCATCAGGTGCTTGGTCCATGTGCTACCATTGTTCTGTGGACTTACACATTGATTCTAAGCATTACTGAATGCTTAGAGCAGGCTTAGAATCAGTAATTAGAAAAACCATTTCTGAAATAGCTGTTTTCAGACAATCCTTGTTAGATTTGCCAGAGATGCTTATTAAAGATGCAGAATCCTGGGCCATGTCCTATATTTTTAAACCTAGTAAATATTTTATTACTCCCTGTTCAATAACATTCACAAAATTTAAGTGTTAAATTGGTGGATTTTGATGAATGCACACAGTCATGTTACTACCACAACCATCAAAGCATAAAACATTTGTATCACCCAGAAAAATTCCACTGTGTCCCTTTGAAGTCCTCTCCCCTACTCTGGCCCCTAGAAATATGCTGTATGTCAGTTTGTGTTTATCTTGTCTAGAGTTTTATATAAAAAGAATCATATAATGTGTAGTCTTTTGCACATCATTAAAATTTGAAATTCACCAATCTACATGTTTTGGATAAAAATAAGCTCTGACTTGTCCTAACCATTTTTTCCCTTGGATTTGATTTCTTCATCTGGTCTGTATAGTATCATGGGGCAGTTTGTCAGATGTTAGGTTTGGCAAATATTGAAACACAATGTCTACTGCATACAGGCTTCCCCCCTTCATTTTCACATGATTAAGTTATCCTCCAGCTCTTAGCATAGATTTACCTTCTATTGGAAATCCTTCTTCAGTTCTCCCATTGTGCATCAAGTGCTTTGCCCATACGCTACCATTGTTCCATGGATTTACCTATTGATTCTCACCTCACCCTAAGTCTTCTCAATTAGACTATGAGCTTCTGAAGGTCAGCATCTATTCCTTGCTCATCATTGAATTCCCAGTGCCTTGGTCGTGTTTAATTGAAAGTACTTGGAAAACATTTTCAAGTGAATTAATTGAGTACAAAATAGTGTTATAAGTGTTATAATGGGATATTAAAGGTGATGGATCAGCCAGGGAATATGGCTGAGGAGATTCAGAGAATGATTTTCAGGTCATAATCTGGATCCTGAAGGAATTTTTCCAAACAAATAATGGGATTAGAGGATCTTGCCATCAGTGTGGGCAAAGGCATGGAGACATGACTGAATATGAGGAGTTTGGAGAGGAACAAAGAGTTACAAGTGATTACAGCACGTGGTGTGTAGTCAGAAAGAAGGCGATAAAACTTTGAGTCAAAAGTTGATGCCAGCCATCACAATTGGTTGTTTTTTTTTTTTTTTTTTTTGAGATGGAGTCACACCTTGTCTCCCAGGCTGGAGTGCAATGGCACGTTCTTGGCTTATTGCAACCTCTTCCTCCCGGGTTCAAGCAATTCTCCTGCCTCAGCCTCCTGAGTAGCTGGGATTACAGGTGCATGCCATGACTCCTGGCTAATTTTTTGTATCTTTAGTAGAGACGGGGTTTCACCATGTTGGTCAAGCTGGTCTCTGACTCCTGACCTCATGATCCGCCCACCTTGGCCTCCCAAAGTGCTGGAATTACAGGCGTGAGCCACTGCGCCCAGCCCACAATTGTTTTTATAGAGAGGAGGTCTTGCTCCATCACCTGTGCTAAAATGCAGTGGCATAATCATAGCTCACTGAAGCCTGGAACTCCAGGGCTCAAGCAATCCTCCCGACTCAGTCTCCCAAGTAGCTAAGACTACAGGTGTGCACCATCACACCAGCTTGATTTATTTTTTAATTTTAATTTTCTGTAGAGATGGAAGTTGCTATGTTTTCCAGACTTGTCTTGAATTCCTGGCTTCAAGCAATCCTGCCTCAGCCTCTCAAAGTTTTGGGATGACGGGTGAGAGCCACTGCACACAGCCAACCATCACAATTACTCAGAAAGAAGTGAGAGAAACTTGATAGTTGGCATGGAAAAATACCTTCATCATTATTCCTTGATCCTGGTGACTACTCCTCTTTCCATAGATTTCTGGCCATTACAGGCTGGTGACACCACAGGCATACAGATAACGCTATTTCAGAAGACACAGAACTGGCTTGTCTTCAGCACTGTTGGCCGTGGACAGCTCCCCAGGCAAAGCTGAGCTTTTTGCTTTTGCTACCAAACCAAATGGTCCAGCCCTTTGGTTTGTCTCCATGCAGGGCATGTGGCAGCCCAGAACTCGCAACCTGTGGTGGCAGAGCATTCCACATTTCAGAACCAAGAAGTAACAGCTACCCTCACTGGCATAGCTTCAGCATTTCCTCATTTAATCCTCACGACTCTTATCAGGCAGATGTTATTTTTGTTCCTCTTTTGCAGAGAAAACTGAAGCAAAGAGAGAAGAGATGAGTGGAAGATCCAGAACTCAAGCCTGGTTCTTTCTGACACCAATGTCTGTGCTCTCAGTCCCTGCGCTTGTTTTCTAGTGAGCACTAGCAGACACTTACAGAGGTCTCCACTGCCTCTCAGATGCCCAAGCATGGATATTTTCTCTAGCATTGCAGACAATTCATAGTTGGAGTCTTACTAGAGCAAACTCAGCAATCCTGGGAGGGGTAGGAGGAGAGAAGGCTTTTCCTAGCTCACCCCCTCCTGAGTTTGAAAGGGCGCTCTTAGCTTAATGTGTCATCTGGCAACCAGGTGTGTGCTCCTGAAATGTTCTGGCAATTGCACCTGTGAAAGGGAAGTTAGTGAAATTCAGGGATTAAATATCTCTGTCACCAATAGAAGTCACTGAAGCTGCAGTTGTTGGTGGTGGTTGCAGGGAGGAATGGCTACTTTCTCACTAATTTTATTTATAATTATACTTCCCTAATGATTGTCTGGGACCTGGGCATTGGGAGGTCCATCTCGATGTCTGCAGGGGAGATGCATTGAGCTCTCCCCAGAGCTGCTGCATCCTGGCTGTGCTTGGGTGGGCGTGCTCACATATGGCATAAGCATTTCTTTCTTAATGGTTGCATGCCGCTCCCCTCCCCCCTTTAAAATGAACCCATACTGTGCCCCATTAGCTGAAATTGACATGATGCTTATTTTCAATGCCATTTCTTTAAAGAACTCAGTCTCACTGTGCATTGCTAGCTTTTTCCCTTTGCTAAGTGGAATGAAGAACCCCTGGGAAAGTGTAGTGGCAGCTTTTCAGAAACTGCAGAGCCCAGCTCCTACCTTCCCACCCCCACACCTGCAGCTCAGAGAGCATCACATATTATGCAAACATTAAGAATTCCTCCCTCAATGCAGAATCCTCTGGAAATCTCAGAATCAAAAAGCTCCATGATAAAAATGCATGAAGCAATGTCCTTATTGGTAAACTTACATATCCAGCTGAGATACTGTACATGATAATGCAATTTTCTATGCAAAAAGGGTTTATCTCCATCCAAATATTTTTCCATGTCATTATTCATTCTGGAGAAGTGATTGCTGTCCTAGGTTAACTGATTGAACTTTTAGAACCAAAGCTTCAAGCTTATCTTACTGGCTATTGCCTGACTTCTCACAAATTGCCATTGGATTGGTAGGAATGAATAAATGTATACTCTATTAGGAAATATTAAAGTTTTTATACTGGTTTAGAATAAAAACAGGATTAAAGGGGCATTTCTTAGATTCAGTACAGCATGAAATTGAAATCTTTTTTGGCATGTGAAATATACAATATGAATATTCTTCCCGTTTTCTGATAGCCAGAGGATTATGAAGACTGGACAAACCATTCCAGAGTTCACCTATAGATGCTAAAACAGGAGAGGTAGGAAAAGCCCATCTTGGTATTTCCCAAGTGTGTGTCTATTAATTGTCAGACTCTTAAATAATAACAATAACAGCAGCAGTAATAAACATTTCTTAAGTTTAGATATATGCCAGGCATTCTTATATGCTTGTTCACCTTTAGACATATTTTTTAGGCTGATTAAGAAGCTGGGGCTGTGGGGTCGGGTGCAGTGGCTCACACCTGTAATCCCAGCACTTTGGGAGGCCTAGGTGGGCAAATTGCTTGAGCCCAGGAGTTCAAGACCAGCCTGGGCAACATGAGGAAACCCTGTCTCTGCTAAAAATACAAAAAATTAGCTGGGCGTGGTGACATGCACCTGTAGTTCCAGCTACTTGGGAGGCTGAGGTGGGAGGATCACCTGAACCTGGGAAGTTGAAGCTGCTATGAGCCGTCATTGCGCCACTGTATTTCAGCCTGGGCAATGGGAGTGAGATCCCATATCAAAAAAGAAGAAGAGGAAGAGGAAAAGGAAGAAGAAGAGGGAGAGGAAGAGGAAGAGGAAGAAGAAGAAGAAGAGGAGTAGGAAGAAGAAGAAGAAGAGGAAGAAGAGGAGGAAGAAGAAGAAGAAGAAGAAGAAGAAGAAGAAGAAGAAGAAGAGAAGAAGAAGAAGAGGCTGGAACAAGGCTGCCTGCCTTAGTCCTTCTCACTGTGTGAGTTTTGGCAAGCTATTGTCCTCTATGTGCCTCAGTTTCCCATTTGTAAAAGGTATAATAGCTTTCTACCTCATGAAATTAAGTGATTTGAATTATGTAATACATGTAAAATGGGTCCAGAAACATAGACAGCTGTAAATAATTCTTTGTTGTTGTTTTTATTTTCGTTTTATTTTGATGATTCTTCAATGAACCTTATGTGGTAGATATTATTAGTCTTAGTCCCATTTTCTAGATGCTAAAACTAATAAGGTAGAAATAGATGATTCACCAAAGTAACAGTAGGTGTTTGTAACACATACTGTTCTGGCTGGCAATGTGGTATAACAAATTCACAAAACTTTATACCATTAAACAACCACAATTTTATTATGCTCATATATTCCGTGGGGGAAGGACTAGAGCACTATACAAAAAGATTGTTTCCCTCCATGGTATCTGGTGTCTTAGATGGAAAATCCCAAATGATTGCTACTGAAATCCTCTGGCGTCTTCTTAATTTATATGTTTTGGATCTAGGCTGGTATGAAACAAAAATTAGGTCACCTGGGATGGTTGATTGGAGTTTCTACATATGGCCTCTCCATATGGCTTGGGCTTCCTCACAGCATGGAGACCTCAGAGTAGTCCAACTTCTTAGAGCAGCTCAGAACTCCAAAAATTAATGTTCTAGTGACAAAGATAGAAGCTGCACGATCTTTATAACATAACCTTGGACATCACTTACCATCATTTCATACTCTAATGGTCAAAGCAATCACTAGCCCAACTGTGTTCAAGGCAAGAAGACATAGACTCATTTTCCATGAGAGAAATGTCATGGACGTTGCAGCTATGCTTTATAGCCAACACACAAACTGTTAGACCTGATGCTACGTTTGTGTCTAGATGTTGACAGCTGTTACTTACTCCATCAAGAGTACAATGTGGCTTTTGAAAAGCTCAAAGCTCAGAGTATGAACCACTTGAGGCACTTTCTCAGTACTTGTGAGCCCAGCCCTTGGCAGCATTGCCATCTTGGAAGCTATTTGCATTCACACTTATGCAATTTCTCTCCCATGAATATTCAGGTTCCCACTCACTTGCCTGGGCCTTTGTGTGCCTGTGTGTGTCCATGTGAACGTGTATGCCTGCATAGTATCAGCCTCTTCTGTCTTCATCATTCCACCCTCCTACTTCATTTTCCTTCCCCGCTTTTCCCTTCTACTTCTTTCTTTCCAGTGGATTCAATTAGTTCTCTTTGCTGCCTTAGCAATAACACAGTTCCCTCCGCAGCATTTGAATGAGTCTCTCTCATTATTTCATTTAGATTATTGTTATGTTTGAAAACTTCAGGGCAGGGCAGGCAGGAGGAAAGGAATGTTAATTTGCAGGGAGTCCCCATTGTGTGGTGGAAGTGCTGTGGAACAGGAGCCAAGAAGCTGCCACTTGATGTACTCATAGATACATAAAGAATTGATGAGTGATGCTTAAAACTGCACAACTCCTGTGTCTGCTCCTGCTGAGACCCATGACCTTGCAGGAGAGAGCAGTTGCGCAGGTTCTGACCATGGCCTGGTTTGCAATGGCTGATTGCCACAACTCCTTTTGCCTTTTGAATAGAGATATTTCCTCTGAAAGTGCATGTGTGCGGATGTGGATGGATGTGTGTATTTATGTGTGCTCATGTGTGTATGTATGCATGTGGCTTCATTCAGTTTCCCTCCATACACTCCTACTATGGAGATGCTCTTTCACTATGGCCATCACTGGGAAAATGCAGTAGGTGGCAGAGACTGTGCTTAGTATCCTTGTAATTTGACTCACAGAATGTCAGAGGATGTTACACAAAGCAAGGAATTAAGCTCCGTGAGTGCTGGAGTGACACTGATTATGTAGGAATGACATATAAATAATTACAAAGCACTCAGGGTTTTTGTTGGTAATCTGTGTTTGGAGTCCCCTTTCAGGAGTTTGAAATGTCATCATGTAGCTGAATAGTGCTAACAGACCTGCATTTCACTCCTGCTTCACACTGTGGTAAACAGGAATCATATTTGTTACTATGCTGAAGAACATCTTAGTGGAAAAAATAAAAAGGGCTGGTGCGGAGTAAGCAGGATTAGATTTAAATCTAATTGCCTTTCCTGTTTTCCACTGCTATTTGGCTTACACACAGTGGTAGTATTTGTGGGAAATGAGGGTTAGTTTGCTTGCTGGAAGGTACAAGGAGGAAAGGCTGGTACTGGGGCAATTGGGAGCAATCCCAGACCACAGTGGAATGAAGAACCCCTGGGAAAGGAGGTCCCTACGTTGTTGTAGATTAGATTGTTTTTTAAAAAATGGCCTTCCTGCTGTGTTTCTGTGACTAGTAAGTTTTAAATCTACTCAACTGCTTCCATTTCCCTTTTTTTTTTTTTTTCTCTCATCCTGAGATTAAATCTGGGACTGTCTGAAAGCTTTCAAACTGGAGAATGGATCAGACCAGCTTTGGAATACAAGTGGAGATTGGACTAGGAAGGTACCTCTCCATTCATTATTCGATGAATAAATATGTCACACAAAGAGAAGTTTCATGACAGACTCTGGGGTCACAGTCACTAATTATGCCAACTAATTATCAAGTCAAGGTGTTGGGCTCTTTAGCTTTAGATAAATTTCACAACAGCAAGTGGCCAACTGAATGGGCCAATTGAAAACTATTATTAATAACATGAAGACATAAAATGGAAATGCTTTGGGAGGGGGTGTGGATATGTGTACTTGGACAAGAAAGGCCATTTTGCTCATGAAAAATGAGGCCTTAGAGTTGTGTAAGAATGAGGGAAAATTTTAGTAATTAATCACATTCGTCATAATGAGAAGAGGAAATCAACATGATAAAAGGATTTGTCTGAACAGATTATAGGCAAATTTAAAAGAGGGAGGAAAAAAAGGCAACAAAGGGCATTGCTGGCTTGGGAATTGTGCTGTTTAAAAATCCTCAATCATTCTTACAATCAATTCTACATTTTCTCAATAGCCACATGAAACACAGCTCTCTCTTCATTGTCTTAGATTAACCACTAATGGCAAAGCATACATTAAACAAAGTATTGAGTATTTGTCTTCCAAAAATACACTTAAATGTTGTTTATTTCCCCGATAGGTCTGCTATGATGCATTTAGGTGCCATATTGCTAACTACATACTGTACTTTAATATCTGCACCAGCTAGTCTTCAACTGCCTTACTTAGGAAGCAGCTGTGCTGGGGCCCTACAATTACAGATAGAGTTTTTCTCATAAACTGTTTAATTGTTTGCTTCTGGAAACAATTAGACTGACGGTATTATAGAGGGAGTGTCGTATTGCAGGCAGCAGTCCTCTTTATGAGTTTTCTTAGCAAAATGCCATGTTGGCATATGTTGGACCCACGAAGAAGATTCAGTTAGATGGTGACCTGACCTCCAAGAAAATTGTGCTCAACAGTATGACGGCTCAGTAGAGGCCTCCCTGGAAAATGGCTCTGCCAAGGGGAAGTCAGTCTATAAATAAGAGCTGTCCTGGCATGGGTTGCTTCTGATGAGAATGGCACTAGGTATGGATGACACTTTTTCCCCTCTGCTACAGTGGTGGTAAACCTTGTAGTTTTCTTCAAGGCTGATTCAATAGCAGAACATTATCATAATTCATCATTCATGACGTTTGTCCAACTTGAGACATTTTCACGGGGCTGATGGTTTGCAAATCCCTGGGAAGTAAATTGCTCTGGGAAGGAGTCAGATGTGTTGATATCTTTCTTTCATAGTCCAGGTCTCATAACATTGGTGATTGATGGCCAGAATGGCCTCACAGCTCCCTGGTGCTGGTGCGTTTCAGTTGGGTGTTTAGTTTGTGGGAGATACTGTGTTATGTGTTATTCATGCATGATTATCTCATTTATTCCTGAGAAGCTCTTTATGCATTTGTGTTATTATTTTCATTTGAAAGGTGAGGAAACAGAGGCTTAGCAAAGTTAAGTGCTGGTGTGTTCAAGATCACTTAGTGATATCAAGTAACGAGTCCTCATCTCAAGCCCAGGCCTCTCTGGCTCTAACCCCCTGGCTTTTCTCAACGGTAACATACAGTTTCCTGAATCTTAATAAGGAAAGGAGATTTCTTATTCCCAGTGTTGTCTTTTATGCCACAAGGCCAATAAAATCACCAAAGAAATGGGTTCCACTTATTTTTTTAATTGCTTATTTCTTCTGTTACAACTCAATAAATTTATTAAATTTTCCCATATTTATTCAGCATCTACAATGTGTCTGACACAATGGTAGGTATAGGTTTATAGCAATGCCTTCATGCAATTTGCTAGTGGAGGCAAGTGGGAGGCATAAAATAAACAGGTAAACAGAAATATACAATGTAATTTAAGACAGCCAGAATCGCTAACAAGGACAATAATGTAATAATTATTGACTTGGTTGTGGTTCTTATGATGGGAATGGTTGAGCAAGACTTTTCTGAGGAAGTTTTATCTGAGTTGAAGCCTGAATCATGAGAAAGAGCCGGTCTTATAAAGAGCTGGGGAAAGGGCAAGTTCAAAGTTCTTAGTAATGAAATGAGCTTTGTATCTTCTAGCTAAGCTAGAACTTAAAGCCAGAGTGTCTAGACTAATCCATGGCAGCTCTATTTAAGGCCCTGGTAAGGAGCCTCCAATCACACACTCCATACAGCTACCCATCCACTTATCCATCCATCCACCCACCCCACCCATCCATTCCCTTACCCATTCATCCACCCAACCACATATCTGTGGATTCATTCACCTACCACCCATCCATCTATCCATCCATCCATCTACCCATCCATCCACCCATCCACCTACCCATCTGTACTAGCTCATTCTCATGCTGTTAATAAACACATACCCAAGACTCGGTAATTTATAAAGGAAAGGGGTTTTAATTGACTCACAATTCTGCATTGCTGGAGAAGTCTCAGGAAACTTAACAATCATGGCAAAAAGCACTTCTTCATAGGGTGGCAGGAGAGAAAATGAGTGCCCAGTGAAGGGGAAAGCCCCTTATAAAACCCTCAGATCTCCTGAGAACTATCACTATCACAAGAATAGGATGGGGGAAACCACCCCCATGATTAAATTATCTCCACCTGGTCCCTCCCACAACACATGGGGATTATGGGTACTACAATTCAAGATGAGATTTGGGTGGGGACATAACCAAACCATATCACCATCCATCCATCCATTAATTCATCCACCCATCCATCCATTCACCTACCGATCAACTTGCCCATCCATCCATCCATCCATCCATCCATCCATCCATCCATTCATCCAACCATCTGCCTATCTGTCTACCCATCCAGGTACCCATTCATCCACCCACCCAGTCATCCATCCATCTATCCATCATCCATCCATCTGTCCATCCATCTGCCCACCCATCTACCCTCGTATCCATCCACTCAGCCAACTATCCATCCATTCATTTATCCATTAATCTGTCCATCCATTCATCCATCCACCCCTCCACCCCTCCACCCACACATCCATTCATTCAACAAGCAGTCACCTAGTCCTACTCCACAAGTCCCCTTGCTAACATGGAAATCACAGAGATCAATAGGGCATACTTCTTGCCTTTAAGAAACTCCATACTATTAAAAGAGTCAGAAATTAATACAAATAATATGAAAGTGTGTTCATAATGTAATGCTCAGGAGACTAAAGGAGCCTGAGAGAGGCAACAATAAACTGTGGAGGTGACATTCTGGGCATGCTTTGGAGGAGTATTTCCAGATAGAAAAAGAGGAAGAGGAAATAGCATGCCCAAAGACCCAGATTTTGGAAAAACCATGGCGTGCATAGAGAGGTTTGAGGGTGAATGGCTGACACAGGGTAGTGCTGGGAGATGAGGATGGAGAACCTTGTAGATCATGTGGTTCTAGGTCAGAGGTCATCAAATGGAAGTAAGAGGCTGTAGCCTTTTGGCTTGCAGGTATGCTTTCTTTACCTTGGCCTGAGGTTTTAAAAGAATACATCAATTTCTTAATGTTTAATTAGGACATCTTTTACATTACTTAGATTTCTAGCTTCTCTTAGAAAAATCAGAAAATTTGGCCACACTGTACCCATATTTCTGTAAGGTTACAACGGGCTGGCCATCAAAGCAAAACTGCCCTCTTCAACTGGGGCATATGTTCCCTAATTTTCCGGGATCCCTGCCCTTTCCAACTGTATTCCCAAAATTAATGCTGAGTATCAGTTTTCTTTCATCATCACAATGGCACTATTGTCTTATAGTAAAGAGGAAAGTGAAATATTTCCTTGACTTATGTCTTCATCAGACACAAAAGGAGGCAAACAAAAGCTAGTTTGAGAGATCTATCTGATTCAAGAACAGTAAAAGAGAAAATACATTTTTTTGTGGAAGTGAAGAATATTCCTTCATCTTTAATATGCAAACAAAGTATGTCGTTGTGGGAAGGATACAACTCTAGGTGGTGTTATAGAAACACACACACACACACACACACACACACACACACACACACACACCCCGCCTGCCTTATTCCTTTCTGTTACATGGTTGGTCTTCAAACACATGTGAGTCTGTGACCATTACTGCAAGGATGGGAGAATCTTGAAGGATTTTAAGCAGGGGAGAGATACAAATATTGTTTGATCAGTGGTTTAGTAAAATCACTCTGGTGGCAGTGAGGAGGGCTGCAGAAGATGATGATGATTTTGCAGTGGGAGGTGAGTGCAGGGTACATCTAAAAGCTGAACTGTTAAATAGAAAGGCTGTTACAATGATCCAGTTGAGGGATGATTAAGACAAGACAGTGGCTGGAGTTGTTGAGAGCAAGGGCAAGACTGATAATTTAGACCATGCATGAAAGTGATGAATCACATGACAACCATTTGAGTCCCTTCCCATGCTCTGATTTCACCCCAAAGAAGATCGCAGATCTTCAAATTCAATATTGACCACAAACCTTCCTGCATAAGTAGAGGCATCTGCAGCCTCTTGAAACCTACAGTACATCCTTGCAGTGAAACTGCTTTGTTGATAAAAATGATCCCTGTGTGAAACAGATGTCACTGGTGCTGGTGCAGAGAGATGAGGAAAGATAAAGAATTACAGTGGAGTTGAAAACACTGTTAAAAAAAAAAAGACCTAACAGCATAGCACAGCAAAGAAGCAAAACTGCTTTGAAGCTACATATTTTTTCCACACCTGACAGTGAAAACCTGTGAAACTTCATACTTCATGGAAAAAACTGAAGTGAAATGTGTTACAGTAGCTCCCTTCAATTTGCGCTATACATATATCTTATCTCTTTAATATGACCAAGAGCAACCTGAGGGAAGGTACCTAGCCCTATGTCTCCTAGCTTATTTTAATAACCCTGTGCCTATGTTTATAAATAAATAAATCATTTTTTAAAATAAATTAAATCAAATCAGTTTTCTGATACAGAACTGGCATGTAAGGCTGAGCAGGTTGTGCACAAAATAGTGTCCTAGGAGGACACTATTTACATAGATATCATTGTGAATAGTGTTCTCTAGATTTTTGCCATGGTTCAGCCTGTGTAACTGTACTTGGCAGCCTTATTAGATTAGATCCCAGTACCACATTATTTTGATTACTGTAGCTTTGTAGTATATTTTGAAATTGGGAGTTGTGAGATCTCCAGCTTTGTTCTAATGAAAACTTTTAAAAACCTTGGTTCAAGTTATTTAACTACTTTGAGCCTTATGTTCCTTATCTTTATAGCCATACCTAATTTTATCACACTTCACTTTATTGCACTTTGCAGATATTGCATTTTTTACAAGTTGAAGATTTGTGGCAACCCTGCATTGAGAAAGTCTATAGGCATCATTTTTCCAGCAACGGGTGCTCACTTTATGTCTCTGTGTCACATTTTAGTAAGTCTTGCAATACTGTAAACCTTTTCAGTATTATTATATATAATACATAATATAATAATATATTATATAATATATATAATAGAGAGAGTGTAAAAATAATGAATGTGTCCTCCCATCATGCCCTGGTCATATGTTCTGGAATTTCCATCCCTCTTCCTTTTCATCTTGTCAGGTGTCTAATTTAGAGGGAACATCAAACTCTGCAGTTTTTCTTCCTGGAGGCTACCATGGGGGCCATCTAGATGCAGATATCTCGTCGGGTGGGGCTTTTAGAGAATCAGAACTTCTAGGGGTCAAGGACTGAGCCTGTCTTGTAAACTGTAGAGTTCCAAGCTCCCTTGATGGCACCTGCACATTGAAGAATCACAGTAAGCATTTAGAATTTATGTTCCTGGGTTGGGCCTTTGAATGGAAGGTAACTTTAGTTCTGTAGAGAGATGTTATCTTCTAAGCGGCACACAATCCCTGTGTGTGTCTTCCCCCCTGCCTCTCTCCAGAGCCCGCAGAATAACTTGCAGCATTATCAGTCTGTCACAAAAAGATTCCTCCTGCACCTATGATGAGATAAGGGAGATACCTTGGTTACCCCTGTTCTCCATTTCCTCTAATTCTCTCCACCCTCAAACTGGAGAGAGAAATAAGAAGTTCTGAATAGAAGAGGCGCTTCCTGCTTCTTTTTTACCCACTTAACAATGTCTTTGCTCTAACCATTATATCATTCCCATTCGATACTAGTATTGATCCTGTCATTGATTGTCTTTTTAGCTATTTCTAATTGGTTACAAATGTTAATCATGGTCTTTCTGCCTAACAGATTGTTTCTGTTATCAATACCTGTGCTCAAATTGCCATAGCTTTGTAGTTTTAACCCATTGTCAGGACTGTTGAGCGCACCCCAGCTTGCTGTCTCTTATGTCATTGAACCAAGGGTCCTTCTTTCCATGTGGGTGTAACTGCCTGGGGCCTCAAGGATGCCTAGGCCTGGGCTTTCTCATTTATCTGAACTTCAGAAATGGATAGTTCATTGACTGATCCTCCATCCCCTACAAGGATAAAAAGACCACCTTGGCTCAGAGCACCACAGCCACCTATGCTGCCTCTTTTATGCCATATGAAGGGAGATAGAGAGTGTTTGATTTGAGGCTTGGTGGCTCACGCCTGTAATCCCAGCACTTTGGGAGGCTGAGGCGGGCAGATCACCTGAGGTTGGAAGTTTGAGACCTGCCTGACCAACATGGTAAAACCCTGTCTCTACTAAAAGTACAAAAATTAGCCGGGCGTGGTGGTGCACGCCTGTAATCTCAGCTACTCGGGAGGCTGAGGCATGAGAATCACTTGAACCCGGGAGGCAGAGGTTGCAGTGAGCTGAGATCACACCACTGCCTTGCAGCCTGGGTGACAGAGTGAGACTCTGTCTCAAAAACAAAACAAAACAAAACAAAACAAAAAAAACCAGAAAAACAAAAAACTCAAAATGAAAGTGTTTGATGTGGATGATCTAAATAGTTGTAGCCAGGGAAACAGAGGGGCCTTCCAGGTGCAAATGAAGAACCTAGAAAGGTTAGCATGGCTCAGAGATAGGTTGCTTAGAATAGGAATGGAGGGGCTGCAGTCATTCAGGTGACTGACAAATGATCAGAGCTCTTTTAATTAAAGCAATTTACTAAAAATTAAAACAGCTTGCAGTTAGAAATAACTTACTCTGCCCTGGGCACTGTGTTAAGGGCTATGTATGAACAATTTAGCTTAATCTTCCCAATAGTCCTTCCATCCTTCCATGTTGTCACATAGTAGCTTCTGTTCATCTTCCAGGCACAGTGCAAGGTGCTGGGATGCTAAGACAAGCAAAAGAAAACAGCGTTTCTGCCTTGAGTAGCTTGCAGTCTGGTGGTGCAAACTTGAAATGAAATGACCACACACATCATGTGGACAGGTGCCAGGAAAGGCGAGGGCCACAGATAGCAGAGATTATAATGGTGGAGAGGGGGTTGACCCCATCAGGAGGTTCGAGTTGTGACTGTTAGCTGAGAGCCGAAGGATGGAGTTCCATGTTAGAAGAGAGGAGGGAGAGGCTTCCTTAGAAAAGGAAACAGCCAGTGAGGCTCAGTGGCCCATGCCTGTCATTCCAGCACTTTGGAGGCTGAGGTGGGGAGGATCGCTTGAGGCCAGGAGTTGGAGACCAGACTAGGCAACATAGTGAGACGCCATCTCTATGAAAAAAATTTAAAAAATTAACCAGACGTGGTGGTGGGCTCCTGTAGTCCCAGCTACTCGGGAGGCTGCAGTGAGCTATGATGACACCACTACACTCCAGCCTGGGCGACAAAGCAAGACCGCGTCTTAAAAATAATAAAGAGAGAAAAAAGGAAATAGCCACAGAGCAAGAGAATGGTGAGTATGAAGGAGTAAAACCTTGTGAGGTAGGAAGTAGTGTTTCCCTAGCTTATAAACAGGAAAACTGAGGCTAACAGAGATGAAGGTGAAGGTCAATGGCATCTCCAGGACTTGAACTTCGATCTGGAAGACTTTGTGAGTCTATGAGGGCTGCCATAGCCCTAACCCTAACTCTAACCCTAACCCTAACCCTAACCCTAACCCTAACAGTTTGTTTAGGGCTCAACAACACTGTTAAAGCCACTGGGTGCCTTAAAAAGCAGAAATTAATTTTCTCACAGTTCCAGAGGATGGAAGCTCAAGATCAAAGTCTCAGAGAGGTTGGTTTCTTCGGAGGCCTCTCTCCTTGGCTTGCAGATGATGCCTTCTCACAGTGTCCTCACTTGGTCATCCGTTGGTCTGTGTTTTCTCTGTCTAATCCCTTTTGTTGTAAGAACACCTGTCTGTTGGATTAGGACGCACCCTAATGACCCCATTTTTTTTTTTTTTTTGGGTGGAATCTCACTGTGTCACCCAGGCTGGAGTGCAGTGGAGCAATCTGGGCTCACTGCAACCTCCACCTCCCTGATTCAAGCAGTTCTCCCACCTCAGTCTCCCAAGTAGCTAGGATTACAGGCAGCTGCCACCACACCTAGCTAATTTTCGTATTTTTAGTAGAGATGGGGTTTCTTCATGTTGGCTAGGCTGGTGTCGAACCCCTGACCTCAAATGATCCGCCCTCCTTGGCCTCCCAAAGTGCTAGGATTACAGGTGTGAACCACAGCACTGGGCTCTAATGGTCCCATTTTAATCTTAATTACTTCTTTGAAGGTACTGTCTCTAAATACAGTCACATTCTGAGGTACTAGGGGTTAGGACTTCAACATACAATGTTTATTTTGTGGGGAGATATAATTCAGCCTGTAACAGTGACCTTCTCTAGGAGAGTCTTGGAATATTCTAAGAAAGTGGAGCAGAGCTGAAGGAAGTTAATGCTGAGGCAGAACCTAGGTAGAACAACTGCATAAGCCCCTGATAAAGGACTCAGAGCAAGGGTGTGTAGCAAATAACAAAAGGCAAGCCAGATGGCGGAGAGAGAGTGATTGCAGCTTGCCAGGGTGAATGCATGCATGGAGACCGACCTCCCCATCAGGCCCCAGAGCCGAAAGGAGTCAGGTTGGAATCAGGGGCGAGCTGGGTGAGGCTCAGGTCTTGGGGACACCAGGGCCTGGTCAGGACCTACCTGGTGGATCTGCTGCAGTCATATCTTGTGCATAATTTCCAATCAAGTCCATCACCATGCATCATTACACAGCTGCCATCCAACTCAGGGGGCTCTGGACCTGCCCTGCTCAATAGGACATTCTGTGAGGATGGAAATGTTCTCTGTGCTGTCCAAAAGGGTGGCCACTGGTCCCAGGTGGATGCTGAGTCCTTGAAATGTGTTTAGTGTGACTGTGACTGAGAGTTGACTTTTACTTTTACTGAAGAGTTAATACATTTACATTATTTAAAAGGCCACATGTACCTAGCAGCTACCATCTTGGAGAGCATGGTCCTGGACAGTCAACCTCAGCCTAAACTGATAGGCAGGTCAGCCAGGAGAGGTTTGGCATCTCCATCAACCAGGCTGGGAGTTGACTTTGTTGGATGGAGAAAGTCATCCACATAAGCCTAACATGAAGATTGAGCTGAGAAACGGATGGGAACCAGATCTTGAGAGTCGGTTCTCCAATTTCACCTTCTAAACAAAAGGCAGAGCATTTGCACACTCATTCATCCAACAGAGATCTCCTGAGTGCCTCCTCTGTGTCTCTGCTCTTACACCTCTGTTGTGCCCCACGGGCATAATAATCATGATCTGATTATAACATTAACAGAGGGGTCGCCACGTGCCAGCTACACACTCTTTCTGTATGTACTAATTTAATCCTCATGGTGATCCTCTGAGGTAGATATTACCTTTCTCATTTTATAACAGGGGAAAGTGGGTTTTGGAGAGGTTGAGTGACTTTCTCAGTGATATGGACTGAATGTATGTGTTCCCCCGAAATTCATAGTTTGAAGCCCTTACCCCACTCAGGGCAAAGGTGATGGGAGATGTAGCCTTGGGGAGTCACTTAGGTTTAGATGAACTCATAAGGGTGGAGTCCCCATGATAGGATTAGTGTCCCTCTGAGAAGAGGAGGATCCATGAAGCCATAAGAGGATGTAACCGGGAAAGGGGGCCCTCATTGAGGAACTGACTCTGCTGGCACCCTGATCTTCTAGCCTCCAGACCATGAGAAATAAACGTTGGCTGTTTAAGCCAACAGAGTCTATGGTATTTCGTTACAGCAGCACAGCTGACTGAGACACCCAGGTACTTGGGAGAGGCAGGATTTGAACCTGGGTCAGTCTGATTCCGGAGCCCATACTCATCTTCAAAGTACTTTTTTGGAATTTCCCACTGGAGAGGGGGTGTGGGTGATGGGCATGGACTGGGAAGTTCCTTGAAGAGCAAAGACCCAGAACATCTTGTTGACTTCTGGAGATGCTGTTACTTGCTAGACCAGCCGACAGAAGGAGGGTGCTGGGGCAAGGCTTTCAGAGGCATTGGCAAGGGATTTCACTCCAGCAAAAGCCAAGGGGAAGCTGACTGAAAATGCCAAACGTGGCCAGGCGTGGTGGCTCACACCTGCAACCCCAGGACAACTGCAACCCTAGCACACCTGCAACCCCAGCACACCTGCAGTCCCAGCACTTGGGAGGCTGAGGTGGGAGGATTGCTTGATCTCAGGAGGTTGAGATCAGCCTGGGCAATCTCAACCCTGGAGAAACCCTGTCCCTACTAAAACAAACAAACAGACAAACAAACAAAAAACCACCCGACGTGCACCTCTAGTCCCAGCTACTTGGGAGGCTGAGATGGGAGGATCCTTTGAGCCCAGGAGGTTGAGGCCACAGTGAGCTGTGATTGTGCCACTACACTCCAGCCTGGGTGACAGAGCAAGACCCTGTCTCAAAAAAAAAAAAAAAAAAAAAAAAAGAAAGAAAGAAAATGCTCAACCAGAAGGGCCAGGTGCCCAGGCCCAGGCACAGACCCAAATCTGCTCAGCTGCTAGCTTCTGAAATGCATGTTGGAGACAAGAGACAGACACCAGGGTACCCAGGAGCCAGGAAGCCAAAGAGCTGGTCTTGTCTACCTGATTTTGACTGTTTCCCACACCCTTAACCCCTCTGGCAGCTGCACCATTTCCATCTCAGAGGAGCAATCCACTCAGGTAGCAGGCTGCCTGCTAAGAAGGCTGCCACTACCCCAGGCAAGGTCACGTGAAGTCTAAGAGTTATGGCAGGAAAACTTCAGGTTTATAGGAGAAACTTGCCTTTGGGGAAGCTGTGGCACCTTTTGATTTCAACGGCTGTTTTGCTTTCTCCTCAACTGCGTCTCCAGGATGGAAAACAGCCCAGGCAGAAGGAAATGCCACCTGATGGCTGTCTCCCAAGTCTCCCCCTAGCAGACTTCTACCAGATTATGAGAATGGGGTTTGCAAAAGTAAACACTTGCAGAGCTCTTGGGGAGTGCAGGTCAGACATTTTCCTGCCACATCTAGGCAAACCCTTGAGTGTCAAATTATTCTTGCCTTTACCAAAGATCACCAGGCACTGTGATGGGTGCTGGGATGTAATTGTGTGCAGTAGTAGACACTGTCTAAGTTAAATATCTGAAGGAGGAAGAAGGGTTAGCCATGTGACGTGTGGCTAGGGGAGAGGCATGGAATGTTGCAGGCAGAGGGAAGGAATACGTGCGGGGCTCTGGAGCGTGCATTCAGAGGGAAAGAAATTCATTGTGGACCCCAAAAGCAAGAGGGGCAAGAGGTGTGGCTAAAGACAATGAAGGCTTCAGATGCCACCACATATAAACAGATTGTATTTTATGTTGAGGGCAGTGGTGAGCTGTGGAAGATTTTAAGGCAAGCAAGAGACTTGTTTAGATTTGAATATTTAGAAAAATTTCTCTAGCTGTGGGGTTGGAGAATGGGTTAGATGGGGGACAGGAAAGGGTGCCTGGAGAGCAGTTAAGAACTGTCGTAGGTAGTGGCCTGCACTGAATTAGGGAGACAGAAGCAAGAATGGGGAGAAGTGGATGAATTCAAAAAATGGAGGGGTAGGTTCTAAAGGAGTTGATGAAGGAGAATGCGGCATCCCAGCTGATCCCTGGCTTAGGCAAATGGGTGGAAGGTGGTCCCAGGCAGTGATGCAGGGAGCACGGAAGGAGGAGCAGGTGTGTGCGGGAAGATGATGGATTCTCTTTGGGACATATTGGGACATTGCAGGGAGCTGCCCACAGGCAGTCAGATGCAGAGGTCTGGAACTCAGCGGTTGATCCGGACTGGGGATGACTTGCAGAGCTGCAGGAGAAAGAGAGGGTGAGAAAGGGCATATTTGCACCTACTCTAGGGCAGACACATTTATCGATGTCTTTTAATTTAGCATTCACAGTACAACCCCATTTTACAGATGGGGAAGCAGAGGCACAAAAAGGCCAGGGATCACATACAGCCAGGACATATCCAAGCTTAGATTCGAACTGCACCCAGTGTGTGTGTGTACATGTGTGTGTGCCTGCAACAGTGTATACCCGCATGTGTATGTGCGTGTTTTTTCCCCAAAAGGCAATGCTATCATCACTCTTTCCTGTGCCAGCCACTGTTTGAAAATATCATAGTTGTTTTTGCCAGCTTGGCACATCTCATTGGCTTAATTCTACAGGACATCTAGCTTTGACTGCCCCTAGAATAGGGATGGCACATTGATACCAGAGCTTGGGATCCAAATCAGTGCTAGCTTGATGGATAGGAAAATGAAGGGAGAATAATGTAACCATGAGTGGTGAATGCTAGATTTAGAAGGTTCTTTTTTGCACCCTGCCATATGGGCCACTTCCATGGCCATGAACATAGATCTTGGTGAAATCCTTTTCTACTGAAGATCAGAAAGTAATTCAGCTCAGTGCTGTGTGTGCATGAACTTGCTGTGGTATTATTTGCAGTAAGAGTAACCTGCAAGAGGCTACCTTCTGATCCTGCTAGCTATTTTCCTCTACCTGGAAAAAAAGCTTAGACATAAAAGAAGAGAAATGGCTTAAGAAGAGATGGAGGTGAGCAGAAGAAATAAATAGCCCAGGCTGGTAGCACAGCCATGTTTTTGAGCTCCCTTGACCATTGGAGCATGGCGGAAGGAGAGTCCGTGTGAAACATTTCAAGAAATAGCAGAGAGCAAGACCACAGCCACTGGGCTTCCAGAGGCCGCAGCCGTATTTAAAGTTATGTTTTGATCCTTAGAAGCAGACCCTTTTTTTTGAATGTGAAAAGGAAACGAATCCTGGCGTGAAATTCTGTTCCACTGAATTTATTCTCAAAGATACTCCTGTTCAGTGGGCCAAGGTGTCATGAAAATCCGGAGATGCCGCTGGGAAGCCAATTCTAAGGGATTCAGATTGTCAAGACCCAATTGCCAGGAGCCACTTGCCGCTTCTGCTGAATCCCCGAGTGCCCCTGAATCAAGGGCCAATTCAGAATGGGTTTAGAGCTGGGATTAGGGTGCATGGACCTGGATTCTAAATCAGATCCAAAGGCAGGAGGGACTGCCATTGCATTGGTCAGAGAGATTCAGTGGAGGCTGATTGCATCCTTCTGTGAGTAGGACTCAGGACTGGGGCACATTCTCAGCTAAGGGCTGTGACAATCTTGGAGCCTCTTTTATGCCCCGCCTGGGATCCTGGCTTCAGAGCATTTCTTGGTTAATTTGCCCCTACCAGTCCCAGGGGAGCACCCTCATCTGCTTAACTTAGTAGCATCACCCCCTAGTGGGCAGAGTCCTCTACAACAAACCTCATGTAATTGTTGGCCAACCTGTAGACCTATTTTCTTTGAGTCAGGTGCCCCATGTAGTCCAAGCAGTGGGCCAAGTCAGACAAAGCACGTCACTTTGCTGAGGGGGCTGTGCTGGGAGGGGGTTTGAATGTGGTTGGACCGTGGCTGACTTGCCAGCGTCTCTAGTCAAGGGAGAGGGCTTGGCTCAAGGCTGAGTTGGTGTGTTAGCCAGCCACTGTGGTTAGGGAGCGGTCCCAGAAGAGCACAGTGCATTGATTAGCAAGTCAGAAATCCCAGAATGATACAAATACCTCTTAGGCTCATCTATTCTACTCTGTCAGAGATGTGAGGACATCTCTGGACTTGTGTCAAAGAGCACGGCTCAGAAATAGGCACCATCATCTGGTAGCTGTGTGGTCTTAGGGAGCTTGGTTAATCAGACAGAGCCTCAGTGTCTTACGCTGTGAACTGGGCTATCAACAAGGCCCACCTCCCAGGGTAGTGACGATGAAGTGAGATGAAGGCGTCTCCCCAGTCTCCTGGCATCCAGGAGGCATGGAATAAAGTTAGCCTCCTTCCCGTGAAATACAAGTGGCCGATCAGTACAGAAGGAATTGTAGGAGTATTTCTACCCAGCGACAAATGAGGAATATAACTTGCAGAGATTTTAGTTATTGAAGTCAAAAGAGCTTGGTAGACTATGGCCAAACTTTCTAGGTCAGTACCCAGAGAGAAGAGAATATAGATGGTGTTAGCTGGTGACAATTCTGTCTGTTTTTCCTGTCCACTCACTCACTGTTTGACTTTATTTAATCTACTTGTTTACATATTATCAATTATTTCATCTATTAGTCATCTGTGTGCACACACATCATTTTAAAACCAAGAAATATTTATTGAATGTCTGTTATGTGTTAGACACTGTAATAAACATTGGTGATACAGTGATGAAAAACACCCAAATACCTTGACTTCATAAAGCTTACATTTTTTGGATGGGGGTGCAAGCAGGCGATACAAACAAAATCACTGCAGATGCCTGTAATGACAGTGTAATGAGCAACCACAGGCACTGCTTCAGTTTACCCTCAAGACATCTCTGTGAAGTAAGAGGGTCTTGTCATCTCCATTTTAAAGATAAGAAAAGTGAAACTGAAAAAAATGCATTGATTTTACCAGATACACACACCTAGTCTGGGCAAGAGCCTCCCACTTCCAAATCCTGCATTCTTTTGACTTCCCCATAATCTAACTTCTGGGAGGAAGGAAGAAATGCAGACTGACAGAAAAAAAAGGAAGGTTTTCAAAATATGAGTTTGTAAATGTACGTTAAGGAGTTCCATGAATTGCAAAGGGAAAAAATAGTTCACTCAGTTACTTTTATTTTTATTTCTGGCTTTAAATTCCCATAGCACACTTCCTCTGAGTGGTTGGGGGAACTTTAGCTGCTTGTTTTGCCAGGCAAATATTTATTTATACAGATAAGGCAATGCCATAGTCATCTGCATGGTCGTACTAAAGAAAGTCTCCCCTCTCTCTGGGGTTTTATCATCCAGTGTTCTTGAGGAGTTTCCTCCTTTCTTCTTGGATTAGCCCAGGGGCTGCAATGCAAATACCCAGTGCAAGCAGATGTGTCAAATTAGTGAAGGGGGCCTGGTGGGAATATTGTAAACCTAAGCGAATATGTCTCCTCAGCGGGGTGGCTGAGTCTCAACTCCATCCAGTTCCCATGGGAGGTGGGGGGTGACAGTCCTCAGTGTTGTCAAAACTTCTCATTTTGAAAGAGAAACGTAAGTCAAATATTTTTGTGTAATACCTTCATTTTAAGTTTTAGCTCAGATTCAACAAAACAGAACAAAACTCCCAGTGTGGGCCAAGCCAAACACAGCTACAGGCCATTTTGGACCATAGGCTGAGAGTGTTTGGTCTCTGGATTATGGCAGTTTCTGGTTATGGGATACTGATAACTTCTGAGCACCCACTCTGTGCTCGAGTACTCAGCCATGTCTGGCACATGGCAAACGCTCAAGAGATATTTCCGAATGGGAAGGGAAACTCAAAGAGGCAAAGTCCCATACTCAGGGTTGCACAGCTAGTGAGTGCCAAAGCTGCCACTCAGCTGCGTATGAAAGTGTTCTCTTTGGTTTCTTAATGGTGCCCCAGTCAATTAGTTCATTCCCAATATGCTGTGTCCCTGGCACTGTGCCATCTCTAAGGGTGGGTACATGAATGAGTAGAGTCACATCTTTTCTTCTTGGAACTCATGGTGGAGATGAGAAATTTGAAACTTAAAGCTTGAGCTTCCCATTTTACAGGGGGTGGCAGGGGGGTGCGGGGGAGCAGAAGCCCAGCAGAGAAAGGACTGGTCCTGTGAACATCACATGTCTGGGGTGGAGCAAAATGCAGAGTTGGGTCATCAGTTTTGGAGGCCACTGCTCCTTCTGATGCCCAACATTTGTGCCACTTCTGTCTTTTTTCCCCAATGCATGTCTAAATCAATATGTACGTACACACACATTCATCAGTGCATACCCTTCCAGACTCATTTATTTGCTTATTTTAAAAAATTGACATAACCTTGCTGAATAGGGAGTGTGTCTCTTGGGGAAATCAGACTGATTCACAGGCCCTAGTAGGGCATCTGCATTAGATCCCTCTCTTGTCTCCCCCTCTTCCGTTCCCTCTCTCTCTTTGTTTTGCTTGGTGAACAGACACACAGATGAGCTTGTGGATGATGGGAATTCAGGGCGGGGGATCTCACCAGGTGTGAGCAGACCAGGAGCTGAGACGCCAGAATGTGGCTTAGGGGTGTAGATTGGACATTTTGCAGACCGCATGTGGAGTGGAACAGGGCCTGCTGGTCTTGTGAGTGAGCTCCCTAGGGTAACTTTTGGTCTAAAGCTGTATGGCCTGAATGACCTTCCTGCATTTTGTATTGTAAAAGTTACTCTGGGAGAGTCACTGAGGTCCTCCCTGTCCCAGTGGAGAGGAGAGATGGTTAGATATCAGAAATCAGATTTGATTTGTTTGGCCCTGATGTTTTAAGACAATTTTGAATCAGTGGCTAATATTTTAAAATTGGGAGATGTCATATTAAAAATCTGGATTTCTGGCTTCTTTAAAAGATGGAACAGCATTGGATCCCACTCAGCTGCATCCCACTGGCTCTGGTTGGTAGCAGTCCATTTAAGCAGTTAGGAGCTCTCTAGTTTGCCATAGTCCCCACCATTCCCTGTTGTTGACCTTTGGTCCACTTCACTCACTGATGTGATCTTTGTGGCATCATAAAGGCATTTGAGTTTGTGATCCTGGGTTCAAAACTGTGTTGGGTCAGAACATGAAACCCAGGGCACACATACGAACCTGGAGTCAGCATGGATTGGCAGCAAGAATCAGAGTTCTAGCCTTCGCCAAGCAGGAGACAGCTTGCAAGAGCAAAGTCAGGCGTGCTGGAATCGTGCTACCTCAAGATTTGTTGGGGGTGGAAGGTGAAGGTCTGTCTGTGTGTGTAGGGGTGGGGAGGGTGTGTGGGTGGGTGTGTGTGTGTCTGTGTGTGTGTGCCCACCATGTCATGGAGGTTTGATCTTTCTCACCTCTTCATCCATCTCTCCTTCCCACTACACAGTTATCTCTGCAGTCTTCAGCGCTGGCTCTCAGGTTTGGTAAAGCAGTCCCTAGCTAACAGGACAGGGAGGACCAGGGGTCTTCACTCTCACTGCAGGGCCCTTTGAGTGGCTGTCCATCTAGGCATTTTACCTGTTCTTTGCCTGTCACAATAGTTTTCCATTTGTGATGCTCTGAAATCTGTAGCTGCCTCCTTGAGAGATGCGTGCTCAGCAGGTGGTACCAGGCAGGGCTTTATCCCTCTGTTCCGGCACCAGCGCCCTTCCTATGGAAGGGATTTGAAAAGGAAACCTTGACTTTCTATTGATTTTTTAATAAGCACATATTTAGCTGTTAGTACTTGAAGTACAGGCTGTATTATATTCATCCAGCTAGCAAACAGTGTTTTAATTGATTCCGCTCCCAGAAAATGAACGCAGAGTGTCTGCGGGTAATTCTGCAGCAGCCTCCCTTTGTGTAGATGCCAGAGATGAACCTGATATTTACAAGGTTGTAGCCAACACAGGGGCAATGGGGAGACAACAAGAAGCAAAGGCAGGAGGAGAACCCTCCCTCCTCTCTCTATCCTTCCTCCTTAGACGTCTCTCCAGCCCCTTCTCCTCCTTTCTAGTTCTGTCACCATATTTTTGGGGGTCACTGAAAGGATTTTTTTTTACCCCACTTCTAAGTGCAAAATGCAGACTAGGATGTATTGTTTGGTTGTTAATCTTGTGGGATTTCCAGTAAAGATCGTGGGACCGAGTGCTTAAAATTGCAACAGAACTTAAAAGTTTCAGAATTCATAGTTGCCTCCCACTCGGTGAATATATTTCCCTGCTTTTTCTAGGGATGCCTAGAATTTATAATGCTTTCAACAAGAGATGAATAAAAGTCCCTGCTCCTCCACTAGGACTTCCTAAAGAGTGAGAAAGAAAACATATTCTCCTTTCCTTCAAGTAATCATGGCCTTGGAGATGATAAGTATAATAGCTAGCAGTTACCCACTGCTCTCTTTATGCTGGATGCTGGGCTCAGTGCCTTACATGATCATCTCATTTTATTTTCACAACCACCTTAGGAATTTGGTTCTATTATCACCTCTAGCTTATAGATCGAGAGACTAACACACAAGAGGGCAGGCACCCTCTCTCAGGCCACACACTGAGGAAGGGACGATGCCTGAACTTGAGCTCAGCTCACTCTTTTAAGCCTAACACACTCTACAATGGCTGAGGGGTGCAGTTGGGACATTTTGCAGACCAGGTGTGTGGAGTGGAACAGGGCCTGCCAGTCCTGTGAGTGAGCTACCTAGGGTAACTTTGCATCTGGAGCTGTACGGCCTGAATGGCTGCCCTGCTTTTTGTACATGTATTGATGCATTTCGTTTGGGCTGCTTGCTTCCTGATACATTTCTCTCAACCAATTAAAGCTTAGATGGAAGCTGAATGTTGCAACTGATGAAAAGCAATTAGTTTGGATGGCATTTCTGATTGGCTTCCGTATCATACTATTAATCATAACGGTGAATATTTATTCAGTGCTTATGATGTGTTGGGAACCGTGCTAAGTGTTTTATACACATTGTCACTTTGGGTCCTCAGGATGATCCTGGGATGTGGCTACAGAAGTCACTTGTTATGGTCCAACAACCAGGATTTTTTTTTTTTTTTAAGTTCTGAAATACATGTGCAGAACGTGCGGGTTTGTTACATAGGTATACACGTGCCATGGTGGTTTGCTGTACCTATCAACCTGTCATCTAGGTTTTAAGCCCACATGCATTAGCTATTTGTCCTAATGCTCTCCCTCCCCTTGCCCCCCGTCCCCCAACAGGCCCTGGTATGTGATGTTCCCCTCCTGTGTCCATGTGTTCTCACTGTTCAACTCCCATTTATGAGTGAGAACATGTGATGTTCCCCTCCTGTGTCCATGTGTTCTCATTGTTCAACTCCCATTTATGAGTGAGAACATGTGGTGTTTGGTTTTTCTGTTCCCGTGTTAGTTTCAACAGCCAGGATTTGAACCAGGACTTGGTAGAGTAGGGCCAAACCTCTGGAGCCTGTTCTTAGAACCTACCATCTGGCCACCATGTTGCAACTTCATTTTCTGCTGTTCCCCATCCAGTGCTCTGTCTGCCCCAGCCACAGGACAGCTCCCTGTTGTGGGTTTCACATGCTAAGTGATTTCCTACCCCAGGGCCTTTGCACAGACTCTTCTTTCTGCTTGGTGTACCTTTCCTCCTCCTTTTCCCTTGGCAAACCACACTTCAAGACCTAGTTCAGATGTTACTATGGGAAGCCTTCCTTATCTTCTGGTAGAAAGAACTGGTTGCTTTTTTCTCTGAAGACTTCTCATTGCTCTCCTTAGACTTTGGTGTCATAACTTGTATGCCCCATGTAGTTGTCAATTCTTTGAAGCAGAGAATATAAGGGAACTATCTCACTAGCACTTGCAGTTTATGTTTATTGCAGTCTCCTCAATACCTAGTCCAATGACTGGAACAGAGTAGGTGCTCAAGGGCTTAATAAATATTTGTTGAGTGAATGAGTCTGTGTTCCTAGTGCCTTGGCTGGAGGAGAATAGAACATTGAGTACATACTGTAGGAGCTCAATGCATTTTTATGGATGACTTCTTATCTTTCTGTTCCCTCTCTTTTACCTCTTTTTATCTTCTAGTTCCAAACAGCATTTAGTGGAAGATAGGATAATGTTTCTAGTCTGGGGTTGGCAAACTTTTTCTGTAAAGGGACAGATAAGAATTTTAGGCTTCATGGGCCATATGGTCTCTGTCACACCTACTCAACTCTGCCCTTGTAGCATGAAATAAAACTTTATGTACAAAACAAAAATCTGCTAGATTTGGAACACAAGCTGTAGCTCGTGGACCTTTATTGTAGAGTATTCTTGTCATGACGAGTACTGGAAGATGGTATTTGGGCTTCTCTTATCACAATCAACATTATCTTAGTTGCCTAAACCACAGTCTTAAATTGAGCCTTGAAGAAAGTCTTCTCTGTTTGTTGTCGTGCATAGTGTTTCTCTGAATGCATCATTGATAGCCCATTTAGCTGACATCTTACTAGAGAATTACAGTAGAGTTATGGTTATGTTTTGGAGTCAAATATATTTGGTTAGGATTCTGTGTTTATGCAGTGTGATTCCAGGTAAGTTACAGAGCCTCTCTGATCCTCTCCTTTGTCATCCGTGATACTGGCCCTTAGGTCAGCATACTTATCTCCAAGAGTTTTAATGGGTTGATCCAAGTGAAAATGTTCAGTGTGTTTAGGGATTGAACAAATATTAGTTACTTTATCTTCTTATGGGCTTTTATTCAGAACCTCAGCCTTTCAACTGAAACATGGAAATACACACTGTAAAAGTCAGTGGAGCTCCGAAAGGCCCCCATGTCTATAGGATTCTAGAAAGAGTCTTTGAAAAGTGAGAGACATTTAAGTCTGAGGAATTCAATGCTTCTAACTGTCTCACCATTCTCTTTGAGAGAGAGGGTGAGAAACGTTTGACATTTCATTTTCACACCTGTAATGTTACAAGTCTAATGCAAGCCTGGGAATCAAAGGTGGCTATGACGTCGAGGGATGAAGAAACGGCCATGGCAGGGTAGGTGCTGGACAGACCAAGGTCGAAGATGCCACGTTCAGCTCTGCTAGGCAGGTACCTTTGAAACTACAAGGTATCAAAGGGATTCTTATGAAAATTCTGGGATGGGAAGGAGTAAGTATTGAGATTCTCTATTAGGAAAAACAAGAAATTGGATCAGACAACCATACATAGCGATACATGCCACATACCGTACTTATATACATTCCTCAAGGACTTGTGTGTGGCTTACAGCAACTAAATGTCACACAAAACTGCTGCTGTCTGGTTCCTCATCTACCCACACTTCCCCAGTTTTGTTCCCAGACAGGATCTCTGCACAGCATTCTCAAATGTCTCTGTTCAGTTCAGGCTGACTTCTGTGTTCCTCAGCTCCAGCACCTCCATATTTTTACTGCTGAACTTTGGTGGCCTTCGATATTTTATGTCCTGGGAGTGGGGTCTACCGTGGCTTGGAAGACTGAGATGCTCCTTCCTGTCCAGTCCCATTGTTTTTGGTTCCTAATACTACAGAACACTTAAAACTTGAATTTGCCTTGGTTGTGAATTTGTCTCCCTAATAGATGAAAAGCTCCTTGAAGACAGGGGTTGTACCTCATAAACCCCTTTAACTCTCATCCCTAGCATGGTGTTTGGCACTTAATAAAGGTTTGATGAGTGTTGCTGAATTTGAAAATAGTAAGTTATTTATCAATTTGGAGACACTTTCAAGTAGACAAACTGAAAACATGTTGAAATGGTGGCGATGCAGGAAAACAGGTTAAAAAAATTCAATAGCTTTAGGGATAAAAGTGGTTTTTGGTGACATGGATGAATTGTATAGAGGTGGACTCTGGGCTTTCCATGTACTTGTCACCGAATATTGTACATTGTACCCAATAGGTAATTTTTCATTCTTCACCCCCTGCCATCCTCCTCTCTTCTGGGTCTCCCGTGTCGATTATACTACTCTGTATGCCCCTGTGCAAAACAGATTTTGTGCTGACTTCAAAATAGAGTGACCTGTCCCTTTAAACCAGCCCGCCTAAACCCCTGATGAATCTGACTATCTCGGTGGCCAAAGCAACATCACTAGAGACTTGTTGCAATTGGTTGTATCATTGTCATTCCAAATGTCTGTTTTCTGGCACTTTCTTGTGGGAGCTCCTAGGAAGACAGCAGTCCCTCCAGAAATACCCCAGTTTCTGAAAGTTTTGTTGCTAAGAACTAGTCCCTGGCCATGCAGATAAATAAGTAAGTGATAGTGTGATTGGGGAACAGGATGAATGAGTTAAATGAAGTACTTTGTGGAAAGTAATTAATGTTCAGTAAGCGTGAGCTATTAAATCAGGGTAAACAGCCACAGTGAGAGTGCTTTGGATGGTTTCACAGTTTGGGATTTAGCAAACATTGACCAGCTGCCTATGTGCCAGGCACTTCCTTAGTTGGTTCAAGACCTTTTGAGATAAACATTACTATTCTTTTCATTTTATAGTTGGTAAAACCAAGGTTCAGAAGATTAAGTAACTATCCCAAGACTTACAGCTCAAGGGCTGGAGCAACTAAAATTCAAACTCAAGTATTCTGCCTTCAAGAAGCAGTCTCTTCCCTTGCTACAGCAATGGTGGTTTAGACCAAGAACCCTAAGGCCAGACTGCCTGGCTTTAATTCAGACTCTGTTGCTTATGAACTGTGTGACCTTGGACAAGTTACTTATTAATATATCTATACTTCACTTTCCTTCTGCAAAAAATGAGGATAATAATAGCTTCTACCCCAATATGTGGATAAAATAATGCAATGTGTAGGAAGTGCCAAGTGTGCGTGGCATACTATAGGCACTGCGTAAGTATTCATCATGATTACATTGGACCACCTCTTCTACATGCAGTACCTACATGATCTATTAGTTGTGTAGTTTCACCTTCAGAATCTTGATGGGCCAATTGACTGACAGCAGTCTGCTTGCATTCCACAATGCACTCTTCACCCACTGTCCCTGTCCCCAGCAGCACTGAATTTCCAGGGATGCAGACACCTTTGCGTCATAATGCCTCAGCTGATAGCATGGCATCTGGTGGCTTTGTTATTTTTCTTCTGCAAGATTATGCATCTCAGGGATTTCTCTGTTAGCATTGACTAAACAGAGTGTTATTTATGCAGGGGCCTTGGTGACTGAGTCGCTGTCACACCTACCACGTTTATGTATAGTTCGTGAACTGGCAGATTGATCCATCAAGGGTTCCAGGAGCAGAAGTGCATTTCATTCTGTTATTCTATGAAGACCTTGGCGACGCTGTCTGTTTGATGTGTCGGAGAATGGTTTGCTAAGGGCCTCTGGCTTACGGGACATCAATACTGAGGATTCTGGAGAATGGATTTGGACAATAAGTGTTGTTGGCATGTGTCTGCAGGATGAGCAGCTGTTGCTTGCCTCTTGCCTTCCCATAAAAAAGACAGCACATGACTGCAGAATGCTCTGTGGCTGAAGGGACACTGATTCTGTCATTAAAAGACATCAGGGCTTGTTCTATGGTTTACTAGGAAAAACCCTTTCTGTGCCAATTCAAGCATCTCACCTAACCACTTGTTGGCCCGTTAAGTACAAAATGAACTCCAGACTCCTTAGCTGACATCTAAAGCCTTTATGATCCCAGGTGCCCCACATCTTGCTGTGTCTGAAAAGTCACTCCATCCCCACCACATGCACCTCATAATCACTTTCCCCTGAATTCTTGACTGGTCTCCAGATAGCTTACAATTGCTCACAACTTTTGTCTGTGCACGTGTTCTTCTTTTTTCTGAATGCTCTTCCTCCTCTTTGTCAATGGCAAACTCCTACTTCTTCAAAACCCAGCTCCAATAGCACCATGCTTCTGCAAAGCCTCTAAGCAGCATTACTTGCCTTCTCTTCTGTCCCTTTCCTCGATGCTCTTCTCTGCTGTGACTGTGAATCCACTTTCTTTTTGTTATGTCTCTTCATCAGATCAAATTCCATGATGGCACAGACCATTTATCTTGGAACTCCTCATACAGTCTTAGTCCTGTGTTTTCTTGGCAGGAATGAAAAATGAGTTAGAAGTCCTGATTTGAAGTCTGGTTTCTGCAGAGCCATGCACACTTGGTGAAGCTCAGCTTTGAGTCCAGCAGTGGTATTTTGCCAAAAAAGTTAGCCTCTTCCTCTCAGTCCAGGAGTCTGGCCTTTGGTTGTCTTGCAACCTTAGTACTGATGGCTGGTTCCTCCTCTTGACTCCTGTACCTTGATTTGGCTCAGAGTTTTTCTACATAGTGATGTAGGAACATGAGGCGGGTGACACAATCTCAGTCCTCAAATGCTTGGCTCAGTCACACTGGCTATGACTGTGAAAGGAATATATGTTGGGCCCCCAAATCACTAAGTTAAAGGGAAAAGTCAACCTGGGAACTGCTTAGAGCAAACCTGCCTCCCATTCTATTCAAAGTTACCCCTCTGCTCACTGAGATAAGTGGATGTCTGATTGCCTCCTTTGGAGAGGCTCATCAGAAACTCAAAAGAATGCAACCGTTTGTCTCTTATCTACCTATGACCTGGAAGCCCCCTCCCCACTTTGAGTTGTCCTGTCTTTCCAGGCTGATTCAATATTCATCTTACATATGTTGATTGATGTCTCATGTCTCCCTAAAATGTATAAAACCAAACTGTGCTCTGACCATCTTGGGCAAATGTTGTTAGGACCTCCTGAGGCTGTGTCACGGGTGCACATCCTCAACCTTGGCAAAATAAACTTTCTAAATTAACTGAGGCCTGTGTCAAATTTTCAAGGATGATCATGCCTACCAGAGAAAAAATGATCAGATACTGTGTGCTCAGTATATTCTCAGATACACACACTCAGCACATTCCCTTTTATCTGAAGCTCAAACCCTTCTACAAATGTTCTTCAGTTCTTTCCTTGTTCCATCTTTTCTCTCCTGGCATCAAGAATATTTAAACTCTAAAATCGCTTTCTCTGTATCATTTCTAAGTTTCTACATATCTTGGAGACTGAGATGTCATGTTCTTGCTGACTAAGTCATGTTTGTCTAATTCTACTGATTGAATATGTTCTGTTTTTACTAACAAAATATAACAGAGATATCCCCAATATGCATGCCCTCATTACAGAATACTTTTTTCCATTACAGGATACTTTTTTCCATGGTTATTATTTATCCAGTATTTTCTCTTCATTTTAATCCATGTCTCTTCCCATAGTGCTTCGTCACTGAAAAGCATTAGGTGTCCACAATGCTCCCCTGAAATGTGGGTAGGGGTTCTCTCTTGACTCACACACATTAGTCTCTCCACATAAATGAGTGACTTATGTTGGAATCGATACCACCTTAGAATTAACATTGCCTGTCCTCCTTATGCATTTTGTTTCTCTAAACTTCTGCTTTTCTTGATATCTGCCAATATCCCCCACACCTCCATAACTTTGTTAGGATTTAGTAATCAGTCATTTATTCAGCAAACATTTGTTGTGTGCTTTCTGTGTGTCCAAGACAGCTCTAGGCACTGGAGATACAGCAGAAAGCACACCAAGGTGTGTGTGTGTGTGTGCACGTGCTTGTGTGTGTGCATAAGATATAGCTTATACAAGGCTGGGCGCAGTGGCTCACGCCTGTAATCCCAGCACTTTGGGAGGCTGAGGTGGGTGGATCACCTGAGGTCAGGAGTTTGAGACGAGCCTGGCCAACATGGCGAAAACCGTCTCTACTAAAAATACAAAAATTAGCTGGGCGTGTTGCCAGGTGCCTGTAGTCCCAGTTACTCAGGAGGCTGGGGCAGGAGAATCACTTGAACCCGGGAGACGGAAGTTGCAGTGAGCTGAGATCGCACCACTGCACTCCAGCCTGGGCGACAGAGTGAGACTCCGTCTCAAAACAAACAAACAAAGAAATTGAAACAGCAAAAAAAAGAAATATGTTGTACTGAAAAGAAATTGTGTAGACCTCCAATATGCCAATATAGAATGCCTTCTGGCGACACTTTAAGAGAAAATAAGTAAAATGAAGCACACTATGTATAGTTTGTTTCCATTTGCATAGAGAGAGAAATAGATAGACATACGTGGTGTATGCTTAGGAGAGTTCTGGAGTGGGGTGAGAAATTGGAAATAGTGTTTGATTGCTAGGTTGGGCCAGGTGGATTGGGAGTCCATGTGGGTGGGTGACTTATTTTTCAATATTTCTTTTATGCCGTTTGATATTTTAAAAAGTGTGATTACTCATATACACACATACATACTAAAATATATATATATATATTTTTTTTTTTCTACAAAATCTGGATAATAAAAAGTGCTTCCCAGGCTTAACTGACATATTTTACCACCTTCTCAGACCTAGTTGGCCTCACCTATCTCCAGGAATGTTGGCCATTTGGCCTGGGACAGCCATGGTTGAGGGCCTCAGCTCTGGTAGACTGGCTCCTGACTTTGCAACAATCCAGTGCCTCACCTTATGGTTCCCCTTTGAGCCTCCTACCTCCTGCCCTGAATTTCTATCCTCACATCCTTTCAGGCTTAGGTACAGCAGGAAGGAGAAAGTCGGCTTCTCTTACAGCTCAAACAAGTACTAGGACTGAATCTTACTGACTGCTGTCATGGCTAATTTGGTGTCAGCTTGGCTGGGCAATGGTGCACATTTGTTTGGTCCAACACCAGTCTAGATGTTGCTGTGAAGGTATTTTTAAGGATGTGATTAACTTTGAAATCAGTAGATTTTGAATAGAGCAGCTGACCCTTCATAATATGAGTGGGCCTCATCCAATCAGTTGATAGCCTTAAGAGTGAAGAAGGAGAGTTCTTGAAGAAAAAAGAAGAGGAGGAGAAGCAGGAGGAGGAGAAGGAGGAGGAGAAGGAGGAGAATAAGGAGAAGGAGAAGGAGAAGAAGAAGGAGAAGAAGAAGAAATTTTACTTGAAGACTGCAACGTAGAAACCCTACCTGAGTTTCCAGCTTGCTACCTGGCCCTGCAGATTTTGGACTCACGATTGCAAATCAAATCTTACCTGATTCTCCAGACTGTTAGTTTACCACATGGATTTTGGACTTACTAGCCCCCAAATCATGTGAGCCAAAGTCTTAAATCTCTCTGTGTCTCTACACACACACACACACACACACACACACCCTACTGGTTCTGTTTTTATGGAAAACCCTGTCTCTTACAGCTGTGATTGACCTGACTAATGCAGTCCTTCCCTCTGTAAGAATGCAACACAGGGGTTGGCCTAGGCTATAAATATAAGTGCACTCCTGGGACTGTGGGTGGAGTTGGATCCACCCAAATCACCATGCTACTGAGGATGGGAGAAAGGTGGGTCACCAAACCAAAATCAGGGTGTTACAGGGAGTAAGATCAATGGAGGCTGGAAGAAAACAAAGTTAAACAGTGAATGGAAGTCCATCACTGTAACTATCATTATATCTTTTTACAAATGTGTTAACAGGCTCAGAGAGGTCAAGTGGCTTGGCCAAGTCACACAGGAAGTTGGTGGCTGAGTAGGATCCAAGGCTATGTAAGTCTGATCTTGCAGCCCATATTCTTTCCTTTGTACCAATCATTTCATTCATTTGCTCATTTATTCGTTTCATCAACCAACCAATTAGCATTAAACTAACATTTACTACTTGTCCACTTCATGCTTGGAGTGTGTCAGACCCTGAGGAATCTAAACTGTCTAACCTCAAAAGTGTCCCTTGTAGGAGAAAACATTTCCTGTGCTACAGAACACTTTTCAGATATTCTGAACAAAGTCCACTTTTCTTGAGCTTCTCAGAGCGGGCACACTTAAATCCTGATTGGTCTTCAGAGATTAATACAAATTCTTTTTTCCACCAAGCTCGCTTGTTTTTAATTCACTCCATAAAGCCAGGCAGAGAAACAGGAAGGTAAAAACAATAATAACAAAAACACCCACTGCTGTTTACAAGAGAGAAACATTCCTGATGGGTGAGAGGAAGATGTACGGCACCTCTGTGCCAGAGCTGGCTTGGCATCTTGGCGCGGTGCAGATTTATGGCACTGGCATCATCAAAGGAGGAGTCCATTTCCACTGATTTCATTCCGAGGTCCCCAGGTTGGTTATTGCTCCATTTCTTCGTAACGTGAGTGATGAGAGTGTCCTAGGAGGCAAGCGGGCACACAAGTGCGAACAGTTGTTTCATGGATTTATTGTTTGTTCTCCACTTGATTCACTTCCCTGGCTGCCCCTGTGAATGAGTTCCTCAGTGAGAGCAATTCCTGGGCTTGTAGCTCCTAGGATGCACCGTGTTCAATCCTGCCTCTGGGCCCTGGCTCTTGCCTTTGCCTGACATGCCCTCTCTGTTATTTTAGGTCAGGCCAAGTTCTGACCTTTCCATATGGCCGAGCTATAATAATAATGGTCCCATTTGACATTTGCAGTAGATCACACTGGTTAGGAGCATGGTCTTTGGAGCTAAACTGCCTAGGTTCAAATCCCAGTTTAGCCTCCATAGCTTGACAATCTTGTGCCACTGACTCTCTCTCTCTCTCTCTCTCTGCATTGGTAAAGTTTGGGTCATCATAGGGGTCTCTTGTTGAGAATAATTTGAGCTAATTCATGCAAATCACAGAGTAAGCCCTAAATAAAGGATCATTATTATTTTTATTATTTAAGCCATCCCTAAAGAAGGAGGAGAAGCAAAGAATTGGCATAGTGGCTTGAAATCCCTGCTTTGTCACTAACTCTCATGACCTTAGGCAAATTATCAGTTTTTCTTTTGTATAAAGTGGGGAAGATAACAGTGCATACCTCATCTGTTGTGTCGGTAAATTGGGGCGTTGCATGTAAACTGTTGACCACAGTCAGTCCCTGGGACTCAGTAAATTGCCTAATGGAAATAATTGTTTTTAACTATTGCTATGCAACTTAAGACATTTAACCACTAGGTTAAATGAGCATGATTTGTGTGATGTCATCCTAAACTGACTTCATTTTTGTCTTCTACTGTCTCTTTATATTTACTCAGTGGAGTTGGTCTGTTTTTGCTTTGGGTTGAAAATTCTGGAAGGCCCCACTGACTTACCGGTACCTATTCAGTAGTAGAAGGCTGGCCCCACACCCCCAGTAAGTAGCAAAACACAGTTGCACATTAATAATTAAAATATGGAAGCCTGTGCAATTACCAAGACTTTGGACTTGGTTTATTGGGCTTGCTTGCAACATACAGGGCAGCTTGTTATTATAAAAGGGGAGTGGTTGACTGCTCTCTGTCTTCTACCTCACCTACCTTCTGTCCTCTCCAGGGTTGAAGCTGGGTAAAGAAGGAGAGGAAAGGAGGACATAAAAGTGTTTATTTGTCTGGAACTGCCACGAGCTGGTATCAGCACTTTCTGGACTTGGCAGAAGTTTAAAGTAGGCTCTTTTGCTCATGACTGCTGATGGGTTTCTTTGGAGATTCCCATATACACCAGCACCGTTAGTTGCTAGAGGTCCCTCATCAGTGGTTCTCTTGAGGGCAGTAATTGCACTTCTATTTCTGCATGGTCAGTTATGAGTTCTTCTTCGGCCCTTAGGAGAGGAGAATTTCATTTCCATCCTCTTTCTACTGAGGTTTCGATTCTCTTCAAAAGCATCCTCTTGGATAGAATCTCCTCTCTCACACACATAACTCACATCTGGACCATGGACACATGAGCTTCTGCACAAACTAATTTAATCTTCACCCCTCCTTATGTGATAGGAGCTGCCGTTACCTGCATTTGAAGGAGACACAACCTGAGACCTTGAATATCTATGTAACTTACCCAAGACTCCACAGCTGGTATGTAATAAAGTTGGGATCTTTATCCCAGAGCCCAAGGTTTGGACCACCCACACTGTACTGCCCAACTGAAAGTTTAGCAGTATTATTTCTTTTACTGTCTGAGGAAAGATGTTTGAAGATGATGCACAATTATCTTTCTTCTCTTTTGGGTGGTTGTGTGGGGCTGAAAGCTTCTAGTCATCTTTATTGAGTGTTTCCTCCCTTCTTGCTTCTCCACTCCAAAAAACCTTACTTTACAGAAAAACAAAAACAAACTCAGTATATTAGTTTGTTTTCATACTGCTAAAAAGAACTGCCCAAGACTGGGTAATTTATAAAGGAAAGAGATTTAATTGACTTACAGTTCAGCATGGCTGGGGAGGCCTCGGGAAATTTACAATCATGGCAGAAGGTGAAGGTGAAGCAAGGTACCTTCTTCACAAGGCGGCAGGAAGGAGAAGTGTGTGAGAGTGCAGGAAAAACTGTAATTTATAAAATCATCCGATCTTGTGAGAATTCACTCATTATCACAAGAATAGCATGGGAAACCGCCCCCATAATCCAATCACTTCCCACCAGGTTCCTCCCTTAACACCTGGGGATTACAATTCAAGATGAGATTTGGGTGGGGACACAAAGCTAACCACGTCACTCAGCCACCAAACAGAAGTACCTCCTGGCTCTTGCTCTTGCTAGTGTTGGTTTGTTTGACTTCATAGAACTTGGTCCTGTGTACTGTCTCCTTCCCCCAAGTTGTCTTTTTGCCTCTTGCTTTTTCTGTGTGTTTCACGACAGCTCTCTCTAGCTCATGCTTGCATTTTTTCCACCGTTGGATTTTAGCCATATGGTTCAGAATTCAATTTATAAGAAAAATATATTACACTTGATCAGGTTACACTGGATACCCTCTGTATCTGTTTACCAATGTCTCTGGTGTCTCAGGATTATATTATAGCAAACCTGATTAAGGCAGTTCTAGATTAGTTAAAGTCAGATGCACCTTACAGCTGCTTGGATAGCCCGTTTCTCTTTAATAAAATATTGGATAATCTGAAGCAAGCAACTCAAATATCAGCTTATTTTATTAATTTTCTAACCTCTTTTAAAATTAATGAGATTTTATTAAATTTTATTAAATTCAAAGCTCCAAATAAGCTAAAATAAAATGGATTCATCTATGTTTGCAAACATGAGCATATGAAATGCCCATCTTATTGGCTTAATAGTTTAAAAAATCCTTTTCATAGATTTTAGTTCTCTTGTGGTAATAGCTTGTCTGTTTCAATGGTCTTAGGTCTCTTGTCAAAGGCTTTCATTGTAATTGGCATTTTCTTTCCCCACTTAACACAAAGAAAATCTAATCCACCCTCATTTTGTTGCTTTCTTTGAAAAAAAGAAGAGGGTTGGGAGCCATGTAGCCAATCTGCCTGGCTCCAATTTATCACATCAGAGGAAGCTGTTCTTTTTTTTTTCTTTTTATTTTGTGGATTGCAAATATGTCTGAAGATGTCATTGTCAGTGAAAGCAGTCTATTCAATTTTCCACTGTGTTTCTTTTCACCAATCTAATTATCACTTTAACCATTGCTTTTATTTATAGATTGGGACTCCTCCTCCAAGCCTTTTAATATTTTCCAGAAAGGTTCCATTTTTAAATGTACTGCTGATTGCCCATATCTCTAGTTTTTGCAGTTAGAACCACGGGGGTTTAACTTCCCTGCCCTCTGTTTTAACAGCCACTGCATTGATGTCAGTTGTCATTGAAAATCACTTTTCTGCTTTCCACCAGAGTTTTGGTAATCAAGCCAATTCTAGTTTTTTTTTTGTTTGTTTGTTTTTTTTTTTCTGCTAGTGGCATAATGACAATTTCCTGCATTCCAGACTCTTGAGATGCTTTGATGCTTTAGCTACTCTTGGGGAGAAATCTGTTGTATTGAAGGATAGGATAAGGTAACAGTAAAAAATATGATTAAGGTAGAATTTGTGCTTATTCAGCCACTGAGGTTAATTTTTTTTACACTCAGAAAAAGATGTTTCTGAACTTTTTTATTGCGGTAAAATATACAAAACATTAAATTTACCATTTAAATCATTTCTAAGGGCACAGTCACGATGCAACCATCACCACTGTCCTTTTCCAGAACTCTTGGAGATTTTAGAGATTTCAAAATACTTGGGTAACCAAATTTCTTAAACACTTTAAGATATATACAGGTATACTTTATTTTTTTTGCTTCACTGCAGTGCAATTTGCAGATACTGTGTTTTTGTTTGTTTGTTTACACATTGAGGGTTTCTGGCGACTGCATTGAGCAAGTCTATAAGCGCCATTTTTTCAACAGTGTGTGCTCACTTCACGTCTGTGTGTCATATTTTGGTAATTCTTGCAATATTTGAAACTTTTTCATTATTCTTTTATCTGTTATGATGATCTGTCATCAGTGATCTTTGATGTTACCATTGTAATTATTTTGGGGCATCGTGAACCTTGGCCATATAAGACAGCAAAACTAATCGATAGATTGGTGTGTCCTGACTGCTCTGCCGACTGGACATGCCCTTACCTCTCTCCCTCTACTTGGGACTTCCAATTCCCTGAGACACAACAACATTCAAATTAGACCAGTTCATAACCCTACAATGACCTCTAAGTGTTCAAGTGAAAGGAAGAATCTCATGTCTCTCACTTTAAATCAGAAGCTAGAAATGATGGAGCTTAGTGAGAAATGCATGTCTGCAGCTGAGACAGGCCAAAAGCTAGACCTCTTGCACCAAACAATTAACCAGGTTGTGAGTGCAAAAGGAAAGTTTTTGAAGGAAATTAAAAGTACCACTCCAGTGAACACATGAATGATAAGAAAGCAACACAGCTTTATTGCTGATATGGAGGAAGTTTTAGTGGTCTGGATAGAAGATCAAACCAGCTACAGAATTCTTTTAAGTCAAAGTCTAATCTAGAGTAAATCCCTAACTATCTTCAGTTCTATGAAGGCTAAACGAGGTGAGAAAGCTGTAGAAGAAAAGTTGGAATCTAGCACAGGTTGGTTCATGAGGTTTAAGGAAAGAAGCCATCTCCATAACATAAAAATGCAAGGTAAAGCAGCAAGTGCTGATGTAGAAGCTGCAGCAAATTATCTAGAAGATCTAGATAAAGTAATTGATGAGGTGGGTACACTAAACAACAGATTTTCAATGTAGATGAAATAGTCATTCTGTTGGAAGAAGATGCCATCTAGAACTTTCAGGGCTAGAGAGAAGAAGTCAATGCCTGGCTTCAAAGCTTCAGATGACAGGCTAACTCTTGTTAGGAAGTAATGCAGCTGGTGACTTTAAGTTGAAGCTCATTCACCACTCTGAAAATCCTAGGGCCCTTAAAAATTATGCTAAAGGTACTCTGCCTGTGCTCTAGAAATGGAACAACAAAGCCTCGTTGACAGCATATCTGTTTACAATGTGGTTTACTGAATATTATAAGCCCACTGTTAAGACCTACTGCTTTTTTTAAAAAGATTCCTTTCAAAATATTGCTTCTCATAGTCAAGGCTCTTGGTCACCCAAGAGCACTGATAAAAATGTACAAGGAGATTAATGTTTTCATGTGTGCTAACACAATGTCCCTTTTGCAGCCCATGGATAGAGGAGTAATTTGGACTTCCAACTCTTATTATTTAAAAAGTTCACTCAGCTAGAGGTGAGTGTAAGTAGAGTGTGAATAGTGCTAAGTAGAGTCAGGATTCAGCTCAACTCCCTGACCTTGAAGCATGTGCCGTTACCATTTTACCACACCATCTCTTATTGTCTGTTAATTCAGGAATTTCAATCATTCAGAAAGAATTTCATTCTAATTAGTCCAAATAAATGACCTAGTAGTCGTGGAGCTAGAAACGTAAATTGTGGCAAGTATTTCAATGGAGAGATAAGTGGTTTTACGTCAGAAGATTGGCATGGTCTCAGCCATCCCTCAGCTTCTCTGTCTCAGCTTCCCTGAGGCAGTTAGATAATGAGTAGAGATTTGAAGGGTGAATAAGAGTTAAGCAGGTAAAGAGGAAGAGACTTCTGAGCAAAAGGAACACCATGAACCAAAGTTGTGATTGGAGGGACCTTACAGCTTCCAGTAACCCAAAAGTCCATTTGTGTAAAGCACAGAGAAGAAGAGGGGAAGTGAGTGACAAAAGCTGGGAGAGGGGTGGTAATGGGTGGTGCAGGGCAGGCAGGCAAGGTGCCTTCAGTGAGAACAAACTGGACATGGCCCAGACTGGAAGGTGAAGAAAGCTGCCATATTTGAAGAAATGATGGTGGCTTAGACAAGACTGGCAGTGGTGAAGATGGGGAGATGTACATTGATAGAATTGCTTTTGAAGACGTAGAATCAACAGGTCTCTGAGAGGGACTGAATTTGGGTGGGGAAGTAGGGAGAATATGAATAATACTGTTTCCTGAATTCCAGGCTGAGCAGCTCAATGGAGAATTGGTGACATTGTGACACTCACTAAACCAGGGAATATTGGCAAATGACTAGGTCTGGGGGGAAATGAGGAAATGGGCATTATTGTGCAGGGTAGAAGACTGGGTTGTTGATCTCCTAAAAACCCTCCAACTTTATAGGCAGTGAATGGTTGGGTGGTTAAGAACATAGTCCCTGTTATCAGATACGGACTGGAGTCCATGCTCTGAAACTGACAGCAGCTGACAGTCACTTCTGTGAGTCTCAATCTCCTCTTAGGATATTATCAATACCTGCCTTAAAGGGTTGAGAGGATTAAGCAAAAAATGGGCCTGCAACATTTAGGCCAGTGTTCTGCAGATAGTAAGTACTCAGTCAGGTTACCAAGATCATTATCATTATCACTGTTGTTATTATTCTAAAATGATTTGTAACTAAAATTCTAAAGGACCTCTGGATGACAGAGGAGGTAACTCTTTACCCTTTCACTATATCCCAATTAAATCTTCTTCTTGACTTAACAATAGACTGCCCTGAACAATGTGATCTTGTTCTCTGTAGAGGACATTTTATTACAAGTAAATCAGACAAACAGTAGCCTTTGAATGCATGTTGTACAAGAACTATCGCACATAATTGGAAAGGTCACTAGTGACAGTTTTAAGTTAATTTTTCCCTTTCTTTAATAGTTCAGATCAAATGCTTGATTATACTATTTAAAAAAAAAACCCTATAATTTCAGAGTATGGTACTGCCTCAAGAGTGACAGCCACATGACTGTGATTCCAGGAGGGGGATGCTGTCAGCAGCATGAATGGAAAAAATTACTTTTATGAACAGCAGATTCTCATGGGAGGACCCCCAGCTTCTGACATGTATCAAGAAGTAGCTGCCAAATTATTCTCTTCTCCATACTTGCTAAATTAAAAGCAATTCAAATATTGCTGGTCGAGGTTGAAACTTCGAGGCTGTTAAAAATATCATATAAAATGTGAGTGTATCTATTGGAAAAGGGTGATTTTCCTTCTAGAGATTGCATAGGTAAAGCCATCTGATTTTCAGAATATATAATATAGTTTCACTAAATAAATATATGCCAAGGCTTCTGTGCCTGATCTCTGTTTGAAAGAAAAATGTTTTATAAGAAGAAAAATGCTGGTTATTTGGGGAATGGATGTTAGCAACAGTGTAAGTATTGCCCATATGTTAGGTGGGAAATACAAGAATGTATGCTCAAAATCAGAGCTGAGGAAGTGTTCACACTGTATTCATCTTGCAGATGTGTTTGACCAGCATGGGGATTAAAAGAACATACAGTTGAGTGGAGCTGCTCACCTTGGACTGGGCTTGTGCTGGCTTTCTTGTGTACACTCTTGTCTTACAACTGGCCCATTACAACATACCTGCCTGACCCTTGGAGGGATTTGAGTTTGTAACCCCTCCCTAAATCTGTTCTTCTAAAATAGGGATATGCTGCTGCCGGGAGCACCATAAATGGTAGGATGCAGATGGTCTGGGTCACCTACCACCTGCACACTACACTGCCTAAGAATAAATCAAAAATAGAGGAAGCCAGGCATGAAGGACTCACACCTTTGTGGGGCTGAGGTGGAAGTATCGCTTGAGCCCAGGGGCTCCTTGGACTATCGATTTTATGGGACAATTTGGAGGAAATAGTTATATTAAGAGAAACAAAATATTATGGAACAGGTTAGAAAATTCACATGATTTTCTGTTTTTTAAGATGCGATATGAGACTTGAAAGAAATGTCAAGGTTGCTGGTGGAGGAACGTAACCCCTGAGTATATTGCTTGTTATTTTAGGCCATAATGCATGCTTAGTTGGCAAAGTTTGGAATGCATTGTGTACGTCATAGAATGTTAAAGCTGGAAGTGGCCCTGGACATTTGAACAGTCAGGGCTGTTAGTTACAAGTGACAAAATCCCAACTTACCACCTCAAGCAAAAGTGGGAATTTATTGGCCTGCAAAGTTGCAAAGTCCAAGAGTGTATGTGATTATATTCAGGTTCTCACAAAAGATGCCAGGCCGGCGCAGTGGCTCACACCTGGAATCCCAGCACTTCGGGAGGCTGAGAAGTGTGAATCACCTGAGGTCAGGAGTTTGAGACCAGTCTGGTCAATATGGCAAAAACTTATCTTTACTAAAAATACAAAAAAATTAGCCGTGTGTGGTGATGGGTGCCTGTAATCCCAGCTACTCTGGAGGCTGAGGCAGGAGAATCACTTGAACCTCGGAGGCAGAGGTTGCAGTGAGTCAAGGTTGTGCCATTGCACTCCAGCCTGGGCAACAAGAGTGAAATTCTGTCTCAAAAAAAAAAAAAAAAAATGCCATTACAATTCAGTAAGTCTCTGTGAATAATCTACTTATTATTTCACTTTCTCCCTGTTATCATTATCTTCTTCTTCTCTATCTTCCTACATTTTTTTTTCTTTTTAATTTCTTTTCTTCTTTCTTTCTTTTTTTTTTTTTTTTTTTTTGTCAGGGTCTTGCTCTGTTGCCCAGGCTGGAGTGCAGTGGCATGATCCTAGCTCACTGCAGCCTCAAACTCCTGGGCTCCAGCGATCCTCCCATCTCTGCCTCCCAAGTAGTTGGGACTATAGGCATGCACCACCACACTGGGCTAAATAATTTTTTTTTTGTAGAGATGGGATCTTGTGTGTTGCCCAGGCTGGTCTTGAACCCCTGGGCTCAAGCAGTCCTCCCACCTCACCCCCACAAAGTGTTGGGACTACAGGTATGAGCCATCATGCCTGACTTCCTCTATTTTTACTTGATTCTTAGGCAGGACTTGTCAGTGTGATAGCAATGCCAAGATTATGTTCACAGGTGAGTTATCAATGTCGATGGTGAACTTTCTTGTTCTTTTCAGATAATTACATCCCAAAGCTGCCCTAAAATCAAGTCTCAGTGGCCCAATTCGGGTTATATGTGCATTTCTTAATCAATCCACGGTGGGGCCAGGAGATAGAACACTCTGATTGATCAGGCCTGGGTCATGTGGGGTTGGAAGTCAGTTTTACCTCAGCTTCCTCGTCTGTGAGTGGATGATGTGTGTTTCCCCCCAGAAGAAGATGAAATGAGAGCCATAAAGGATGTTATGTAGTCTCAATTCCTCATTTTACTGATAGAAGGTTCCAGGTCCATCACCTTCTCCTCCTCCTCCAACTGGTCTTCTTCTTCCTCCTCCTTCTCATCCTCTTCCTCCTCCATCTCCTCTTCTTTCTTTCTTTCTCCTCCTCCTCCATCTTCTCCTCCCTCTGCTTCCTTCCTTCCTTCCTTCTTTCCTTCCTCTTTCTTTCTTTTTCTTTCTTTTCTTTCTTTCTCTTTCTTTGTTTTCTCCTTCCTTCCTTCTTTCTCTTTCTTTCTTTCTTTTTCTTTCTTTCTCTCTCTCTCTCCCTTCCTTTGTTTCTTTCTTTCTTTCTTTCCTTCTTTCTCTCTCTCTCTCTGTCTCTCTCTCTCTCTCTTTCTTTCTTTCTTTCTTTCCTCCCCCTCCTCCTCTTTTTTTTCTTTTGTCTCACGAAAAAATAATGATGAATACAACTGGATTTTTCTAAAGTAATTGTAATGTAAATATAACTTATACATGAATGTGCCTAAATCCTAAGTGTACAGCATGTTGAATTATCACAAAGGGAATACACCCATGTAGTCATCACCTAGATCCAGAACACTGCCCAGAAGGTCCTCCACCTGTGCTCCTCATAGTCACTACCCTCCAGTCACTAGGACTATTGTTGCTTCTGTTTCCACAGATTAATACTGCCTATTTGAACTTCATATATATGGAATCGTAAAGTATATAATTCTTGTGTCTGGTTTAATAGTCCCACATTGTTTGTGAGATACATCCAGTTGTAGTGTGTTCTTTTTCATCACCATGTAGTATTCCACTGTATGAATATACTGAAAATAATGTATCCATTCTACTATTGATGAATGCTTAGAATGCTTCTAGGTTTTGGCTATTATAAACAGTGCTGCTATGGACATTCTTAAACATTCCTTTAGGATCGTATATACACATTCCTGTTGAGTATATTCCATAGTGGAATTCCTTGGTCATAATGTGTATTTACCTTCAAATTTTGGCTGGATGCTGTGGTTCATGCCTGTAATCCCAGCACTTTGGGATACCAAGGCGAGCAGATCACCTGAAGTCAGGAGTTCAAGACCAGTGTGGCCAACATGGTGAAACCCCGTCTCTACAAAAATACAAAAATTAGCTGGGCGTGATGGCAGGTGCCTGTAATCCCAGCTACTCAGAGGCTGAGGCAGGAGAATTGTTTGAACCCAGGAGGTGGAGATTGCAGTGAGCCGAGATCGCACCATTGCACTCCAGCCTGGGCAGCAGAGTGAGACTCTGTCTCAAAAAGAAAAACATAAAGAAAAACAAACAAATAAAAACTAAATTTAGTTGATATTATAAGCAGTTTTCTGTATTTTGTTAACAATTTAAATTCCCACCAGCAATGTTTGTGAGTCCAAGATGTAACACATCTTCACCAGCACTTGGTATTGTCAATTGTTTTAATTTTTTAGCTTTTCCAGTGGTTGTAGTGTATCATGTGGTTTTAATTTGCATTTCTCTGACCACTGATAAGATTGGCCACTCTTTCATATACTTATTGAACACTTGGCTATACAATGTACTCTCTCATGGGGTGCATTTTAAAGTTTTTTGTCCATTAAAAAAATCGATTTGCTTTTTTCCTCTCTTATTGGTTTATAGATATTCTTTACATATTCTGGGTAAAAGTCTTTTGTTGGATATAATTATTGAAAAGATCTTCAACTAGTCTGTGCCATACTTTTTCACACACTCTATGGTCTTTCTGAGTAGTAATTCTTAATTTTTATATAGCCTAGTTAATCAATATCTTTCTTTATAGTAAGAGATTTTTCATCCTGCTTAAAAATTAAGACTTTATCTCAAGGTTTTGAAAATATTCTCCTTTTTCTTCTTAAAGATTTATTTTGTATTTTTCAAACAGCTCCAATTTATACATGATTGATTTTTTTTATAAGGCATGAAGTGGAGGTGAAGCATCTTTTTTTTTCTGATGGGGTATCCGTGTGATATAGAATCATTTATTAAAAATTCACTTTCCCTGCATTGCAATATAATGTTACTTTTGTCACAAATCAAGTCATTGTATGTTTGTGGGGCTATATCTGTTCTCTGTATTCTGTTGTGCTAGACTATTTGTCTGACTTTGAGCCAATTTCACATTTTAGTTCCTGTAGCTTTAGAATAACTGGATATCAGCAAGTCTAAGCCCTTTAGGTTTGTTCATTTTCTTCATGGTTGTCTTGTCTATTCCTGGCCCTCTGTGTTTCCATTTATATTTTAGAATCATCTTGTTAATTTCCACAAAAACAAAATATTGGCTTTTGATTGGAATTACATCCAATTTGATTGGAATTACCCCCAAATTTACAGCCTGATTTGGGGGACAATTGGCATATTTACTTAATTGATCTTTTAGTCAAAGAATGTGGTATAACCTTTCATTTATTAAAGTGTCTTTTAATTTATCTCAATAATATTTTGTAGATTTTTGTATAGAGTTTTATGTATCTTTTCTCAGATTTAGTCCTAAGTATTTGACGATATTGCAAATGGCATTTTAAAATGCTTTCATTTTTGAATTGTTACTAGTGTGTAGAAATACAATTAATGATTTGGATATTGGCCAAATTCACTTTTACTTTTAGTAATTTGACTGTATATTCTTTTGTATTTCCTGTATATAAGCCAGTGAGTGGCGAATAATGACAATTATACTTTTTCCTTTTTAATGTTCTTATTTCATTTTCTTCTTATGGCACCGTAGGTCTGATATATTGTTGGATACCAGTGAGGACAGCAGACATCTTTACTTGTCTCTTATTTCAGAGAGGAAACTTGCAATATTTTAAATTTAGTTATGATCATTGCTCTAGGGTTTAGTTGCTCTTTTGTTAGATTTTAAGAACATTTCATTTCATAAACAATTTGCTTCAAATGGTTATGAATGGATATTATATCTTATCATTTTTATGCATCTGTTGGTATAACTTTTTCATCCTTTTTTATTAACATGGTGAGTTACTTTGATTGTTTTTTGAATTACTGGGATTTATTATATTCACTTACTAGACATATTTTTAATTTCATTTAAAATTTGTTTATTCATGAATATTAAAGAGATTGATCTGTAGTGTTTCTTTCTTGTACCAGTCATGTCCAGTTTTGGCATTAAATTAATGCTTGCCTCATAAAACTAGATGGGAATATTCCTGTTATTTTTTTGCCTTCAGGAACGTTTTGTGAAAAACTGGTGTTAAATAATATAATTTAAGTATATGGAAAAATTTGCTGATGAAGCTGTCAGGGCCTGGAAATGTCTATGTTTGGAAGTTTTTATTTACATGTATAATTTCCTTTATTTATAGAGGACTGTTGAGGCTCACCACATCTTCCTGCATCAGTTTTGCTAAATTGTGTTTTTCTAGAATATTTTTTATTGATTTGAATTTTCAAATGTATGGGAATAAATTTCTAAATATTCTTATGCTACCTTTAAAATATCTGTAGGATTTGTAATGTTATCGCTCCTCTGATTCTTGATATTGTAATTTATGCAGTTTCTCTTTTTTTCTTGACCAGTTTTGTTGGGTGTTGATCAATTTTTTTTAGGTGTTTATCAATTCTGTATGTCTTTTCAAAGAGCCAACTTTTACTTCTTTGATTTTCCTTGTTTTCTTATTAGGTTTGCCTTCATATTATTTCTCTTCTTCCACTTTTTAGTGCATTTAGCTGTTTTCCAAATTTTTGAGCTAGATAATTGTTTTTAACTTATCTTCTTTTCTAATGGGTGCATTAAAAGCTATACATTTCCCTCTTAATTACAACTTCAGCTGCATTCTACCAACTATATTTTCATTAATAGATAAATATTTTCTAATTTTTATGGTAATTTTTGTTCTACTCATGGTTACTAACAATTGTGTTACTTAGTTTCCAAACATTTTGGATATTTTAGTTTTTTTCTAGTTTTCCTTTGGTTATCAACCTGTGGCTTAATTCTAATATAATCAAATGGTACAGTCTGAATAGTTTCAGTCCTTGATGTTTGGATTTACTTTGTAACTTTACTTTATAATCCAGAGTATGGCAAGTTTTAATAAACATTCAGATACACTTGAAAATTTTGTTTATTAAATTATTGTTAAGTGTAGCATTCCATATATTTCGACTAGATAAACATCATTAATCTTATTGATTAACATGATTTTTTTGGATATTTTGCTCTGCTTGTTCTACCAGTTACTGTGAGTTACTGGGAGAGTTTGTTAAAGTCTTCTATTATGTTTGTGCATTTATTTAGTTCTTCTTTAGTTGTGTCAACTTTTGGTTTATATATGTGACATGTTATTAGTTGCAGACAGATTTAGAATGCTGGTATCTTCCAGAATGATTGACCCTTTCATCACTGTGAAACGTTCTTCTTTATCTTTAATTATGTTTCTTGCCTTAAAGGCTACTTTGCTGTATATTAGTATACGTGTATCAACTTAATTTTCTTCAGTGTTTGCAAGGTATAGCTTTCCCAGTCCCTTACTATCAACCTTTATTTGTTCTTATATTTAAGTTGTGTCTCTTACAAGATCAGCATATAGTTTTAATTTTAATTCAGTTTGATACTTTCAACTGGTGTATTTAGACTATATTTAATTACTGATATGCTGGGATTTATAAATATTATATAAACATTTCTTTTTTACCTTTTTACACTGTTTTGTATTCTTTTTCCCTATTTTTGCTTTCAGTTTGGTTAAACATTTTTTATTACTTTATCTTTTCCCTCTATTTGTTTTTAGATTTTTAGTTTTCCGTGTCTTCCTGTGTCAGTTTTTCTAGGATTTGTTTTAATTGATCTGAATTTTTAAATGTGCTGGAATAAAGTTCTTCTTAATATTCTTGTGGTATCTGTTAAATATTTGTAGGATTTGTACTGATTTTGGTCCTTTGATTCTTGATGTTGTAATTTATGCTATTTCTCTTCTTTTCTTGACCAGTCGTGGATTAAGGTATGAATTTTTGAATTATTACTGCTTAATATTAACCAATTCACAAATAACGCTAGGAATGTAGAATATTTTAACTTCTCTCTCTTCTAGGCTTTTGCATGATCATTGTCATGCATTTTAATTCTTCATTATTTTATGCATTATAAAACATGATACTTTTCTGTAAAGTCAGTATTTCATTATATTCACTGTCATATTTAATCTTTCTTTCTTGCATTTCCTATTGGTATATGGGATCATTTTCCTCCTTCCTGAAGAATTCTCTATAGTATTTCCTTAGCACAGGTCCCTGGCAGTGAATTCTCTCGGGTTTTATCGTTTAAAAATGTCCTTTTTTTTTTTCACCAGTGAAAAATGTTTTCTCTGAGTATAGAATTTTAGACTGGTGATTATCTTTCCCACCACTTTAAAGATGTCATTTTGTTGTGTTCTGGTTTCCAATATTTTCTTGAAAAATCACTTATTGGTCTAATTTTTGCTGCTTTGAAGGTTTATCTTTTTCCTCCGGATACCTTGAAATTTTTCTCTGTTTTCTGTTTTCTCTGTTTGTTTCATTTTCAGCAGTTTATCTATGAGGTATTTAGGTGTAATTGTTTTCTATGTATTCTTATTGGGAGTTGTTTCACTTCCTGAATCCATACCTTGATGTTCACCAGTGTTAGAAAATTCTGAGTTATTATCTATTCAAATATTGACCTGGTCCCATTCTCTTTACTCTTCTTTTAGGATGCAAATTCTATATGTGGTGAACTTTTACTCAAGAAGATATATATCTATATATATACACACAAACACACACACACATATATATATACACACACACACATATATATAGTCACAATTTTCATCTTTTTTTCTCTACTTTTTTTTTTTATGATGCAGTCTCTCACTGTCGTCTGGGCAGGAGTGCAATGGCACAATCTCAGCTCACTTTAACCTCCGCTTCCCGGGTTCAAGTGATTCTCCTGCCTCAGCCTCCTGAGTAGCTGGGATTACAGGCGCCTGCCACTATGCCCGGCTAATTTTTTGTATTTTTAGTAGAGATGAAGTTTCACTATGTTGGTCGGGCTGGTCTTGAACTCCTGACCTCGTGATCTGCCTGCCTAGGCTTCCCAAAGTGCTGGGATTCCAGGCGTGAGCCACTGCACCTGGCTCCCCAACCCCACCTTTTCTTTTTTTTTTTTTTTACTTTTTATGCTTTAGTCTGGGCCTTTCTACCCATGCATCTTCCAGCTCTCTTCACCTTTGTCCAACCCACTGCTTAACTTATATACTGAATTCTTAATTTCAGTTATTGTAGTTTTCAGTTCTAGGATTTCTATTTTATTCCTTTTTATTTAATTTCAGTTATGTGGTCAAACTTTCTAACTTCTCATCTATTTTATGGAACATTTAAATCAAAGTTCAAAGTGTGAGTCTCATAACTCCAATAACAGAGTCAATCGTGGGTCTCTTTTTATTGTTTTTTCCTTTTCCCATTGATACTACTTTTTGATATATGTGGTAATTTCAATTGGATGTTGGAGATTGTGTATGTCAAACTTTAGGGTTTCTGGAGGCTATTATTGCCCTCCTGTGTGGGTTCGACCTTTTCTGTGGCAGGCAGCAGGGGCACAGGCATCTCAGACCATCATAGATAGAGCTGATTTGAGGGTGAATTGCATTCTTTGTGTGGCTCAGTCTATCTTTTGTTCAATGCCAATCCCAGTGCATCACCCTCTAGGTGTCCCAACTTAGGCCTTGTGATATTTCCTAGAACACTTCTTCTTGGCGGGTATTTCCATCTAATTTTTGTCTCTTCATCACTGTGAGACTGTCAAAACTCTTTTTTTTTAAATCCCTTTTAGTTTGGTTTCTTAGTCTTCTGCCCTGTAATATTTCATAGATAAATGCCACGAGGAAAACTGGTGTTGAATGCTGGTCTCACTGACCTGTTCTTTCCTTCTGTCTCGGATATTTGCTCCTCAAGCCCTTGCTAATTAGGCAGCCCTGAACCCGTTTACTTTGTCTCCACCCTCGTGCAATTGCCTATCTCTTTACTTGTTTCTATCCCTTGTAACAATTGTCCCTGCCTATCCTTTCAGCCTTTTAACGTGTTCCGGTCATTGATCAATGTCCTGTGGAAAATATCAACATGCAGAAAATTGAGCTCACCCTGGTGAGCGTCCCTCTCTTTTGGGGGTCTGGCTTTTAAATCCCAGCTGCCTCTTAAACTCTCTGGATGTTTTCAAACAGATGAATTTTGATGTGTTACTGGCTTTTATTATTGCTTGTAGTGGGAGTGCTGGTTCTCTACAAGTGACTCAACTTTAGAAGAAACCGCATGCTCAGATTTGGTATGACACTCATGTCTGTCTTCTGGTCTATAGTGCTTGTCACTATCAGTTCATTGTTGCCACTGAGCAACCAAGTATGGCATTGCAAAAATTATAAATGACATTTAGCATTTTGGGTTTTACATCTACTACTGATGAAGGGCAGGTTCTTGGCTTTGCTCGGGAAGGAATTCAAGAACGAGTTGGTAGTGGAAGAAAGCAGCTTTACTGAGGCAGCTGCAGTGCTAGAGTTTTGTGAAGGTTCCTGCCTTGCAGCACTAGCCCATAGGCAGTGCACTGAGAATAGCAGTATATGGATGGTTTGCAGTCATGTTTAGACTCACTTTTAATGACATGCTAATTAAGGGGCGGGTTATTCAGAAATAGAAAATGGGAGGTAACTTCCGCCATGGCAAGGGGCGGGAACTTCCGGGCGTTGCCGTTGCATTGGTAAACTGTCATGGTGCTGGTGGGAGTGTCTTAGTGTCATGGGCCGCTAGAGCCAGAGGTATTTTCTGGGCCTCCTTCGGGTTTCGGCCAGTCTTAATTCCGGTTCAGAGAGAAGTCCTCCTGCCCTTCTCCCTCACTACCATTTTCTGTCCTCACTGTAGCCCTATAAAACGAGAATTATTGTCTTCATTCTATAAACGAAGTAACTGGTTTTTCAGGAGTGGTTGCATGCCGCGTCCAAAATATCACAGTGAAGAAATGTCATTGTTTGGAATTTAGGAAAAACCACGTAGACAGGTTTTCAACTTTATCCATGTAACTTCTCTTGAAAGAAGATTCTAGATGGGAAAGAATTCCCAAATATTTCTATGTATTTATATCCTTAATCTCAGGCAGTATGATAGGATGATTAGCTATTTGAGCTCTGATGTTAAGAGATCTGAATTCAAAATCACGGTATTGAGTTGAATTATGACATGGCCTTTTGCAAGCTACCTTTTAAATCTTCTGTTTTCTCATCTTTAAGGTATGGAGAACAAATTGTACCTTATTCTCAGGTTAGTTAGGAATGGGAAATGAATTAATACATGTGAGGGGCTTAGGACACCAAAGACAGCTAGCAAGGGCACATGTTAGCTGTTATATTTAATAATAATATCATTGTTGTTGCTATTGTTGTTACTAATGCCTCTTGACCATTCCAAACACTCGTTGTATTTTCATTTCCTTCCGAAGCTTCCTCTGTAATAATGAAGTGATATGTTTGCAGAGGTCCAAAAGTACTTCTCATAAACCATTTACAAAGCAGATGCTTGCACTTTATTGCCAGTGACAATGATGCCTTGTTAATGTCTAGAGCAATGAATAACAGTTAGAATCCTGGACTCTTGGAAATTGGCATTACTCAAACTCTAAGTTTCCTTATGCTGGAGAAATCAAGAGCCCTCAAGGATGCTGGCTAGAACAGGCATTTTCTGTTTCATCATGTTTTGGCTGCTGTCTGAAGACTGGCTTCATTCTCCACTGGTCAAGCTCTTCATTGCTTTTCATACCCTGTTATCACATGCATGGCAAAGGCCATATGACAGGCTGGAAGAGAGGAGATTTTTGATGTAAGTATGTGTTGAGTGTGGGGTAGAAGGAGGGCTTGAGGAAATCAGTCTGTCAGTCTACTCCAGAGAGGGACCAGTGAGTTAGTCATCATATCTCAAAGGGAGTAAAAAAACTCCCTCATTTCCAAGGAGAAAGATGCACTCAGGCCAACTTTTCTATCTCTAAGAATGAAGAGAATTGTCGCAGAGCTTCTAGAAGGAAGTGATTCCTGGTGTTAGGTGGGTCTTGAGTATGAAAGCCGGGATACAATAGTGTATCAGTCAGTTTAGGCTAAGATATGCTGCAGTAACAAATCAGCCCCAAATCTCTGGCTTACAACCACAAAAGTTCATTTTTCACTCACATTTCATGTTTATGTTGGGTCAGCTGTAATTATCCTACACAACTTATTTATTCTTGGATTCAGGCTAATAGAGCTCCCCTCATCTGGGATGTGAATGATTTTGTGACAGAAAAGAGAGCATAGCTGAATATGGCAATCATACAATGACTGTTAAAGCTTCCAATTAGAAATGTGTACTTGAAAGTTTCATTTTTATTTCATTGGCTAAAGAAAGCCACATGGACAATTCTGATGCTAATGGGGTGGTGGAAAACAGTCCCTCCACAGTGAATATTTTGAACAATAATAAAATCTAGCACAAGGACAAGTTCGTCCATGAGGAAAGGGATAGGATGCCCTAGGATCGTAAGGCAGGAGAAAAATCGGAATTTTAAGCACTGGCTGTTGGGAGTATTAAACCATGTGGGGCTTCACAGCACCCTCATTCTTTAGATGTTTGACTCTAATCTTCCCCTGGAGCCTGTAGTCCCAGTATGACATATTCCCACCTAAAGACCTTGATTCATCAGACATGTCTGTCTGCCTGTTCTAGCCATGAGTTTGTCTTTCCAGCACCTCCCTGGACATTGAGTTACCATTGTTGGCAGTGAAGCATAGATGTTATGTGCTCTCTCTAATGGGCAAATAAAGACTTCCTTAATGAATCCAAGTCCGGTATACTTGTTGGTATATGAGCAGCAAGAATGGCTGTGCTACTTGAATACCCCGGTTGTCAAAGTCTCTTCAGTGAGAAAAAGGCGCATGTTCATTTTCATTAAATAGACTGGAAGTTTGAGCTAAAATTTTTCTGAGCTTTCATTTATTTATTTTTTTGGTTGACAACTGCAGTCTGGAAGTGGATGGAGGTGTTATAAGTGATTTCCATGCCACCCACATTCAAATTCCCATTGTTACCTTGAAGTACCATGTTTTTTCAAAACTCTATGCCTTTCAAAGGTTCTTTCTCTGCTGGTTGGATTTTGTAGAGCTTGTCCTCTTAGTGAGTTCTTATTCATTTTTGTTAATAGAATAAAAAGTCCCCAATTAAATATTTATCACATTGCCCAAGTAATATATAATCTTCAGAGACAAGAGAAATTATAGACATAAATGAAGAGAAAATAAAATTTAAATTACCTTTAATTTTATTACCCAGTTGTTAATGATTCAGTGTCTAACCTTTCAGCCTTTTCTCTGTGAACCATCATCAACAATTTAAATGATATCATATTATACCTGCTGCTCTCAGCACAGTTACTACCAATGTGAACTCTGGAGACATAGACATGGGATCACAAGCTGGCCCCACTACTCACTACTTTGGTGGTCTTGGGCATATGATTGAGACTCTCACGTGTTTCTTCATCTGTAAAATGGTAATTTCACTTATCTATATGGTTGTTAGGACTAAGTGAATTATTTTTTATAAAGTTCTTAGAATTCTGCCTGCCATGTATTAAGTGCTTAATGTTGATAGTTCTATCTATCATCTATCTATCTATCTATCTATCTATCTATCTATCTATCTATTTTTTTAGAAATGGGTTTCTCACTATGTTGGTCAGGCTAGAGTGCACAGCTATTCGGAAGCATGGTCATAGCACAGCCTTGAACCTCTGGGCTCAAGTGATCCTTTCGCATAGCTAGAATTCCAGGTGTGCACCACTACACATGATCTGATAGCTATATTTTTGTTTCTCTCCCTCTCCTTCCTTCCTGCCTGCCTGCCTGCCTGCCTGCCTGCCTGTCTTCCTTCCTTCCTTCCTTCCTTCCTTTCTTCCTGCCTTCCTGCCTGCCTGTCTGCCTGCCTGCTTGCCTTCCTGCCTTCCTGCCTTCCTGCCTTCCTGCCTTCCTTCCTTCGTCTGAGTGTCCCCTAGACCATTGACTCCCTTGGTTTTATTATTTTTCTTAATACTGTTTATTTGATAAGTAGAAATAGTTGTCAAATTTTAATATGTTTCTTTTAACCTTAGTTGAATAGAATGTTTGAAACCTACCATTATTGAGCAATTTTGGCGTATTGATGGGAGTGGAATCACCCACTTAAATATCTTGTCTATTTTTCTGTTAGCTGGTAACACTTTTCTTCTTTCCCTTTTTCTTTTTCTCTGTCTCTTTTTCTCTCCCCCTCTCTCTCTTTTTCTCTCTCCCTTCCCCCTACTTTGTCTCCCACCTCTTTCTCTCTCTGATGGAAATATATCTACTTTTTTCTTTGTTATTAACTTCAAATACAATACATGGCAGTTGGAATACAGAAGTATATAAAGCAGAAAATGAATTTTCCTCTGAAACTATACCCTAAGACCATGATTATAAACAATTTAGTGTCTCTTTTTTAAGATTTGGCAAAGGTTCTCAGAGTTAGTGTGCATGAGAATCTGTTAGATGATGCTGTTGTCTAAATGTGTTCCTCTAAAATTCATATGTTGAAACTTGATCTTCAGGGTGATCATGTGAAGAGGTGGGGCCTTTAGGAGGTGATTAAGTAATGAGGGCAGAGCCCTCATGAATGGTATTAGTGACCTTATAGGAGGGGTGCAAAGTCACTGATTGCCTCTTCTGCCTTTTGAGGATGGAGCAAGAAGTGCTGTCCTCAAAGCAGAAAGTGAGCCCTCACCAGACATTGAATTTGCTGACACCTTGATCTTGGACTTTCCGGCTTTCAGAACTGCAAAAAATACCTTTCTATTATTTATAAATCACCCAGTCCAAGGTATTTTGTTATAGCAGCCTGAACAGACTAAGACAGATGGCTTGTGAAAACAGATTGCTAGGTCCCATACTGGTTTATGATTCAGTAGGGTTGGGGTGAGGCCTGAAAATTTGCATTTCTGACAAGCTCCCTGGTAATGTTGATGCTGCTGATCTGGGGGATTCATTTGGAGGACCACTGTTATATACGCACACAGACAGGATACTCATGCTGCCTGGTAACTTGGCATCTTTTGCTTAATTTATCATGGGTAGTATTTCATGAAGTTCTGACCTATGCTGGTATGTAACAGTGCATGACATTCCATTGTGTTGGTGTACCCTAATTTATTATCATAGATGTGTAAGTTGCTTGCAGTTTTTAATATTATTATGATAGCAGTGCATCAAAACATTCTTGCTCCTGTATGTCTGTGTACTTGTGCAAGTCTTTCTGTGAGGCAGCTTCTTAGAAGTGGAATTTCTGGTAAACATGCATTGACAAATACAATTTGGACACATTTTAATGTTCTCTAGAAAGATTGGACTAAAATAACTACTTGCTGTTTACTGGGTGTAAGAGTTCCTGTTTTCTCATACCCTGGAGGAAGATAAGATCTGGTGAGACTTTGCCAGTTAGTGAGGAGATGAATTATGTTTCACTTTTGTTTAGTTCAATTCTTTTGGTATCTGTGATGTTGTACATTTTAAATGCTTACTCGCCCTTAACGTTTTTCTTTGGGACATCGTCTTTGTCCATTTTTCATTCTAATCATTTTATAAAGGCTGTTTATTTAATCATAAATATTCAGCCTCTTACAATATAGGTTACAAATATTTTTACAGTCTATCATATAATTTTGTTGCTTTTTTTGATTAGACAAAAATTTAATTTCCTTTATATTTTATGCATATATTTTTGTTTCTTCATACTCTCCTCTTGGATTTTATACTTAAGTAAATGTTTTGCAGTCTGATCGTGTTCATTTATTCACTTACCCAAATATATATATATATTTTTTTTGCTTAGCTAATATGTATTAGAAGACATCCCAGACACTGGGGATAAGCAGTTAAAAATTCTCTCTTCATGGATCTTACACTCTAATGTGAAGGGACAGACAGCAACAACATGAGACAGACAGCAAACAACATGAGACAGACAGCAAACAACATGTTAAAAAATTGATATGATATTTTAGAAGCTGATGAGTGCTGTGGAGAAAAACAAACAGGGAAGGATGCTAGGAATGTTTATTTAGATTTAACTCTGTAAACAGAATTTTATAAATTTTTCAACTTCAGAATTTTTATTCATTTACATATTACATTGGTGAAAGAACTGAGGTGCAGTTCAAACATTTTATCTAAATTTGTTTATTGAATGTTATTCTTTTCCTACATATCTGAAATATCCATTTCTGGGCTCACTAAATACTTATATATTTGGGTCTGTTTTCTTTCCTTTTTATTATATTCTGTTGATCTACCTCCGCTATGGTTTCAGTATACAGCAGCAAATACAACAATTTTTTACTGTTCCCTTATGTTATAGTTTATTCTTTAATACTGCAGTCTCTCCTTCCTTGTCATTCTTTTTCAATATATTTTGGGCTATTTTGATCTGCTTATACTTACAGATTAATTTTGGAATCATGTTGTCAAGTTCCAAATGAAATCACTTTAGAATTTTATTTAATAATATTACATTTGTAGATTACTGTTTAAGGACTTAAAATCAATACGGTATTGAGTTGTCCCATCTAGGGACATGGCTTGTTTAGCAATGTATTCGTTATGTTTATATTCTCCATCAAAATGTTGTAAATCGTTTCCATCTGGGTTGCGTGTATTTTTCTCTGAAGTTATTTCAAGGTGTCTTACACTTTTGTTGCTAGTGTGAATGTGATAATTACGTATTATATTTTTAGTTGGATATTATTGCCTTATAAGGAAGGTAGTAGCTTTTAAGTTATATATGTGTGTGTGTGTTTATATATGTATATATATTTCTCTTTCTGTTTCTTTTCTCATATATATAGTTTTTTATACATATATTTCTCTTTCTCTGTCTCTTTTCTCATATATATAGTTTTATATACATATATTTCTCTGTCTCTTTTCTCACATATATATATAGAGAGAGAGAGAGAGAGAGAGTGCCTGTACACACTATTGAATGATTGTAATTGTAATAAGTTTGCAGTGGCCTCTCTTGGATTTCTGAGTGTTATTGTGTGATCCACAAATAATGATACATCTGTCTCTTCCTTCTCAATATTTGTATGGTATTACTTCATCTTGTGTTTTCACATTCCCTGTAATTTCCAGAATGATGTTAAATAAAAACTGAGACAATTTTCTTTTCTTGCTCTTGACTTTAGTGAGATTTCCTCCCTGTCTCATTGTTCATAAACAAGATGGAGCAGACATTTCTTGAGCACTTGTTCTTTTCTTTGCTGTTCATTGATCTGAGCACTGGGGCCAGGAGAATAGAAGACGTAATGTTTTCAGCACTCACCTCTCATGCTTTGGTGTTTTTGTGACTTCCCTTCCCCCAAAATTAAGTTTTTTCCCAATTATTATTATTTTTAAATGCATGCCTTATTTTACTGAGTTTTTCTTGTAGACTTTTTAGTTTTTCATGAGAAGTAAATGAAGACTTCCTATCTTTGGTTCTCTTTGTGTCAGAGAATTATTTTGTGACTTTCATAAAGGAGTTTCCACTTGTTCAAATATTAAATTCCTGGGTTACAACTGTTTTTCATCAAAAGGACATGCTTTGTTTCATTGTTTCTGATATCCAGTGCAGCAGAGATGCAGGAGATAGGGACCAGTTCAGTCTCTGCTTCTTGGTCTGTGATCAGCACCCCTGTTCCTTGGTAGAACTAAAAATCACAATATGTGTCTAGAAGTGCTTTATTTTCCCTTTCTTCCTTAGGTAATCAGTGAGTCCTTTCATTTTTCGTATTTTGGTTCCCCCTCCCCTCTCTCCTTCCCTCTCCTCCTCACCTCCAGAGTCCAGTAGCCTCTGGGTATAAATTCTGGGTGTAAATTCCACCTCCGTCCCCGGAGGTTATCACAGACTTAAAAACTCTTAGTAGGTTACTACCTTTCCTAGCCCTCAGTTTCGTCATCTTTAGAATTAGTATAAAATGATATCTTCCTCACAGATAAGACGTGAGAATTCGATGTGATAGTGCTAGGTGTAGTCATGTTAATATGAATATATTTTATATTTCAGGATTTCTAGTTTGTAATTTCTAGGAGCATTATCAACATATCATCTATAGAAACCACGATATCAGCAATTTCTAAATAATTTTAATCTTTTTCATTTTTCTTCTGCATCCAGAAGGAGCTCTGCAAATTTGTTTTGCTCAATGAGGTGATGAAATTTCCCATATTGTCAATTCAGCTGTTCACCACCTTTAATGTTTTAATTCCATAAGTCATTCTTCGTTTCCTTGAATTAATTCCTTAACTCCATCAGCTTTCCCTTTCCCCATTCAGCAAATTGCCTCATTATTTCTTCTTATTTTACAAAGTCTGTGTTTTCTATGATTTCCTTGAGAGTGGAAAGCAGATGGTATCTAAAATTTCCTGAGCAATTTTGCTTGAAAATATGATCCTCCTCTGCTTGTTGTATGTTATGTTTAAATCCTTTTTCAAAGTTACAAGTTCTTTTCCTAGGCCTCTTGTGGTGGTGGAGGTGGTGTTTGTTCTTTAAATTTATCCTTGGATGCAGACAGTCATGTACTAGCTTGTTATTTGCCCCCCAAAACCGCACAACATTTTTTTCTAGGGTTTTATCCTGTCCTCTCTTATGCCATTGGGAGCCTTATCTTAGACCTTGTAAGACTATTGTATGAAATGAGATAATGTGTTTAAAGGGCTTAACCCATTGGCTAACACTTAGTATTAACACTTAATAATTGTTTAGTTACTATTATTGTCTATTATTGTTATTACAGTATTTTCTGAAGCTGAAGAGGGGGTTGATCTAGGTTGGCATCAGCAGGTCAAGGGTACCCCAACCTCAGGTGGGGTACACAGGGGCTTGGGACCAAAGCAGTTCCATCATCTTCTTCTCCAAGTGTTTTAAGACCCCAGAGCTTGTGTCTGTTTGGTTGATTGCTAGGATGAGTGGTGTCAACCTAAAAAATTTTCAGAGGAAAATATCTCCTAATATGATAAATCTATTCACCAGTAAAAAAGGATTATAATCCCAGATGCACGGCTGTAGCAAGCCACAGATACACTTGAGGAGGGGAGGACAAAGGGAAGCTTTTATTGGCAAAAGGAAAAGGTCACATAAGCTGCTTAGAAACAGAGTTCATTGGTTTTGGAGACTCAAAGCCATAGCTGGCGTCAGTTCATTGGTGGAGATGCCGTTACTGGGCAGGTGTTCTTTCGAAGGCATTTTATCTGAATTACTGCAGTCCTAAAGAAGGAATTTCTTGTGGGGTTATATTAGAAAGTCCTTGAGACAGTCTATCTCAGACATGCGAGCATGAGCTCTCGTACTTCATGGTTTCCGGGCTCTGATTTGATTGGTTCTGACAAAAAGTGATTTCACCCTGGTATCTGCAACTTTCACAGTGGGATGACTGAATCAGTCCCCTTCCTCGATGTGCTGGCTACTGAGCTGGGCTGTGCCTGACTCCAGACTCCTATCTTTGTGTCTCTAAGAAGATCCTGATGGGATTCTGTTCAATTTGCCTCAAATTACTTCTTTTTTAAAAATTTTTATTTTAATTTTAAGTTCTGGGGTACATGTGCAGGATGTGCAGGTTGGTTACACAGGTAAATGTGTGCCATGGGGGTTTGCTGCACCTATCAACCCAAGACCTAGGTCCAGCATGCATTAGCTATTTTTCCTGATGCTCCCTCCCCTCACCACCCCACTCCCCAACAGGCCCCTTTCTGTGTCCATGTGTTCTCATTGTTCAGCTCCCACTTATAAGTGAGAACATACAGTGTTTGGTTTTCTGTTCCTGTGTTAGTTTGCTGAGGATAATGGCTTCCAGCTCCATCCATGTCCCTGCAAAGGACATGATTTCATTCCTTTTTATGGCTACATAGTACTTCATGGTGTATGTGTGCCACGTTTTCTTTATCTAGTCTATTATTGATGGGCATTTGGATTGATTCCATGTCTTTGCTATTGTGAATAGTGTGCCCATGGTAATTTACTTCCAAATACTTACCTCTGCAGTGCACACTGCCTACATCTCTCAGAGTATTGGTAAGTAGATGGCACTCTTTTCTTAATTCAGCACAGGCAGAAAAGTCTGCCATTTTGATTTTTCTCTGGTAAATTCATCTGTGTATGTGAGTGCAAGTGTGTGTGTGTGTGTGTGTGTGTGTGTGTCTACATGGAGGCAGGACATTAGTCCAGTCCTCATGCCTCCATTTTCCTCAAGTCCCCTACTCATGAAGTGCCAGCTCAGTGGCCATTCCCCATGCTCTTCCAGACAGTCCAGGGAGAAGTGAGAGTTACATCCACCAAATCCCTGTGCCAACTGTGTGCATTTGTACTGTGATAGTGAACACACTCCATTTTATATTTATTTAAAGTGTTTGTCTTCTCCAGCGTCTATCATCTTCTCTAGTGTGGAGTCTTCTCTTAGGCTCATTTTTTTAAATTGAACTTTTTATTTTGAAGTAGTTGCAAGTTCACATACAGTGGTAAGAAATAATGCGGAGAGACAGCATGCATTCCTCATGCGGTTTTTACCTAGTGGTAACATATTGCAAAACTATAGCTTAATGTCACAATCGGGACATTGGCATAGATAAAATCCACCAATTTTATTGAGACGTTTCCAGTTGTACTTGTACTCATTTGTGTGTGTGTTCATATGCATGCATATGTGTGCATATGGGTGCATGTGTGTGCATGAATATTTAGTTCTGTGCAGTTTTCTCACATGCGTAGGCTCACGAATCCATCACCACGGTCAAGATAAAAAACTTTCCATTACCACAGGGACCCCTCTTGTTGCCTTTTTTGTTTTGTTGTGAGATGGAGTTTCACTCTTGTTGCCCAGGCTGGAGTGCAATGGTGCAGTCTCCACTCATTGCAACCTTGACCTCACAGGTACAAGCGATTCTCCTGCCCCAGCCTCCTGAGTAGCTGGGATTACAGGCGCCTGCTACCATGCCTGGCTAATTTTTTATATTTTTAGTAGAGACGGAGTTTCATCATGTTGACCGGGCTGGTCTCGAACTCCTGACCTCAGGTGATCCGCCTACCTCGGCCTCCCAAAGTGCTGGGATTACAGGCGTGAGCCACGCCCGGCCTCTGGTTGCCTTTTTGTAGCCACATCCTTCTTTCCCAACACTCTCCACCTCAGTCTAATCCCTGGCAACTATGAATCTATTTTCAATTTCTATAATTTTGCCATTGCAAAAACATTATGTAAATGGTATCATAAGATATGAAATCTCTGGACTCTGGCTTTTTTTTTATTCAACATAATTCCCTGGTGATACATTCAAGTTGTTGTATGTCAGCAATTACTTCTTTTTATTACTAAGTGGTATTCCATAATATTGATGTAGCCCAATTTGTTTAAACATTCATCTGTCGAAAGACTTCTGAGCTGTTTCCAGCTTTATTAGAAATAAGGCTGCTGTGAAACTTTATTTACAATTTTTTAGGTAAACATAAATTTCTATGTTTTTTCTAGAATAAATGCCCAAGAGTGCAGTTGGTGGGTTTACGTGTTTAGTTTTCTAAGAAAATGTCAAACTTTCCAGAATGGTGGTACCATTTTACATTTCCGCTAGCAATGTCTGAGTGATCCAGGTTCTCCGCAATCTTGCCAGTATTAGAGTTGTCATTATTTTTAATATTAACCATTTAAACAGGTGAGTAGTGGTGTCTCACTGTGGTTTTAATTTGCATTTTTCTAATGGCTAATGCGGTTGAACATCTCTTCATGTGCTTATTTTCCATTTTCTTTGGTGTGTTCATGTCTTGTGTATATTTTCTATTTGGATTGTTTGATTTTTAATATTGAGTTTTGAGAGTTCTTTATTCTAGATACTAATCCTTTTTCAGATGTGTGATTTGTAGATATTTTCTTCTAGTCTGGAGCTTGTCTTTTTATGCTCTTATTAGGATCTCTCACACAGCAAAAGTTTTTAATTTTGATGAAATTACAGTTACCAAAATTTTATTTTATGGATCATGCTTTTGGTGTCAAGTCTAAGAATTCTTTGCCTAGCCTAGATCCCAAAGGCTTTCATCTATTTTTATTCTGAAAGTGTTATAATTTTATGTTTTACATTTAAGTGCACAATCCATTTTTGAGTTAACTTTCCTCTAAGGTTTGAGGTTTAAGTCTATGTTTGTATTTTGCCTATGCAAATTGTCTAATTGCCCAAACATGATTTATTTAAAAGGCTGTGTTTCTTTTTTTGTGTTGTTTTGATACTTTTGTCAAAAATTTGTGTGGGTGTATTTCTAGCTTATATTTTCTCTTCCATTGATTTATGTGTTTATCCTTCTACTGATACCACACTATCCTTATTACCGTGGCTATATAGTCGGCCTTAAAGTGAATGGATTACTCTCATTTTATTTTTCTTTTTCAAGATTGTTTTAAACATTCTAGGGCCTGTGCCTTGCCATATAAATTTTAGAATGTGTTTGTTTACCTCTACAAAAACCTTGTGCAGATTTTGATAGAAATACATTAAATCTATAGATCACTATGGGGAGACTTGACATCTTTACTGTGCTGCTGAGTCTTCCAGTTCCTGAACATGGCGTGTCTTTTCACTTATTTAGCTCTTCTTTGATTACTTTTACTGGCATTTTATAACTTTTAACCTACAGGTACTATACGTGTCTTATTAAACTTATAACTAAGTATTTTATTTTCTTTGGAGCAGTTGTAAATTATAGTGTGATTAATTTTGGTTTCTACATGCCCATTGTTAGTATATAGACAGCAAATGATTTTTGTGTATTGACCTTGTATCCTGCAACCTTGGTGGACACACTTACTAGTTTTATAAGTTTTTTGGAAGTAGGAGTCTATGTTACAAGCATGTTATCTGCAAACAGGGCTAGTTTTGGTTCTTCCTTTCCGATATCTATAGGTTTTATTTCTTTTCCTTGCCTGATTTCATGCCTACAACGTCTAGTACTATATTGAATAAGAGTGGTGAGAGTGGACATCCTTGCCTTGTTTCTGATATTAGTGAGAAACTAAGTAGTTTTTCACCATTAAGTATGATGTTATGTATAGGTTTTTGTGGATTATCTTTATTAGGAAGATTTAGTTACACTCTATTCCTAACTTGATTTTGTCAAATGGCTTTGATGCATCATTTTTTAAAATCATTAACTTGCTGATATGGTGGATTACATTGATTGACTTTTGAATCTGCTTTGCATACCTGGAATAAATTCCACTTGGTCATGATACATTGTTGGACTTGCTAACATTTTGTTAAGGATTTTTGCATCTAGTTCATGTGAAGTATTGATCGGTATTTTCTTTTTTGTACTGTCTTCATCTGGTTTTTGTAACTAGATAATAAAATGGTTTGAAAGTGGTTCCTCCTCTTCTATATTTGGGAAGAGACTGTGTCCAATTGATGTATATTCTTGTTGAAATGTTTGGTAGAATTTTCCAGTGAAACCATCTGGGTCTGAAGAGTTTTTTTTTGGAATGTTAAAATTATGAATTCAATTTCTTTTTTGGTTATAGGACTATTCAATTTTTTTTGTTTCATTTTTGAGTTTTGTTAGTGGCTTTTGAGGAATTGGTTCATTTCTTCTAAATTGTTGAATTTACAAGTGTATAGTTGTTCATGGTATTTCTTTATCTTTTTAATGATCCCAGGACCTGCAGTGAGATACCCTGTTCCATTCCACTTATTGGTGACTTGTGTCTTCTTTTTATTTTTGTAGGTTTTGCTATAATTTTATCAAATTTGTTGACTTTTTTTCAAAGAACCAGCTATTTGTTTCATTGATTTTTTCCTGTTTTCGATTTCATTGATTGCTACTCATTATTGTTTCTTCTGCTTGCTTTGGGTGTAGATTGTTCTTCTTCATCTGGTTTCTTGAGGTAGAACTTACATTATTGATTTGAGATCTTTCCTCTTTTCTAAAGTAAGAATTTAGTGCTGTAAATTTCCCTGTCAGTACTACTTTAGCAGCATCTAACATATGTAGTTACGGTGTACTTTCATTTTTATTTAGTCCTCTATATTTTTTTGAGACTTTGTCTTGGACTCTTGAATTATTTAGAAGTGTGGTGTTTAATTTCTAAATAGTGAGAGGTTTCTCCTGTTGTCTTTCTCTATTGATTTTTAGTTTGGTTCCATTGTGGTGGAGAAGATAGTTTGTATGAGTTCCATTCTTTTAAATTTGTTAAAGTTTATTTTACATCCCAGGGTATGCCCTTTTGTAATGAATATTCTATGGTGGTTGCAAAAATATATATTCTGCTGTTGTTGGGTGGAGTGCTACATATAGGCCAGCGAGATCCTGTGGGCTGCTTGTTTTGTTGAGCTCTACTTTTCTGTTGCGTTTCTCTCTAGTAGTTCTGTCATTTGCTGAGAATAGGGTGTTGACGCCCCCAGTTTCTCCTTTCAGCATTGTCAGTTTTTGCTTCATTCTTTTCAGGTTCTGTTGTTTGGTGAGTACACATTTAGAACCATTCTTTTACTCATTTTTATATTGCTAATGCAGTGCCTAGCATATAATATGGGCTTTCAGTAAATATTCCCTGAATGACTTAGCAAGTTAAAATTAAATAAGTACATAAATGAAAGATAGGAGTGATTTCACTTTCTCAAGCTGTGTTTTCCCCCTGGTTGTATAAATTATACATCATATAGTTTTCAATTAAATGTCCTTATTTCCTCATTTATGTTTTTTAGCTTTGATTTGAATATTTTTAAGTGTGAGAAAAAGCAAAACTCAGGAGAAAATAAATGGACTTTTGAGTGAGACAGATTTGATGTTAAATATCAGCTGTGTGACCAAACAGATAATTTATCTTTAATCTTCAGCTTCTTCATTTGGAGAATGAAAATGATGGCACTTGACTAATTAAGAAATGGTTGGTGGTGAGCTACAAAACTGCTGGCTTAAAAAACAACAAAAAATTGGTTTATTTAACAGAAAAATTTCACAAGTGACTACAATTGGTCCTTAACAGCATGGGCTTGAAATGCGTGGGTTCACTTACATGTGGATTTTTTTTTCAATAAAACACCTGCCTTTCCTACCTCCCCTTCCGTCTGCTCCACCTCTTCCACCTCTGTCAACCCCAAGAGAGCAAGACCAACCCCTCCTCTTCTTCTTCCTCCTCTTCCTCAGCCTGCTCAACATGAAGACGAGGAAGATGAAGACCTTTCTGATTATCCACTTTCACTTAATGAATAGTAAATATATTTTCTCTTCTGCATGACTCTCTTAATAACATTTTCTTCTTCTTCTTCTTTTTTTTTTTTTTTTTTTGAGATGGGGTTTCGCTCTTGTTGCCCAGGCTGGAGTGCAATGGCGCGATCTCGGCCCACTGCAATCCGCCTCCCAGGTTCAAGTGATTCTCCTGCCTCAGCCTCCCGAGTAGCTGGGATTACAGGCATGTGCCACCACACCTGGCTAATTTTGTATTTTTAGTAGAGACAGGGTTTCTCCTTGTTGGTCATGCTGGTCTCGAACTCCCAACCTCAGGTGATCCCCCCGCCTCCGCCTCCCAAAGTGCTGGGATTACAGGCATGAGCCACTGCGCCCGGCCAGTAACATTTTCTTTTGTCTAGCTTACTTTATTGTAAGAATACAATATATAATAAAAATAACATACATGTGTTAATCCACTGTTTATGTTACTGGTAAGACTTCCAGTCAATGATAGAGTATTAGTAGTTATGTTTTTAGGGAGTCAAAAGTTGTATGTAGATTTCTGACTGTGTGTGGGGTTGGTGCCCCTAACCCCAATGTTGTTCAAGGGTCAACAACTGGCCCCCAGCTGCATCCAAGTTACTGCAAAGGACATGATTTTGTTCTTTTTTTAGTGCTGTGTAGTATTCCGTGGTGCATATGTACCACGTTTTCTTTATCCAGTCTACTGTTGATGGGCATTGAGGTTGATCCCATCAGATTTTGTTTTCATATGAATCACATGAGATATTGTCAAAATACAGATTTTGTTTTGATCATTTCTAACCAGCTCCTAGGTGAGGTTGAATTTGCTGCTCTGAGGATCACACTTTGAGAAGCTAAGTCTACGGGACAAGGAATACATACTCCATGTGGCAAATATCACAAATATCTAACCTCACCTACATCCCTAGCCTCATCTTCCATTACATCCCAGCTCACACCACACGCTGCAGCATTGCCTAAATGCCCACAGGATTTACATCTCGGTAAACACTGCACACGTCTTTCCTACTGTGCAGCAACTCTATCTTCTCTGCCATTTCCCTTTCAAGTCTTACTATTGCCTAATAATCTTCTGGTCTTTTTTGGAAAGTTTATTTGACGTGCCTTTTCAGGTTTAATTAAGAGCTTTTCCTATAAATTTCCATAGCACCAAATTCTTCTTACCTCTCTTCTCCTATAGAGATTTTATGTCCTTGACAATAGAAAGAGTTGCTTTAAAAATATATTAGTAAGAACAATGAAGACCAGCTTATTATGTGCTGGGCACTGTGTTAAAGACCTTCCCATGCAGTATCCCACTCAATCTCATTTAATCCTCATTTCTATTCTGAGACTCTGCAAAGTATTTCTTTTTTTTTTTTTCTTGAGTCAGAGTTTTGCTGTTACCCAAGCTGGAATGCAGTGGAGTGATCATAGCTCACTGCAGCCTCGACCTCCTAGTCTCAAGCGATCCCTCCACCTCTGTCTCTCGAGTCGCTGGGACTATAGGTGTGCACCACCTTGCCCAGCTGGTATTTCTTAAATTGTTAATCAGGATTCCCGCTTTTAAGGTAGAAGAGACTCAATTCAATTTACCTCTTATAGAAAGAATTTTATTGGTTCATGTAACTGAAAACTCCTGGAGGTAGGTGTGGTTACATATGTGGCTCAACTCACAGACTAGATAAACAACACTCACAGTACATCTATCTGACAAAGAGCTCATGTCCGGAACGTATAAAGAATGCCTACGTATCTACAATACAAATACACAAGCACATTAAAATGAGCAGAAGGCTTGAACAGACACTTTATAAAAGAAGGTCTACAAATGGCTAATAAGTGGATGAAAAGATGTTCAATATCATTAGTCATTAAGGAAATGCACATTGAAATCATGAGATACCGTTCTACAGCCACTAAAATGGCAAACACAAGCCAAACAACAAAATTAACAAAACAGGTGTTAGGATGTGGAGCAACTGGGTGGAACATTAACATTGCTTGGGCCGGATGTGTTGGCTCACACTTGTAATCCCAGCACTTTGGGAGGCTGAGGCGGGCGGATCACTTGAGGCATGGAGAAACCCTGTCTCCACTAAAAATACAAAATTAGCGAGGTGTGGTGGTGCATGCCTGTAATCTCAGCTACTTGGGAGGCTGATGGAGAGGAATTGCTTGAACCCGGGAGGCAGAGGTTGTGGTGAGCCCAGATCATGCCACTGCAATCTAGCCTGAGCAACAACAGCGAAACTGTCTCAAACAAACAAACAGACAAACAAAAACATTGCTTGCTGGGGGAGGTGTCAAGTGATACAACCACTTTGGAGAACTGTTCATTAATTTCCTATAAAGTTAAACATCCATTAACCCAATGACCCAGAAATTCCACTCCTAGATATTTACCCAAGAAAAATGTAACCATGTGTCCACAAAAAGACTTGCACACAAATGTTCACAGCAGCTTTATTTGCAATAGCTAACACCTGGAAACAACCCAAATGTCCATTATCGGATGAGTGGATAAATAAATTGTGGTGAGATAGGAATATTCCATTCACCCAGTGGAATATTAACAACAACAAAAAGACAAGCAGCTGATGATACAATGGCATGGATGCAGCTCAGAAAACATTATGTTGATCAAATGAAGCCAGACCCAAAAAGATAGTTACAGCTGATAATATTTATCTATGATGAGTAAAGTCCGGAAGTGGTTGTTTCTGTAGGGCGCAGAATTGGTCCGAAAGGGGGAAGAAGGGAATTTCTGGGGGTGATGGAACGCTTCTATATCTTGTTTTCAGTGGAGGCTCAATGGAATTACATGGCTTCATCAAGTTGAACACTGAACAACTGTGAATTTTACCGTATGGAAACGACATATCAAAAATAATTATGGAATACAGCAGAAAATTAAACAAGAAAGAAAAACTTGTGGGATGGGCAGAAATAGAAGATGCTTACTGATGTCATTATGTCTGTTTTTTTTTTGCGGGGGGGACAGGGTCTTGCTCTGTTACCCAGGCTGGAGTGCAGTGGTGCAATACCAGCTCACTGCAACCTCCGCTTCCCGGATCCAAGCAATTCTCCTGCCTCAGCCTCCTGAGTAGCTGGGATTACAGGTGCATACCACCATGCCCAGCTAATTTTTCTATCTTTAGTAGAGACAGGGTTTCACCATGTTGGTCAGACTGGTCTGGAAGTCCTGACCTCATGATCCGCCTGCCTTGCCTCCCAAAGTGCTGGGATTACAGGCGTGAGCCACAGCGCCCGGCCTATGTCTGTTTTTTAGTGGAGATAAGTTTGGACTCAGGCCAAATGGCTTGCACAAATTCACATAGTCAATGGGAGAGTGAGAGTGCAACAGCTCCACATTAACCCCCATAGTACCCCATCTTTTCCACGTCTACAAGATCTGCTGTGTGGTTGTGGAGTAAATGAATGCATTCGCAATGATTTCCGGTGTAGTTGCACCTTGTCCAGATAATGGAGCCAAAATTCAGGAAGGCATAAGAAATGTAGAGACGCATCTTCACGCTAGGGTTGGTGCAAAGGCCAGCCTTCGCACATCCATCTCGGGACTAGTGCATTTGTCTGTGAGTGAAGCGTGCCTGGAGAAATTAGACCTGCAGGATTTGCTGGATTGAACCTGATGGTGATGGTGGATGGGACACAGTGACCATGCAGCGACATGTCTGTGTCCATACGTGGACTGTGCAGAAAGCAAATCTGAACAGCTTAGTCTGTTTCGCTGCTTTGGAATAGGAAATGGCAAACAAGAAAGTTTGTTCTTGAGGGAGGAAGAGTGTCCAGTGACTTTTGTGCACAGAGGGTTGTGTCACTTCTTTGCTTCATCACACCCATGCATTCCCCATCATTGAAGCGTGAATTTCACCCCCGTGGGGCTGGGTGCAGGGTTTGTGGGGCCCTCTGTATACAATTTTGGAGTCTTTCTTTAAGCACAAAGGAAATATTTTTGGAGTCTCGCTTTATTGCCCAGGCTGAAGTGCAGTGGCTCCATCTCGGCTCACTGCAACCTCCGCCCCCCAAGTTCAAGCAATTCTCCTGCCTCAGCCTCACGAGTAGCTCGGATTATAGGCATGTGCCACCACGCCCAGCTAATTTTTGTACTTTTAGTAGAGATGGGATTTCACCATGTTGGCCAGGCTGATCTCGAACTCCTGACCTCAGGTGATACACCCCCTCCTCGACTCCCCACAGTGCTGGGATTCCAGGCATGAGCTACTGTGCCCGGCCACAAGTATTATATTTTTAAAAGCAAGCAAACATATGACTGTATGAATCCTCCTAAGGCCTTGGATGGGCCCCAAGCATGTGAGGGGCTAACTGAAACTTCAGCTTCATTAGCTTCATGGTCAACTTTTGCCCAAGGATTTTTACATAATCTACATCTTTCTTAACTCACTGAACTCATCACCTGGTAACTCTTACCCTCAAGCCTCCACCCAGCTCCAGCCTCACGAAACTCTCCACTGCTCCCTGAATTCTCTAAGCTAATGATTTTCAATATTCATTTGGCCCAGAGTCCCTTTTTTATAACAAGTATTTTGTAGGGCCTCCTCAAATGAAATTCATAGACAACATAATCAATTTACATGTATAACTAAAAATCGAAATAATGATCTAATTGGAATGATCTTATGTTTGCTTGCTTTTAAAAATATAAAGGAGAAATAAAATAAAGGGAATTTATTATAAAATACATATATATCCTATGTAAAGTACTTGGTCATGATTTATACCAAAATCCCAATCATGTGACCGTGATTTACTACTCACCCTCCGTGGCTTTGCAGGACATAGTGCCTTCTTAGTTGGAAGGCTGCATGAGACCATTTCTGACTCTAATTTTAGCATACCTTATACCTACATTCTCGGCTACCTTTCCCTGACTGTCCTATCTTCTAAAATCCTCCAGACGCAAGGTGCAAGCAGTGGCCCTCATCTCATCGCTTCCTAAAGCTTCCATTGACAGCCAGAGGCAATTGATACCTTTGCCATCTGTACCTCCAGCACCCGTCCAGACTCGTGGACTGTGTTAGCTGCACCACATCATTCCTGCTGATGTCTGATCTGCTTCATATGATTCATTATTTTTGCCCAAAGGTAGAGGTGGTGGTGGAATTTTGGGACTTCTGGCAGAGATAAGACTAGAATTGTCTCTATTTATGATTCCAAGAGGCTAGAACATAAAGGGAATCAGAACTAAGAGTATGAATCTCTGATGTTGATTTCAGAGGTGTCTTAGTCTTTTTTTTTTCGTTGCTTATAACAAAGTACCCCAAACTGGGTAATTTATAAATAACAGGAATTTATCTCTTGCAGTTACAGGCTTACAGGCTAAGAAGTCAGAGGTTGAGGAGCCACACCTGGTGAGGGCTTTCTTGCTGGTGGGTTCTCTCCCCAGAGTCCCAAGAGGTGACACAGGGCATCACATGGTGAGGGGGCTGAGTGTTCTAGCTTAGGTCTCTTATCCTCTTATAAAGCCACCAATCCCACTCCCGAGATAACCCATTAATCCATTAACCCATGAATGGATTGTCCATTCATGAGGGCAGAGCCTTTATTATCCATACCTTAAAGGCCCCACCTCTCAATACTGGCACATTGGGAATTAGATTTCAACATGAGTTTTGCAGGGGACAAAGATTCAAACCATAGCAAGCTGCATTGCATTTCAAAGCTGCAATTTGAGTCTTAGCTCTTCCCTTTACTAGCTGCATGGCCTTGGCAGGTTACTTAACCTTCTCACTCCTCAGTTTCCTCAACCCTTGGGTTAATAACAGTACCTGCCCAATGGGGCTGTTGATAGAGTAAAATGAGAGATGCTTGCAAAGTGGTTGCATGGACTGGCACGTACGTAAATGCTTAGTTAATATGGCTGTGGTTTCAGAACACCAATACTTCAAGATGCTTGGATAGACTAGTACAGAGGTTGGCAAATTTCTTATGAAAAGGGCCAGATAGGAAGTATTTTAGGTTTTGAAGGTCATACAACCTCATTGCAGCTACTTAACTCTGCTGTTATAGTGTAAAAGCAGCCATAGATAATATGTAAATGAATGAATATGTCTGTGTTCTAATAAAACTTTATTTACAAAAATAGGCAGCAAGCCATATTTGGCCATGGGCTGTAGTTGGCTCACGACTGTACTAAAGGATCAGATAACAAGATGGACTGTACCCAGAAGAGAGAAAGTGTAACGTGGCAGTTAAAAGCCCGAGTGATGTTTCTATGCCTTTTCTTTTATCTTTTAATAAAAATAGGATTATATTTTGCAATCTGTTCTGTATCCTATTTTGTTTTTATTCATCAACATACAGAGGACATATTTTAGGTAAATAACTGTATTTATACAGCCTCATTTTTATTGCCTATACTAGTAATTCGTTGTATGTGGATGAACCATAATTTCAGCTGTGCCTCTGTGGCTAGGGATATAGATCCAGTTTTGCTTATTGTGGTTCACAATCACATATTTGTTATGTTATTCATGTAATACTTTTCCCCCACCAGACCGTATGTCGCTGGAAGGCAGGAATTAGTGTGTACTGGTAAGCACATGCCTGAAACTTGGGAGTCATAAAATCCTTGTCTTGACACCGCCGTCTTGAGGCAAGTCAGTCTACTTCTTCTAGCCAAGGTTTCTTCACCAGTAAATACAGATCCAGATGGAATAGTGTGAGGGACACATGACCTAATGTTTGTAGAAGGCTTTGGAAACTGCAAAGCAAATGTTCTATGCTATGGGCTAAAAGTTTGTGTATCCCCCAAAATCCATATGTTGAAACTTAATCTCCAGTGTGATGGTATTAGGAGGTGGGGCCCTTGGGGGTGATTAGATCATGAGATTGAAGTTCTAATAAACTGGATTAGTGCCGTAATAAAGGGGCTGAAGGGACCAGAGTTGTTCCCTTCCATCAATTGAGGACACAGCTAGAAGGTGTCATCTATAAACCAGAAAGCAGGCCCTTGCTAGACACTGAATCCACCAGCCCCTTGATTTTGGACTTCCCAGCCTCTGGAACCATGAGAAATAAACTTCTGTTGTTTAAAAGCTACTCAGTTTCTGGTATTTTTTGTAGCAGCCCAAACAGACTAAGACACTCTGTAAGTCAAAAGTGTCACTAGGGTTGCAAAACATCTTTTTTTTTGGCTTAATATGACATTTATTTTCTTGCTGGCCAAGGAGAGAACATACTTATTTCCCATGAGAAATGTCAGCTCTATATCATGAGATAGGAAAAAACATTGCTTCTCTGAAGGCCTTTGATAAAAAATTAGGAAAGTTAGAAAATAAAGGCAAGTGAGAAAAGAAACTACCTGGGTGTCTGCATTTAGTTACCATGTAACACTGTAAAAGCTCTTAACCTCGTGTTTGATTGTTCAGTTCAGTCTTAATTTCTTTCTATTTTTATTCCCACTTTTTTTTTCCTTTATTCATTGATGTTCTCAGTAGTGGTGATATCTGAAGACAGAGGATGGATTCAGAGATAGAGACAGAGAGGCTAGAGCTCAAACTGTGAAAAGGTATTATTTCAAAGAACTGTGCAGGGTGCAAACTTGCCAGGCATATAGACTGGGGTTCCATGCAGGACCCCAGATTCTACAGGGCCTGCATGGAAGTCAGGGAAACTGAGGCAGAAGAAAGGGAGTCAGAAAGGGATTACCCCAGGATCACCCAATTCCTAGCTCTTTGCTGACCGGACCACCATTCTCTTCCTAGGAAGATTAGGTTTGAAAAACATGGTAGGGTGGATCCATTGCTGGGGGCCTCTGAGTCTGCGATCCTGTAAGTTTTTGAAGAACCAGAATAGATGCACACACATAACACATATAATATGTTATTGGACACAGAGTTTTCTTTCATCATTCCACTGCAGCCTGGGCCTTCACTCTCCTACAACATCCAAGGGAAGTTTCCCCAGGCAACTTCTCAATCCTCAAAGGGTCGTGATCCCACCACAGCCCTGTGCAGTTTATGTTGACATGTGACTGGTCTGCAGAAAGCAGCTTTCCATAGATGAAATGCACTCAGAGATCACAGATTTCCCCCTGGAAGTCTTATGCCCCTTCCTTCCTAATTCAGTGGGATTGTCAGACTTGCTTCTGCCTGCAAAAATGCACGGCCATCTGTTTTGCGCTGGTGGTTCTACAGTCATTAATCCACAGAATTCAGTGATCACTCACAGAACTGTGGTCCTACGTGAAATTTCAACTCTGCTAAACACGTGCTCCCGGAGATGCTTCGGGAGGAAGTGCTTTGTCATTCATAAGACAAAGACTCTTTAATAATGGGAGGGATGTTTTCCAGTCATGCTATGGGTTGTCTGTCTGTTGGAGAATAGACAGGCTGAGGGATTTGACATTCATTGGCCTGTCTTCTCCTGGACTGGAATCCTGAGGAAATGCCCATTAAGAGGAAAGGATTTCAGTCTGGCCAACATGGTGAAACCCCATCTCTACTAAAAATACAAAAATTAGCCAGGCATGGTGGTGGGTGCCTGTAACTCTAGCTACTCGGGAGGCTGAGGCAGGGGAATCACTTGAACCTGGGAGGCAGAGGCTGCAGTGAGCCGAGATCACACCACTGCACTCCAGCCGGGGTGACAGAGTGATACTCTGTCTGGAAAAAAAAAAAAAAGAAGAAAGGATTTAAAGTATTTTCCTCCTCGTGTGAATGTGTAGATCTCTAGAAACATGCTCTTCTCCCATTACACCAACTCATGATGATTCTCATGTCAAGTACAGAAAGAGCTGTGGTCCAGGCCCTGAGTTTGCCTGATGGACAATTGCTTACTGACCACTTGTGTTGTCTTTCAGTGACTGACTGTTGACAAGCCTGGGTAGGGCCTCTGAAGAAGGCAAATCTGAGTTCAAATGCCATTTTGCTACTTCACAGCTGAAGGAACTTGGGCAAGTTAGGACAGCTCTTTGACCTTGTTCTTTGTGTGGCATGAAACATTTTTACTATTTTCTTTTTTTTTTTTTTTTAAGGCAGGGGCTTTCTTTTGTGGTCCAGGCTATTTTGCAGTGGTGCAGTCATAGCTCACTGTAGCCTCGACCTCTTGGACTCTAGAGATCCTCCTGCCTCAGCCTCCTGAGTAGCTAGGAGTACAGGTGCATGCCACCCTGCCTAGCTAATTAATACAAGTTTTCAAGTTTTCTGTTGTTGTTTTGTTGTTGTTTTTTTTTTTGTAGAGACAGATTTCTTTGTATTGCCGAGGCTGGTTTCAAACTCTTGGCCTCAAGTGATCTTCCTGCCTCAGCCTCGTGAGTAGCTAGGACTACAAGCAAGCACCACCACACCTGGCTAATTTTTTAAATTTTTTGGAGAGACAGGGTTTGGCTATGTTGCCCAGGCTTATCTTGAGCTCCTAGGCTCAAGTGATCTTCCTGTCTTGGCCTCCCAAAGTGTTGAGATTACAGGCATGAGCCACTGCACCTGGCCTACTATTTTTTCAAAATTCATTTTTCAGCTTGATGATTGGTCCTTAGGACCAATTCAAATAAGTGGAATTGATGAATGAAGAGTTTGCTCATTTTAGGGCTTTGCTATTGTTTTTTTGACCCCCAGAAAGCTCCTATCAATATGTAGATTTATCAGCACACATTGACATTCATTTGCACCTTTGAATTTTTTTTTTTTTTTTTTTTTTGAGACAGTCTTGCTCAGTCGCCCAGGCTGGAGTGCGGTGGTGTGATCTCGGCTCACTGCAAGCTCTGCCTCCCAGGTTCACGCCATTCTCCTGCTTCAGCCTCCCGAGTAGCTGGGACTACAGGCACCCGCCACCACGCCCAGCTAATTTTTTGTATTTTTAGTAGAGGTGGGGTTTCACAGTGTTAGTCAGGATGGTCTCAATCTCCTGACCTCGTGATCCGCCTGCCTCGGCCTCCCACACCTTTGAATTTTTTAGTGATGCTAGATCTGTTATCACTCATTTGATTATGACATTTGCATTTTTAGGGGGATTGACAGGTTTACTTATGTCCTTTGCCCATTTTTTCTAATGTGTTTTCCTTATATTGATTTATAAGAATTTTTCACATAGTAATATTCCTAGCTCTGCATTTGTTTGGTCTGTTGCAATAGCTTTTCCTCTATGATCATTTTCTTTTTAAAGCTACTTATTTTATAGATTGTTTTTATTTTTATCTGAGGAAACCTATCCATTTTTTCCATATGCTTTCTTTCTTTGTAAAATTGCTTTTAGAAAGGCTTTCACTGCTGGGCATGGTGGCTCACGCCTGTAATCCTAGCAATTTGGGAGGACGAGGAGGGTGGATTCCCTGAGCTCAGGAGTTTGAGACCAGCTTGGGCAACATAGTGAAATCCTGTCTCTACTAAAATACAAAAAATTAGGTGGGCATAGGGGCATGCCTATGCAATGAGGCAGAAGAATTGCTAGAACCCAGGATGCGGAGGTTGCAGTGACCTGAGGATCGTGCCAGTGGCCTCCAGTCGACTCCATCTCTTAAAGAAAAAAAAAGGCATTCGCTTCTTGGCAGTCACAGCAGTGGAGCTTTGCATATTTGAGACTTCTCCTTCAGTTTAATGAATCAGATGTCTCATAGACTGGCTTTCTGCATCTACTTGTCTTGTTTTTCATCCTCTCCTGGATTTGTGATGCCCGGTATGTCTAGGCTTCTTTGAAATCTCTGTAGGTGAGAAAGGATTGTTCTGGGAAGTCCAGCGTCTTAGTTCATTGGGGCTCTTATAACAAAACACTGTAAACCTTGTGGCTTGTAAACAATGGAAATTTATTTCTCACCGTTTTGGAGGCTGGGAAGTCCAAGATCAAGGTGCCAGCAGATCTGGTGTCTGGTGAGAGCCTGCTTCTCACTTTTGCCTCACCTAGTGGAAGGAGTGAGGGGTCTCTCTTGAGCCTCTTTTAGAAGAGTATTGGTCCCATTTATGAGTGCTCTACCCTCATGACGTCCTCTCCTCCCAAATACCTCACCTCTTAATACTACCACCTTGGGGAGTTGGATTTCAACATATGAATTTTGGGGGGACACAAACATTCGGTCAGACCATAGCACCCAGCTACTCCTAGACTTTATTTTTTCTCTTGGGGGTAGGAATGGTCTCTTGGCCTTGTAATGATACAAAGACTTCCCAGTTGTAACAACCAGAAATGTGTGCAGATATTGCCAAGTGTCCCTTTGTGGGAAAGCAAGGTTGCCCTCTGCTGAGGACCACTGGGTTAAGGAGAACCCTTCAGGTCCCTGATAATGTGCTTTTTTCTTCAGCACTTGTTCCTTCATATGTGGAGGGTGGGTGGGGGAAGAAGCTGAGCTGTGTGTTCCCCCAGGATTACTTTTTTTTTGTTCTTTTGAGACAGGGTCTTTCTCTGTCACCCAGGCTGGAGTGCAGTGATGCGATCTCAGCTCACTGCAACCTCCACCTCCCAGGTTCAAGTGGTTCTCCTGCCTCAGCCTCCCGAGTAGCTGAGACTACAGGCATGCACCACCACCCCTGACTGATTTTTATATTTTTAGTAGAGACGGGATTTCCCTATGTTGGCCAGGCTGGTCTCGAACTCCTGGCCTCAAGTGATCTGTCCGCCTTTGCCTCCTAAAGGGCTGGGATTACAGGCGTGAACCACCGCACCCGGCCGCCAGGATTACTTTTAATAACAGCATGGTGTTTTCTTAGAAAGGGATCTGCAATTCAGGCCCCAGCTTCTTTACACTTAGTTTTGCACCTGCTATGTTTAGGAGAGATTCTCAGAAATATGTGCCAAGTGGCCATAATTGTGCATTCCAGAAAAGGGGATTTCTTTAGCCCAGGGAACTCTTTCTATTCAGGGATGCTCTTACACGTTGTGTTTTCTGCTTCTTGATTTCCCTCAGGACTTAGGTTTGTGAAACACAGAGATCTAAACCTCTCAAAGACAAAAGCAAGAGAAAGACTTGTTTCTCTCTGTTTCTGCAACTCCTTTCCTAAGATAATGACTGCTTGTTTGTCCAAAAGGAGGAAGTGCCCCCAGGTAAAAGGAATTGCAGGGATGAGGTGTGTAGTTCATTATACAACTCCTCCCCACCTTAATTTTCCTTTCATCATTTAGCGTGATTTATTATTTATTGGAATTATAAGATTTTCAGGAAGTCTTCTCCAAGGCCACTTTTTAATTTAATTTAATTTTTTATTTTTTGAGATGAAGTCTTGCTCTGTTGCCCAGGCTGGAGTGCAGTGGGATGATCTTGGCTCACTGCAACCTCCACCTCCCAGGTTCAAGCGATTCTCGTGCCTCAGCCTCCTGAATACCTGGGATTACAGGCATGCACCATGATGCCAGCTAAGTTATTTTGTATTTTTAGTAGAGGTGGGGTTTCACCATGTTGGCCAGGCTAGTCTTGAACTCCTGACCTCAGGTGATCTGCCTGCCTTGGCCTCTCAAAGTTATGAGATTACAGGCTTGAGCCACTGCTCCCGGCCTAAGGCCACTGTTTTTTATATATTCTCTTATTTTTTGCCTTATTTTAATTTAAATCAGGAAGTAATAAAATTTACTAACAGCCTAAAAAGCAGTAGAGAACTTGAATAAAGTGATGTGAAGTCTATTTGGAGAGGGAAACAAGAGTGAACTGAGCTGAGGAAGCATTGTACTTGGCAACAGTGTGAGTCATTTGTCTTGGCAGCCCTGGGAGAAACAGGGCTAAGTGTGGAGTGCAGTTCACTGAGCTTGGGCTGAGAGGGCCCTGGCTGAGTCATGTGTCCCTGAAGGGAAGACACAAAAACAGGGAGGTCTGCTGATAGGGAGGCCTGGCTCAGACAGACTCAGGATACCTCCAGGGAGAACCGAGACCTGGCCTGAATACTCAATGAGCAAATCCAATCCCTCCACGTCCTGTTTATGGCCAGATATGGGACATTGCCAGCACAGCACTCTCCCAGTTGCCATGTGTATTAGTCTGTTCTCACCCTGCTAATAAAGACATACCCGAGACTGGGTAATTTATAAAGGAAAGAGGCTTAATGGACTCAGAGTTCCACATGGCTTTGGAGGCCTCACAATCATGGCAGAAGGCAAAGGAGGAGAAAAGTCATGTCTTACATGGCAGCAGGCAAGAGAGCTTGTGCGGGGGAACTCCCCTTATAAAATCATCAGATCTTATGCGACATATTCACTATCAAGAGAACAGCATGGGGAAGATCTGCCCCCATGATTCAATTACCCCCCACCAGGTCCCTCCCATGACACGTGAGAATTACGGGAGCTACAGTTCAAGGCGAGATTTGGGTGGGAACACAGCCAAACCATATCAGCATGCGAGGGTCTTGTGTGCAGATCTGGCTGTTCATGTTCCAGGCCCCAGGGCCAGAGGTGCCACATACAGAAGTCTTTGGTCTATTCTGGAATGGAGATGACTATCAAGTCATACATAGTGCCCTACTGGCTATCAGTTCTGTACCTTCTCCTTGTGTTTGATAATTCACATGTGGATGAGTGTTATGGGCAGAATTATGCCTTTCTCATAATATGTTGAAGTCCTAACCCCCAGAACCAGTGAATGTAGCCTCATTTGGAAATAGGGTCTCTGCAGATGTGATCAAGTTAAGATGAAATCATACTGGATAGGATGAGCCCTAATCCAATGATCGTTGTCATTATAAGAAGAGGGAAATTTGGACACAGACACACTGAGAGAAGAATTCTTTGTGAAGACACCAAGACAAAAGAGACAAACGGATTGAATCCCATGTGACAACAGAAGCTGAGATTGCACTGATGCATCTACAAGTCAAAGAATGTCAAGGATTTCAGCAACCACCAGAAGTTAAGAAGAGGCAAGGAAGGATCCTCTCATGAAACCTTCAGAGTATGACTCTGCTTACACCTTGATTTTATACTTCTCACCTCCAGAACTGTGAGAGAATTAATTGCTGTTGTTATCAGTCCCCAGATTGTGGTACTTTGTTCTGGCAAACTTAGGAAGCTAACATACTGAGGTTCCCCTAGTTGCATAGATGGTGCAATGGTTTGTGATGGTGATGGTGTAGATCTTGCAGCTGGACGTCTGCAGGACATGCAAGCAGTTGAGGGTCTGGGTGTTTCAGATCTTGATGGTCTTGTAGGAGCCACTGTTCATGCTGCTGTGGGGCACCACTGGGTCCTGAGCCCACTGCTGGAAGCTGTTCAACTCCTTTAGCTCCACATTGGTATTCATAATATTCCAGAATTTTTGGTCTTTTGGAACCCACTCAAGAGCATTGTGTGCAGAGACCAGTGTGAACATAAGACTGCCATGTGTGCTAACTGTGTTCACCTTATTCAGGCTCTGGATGTCCCAGATAATGATGATATCATCTGCAGAGCCACTCTAGGATTTGGTCTCTGGATGCAAGGCTTCATCATGATGCTAGCGTTTCTTCTAGTGTATTCTGTCACTGGAGATGGTAAATGAGGCCCATTCTATGATGTTTTAGATGAACCACTGAAGAATAGATCACTCATGGAATAGTTGTGACAGATGGTGTCCTGGTGTCCCACCAGAAATTCTTTGCCCTTTAAAGTCTCTAGGGTCTTAGAATCTTAGGCTCCTCCTGTGTAGGTATGTGTTTTCCTGGGATATTTCATCTTTCAGCTTGGGCACATCCCACAAGAGCTCTATAGTGTCTTTGCTGAGTCTTAGGATCTCATCCAATATGACAAACTTGAGGTGAACTTATTCTCCAGATGGCTTGTTTTTTCCTAGAACTTACTCATTATGGATCTCAGAAAGGTGATCTCTTGCCCCTGCTGGCCACATGCATCTTGTAGAAATGGCCTTGTTTCTGCTACAGAATTTCCTTCTGGACCTCAAGAACTCTTTCAGGCTTTAGAGCAGCATAGCTTCAAGTGTGAGTGCAGGTGCCTCTTGTAGATGTCTGTTCCCCATAAACTTGCACCCATATTTGGAATGTCTCCAACTACAGTCACGTTCTGAGGTACTGGAGGTTAACTTAAACACATAATTTTTCTTTTTGGTGGAGAGACACAATTCAGTCCATTGCATGCAGATAAAGGGAGGATATGGCTTATTCAGGCCTGGAATTTCCCCCAAGTGCGTCTAGTGAAATGGGAAAGGGGTCGGGTGGCAAGGATATTATCGAGGAAATCAAGGATATCAAAGAAATCAAGGATATTTTCAAGGAAATTGCAAAAATAAGGACCATGGACCAAATGCACCTAGTGAGGGAAATGAACATGTGAGTAGTGGGGCGGGGCTGGGGCACTATAAAAAAAAGGAAGATAGTCTAGGAACCAGTGACAAAATGTCTTGGTGAGGTCAACAAAGGAAGCAGTTGAATCGGCAAGGTGGAGGGATAGGAGCCTGTGGCTGAAGGGAGGTGTGATTATTTTAGTAATTTCCGGGGTGATTTTAATAGCTTTCATGGTATATAATTTCCATGAGTGTGTTTATCTCTTTATAAATCATAGACATGCCTGCCCTTTTCAAGCCTTCCAGAATGTGCCATTTTCAAGACAGTGATGATCCGCAGTATTACCTCCAACCTCAGTAAAAAGCTGCAGTCCTTGGTGTGCCTTTGTTTGCAAGTAACAGAGGATCATTCAAACTAGGCTACAGAAAAAAATAAAAAAGAAAAGGAAGGGCACTTTATTATATGGACTCAAAGATAGAAAATGGAAGTTAATAAGAAATAGAGCCAGACTTCTCAAGAGGCTAGAACTAGAAATTGAAAACCCAGCAGGGACGAGACACCGGGACCAATAATCAGAAAGCCATTGAGATCCAACGTAGCTACTCTCAGACTCTTTCTTGGAGCCATTTGGTCTTTCTGTGTGTCAGTTGCATAGAAAGCCACACAGTCCTACAAACTGGCTTTCTCCTTGTCCGAGCCAGTAAGGGATCAGCTCCATAATAGTCTCAGAGTTTGCAATTCCTTCGTTCAAGCAATAAGCAGAGAGTGACTGCCATCCATACCCTGATCTACACCTGCAGGTGTCTATGACCCAGGCAGATGTCATCTGGGTGGAACAGGGAAGGCACAACATTCACTGACAAGTCGGAATACAGTTCCCCAAATTCCTTTGAAGGCTTTTCTGTCTTTCAAAACTTACTGTTAATTGTCAATGTAATAAACAGAATAATGCTGTCTTCACAAAAAAAAGCAAGCTTTTGGTTTCTGTCTTGGTGGAAATCAGTTCTTTACTGAAGTAATCATTTGGACATAAAGTCCCAAAAAGAGGTTCTTAGAATAAAAATCACCAAGGATGCTACATTTAGCATATTCTCGTTTCTCCCTTACATTAGATAATTTTAAAGTTTAAACTTTAAAATGGTAAAGTTTTAAAGTTTCCTAATTTGTAGAAATTTCTTTCAAGAGTCAATCTGGCCTACTATGTGCCAGATTGATTTGTGAATTTTAGCTCATTTAATATTCACAAGACGCTTCTGTGAAATTATCCTCCATGTTAACAGATGAGGAAGCTTGTCACAAGCTACGGAGCTAGCAATCAGCAGAGCTTGTGTTGAAACCAAGTTTCAGATTCAGAAGATACTAAGTGAGGAAAGCTTCTTTATGAAGAGGGGAGGTTTCTTTTTTTTTAACTTCTATTTTAGGGTCGGGGCACATGAGTAGGTTTCTTATAGAGGTAAATTATGTGCTGTAGGATGTACAGATTTGGTGTACGAATTATTTTTTCACCTAGATAAAAAGCATAGTACCTCATAAGTAGCCCTTCCCTACCTCCCTCCCTCCCTCCCTCCCTTCTTCCTTTCCTTTCCTTCCTCTTTCTTTCTTTCTTTTTCTTTCTTTCTTTCTTTCTTTCTTTCTTTCTTTTTCTTTCTTTCTTTTTCTTTCTTTCTTTCTTTCTCTCTCTCTCTTTCTTTCTTTTTCTTTCTTTCTTTCTTTCTTTTTTTCTCTCTCTCTCTTTCTTTCTCTCTTTCTCTCTCTCTCTCTTTCTCTCTTTCTTTCCAGAGTCTTGCTCTGTCATTCAGCCTGGAGTGCAGTGTCATGATCTCAGCTCACTGCAACCTCCGCCTCCTGGGTTCAAGCAATTCTCCTGCCTCAGCCTGCCAAGTAGCTGGGACTACAGGCATCTGCCACCACACTCAGCTAGTTTTTGTATTTTTAGTAGAGATGGGGTTTCATCTTTTTGGCCAGGCCGGTCTCGATCTCCTGGGCTCAAGCAATCCACCCACCTCAGGCTCCCAAAGTGCTGGGATTATCGGTGTCAGCTACTGTGCCCGGCCCCAGATAAGTAGTTTTTTGATGCTTACCCTCTTCCTACCCTCTGCCCTCCAGTAGGTCCCGGTGTCCATGTGCAAACATACTTGATGTTTAGCTCCTACTTATAAGTGAGAACATGTGCTATTTGCGTTTCTGTTCTTGTGTTAGTTTGCTTAGGGTAATGGCCTCTAGCTAGAGAAACTTTTTCACTAGTCAGTTTTGTGAACTTGGACAAGTGATTAAACTTACTTGAGCATTAGTTTTCCCATCTTTATGGTGGATCATATGAAGTACACTATAAGGTTCATGTGAGAATTTAATGCATGTGAAAGTGCCTACTGGGGTCTTCAAGGCAGCTTGGGTTGAGCAATAAATAGCATTCCTCTCTTTTGCCTGAGTTCTAAATAAAGACCAAGAAGTGACAGACGGAGGCAATCATGTTATCTTTATTACTGACCAAGGGCAAATGGGGAATACGGCTTAGTGTGCAACAAGTATGTCTCTTGGCTGAATTCCCACATTAACATTAAGGTTGTTACCTATTTAGGCACAGACAGATAACACTTGATTGGGAGAAGCCTCCCTTCATGGAGACTTGCCTAGAATAAGAATTTACTTTATGAAGGAGCAAAGGAGAAATGCTACATCCTTTGGGCAGCTTGCTGCCTAGAGGAGAAAAGGCATTTTGGCCTAAATGTGACAATCAGGAAAATCACTTCATTTCTATCAGGGCAGAGTAGGCACACGGGTAGAGAGAAGCCAGGAGTATTTAAAATACACTATTTCATTTTTATTTTTTAATTTTACTTTAAGTTCCGGCATACATGTGCAGAATGTGCAGGTTTGTTACATAGGTATACATGTACCATGGTGGTTTGCTGCACCTATCAACCCGTCATCTAGGTTTTGAACCCTGAATGCATTAGTTCTTTGTCCTAATGCTCTCCCTTCCCTTACCTCCACCCTGCAAAAGACCCGGTGTGTGATGTTCCCTTCCTTGTGTCCGTGTGTTCTCATTGTTCAACTCCCACTTACACGTGAGAACATGCAGTGTTTGGTTTTCTGTTCCTGTGTTAGTTTGCTGAGGATGATGGCTTCCAGTTTCATCCATGTCCCTGCAAAGGACATGAGCTCATTCTTTTTTATGGCTGCATAATATTACATGGTGTAAAATACAGTATTTTAAAAAATTATTTATTTATTTTTATTTTTATTTGTTTTTGAGTTGGAGTCTTGTTCTGTCGCCCAGGCGGGAGTGCAGTGGTGCAGTCTCAGCTCAATGGAACCTCTGCCTCTGGGGTCCAAGCGAGTCTCCCACCTCAGCCTCCCAAGTAGCTGGGGCTACAGGCACACACCACCATGCCTGGCTAATTTTTTGTATTTTTAGTAGAGATGTGGTTTCGGCATGTTGCCCAGGCTGGTGTCGAACTCCTGAGTTCAGGCAATCCACCCCCTTCAGCCTCCCAAAATCTCATGCCTGAGATTACAGGCATGAACCACTGCACCCAGCCTAAAATACATGAAATGGGCTCTTCCACATGGAAAAAAGCCTTAGTTGAAGAGATAAACTGTTACTTTTTTATAGTGCCTAAAAGATAGTAGACAATAAAAGTTAGCTAAAAACAGAACCAAAGTAGTTATCAATGTAAGATCAGTGCACGTTTCACGATACCACATTTACATTGCTTTTCTTTTCTTTCTTTGTCCTCTTTCACCATCTTGGCTTATGTAAATTTTGTCACCCCAATGGAGATTTCTTGTTTGAAGAATCATACGATGTGTCCTGAGCCCCTGTCTTGCCCAGGTCTTCTGCTTACAGGTTCTCTCCTCTGCAGGGGGAGGCACCACCTGTTCTTCTTAGAACCCCAGATTTAGAGCTCTGACCCCTCTGACTACTTCTCTGAGTTTGTCCTTCTATATCCAATGACTAAGTTGACTTAAAGATGTCCCCAGTGTCCCCAGTGTCCTGAAATGGATGTCTTGATTTCCCCCAAATCTGCTTTCCTTTAATCAGTGGGACTTCATTCTCTGACCAGCTGACATCAAAAACTGAGGAGTTAGTCTTGATTCTTTCTTTCCATTCATTCCCCACTTTCAATCCATGTCTTTTTTTTTTTTTAGCTGTCAGCTCTATCCCCAATTGGTCTACATCTATACGATCACAGCTCAGTCACTGTTCCAACCCACCTCTATCTCTTATCCTGAGTATAGTGACGACCTTCCAGCTGGACTCCCCTTTCTCATTTTTAATCCGTTCACACAGGGACATTTCAGAATGTGCCAATGCCTTGTGTAAGCACCCAGTGGCTTCCCACGCTTCTCAGGATCAACTTTAAACTCCATATTGTGGCCTCCAGGACTCTAGCCAACTTGGCCCCACATTCTGCTGCTCTTCCTCTTCCTCCCTGCACTTTAGCCACCTGACTTTAGTCTTCTTTCCTTCTTCAGGCCTTTGCTTCTGCTGTGACTTGAACACCTTCCCCTCATCTTGCCATGCTTGGCTGTGTCTCCTCATTTAAGTTTTGCCTCAAATGTCATCTCTTCAGAGAAGTGTTCCCTCACCACCCCATCAAGGGTGCTCTCTCCACATGCTCCCCACTGGTTCACTCATCAGAGGCATGTCACTCACCAGTATCTGAAATAATCACCCTTCCTTACTTGCATCCTGGCCGGGCATGGTAGATCACACCTGTAATCCCAGCACCTTGGCAGGCCAAGTTGGGAGGATGGCTGGAAGCCAGGGTTTGAGACCAGCCTGGGCAACATAATGAGACCCTGTCTCTACACACACATACACACACACACACACAAACTTGACGTGGTCACATTCACATGTAGTCCCAGCTACTCAGGAGGCTGAGGTGGGAGGATTGCTTTAGCCCTGGAGATTGAGGCTGCAATGAACTATGACCATGCCACTGTATTCCAGCCTAGGCGACAGAGTGAGACCCTGTCCAAAAAAAAATAAATAAATAAATAAAAATTTTGCCTATTGACCCAAGCTCTATATTCACCTCCTATAAATTCCACAAGAACATGGGCCCTGTGTGTTATGCCCGTTGTTCTAATGGTGAAATCATTCCTGGCACATAGTAGGTGCTTGGTAAAAATTTGTTGAATGAATGAGTGCACAAATACATGAGTGAAGATTTGGTTAGGATATGAATGAGTTTTTATAATCACATAGGCTGGGCATAGTCACTCACACCTATAATCCCAGCCCTTTGAGAGGTCAAGGCAGGAGGATTGCTGGAGTCCAGGAGTTTGAGACCAGCCTGGGCAACATAGGGAGACTATGACTCTACAATAAATTTAAAAATTAGCTGTGTGTGGTGGTGCACGTCTGTGGTTCCAGCTGCTCCGGAGGCTGAGATAGGAGGATCACTTGGACCCAGGATTGTTGAGGCTGCAGTGAACCATGATGATACCATTGCACTTCAGCCTGGGTGACAGAGTGAGACCCTGTTGCAAAAAATAAATAAAAATAAAAATATAGTCACATATATCCTCTTTTTCACTTAACGTCTTCTTACTGATCCCTTTAAGAGGATCAGGGTCTCCATCAGAGTCTTGTTCCTTAGTCAACCGGGGCTGATTCTCATCTAAAAACAAGGAAAAATTTATGGCTGCCAGTCCTCATTATTAATCCATAATAAAGAAAGTTTGTTCTCAAATGCAGAAACAAGACTTAATGCCATGAACACAGAGAGCCCCTGGGCTGGCGGAGAGGCTAGGGCCCCACTGGCTCAGAGCATCCCAGCGAATGCCACCAGGGAGGTGTCAGCTCACTTTGATGTAATTGAAAAGCACACAATGGTTCAGACTTTATTTTTCCCTGTAGTTGTGCTGACTTTGCCATTTTAGCAAAAAATAATTTATTCTAATGTGATTTGCATTGCATAAAATTATAATAAATATTTTTAAGAACAAGGTGCTGTATATTTATGAAATCGTTGTGTTTATATGAGGAAGAGGTTTAAAATGTATTGGCATGTATTTTCTACAAACACTTATATGCAAAGCTATATACTATGCAGCCTCGACATTAACATACATTATTTGCATAAACCATAAACAGTGGGCAATTTCTTTGTCAAACAAAAAGTACTGATTACCTTAGAAAGGATATTAATATCTTTCCTTTATCCATATTTTAAAATTTTGCTGACTGTATTTTGATGATCATTTATCTTGTCTGATAGCACAATTTGCAGCAAAGACTCTCTCAATATTTCCCCAAACAAAAAATAAGGTACAGAAAAAGCAATGGCTCCTGAATGTGAATGGTCTGGGTCTGGCTGGTTGTAGAAAAGCCCCTCTTTGGCTGAAGTTTGCATCCTTTATACTGGGGCATACGCCAGCTGGGCATCTGATTCACAGAGAGGTATCAGTAAATATATTTTTAAATTAAATTTCATGTTTATTTTCAGCTTCAGTTGGAGATTTGGTCCACTAAACCTAGCTAGTTTCCCCTGGAAAAAAAAGACTGTTCAAATAATTTTCTGTGTGTTTTGCCTTAATAGCTTGAGACCTTTAGGACCAATTTCAGCTGAATTGATAGAAACCACATTGAAGTTGCAGGCCCCTAAAGTTAGGATTCTGTTTTTTATGGGAAGAAGGGAAATGACTGATACTGATCAATTGGAAAAAGAAAGGAATCTTGGATTCTTGATCCAAGATCGATCTTGGAGTCAATCTTGATCTTTGAGTCAACCAAATCTGGATTTCATGGACTGACAGGGTGACTGGGATTATGTTATTGAATGGCTCTAAACCTTTACTTTATCCATTAAGTGGCAAGAATTGTAGTATTCATACCACGGTTTGTAGTGAGGATTAAGTGAGTCAACCCATGTAAGGAACTTAGAACAGTACCTGGTATATGATAAGCACTTAATAACTTTGGCTGTTGTTATAATTAGTACTGATGTTATTATTACTATTGCTCTATGAATTGGAGCCAATAATGCTTGCAGCATATACTTCTGTGAACATGAAGTGAGATTAAGTGCCCCACATGTGATAGAAACTGATAGATGTACATTTCCTGCTTCTTCTCTGATGCTGTGTCCCCTGAGTGCTCACGTAATAGGAACCCCTAGGGACAGGGGAGACTCAGTCTGCATGAACTCCATTTTGGATATGCACCAAGGATTACTGGAAAAACAAGAATAATTTGAAATCCAAGGAAATCAATAAGTAAAGTCACAAAGCATGTCCCAATCACAGAAGGAGTTTTAGTTCTTGCCTCAGAGACCTGAATCGTTTCCATCCCCAGGTTAAGAATGTTGTGGGAGAATCCAGATAACTGGCTAGCCGTTCACCCATTCATAACAAACTTGGCAATGTGTGCTGTGTGCTAGGTCTGATGAAACTAATAAGTGATGCTTGGTGGGGAAGATTAATTGGCAAATTTGAAAAAAAAATGGCCAAGATTGGTTTTCAGGGTGGATGCGAAAATCAAAATGGGAACACATAACATTGTCAGTTCAACCGCTTTAGGAAGCAATTTACTGATCTTTAGCAAAGCTGAAAGTGTTATTTATTTTATGACCTACCACTTCTCTTAAATATAGCTTACAGCAATGGTTGTCAAAGGGTGGCCCCTAAACTAGCAACATCAGCATCACTTGGAAATGTGTAAACATTCTTGGGTCTTATCTCACACTTCCTAAATAAAAAAAACTCTAGGAGGGGGCTCAGCAATCTTTGTTTTAAGAAGTCCTCTAGGTCATGTAAATTGAGTTTCAAGTTTCAGAATTACTGGCCTAGAGAAATTCTGGCATTGAGGTGCAAAAAGAATGATGAAAGAATGTTGGATGGGAAGTAATCTAAAGGCCCTTCACCAATGAATTGTGATATATTTTTACAATGAACGGACTACACGCTGTCATGGTGGTATGGCAAAATCAATGTTGAGAGATAAAAAGAAAAGCAAGTTGCATAAGTATCTATGTAATGTGTCGCCATTTATAGTATAATTTAAAAATATACAAAACAATGCTATATATATGTATATAGTTGCATATTGTGTAGGGATGAATACTTACAAGAAACCAGAGGAGAAGGCCAGGCGTAGTGGCTCATGCCTGTAATCCCAGAACTTTAAGAGGCTGAGGCAGGTGGATCACTTGAGGTCAGGAGTTTGAGACCAGCCTGGCCAACATGGCGAAACTCTGTCTCTACCAAAAAATACAAAAATTAGCTGGGTGTGGGGGCACATGCCTGTAATCACAGCTACTTGGGAGACTGAGGCACAAGAATCGCTTGAACCTGGGAGGCAGAGGTTGCAGTGAGCTGAGATCGCACCACTGCACTCCAGCCTGGGCGACAGTGAGACCCTGTCTCAAAAAAAACACAAAACACAAAAAACAATAAACCAACCATCCCACCAACCAACCAAACAAAAAAACCCAAAAGAAATTAGAGGAGAAAGGAAGGAATGTGATAGAAACTACACAAGGGGTTTCATCACCATGAGTTAGGTTTTATTTCTTTAGCTAAGTGATAGGTGTGTTGGTTTTCATTCTAAGATTCTTTATGCCTATTTAATGTCTAAAATGTGTAATCATCAATTAATTTTAAAAAGAGAGCCTTTCCTAAAATATGCCTCTTAGTCTCCAGGGCAGCTTTCCTTCCCCCATTGTTGTTTGAACATCAAAACTCCCAACTACTTGCTAAACATCCCCTGCTAGAGGAATTGCTGAACAAACACTGCCTTGCCATATGAGTCAGTTCAATTCTGTGCATGAGCCAGAGGGCAGCTTCTCTATTTTTTCCTGCTTTCCTACTTGTAGGCTCTTTATATATTTCAAAGTATTGTCTCACACATTTCATCCTGAAAATAACTCTGTGAGTGAGTGGGGATATTATTATTCCTCAGTTGACAGATGATGAAAAAAAAATCAAGTTGGCTAACGTTGATTGAGCATTGTACCTACCATGTGCCATCAATAGAGAAAAATGCTTTACATGCGCTTCCCAGGAATCCGCTCACAGTAATCCCATTTGACAGATGAGGAAATGGAGGCATAGAGAGGTTGAGGAACTTGCTCAGGTCCAGTAAGTGGAGAAGTCAGAAGTCAAAATCAGGTCTGCATAAGGGCAATTCTGTGCTGTTTCTTTTCACTGAAGAAAAATGTGGTGCTGTGACTTGCCGGGGGCTGGTTGGGTTTGGAAACAGATCTGCATTTTCTCTCTTATACCAAAGGGTGAGCCACACTGTTTTGTTTTTGTTTTAACCATCTCTATAGAAAGTCAGACTTCTTGCTTGCAAGCAACAGAAATTGACGCTGGCTCACTTAAGCAGAAGAGAACTTACTGGGAAAATAAGGGGACTGAGGAAAGGGAAATAGGAGACCACACTTGGAAATGGACAGAAACCAAGGGCATTCCGGAGGGCTGGGTGGCGGAAACCATAGTCATGTCCAGACCAGAAGAGGAACAAGCTGGTCTCTTCTGAGTTGGGAGATGATCATCCTGAATTATTTTCCTACCAAGCCTACAAAATGGAAGGGCATGACGTTCCCAGCTGGCCTTCCCCCGCCAAATCAGGATATCACTAGGAAGGGGTAAAGGAGTACTAGGGAGCCAAAATTACAACAAAATAAATTTCTGCTGTGCCTTCTGTCTTCTTTTGGACCCCTACCCACGCATAGGGGTTCAAATGGATGACTGCATCACATGAAGATGGACTGGGGGCCAGGCAGTCTGTGTCGTAGACATGTAGACAGGAAGTTCATATCCCTAAGCAGGCAGTCCCATTAACCAAGGAAGGAAAGAAATAAATACATCTTTGCTGCCTGGCATCTCCCAATGGGTAATTAAAATGATGCCACTGCTGATTTTACTACATTCAAAAGTGTTTTAATTTGTATTTAGCCAGAGGCTTTTTAGCAACAGGAACATTTTTACAAATTTAACAAATAATTATAAATAAATAAAGTCTGCACTTCTGCTATTTAGGGAATGTTTCCTTCAGGTAACACATTTATAAATCCACCTGTTTGACAATATGGAGCTAAAATAACAGTAGAGCTTGAACTGGCTGCTTAAGTGACAGCTGAAATGGCGTGTTTGTCAGCGTAGAAATGAAAAACAATATCATGCAGGGAGGTAATCTAGTCCCAGAGGCACTATGGACTATAAATGTTAAATTACAATAGACCCAGAATATAACCTTGCATAATTCTTGAATAAAGGATATAAGGAACAGAAAACCCAAGGTAGCAAGAATTCATATTAAAGGAAGCCTACACAATTTATAGTTAAGGTGACTTCAGGACTATGGATATGGTACCTCCCAAAGTGTACTCGACAACTGGTTCATCAGTAACACTGGCCATCGTAATGAGAAAGGACATTCAGAGAGGCGTTGTTATGTGGTTTTGTGCTCACCTCTTCTCTTGGGACTCTTTTTGTCCCCAAATCTTCTCAGGTCAGTATGGGTTGAGAACAGTCATGGTTGATTTTCCAATCCGCAGTTCATGGATGATTTCCAATGGAGTTAGGCGATGGCAGATCCCCTTCTCCAGTATAACAGCTGACCTTACCTTGGGGACTAGGGTCAGCCATGAGATTTCCGCTGCAGACGATCGTTGGGTCAAAAAACTCATTGGATGTCATTCAGCTCATTCACGTTCAGAAGAATCACATGAGAATCCTGGGTGTGAACCCACACCCACATCCTGCTTTCCTCTCATTTTGGATGAACAAGGCCCTGGGTAGGCAAACTGGGGTTATGTACAGACTCAGGGGGAAGTGTTTTTTGCTGGATAAGGAATATGTGAAAAAAATGATGAGGATTATTTTCCAGAAATTTTCCAGGAACTCTTAAGGAATGAAAGAATCTTGTTTTTAAAAAGACTAGGGCATGGGGAGAGAGCAGAGGATAAGAGCACTTTCTCATGTCAGATATGCTGACATTGTAGTAGCCAAATGTCTTTAAGACGGGGAGAGCTCAGTGCCTACCTGTGGCTATCTGTTTGATGGGATATGTGAATATTCCAACCAGGATAGTCCTTTGTAAGGCGCATGTTAAGGTAAAGGTCCTATATAACAGATTCACTGAAGAAATACGTGTAAATCACATTTTAAATGCACTGACAGGTCTCACTCTTTAAAAAAATATCCTGTTACACATTAAATACTTCTCTTGGGACTTAAATCGTCACTTTATTTATTTTTTTTTTGCTTTTATTTTAGGTTCAGGTTTGCAGCTTTGTTTTATGGGTAAATTGAATGTCACTGAGGTTAGGTGTAGGAATGGTCCCATCACCCAGGTAGTGAGCATAGTACCTGAAATGTAGTTTTTGAACCCACCTCCCCCTCCCCCACTTCCCCCTCTTGTAGTCCCCAGTGTCTACTGTTGCCATCTTGATGTCCATGTTTTCCCAATGAATAACCACTTTAATTGAAAGAAGGTAGCCCAGCATGAAGGTGCAGAGAACGGACCCTGGAACCAGATTGCCTGGGTTAGAACCCCAACTCTGCAGCTCCTCAGCTATGTAAATGTGCTTTGGTTTCTCAGATGCTAAACAGGAATACTAATAGAGAAATACATTGGAATCGTGTATCCTACTTATTCAGTGGATATTAACGACTACCGCTGTTATTTAACTACATCAAGTTTGCTAAAAGCTATCTTAGCTTTAGTGGGACTACAGTGCAGGCTTCTTATCTTAGATAGTTTTCCCAGAAGTACTTATCTGACCTGATTCATTCTCTTATTGCTCTCTCTCTCTTTTATTCAACATTTACTTATGCACCTGCCATTTGTCAGACGTATGTGGCTGGTTCTAACAAAAGGCAAAGATAATAGTTTCAGCTCTCAAGCAGCTCAGTCTAATGGCAGAAAACCAATGAATATAGGATCATGATTCATATTTGCAGTTCATTCTTCCATCTCTCTGTTACTGGTAAAATTTCCTCAGCATGCTATTTACCCTGGAGTCTTTGGATAATTCCACAGTGTCCTTAGTTGGCTATTTAGGATCTGGGGTGGGTTTATTTCTCATGCTCTGTCTTTAGAACACCAGTCCCTTCTACGTCTTTTCCTAGACCCGCCCACTCTTGAGATCTATAACTGGGTTTGCGTCTTTCCAGAGAAGCTAGAATAGGTCCAGCCCACTGAGATGGCTCTTAACCACGAATCACTGCAGACTTTCAAAATAAGGCCAACACTCAGCCGAGAAAAGAGCGAAGCCCTTTTTGGGTCACTTTTTTCACTAATCCCGATGAGATGGGGGAGGTGCCACCAGAGAATTCTCTTTTGTGATTTGCCTTCCCTGCCACTAGGTGTCACTGTTCTACATAAATAAAATGAAACCAAATTGGTCTTGGCACTGTGGAATTTGGCCTTTGGTTAAGGGGATCTGGCAGGATTAGGGACCTCTTCATTTTGAAGTTGTCAGATAACCATCACTGCCACCTAAAGACTGGCTACAGTACAGGAACCGAGCCAGTTACTGTAAAAGAGGAACCCTGAGTAAAAAGCCTTGAAATTAAAGTATCCGACACGTGTAAATCCAGGACTCTGTATATATCCTCCTTGGTATTGATCCTTTAAAAACAGATCCCTAAAGATTAACTTCTTGGAACAAAGATAATATACTTATGGAATGTAGGGAGTGTATCACTTTATTATTTATGTAGCTGTTTGGGAAGATGTATCTGATTTTATGAAGACATCATAAAGAAAGCAAAGGAAATCTCACAAAAGAAGACTTGCCTGTCTTGCTGGTGACCTTCCCTTTGAAAGACAAAAGGAAGCAGAAACTCACACTCAGAGATAAAATGTAAGATTACCCATTGGATCTTCCCTTCCTCCATTTTTGTTTTAGAATATTCCCATAATTTTCTACCCTTAAGACAGTAGTGGTTTCTCAGTCGTTATGAGTGTTTATCAGGAAAATAAAAACATCCTCTCCACCCTCTGGACTAGCATTCTCATTGAGTGATCTCCACTTTCTGATACACAGGAGACTTCTCTTTCAGTTATTTACATGGTCTTTTTCTTTTCCTGACAATAGGGCTTTGTGTTATATTCTAGTGTTTATAAAAATGCCAGGATCTCACAACAGTGATCAGTGAATATCGCTCTTCACTGTTTTGTCTGTGATAAATTTTCAGCATGAGGGTCTAGGTCAGTCATAAGAGGCTCTAGGATGGATTTTTCTGCCTTGACATGCCCCACTCTTGGAAGAACATCTAATTTTATTGTTGAAGTGATGATCACAAAAGCCAATCAGCACTGCGAACTTTATGTGGCATTGAACTTGGGCTCCATTTTAAGGCAGGTCCAATCCCTTTGCTGAAAAAAGGTTAACACTCATGGTCAAAAGGAAGAAAGTATAGGCCAAGAAGAAACCGTATGTGGAATACTTTTATCATGAAATATTTGTATTAGAAGACAGTGGTTAAGTCCAGAATGATATGGTTGAGTTACACCTCCCATGGCGTGTCAATCAATGGAAACCAAAATGTTCTTTCTGGTTGATCTCTTCTTACAACACCATAAGGCACCCTTGATCAACAGTACATCACTTTCGTACTGATACTCACTGGTGCATGATTGGAGAGTGATAGAGACAGTTCAGATAAGGTTCCTGTCGACAATTTTCCTTTAATCTCTTTGACATAAATGTCCTAAAAATTATTTCTGGGAAGCCTTTTGTTGCAAACAGCTGACAGAGTGTTTCAGTTATGGCAGTAGGAATTTAAAATAGGTTTAGGATTCCTTTGAGCATTTTGAGACGCAACTACTACAATCCAGAAACCCACATGGCATATGGATTCTGTGAAGTCTTTTGGTGTCTTGACTGTTCCACCAAAGAGTGTTTCGATAGGTTAAGTTAAATAACTCTCATATTTTATTTTACTCCTAATATCAAATAAGTTGTTGGTCATCACGTAACTTCCAGCCTAGCTAGTGTTTCTATGCAAATAGTTCTTAGATGCTATCATATTATGATGGTAAAGATAATGTAATATCAGTTTCCTGGAATAGAAAAGTGATTTTTTTCCATAAAGGGCATTTTAAAATGGATCATTAACTCATTTTATGAGGACCTTAATGTTTTGAGCACTGTAAAGAAATAAAGTATCAACCTACTGGGGCCAAAGTTGATTCAGCAAAGAATTTAATCACCTACAGAACATCCTCTTATAAGGTATTACACATCCTTACAGCTTGGATGAAATAAACACTGTGGAGTTTTTATTGGTAGAAGCAGCACTCAAATATTACACATGAAAAAGCCTCGGATGCCAAACCCAATCCATGGGCCATCTGTGGTCAAGTAAGCTTATTGGTCTGAGACAGAAGACTCTCATAGTTGGCCAAATGAGATTTGTATTTACTTTACTTTACTTTATTTTTATTTATTTATTTATTCATTTATTTATTTATTTATTTATTTATTTTTGAGACGGAGTCTCGCTCTGTCGCCCAGGCTGGAGTGCACTGGTGCGATCTCTGCTCACTGCAGGCTCTGCCCCCCGGGGTTCACGCCATTCTCCTGCCTCAGCCTCCCGAGTAGCTGGGACTACAGGCGCCCGCCACCTCGCCCGGCTAATTTTTTGTATTTTTAGTAGAGACGGGTTTTCACCATGTTAGCCAGGATGGTCTCGATCTCCTGACCTCATGATCTGCCCACCTCAGCCTCCCAAAGTGCTGGGATTACAGGCGTGAGCCACCGCACCTGGCCACTGTAATTTATTTTTTTGAAACAGAGTTTTACTCTGTCATTCAGGCTGGAGTGCAGTGGCATGATCTTGGCTCATTGCAGCCTCGACCTCCCCAGGCTCAGGGGATCCTCCCATTTCAGCCTCTGGAATAAACGGGACTATAGGCAGCTAATTTTTGTATTTTTTGGTATAGATGTGGTTTCACCATGTTGCCCTAGTTGGTCTAGAACTCCTGGGCCCAAAAGATCTGCCTACCTTGGCCTCTGAAAGTGCTGGGATTACAGGTGTAAGCCACTGTGCCTGGCCTGTATTTAATTTTAATATGTATTTAATATTAAATAATCTTCTAATGTTTTATTCCTTCAGATTTAATTCAAAACCAGAGACAATCTCATGGAGCTCCTTGTGTCATTAGATTCACCTTCCCGAGTGGGTCTCAATTGTCTTCCAGTCTATGAGTTTCCAATGAAGATGGCATAATGGGAACTAGAACCTGCGTCTGTGGGTGATGTGGAGACTATTGCTTCGATATGTTTTCCCATTCTTATAACTGTCATTATAGTCTTAAACCCAGAGCTGTAATGAACAGTGTGGGATTATCCATAGATAAGAGTCCTAAAGACATTCTGATAGAGGCTTATAATCAGTACAAATTGTAACGGCTGTAGAAGGAGTCGTTCTACAGATGGCTTTATTCTTGAGTACTCAGCACCATCTGGCACTTTGGGGCTGAGCCCAGCCCTACCACTACAAAAAACCATATTTGCAATATATTGGCACAAACATGCAAGTCAATGGCTCCTTGACATTTTGGACTTTTTATCGTATGGCAAGTCCAGCTGCAGAGCATGCCCTTTTCCGGTGGGCAGAGAAGAGGCTCAGTTGAGATTGCCTTTTGTTGAAGAAAAGGTCACCTTAAGGAGTCTTAAAGCTTTAGCTTAAAGTTTTGGAATTACACATGGCACTATGAACCACTTCTTCCAGGTCGAGAGAAATACTTGTGGTCCTGATATTAACATCTAAGAATTTCACATGGAAAGATCTGCATTTATGTTAACACACATTGAGATAACTGACACAGTCAAACAACATGGACTTTTTCCAATCTGCTCTTAAAAACTTCCCACAGATTTCAGTGATCGTATATGCCCCACTGTACTGTGATTTTTTATTTTTCCTGCTTCTCTTTAGCCCACGGACTGTGATGTTTTGGAAGGAAGAAGCTGGCTTTTTCATCTTTTTCTTCCCAGTATCTTGGACCTGGACTGGCCTGTTTTATATACCCAGTAAATTAACTGAATTAACCCTGAAATCTTTCTTTGTTTTTTGTGCTTTATTAATCCCATTATTAGGAAGTAATTAGAAAGTATGGGTCCACCACTAGAATCCTAGAAATTAGGAACTTCAGGGACCAATAGCTATTTTGAACTCAAGAAGCTTAGTGCCCCTTTATAGGTATCTGATCCTATAGACACTCTATCTAATCATATAATCAGTGTGTTCCTGGGTGAGTGAGTGTGCAGATGTACTGGCTCCACTGTTTGCTAGCTGTATGATCTTGAACAAGTTATTTTGACTCTCAAAAACCTTGCTTTTTGCACCTATAAAATGAGGGCAATAATACTGGCTAACTCTGAGACAGTGGATTTTATTAAATGAAGCATTTAAAAACATGAGCAATATAACCAATAAACATAAGTTATTTACTAAGTTAGGGCAAAAAGCACGGAGTCTTCCCTGTACTTCTACAGCACACATTTTATTCCCATAGGACTATTTTCTTCTTGGAAAATAGATAACTGTCCTGATTATCTATTGCTGCATATGAACCACCCCCAAATTTAGTGAGTTAAAATAACAATTTATTATTCTTTGTATAATAGTTATTATTTTTCACAGTTGTGTGGGTTACTTTGGCTCAGTTGGGCAGTTCTCATGTGTAGTCTCTGAAGCGCTTCTGCCTGGGTTTACTCTGCAGACAGACGATGCTATCAGCTGGGAGCTGACCACTGGAGCTCTCACAGGTGGCCACTCCATATGGCTTGGGATTCTTACAGCATGGTAGTCTCAGGGACACTGCCCCTTTACAAGCCAGCTGATTTCCTAGAGGAAGCATTCCAAAAGACCCCGTGGAAACTGTAAGCCTTCCTGACCTAGTCTTGGAGGCTGTTCATCACCTAGCCTCAGACCTGCATCACTTCCACAGTATTCTATCAGCCAAATATAAATCCCACGGCCAGTCCAGATTTGAAAGGAGGAAGCTGTATTTGGGCATGAATACCGGGAGGCATGGTTCATTGCAGGGAAAAAGGAATGGAAAGAAGGCTGTCTTTGGAGACCAACTACCAAGGGAGCTCAGCTCTTTTGGCAAAGAGACTTTGGAAATGAATGTGGTGGGGTATCTGTCTAATGATCGTCTACACTTAACAACTGTAATCAGCTCTAATCTTTCAATCATGGCTATTAATGGGTGCTGTTACATATACGGCAGCAGCCTGTGGCATTGCATGCAGGATTCTCTTACTATCATGGAAGTCTTAGAGTGCATTATCATTTGAAGAGCTGGGATTGCTTGATGCAAGGTGATCAGCTTTGACCCTGCTTGAACTTCATTTTAACGGGTTTTGAATGGCCTCTCTCATGTTGCCCCAGTCTCCTAAAGTTTGTACCCTGGATTCAACCTGAGACAGTAGACAATATTTTGCTCCAGTGTAAACTTTATGTTGTAATTCTTGAGCATATTTGCAAATGCGTTAAAGTACTAATTTCTAACTGCTGAACAGGCAAGGCAGATTTTTCACGTTTATTTTTTAAATCTCCCAAATAAATATATGTTTATTAAACAATAAAATAAAATAGAAGTATAAAAACAGAAAACCATGTTGTTCCCTCCCTGGTTCACTATCATTCTCCCTAGATGTATTCATTTTTTAATGCCTTAGTATCTTTCCTCTGAGATCGTTGTTTATACTTTTGCAAAGACACATTTATAGTTTTGTTGCTTATTAAACAAAATTGGGATCATGCATTCATTCAACTAGAAATTCATTTTTATTCATCCAGGGATTCTTTACTGAGTGCTAGTTTATCTGAAATTTTATTTTATTTTAAAACAACATATCTTGGCCAGTTTTCTATATTAGTCCATGTCGTTGCTCTTATTCCTTTTAATTTCTGCTAGTGATTATTCATGTAGCCATTTCTTTAATGATGTTCATGAAAAGCGTTTCCATTTTTACATCTTACGAACAGTCCGGTAGTGATCACTTTTGAACATGAATCTTTGGGCACACACACAATAGGAACGCTTTTACACTATTGATAGGAATGTAAATTAGTTCAACCATTGTGGAAGACGGTGTGGCGATTTCTCAAAGATCTAGAACGAGAAATACCATTTGACCCAGCAATCCCATTACTGGGTATATATCCAAAGGAATATAAATCATTCTATTACAAAGATACATGCATGTGTATGTTCATTGCAGCCCTATTCACAATAGCAAACAGATGGAATCAACTCAAATGCCATCGATGATAGACTGGATAAAGAAAATGTGGTACATATACACTGGGGAATACTATGCAGCCATAAAAAGGAACAAGATCATGTTCTTTGCAGGACATGGATGAAGGTGAAAGCCATTATCCTCAGCAAACTAATGCGAGAACAGAAACCCAAACACTGCATGTTCTCACTTATAACTGGGAGCTGAACAATGAGAACACAGGAACACAGGGAGGGGAACATCATACACTGAGGCCTGTTGGGGGGTGGGGTTGGGGAGGAAGAGCATTAGTAAAAATAGCTAATGCATGCTGGGCTTAATATCTAGATGATGGGTTGATAGGTGCAGCAAACCACCATGGAACACCTTTGTTACCTATGTAACAAACCTGCACATGTACCCCGGAACTTAAAATAAAAATAAAAATTAAAAATAAATGTAGGCTGGGCACGGGGATTCTTGCCTGTAATCTTAGCACTTTGGGAGGCTGAGACCGGCAGATCGCCTGAGGTCAGGAGTTTAAGACCAGCCTGGCCAACATGGTGAAACCCCGTATCTACTAAAAATACAAAAATTATCTGGGCATGGTGATAGGCACCTGTAATCCCAGCTATTCTGGAGGCTGAGGCAGGAGAATCGCTTGAACCTGGGAGGTGGAGGTTGTGGTGAGCTGAGATCGTGCCACTGCGCTTCAGCCTGGGCGACAGAGCGAGACTTCATTTCAAAACAACAACAACAACAACAAATGTAAGAATCTAAGAAGAGGAAATGCTGGGTCAAAGAGAAGACCCATTTAAAATTTTGATTAACTGGTGCTGAAAAATTGACTTTCAAAGTGATTGTGCCAAGGAACAGCATGCAATAATAATAATAACAATAATTCCCTACTCTCTCAAAGCCTGGATATTGTATTTCTTTCTTTCATTCTCTTTCTCTTTCTCATTCTCTCTCTTCATTTTTGCCAGTCTGGAGGCTGAAAAATGCTATCTCACTGTTTTATTTGTCGTTTCTAATAAGTTTATTCTTATAAATTTAATGCACATTTATTTGTTCCTCTTTTTCTCTGCATTATCTATTCTGACCTTTACCCATTTTTCTATTGGGTTGTTTGTCTTTGTGTTAGGATCCCTGTTTTGCTCTTATTATGTTACTGTTCATATTTGGAATTGTCCCCTGCAAGGAACAAAGAGCTGGATTAACAGTGACTTAAACAAATAAGGATTTGTTTTTCTTCCGCAATGAGAAGCCTGGAGGCAGGAGGCTGTTGGCGTTTGCTCTGTAGCTCAGACTTGTCAGCACTGCAGTCTCTTTCTTGGCTTTTTCCTCTTGATCATAAAGTAGCAGTGCCAGTGGCATCTGTCCTTTTTATCAGAAAGCTAAAGCATTCCCAGAAGCTGCAAGGAAGTTTATGCCTGGAATGGAGGTAGGAAAAGTCAAAATAAATTGGTGAGGAGTTTTGAGTTGACTAACCAGCAGTTCCTGCAATTTTGGTATTAATACCTTGTGTTATTTGTTAAGTTGTGTTTTGTAACCTGGGCAACACAGTAAGACCCTGTCTCTACAAAAAATAAAAAATGTAGCTGGGTGCAGGGACAGGTACCTATAGTTCCAGCTACGCAGGAGGCTAAGTTGGGAGGATTGCTTGAGCCCAGGAGTTCGAGGCTGCAGTGAGCCATGATCACACCATTACACTCCAGCCTGGGCAACAATGTGAGACCCCATCTCTTAAAAAAAAAAAAGTTGTATTTTTTTTTCCCCAGTTTGCCATCAATATCTTAATTAAGTTTGTAGTATCTTTCAGCCCACAGATATTTACATCTTGAAGGCAGTGAATTCTGTTATATTTGTTTATAATTTGAGTGTTCATTCTATTACAGAAAATTAAAAAAATTTTCTAATATATCCATAGTTTTGATTATATATATCTCTATATTTTTAATCAATCTATAATTTATTTTTATATGCAGTCTAATGTGGGAAAATACTTCTCATTCCCCCAACGGTGGAGATTAAGTTTTCTCAATACCACTGTCAAGTTTTCCGCATGTGCACTGCATGATCTGTTTTGGTATTATCTGTTGTGTTCCACTCATTCATCTCTCTACTAGAATCCTATTCTTTTAATCACTACAGCTTCTTATATAGTCTAATGCTAATGTCTAAGACAGCACATACCCTTCCTATTTTGCTCTCCCGTCAACACGAGTATTTTTTTTGACTCTTTTTTTCCACATTTACCAGGTAAATTTTACAGGCAGTTTATTAGCTTTCATTAAAACATCACATTGGAATTCTTAGCAGGATTACATTGAGACAGTAGATTAATGTATGATGTTTCAGTCAAGGAACATGGCATGTCTTTTAACTTATTTATTGTTAAATGTACTTTAGTAAATTTGTGTAGTTTTTCTTACATCCTTTACATTTTTGTTAGGTTTATAACTAGATATTTTATACTGTACCTGGTTCATAATTGGGATCCTCCCCCATATAAATTGTTATTAATGCTTAGGAGAACTATTGATTTTTGTCTGCAGTCAGCCACCTTAAATTATTTTGCTATTAATTTCAAAAATTAAGTTGAGTTTAGTAGTTTTTGTTGGGTCAAGAATTATAACACATGCAAATAATGACAGTTTGTGACTTTCTTTGCAATTTAACTCCCTTCAGTTTTGTTTGTTTTTGACTTGGTGCAATGTCTAGAATATCTAAGACAATGTTGAGTGTTAACTGTGATAATCAACTTTTTAATCTAATTCTTTATTTTAATTGAAATGCTTATAGTGTGTCACTCCTGAATATATAGTTGTAGTAGGTTTTTGCTAATACTCTTTATCAGATAAAATAAAATCTGTTTCTAGATCACTGTGAACTTTTCCTGGGAATTCAGTTAGCTCTTTGTCAAGATTTTAAACATTTATTAAGGTGAACATATAGGGTTTGTCCTCTTTTAAAAAAGAAGGTGGCTAATTTCAGAAATCCTAATGATGGATCATTATATCATTCCTGAGAAAATCCTATTTGGTTCTGTCGTTTCATTTGGTTAAGACATTGCTAAATTAAAATTCCTTATCTATTTGTTACAATTTTTGGCATTTATATTATGTATTTAAATTATTCTTTTGTGGGTCTTCTGGTAAAATACAATTTGGTTTTTGTGTCAGTTTTATGTTTGTCTTTGAGAATGATTTCAAAAACTTTCTATCTTTTTCAGTGTTCTAAACTAATCACAATAAAGTGCAGATTACATGTTGTGAGAATGTTAGTAGAACTCATCCATAAAATTATAGAGGTCTGGTGATTTGGGAGGGTTAGGTATTTGCTAATTTTTTTTTTTTTTTTTTTTTTTTTGAGACAGAGTCTTGCTCTGTTGCCCAGGCTGGAGTGCAGTGGCATGATCAAGGCTCACTGCAACCTCTGCCTCTCGAATTCAAGCAATTCTCCTGCCTCAGCCTCCTGAGTAGCTAGGATTACAAGCACCTGCCACCATGTCCGGCTAATTTTTTGTATCTTTAGTAGAGATGGGGTTTCATCATGTTGGCCAGGCTGGTCTCAAACTCCTGACATCAAGTGATCCGCCCGCCTCAGCCTCCCAAAGTGCTGGGATTACAGGAGTGAACCACTGTGCCCAGCCTTTCAATGAAAAAAAATTTTTTTTTTTCTTTTTCTAAATGCTTTTTGAGTTTACTTTGGTAATTTAAAAATCCTTAATAATGATCCATTTAATCTAGATGTTCAGATTTATTGATGTAAATTTATATCTAGTATAAACCTCTCCCACATTTATAGTCATGCCCTCTTCATCATTCTGAAGATTGTTATTTGTGCTCTCTTTATTTCTTGCCAGGTCTTACAGAAGTTTGTTTATTTTATTGCTCTTTTTACAGCGCTAGCTTTTAGTTTTATTGCTGCAAATTCCTATTTTTCTTTGGTTTTCTGTTTCATTTATTTCTGCTTTTATCTTTATTCCTTCAATTTTTTATTTTACTTTCTTCAGCTTTTTTATTATGGTTTTCATGGTTCCTTTTCCAGCTTCCTGAGTTGAATGTTTAGTTCCTTTATTTTCAGTCTTTCTTGTTTTCTAATACATTTAAAGTTGTAAATTTTCATCGGAGTACTGCTACATTCCGTAATTTAGATATGTAGTGTTCCAGTTGTTCATTTCTAAACAGGTTGTAATTTCGGTTTTGAATTTCTGTTTAATCCATGAGTTATTTAAAAAACTGTTTTAAATTTCCAAATAGATGGTTTTGTGGTGGTGTTACTTATTTTTGGTTCTTGGCCATCTATTTGTTAATAATGTCTACATTTACTGTGTTAATTCTTCCACGTAGCTTTAACATTTTTACTTCTTTTTGAAATTTATTGAGATTCTGTTTATGGCCTAATAAACATTGAAATTCTTGATAAATGTATTTTTAAAGGATGTATATTTTCTGGGTACAAAATATACATATACATGCAGACATATTTATGTATATACATGTATGTGTATACATGGACATATCTGTGTTTAATCAGACTTGTTAACTGTCATCATTAAAATCCTTCTTTTGATTGGTGAATCTCTGAGCAAGAAATGTGTCACTTTTTCTTTGAAATTCTGAATCGTTTTGGTATATTTATTTTGAAGTCCTGTTATTTGATGAATAACTTTTCATAACTTCCTTTAGAGCTTCTTTTTCTTACTTATTTTTATTTTTCAGACAGGGGCTCAGTCTGTCACCTAGGCTAGTTACCTAGGCAGTCTTGGCTTACTGCAGCCTCGACCTCCCAGGCTCAAGCCATCCTCCCATCTTTGCACCTCAGCCTCTAGGGTAGCTGGCATTATAGGTGTGTGCTGCCACATCCAGGTAATATTACGTATGTTTTTGTAGAGACGGGGTCTCACCATGTTGCCCAGGCTGGTCTTGAACTCCTGGGCTCAAGCAATTCGCCTGTCTTGGCCTCCCAATGTGCTGGAACTACAGGTGTGAGCCACCGTGCCCGGCTTAGAGCTCCTTAATCTATCACATGTTTTATTAATAAAATATTCTCCTCTGTCTCTTATGACGTCTGTCACCTTAATTCTATTTTTTTCTGATGCTTACGTTGCTAATTTAATTTTCTTTTATCCTCTTTTCAATCTTTTTGGATTACTTTGTTTTGTTTTATGTCTTATAATGAAAATATAGATGCCTAGATGCCTTTTTTTTTTTTTTTTTTGAGACGGAATTTTGCTCTTCTTGCCCAGGCTGGAGTGCAATGGTGTGATCTTGGCTCACTGCAACCTCTGCCTCCCTGGTTCAGGCAATTCTCCTGCCTCAGCCTCTCGAGTAGCTGGGATTACAGGCATGCACCACCATGCCTGGCTAATTTTGTATTTTTAGTAGAGATGGGGTTTCTCCATGTTGGTCAGGCTGGTCTTGAACCCCGATCTCAGGTGATGCACCTGCCTTGGCCTCCCAAAGTGTTGGGATTACAGGCGTGAGCCTCCGCGCCCGGCCCCTATTTTTTTAAACACTCACTTGTGGCATCAAATGTTTGAAAATTCTGTATGGGCTGGAAAAAAACCCCACATCCATCTTGACTGCCTTCAAAAACTCTACCCAGTCTTTAAGATGAAGTTGAAATATCTAACCTCTTATGTGAAACTTTTCTAGAAATGCCTAGCCCCCCAAATAAGCATATTCTTCCCCTCTATGTCTAAGTTACTTCATTACATCTAAATTCTGGCTCTCAGCACATTGTATGGGAAGTATCTGCTTAACTAATTTTTTCCTGGATTCATGGAAAAGAAAACAAAATTCAAATTTCTTTGCTTCGTATTCTCCAAGCTCCCACAGCTCTCCCCAAAACGATTGCTGCAGCTATTCCTGTTTCTGCAACTCCTTACAGAGACTCCGGGGTCTCCGAGGTTATTCCTGCTGCATCTGGAAGGATTTCAAAGTTAAGAAAGAAAAGAGTGCTTCATACAAAGGCACAAAGACAGAAAAGCACTGCCCTTTTGGGGGGCTTTACTAGGTCATTGTGTCTGGAAACTATTCTGAGTTAAGGAGGGAACAGGCAGTATGGTAGGAGAGGATGAAAAGGAACAGATTTTCATGTGGAAACACTATTTTCATGCACAAGGAGATACTGTGTCTACTGGCCGATTGCAAAGTCTTTGAGACTGAACTTGGACCTTTTACCCAGTAATTTCCCATTTTACTTCCAGAGTTTAGTGGCTGGCAATTCTAAGCGGTTGGAGTCCTAAAGGGTGAAGCTTAATTTGGAGAAATCACTCAAGGAAAAGTTTTCCAATGAAACTGAGACATGCCAAGCATCGTGGCACTGATAAATAAATAATGCTGGAAGTTCCCATGTTTTTGTCTCATCCTGTACTAGCACTGGGATTGATTGGAGGTTTAGATTATGTGTGTGCTTTTCCATGCAGATGGATGCCTGGCGGATTGGTCACCATGACCAAACTGTTTCATTTGTGTTTGTTATTTGCTCACCATTTGTGATTCCAGGGAGGACGGCATGTTGCAAGTGGCGGTCATCACTGTTTCCAGTCGTTCCCATCTCTATGAGCATTCCTTCTTATGTGATATTACAGAGTGGGCTCTTCGAGTGGAGCCTTCCATTTGCCCTCTGTCCATACAGACACCTTCCCAAGTCTCCATTGCATGCCCACTCCTGCCATTGCCTGATTTTCTTCCTAAATGATTTCCACTGCCATTACCTTTTTTGGTTACTCGAGACCACCCTTCAGCTCCACACACTGTCTGTCCCTGCACATTTTAGTGACCAGAGGTAGTTGAAACTCAGCGTTCTTTGGAAAGAAAGCTTTGGCAAAGCTGGTGCAGCACAACTAGAGAACTTGGACATACAATCTTTGTTGCCTCAATAGAGGGAAGTGGAGTCAGGTGGGTGAACTATGGGGCAGGCGGGGGCATGTCAGGAGCTAATAGCCTTGAAATACACTAGACATAGCAAACAACCAAGAATTCATCCTATGTTGACACTACTTCCAAAAGGCAGCATTCTATTGTTCAATTTTGACGGTGTTATGGAATCTCTTCATGAGAAACGCCTAATGACACTTTCGAAAAGTTATTAATGGATCCCGCCATGCTGTGATAACAATGGCAGGTAGTTAAGGACTATGTGCTTCAGGTCCTGCCCTGTGCAATTTTATACACTCGCTTGGTAACAGAGGTATCATGTGGGTTCTATACCATCTGATTTTATAGATGAGAAAGGGGACATCTAGAGGAATTAAAGGACCCATCCAAAACTGGGTGAGTAGGTAGTGGAGCTGAGATTTGAATCATGTCTCATTCCAATGCCCTAAGGCTAGATGTCTCCAAATGAGAAAGTCAGCAGGGTCTCTCATGACAAATACAGTCCTACTCTCTCTTAGTTTTACTTGTTTCTCTTGGAATACTCTGTCCATCTCTTCTTTAATCCCTTTTCCAATCAAAATCCTTAAGTGCTTCTGAAAGTCTGGTCTTTATTTATTTTTTAAAAAATTAATTTTAATTATTTTTAAGTTCTGGGGTACATGTGCAGGATGTGCAGGTTTGTTACATAGGTAAACGTGTGCCATGGTGGTTTGCTGCCTCTGTTAACCCATCACCTAGGTATGAAGTCCAGCATGTACCTGGCCATGCTTTGAGATTTAAATCCATTTCCCTAATTACTAGTAAACTTGAAGTTCCTTTCAAATATTAGCTATTTATAGTTCTTTATTCTGAATTTCTTATGCACATTATTTCCCATTTTTTAAAAATGGGCAATCTTTTATTTTTTCATTTAAAAGCTCTTTGTAAGAGCTCTCGATACATTCTGGATTTCAATCCTATTTGTGTCATATAGGATGGAAAAAATTTCTCCTAGATTGTTACTTGTCTCTGTAGCTTCCTTTGCAGAATCTTTTGTCAAACAGATGTTTTAAATTAATTACATGAAATCAAGGCAGTATTTCCCTTGATTATTTTGTTTCATGCTTCATATTTCATCATTCTAAGATTATAAAGGTATTATCCTATATTCTTCTTTAATCATTTTGAATTTTTAACATTGAAGTTTTTAATTCATCTCCAGTTTAGTTTTGTGTGTGCAATGTGAAGGATGAATCTTGTACTATTTAAAAATTTCCAAATGTATACTCAGTTGTATCAGCCCTAGTTTTTAAAGTTAGTTCCACCAGTCTTCTCTGATTTTCTGTTTCTTAACAATTCCCTCCTGTCCTACAAATACATTTATCTGCTCTTGCCTCAACACTTGTAAAATTACTTTAGCTGATTAATGTGTTTTCCCCAGCGTTATTATCAATGTATAAGATCTTTCACCTCCTTGGTTAAATTCTACCTTAGTATTTTACCTTATAAAATGCTTTTGTAAATGAAATTGTTTTCTTAATTTCTTTTTAGGAGAGTTGTTCATGTAAAGAAATGCAACTGATTTTCGTATGTTTATTTCATATCCTGCAACTTTACTGTATTTTTTCATTAGTTCTGACAGATTTTTGGTGAAATCTTTGTGTGTGTGTGTGTGTGTGTGTGTGTGTATATACACATATATGTATATATATACACACATATATGTATATATATGTGTGTGTGTGTGTGTGTATATATATATATATATATATAGTCCTCTGCAAACAGAGACAGTTTAACTTCTTTCTTTCCAATTTGGATGCATTTAATTTCTTTCTTTCTCTGGCATAATTTCTCTTGCTAGGATTTCCAGTATTATGCTGAATAAAAGTAGCAAGAGTGGCATCCTTATTTTGTTCCTGATTTTGGAGGGAAGACTTTCAGCTTCTCACTGTTGAGTCTGAGGTTAGTTGTGTACTTGTCATATATGGCCTTTAGTATGTGGAGGTACATTTCTTCTATACCTATATTGTTGAAAGTTTTTTTCATGAAAGGATGTAGAGTTTTATCAAATGCTTTTTTCTGCGCTTGCGTTTTGTTAATATGATCTATCATGTTTATTGATTTGCATATATTGAACCATCCCAGGGGTAAATCCCACTTCATCATGGTTTATAATTATTTTAATTTGCTGTAGGAATTGGTTTGCTAGGATTTTTGCATTGATGTTCATTAGAAATATTGGCCTGTAATTTTCTTTTCTTGCAGTATTCCTGTCTGGCTTTAGTATCAGGGTGGTGCTAGCCTTGTAAAAATGAATTTAGAAGTGTTCCCTCCTCTTCAAGTTTTTGAAAAAGTGTGAGAAGGATCTATGTTAATTCTTCTTGAAATGTTTAGTGGAATTCACCGGTGTAGCTGACTTATCATTGTTGAGAGGTATTTGATTACTGATTTGATCTCCCTATTTGATATTGGTCTATTGAGATTTTCTATTTCTTTATGATTCAGGCTTTGTAGGTTGTATGGATTTCTTTTTGGTCCATCTGTTTAGCCACTCCGTGTCTTTTTTTTGAGACAGGGTCTTTGTTGCCAAGGTTGGAGTGCAGTGGCACAGTGATAGCTCACTGCAGGCTCAAATGATCCTCCTGACTCAGCCTCCGGAGTAGCTGGGACCACAGGCACTTACTGACAAGCCTGGCTACTTCCTGGAACTGAGGGTTCCTTCCCTTTTTAGACCATATAGAGTAACTTCCTGACATTGCCATGGCATTTGTAAACTGTCATGGTGCCAGTGGGAGTGACTTTAAGCATGCTAATGATTGTAATTAGCATATAATGAGCAGTGAGGGTGACCCGAGGTCACTTTCATCACCATCTTGGTTTTGGTGAGTTTTGGCTGCCCTCTTTATTGCAACCTGTTTTATCAGGAGGGTCTTTGTGACCTGTATCCTGTGCCAACCTCCTATCTCATCCTGTGACTTAGAATGCCTAACTAACCTCCTGGGAATGCAGCCCAGTAGGTCTCAGCCTTATATGACCAGCCCCTCTACAAGACAGAGTTGCTCTGGTTCAAACACCTCTGACATTTTTGCCTCTCCTGTTGACTTTAAACTTCCTTAAATACTCTTTCTCAGAAAGAGACTACATCTTGTGGCTGTTTCCGTTATAATCCACTGTTATTTTACTGGAACCCTTGGTGTGGTGGTAAGGGAGGGGAGGTGTTTGTTGACAAAAAAAAATGCAAACTGTAAAATACTTAAAGAAGTTTATTCTGAGCCAATATGAGTGAAAGTTTACGAATTTGTGTTGAGCCACATTCAAAGCCATCCTGGGCTGTCAGTTGGCCTGGGGAACAATCTCAGGAGGTCCTCAGAAAATGTGTCCAAGGTGGTTGAGTTGCAGCTTGGCTTTATACATTTTAGGGAGATAGAAATACAGGTGAAGACATAAATCAACACATGTAAGGTACACATTTGGTCAGCCTGGGAAAGTGGGATCTCTCAAATGGGTCAAAAGGGTTGTGGGGAACCAATAGGTCGTAGGTGGATTTCAAACATTTTTTGATTGATGGGAGGATTTAAAGATTTTCTGATTGACAGTTGGTTGAAAGAGTTAAGCTAAAAACTTGAAGATGGTAGAAAAAAATTATTGAGTTAAAAAAAGGGGGATGGGTGTGGAAGTCAAAGTTCTTGTTATGTAGATGACACCTCCACATAGCAGACTTCAGAGAGAATAGGTGGTAAATGTCTCCTTTTGGACTTTAAAGGTGTCAGACTCTTAGGTAATTTCTCCTAGATTTAGGAAAGTCCTGGCTGCATTAATAGAGTTTCTCTACAAATGCAAATTTTCTCCCATAAAGATGGCTTTGCAGGGCCATTTCAAAATATGTCAAAGAAATATGTTTTAGAGTAAAATATTTTGATTTCCTTCAAAGTTTGCTATCTGTTATGTGACGCTATACCAGAGTCAGATTGGAGTTTAGTATCTTATTGGCAAAGAGTCTGTTTTGTCAGTCTTATAATCACTATTTTAATGTTAGTGCTGGTCAGTTGTGACTAAACTCCGAAAGGCAAGAGGAGTGTAACAAGGTATGTCTGACCTCCCTTCCCAATATGTCTTGGAATTTAGTTTTTCAGGTTACTCTGGGCTCCTCTTCACCAAGGGGCTGTGTGTGTGTGTGTGTGTGTGTGTGTGTGTGTGTGTGTGTGTGTGTATGTTTACTCATTTGTGGGGGCTTAGTATTTTATTTTTGGTTTTCACTTTCTTTACTCTTATAGTTAAGTTTCAGTCTTTTAGTGGGCTTGACTGCCTGGGCTGAGAGCTTAGTAGTGTTTTTTTAAACTTTCTTCCCTCCCTTAGGTGGGACAGAAAGGATAGAGGGGCCTGGAGTGAGGGAATGCCCTTTCCCCAGCTGGATAAGGCTCTGGTAAAGTCTTATTCCCTGGAGAGTAGCCCTTTGTTATGGAGATTGCTCTGGGCATACTTGGGTGTTTTCCACCCTGGATAGGTCTGTTCTCTCCAATTCCCCACCAGAGCCACAAGGGACCTTCCTCTGCTTTTCACGGGGAAAAGCTGGTGGAGTTTCTGGAGGTAAAGCTGACTAAATTGTGGTGGATGCCCTGTGGTATAATAAAAATGTAAATATTTGGTCTGTGTTTTGGCACAGAACTCCTAAAACCTTTGGAATTTACTGTCTTTTGTATGCTAATGAGATTACCCCAGGCAGGGGGCTCCTAGATAGCTTCAAGACTAGGGTCACCAGAAAGACTAAGCTATGATTAGGAGATTGAACTTTCATCCCCACCCTCCAACCTTCAGGGAGGGGAAAGGGGCTGGGAGACTGAGTTCAGTCACTAGTGGACAATGATTTCATCAGTTATGCCTGCATTAAGAAACCTGCATAACAAAATCCCTAAATGATAGTGGGGTTTGGGGAGCTTTTGGGTTGGTGACATATTAATGTGCCAGGAGAATGCTATGTCCAGAGAGGACATGGAAGCTTTACACCAGGGGTATCCAATCTTTTGACTTCCTGGGCCACATTGGAAGAAGAAGAATTGTCTTGGGCCATATGTAAAATACACTAACACTAACAACAGATAATGAGCTAAAAAAAAAAATCACACAAAAAAACTCAAAATGTTTTAAGAATGTTTATGAATTTGTGTTGGGCTGCATTCAAAGCAGTCCTGAACCATGGGCTGGACAAGCTTGCTCTATGCCATCTTTCAACCCCCATACCTTATCTAACGCTACGCTTCCATTTAGCTATTCCTGAGTCGTATTCTTTAAAATAAACTAGTAATACTAAGTAAAGTGCCTTCCTGAGTTCTGTGATCCATTCTAGCTAGCAAATGATCAAGGCTGAGGGGTGGTCATGGGAACTCCTGAATTAGTAGTTGAGAATTAGTAGCAGGAATGTGGGTAAACTTGACACCACATTTGCAGCCAGCATCAGAAGCAGGACACAGTTTTGTTGGACTTAACCTGTTGGGTCTGTGCTTTGAGTAGTTGGTGTCAGAATTGAATTGTGTTGTTAAACACCAAGTTGATGTCAGAGAATCAGAGACTCCCTAAGTCTGGGGGCCTTAGGAGTTGCTCACTCTCACGTTAGTCCACAGTAGTTCTTCTTTTAAAGGAGAATTTGTCAGAATTACCATTTAAGTGTTCCTATCAGTGTATGCCTCCAGGAGCTTCTTCTCCAGGTGGGCAGATCTTGACTCTTAACTCTCTGGATTCATCAACTGTCTCTCCTAATTGTAAGGTGGCAGTTTGCCTTGTGGCTTCAGCTCTCTGAAGGATCTAAGAAAAGACACTGATTATCAGTTTGTTCAATGTTTCTGTTGTTGGAAGGATGGGAGTGATGGGATGTCTAAGGTCTTTACATGCTGTAACTGAAACCTTACATTGTTTGAATGAGCCCCATGTGGTCATGATGTATTTTTCTTTTATACACTTCTGCGTATGATTGGCTTATAGTTTGCTTCTGTGTCCCTAAGTGAGACGAGGCTGTAGTTTTTTACTGGGGTGTTTATCGTGTTTGTACAGGGATTCACAGAAAGAACTGAGACGCTTTCTAGCTTTTTAGTTTTAGGGCTTTCTATTGTGTCTTAAAGGTTTGACAGGACTATCTGTCTGGGTTGGTATCTTTTTTTTAATTTACGCTTTGTTGGTATTTTTACTTTTTACACTTATGAATACATATAACACACACATATACATGCATACTCAAACATACACATATATAATTCTACATAGAAGTACTCATTGCATTTTGTGCTGGAATCCTTAATTTGTCGTAGATTCCTTAATTTACATGAATTTCTTTTTCTTTCTTTCTTCTTTTCTGCCTTTCTTTCTTTCTGTCTTTCTTTTTCTTTCTTTCCTCTTTCTCTTTCTTTCTTTCATTCTTTTTTCTCTCTTGCTTTTTTTCTTTCTCTGTTTCATTCCTTCTTTCTTTCTTTTTTGCTAAACTCTTTCCTTCACGTTCCCTTCCAACTCATTCCTCAAACTTCACTTTATAATCAATGCTTACAGCTCAGTATGTAGCTTTCTGCAGCCTTCTCTACACTTATAAAATTATGCAAACTTGCATGCACATATATAATTTCACACACACACCTTTCACTCGTTCATAGAAATATTTATTCTGATTATTATTTTGTAAAAATTAGAATATACATGCATGTACTCTGCTGTGTCTTGATTTTCATATTATCAATACGTTCTGTAAATTGTTTCAAATCAGCTGATAAAGATCTAGCTCACTTTTCAACGGTGTAATTTTCTGTGGTAGGGCATTCACTTTGTCTCCTCTTTAATTTTTCTTTTATAAATGATTCTGCATTAACAAAGTTAACACATACCCTATGGTACTGGTCCTTTTATTTCTATTTGATAAACTCCCAAGAGTGGGATTTCTGAGTTGCAGTGTATGCTTGTTTTTAATTTTAATAGGTATTTCCAAATTGCTTTCACTGATACCTCATTTTGAGTAGGTTTTTGACAGCATTTCCAATATTTTCAATGGTTATTTGTCTACTCATGCTTTCTACCTCTTCTTGAGTCAATTTCAGTAAGTTATATTTTCTCAGGAAGTCATTCACTTTGAATGGGTTTTCAAAATTAGTGGTATAAATTTTACATAGAGTTCTTTTATAATTTTAAAAATTTTCCCCCATCTCTGTGGAGCTCTGAACACTTTGTATGTGTCCTTCCTTTTTTTGTCTGGTTTTTTTGAGTGTAATTTCCCAATTCTTTAACTTGAGAATCCACCAGAAACCTGCAACTTTTTGTCTTTCTTTAGTTTGGGTTTGGAACTCAAACCTACTCTTTCGTCTGCAGCAGTCATTTCCTGTAATGTGGGGGTTACTCCAACATCTCTCCCACCCCACACTTCCTTGGGTTTTTATGAATTTATTATTTAAAAGTGTTTTTTTGGTAATTTCTTGGAATTTTGGAGGGAGAAAGCAGACACTTGTTCTAAAAATCACATATGAATTCAATCCTCTCTGTATTTCTAATGGACTAGCATTTATAAGAAAAGGTATGTTTGGCAAGACAGAAAATAAAAATACAATGAACTTCTTGGAAAATTTCTGAAGCAGACAGCAGCAAACGGAAATTAAATGAGCACACACTACATCAGGCTATTTCACACGTATTATCTTATTTAATTCTCATAGCTGTACTATGAGTTTACTATAGCATCATGCCATCAGCTATAGCTGAGCAAACCAAGGCACTGAGAGGTAAATAATTCACCTTATAAGTGCAGGGCCAGAACTTAAAATCAGTTTTCTTGATGTGCCCTACAAAGTATGTGCTTTCCTGTAGACAGCTAAGTTATTTTATTTATCTGGTAACATTTCATCAACCTGTGAAATAACAAGACTAAATTACATAGTCTGTGCTGAGAATATCTGCCCTCATGGCTGCCCATAGTATTTTGAGCATCCTGTCTTGATAGTATTCCATGGTATAAATCTTGCCTTATCTGAATAGAATTAAAAAGAAAAAGCAAAAACAAACAAGCAAAAAACAGGGCCAAAGACCTTAAGAGACACCTCACCAAAGAAAATATACAGATGGCAAATAAGTGGATGGAACAGATGTTCCCCATCATATGTCATTCAGGAATCTTGGAAATGCAGATTAAAACAATGAGATATCACTACACACCTATTAGCAGGGGTCCCTGACTCCCAGGCCATGGACCAGTAGGAATCTGTGGCCTGTTAGGATCCAGCCGCACAGCGGAAGGTGAGTGGCAGGCAAGGGAGCTTTACTGCCTGAGCTCTACCTCCTGTCAGATCAGCAGCGACATTAGATTCTCATACGAGCACAGACCCTATTGTATGTAAACTGTACATGCAAGGGATCTAGGTTTTGAGCTCCTTATGAGAATCTAATTGACCTGAGGTGGAACAGTTTCATCCTGAAACCATCCTCCTACCCCATTTCTGGAAAAATTGTCTTTCATGAAACCAATCCCTGGTGCCAAAAAGGGTTGAGACCCCTGTTATTAGGATGACCAAAATCCAGAACACTGACAACACCAAATGCTGGTGAGGATGTGGAGCAATAGGAACTCTCATTCATTGCTGGTGGGAATGCAAATAGTACGGCCACTTTGGAAGACAGTTTGGCAGTTTCTTACAAAACTAAATATACTCTTACCATATGATGCAGCCATCATGCTCCTTGGTATTTACCCGAAGGAGATGAAAACTTATGTCCACACAAAAACCTGCACATGAGTGTTTATAACAGCTTTATTCATAATTGCCAAAGCTTGGAAGCAACCAGTACGCCCTTCAGTAGTTTTGGGTACACAGTTTATGGATACATAATCTGTGGTACATCCAGAGAATGGACAGTTATTCAGTGCTGAAAAGAAACAAGCCATTGAGCCATGAAAAGATACGAAGGAACCTTAAATGCATATTACTAAGTGAAGGAAGCCTATCTAAGGCTACATACTCTGTGATCTGACTGCATGACATTCTGGATATGGCAAAACTATAGAGACAGTAAAATGATCAGTGGTTGCCAAGGTCTGGGGATAGGGAGGGTTGAATAGGTGGAGCACAGGGTATTTTTAGGGCCATGAAATTACTCTGTATGATACTACGATGGTGGATACATGGCATTATAAATTTGCCCAGACCCAGGACTTCATGTCTAAAGCACCAAAAGCAATGGCAACAAAAGCCAAAATTGACAAATGGGATCTAATTAAACTAAAGAGCTTCTGCACAGCAAAAGAAACTACCATCAGAGTGAGCAGGCAACCTACAAAATGGGAGAAAATTTTCGTAACCTACTCATCTGACAAAGGGCTAATATCCAGAATCTACAATGAACTCAAACAAATTTACAAGAAAAAAACAAACAACCCCATCAAAAAGTGGGCGAAGGACATGAACAGACACTTCTCAAAAGAAGACATTTATGCAGCCAAAAAACATGAAAAAATGCTCATCATCACTGACCATCAGAGAAATGCAAATCAAAACCACAATGAGATACCATCTCCCACCAGTTAGATGGCAATCATTAAGAAGTCAGGAAACAACAGGTGCTGGAGAGGATGTGGAGAAATAGGAACACTTTTACACTGTTGGTGGGACTGTAAACTAGTTCAACCCTTGTGGAAGTCAGTGTGGCGATTCCTCAGGGATCTAGAACTAGAAATTCCATTTGACCTAGCCATCCCATTACTGGGTATATACCCAAAGGACTATAAATCATGCTGCTATAAAGACACATGCACACGTGTGTTTATTGCGGCACTATTCACAATAGCAAAGACTTGGAACCAACCCAAATGTCCAACAATGATAGACTGGATTAAGAAAATGTGGCACATATACACCATGGAATACTATGCAGCCATAAAAAATGATGAGTTCACGTCCTTTGTAGGGACATGGATGAAATTGGAAATCATCATTCTCAGTAAACTATCGCAAGGACAAAAAACCAAACACCGCATATTCTCACTCATAGGTGGGAATTGAACAATGAGAACACATGGACACAGGAAGGGGAACATCACACTTCGGGGACTGTTGTGGGCTGTGGGGAGGGGGGGAGGGATAGCATTAGGAGATATACCTAATGCTAAATGACGAGTTAATGGGTGCAGCACACCAGCATGGCACATGTATACATATGTAACTAACCTGCACATTGTGCACATGTACCCTAAAACTTAAAGTATAATAATAATAAAGTTAAAAAATAAAATAAAATAAAATAAATTTGCCCAGACCCATAGGATATACAACACCAAGAATGAACTCCAATGTGAACTATGGACTTTGGGTGATAATGATGTGTCAGTGTAGGTTTATCCGTTATAATAAATGCACCACACTGCTGGGGGATGCTGATAATGAGGGAGGCTATATGTGGAGGGGGACAGGGAGGATATGGGAAATCCCTGTTCCTCCCTCTTAATTTTGCTGTGAACCTAGAACTCTTGTAAAAAAAGTAAAGTCTTAAAAACAAACAAATACACAGCAACAATCTTATTTTCCCCAGCCTGTCTTACGTTAGGGTGCAGATGTGATTTCTGTGTGGCTAATCAGATGCCCTTGTGTGAGATACTGATTTGAACAGAGGCAGGGGCATCCATCTTCCTAGTGTCAGTCACAGCAGAAACAGTGAGGTCCTGGTGTCTGTCGCTGCAGTGGTGGCTTTTGATACAGGAGTTCCCTGATGGCAGCCGCTTCTTTGTGAGTTCAGTTCTGTTGTGTGGTTCTGCAAGTTCAGCTTAGAGTTTGTTTCTTCAGCTGTTTCAATGACTCTCTGAGCTGTCTACCATGAAAAATTCTATCCTGCTTACACTAATTAGAGCCAATCCTGTTATTTACAAATGAATATCCTGACCAGTAATGAAGGTCTAGACTTATTGTAATATTTTATGACAAATCATTGGCATATGTGAAAACTTTTTGTTTGTTCTAAACTTTTTTGTTGCTGTTATAAAATAAAACATTTATGAAAAGTGCACCAAAAAGGATAATGAATGAGAGTAATGCAACATACAGGCACCAGCAACTCAGGCCAGGGAGATGATATAGGAGCATCCCCAATCTCCCCTTTACACTCCCTGAAATAACTCGATCAAACCACAGTTCCTTCCCTTTCTCTCAGGAAAAACAAAAACCATCTAAAGTTATAGTAATTTATTTCCTGCTTTTCTTTGTAATTTTACCATGTATCCTCCCTTAACAGTACGGTTTAGTTTTCTTAGTTTTTGAAATTTACATAAGCAAAATTATACTATAACTTTATGCATGATTTTATGTCTTGCTCATTTCACTCAACGTTGTGTTTGTAAGCAGCACTAATTTTTGTGCATAGCTATAGTTTGTTCATTTTCCATGTCATATAGCAGCAGTCCCCAACCGTTTTGGCACTAGGGATGGGTTTCTCTTGTGGAAGACAATTTTTGCATGGGTGGAATGGGGTGGGGGAAGATGGTTCCAGGATAAAACTGTTCCGTTCCACCTCAAATCATCAGGCGTTAGATTCTCATAAGGAGCACACAACCTAGATCCCTTGTATGCATGGTTGATTCTCCTATGAGAATTTTATTTATTTATTTATTTATTTTTAAGACAGAGCCTCACTCTGTTGCCCAGGCTGGAGTGCAGTGGTGCCATCTCAGCTCACTGCATCCTCCACCTCTCAGGTTCAAGCGATTCTCCTGCCTCAGCCTCCCGAGTAACTGGGATTACAGGCACATGCCACCATGCCTGGCTAATTTTTGTAGTTTTAGTAGAAACAGGGTTTCACTATGTAGCCCAGGCTGGTCTCGAACTCTTGACCTCAAGTGATCCACCCGCCTGGGCCTCCCGAAGTGCTGGGATTACAGGCGTGAGCCACCTCACCCAGCCTTCCTATGAGAATGTAATGCCGATGCTGTTATGACAGGAGGCGGAGCTCAGGCCAGTAATGCTCGCTCACGCTCACTTCCTGCTGTGCGGCCAGGTCCCTAACAGTCTGCAAACAGTTATTGGTCCCTGGCCCGAGGGTTGGGAACCCCTGTCGTATAGTAAGTATTGTTTAATGATACCATTTAGTGCTTACAGACATTTGCATTATTTCCAGTTTATGACAATTATGAGTGATGTAGCTATGAATATTCTTGTACCTTTATTTGGTGCATGTGCACATGACTTTCTCTCTTACAGAAGTGAAAATGTTGCATCATTGGTTATTTGTATCTTGAACTTCAATGAATAATGCTACACTGCTTTACAAAGTGTTTCCACCAGTTTTCGCCCCACCCACTGTGTCTGAGCATTCCTATTGCCTCCTGTTCTTGAATATTTTTGATTTTAGGATTTTTCGTCTTTGTCAAATATGTGTAGTATGGGCTTATTATGTCTTTGATTTGCATTTCCCTCATTAGTAATGGAATTAAGCATTTCATTTGGCTATTTGGATTTCTTCTTTTGGTTGTATGATCCAGTAGTTAACTCATTTTTTTATCCTATAACCTATTTTCTAATTGATTTGCATATCTTGGAATCCTTTGTTAGTTTTATATGAAGTTTTTTTTCTGCCTCCAGGGTTCAAGCGATTTTCCTGCCTCAGCCTCCCAAGTAGCCGGGACTACAGGAGTGCACCACCATGCCCGGCTAATTTTTCTATTTTAAATAGAGCGGGGTTTCACCATGTTGGCCAGGATGGTCTCAATCTCTTGACCTCCTGATCTGCCCGCTTCAGCCTCCCAAAGTGCTGAGATTACAGGCGTGAGCCACTGTGCCTGGCCGTGTTTGAAGTCTTATGTGTTCTACTCTGTGGCTTGACTTTTCTCTCTCTTCATGATGTTTTATGATAAATAGAACGATTTAAGTGTGATCACATTTACTATACTTTTATAAGTAGAGCTTCTTGGGTCTTGTGTATTATTTCTCTCTCGACTGTGAGGGCGTGAAGGTATTCTATGTAATCCTCTAAAAGCCTTATAGTTTTGACTAATTAAATTAAAGAAATACTCTATCTTGCTTGAAGAGATCAGGACACTTATTAGAAATAAGTGTTGTTTTGATTTTATGGACAGGTGTTACGTGTTGTGTGTGTGTGTGTTCTAATATTTAATCTGGATAGTTATAGATTTTAACATTTATTTCCTTTAATGTCAACTGAACAAAGAAACTTTGTGTAAAATTCCTCTCTAATCCTTGAAGATCGTGCTCCCCAAGAAGTCCAGTGTTTGGGTGGCTGCTTAGTCTGCCAGGGCTACCAATAACAAAATATCACAGATTGGATGGTTTAAACAAAAAAAATTAATGTTCTTACAGTTCTGGAGGCTGGAAGTCCAAGATCAAGGTGTGAGCAGGTTTGGTTGGTTTATTGTGTGGCCTCTCTCTTTAAGGTGCAGAGAGCCACCTTCCTTCTGCCTGCCGCCTCTTCGCCTCTTCGCGTGGGCGTCCTCTGTGCACACGCCCTCTTCTTTCTGTGTGTGGGCTAGGGCCCACCCTAATGGCCTCATATCAAGCTCTTCTCTTTTTTCTCCCAGCTTTATTAAGGAAAAATTAACAAATAAAAATTGCATGTACTTACGGTGTGCAACATGATGTCTTGATATGCGTATGCAATGTGAAATTATTAAATCAAGTTAGTTAACACATCCATCACCTTAGATAATTATGTTTTGTGGTCAGAACATTTAAGATCTATACTTTTAACAACTTTTAAGTGTGCAAAGTATCATTATTATTAGGTTGGTGCAAAAGTAATTGTGTTTTTTTTGGCCATTTAAACGTGGTGACCAAACAGAAATTACTTTTGCACCAACCTTAACTACTATAGTTATCATGCTGTGCATTAGATCTCCAGAACTGGTTCATCCTGCGTAGCTGACACTTGGTCCCCTTTAACCAACTGTCTCCTCATTCCCCCTCCCACTCCCTTTCCCCTGGGAACTGACACTCTACTATCCTCTTCTATGGGTTCCACATTGTAAAATTCCACATGTAAGGGAGGCCATGAAGTATTTGTCTTTCTGTGCCTAACATAGTTCACATAATATTTTCAAGGTTCATGCATGTCATCTCAAGTAACAGAGTTTCCTTCTTGTTTGTGGCTGAATAATATTCCATGTGTATATATATATTTATTGTGTGTGTGTATATATATATATGTTGTATATATATTCCATTGTATATATATTTATAAATAAAATCCTGCATTTTGTGTGTATATATGCAATCCTGAATATATATATACAATGGAATATATATATATGGAATATATGTACACACACACACAGTGGAATATTATATATAAACACACATATATACATATATACACACATACTCACACACACACACTCACACACACACACACACACACACACATATGTGTATACACCACATTTTCTTTGCCCATTCTTCCATCAGTGGACACTTAGGCTGATTTCATATCTTGGCTATTGGAACAATGCTGGTATGAGCGTGAGAATGCAAATATCTCTTTAACACAGATTTCATTTCCTTTGGGTATATGCCCAGAAGTGAGATTGCTGGATCAAATGATAGTTGTATTTTAAATTTTGTTGAGGAACTGTTTTCTATACTTTTTTCCATAATGGCTGTACCAATTTACATTCACAGCAACAATGCACAGGGTTCCCTTTTCTTCAGATCCTCATCAACACTTGATATATTTTACCTTTTTGGTAATAGTAGCCACTCTGACAGGTGTGAGGTGGTATTTCATTGTGGTGTTTATTTGCACTTCTCTGATGATTAGTGATGTTGAACACTTTTTCATGTAACTGTTGGCCATTTGTATGTCTTCTTTTAAGAAATGTCTCTTCAGGTCCTTTGCCCATTTTAAAAATCAGGTTGTTTTCCTACTATCGAGCTGTTAGAACAAAGCTAGAGGCATCACACTACCTGATTTAAAAACATACCACAAAGCTAGAGTAATCAAATCTGCATGGTACTTGGCATAAAAACAGACATATAGACCAATGAAAAATAATAGAAAAACCAGAAGTAAATCAATCAATTTATGGTTAGTTGATCCTTGACAAAGTTGCCAAGAACACATAATAGGGAAAGGACAGTCTCTTCAATGCATAATATTGGGAAAACTGGATACCCACATGGAGAAGGATGAAATCAAACCCTTAGCTGACACCATATGCAAACATCAACTCAAAAGCGATTAAAGAGTTAAATGTAAGACCCAAAAGTCTAAAACCACTAGAAGAAAACAGAAGAAAAGTTTCTCAACATTTCTATGGGCAAAATTTTTTAAAAATATAACCCCAAAAGCACAAGCAACAAAAACAAAAATAGACAAATGAAATTGCATCCAACAAAAAGTCTTCTGCACAGCCAAGAAAATAGTCAACAGTGAGGAAACAACCTTTGGAATGAGAGAAGCTATTTGCAAACTATCCATTTGTAATCTATCCATTTGCAAAATATTCAAATTGTATAAAACTCAACTTAATTCCTTAACTACCTCTTATAGGTTCTGTCTACAAATACAGTCACACTCTGCAGTGGGGGCTTCAATATGTGAATTCCAGGGGGCTACAATTCAGCCCATAATAGAGACTAATGACCCAGATTTCATATGTGTCATGTATTAGTGTGAGTTCACTTGTACTTCTAAGTAATGTACAGATCTGATTGAAGGATTAGAGACAGATCTTTTGCTTAGAGAGTTTATTCTTCTCTATTAAAAACAGCATTTATTGCAGCACTATTCACAATAGCAAAGTCTTGGAACCAACCCAAATGCCCATCAATGATAGACTGGATAAAGAAAATGTGGTACATATACACTATGGAATACTATGCAGCCATAAAAAAGGATAAGTTCGTGTCCTTTGCAGGGACATGGATGAAGCTGGAAGCCATCATTCTCAGCAAACTAGCACAGGAACAGAAAACCAAACACAGCATGTTCTCACTCATAAGTGGGAGTTGAACAATGAGAACACACGGACACAAGGAGGGGAACATCACACACACGGTCTGTCTTGGAGGTTGGGGGCAACGGGAGAGAGAGCATTAAGACAAACACCTAATGCATGAGGGGCTTAAAACCTAGATGACGGGTTGATAGGTGCAGCAAACCACCATGGCACATGTATACCTAGGAAACAAACCTGCACGTTCTGCACATGCATCCCAGAACTTAAAGTAAAATAAATTAAAAAAAAGAAACATTTGCCTATTTCTTAAAAAGACAGCACTTATTACTGAGGAATCAGTAAGGTTTATTCTTCCATGTACTGGGAACTTGCAGCGAAACTGTAACAGTCAGAATCTCTATTTCATGGGCCTCTCCAAGTCTTATATTCACTACTTTGTGAGTAGTTAGAGAATCCTGGAAGACCCACCCAATTCACATAAAGGAAGGGTGGGCCTGAATCTTATCAGACCATAGAAATAATATCCAACTTAGGCCTAACTTACTTAAAGTAAAATAAATTTTTAAAAAATTTAATTTAATTTAAGTAAGTAGGTCTTAAGTTTAAAGACCTGTCAGAGCCTAAACCTTATGTCCACCCCAGATCCAGGGCTGGTTTACAGAGAGCAATAGCACTCTCTTTAGGAAATTCCCCAAAGGCTTAAGGAGAATTCAGAAAGGATGATCTCTGGAGAGGGACTGGCAGGAGGAGGGTGATGAGGAAGTTAAAACCCTGCTGATAGGAGCAGTAAATGTAGCCATTTCTTCTGTGTTGTTGAGCTGGAAGGGGAGAAATTAGGTCAACTCTTAGATTTGAAACTCTCCCTAAGAGGAGGGACTGCTGTCCCTAGAATGGTCCATGCACGGCTTTAGAATCTTGTGCTAATAAGACTGATTTCCTTTACCAAATCCCTGCTGCAATGCCATCCATCTGTTTTAAAGTTGTATATCCTTTATCTTAGCCTTCAATAAACAGTCACACACATGTGCACGCGCACACACACACACACACAAAATTGCTCAATACATACAAGGCTTGTGAGGTATTTTCTGTGTAGATTTTAATTCCTGGAACTCGGCTAGTATCTCTTTTAATAGCTTCAGGGCTTGGCACATATTGGGTGCTCAAAAATGATGTAGGTTGAAGGAATGTTGACATCATTTATAGTCAAGATTAAGAGTTATTAAATTAATGAGATTCTAGCTAAGAATATTGGGAGTGAAGTTGAAAGTACTGAGTGAATCTCATGTAGGTTAGTCTTCGTTGGGCCTCAGTTTACCCAGTTGTGAAATACACACATACAGATACACAGGTAGATAAAGAGATCGATAGATACTAGGTAGGAAGATAGAGACAGGCAGACAGGCAGGTGGTAGTTGTTATGTAATTATGGGTATGTAGATTAGATATGTATGTTTCTCCTTCAGAGTGTTCTTTTAAGGCAGTAAGAAAATAAGGCAATAAAGGCCCTAGGATAGTGCACGTCAGACGCACATGTGTTTGCTCAATCCGAATCTGCCCGCCTTGCTTGTCTTGTTTCTTCTGCTGCATCTCCTTCTTCTGCCTGCCTCCCACCTGAAGGAAGTGAGGTGCTGCCAGGGTGGGAACAGCCAGGACCCAGCCACTTTCTCTGGAATCCTGTGAAGGGAATGAACAGACTTAGAACTTTGGCGGCTGCAGCGACTTCTATGCCAAAAACCTGCTTTTTAAAAAAAACATTGAAGATTCATTGTAAGATACTAAATCTGGATGCAACAGCAGGCATCACAACCTGCTTCTCTCTCTTCCCCCTTCCCCCTTCCCTCCGTAGGAGTCCCCGGTCCTGACAACAGATGTCCCTTCCATCAGCCTGCAGCAGACGCCCAGTAGCACCTTGACACAGAGCAACAGCCTGCTAGATTTCAGGGTCGTCTTAAAAGAAAAAGAAATGCAACCACTGTTTAAGTTGGAAAAGAAAATATTGTGTAAACAGAGACCGTTTGGTGAGACCTCCCTTTGCAAAGGTTCACCATGCAAACAAACAGAAGAGAAACCTTGTGTTCCCTCCAGCAGCTAAACTCCTTGTGAGTAATTTTTTAACGAGCAAATGTAATTCGGACTGTCAACTAACCTAAAAACTGGTTAGGAATCAAGAGAAACAGATTGCCCTTGTTAATCTGTAGTCATTGCTGAATCCCTGCTGCGTTCCTCACAGGGAAAGTGGGGCTGAGGTGGTTAATAAACACAGCATCTTCTCTGTAAGAGAAAACCAGATTAAAAGATTTCTATGTAGGCAGGTTCCCTGGTAGGATGATGCTTCTAGGGTTTCTTTGTCTGTGTCACAGCCATTAAAAATCCCTGTAGCATTTAAGTGCTTGTGTATATGTGTGTCTGTGTGCATGTGTGTGTGCATGTGCGTGTACCGTGTGTGTGCCTATGTATTTACCTTTTCTGCCCTACCTTTGGAATCTTGATTTTGTTAAATTGTATTTAGTGTAAGAATGATGGCAGTAATTACCAAAGGATCCTGGGGTACCAGGAAGGAGCTCAATGAGAAATGGTTTCAGAGGCAGCCATCTGCTACTCGGGAGTGGGAGGGGTTGGCATCCAAGTCATAGCCTCAGGGACCAGGCTAGCGATTTGCTCTTCGTGGAGAAACAGCATTGGTGGTGTGGGTTCACAGCTTCCCCTAGAGGAAGAGAGAGTCTGGAAAGTCTGTTAAATAATATCACTTTCTCCACAAGCAAAGGACAGGTTGTGACGACTTTCCCCATGTAGGGAGTGGGAATGGCCAAAGAGGGTTCAGGGGCTTAGGAAGCAGACTGGTGCTGAAGGAAGACCCCTCGGGTTCAGATCCGAGTGTCGCCACATGCAAACATTGTAGCTTTGGGCATGTTATTTGACCTCTTTTTGATTTTTTCGAATGCAAACTAGGTGAATACTGTATACACGTCTCACAAGTAGTGCAGGGAGGGATCAGGAGTTCAGTTGCTTACCCCAGTCTAGCTGTGGGACCTTGGACAGACATCACATGTCTGCAAAAACCACCATTAAACCACAGAGGGAGAGGCAGCACTGCTGACATTTATTGAGTCATCATCTGTTCCAAGCCCAGTATCAATTCATATGATCCTCCCAGAAACTCTGTCAGTAGGTGGTGTTATTAACCAGATGGGAAAACTAAGACACAGAATAACTTATCCCTGGGAGTAGTTGGCATTTATTAAATTATGGACTCTGTGCTAGGGCATTTACATGTGTTGTTTAATTCTTAGAACACCTCTGTTGCTATCCTACTATAACCATAGTGTTATCTTAGTTTTAGAGATGAAGAAAATAAGGCTCAGAGAGGTTAAGTAACTTGGCCAAGATGCATGGGACCAGGGTTCAGATCTCTGTATGTCTCACTCTCAAGTTTCAGGTCATCCTGGAGTGTTCATCCCTATCTTTGAGATATTCACAGGTTGAAGTCACAGGACACCGAAACTTCTGTTGTCTCACTCAACTCCATCATTTATCCACTTATGCATCCATTCCTCCATCCATCTGTCCATCCATCCACCCATCATTCATCCACCCATTCATCTACTCATCCATCCATCCATCATTTGCCCATCCATCCATCCATCCATCCATCCATCCATCCATCCATCCATCCATCCATCTATCCCCTATCTATCCATCCATATATCCCCTTTCTAGGTGCTGTGGATAGAACAGTGAATAAAACAAATAAAATTACCTGCTGTCTTGGAACTTATAGTTAAGGATGGATGGACAATACCTAAGATAAAATAAGTAAAATGTCAACTATGTTACACAGTCAGGAGTGTTAGGGAGTAAAACAAAATCTCCCTCACTAAGAAGTTGACATCTGCGTAAAGATTTAAGAGGCCAGGGAGTGAATCAAATGGTTGTCCTTAGGAAAGACTCTATAGACAGAAGGAACAGCAAATGGGAAGTCCCTGAGATGGAAGCTTCAGAAGAGAAAAGTAGCCAATGTAGACATAGTGAAATGAGCAAGTGGCAGGGTGTCAGGTGGGAGCATGTCTTTTGGACCATTGTGAGGACTTTTTAGTCTGAGATGGAAAGGTATTCAAAGACATTAAGTAGAGACGTTACATCATCTGACTTGGTTTTAATAGGATCGCTTAGTTTTAACCAAGCAAATTGAAGAGAAACTGGTACAGAAACGGGGACACCCATAGGAAACTCTTGCAATAGTTCGAGCAAGAGAGGATGATGGCCCAAGGACCAAGATGGTAGTGGTGTAGGTGGGAAGGAGTGCTGAGATTCCAGATGTATTTTAAGATAGAGGAAAACAGGATGTAGGGCGCATGAGAGAGATGATGCCTGTTCCAATCTATCCTGATCCACAAAGAAAGGAGACAAATGCTCTAGATCTTGGACTCTAGTTGTTTAATAGGATATTTCCTGGAGTAGCAATAAGCAGAGGAAATCAAATCACATAGGCAGAATACATTGGGTAGAATACTTTGCCCAAGAGTATATTAGTTTGGGTCCTCCAAGATGCAGAAGCAGATGACAGTACAGCATGAGACATACAAGAGTTTTTGGAGGAAAGCCTGTGAAGGAAAAAGGCAGCAGGGTGATGGAGGTGGCAGGGACAGTCTTCAAGTTGCAATGCAGGTCTGACACCTGCAAGAGAGAGGGCAAAGGAAGGCAGGTTTTGTAGGAAGGGTTGCAGACACAATTCTAAAAAAGGTTTTGCCAGGCCAGTGGAGAGTCCTTAAGCCAGAGCTGCCCATCATTATTCTTCCAGCTGCTGCAGATCTGAGAGGCATATTTTTGTGGTTGCCACAGAGAAGGTGCACAAGGTCTAAATCAGGGAAGGCAAATCAACATTGGTGTGGAAAAATTAGAGCCACATGTCAGGAGTTTGATAGATTCAGGAGAGAGGTTGGATGACAGGAGCAAGGAAGGATAATAAAAAATAATAACCTACATAGTGCTTATGATGGTGAACCCGGTACTTGTACATATGTGTATTACCTTATTTAATCCTTACAATAACCCTATGAAGTAACAACTATTATTTGTCACATTTTTCAAAAAAAGAAAACTGAAGTACAGAGAGATTAATCAACACAAATAATAACTCCTGGATTCAGACTCAGGCAGTGGACCTCCAGAACCTGTCCCTTCACACATTATGTTAACAGCTCAGGTAGCTATCTTTCTATCTTACTGGGTACTCTCAAGCAGTGCTTGGGTGGATTTTTTGGGTAAAGGCCCTGGATCAGGCCAGACAATTGTCAGAATGCCATTTTCTATTGAAAACTCTTCACCGGCAACATGAAGACAACATGATTTTTCACTCTACTGTGTGGGAACAAGAATATGAGGTTGTAGTCCCTATCTTTGAGGGGCTCAAAGTGTAATGGTGATGGAGGGTAGTGGCTGGGTATAGGTCCAGTTTGCCCTAACCTAATTCCAGCTCCTGATAGAACCACTTAGCCATATAGGGGGAGGACCCCTATCTTACCTTCCACTCTGTTTGCAGGACTTTCCCATATTGGTGCTCAATCAATGTCTGCTGAATAAATTATTCAAAAAGTGACTGAATAAATATTTGCATGTAAGCTGTCTCTCAAATCCCAGAGAGTGGTCAGCTTATGTGCTTATACTGATGGAAAGCGGTTTTGCTGAAATTATCCCTCCACCTTAAGGGCTACCAACAGAAAGAAATGGCTTTGTCATACCAGTGTGTTCACTTAGTATGCTGGAGTGGTTGTGGCTACTCGTGATTCTCTGTTTTTTCAGAGCATAACACACCACCCTAAACTTCGTGGCTTACAATGATAACCATTTTATAATTTTGCATGATTCTGTGCTGGTTGGGTGGTTCTTCTGTTTGTGGGCAGACTCAGCTGATCTCTGCAGTCAGCTGCCAAGGAGCAGGGGCTTCTGTTCTAGGATGCTCCCATTCATGTTTGGCAGTTGGATCAGTGTCACTTGAGGTAGTAAGCAGGGCTCGCCCATGTGTCTCTCAGTATCTAGCAGGCTTCATTAGCCTGAGTGTTCACACAACAGTGGCTGTAAGTTTCCCAAGGCAACAAAAGAGCTAGCCCTAAAATGCAAGCACTTTTCAGCCTCTGCTGGGTTCACATTGCTCATGCGCCATCGACCAAAGCAAGTCACATAGACAAGGCTAGATTCAAAGAGTAGATGAATAAAATCCACCACTTGATGGGAAGAACTACAAAAGCATATTTTAAAAGGATGTATCTATAGGAGTGAGAGACATTGTGGTCATTTCTGCAACATACTACAAGTCTCTCTGTGGGTCTAGCTATTTCAAGGAGTTTTTTTTGTTTTGTTTTGTTTTTTTGTTTTGTTTTTGTTTTGCCAGAAATATCTCTTGTGGCTGGGCACTCTTTCTCATCTTTCTCATGTAATCTCAGCTGAAGTTTCTGGCTTCACCCAGTTCTGCCCTGATGCTCCTATTCCATCCAGTTCTTAAATATGTTGACATTGGCTCAGAATGCACTGGCTGTGCACCTAGATTTGGCTTTCGTGGAGTTCTAACTGTTCCCATGTAGACCAGTGCTTCAGCTTTCTTTCTTTCTTTCTTCCATCTCTCCATCCACCCATCACCCACACACTCATTCACCCACCCATCTATCCATCCACTTACTCATTAGGCCATCTGTCCATCCATCCACCTATCCGTCCAGCTAGCAAGCCATCCATCCATCCATCCATCATCCCTTCTTCCGTCTATCCATCCATCCACCTAGCAAGCCATCCAGTCATACATACATCCACCTGTCCAACCATCCATCCATCCATCCATCCATTTGTCCATCCATCCATCCATCCATCCATCTATCCATCCATCCACCTTGCAAGCCATCCAGCCATCCATCCATCCATCCACCCATCCATCCACCCATCCATTTGTCCATCCATCCATCCATTTGTCCATCCATCCATTAATCCATCCATCCATCCACCCATCCATCTACCCACCCATCCATTCATCTATCTATCTATCTATCTATCTATCTATCTATCTATCTATCCATCCATCCATCCACCCATTTGTCCATCCATCCATTAATCCATCCGTCCATCCACCCATCAATCTACCCACCTATCCATTCATCCATCCATCTATCCATCTATCCATCCATCCATCCATCCATCCATCCATCCATCCATCCATCCATCTGTCCATCTGTCCATCCATCCAGCTGGCAAGCCATCCAGTCATCCATCTGTTCACCCATTAATCCATCCATTCTTTCATCCATCCATTCATCTACCCACCCATTCTTCCATCCATCCATCCATCCATCCATCCATCCATCCATCCATCTATCCTTCCCTACATCCATCCTTATACCTGTTTAGTACAATTGTTTCCTCTTTAAGGGTCATGTGGACATCTCTTTAAAAGCCAGGTTTGACAGTGGGGACCAACACATACAATAGTAGCCAGCCCAAGTGAAGCAATATGGGAACATCAAGGAGGAAAAGTGAATTATACCCTTGTCAAACACTCTCATAGCACCTCACACTTTCCTCTTCCAAACACTCATCTATCTATATGTTTTAATTCCCCCATCCTCCATGATTTACCAGTATTTCTTTGAATACAAAGGGCATATTTGTCTAATTTACTGTTGTATCCTTACCCTAGCACAAAGTCTGCATAAAGAACACATTTTATAAATATTTGTTGAATTGAGTTGAATTGAAAACTACAGAAAAAAAAAAGATGACATTTGATCTGGGCTCCAAACAATAGCAAATAACATTTAATTCACAGCAACAGTGTGAGTAGCTGGGGTTATTCTCATTTTCTAAGTGAAGAAACAGGTCCAGAGGGGTTAAGTGGTTTGGTCCAAATCACACAGATGGTAAAGGGATGGAGCCAGGCTTCTAATCCTGGAGACTGCATGAGTTCCACTGACAAATTATCATTGGATGCAGGAAAAAAACAAAGACTCATGGCCTCTTCTACTGATGCATTTCCCATGACATTTAACAGGCCCTTTGCACATATTTGAATCCCACCCATCCATCAGTTCTTCCATCCACCAACTTATCCATACATCAACTCATCCACCTATCCACTCTTCCATCCATTCATTCATCCATCCATCTATCCATCCATACAGAAAACGTTCAATGAGCCTCTGACTTCTGTTTATTCATAGATTGATCCAAGTAGCTAGAAATGTGGCTGGCATATAGTAGATACTCAATTAATATTTGTCCCAGACAGTTGGAAGGTAGCATAAGTATAGTGATAGTGAGAGCATGGACTCTGGAGCCATGTAGTTTTGGATTCAAATCCTGGCTCTACCATATACTAGCTGTGTGGCCTTGTGCAAGTTATTTAGCCTCTGCTTCAGTTTACTTATCTGTACATGGGATTAATAATAGTGCCTACCTCTTGGGATTATTAAAAGAATTAAACACAATTGCACACACAAACCTACACACACGTTTAGAATATTGACTTGCCCGTTGTAGTTCCTTTGTAGTGTTACTGGTTTATTATCACTAAATAAATGGGATACAATGTTGATCCCTAAAGACAAGGTCACTGCTCTTACAGAGCCTACATTTTAGAGTATTAGACAGATAATTAACAGCTGAACAACCAGATAACCAAGACAAGTCCAGATAAGCAAACTTTTATATAGTTTCAGCTTTATCTGAAATCGTTCCCTTGTTCCTGTTATTTGTATACCTGGATATGAGCCCAGTGGTACTAGGAGCCCTGCTACTCTTTTACTTGGTCCCATTTGAGGAGGGAGGGGGCAGTGCTCTTTCTGTGTGTGGCACTGGTCATTCATGGCACTGATGAGAATGCCAAACAGTCTATTCATGTCCATGTGCTCATGTGGCTGGTCCAGGCTGCAAGTCTGTGCTGACTCTGTAGACCTCATTTCCTTCCAAGACACAGACAAATGCACCTACGTTCCCTGTGTGAAATGTGTAGAATGAATTTCTAGCAATCCCTGGTCCATCACATTCCCTGTGTGAAATGAGTAGAATCAGTTTCTAGCAATCCCTGGTCCATCTTGCCCCTCGATATCTGTCACAGCTGTTACGTCCCATATGAGGTTCAGGGTCCTATGCACATTAAGCTGTGACTTCAAATTTCAATTCTATTTCCCACTCTTAGGAATGATCTGGAGTCCAGAAGTGGGAATTTCCAGTAGTCCTAAGTGTAATTGAATTGCAGATACCTGAGGTTGGGAGACTTGGCCATGGGTCATACAGTCTGTGAAGATTGTTGCCAGGTGTGTGATCCAGAAACCCAAGGACCATGGGCTCCTCCAACTGAGGGCAATAATTCTTGCCCCTGATTCCCTGCTTCCCACCAGATTGATGAATACAGATAAAATGCCCAACAATAGGTATATTAGGATCTGAGGCCGTAATTTAGGCAAGGCTGCTTCTCTTGGGCTAATGTTCCCTTTTTCTTACAAAGATTTCTGGAACATAGACTCAGAAAACCAAGGAATTTCAGAATTGGAAGGAACATAACCTCCACGATGATGCCCAAACCCCATTTGACCTAAAGTTCCTTCCAATGAGACCTCCACCAGTATCTTCATTTATTCCCCATTCATCAACTGTGCTAAATTCTTGAGCATTCCCAGAATACGACCTGATCTTTTTGTCTCTGTGACTTCTGACATGCCATTTTTGCAATCTGGACTGCTATTTCAATTAAGAATCATTTTGTGGTAGGTGCCAGGAAATCCAATTTCACACTGGCTTAAGCAAAGTAAAATATAACTATTGACTCACGTAATGAAGGTCCATGGGTAGGTATGGCTTCAGGTATGGCTGGATTCAGGGCATAAATAATGCCAATGGGATCCAGCCTTTGGCATGCTTCTTATGAGTGGCACCATTCCCAGGATCTGCTGTTGTTCTTGGCTGTTTCAAGTTTCTCCCATTAGGATTTGTAAGATGGTTCTAGCAGCTGCAAGCCTCACATTCTTACAGCACTGAATTCAGTGGAATTCATACTCCTCTTTCATAAAACCCAAGCGACTGACCCCTCCTCTCTCATTGGTTCTAATTAGTCAAGAAAATGGAATATGTGGACTGGCCGAAACCCTCTGGAGCTGGGGGTAGGGTCATCCCACTCAATCAACAGTGAAGGGAATGGAGGGGTGGTCTTGTAAAGGAAATTTTTTACTTTTATTAGAAAGAGAAAGGATGAACCCTGGGCTGGAGACTACATATTTTTGCCATGATTTTTCTGCCTGGAGAACTCTACTCATTATTGACACTTCAGTTATTCTCTCCTATCTCCTCTCCAAGCTGAGCTAATTCATTTAACCTCTGTGCTTCCATAGCTCTTCAGATTGAACTTCCTTGTATCATGTTTTGGTTGTTCCTTTGCAGGTTTTTCTCCCCTACTAGGCTTTGAGACTCACCAGAAGAAAAACTGTGTCTTCCTCATATCAGAAAACCCTAGCTACATGACTTTGTGCTAGGTATACAGTAAGTGTCAGTAAATGTTTATCAAATGAAAGGATGTCATCCTAGATGGGCCTTTAATTTTATTGCCTGCATCTTTCTTTGCTATTAAATTTTAAAACCCCTGCCTGACCATTCCTAGGGTAAGTCCATGCCCTAAATCCTAACATGGCTCCTCCTACTCAGTGATTGTATTGGGTTGAAATATGTCCCCCAGCCCGAAATTCATGTCTACCCGGAATCTGTGAATGTGAGCTTATTTGGAAGTGAGGTCTTTTCAGATACAATAAAATTATGATGAGGTCATAATGAGTTAGATTGGCCCCTAAATCCAATGACTGGTGTACTTATGAAGAAAGGGATTATTTGGAGACACAGGGACAGACACATAGCGAAGATTTTAGAAAGAGGAATCATGTCACCCCAAGTCTTCTCTCTCTGTTAATCACTCCCAGTTTCTTCAGCCACCAAAGGTGTCATTCAAAATCTCCATTACCTCTCTGGTTATATTTGTTTCATGATGCTCCAGAGTGCTAATATGACAACAGAGACAGAGATTGGCATGATGTACCTGCAAACCAAGGAATGCTGGCAGCACCAGAAGCTAGAAATGGCAAGGGAGGATTCTTCCCTAGAACCTTTGGAGGAAGCATAGCCCCTGCTGACACTTTGATTTCAGACTTCTAGCCCCCAGAGCTATGAGATAAGAAATGTCTATTGTTTTAAGCCACCCAGTTTGTGGTTTTTTGCTGCAGCAGCTCTGGGAAACAGATACCATGATGATTCTTACTACAGAGAGTTCTTCCTTGTATAACACTGTAGCTTGTCTTTGTTCACTGATTTCATCATTTCTTCAGCAGATATTTGCTAGATATTTACTGTGCACTAAGCACTGGAGATGTGGTAATGATCAAAACAGTGTCCTATTATCTCAGGAGCTTCCAGTCTAGTACAAAAGCAGACAGGTAAACAGGCATTTCTTTGATTTGCCTTGTGTAGGATGTGTCTCTGTGGAAGAAATCTGACTTCCATAGAGCTTATAGGTTGTGGTTAAAGTGCTGAATCTGGAGTCAGACAGACCTAAACTCATGTCCTAGATCCACCATTCACCACCTAAATGAACTTTGGCAAATTGTCTTTTAACCTCACCAATTTCAGTTTCCTCATTTTAATTATGGATAACAATGGCATTGCGATGAGGACCAAATGAGATGATGTATGCTACCTTTTCAGCCTATTACCTGGTTCAAATAAGTTACTGTTTTTTATAGCTTCTTAAGAATTTGGGAAGAGTGATCTTCCAAGTCTTTCAGTGACCCCTAGTCTTCTATGTTAATCATTCCCAGATTCTTTAACCACCAGGGGTGTGATTCTAAATTCCCATCACTTCTCTCATTACATTTGTTTAATGATGCTTAGAAGTGCTAATATCTATCAGAATGGTACCCAAACTTACAATGAAAAGCAAAGCAGAACAGAAGTCTCACCTCCATTGCTCTAGAATTCTACTTCAACTAATACAACCAAAAATGGTCCAGCTGTCTTTGAAAGCCACGTCACACTATGGACTAGTATTGAGCTTGCAGGGAATGAAAACAAGCCAGGTGCATTTGCACCTGCTTCCCCATTAAGGACTTGTCCAGATGGTTGTTGGGACCCAAGGGCAAGACCTTGTGTTTATCTCTGTTAAATTTCGTGTTATGTAATTCAGCCTTCCACACCAGCTGCTGGAGGTCTTCTGGGATACTGATTCCATTATGTAGCATATTGCCTACAAGATAAAGTCCCAGCTTTGTATTGTGCACAGATTTTTATCAACCTTTATTCAAACCTTTGATAAAAATACCAGCTATCAGGCCACAGGCTGAGATTTCCCTCTCTTTTGGTTAAAGTGGTAAACAATATCTTGTGGTTCCTGGTGGTGGGCTCTCGAAAGGGCTAAAGGAAGCTCTGTGCTCTGTCTGCTTCAGGAAAAAAGAGTTCCCTATACCTCTTTCTCATAGCTGGTACTCAGAAAACCTCCAGGCAGCTGGAAGAAATTAGGGTGTCACTGACTGAAGCATCTGAGCCAAATTCCCTAGGGTTAACTCTAACACACTGCACATAGCAGACCTTTAGAGGTCCATTTAATTCTGAACGATTCCAGTACTTCTTATAAATCTGATGTACATTTGGATAAGCAATGAACCCACAATTTAGGAGGCTTTTGGAAAATAATATTCATAGCTATAATTGCTCACCTTTACTGAGCAATTGCTTTGGATAGAAAGAATGCACAGTCTCACTTAATCCTTTCAACAAAAATTTTGATGTTGGCCACTGTATTAGTCCGTTTTCATGTTGTTGATACAGACGTACTCAAGACTGGGCAATTTACAAAAGAAAGGGGTTTATTGGACTTAAAGTTCCACATGGTAGGGGAGGCCACACATCATGGCAGAAGGTGAAAGGCACGTCTCACATGGCAGCAGACAAGAGAGCTGTGCAGGGAAATTCCCATTTTTAAAACCATCAGATCTCCTGAGACTTATTCACTATTATGAGAACAGCATGGGAAAAACCCATCCCCATGATTCAGTTATCTCCCACTGGATCCCTTCTACAACACGTGGGAATTATGGAAGCTACAAGATGAAATTTGTGTGGGCATACAGAACCAAACCATACCATTCCACTCATGTCTCCTCCCAAACTTCATGTCCTCACATTTCAAAATAAATCATGCATTCCCAACAGTCCCCCAAAGTCTTAACTCATTTCTGACTTAACTCAAAAGTCCACAGTCCAAAGTCTCATCTGAAAGAAGGCAAGTCCCTTCTGCCTGTGACCCTGTAAAATCAAAAGCAAGTTTGTTACTTCTAGATACAATGGGGGTACAGGAATTGGGTAAATACAGCTATTTTGAATGGAAGAAATTAGCCAAAACAGAGGGGCTACAGGCCCTATGCAAGTCTGAAATCTAGCGGGACAATCAAATCTTAAAGTTCCAAAATGATCTCCTTTGACTCCATGTTTCACATCTGGGTCATGCTGATGCGAGAGAGGGTTCCCATGTTCTTGAGTAGCTCCACCCCTATGGCTTTGCAGGGTACAGCCTCCTGCTTGGATACTTTCACGGGCTGGCATTGAGTGTCTTTGGCTTTTCCAGATGCATGGTGCAAGCCATTGGTGGATCTGCCATTCTGGGTTCTGGAGGACAGTGGCCCTCTTCTCACAGCTCCACTAGGCAGTGCCCCAGTGGTAACTCTGTGTGGGGGCTCTGACCCCATATTTCCCTTCTGCAGAGGTTCTCCATGAGGGCCCCACCCCTGGAGCAAACTTCTGCCTGGGCATCCAGGCATTTCCATACATCCTCTGAAATCTAGGCAGAGGTTCCCAAGCCCCAATTCTTGACTTCTGTGCACTTGCAGGCTCAACACCATGTGGAAACTGCCAAGATTTGGGGCTTCCACCCTCTGAAACAACAGCCTGAGATGTACTTTGGTCCCTTTTAGTCATGGCTGGAGTAGCTGAGATGCAGGGCACCAAGTCCCTAGACTGCACACAATACAGGGACCCTGGACCTGGTCCACAAAACCATTTTTTCTTCCTAGGCCTTTGATGAGCGGGCTAGGAAGAAAAAATGGTTTTGTGGGCCAGGCCCAGGGTCCCTGTGTTGTCCCTCTGACATGCCCTGGAGACATTTTCCCCATTGCCTTGGGGATTAACATTCGTCTCCTCATTACTTATGCAAATTTCTGTAGCCAGCTTGAATTTCTCCTCATGAAATGGGTTTTTCTTTTCTATTGCATTGTCAGGCTGCAAATTTTCTGAACTTTTATGCTGTTTCCCTTTTCAAACTGACTGCTTTTAACAGTGCCCAAGTCACCTCTTGAATGCTTTGCTGCTTAGAAATTTCTTCCACCAGATACCCTAAATCATCTCTCTCAAGTTCAAAGTTCCACAAAGCTCTAGGGCAGGGGCTAAATGCCTCCAGTCTCTTTGCTAAAACATAACAAGAGCCACCTTTGCTCCAGTTCCCAACAAGTTCCTCATCTCCATCTGAGACCACCTCATTCTGGACCTTATTGTTTCATATCACTACCAGCATTTTTGTCAAATCCATTTGACAAGTCTCTAGGAAGTTCCAAACTTTCCCACATTTTCCTGTCTTCTTCTGAGCACTGCAAACTGTTCCCACTTCTGCCTGTTACCCAGTTCCAAAGTTGCTTCCACATTACTGTATTAGTCTGTTTTCATGCTGCTGATGAAGACATAACTGAGACTGGACAGTTTACAAAAGAAAGAGGTTTATTGGACTTACAGTTCCACATGGCAGGGGAGGCCTCACAATCATGGCAGAAGGTAAAAGGCATGTCTCACATGGCAGCAGACAAGAGAAGAGAACTTGTGCAGGGAAATTTCCATTTTTAAAACCATCAGATCTCCTGAGACTTATTCACTATCACGAGAACAGCATGGGAAAGACCCACCCCCATGATTCAGTCATCTCACACTGGGTACCTCCCACAACATGTGGGAATTATGGGAGCTACAAGATTAGATTTGGGTGAGGACACAGAGACAAACCTTATCAGGCACTATTAGCTAGATGAGGAAACTGAACCTAAGGAAGAATAAGTCTAAGGGTGATGTATTAGTCTCTTCTCAAGTTGCTAATAAACACATACCCAAGACTGGGCAATTTATAAAAGAAAGAGGTTTAATAGATTCACAGTTCCACATGGCTGGGGAAGCCTCACAATCATGGCGGAAGGCAAAGGAGAAGCAAAGGCACATCTTACATGGCAGCAGGCAAGAGAGCTTGTGCAGCAAAACTCCCATTTATAAAGCGATCGGATCTTGTGAGACTTATTCACTACCACGAGAACAGTATGAGGGAACTGCCCCCATGATTCAATTATCTCCACCTGGCCCCACCCTTGACATGTGGGGATTATTACAATTCAAGGTGAGATTTGGGTGGGGACACAGCCAAACCATATTAAGTGGGTAGCTAATAATTGGTAGTATGATTATTCAAACCCAGACCTCTTTTTCCTGAGACTTAAGGTTATAACAGCTTCTCTCTTAGTATCAAGCAACTTTTCTTTATATTAGTCAGTAGGTTGTTTGTGTCATTAATGAATTCATGAAATATGTTAGATTAATGGCTGTTTCATCCCTGAGATTCTAAGTTCCATTTGGCCAGGGACCTTGTCATTTAGTGTCCCTCCCAGAGTCTAGCACAGTGCCTGACATGTGGTTAACACTCAGTGAATGTTTGTTGAATGAACTCAGAGAGGCAGATGCAAATGTGCTTTCAACCACTTCTATGAAGTGTAAGGTGAACTTGATTTAGGGTTGTTTTATTTTGACACGTAACCATCTCTGTACAGTAGTTCTTGGAATCTCAAATGGGAGTAAACACTTTCCTCCCAGCACACTGAGAATTAATTAAGATTTGTGACATCTTTTAAAATCCCTTACAATATATAGCCGCTTTCATCTGGCCAAGTGTAAGGCAGCATTATAGGGCCATTATTGGGCCTGGCACTAATGGGCATTTGTCACCTCTCCCTCCCCGCTGCAACAGTGCATTAGACCTGTGCATACCCCAGTAATTGCTAAATAACTCATGGAGTGCTTGGGTTGCTAAATTAAGAAATGAAATAATAGAGGGAAAATAGGAACAGGCATGTGGAATGAATAGAGACATCCTAATACAGAGGATTTGCTTGCTTGTATGTCTTTTAAATAAAGAGTATGACTCCAGTTAAGATTGCAAGAATGGATTTTTATAGACTTTGGGGTAGTTCAGTGGTTGTGTGGGAGGATGTATTTGGCAGGTGGTCTGCTCTAGTTCTGCCCAATATGAGATGAGAAAGGTTAGTTTTCTTATACTGATTTGAGTATGGATGGCTCACTTATCAAGGAGACAAATGAGAAGAGCCAGCTGGCTCCATGAGCAGGAGTAAAACAATGGTGATAATGCCTTTTCAACAATCATTTAAGAACAGGCTGGAAATTTAGGGAAGGGATGTCCTAGTGGAAAAAACAAATAAGCAAGAATGGTAGGAGACAGGAATGAGAACCCCTCGTAGGCAAATTCATCTAAACCATTTCATTTAATGACCAAGATATTCAACTTCATTTTGAGCATTTTCATAGCTTCCTTTTGGTTTTTGGTCTGTCGATATAAATTAAAACATATTTTGAAGAAAAGAATTTAACCAAAACTCAACTCTTTAGAATTTCATAGTTAAAAAAAAAAGTTCTATGTCTAAGGACATAGAACATTCCTAAACTGCACTTGGGATTTGTTCAGTGTTTATTACACACGTAAAATTAAGATGAAAATGTCCTTAGACAAATTAGTTTAAAATAAAATCCTTCGATACCAGAGAATGGCAGTAAAGGACACCTGGATGCTTGGATAGACATTCAAAAGGGGTTGAGAGGCAAACTCCAGGTGAAGTGGTTATTTGGGTGAAATGGGATGAGAGCTGCTTCTTGGTGTTTGGCATGCAGACAGAGGGCTCCTGCAGCCTCTCATCATCGTGGGGTTCTTATCAGAATGATTTGTTGTGGGTGATGAAAGCACCATCCTTCGCTGTGGTAGGTGGTCACCTGGCTTCCTAGATGGTCATTCTGGGTTGGTGTAGGACTGGCCAGAATGGAGGGGACAGGAATCAGAGAATGGTGAGCCTCAGGGGAGGGGCTGTTAGCCAGCTCGGTGACCCACAGGGGTTTCTCCCACTGAGTGCAAGTCACATTGACTATGCAATTGATTTTATTAAAAATAAAAAAAGCTTCAGATTCATAGTCTGGATTCTAATCATTCTTTTTCAAGGACAGTATTGATGGAAAGTCTTTTCTGAATGAAGACAGCCAGTTCACTTTGCTTCTTATAGTTTTGCTTTTGGTAGCTTCAGGTGGCTTTGGTTTCGGAGATTCAAAGGCTAAGCCTCTTTGGGGAAACTGAGGCAGTTCCCCTCCGTCCCTCTCTCTTGTTGGTCTAAATGTGAACAGGGTCATTGTAAATTCAGGTAAGCTAGTGATGAGTGCCTTCTGTTTCATCTGCTACAGAGTCCAGAGGGCAACCCAGGATGAACACATTCCCTAAAGTGAATACACCTTTGAGAAGCCTCCTCCAGCCCTTCTTGGTCAAGGTAGCTGTTAGAGCTGCTGTAAAAGATTTCTGGAGTATGGAGTCCAGAAAGTGAAAGGGAAAAGCTTGGGAGACTTTGGGACATAGTCCCTCCAGTCTAGCACCACTTTGCAGAAGTTTATGTTCCTGAAATTTCCTTTCGGTTCCAGGAGAGGAAATGAGTTGGAGGGCAGGGGAGCAGAGGGCTATGTCAGCTTCATGGCAGGCAGTTTCAGGCACTTTTTCTCTGGGCCATTAGTTTGCTGGTGGTGGATTGTCTTTCCAGAAAATCTCTTTTGATTGCAACTGTATAATGAAGGCAGTTTTAGTGTCCTTCCAGCTCTAGAGAGAAGTCAAACTGGTTCCTTTTAGTTCTACTGAAACTATCATTACTGAGGCTTATTCACCTAGATTTTTGGAGCCACTGTTCCATCTTGAGGGCTTATGACTACTCTGAAAGATAGTAAAGGGGGCTTTTCCATATGGGTAATTCAGATGGCATGAAGCAAAGTCTTGGGGCACAGACAGATTCCTCTTTGTTGAGACATGCTGGCCACTGTCTTCACCAGATACCCACAAGAATAATTAACATGATGATGAACTGTGCTCATGTGAATGATGGAAGGTGGGCAAACTCGCTTCTTCCTGCAGATCCAGGGGACCCAGCTTCTTCCTCTCATCTCACCAGCTGTCATTCCTGTTCTACTGCTCTGACCTCTTAGAGGGTGATGGAGAACTCACGGATCTTTCCTGGTCTCCACTTGAGATGTGAAAAGAAGCTCCCCTTTACCTTCCTCTCTGTATTTTTATTATTAACTCATATTCCACTGGCCTTGGCTAAACCAGGCACCCTGACCAGATTCTAACTTTCTTGTTTCTTCTCTGCTTCTCTGCTGCTTCTCTCTGGCCCATAGGATTTTTTTTTTTTTTTCAGACAAAAATCTCATTCTCACAGATCAATGAGCATATTTTTCTACGCCTATTAGTTAGCCTAGGATTTTGTTCTTTTGAAACTCAAAAGACAGGCTCTTGAAACTCAAAAAAGCCTTTTTGCTTAAGACTGTAGTCCCTGCCTTGAGTTTCAAAGGCCTGTTTTGAACCTCAAAGACCAAGTACTGACTCTTTCTCTCTTTGGATCCCTGCTGAAAAAACAACAACAAAAAAAACCCCACACTAAAGACAGTGGGCAGAGAATGCTCTAGCTATTGACGAGGTAGCAGGAAGTACCTAAAACCAAAATAAATAAATAAACTACATCAGTTTCTGTTTTGTAATAATCCCAAACTCATTCAAACAGGAAAGGGCTCAGAATTCAAATTCAGGTCAGCTTTTGGAGAGGACTAGGTGTTTAGACCATGGGAACCTATGTGTCTTCTGGAATTTGTCCAAGGAAAGCAGTAACATTTCAGGGATCAGTAACGATGGTGTGGAGTGTTTACCCAGGAATAAGCTGAGCATTTTATATCCATCATCTAATTTTCACAGCAATCCTATAAAATAAGTGTTATTATTCTTGTTACCATTTTGCAGATGGGAAAACTGAGACTCCAACAAGATTAGTCATATCATTAACTAGTGATGCTATTAAGAATCCAGCCCAGTTCTACAAGGTAGCTCATGCCTGTAATCTCAGCACTTTGGGAGGCCGAGGTGGGTGGATCACTTGGGGTCAGGAGTTCGAGACCAGCCTGGCCAACATGGTGAAACCCCATCTCTACTGAAAACACAAAAATTAGCCAAGTGTGGTGGCAGGTGCCTATAATTCCAGCTACCTGGGAGGCTGAGGTGGGAGAATCGCTTGAACCAGGGAGACTGAGGTTGCGGTGAGCCAAGATCATGCCACTGCACTCCAGCCTGGGTGACAAGAGCGAGACTCTGTCTCAAAGGAAAAAAAAAAAGAATCCAACCCAGTTCAGAGCCATGTCTCTAAGTCACGGAAAAAGAAGTGGAGGGTGCATAGAGAAGGTTCAATACTCGAGGAAAGTAAATAAAAAGGAGATGAATTGAAGGAGTTCCCTGGCGTGGCTATTGTACATGCTGTCACTTTACCAGGGATGCCTTTGCCTCAGATCTTTTAAGGCTGCTTCTTTCATGCATGATTCAAGTCTCAGATCAAAATATTACAGAAGTCATCACTGGCCACCTTGGCTGTCCACCCATAGCATGCACACACACACATGCCCGCAGGCACAGTTCAACAAATCCTGTTTAATTTTTAAAATAGCATCACCTTTTCTGGAGTTATCGTTTCATTTACTTATGTTCTTGTGTATTTATTGTCTGTCTCCCCTTTGTTGCATCTTTAGAACATAGGCTTTTGAGGTTAAGTACCTTGTTTGTTTGTTTGTTTTTGAGACAGAGTCTGGCTGTATCTCCCAGGCTGGAGTGCAGTGGCGTGATCTCAACTCACAGCAACCTCTGCCTCCCAGGTTCAAGTGATTCTCCTGCCTCAGCCTCCCAAGTAGTGGGGATTACAGGCGTGCACCACCAAGCCTGGCTAATTTTTGTATTTTCAATAGTGACGGGGTTTCGCCATGTTGGTCAGGTTGGTCTCGAACTCCTGACCTCAGTTGATCCCCCCGCCTGAGCCACCCAAAGTGCTAGGATTACAGGCGTCAGCCACTGCGCCCGGCCGAGGTTAAGTATTTTGTAGATTCTGACTTTTTGTATACCCCTTAGTGTCCAGAACAGTGCCTGGTTCATAAAGTTTACTTAAATAGATTTGAATGCATTTGGTTGAGTGAGAAGGGGCAGTCAGGAAGGTTAGGAGGAGAAGAGCCCCATTTCAGAATAAAAATGACAAGCGTAACCATTTCAGAATAAAAAGTGACAAGCTTAACCACACACTGCTTTTCAACCTTGATGTCCAAAGCTGCTTAGGAAGGTCTGGCTGGTTTGCTTTGGGGCTGCCTCCTTAAATGAGGATCAGAAAGTACCTTTAATGTTTAGCTTCATTTGTTTATCAAAGGCAGAAAAGCCTTTGTCCTACATCACAGCTGGGATTCAGCAAGATAGGTACTTCCTCTGCCTTGTACTTCAGAGTAGCCATGTGTAGCTAAAACAGTGGTTTCTCAACTCTGCAATAATCCAGGAATGTGAAAATTCGGTTTCGAGACCCTCAGAGGAGGGGACCAAGGAGAAAAGTTCACATTATTACCTGGTTTCTAAAACCCTCTAGGAAGCTGGGAAGATCAGCTTCAGCCAGTTTGTCTAGTTCTGCAACTTTAGGATACCTTATTTGGGGCACTCCCCACCAAACATTGCATATATTGATTAAGTTTCAAAAAAGGAAGGGGTCTTAAGGTTTAGCTACTCCAGCCCATTGTTGTGGTTCCACCCCTCAACAACCCTACCTGTCCTCCACCCACAAACTTGATTCATTTGATGGTCATCTTCACAAATTTTTGTCATATCCAAGCACCAGCTGTGATTAATGTTAAATATATGTAACATTATATATATATTATATAGAGAATCACACATATATGTATATGTGTGTAAACATTTTCTTAGTATCTTTAGTTTGACTCCGCACTTAAATGAAAACTTTACATTATGAATATAAATGGAAAAGAAACAAAAGATCTACCCTTCTGTAAGTAGAAGGAAATTATAAACATAATACAATGAGAAGAAAAAGTATTATACTTTCTTTTGCCTGTCCAATGTGAGAGATTAGGAAAAGTTAGGTGCTAAAGACCAAGAAATAATAGAAATTAGACTTTTTGTTTTTTAAGTAATCAAAAAGAATGAAGAAGAATTGAAATGGGAGTACTTTTGTTACTGTGGTTTTTGGTTTTTTTTGTTTGTCTGTTTGTTTTTTTGTTTGTTTGTTTTTGAGACAGAGTATCATTCTTTCACCCAGGCTGGAGTGCAGGAGCACGATCTCGGCACACTGCAGTGTCTGCCTCCTGGGTTCAAGCAATTCTCCTGCCTCAGCCTCCTAAGTAGCTAGGACTACAGGTGTGTGCCACCATGCCTGGCTAATTTTCGTATTTTTAGTAGAGATGGGGTTTCACCATGTTGGCCGGGCTGGTCTTGAACTCTTGACCCCAAGTGATCTGCCTGCCTTGGCCTCCCAAAGTTCTGGGATTAGAGTAGTGAGCCACCATGTCCAGCCCTTACTGTGTATTTTAATATTACCTACTGCAGTGTTTGTGTACCACGTAAAGTCAACTGGCAGAACACCTAAAATAATGGTGGTGCTTGTCCTGAATTTGGGGAACCACTTCATTATCCAAATCTGCATTCCCATTTATAACATCTGGCCAAGTTATCATCAGTCCTGGCTTGATCATCTGCTCAGAGAGAAGGAAGCTCAGTTTCCCGAAGCAACCCACTCCAAGTTCTCTCTCTTTAGGGTGAGAAAGTTCTGTAACACATGAGCTTGGGTGGGGTGAGAAGGAAACAAGTTCTTTAAGAGCTTCTGAGTAGACAAGATATTTCAGGCAGATGGAACAGCATTTAAAAAGGCAGAAGGAAAGAGACAGCATGGCCTATTTTAGGGGAACCGCAAGTAGTTCATTCAGCACGGCTGGATCTGCATTAAATGTCGAAAGGAAGGCGGAGAGGGGTGAGACAAGAGGTGGGAGGTGAGGCAGGCGGGAGCCTGACCCTGGAGAACCCCGCAGGTGGTGCTTCTGACTTTCAGTTTCAGCTTTGACACCAGCATGGAGCTGACTGTTTGTCCTTTGCTCTGGTATTTAGAGGTAAATTATGTTTGGGTGGCAACGGCATTTCCTTCTGGAAGAAATCTATTTTTGCTGTGTGAATATATTGATAAGTTTTTGGAGTGGGTGGAAGGGGTGTGAGAGCTTCTAGGATTTTGTTTTGCTTCGTGGGATATACAGACTAGAGGAGAGAGGGATGTGTAAGGAATCATAAAAGGGGATTTGTAGAAGATTGGGTGACCTGGGGGTGGGGGAAAAAAGGCTGTTTGTGAAAGGAATGTCCACTGGGGGAATAACAGAAAGCTGATGGGGAATTTGAGGAAGTTTCTGTTTTTTAGGCAGAAGCGGACACTGAGACAAGGATATATCATTTATTCAGGAAGGATATAGTTTACCTACACCTTTGAGGAAGTAGGAAGGTGACACAGGGAAGGGACATTAGGGGTGCATTAGTAAGACAGCTATCCTGGTGGGTGTCTAAAGCTTTATCCCATGGTTAAAAATATGCCTCACAGTCATCCTCACTAAAGGGCTAGGAAGGTGGAGTATTTTAACCCCCACCCTCTTAGTCAATGGGAAAGGGTTGTCTACAGGGAGATATTAATTTTCAGATATTAATTACCAGAGAGAAATAAATTCCCAGATATTAATTACTGACTTGTGATGGGCACAGCTGGCTTCTGCAACTGGGAGCCACCTTCCCACAAAGTTGGAGACTCTGAATGTTGGAAGTCAGAATGTTGAGCATGGAAATGGTAAGACATCCATATGGCTATGGGTGAAGCATCCCTAGCGCCCGCTACACCTGATTTTTTTTTTTTTTTTTTTTGAGATGAAGTCTTGCTCCGTCACCCAGGCTGGAGTACAGTGGCGCTATCTCGGCTCACTGCCAGCTCCACCTCCCAGGTTCATGCCATTCTCCTGCCTCAGCCTCCCGAGTAGCTGGGACTACAGGCGCCTGCCACCACGCCCAGCTAGTTTTTTGTATTTTTAGTAGAGACGGGGTTTCGCCATGTTAGCCAGGATGGTCTCGATCTCCTGACCTCATGATCCACCTGCCTCGGCCTCCCAAAGTGCTGGGATTATAAGCGTGAGCCACCGCACCCAGCCCCCTACACTTGATTTGGGGTGTGTATCCAGTTTTCCGTCAATCATGTGACATCTTCCATAATATGCCTGTATGTTGTTCTTGCCATGAAAGTTGAATATGATTGGAAGATGTGACTAATTGCTTAATGTGGACTTCAGCTGGCCTCCACAAAGCAAGCAGGCCTGCTTCATCTGGGCTATACTGCTACACTGGAACGGTTAGGTCTGTCTCAGTTGCATGACAAAAACCCAGCTCAAATTGCCTTGAAACCAAGAAAAACAAAAGGTATTGGATCTTGGAATGAAAACATCTGGTTGATGGTCTTCAGGAGAAGTTTGATCTAGGAGCTCAAATGATCTAATCAGATTTTGGGTTACGTTTCTCCCTCTCTTATCTCTGCCTTTCTCTGGCCTGATTTTATTCACTTCTTCTTGTGATAAGATAGTTTTCAGAAGCTTCAGGTTGCATCCTTTCTCCCCAGCCACCCCAGTAGAAAGATGACTCCTTTTAACAAAAAAAATTACAATGAATTCCAAGACTGAGCAGCATTGGCTCTGTCTGTCCTTCCTTGGGCCACGTGCACAAACCAGAACCTCTCACTGAGGGCAGGGTGCTGCTCTGCTCTGATCTGGCAAGCTGAGCTCACATGCCTGCGTACCCTTGGAGCTGGATTTGGGTTAAATTCCTCGTTATTCTTGTAGACAAAGTAGTAGAAGAGGAGCTATTCCCTAAGATAAAGTGGGTACTATTGGATAGAAAAATAAGAGAGAGTAGATGTTGGGCAAGGAAAAACAAGAGGTATCCACAACAACAACAAAAACTCTGAAAAGATGCTCAGATGCTTGGAGGCCTGGAAGCTCAGGCCTATTTCAAGGGCCTATTATGAAATTAGCACATCCATGAAATCAGCTTCCATGGTTCCAAATTCCCAGTCATGACAACCATCCCCCTTCCTGAGCCAGACCTACTGCTTCCTTTCAGAACTGCTGACACTAATGATGGATGAGGGTGTCAGGGTTTCCAAGACACTGGATTTCCATTGACTGCTATAACCTTGAGCTACAGGCTTTATTGGCAGTATTTAACGCAAATCTGTTTTCCATCCTTGTCAGATCCCACTTCAATATGCGCCACAGGAGGAGAAGTCAAATGCAAAATTGATTTCTTTAATGGGGAGTGCTCCGCAGCAGATAGCAACACTTCTGGAGATGCATTAGCTGGATTACAATTGAATCTTTTCTTGCTCGCTCTGAGGGACTCTCTCCTTTGCCAGAAGGATGTGACTCTGAGCTCATCATTTGCCTAATTGTTTCTTAGACTAGAGACCAAGAAAGTCGGGGCTCTCCCCTCCGGCCCCTAGGTCAGAAGCAGGGACTTCCCATCCCCAGACTTGCTAGAGAAGATTGAAATTTAGGAATTAGTGTCTTATGATTGCTAAGGGTGATGGTGTCTAAATGTTTCTTAGCAACATTTAGACACAATCAATAAGCAATCAGTGGTTGAAATCATGTGAATGAACACTTAGAAATCTGAGGACTGGTATTCTTGATTCTTAGTGGGATTTTAGGGATTCTTCATGCTGTAGGTTGAGATTTCAGGGTGGTTTTTCTAGAATGTAGTGAGATTCTGCTTATGTCTGTTTAGCAAGGACCCATGCTGTTTTCATGTATGGCAACATTAGTAATGTTCATTTTTTGGCTTTTATTGTGTGCTACACTCTCTGCATGATGTGGTTTGGTTCTCTGCCCCTACCCAAATCTCATCTTGAATTGTAATAATCCCCACATGTCATGGGAGGGGCTCGGTAGGAGGTAATTGACTCATTGGGGTGGGGTTTTCCTGTGCTGTTCTCTGATAGTGAGTAAGTCTCATGAGATCTGAAGGTTTTATCAGGGGAATTCCCCTATACACGCTCTCTCTCTCTCTTGCCTGCTGCCATGTAAGATGTGCCTTTCTCCTTCCACCATGATTGTGAGGCCTCCCCAGCCATGTGGAACTGTGAGTCCATTCAACCTCTTTCTTTTATAAATTACCCAGTCTTGGGTGTGTCTTCGTTAGCAGCATGAGAACAAATACACTGTTTTAGTACACTGCATTATCTCACTTAGACCTCACAACAACCCCATGAGATGAATCCTATTATTATATTATTATTCCCTCTATACTGAGGAAGGCATGGAGATTCATGGAGGTTACACAATTTGCCCCAAGTCACACAAATAATATGGTAAGTAGCAGAGCCTGTATTTATACCTTTGTCTGACTCTAAATGTTGTCCTCTTAGCCACCACTATGTATTTCCTTCCATAGGGAGGCATCACACACCCATCAAGGATGGATTTGTTATCATCTCCTAGGGTAAGGACCCAGATGACTTTACCTTGTTTGGTCTTGGAATGTGACACAGAGGCAGAAGAAAAATTGGAGGGTTCTGGCCAATGCATGTCTTCTTAGCCACACCTACTACATTAGCTCATGGAGAAGGACCATCTTTATTTCCTAGAGGTATTGATGACATGAATGTGTTTGCAAGGAAGGGAAATTTAGACCAGGGCTCTTGTCTTGCTGGGACATCAGGTACACTTTTTGGCTGGAGAGATACCCAATGGTTTTTGCATCATGGAATCTATGATCTATCTTATCTTCAGTCTTCCAAGATCTGACCTCTCTGGGGGACACTGAGCCAGCTTAACCTAACTGCATGACCAAACATGGTTTATTCTTTTTGAATCTCAGGATATTCATTTGTATAATAGGGTCAATATTGTTAAATATGTAGAATAACGTGTTAAGGTTAGCTGGAGTAATGTACAGTAAAGATTCAAGAGATGTCAGTTACTACTATTTTGTTTTATTTTGCTTGGTTTCCATTTTTGCATCTCTCAAATGAAGAAGGTGGATCAGCTCCATTTCTGAGCCATGATTGGGTCGTTTGAAAATGGATGGGGCTGGCTGGGAAGGGAATGAGACAGGTAACTGAGATCTATGGGCGAGCTCTGAGGGGTCAGAAACAGCTTCAAGAAGGGAAGCAAGTTCAGTGTAGCTGGTAGCACTTGGTGATGTGAGGATCTGCCTACAGATAATAAGTGGTAATTGAGGTTGGCTGTGGGCACTCAGGAAGCCCAATAAGATGTGATGGGGTAACGTTTCAGGCTTGCAGACTACGATAAGCCTGTCACCGGGTATTAGGAACTGAACCAGATACTGTTCAGAGGCTGAGTTCTATAGACTGGGTATATATAAGGTTACGGATAGGAGATGATATTCCAGTTACTCTTGCTGTGTAACAAACCAGTACGAAACCTAGTGGCTTGAAATGACTATTTTTTTAGGCTTACATATTCTGTGGGTCAGGCATTTAGGAGGGCGTCTCTGCTTCCTGGTGGCTGGAACTTCAGCTGGGCAAACTTAAAGGCTAGGGGTAACTCAATGATGGGAAGCAGGAATCCTTGGAGAGATCTTTACTTACATGTTTTGTAGTGTTGCTGGCTTTTCTCTGGGACCTCAGCTGAGCTGCCAGGTAGAATACTTACATGTGGTATCACCATGTGGTCTCTGTGTGGAGACTGAGTGTCCCATGGGAACAAGACAGAAATGGATGGCATTTCTATTATTGAATCTCAAAGCCACATAGCATCACGTACTCTAGGTTCAAGGGGAGGAAACATAAGCCCCAGCCCTCAAATGAAAGAGATGTTAAAGTGATGTTGTAAGAAAGCTGTGGGATGGGAGATTTGTTGCCTCCATCTTTGGGGACTGTAGTCTGCCACAAGTGGTGCAGTCTTATGAAATTATTATGATAGTGTTATTGTTAGTAGCACAGGCTATAGAGTCAGACTGCCTGGCTTCACATCGCGACTTCACCACTTACTAGCTGAGTGATGTTGGGTGTCATTTAAACTCTGTGCCTTTGCTTTGTCATCTATGAAATGGGACTACTAGTTGTACCTATCTTATTGGATTATTATGAAGATTACGTGAACTTATAGCAGGTACTCAGAACAGAGCCTGGCACACTGTAAATCCCAACTCAAGGCAAGGGTTTACTATTATTATCATCATCACTAAGTAGATTCTCAAGACAGAGACTCAGGCTAAGGGAACAAGCAAGGAATTTAGTGGCCTAAATGAAGGAACAAAGTTCAGGCCAACCTTTTAGAAAATCTGACCTCAAAAGAATGTGAGATGAGAGATGATGAGTTGCTTCTCTTTGGGGTCAGAGCTGATCCCAGAGAGAGGGCCTGTGTTTTAGGGCAGGCATGTGGCAAGCTGAAGTGGCCCCTGCAGGAGTGAGGAGGGCCCCAGGCATAGCAAGAGTAGAGGAGCTGATTCTGTCACTTCTAAAACATTATGACCCCAAACACACTTTCTTTCACTTTTTTCAATTTAACCTCCTCTGTGTCTCATCGAGCCTCATCTTACTTGCCAGGTAAAAGGCCTGGAACTAAGCCATGTTAAGTCAACAGTGAGTGACAGAGGATGGCAGCCTACGCCGTTGTGACAAAGGCTTGTTCAAATATGTTGAGAGAATGGATGAGTTGAAACGGAAGACAGAGCTCGCTCACAAGATTGGGCTCCACTGCCTGGTATCCGTCTTTGATTGCAGGTGACAGAAACCTAGTCCCAACCAGCATACACTAAAAAGGAAATTTATTTGCTCACTTAACTGAAAAGTCCTGGGGGAGATAGCCTCAGCTGTGTCCACATTCCTCAATGATGTTGTAAGGAATTCTGTCTCTATCTTTCAGAGCCATTACCCACCCTCCTTTTCCAGGGAATAAATCTATTCCCTTCTTAACTCATCCATAAAATACTTAGTAGGGGCCGCTATGCACTGGGCATGTTTCAGGAACCAGGGATATAGCAGTGAACAAGACAGAAAAGTCCTGGACCTCACGGAACTTATTTCCAGAGGGAGAAGATAGAATAAATAAGCAGACAAATGAAAGCAGATGTATAATTTTAGTTAATAGTATAATAAAGAGGATAGATTTGGGTAAGAGAATACAGAGTGAGAGCAAAGAAGTAATCACAGAAAATCTGTTTGAGCTGTTAATGTGTGTGAAGGCACAGGTCGAGGGAGGCAGCCCACCGTGTGTGGATGTGGGGAACGGTGTGCCAGGCAGAAGGAAGAGTGCCTGAAAAGACCAGAGGCAGGGATGACTTTGCTGTGTTTGAATAAATAAAAGGAGACTAGGATGGCTGGGGCTTAGTGATCAAAGAGAAAAGTCATGTGAGAACTGCGAGAAGCCGATGAAGGATGGTGCTGGGATTATGGCCATGATGAAGAGTCTAGATTTTATTTTAAGCCTAATGGGAAGCTGTTGGAGATTTTAAAGTAAGGGAATGATGTGATCGTATTTGCCTTCACTCAAAGCTGACATGCTTCCCAGTTAGCAGCTTCTGTGGACAAAGTCCCACTGGTCAGCCTTAAGCCACATTCAAATTTGTGGACCAGGAAGGGATCTCGTTGGTCAGCCTTGTGTCACATGCAAATTCATGGACCAGGGATGGATACCATTGGTCAGCCTTGGGTCACATGCAAATTCACGGACCAGGGAAGGTTCCCACTGGCCAGCTTTGAGCCACATGCAAATTCATGGGCCAATCACTGTGGCCGTGGTGTTGTGGCATTTTGAATGACCCAGTTGGGGTCATATACCTATGTTTAGAGCCTGGAAATGGGGGTAGCCCCACCCCATCCACTGAGCATGAAAGGGTAATTTTTCAAAGGAAAATCGTGGGGTCCACTTAACAAACAAGGTGATGGGCATTGGACAGGTGAAAATAATATGTGTCTTCTGTGCCTCACCTGCAATAATATTCCTGAACTGTGAACATCCCATCCCTGTTTAGGATATCCAGGGACACCCCAGGATGTCCAGGGAGGTCTTTTCTCTACCTTGCCTTCTTCACTACTTACCAGGCCAGCCAGTAGAGGATTGCTTGGGTGGTGAAGCATTTCTTCCAGATTTTAAACTAGGGCGTTTTCTCCCTGTGTGGTCCTTGTACTAATGTATGTCAGGTGAGCCCGAATATTATTCCCTGTAGTCCTTTTGAACAGAACACGAGCATCTCCCTCAAGTAGCTGTTTTCTTACCCTGAATAACCTCAGTTCATTCCTTTCTCTGCTCAGGACATGGTTCCATTGCCATTTTAGTGGCTTTCCTTGGAGTGCTTTGAACTTCATCAGATTTTCAGATGCTGTGTTCTGTGAAGGGGGTCGGGGGGGGCGGTGATTCCTAGTTTACAGGAGGAATTTCTTAGTTTAAGCCTGATTTGGCTGCAATAAAACAGTCTAGTATGCAAATGAAGTTGTTCCCAGATATAGGCAAAGAAGTCACTAGTCAATAAATCATTGATGTTGTGGGAGGCAAGGTAAGCAAAAAAGCAGATCCGAAAGCAGAGTGGGAAGTTGCTAGGAGGAAAATATCCCTCGGCCCCTCTGGGATTTCTGTAATACTGTGGTGTCCTGTGGTGTAGGCGTCTTTTTCTTTCTTTTCTTTTTTTCTGTTTTTTTGAGATGGAGTTTTGCTCTTGTCACCCGGGCTGGAGGGCAATGGTGCGATCTCGGCTCACTGCAACCTCCGCCTCCCAGATTCAAGTGACTCTCCTGTCTCAGCCTCCTGAGTAGCTGGGATTACAGGCACCTGACACCATGCCCAGTTAATTTTTGTATTCTTAGTAGAGACAGGGTTTCACCATATTGGCCAGGCTGGTCTCGAACTCCGGACCTCAGGTGACCCACCTGCCTCCACCTCCCAAAGTGCTGGGGTTACAGGCATGAGCCCCCGCTCCTGGTGGCCTCTTTTTATTTATAAGAGTCAAGTTGGTAGGAAAATTCCTTCTCATATCATTCCATATTTACCTCCACTATGGAATGCGTCATGTTTAGCAATTATGTATTCATTCAGCAAACACTTATTGAGCACTTACTGCATATTAGGCACTGGACAATAGTGATGGGGAGATGAGCGAATAAAAATCCTGGTTTTAGTTTGGTGTGGGAGACAGATTAGAAAAATGGTAATGGCAAGGAAGTGTGATGAGAGTTATAACAAGAGTATATGTTAGTGGGGTCCCTCTAGGAGCTGCCTGGAACCAGGGCTGAGAGGGAAGGGTAGATGGGTGAGGCAGGATGTGTGCGTGTGTGTGCGTGTGTGTGTGGCAGTTCTGGACCATGGTAACCACGCCTACAAAGGCCCTAAGACTTGGGAGAACAGGGTGATGTGAGTTAATGTATGACCAGGCAGAGGGATAAATGGGATACGGCAGGATATAAAGCTTGCTCGGTAGATAAGGATCAGACAGTGTAGGTCTGGGGACGGCATGTGAGGGCGATGGAGAATGATTGAATGTTTTGGTCATGGGCAGTGATGTGATCAGAGTTGTTTTAGAAAGATCACTCTGATAGATTTGTAGAGGGTGAATGGATGCTGGGGTGGTCACAGGAGAGGTGTCAGGGGCTCGATAAGCAGGCAGTGGACCAGAGAAGGAATGGAAACTGGAGCCAAGACTGTGGCTGTCTCAGTTGGCTGGGCTGCTGTAACTGGATGCTGTGGACTGGGCGCCTTCACCAGCAAGGATTTATGTCTCATGTTCTGGAGGCAGGAAGTCCTAGGTCAAGGCCCTGGAAGATTTGAGACCTGGTGAGAGCCTGCTTCCTGGTTTGCAGATGGCTGCTTCTTGCTGTATACTCACAGCAGAGGGAAAGAGAAAAAGAGAGAGAGAGAGAGGAGAGATCATCTTCCTTGTGTCTTCTTCTTATAAGGGCACAGATTTCATTCCTGAGGTTGCCCATGACCTAATCACTTCCCCAAAGCCTCATCTTCTGACAACACTATATCGGGAATTAGGCTTCAATATCTGAATTTCAAGGGGACACAAATATTCAGTCCATAACAGTGGACAAGGGGACAGAGGGCCGGGGATGGAGGAGACTGGTGGGAGATGGGGGGAATTAATGTCCACGGCCCTGGTGAGAGACTGGTTTTGGGAATGGGAGGTGCTGGGCTAGGCTCCACATCATGTCCCTCTGGACCCCACCCCTGACTAACAGAATCTCAGTCTCTTCTTCAAGATTCTCCTGGGATTTAAGGCCATGTCCCCTGACTCCAGCTCTGTTGTTTGTTATTTCTACCGCAAACGTGACTATGAAAGTACTGAAGGATGCTGGGATTGTCTGGGAACAGGTGGAGTGATGCGTCTTGGGTGATTCAACAGAGCCAAGTCAAAAATAATAGTACAGAGTCCTAATAGCCTTCAACCCTCATTTTGCTTAACCTTTAGGCTTCCTTAAATATTGACCTAGAGGGCAAAGGACTGAACAGACACTTCTCAAAAGAAGACATACAGGCAGGTAACAAACATATGAAAAAATGATCATCATCATAAATCATCAGAGAAATGCAAATCAAAAGCACAGTGAGATACTATGTCACACCAGTCAGAATGGCTTTTGTTAAAAAGTTAAAAAATAACATGTTCGCAGGGCCGTGGAGAAAAGGCAACATTTATATACTGCTGGTGGGAATGTTAAGTATTTCAGCCACTGTGGAGGGGGCGATTTCTCAAAGAACTGAGTTGAACTATTATTCAACCCAGCTATCCCATTACTGGGCATCTGCCCAAAGGACAATAAATCATTGCACCAAAAAGGCACATGCACCCATATGTTCATTGCAGCACTATTCACAATAGCAAAGACATGGAATTAACCAAGCTGTCCATCCACAGTGGATTGGATAAAGAAAATGTGGTACATATACACCATAGAATACTACACAGCTGTAAACAAGAACGAAATCATGTCCTTTGCAGCAACAGGATGCAGCCGGAGGCCGTTATCCTAAGTGAATTAACACAGAAACAGAAAAGCAAATACCACATGTTCTCATTTATCAGTGGGCGCTTAACATTGGTTGCTTATGGAGTAAAGATGGGAACGGTTTACACTGGGGAATACAAGATGGGGGAGGGTGGAAGGGAACAAGTGTTGAAAAACTGCCTACTGGGTACTGGGTTCACTTTCTGAGTGATGGGTTCAATTGTACTCCAAACCTCAGCATTATGTAATATACCTTTTATAGCACACCTGCACATGTACCCCCAGAGTCTAAAATAAAAGTTGAAAAATATACTGGGGGCTAGGTGCTGTAGCTCATGCCTGTAATCCCAGCACTTTGGAAGGCCAAGTCAGGAGCTCACTTGAGCTCAGGAGTTCGAGACCAGTCTGGGCAACATGGTAAAGCCCCATCTCTACAAAAAATACAAAAATTAGTCAGGCATGGTGGTAAGCCTATAGTCCCAGCTACTTGGGAGGCTGAGGAGGGAGGATCACTTGAGCTCAAGAGGTCGAGGCTGCAGTGAGCCAGGATTGTGCTGCTGCACTCCAGCCTGGGCAACAAAGCGAGATCCTGTCCCCGCAAAAAAATGATAATATAAAATTGGCCCACAGGGGCACTTTGGACACAGATGGGCTGGCTACATGTGGTTCCAGTCCCAGAGGGGATCCTTTGCTGGCTGCGTGACCATTGGCAAGTCACCCAATTCCTCTGAGCCCTGGCCTCTCTTCAGAACTGTGATAAGGATTGAACTGGATAACACACGGGGAGTGTGTGTGGTGGCAGGGGGGCAGTAGAACCCACCCGCAGCTTCCTCCCTCTCCCCCTTCTTCTCTCCCCCTCGTTCTGCCTGGGGGAGGTGCTGGATTGTGTTCCTGGCAAGGCTGCCTCACTGAAAAGACTCTGGCTGATGAGATGTTCTTTAGAGCAAGGTTTCAAATCTTTTTTTAGTTTATGTTCAGGTGCTTTGCTTTCCCCCCGCCCCCTTTCTCATTTTAGCAGATGAGGACTCTCGCTATGTGTGACAGCTGATATTCTGAAAATGACAAGGTGCCTCATTTGGGACAGAATGTGCTTGGGGATTTTTATCTGTGTGTGCACAGCGTTCGTCTGAGTAGATCCGCACAGGGGAGCCCTGGCAGTGGGTCACAGTGAGCTGCCTGGGACTCAGACAGCTTCAAGCTCCAACCGAGGGAAAGGAGGAATTCACCCCGGCCTCTGTCGCATGGAGAGCTGCAGAATCTTTCTTGCTCGATGTCTTCCCACTGTCCCTGGATTTTGCTTAGCTTCTATCAAACTAACAACCTCTTGACTCACCACCTGTGTCCAGTCTCCCACCCTCAAACTCACCTTGCTTGCAAACTGAAAATGACATTAGTAGTGCTAATGGCACTCACATAGTTAATATTTATTTCATGTGCCTGGCAGGATCCTGAGCTCCTCGCATGTCATTTACTCATTTATTAACAGCAAGTCTTTGTGAGACCAATCTGATCATTTTCCTCCCTTTCTGCAGAAATATGACTGGCTTCTCATACACTGGATCAAGATTTCCCAAACTTTCCCTTCTTGCAGATCAGCTTCATGGTTTTACAACGTAAGGACATCACTGTGGATGGTCTTCATGACTGCTGTCATATAGTATACCACCTATGCCATATTTACGCAAGCTTTTCCTGTAAATTAACTCACTTTGGGAAATATTTACGTAGATTAAAATACAATAAATTATAGCTTTCATTCAAATGCACACTGCATTTGAATATCTATAAGGTCACCATATCTTTGCCATATCTATAAGGTCACCAGAAGCATGAATATGATGAAAACAGAACAAAACCAAACAGTGTTATTAAATCCTCTCTGGGAGCTGTTGACAAGGCACTCTGCCTGAGGCTTGCTCTCTTTGTGCTAAAAATGGGACATGAATAAGAGAGGGAGATGTTGAAGTTAGAGCAACACCAAACCAAGATTTTCTCCTTGGTGCAAAAACAAGACTTAAGTGAGAATTTATAAGGGAATACTTTTTTCATGTAACTCAGTGCTCTTTAGTGCTGTTTTCGTCTGCCTCCTAAAATGCTCTCCTATTTGCCAACAGCAGCATCTTATTTTGAGAAATACTGGTGGACAAATGGACCCTAACTTGTTTCACTGTCTACATGTCTTTCACACCGTGGCACAGTTAATTTTTCTACCAACTGCAAGCTCACCTTTCTTCCTTGATGTCTTTCTCTTTCCAATCTCTTTGTTTTTGCATCTGCTGTTCTCCATGACTGAAAGGTCCTGTCCTTAACTGCACATGGCACACATCCATGCATTTATTTCAAATGTTACTCCAGTGTTGTCTTCTATATAAAGTCTTCCTCGAATCCCAAAGCACAGTAAGTCAGCCTCTCTTCTGTTAACAATGTAAATGTTCCCCCCATATTAGTTGTTGCTATATACTGAAGGTTTCTGAGGGAGACATTATTAGGTGGTTAACCCAACAGGCATTAACTTCCATCTTCTCTCTTGCTTCTTTCTCTGTAGAAGCTGAAGAGCTTTAGGTATACTTTACCAGCTTCCCCTGAACCTACAGAGGAAGGGCCTACGACCCAGCTCTGTCCAATGTAATGTCAGGACAGGTATGCTGATTGAACTCCTTTTAAAAAATTTTTTTTTTATTTTTGAGAAGGAGTCTCACTCTGTCACCCAGGCTGGAGTGCAGTGGTGCGATCTCAGCTCACTGCAGCCTCTACCTTATGTGTTCAAGCAATTCTCCTGCCTCAGCTTCCCAAATAGCTGGGATTACAGGTGCATGCCACCACACTCAGCTATTTTTTTTTTGGTATTTTTAGTAGAGATGGGGCTTCACCATTTTGATCAGGCTGGCTGATTGACTTCTAAAAAGGTGTTTTGCTTCTTGGTGGTAAGGAAAAGCATGGCAAAAACCCCATGAGGACTTCTCCTTCTTCTCTCTTCCTGTCTTAAAGGCAAATGTGAGAACTCCTTCAGTGGCAGCCTGCTGTGATCACACAGTAACAAACATAAGAAGGATGGGTCAATATAACAAGGAAGGAAGAATAGAAAGGAACACACATCCCATTAGGAAATCATGAAGCTGCCAGGCCCACCCTGGGACCAGCAACTTTCAAATTCCTGGTTAAATAAATGATAAATGTTCTCGTGCTTTGAGCCATTGTTAGCTAGAAGTTCTGTCATGCGTAGTTGAAAACATTCTTAACAGATAGTTTAACTGGTCTTCATTCCTTACTGGATTTTGTGTAATTCTAAGGTAGGTGTGTAACGTTTATCTTGGTAATCTTGTCATTCAAATAGGGTACATGGTAGTATTTATTATTATTGTTATCTACAAAACAGCTCATATTTATTCAAACTCTATGTTCTTCTGTTTCCCAAGCTTGGATCCTTAATCCCTATTGTTATTAATGTCATTAATGAAAATGGAATGAATGAAAAAATGAATGAATAACTTACCAACAGGAGGATTTGCAAAAAAAAATGCTTTTTATGCCACCTTTATTTAACAACTTTATTAGAATTTATATTATAATGAAAAAAGTGAGGCTCTGTTATTTGTTTTGTATTTATTTTGTTTTTGATTTATTTTTATTTTTTGCTTTTTGTATCCTAACCCATAAGAATTTACATTCTTGAGCTTTCAGGGAGGCATTTAAGGGAGACAGTCAGGGTTATTTGGATCCTCACATGTGCCAGATATGTTAGGCGTGCGGGTTAATGAAATACAACAACATTGGGATGTAGCTGTTATTGCTCCCTTATTACCCGAGAAATGATAGACTTGGGTAAGCTTGATAAAGAAGCAGAGAGCTGTTAAGGCTGCAGGGCAATGGTAAAACATACACACTGGCTGGATAGATTGCTGGAGTCTACAGCATCTTACCCCCAAACTCCCGGCACTGTGACATGGGACCTCAGGGAGAACTAGGGATTTTTTTCTCCCACTATACCCTGCAAAATAAAGAGAGTTGAAGATTTTAATGTAGTCCTAGATTACATGATTACATTACTCTAGATCCCATGTTCTTCTTACTCTGTTACTCAGCACCTGCTTGAGAAGCCCCCATGATACTCTGCCATTGACATTGATCTTTTATTCTGGAAAGTCAAGACCGTGGAACCGCTTGGTGCATCCTTGGAGAGAAGAGTTGAGTACTGACCTGTGTGGTATTAGGGGAGGATCTCTGGCTTCCCTGAGCTCATATGCATTGAATCCTCCTTAGCTAGTAGTTACTCTCTCATCTCCTCTGCAGTTTCCTGGTGAAGATACCTGTGACAAACTTCTCCCTGCCCCTGAGTACTTTTCTCTGTTTCTGCCCTAAGTCTTAGTAGCTGTGGTCCATGGGGTCCCAGGGCCATGTAAAAATATCTGAGAATGGCTCTCAGCATCTGCAGAAACTTAACCAGTCTCATGAGGGCTAGCAGTGCAATATCCCACATCCAGCTCCAGGGAGTACTAGAAAATCTTCAGCAACCATTCTTAAAATGCTCTTTCAGACTGGGAGTGGTGGCTCACGCCTGTAATCCCAGCACTTTGGGAGGCTGAGGTGGGTGGATCACTGGAGGTCAGGAGTTCGAGACCAGCCTGGCCAACATGGAGAACCCCGTCTCTACTAAAAATGCAAAAATTAGCCAGGCGTGGTGGCTGGCGCACATCTGTAATCCCAGCTACTCGGGTGGCTGAGGAGGAGAATCGGTTGAACCCAGGAGGCAGAGGTTGCAGTGAGCCGAGATTGTGCCACTGCACTCCATCCTGGGTGACAGAGCGAGACTCTGTGTCAAAAGAAAAAAAAATGCTCTCTCATCTCTTTCTTCTTCCATTCTCTGTTCTCACACAGAAGAGCTGTTTCAGCCCCTCTTTCCTCAAGCTACCTACTGCTCTTCCTCCATCCTTGCTTTCTCTTATCTTTTTCTTGTCCTCTCACCACTCCTTTCATTTTTTCCATTACAAAATTCTCCCAAAAAACTGGCAAGGCAGGGCCTTCCTTTAACTTTTGGAAAATGGGGAAAAAATGAGTTTCACTTGCAAGGAAAGTTTGGAAACACAAGTATAACACCGTTGTATCTTATCATATGTCTGTGTCTCCCATCCACCAGGTCTGTTGCTGGGTCTCTGCTTATATCTACCTCCACATCACATCTCCACCACGATATGGGTGTTAATCTATGGTTCTTTTTTTCTGCATTTCCCTGTTTCTTCCTTACCTATCTCCTACTCCTGCCCCCAACCAAACTGATAATCAGCTCACTGTCCATGGCCTTGAGTGGGGATATGATAGGAAGAAAACTGATGTTGTCACCCCTACACTTTCTTCCTGGCTTTTGTATTCAAAAGATGAAGTCTGGCATCATGGTGGCTCATGCCTGCAATCCCACACGTTGTTAGGACAAGATGGGAAGATCGCTTGAGCCCAGGAGTTTGAGACTCCGTCTCTACCAAAAAATTGAAAAAATTAGCTGGGTGTGTGGTGGTGCACATCTGTGGTCTCAGCTACTCTGGAGGCTGAGGTGGGAGGATTGCTCAAGGCTGAAGCTGCAGTGAGTTGTGATCATGACTGCACTCCAGCCTGGGCAACAGAGTGAGATCCTATCTCAAAAAAAAAGAAAATAAAAAAAGATGAAACCCTAGAAAAGACAATTATTTTGGATATGAAGTAGCATCATGGGAAGAGTGTGGGTCCCCTCCTCATAACCCTGGAAAGAGGTTTTCTACCTTCAACCCATCAGTTGGAAGATGAGTGAGGAGGGTTGACAGAGAGATCTCTGGGTACAGAAGAGAGGTGACCCAGGCTACACTTCCTGGACTCACGTACAGGAACCCATAAAATCACAAGAAAGCGGCAATGTGGTGGTTCTAGGCAAATGGGACTCCAGACAGCATTAAAAACAAAACAAAACAAACAACGTCTGGTGGATGCCTGGGTGCAGTGGCTCATGCCTGTAATTCCAGCACCTTAGGAGGCTGACGCAGATGGATTGCTTGAGCCCAGGAGTTCAAGACCAGCCTGGTCAACATGGTGAGACCCTGTCCATACAAAAAAATACAAAAATTGGCTGGGCATGGTGGCATGAGATTGTGTCACTGCACTCCAGCCTGGGTGACAGAGTGAGACTCTGCCTCAAAAAAAAAAAAAATGCATGGTATTAAGCTTGATAATGAAGCAGAGAGCTGTTGAGGCTGCAGGGCAATAGTAAAACATCCATACTGGCTGGAAAGATTGCTGGAGTCTACAGCATCTTACCCCCAAACTCCTTGCACTGTGACATTAGACCTCAGGGAGAAATAGTGATTTTTTTGTCTCCCACTATACCCTGCAAAATAGAGACTTAGGATAAGAACTGAAGTTGTTTTACAGGAAGATGAAGAATATATGTGTGTGTGTGTGTGTGTGTATATATATATATATAAAATATATATGTGTATATATATTATATATATAATATATCACATATATTATATATATTATATATGTATATATATATTATATATATAATATATTTTATATATTATATATATAATATATTTTATATATTATATATATATAAAATCACATATCACACACACACAATTTGGACTCTCATGTTTGAATGCTGTAATTCATGGCTGATTCATTTCATCATTACCTATAACAATATGGATAGTGATATGGATATGGTTAAATTAAGTGCCCTTCAACTTTGCACCGTCTGTTCTCAGGGCATCCCTTGTAGATCCACATAGAAACTGACGTTCCTTACTTATTAGAAGCAAAACGGAGGATTGAGCATATTTGTCCACATCTTTACCTCTTCTTTCCTCCTTATGCCTGTCACTCTATACTCTCATTTCTGTTTTGCCATCTTGAACTTCCTCCAGTGCTTCATGCATGCTAGGCTCTCTCTCACACACAGCTTGCACACCTGTTGTTACTAATGTCTAGAACTGCTTCCATACTCCCTTCCCACATTCTCTAAACAATACGCACTTTTTTGCCTGAATAATTTTTGCATGTCCTTCAAGCCACGGTTCAGAGGTCATTTTCCATGTTTTAGGAAAATTCATTTGACCACTATTTTCCAAACTTGACCTATTTCCAGCACCCAAATAGTTCACCTAAAATGTACTACAGCTTAATAAATATTTGGTGAATGAGGGAACATTGAAATAAATCAGTGGGTGGATAAATGAATAAGTGAGTGAATACATGCATGGATAGATTAGTGATGAAAGGATGGATGGATGAATGGATGGATGGATGAATGGATGGATGGATGGATGGATGGATGAATGAATGGATGAATGGATGGATGGATGGATGAATGGATGAATGGATGAATGGATGGATGGATGGATGGATGGATGGATGAATGGATGAATGGATGGATGGATGGATGGATGGATGGATGGATGGACGGATGGATGGATGGATGGATGGATGAATGGATGGATGGAAGAATGGATAGATGAGTGAATGATGTTTGGCATTTCTAACCTCTCATGTCTTAGTGATAAATATAAGTAAAAAATATTCACTGCTCTTCAACTTCTTTGAGTCCATCATGCTGGTCAAGCATTTCCATGTCCTTCATCTTGGTGTCAAAGCATTGAAATAACAGGTGGCAACATTTGCTTTTTAAAATCGAACATAATTTTGAGCTGCCAGAGGTGAGATTAGTAAATGGGAAGCATAAGTCACTTCTTTAGTTTTTATACATTAGCACTGGCCATCAGAATAGGGCACTTTCACTGGCTTGCGGGGACAGGTTGCTTGGCTTCCCAGATCTCCAAGGGCAATGAAAGTCATTCATTCATTTATTCCTATCTTCGTTCATGTTTTCAATCAGTCTTTCAATATAGCTTGGTAATCAAGAGAAAGAATTTTGAGATTTTAATAAAACCCAATTCTGATTCTATCTGCCAGTTAGTAACTGTGCATCTCTGGGACAGTCATGTATCTTTTCTGAGCCACACCTCATTCCTGTATAAAGTGGGGTTCATGTATAAAAAAAGTATTTAACTGTAGGGTTGTTTTGAGCATTATATGAGTTAATAAATGTGAAGCATTTTGGACAGCGCCCGGTACAGAGTCAATGGTCAATAAATGTTAGCTCTTATTATGAATTTCCTCATATGTGAATTCCTCCTGTCCTCAAATGTTTATTGAACTCATTGAGTAGCAGACTCTGAGCTGAGTAAAGTATACTTTCTACCTTTTAAGACCTCACTGTCAGTTGATTTGATGGAGGCATGGGTCAGTTGTTAGGAACTCTCTGACAGATTTAATGCTGGAGTATAGAAAATGGCAAGACCTAGAAGGGAAGGACTCCTCCTCTCTATGAGGAGCTGGGTGGTATAGCTGGGTGGTACAGCTAAAAAGCTCTGGCCAAATTATGTAGGGAAGGCCATGTTGGCATTATCAAAATGTTTTAAGCTAGGAACCTGATAAGACTGGTATTCCTCTCCTAAAACTTCCTTGGCAGCAGGGTGGAGGACAAAATAAAGACAGGCGGGATTGCAAAAAAATTAGATAGGGGTGGAGGGTGGGGCAGGTGTTAAACAGGTCAGGTGTGAAAAGAGGGGGTTATGCATTGAGGAAGAAGGTGGATGCAGCAGAGGGAACATGTTGGGAGGACTCTCTAATACCTTGTTTCTCAAAGAGTGGAGTTGGACTAGCAGCACTGGGGTTACCTGAGAGCTTGTGAAACTGTGCAGACCTTCAGACTCCACCTGAGACTTCCTGGATCTACATATCAGCAAGATCCCTGGGTGATTTGTATGGGCATGAAGGCTTATGAAAGACAGCACACAGACTCAGTAGGATTTGGTAGCCACCTGGATGTGGGGTGAAAGAGAAAATAATTAATCAAGAACTAGAATGTCCACAAAATCAAACACATATACTAGACTTTCCTTTTTGAGAAATGGGGGAAGGCTATATACCTCATTCATGATTTTTGTTCCTCGGTACTAATTTAGGATTAGTGTTATGAAAGAGAGACAAACCCTTGGTTTCTCCTTGAGCCCCTTGGGGTGACAGCTCCAGAGGCTTCACGCATATATCTTTGCGCATCAGGGCAGGTTTCATTCCTTTATCACCAAAGCCATAGCTAAGTGTTTAAGGCTGAGTTATAAATCCCCAGAACATGGATTTCTTCCTGGAAGTGCTGAGTCAACCTTAACTTTAGCAGTGCAGATGTGCCACAGTAAAACATATATATCAAAGTGGTGGCAACTGTAAAGGTCTTTTAAAATTGAGTTGATGTTGCAGTGTGTTTCCTTGAGATAAGGTGAGGATTTACATTCATAAATAGAATCTTGAAGGCTGAGAGGCATAATTGGCAATTTGGGGTGTTGAGATTTGGGGATCTTTTGTCCTTGATCCTAACTGAAGACTTCCTTCTCTTTGTGGGAGGCAGTCTCACTTTTTCACTTTTAATCTGGCTTTGTATACAGAGATGAAGTAATTTTGAGGACCCTCCTTGATAAGTTCCCCTGAAAAGTGCTTTTCAAGCAAATTCAATTAAACATTATTTTTTCTTCTTACCCTATGTATCTAGAATACAAAATGAATAAGAAATTCTACCCTGAGTGGACTTTCATTTGCTCATTCATTAAAAAATAATATTTTAATGCTTATTACATGCCTGGCACTAATTCCAGGATCCAGGATGCTGGGTTAGAGCAGTAACCATGAGAAAGTCCCTGCCCTCAAAAAGCTTATATTCCACTGAGGGAAGAAAGTCAATAAAACAGGTAAGCAGATAAATATAAAATATAATACTGCAAATTAAATGCTGAAATAGAGAGATTTCTTGTGGTGTCACGAAAGGAAACATTTATACCTGTTTAAGAAAATCAGGAAAATAGGACAGACAGAACACACTAGAACTTAGTGTTGATAACTAGTTTGCTGAGCAAATTCATGAAGGTGTGAAAATACAAGACATGTATATGCCAACATGGCTGTTATCTAGGAAGCATGTTTGGAAATAGCGCTTAAGGAAGGTAAAATTAAGTGGATTCCTAATAAACTGCCAACAATTTTAGATTTCAAGCAATAGAGAGCAGGATAAGATGCCCGTCTTGATTAAAGATTATGCTGGGGCTGGGTGCAGTGGCTCACACCTGTAATCCTACTGCTTTGGGAAGCCTAGGCAGGAGGATTTCTTGAGGCCAAGAGCTTGAGACCACCTTGGGCAACATAGCAAGACCCTATCTCTACAAAAAATGTTTTAAAAATTAGACAGGCATGGTGGCACATGCCTGTAGTCCTAGCGACTAGAGAGGTAGAGGCACAAACTCACTTGAGCTCGTGAGTTTGTGGTTACGGTGAGCTATGATGGCACCACCGCACTGCAGTCTGGGTGACAGAGTGAGACCTGTCTCTAAAAATATTAAAATTAAAAAAGATTATGTTGGCAGATGAGAGACATGAGCATAGCCAATACCATGATGGAAGGGATGAAAAGACTGAGACTTGACGGCTAATTCCAGGAGGGCTTCAGGAGGAAAGCTTAGTGATTGAATTCTGACGGGGACATGGGGAGGCGGGGTAGGGGAGTCGAAGGTATCTAGGTGTTGGACGTGTTACCTTTTTTTCCAAATTAAAAGTCACATTGATCACGACATTCCAGCCTTGCACCTTGGAGCTTATAATTTTGTCTCTATCTATTTCTAAAAGATATAATCAAATGCAGGGAGTAAAGAAAGCTGAAGCTTCATCGATGACCCAGAGACTTAGCCGCCTGCCATGGCTGGACAGCTCAAAGCACACAAAGTGAAGTCAAAGGGGCAGCTCAGAGAAGGACCCAAAGATACCCTTATCCCAACAGTCAATATTTACCCTACTCAAAGTGCTTGATTAGGATTGTTCCATCGGCACCTGGGCCCCCTGAAACACACACACAGTGCACATGTTCTGCATTGCAAAGTGAGTATTTTTAATATTGATCTCTCCAAATCCAACAGGCTTCATTGATTTTCACAGAACCTGGAAGAAAGACTGTGATAAACCAAAGACGCATACAGCTTCATCAGCCAAAAGGACATGACTTATTTTCCTCTTCCTTGAACTTTCCTTGGCTTCCTGGGAAGATAACTTATTTTTATTTCTCTCTTTATTTGTTTATTTTGTATCAGCCTGTATTAAAGCCCTATAAATAACCTTAGAGACACACGGAACAGATTCATTTAATTTTCCTTTAGTTATCCTAAGTCGGAACAGATGTGTGTTTGTGATAGAAGAGAGAAGGAGGAGAATGAATCATAGGTGTGGAGAGAGAGATGAGAAACTGGCATCTGCAGTAGAATGTCTGGCTGATTTTCGGAGCTTGGAAAACAGTGCGGGGTCAGCCTGGCTGGATCTGCTTGGCCCTAACGACATCTGCCACAGATGAGAACCTAAAAAGCCAAGATATGAAATAATGAGCAGGGAGGGATCAAAATCATGGAGTGATGTATTTTCTAGCAGCATCACCCATGAATTGCTCAGTCCATGAACTGACCCTTCCTTTCTTACATGCTTAAAAGATATGGTGGTGAAGGTGGGGAGCACACCAGAGATCAGAAATGTAGCTGTAGGATTCATAGAGTAAGGATATCAGCTGGTTGATCCACAAGTCATGATTGAACATCTGTTGTATACCCAGCCCTGTGCTGGAAGCCTGAGTTGTGTGGGACATGGTCCAGATCCTTACAAACAAGGCATCTCACCCTAAAGGTGAGGTCAGACACTCTTTACATTGTCCAGTGAGAAAAGACTGAGTGTCACATTTCAGGCATGAGGCTGGCTGGGGCATCAGGAATGAGCCAGGGCGAGGACAAACCCTGAAGGTCAAGTGTAGATAGCTGTGAGTGTCCAGTGCGGGCATATCTTGCCTGCACGACATAGAACAATATTCAATGGCAAGAGTGTGCTATCAGTTCAGTGTCAGGAATCACAGCGCAGAAGCTGCAGGTGAGGTGTAAGGAGCAAATCCTTAGGAAAAGAAAAGCAAAAGGTGTAAGGAGCAAATCCTTAGGAAAAGAAGCCTTAACAACCAAGGAAGGCATCAGAGTCCAACCAAGTGGTCTTGGCAACAGAATGGAGTGCCCCTTTTGAAAGTTTTAAGGAGGCCGGGTGCCGTGGCTCACGCCTGTAATCCCAGCACTTTGGGAGGCCGATGCTGGTGGATCACGAGGTCAGGAGATCGAGACCATCCTGGCTAACACGGTGAAACCCTGCCTCTACTAAAAATACAAGAAAAATTAGCCTGGCGTGGTGGCAGGCTCCTGTAGTCCCAGCTACTCGGGAGGCTGAGGCAGGAGAATGGCGTGAACCCGGGAAGCGGAGCTTGCAGTGAGCCGAGATCGCGCCACTGCACTCTAGCCTGGGCGACTCCGTCTCAAAAAAAAAAAAAAAAAAAAAGAAAGAAAGTTTTAAGGAGAGAAAACTAGGACAGAAGTCCATATGGACAATACAGTGACATTATAGAGATGTCCCTTGGTGCCCAGGGCTGTGCTGGGCACACAGCCTCACATTCCACATGAGTCCTTGCTCCATCATTGCTGGCTGAGGCTGATGGCATCATCCTGCCCTGGTCAGGATTTCACAATGATGGGGATTACAGCAGAGCATCTCCAACCCTAATACGCACACTAGTCGCCTAGGGATGTTATTAAAATGCATGTTCTGATTTAGTAGGTCTGGGATGGGGCTGGAGATTCTGCATTTCTTTTCCTTTTTCTTTTTTTTTTTTTCAAGAAGGGATCTTGCTCTGCAGCCCATGCTGGAGTGCAGTGGCACATTCTCAGCTCACTGCAACCTCCACCTCCAGGACTCGAGCGATTCTCCTTCCTCAGCCTCCTGAGTAGCTGGGACTACAGGCGTGCACTACCACACCCAGCTAATTTTTATATTTTTTGTAGACACAGGATTTAGCCATGTTGTCCAGCCTGGTCTTGAGCTCCTGGACGTGCCCCAGGCCTTCCAAAGTGTTAGGATTATAGGCATGATCCACCATGCCCCGACGAGATTCTGCATTTCTGAGGAGCTCCCAAGTGGTCTTTGGACCAACTTCGAGAAGTGAGGGAGCACAGGAGTCTTATCCAAAGAGATACAGTTGGGAGGAGCTAGGGAACATAGCCTGTCATCTACACATGGATATGTATTCCCCTGGGATGTAAGTAACCACTGGTGTGAATGTTTAACTGAGATCCAGCAAGTTTCTACTTGCCGTATCTCATTTAATGCTCACAACAACATTGCCAACTAGTCTTTATCATGAGTCCCTTTGAACAAACGTGCAAAATTAGGCAAATAGTCTTGCTTTATTTAATGAGATCCCTTGGCTTGTGAGGGTCAGTGCAGGCTCAGATATCAAGATTCTAAATAAAGATGATTATTTTTTGTTTGTTAGTTTAGTTTAGTTTTGTTTTTTAGAGAAGTAGTCTTGCTCTATTGCCCAGGCTGGAGTGCAATGGCTTGATCTTATTTCACTGCAGCCTTGAACTCCTGGGCCAAAGTGATGCTCCCCGCTTGGCCTCCTTAAATACTGGGATTTCAGGCAGGAGGCGCTGTACCAAAGATGTGCACTGGCCAAAGATGCCAGCTGAAGGCATCGATCAGATATAGCTGTTGCAACAATAGGCTTGAATGTGATTCTGACACTCGATTGTCTCATCTGTAAAATGGGATCTCATGTAGATTAAAGGACACAAAGAACCATGTAAAGTATTTTGCACAGGGCTTATGCTCTGAAAACATCGTGGCAGGAGTTGGCTGCTCTCTGTAAAGGGCCAAACAATAAATATTTTGGGCTTTGGGGATCCTAAGGTCTCTGTTGCAGCTGCTCAACTCCTATGTTACATCAGAGTCCATGAAACATCGGAGTTTATAAAACACTGGAGTCAGCCGGGCACGGTAGCTCATGCCTGTAATCCCAGCACTTTGGGAGGGCGAGGCGGGCAGATCACCTGAGGTCAGGAGTTTGAGACCAGCCTGGCCAATATGGTGAAACCCTGTCTCTACTAAAAATACAAAGAATTTAGCCAGGTGTGGTGGTGGGTGCCTGTAATCTCAGCTACTTGGGAGGCTGAGGCAGGAGAATCGCTTGAACCCAGGGGGCAGAGGTTGCAGTGAGCCGAGATTGCGCTATTGCACCCACTCCAGCTTGGGCAACGAGAGAGAGACTCCGTCTCAAAAAAAAAAAAATTAAACAACAAAAAAAACAAATTTATGCAAGCGGCATAGACAATAAGTAAACAAATGGGTATGGCCATTTTCCACTGAAATTCCACCTACAAAAACAGATGGCAGATCAGGTTTGGTCCACAGGTTGTCATTCTCCATCCTCTGTTATAGAGTATTATTATGGTTATGTTATTGCTAAGAAGGCACAGCAGGAGGTCAGATGGGACAGCCTAGGAAGGAGTATAGAAAAGGCTTCATTCTATCCCAGGAGCTTTGTTTGACTCACAAACAAATGGCAAATAGTGCTCAGGCCCTGCCCAGTCTGAAAGGCTTATCTCACCAGAATGGAGAATAAAACAAAATAATTGTAAGTAACTTAATGTCTGGTAATATTGGACTCTCTGGCAATGGAGCTATAAGGGCCAATAAATAATGACATTGCTGCAGTTTATTGTATTGGGAAATATGAAGACATTCCCTCAGAGGCCCCAAAAATTGCAGAATGAATCTCTCTGCGGCTGAGTCAACCAGATAAGTGTTATCAGTCCAGGAAGCCTGCTCCATCCTGGGTGATTCTTATGCCTGATATTACCTTAAGCAGTCACAAAAGTGGGCCCCCTTAGAGAGTGCCTGCCCATCCCTGTTTATTAACAGGTGCCTGCAGAAATGGAGTCTCTGCAGCAGGTGTTGAAAAAGGTGGTGGGAAAATCTGAGTGTCCTGACTGTGGGCCACTCAGTTTTCAGCATAGAGGCCAAGCCAGCCTGTCAGGTAAACCCTGGGGGTTCTCTCCTCCTTGTTTCCATCTCCCTTTCCCTGGCACCTGGCAGAGTGCAGAGAGAGGTGGAGTTCTGTTTTTTTTTTTGTTTGTTTTTTTTTTTTTTTGAGACATGATCTCACTCTGTCGCCCAGGCTGGAGTGCAGTTGTGCAATCATAGCTCACTACAGCCTCCAACCCCTGGGCTCAAGTGATCCTCCTGCCTCAGCCTCCTGAGTAGCTGGGACTACTACTGGCAGGCACCAACATACCTGGCTCATTTTTAATTTTTTGTAGAGATGGGATCTCTCTATGTTGCCCAGGCTGTTCTTGAAGTCTTGGGCTTGAGCGAGCCTCCTGCCTTGGCCTCCCAAAGCACTGGGATTACAGGTATGAGCCGTTGTGCCTGAGTCGGATTTTGTTTTTGTTTTTGTTTGTTTTTCTCATGTCTGTGTTCACCTCTGTGTCCTCAGGGCTTGCCATATAGAAGGACTCAATAAATGTATTGAATAAGAGTGAGTGAATGAGTGAATGATAGAGACACCTATCTAAATGCAGCACGGAACAGGAAAAAGATGGGGTTTGGGTAAAGCAAGATCCAGCTTTCTTAGAGACCAGAAAGCGTGTGGAGGTCTTGGCTAAGAGACCTCCTGATTTAGAAAGTCTCAAGTCCATCTGGAAAAGATAGCAGTAGTTGAAGAAAGGAGATAAAGCCTGTGTTCTTAGTAACAGGCTCAGAAGGGGCAGAAGTGGGTGTAGAGATAGTCATAATTAGGATATTGTCCATTTCTCCGTGGTAAAACCCTCTTGGGTCTGGAATCTACCAATATCCTCAGGTCTTGCTCACTCTTGTCCCCGGCATCTCAAGGCTCAGCTGCGAATTCATTATGTTCTCGCTACCATCTTTTGGTCTTCAATGACTGTGTTCCCTCATCCTAGAAGACTTTTTACCTCATTTTGACTGTGTTCTGTAATCCTGGAAGACTTTTTACCCCATTTCTCCTGGCTAACCCTTATTCACTCTTCACTCTCAAGCTAAAATGTCACTCCTTCGAGGAGGAAGGCTGAGTCAGCAGGAGCACCGTCCCTGCCCCACACACCTGCTGACTCAGCATCTCCAGCCTTTCTGAGGTTATTTCTTCATTTACTGACTTCCTCCCCAGAACATCAGCCCCAGTGAAAGTAGGAACCAGGTCTACTTTCTTTATCACTGCATCCTCACTGCCAATTTCTGTGCTTCCTTACATAGTAAGCTCTAGTGGAATTGGACAGTGTGAGTCCTGGGTCGGCTTAATTTTGAACACCACTGACTGCGGGTGCTGAAGATGTTAACGTACCCCTGTGGCTGGCCTGGAACCAACGCTGACCTTAACTGTCTGGAGAAGGACATAGTGTTTCCATCTGGCAGGAACTGGGGAAGCATGGGCGGATAGATAATTCATCTGTTTAGCCATAATACATTGGGTATCTGCTATGTGCTATCTGACATAGCAGATGCCCAGTGATAGAAAGATGAATAAAATGACATCCTTCCCCAAATCAGAATCACAAAGTGGAGGGAAAGGCAGATGCACAAACAAGATGATTACTTGATAGTAGATAATCTGTGAATGGGGGTCTATTTGGGAAGTTCTGGGAGTGTAAAAGATGCAACAACTTGCGCTGTTTATGATAGTGTTTCTCGAGCTTTGGTGAGCAAATGGAGCCTTGGGATCCATAGAAAGGCAGATTCTGATGGGGTTGGTCCAGGGCAGGGCCTAATTCTGCTCTTCTGATAAATTCCCTGATACTGATGCTGTTGATCAATGCTGAGGCTGAATGTTTGTGTTCATATGCTGAAACTCATGTGCTGCAACCTAACCCCCCCACAGGGATGGTTAAGAGATGAGGCCTTTGGGAGGCTATTAGGTCATGAGGGCAGAGCCCCCATGAATGGGATTCGTGCCCTTTTATGAAAGCCTGAGGGAGCTTGTGCACCCCTTCCACCACCTGGGGACACAGTGAGAAGCCACCATCCAGAAAGCAGAGAGCAGGGAAACTGCCTTGATCTTGGACTTCTTGGCCTCCAGAACTGTGAGAAATCTGTGTGTGTTGTTTATTAGCCATACAGTTTATGCCTTTGGTTCTAGCAGCTCCAGTGGACTAAAGCATTCCAAAAACCCCAGTTTGAGTAGTGAAGGTTTTCAGAAAGGTTCCAAAGAAGGTAACATATTAACTCTTGAAAGGTGAATAGTGTTTTGCAGGGTAGAGAAGAAAGGAAGGGTTATTAGGCTGAGAGAAAATGGAATGCAAAGGCAGAGAGCATGTGTGTGTGTGGTGTGGTGTATGTGTATATGTAAGTGATGTGGTAGATGTGTGCGTGTATGTGTGGGGTGTATGTGTGTGTTTATGGATGTGGAGGGAGGGTGTATATGTGTGTGGGGTATGTGTGCGGGGGAGGTGTATGTATGTGGATGTGGAGGGAGGGTGTGTGTGGGGGTGTGTGTGGGGTATGGTATATTTGTGGAGTGTATGTATGTGCATGTGTATGTAGGGAGAGGCTGTGTCTGTGTGTAAGTGATGTGGTAGATGTGTGTGTGGTGTGTGTGTGGGGGGAGGTGTATGTGTGTGTATGTGGATGTGGAGGGAGCGTATGTGTGTGTGGGGTGTGTGTGTGCACGGAGTGTGTGTGGGGGTATGATATATGTGTGTGTATGTGTATGTAGGGAGAGGGTATATGTGTGTGGTGTTTGTGCTGTGATGTGTGTATGTGGGGTGGTGTGGAGGGTATGGTGTGTGTGTGAAGTGTGTGTGTGTAGGGTGTGGTGTGTGTAAGGGGTATGTAAGTGATGTGGTATATGTGTGGGCTGTGTGTGGGTGGGGTGTGCATGTATATGTGTATGTATGTGTGTGTAGGGATATATGTGGTGTGATGTGTGTGTGTAGGGGTGTACATGGTGTGATGTATGTGTGTAGGGGTGTACATGGTGTGATGTATGTGTGTAGGGGTGTATGTGGTGTGATGTATGTATGTGGGGTGTGTATGTTTATGGGGCTGGATGTGACGTTTTTGTAGGAAGTATATGTATGAGGCTTGTAGAATGTGTGGGGCATGTGTAGGGTGTGTACATGGTGTGGTGTGGTGTGTGTTCATGTTTATGGGGTGTGTAAGCAATGTACATGTGTCGGGGGAGGCAGGGGAGGTGTGGTGTGCATGTATATATGTGTGTATGTGTGTGGGTGTATGTTTATGTGGTTGGATGTGGTGTGTGTGGGGAGTATGTGTATGGTGTGTGTAGGGTGTGTGGGGTGTGCGTGGTGTGTGTGTGCATGTGTTGGTGTGTGGACTTTGTGTGCTTGTGTGTGTGAAAGCACCTGCAGAAGTCCTGTGCTACTGGTCTTAGCCAGAGGGAGATGAGAGCTGAAAGGCAGCGGAGGGCGGGTCTGGAGCTTGGAGCCTGCTGTGCTTGAGGGATTCTCACCCCTCTGTAAGAAACAGGGAGTCCTGGAGGCTTATGAAGGAAATCATCTAAAGGAGTGTGTTTTGGAAAGATCATTTTATTGATAGGCTGAGAGTAATTTGCTTTTTAAAAGATACAATGAAAAAAAAAGACACTCCCTCTAAAACAGGTTTCTGAACCTTGGCACCATCGACATTTCACCAGGAAATCTTGGTTATGGGGGCTGCGCTGTGCATTGAGACAGGTTTAGTAGCCTCTACCGGTTGGATGCCAGTGGCATTCACTCAGGTCCCTGATCGCCGGTCGTGACAACCAAAAACGACTCCAGATGTGGCCACGTGTCTGCTGGGGCAGAGGATTGCTGGCAGTGGAGGACCAGTGCTCTACGAAGTGCTTCATTCTTCTTTGTATTCACTTCATGGAAGCCCAGACCCTTCAAATATTCAGCAGCCCCCAAGACTCCAGGCGTGGGTTCCGCCGTGGAGCATCCCCTCTGAGCCGGATCGATCTGCTTGCTGTCTCTCTGAACAGCAGTGAGGAGAGAATCTTGGCCTGGAGTGAGAAACACAAACATACCTGCTCATAAATTCTGTTTTAAAACTAACAAAATTATTTGCCTCTTCTTTCCATTCCTTGGCCCTTTTCCTTCTCTTGAAGTTGTTGAGGAACATATAGTAATGAAATGAAAATTCCAAGAGCATAACATCTGTGGATGCATTTGGATTTCTAAGAATACTTTTAAAGTAAAATAATACCAAAAGGAAACTCCCACAAATGATACTGAACTCCTAGTAATTTCCTGTCCATCATCATATCAGACCAGGCTGGCTGATTTTTACATGGCCTCAGCTGACGCCTCCCATCTTCTATCTTTAAGTTTTCCTGGTGATTATACCTACACATAAAATGCCAGGTTAGGAAATATGATTGTGAGAATATGAATGAGCAAGAAAGCTTACACCTCTCAATATTTATTGTCTTGGAGTGTAGACAGGGTGGCAGTACAGCATAGTGGTTCAATGTCTGGGCTTCAGCTTAAAATAGACTCAGCTTCTGCATTAAGATCAACAAGCTGTTTAACTTCTCCAAGACTCAGTTCCATGATCTGGAAGAAAAAGAGGTTGTTGGAGGACTAAGTGAAATATGGCATGTTAAGGGCTTAGCTGGGTGCCTGGCATGTAGCAAGCCCTCAGAAAAGGAAAATGATCAGTATCAGTTTTTAGAGTAAACATCATAGTCGTCATTACTTGCTTGAGACAGGGAGGAGGATAAGGGAAATTGTCATTCATTATGCATCAATTATGTACCAGACAACCACAGAACACATGACCATTTGGCCAGAGGTACAGAGATATTATTAATATTTAGCAAATCCGCTGACGTCACATATGTCATCAGTGCAGAGGAAGAATTCAAATCTAGATCTGTCTGACTCCAGAGCTCAGGTTATTCAACAACGTCATGCTCTGCACTGAAGATGTGGCCATGCAGGTGCAAGTAACATGCAATTGGAGATTTTCCACCCAGAAATTTACAGGGGCCTGATTTATTACTTTCTTTGTTGTGCTGTGTTTATATTCGAATGCATTTTTTTTTTTTTTTTTTTTTGAGACAGAGTTTCGCTCTTGTTTCCCAGGCTGGAGTACAATGGCACTATCTCGGCTCACTGCAACCTCTGCCTTCTGGGTTCAAGCAATTCTCCTGCCTCAGCCTACCGAGTAGCTGGGATTACAGGCATGCACCAACATACCTGGCTAATTTTGTATTTTTAGTGGAGACAAGGTTTCTCCATGTTGGTCAGGCTGGTCTGAAACTCCTGACCTCAGATGATCCGCCCGCCTTGGGCTCCCGAAGTGTTGGGATTATAGGCATGAGCCACTGTGCCCAGCCTCAAATGCATTCTTTTTTTTTTTTTTTTTTTTGAGACGGAGTCTCGCTCTGTCCCCCAGGCTGGAGTGCAGTGGCAGGATCTTGGCTCACTGCAAGCTCCGCCTCCTGGGTTCACGCCATTCTCCTTGCTTCAGCCTCCCGAGTAGCTGGGACTACAGGCACCTGCCACCACACCTGGCTGATTTTTTGTATTTTTAGTGGACGCAGGGTTTCACTGTGTTAGCCAGGATGGTCTCGATCTCCTGACCTCATGATCCACCCGTCTCGGCCTCTCAAAGTGCTGGAATTACAGGCATGATCCACCACGCCCCGCCTCTAATGCATTCTTAAGCGCATGTGCCACTATCTCCCACCACTTGTCAATTGTATTACCTTGGGCAAGTGCTTCAACCTACCTGAGCCTCAGTTTCTAAATCTCTAAAAAAGAAGTAACAATTTCTCTATGTAGGGGTCAAATCTGTTTTTGTAGATGGGGTTGCCTAGCCTAGTTCCAGCACATACTAGGGGCTTAATAAATATTCATTCTATTATCACTCTTTCTATTTTTTGTTTGTTTGATTATTTTCAAGATGGAGTCTTGCTCTGTCACCCAGGCCGGAGTGCAGTGGTGTGATCTCAGCTCACTGCAACCTCCACCTCCCAGGTTCAAGCGATTCTCCTGCCTTACCCTCCCAAGTAGCTGCTGGGATTACAGGCACGTGCCACCATGCCTGGCTAATTTTTGTATTTTTAGTAGAGATGGGGTTTCACAACATTGGCCAGGCTGGTCTTGAACTCCTGACCTCCTGATCCACCCACCTCAGCCATCCAGAGTGCTGAGATTATAGGCATGAGCCACTGTGCCCGGCCTATCGCTCTTTCTAAACAGACCAGGATGTGAATTGGATAGGGAGGCTTAGGTGGACTGTGTGGAGTGAGTAAGTGTGTTTTTCCCTTGTATGTGTGTTGGAGAGTTATGGAGGCAATGTTCGGAGCCTTTCAGATGAATTTGAGTATTCTTACACTGATCTCACTGACAGACAAGTCGCATGCCTCTCCTCCCCACCATTGCGCACCTTGCTTTTACTTCTGCTATACGTGTGAAATAGACGTTTGAAATTATTAAGCTTCTTTGGGAGAAGACAGACTTTCTGTAATCTGCAACTGTTTCCTTTTGCTGGTCAAACCTTCAAGCAATAAGCTTCACCTTTATTGACAAACTTCAGACGCCTTTCAAAAAATAAAACAAACAGCTAAGAAACAGAGACTTGTTCAGGGCAAAGCTTGCCCTGGGCTATAAATTTATTGATTCACCCCATCCATGCTTACTTTAATATCTCCAAACCTTATGATCAGGCTAACGCATCTTTTTGAGATAGGGTGGATGGGAGCATCGTCTGTGGGCCAGGGAGCCAACATCAACATTTGTTTTACCTTTCTGCAGACATATAATAATAACAATTCAATTCAACACACATTTGTTGGACAGCAGGTCTTGGTGATACAAGTATGGGTAGAATAATCTTTTTTTACTGGAGAATAAAAACTGTAATAAAACAGTATGCTGCCTCATGGTTTTATTTGGTCCATCAAGTAATACGTGCACAAGGAAGGGCACATCTTATTGTCACCATGTTGTGGATGAGGAAACTGACCCTCAGCCTATTATAAAGCAGATGACATTCATTCATTCACTCAAGCAATATTGATTGTATAATTCATGTGTGCTGGGCACTAGGTCTCAAGCGATGAATACTACAGGTCATGGATGTATGCAGTTTACAGCCTACTTGAGGGGAGGTAGCACTACATGGTTAAGCACGCATGTGCACAAGAATTAGAAAAAATAGAGAGCACTCCAAAGGAGCATATAGCATGAGTAGTTTAGAGGGGCGCTGGCAGTGAGGCCAATGGACTGAAATCTGAAGGGTGAGCAGGCACGGTTTGGTAAAGGATGAAGGCAGGTCTCCAGGAAGAGAGAAGGTGCTTCAGCAGAAAAGCACCTGGTTCATCGGAGGAATAAAGTGCCAGCCAGTGTGGTTGGATCTCAGAGTGCTGAGGCTGAGGCTGGAGAATCGCTTGAACCCGGGAGGCAGAGGTTGCAGTGAGCCGAGATTGCGCCACTGCACTCCAGGCTAGGTGGCAGAGCCAAGACTCTGTCTCAAAAAAACAAAAAGGTGCAAGAGAAGCCTGCTGGAGGGGTTGCCATATGCCTTCTAGGGGTCACGTAGGTAGTATATGTGTGTGACATGGGACAGCCAGGCTGCATCCTTGTGCCTCTTATGACAGACTGTCACCCTGTGGGAATAGGAGCTTTGTGTTAACAAATCTTTCCTTGTTTTCCAGGAATTTTCTTGGCTGTTAAAGGTTGGCAATGCATTTTATTTTATTTTACTTCTTTGAGACAAAGCCTCTCTTTGTCCCCCAGGCTGGAGTGCAGTGGTGTGAACATAGCTCACTCTAGCCTCAAACTCCTGGGCTCAAGTGATTCTCCTCCCTCAGCCTCTTAAGTAGCTGGGACACTACAGGTGAATGCCACCACTCCTGGCTAATTTTACAATTTTTTTTGTAGAGGCAAGGTCTTGCTAAGTTGCCAGGGCTGGTCTTGAACTCCTGACCTCAAGTGATCCTCCAGCCTAGGCCTTCCAAGATGTTGGGATTACAGGGGAGAGCCACTGCACTCAGCCAGTAATACATTTGAAAAGTTACCATTATAGGAACAAAGTAGAGACGATAGGACATTGGGGGTGGGGGAAAACATCAAGAATCCTCTTTGGATATGTCAAATTTGAAATGCCTATTAGATACTCAAATAGAGTGGTTGAGAAAGCAGTTGTATGTATTAGTCTGAGGTCATAGCACTAGTTAATTTGGGGAGTCACTGGCAATAGCTGGTATTGTAAGTGGGGGGACTTGCTGACATCACTTAGGGAGATAAGGTTGAGTGAGAAAAGATGTCCAGGCCTGAGCCATGGCAAATCTTAAAATAGCGGGGGGAGTAGGAAGACCCAGATTGGAGACTGAGCAAGAGTGGCCAGATGCTTTGAGGAAGAATTAGGGAAATAGGTGTCACCAAAGACAAGATAGTGTTTAAAAAGAATAGTCAACTTTGCCTAAACTCTGCTGAGAGATGGAATAAGATGAGGTCTTAAACGTGTCCTGTGAAGCTGGAAATAATGCTAGAGGAGTGACAAGGAAAGAATTCATATTTCAGAGGGCTAAAGAATGAAATGGGGGAGAGGAATCAAAATCAGTATGTAAACAGTTTTTTAAGAAGCTTGGATTTACAGGGGGCCAGAGAAAAATACCCAATCCTCCTCCCTAAGCTATGAGTGGAGCCACAGGCTATGAGTCCAGAATGCAGAGGATGTGGATCTGAGTCTTTTGCTTCATATAATTCTCTGGGTTCTGTGCCTCTTTCCACTGTACTGTCTGGTTTCCCATGATGGCCTATGATTTGTTGGTGATAGGATTCTTCTGGTCTCATTGCTCAACGTTAATCTAGACCCCCATCCTATTGTGTCTGGAATATTGCAGTAACCTAAGCTGCTCTCTCTTTCAACCCTTGCCTCGATTTCAATCCAGCAGCTATAAATTAAATCAATCAATAGATTGATCCCTTACAGGTAAGTTATATTGTACCACGTTTTTCTCAAAACTAAACTATGGTGTCTCATCTGGCTCCATCAAAGCCATACTCATTATCATACCCTACAGGGCCCTCCATGATCTGCAACTCATTTTTTGAAGTCAATTTATCTTTGATTTTATCTCCTACCACACTTGCTTCACTCTTCAGAAGAATGAATACACTGGTCTCCTTGCTGTTTCTCAAACACTCTGGCCCTCCCTGGTCCCAGGGACTTCAGCCTCTGAAGTTATCTGCACCTGAAATGTTTGTTTTTAAATGTCCACAAATAGAAATCCTTCCCCTCCCCTCACCCCTCGTTTTTTTTTTTTTTTTTTTTTTTTTTGAAACAGGGTCTCGCTGTGTCACTGGGGCTGGAGTGCAGTGGTGCGGTCATGGCTCACTGCAGCCTCGAGCTTCTAGGCTCAGTGGATCCTCCCACCTCAACCTCTGAGTAGTTGAGACTACAGGCGTGCACCAGTATGCCTGGCTAATTTTTGTGTTCTATTTTTTTTGGTAGAGACAGGGTTTCACCATGTTGCCCAGGCTGGTCTCAAACTCCTGGGCTCAAGTGATCTGCCTGCCTTGGCCTCCCAAAGTGCTGGGATCACAAGTGTGAGCCACTATGCCCAGCCTGAAATTCTTCACTTTTTAATGTCTTTGTTTATGTAGTCATACCTATCTGGGCAGTCATATCTAAAATTGTAACCCATTCCTCTTGTCACTCTATCTGGGACACGTAGCACTATTTAATAACACTATACATTTTACCATAATCTTTGTCATGTTTATTTTCTCCACACTTTAATGTAAGCTTCATGAGAGCAGAGGTCTTTGTTTCTCTTGTTTACTACCTTCTCCCTAGTGCCCAAAATGGGGCTCCATGCATAGCTGATGCTCAAAGAACAGTTGTAGAATGAATGGATGAAATGATGTGTTAATTACAATACAGTCTCAAATTCCCAAGGTTGCCCAAAGTTCAGGAAAGAGATTCAGCATCCATACCAATTTGCTGAGCTCTCACTATGTGTCAGTTATTGTATCTGGCAATTTTAAGTTTATCCATTATTCCTGTAAGGGAATAATCTTATCTGTTTCATAGACGAGGAATCTGTGATTCAGAGATTTTAATGATTTTTCCTTATTGGCCAAGAAATAAGCCACAAAGTCAGGCTTGGGAACCAGATTTAAGTTGAGTTGACATGAGGCCTTTTCTCATTACTAGGAGGGGAGAATGGTGAGGAAATGGAGAAAGAAGGAAGGCAGAAAGCAGCATTACTTTCCCTTATGGAGACTGAAGGATTTTTTGAAGAGCAGAAGCTGGTGCAATTGGTTTTCTTGTCATCTCATCAGCAGGAAAACTTTTTGGTGCCACTTCTAGTTCTCTGGATGTAAAGGAACCCAACAAACCTTAGCCTTTGCTCTCACTACCCTGGGTACCATTGATTAATTTCTCTCTTCTAAGTTTTTTTTTTTTTTTGAGACAGGTTTCTGCTCTGTCACCCAGGCTAGAATACAGTGTCTCAATCACAGCTCACTGCAGCCTCAACTTCCCGGGCTCAAGCAAACTTCCCATCTCAGCCTTCCAAGTAGCTGGGACTACAGGCATGTGTTGCCATGCCTGGCTAATTTTTGTATTTTTTGTACAGATGGGTTTTTGCCATGTTACCCAGGCTGGTCTCAAACTCCTGGGCTCAAGTGATTTTCCCACCTTGGCCTCTCAAAGTACTGCAATTACAGGCGTGAGCCATGGCGCCCAGTGTCTTCTAAGTTTTGTCTCACCCATGGCTAGAACAAGCTAATGGCCATGGGCTGACTTATGGCTTCTTCCTACTGCCTTCTCTATTTGTGTCTTTTGGCTTTCTGTCTTCTGCTAACTGCTGCTATGGTCTGAAAATTGTATCCCTCTAAAATCTATAGGTTGAAACCTAATCCCTGGTGTGATGGTATTAGCAGGTGGGGCCACTGGTAGTTGATTAAGGCTCATGAGGGTAGAGCCTTTATGAATGGGATTAGTACCCTTAGCAAAGAGTCCCCAGAAAGCTGCCTTGCTCTTTGTACCATGTGAGAACACAGCAAGAAAACATCATCTGTGACCCAGTAAATAGATCCTCCCTAGACACTGGATTTGCTGACCCCTTGATCTTGGGCTTCCCAGCCTCCAGAACTGTGAGAAATACATTTCTGTTGTTTATAAGCTACCCAGGCTGCGGTATTTTGTTATAGCAGCCTGAACTGACTAAGACACTGGTCACCACTAAATATTGGAACTCCTCGAGAGAGAGGGTTGTTTATTCAATAGATATTTGTTGAGCAATTACTATGGCTTGGCACTGTTCCAGGCACGTTGGATACCTGAGTATCATTGCCCTTGCAGAAATAACAGCTGTTAAGCCATATGCTTACACTAGTCTTGGGGACAGCAACATTAGAATTACTGGAAGCTTGTTAGAAATGCAAATTCGTGGGATGCACCCAAACCTACTGAATTCCAGTCTCTGAGCATGTGTCCCAGAAAGCTGTGCCTTAAGCTTTTCAGATGCTTCTTTTGTCCATCAACCCTTAAGAACCATTGCCATATTGAATGCCTTTCCTTGGGCTGTGTGCCTCAGCCTGGCGCACTCAGCTATGGCAGAAGGTCAGGGCCATTGGTCAGTTTTCCTCTGAAGGGCCTGTTGGAGTGGCAAGCATCTAGAACATAATATAAATTTCTCTGATGAAAACACAGTTGTTTGATGAGCACAGCAGCTACCCTTAGAAATTAGGTTTTCTTCCTCTACTACGTAAAGTTTACCAACCTTTTTATTACTCTTGCTTCTTCCATTTTTAGCCATTGTTGTACAAATCCATATACAGAGAGAATTTCAAACAAGGCATTCTAGGATGACTCTGTTCAAATTCTAGTTTTCTCTTCTCTGGAACTTCTGAAGAAGTGGCAGGGTTTCTTGTGAGTTTTTTGAATTGGGAGGAAAAGCTGGTGCTAATTGGAAGATACCCAAAGCTATACTTTGTATTAAACAAAGTTATTAAATGCACGCCCTCAGCCAAGATTGCCTTATTCTTTTCTGTTACTCTATGTCTAAGCTGGCAAGCTCAGGGCTTGGCTTGTCAAGTCTTTCCAGGACTGCTAAACAGAGACTACCCTAGGAAATTCTATTGCCTGACACTTGAGGCATCTATCAAAAAGGAGGAAATTTTGGCAGAATAGGAGTGAACAGGTTTCTGTAACTAAATTAGCATTTTTGTTTGTTTGTTTTGGTGGATGATGCTTCATTATACTGTATTTACCTGCAACTTCTGGCTCTACATTTTTCCTCCAAATTAAAATATATGTGTGTGTGTGTGTGTGTGTGTGTGTGTATGTGTGAAAGAGAGTCTAGAATTCAGGAAATAAAATTTGGTGGCAGGCCATTGTCCCCTCTCACTGCTTGCACAGAAAGATCTGATGTGCAGCTCTAGCTTTCAATCCTGTTCATGAATTGATTGGTTGATTTGTTTTTTTCCAATAAGTCAATATTTACTGAGCTGGGCTTCAGGCATTGGGTTGCGGGGAGCATTCTTGGTGAGCTGTAACATCCATCATGCTTAAGTGGATCCCATTGGCATTTTCTGGGACTGTGACCCTGGATACTCCCTTTGGAGCATCTCATGCTTGCTTACCTGTGGCTTCAATTTCGGAACAATGATAACTCAAAAGGTTTCATTGTTAGGTTTCTCCTCTGCACTTTGGCCATCAATATTCAGATGCTTACTTGACATCTTCACTTGGGTATTTTAAATTCACCTTGCATTCAACATGCCCAAAGACTAGACTCATAACCTTTCCCATACAACTGAGTCCACTGTCTGGCATCCACTGTGTCAGTTAAATGACATAAACAGCCGTTTAGTTGTTCAGTCCAAATTCTGAGATTCATCTTGGAGCTGCTTGTTTCTTTATTCTGTACAGCCAGTCTGTCACCAAGTCCTGACAGTTTTACCCCTTAAATATCTCTTTAATCTATTAGCTTTTCTGTATATCTACTGATACCACTCTAGCTAAAAAATAATAGCCCCTCTCGTTTTAAAGATGAAAACAGCCTTTCATCTACCTCCTGTGTCCTCTGAGGCTCTGCACCAATCCATTTTCCTCCCCACATCCGGGGGACCTTTCAAAATCCAAAACTGATGTTATACCTGTGCTAGAAATCCTTTAGGTGCTTCCCACTGTCTTCAGGGTAATAATATTAACTATTATTTACTAATGGTAATTGGTACTTGTTGTATACCAGGTACTACCCTAAGTGTTTTACATGTTTTAACCCATTTTCATATATTACCCCATTTAAGCAAAATTGAAATCTTTGCAATGGCTGTAAAGTCCTGCAAATACGACCTCTACCTGCCTCTCCTGGCTTGTCTTTGCATGTGCAATTTCTTCAGTACAACTTTTTCCTCTATTATAAAATGTAGTCTCTTCTCAGGCTGGACTTGAAGTGCACTTGCTTCTGGAAACAATCACCTGAATTCTGTGTTGGTGCCTGGACTGATGAGCAACTACCTCTATGGTTTTGGATAATGAACATCAAGCCCCCTGGTCTGGCAGGGCAGCAGGGTTCTGGTGTCAATTTTACATTGTGATTTGGGCTAGCCACTCTCTGACTCCATTAGGGTGCTTTGATTGCAAGTGTATTCATTTTCTTCTTGCTTAAGCAACACGTAGGAATTTCCTGGAAGCATACAGGGCATGTAATAAATCCCATGGGTAGAGTAAAGTGGACTCAACCTCACAGAGGGCTAAATCCAGGTACCAGACAGCGGTCAGAATGGAGGTTGGAAATCAATGGCATCTTTCTCTCTCCAGGCTGTTGTAAATGTTTTCAATACACTGAGCTCCTACTTCTACATGGGCTAAGGTTCAGTAAGCATCCTAGATGAATTAACATTCCTCTCTTTGGTTCTGAGCTCTGTAAAGAGCTCCTCTGATTGGCCCAGCTGGTGCCAGGGATCCAATCATCATCAGCCAGCAACATTAGGTCACAGACTCTAACCCTGTCTGTTAAAGAGGAAGGTAGGGGCAGCTTGAAGGGAAACAGTGGCCTGGCCAGGAACCCGGAAAGGTGCTGCTCTTGGCCTCAGCTTTCTCATCTTTAAAAGCTTCCTGGACACCTTGATTTTTCCCCAGCTCACTCCCTGCACAGAGAGCTTGAAGCTCAGTGTCACAGATTACGCCGCGACGCTGTTGAAACACAAACCAAATGCAGCCCCAACTCTAAAGATCTGGGGATTAAGCAGAGAAACCTCTTGTGTCGTCTCAGCAAAGAAGCTGCAAATCCCCTAAGTGCCAGTGAAGGGGAGGCTTTGGCTGGGGAAACATCAGAGAAATTAAACACTTCACTCCGCTCTCATGTCCTATGAGGGGATTTGTGGTTTCAAACAGTAAGCTCGGATGTGTCTTTCGCAAAGCCAAAGCCCTCCATTAGCACAGGAGATAGAATCTAATAGCAGAGGGCCAATGTCGCTGAGGGTGGGGTAGTGCAACAGTGTGCCTGTTCCTGGAAAGCCCCATGCCTCGTGGCTTGACACTAGGTGGAATGCCTCCACCATCCTTTCACTCACACGTGTGTCTGTCCTTCTACCTGCAATGTTGCTGATCCCTATCAGGCAAGTTGTACCCCCTCTCTGCCTCCGCTCCCATGCCAGACCCTCTGTCTCGGCAGAAGCCAAATCCTTCCTATCTGTATAGTGAATATTAACCATCCTGAAGGGTTGGTTGAAATGGCACCATTAAAAAAAAAGTTGATCAAGGTTATGATTTATATGTCATAAAAACTTTACTACATTAAATGTACAATTCCAAGGTTTTTAGAAAATTTACACCATTGTGCAGCCATCACTACAATCCAACTTAGAACATTACCTTCTCCCCCAAAAGATCTTTCATGCCTTTCTGTAAATCAATCCCTATTCCAACCCCAAGCCCCAAACAACCACTAATCTCTCTGTCTCTGTAGATTCACCTCTCCGAACACTGGGACTCCCCCTGGCAGTAGTTCTGCCCTGTGGGCTTCTACTATCCTTCGTAAGCATTTGCAAAATAATCTGGTATTTGTTGTTTACGTGTATGTTTCTCCAACTACAGTTTAAATACCAAGACCACTTTGTTACTGTGGAGACCTCTGTATGTGGTAGGCAGACCAGAACAGTCTATGTATGACTGGGCACACACATGAGTTAAATTGACTTGATCTAGAACAAACTTTAATGCTATCTCTCTGCTAAAATAGCATAGCTAACTTTTAGTGAGCATTTACTATGTGCCGGATGCCTGCTCAGTGTTTACCTTAATTCTGAGACCTCACCATCCTTATTTAACCTTTACTTAAATTGAAGAGAGAGTGGTTTATGATTGGCATTTATAGATAAGGAGACTGGGGCTAAGAAAGGAACTTTTAGATATTAAGTTGCAGTACCAGACCTTAGATCTGGTTCTGTTTAGCCTAGAAATCCATTCTGTTAACCACAACACTTCAATGCCTTCCAGCCACTGATGGTTTGCCCATAAGACCCGTGCCTAATGGTTTTCCTATGGTCTCAGTAGGTCTGTATCCTTTAGATTTCAGTTCGTGTTTTGGTTAGCAAGCACCCCCATTTTGCATCCACTTTGGGTTCCCTCTGAAGGGGTGAGACTCTTCAGAATACTTTAAGGTCAGGAGAATCGCTTGAACCCGGGAGGTGGAGGTTGCAGTGAGCTGAGATTGTGCCATTGCACTCCAGCCTGGGTGACAAGAGCGAAACTCCATCTAAAAGAAAAAAAAAAAGAATACTTTAAGGTCTTTGACTAACTTAGTGTGAAACCGTTTGATTTTACTGATCAGCTAAATCAACTGCATGCTTTCCTTCCACATTGATTCCTTACAAGCAATGGCCCAGGGAATAAGAAGTAATAATAAACTTAGCATTTATAAAGCATTTGGGGAAAAAAATTGCCAGAGAGCTTACTAGAAAAACTCAACTGGATTCTTTTGAATTTTGAAAGATTCATGTTCAGCCTTTTGGGAGTGTTGGAAGCAAAGAAAGAAGAAGATGTAGGATGGGCTTGTGACATTTTGACCTTCCATGGCCCTCAGACACTGGCAGAAATGAGGCCCCAGCTCTCCTGGGAGGAATGCCAAAGGGACTAACAATGTGAGTGATAATTCTAACTCTTCTGCCTGCATTCTCTTTCGGGACTAGGGCTGACTTAACCAGGAAAATTCCCGTGACAGCTTTGATCATGCTCAAGAAACTTAAATGCCTGTGTGCTGGCAGAAGATCAATAGAAATGAAGTGGACCCAACATAAGACAATAAGGAGTGGTGAGGAGCATGGTAAACTGGAGAGAATAGCTCCCGTCTTCAAGAGGCAGCTGCTTCTCAGCCCCAGGTCACTGTTTTTCTGGTTTTTTTCAGCCGATTTTTCAGATTTATAAAAAGAAGCTAGAAACCTGGATGTTTATTGAAAACCCCTCCATTCCTTTCTCCATTCATCCATTAATTCAGAAAGTGGCTATTGAGCACCTACTGTGTTCCAGATCCTGTTCTAGGCACTGAGGAGGTAACTGTGATCTGAAAAGACACAGTCTGTGTTCTGATTAATCATTTAGAAACATGCGAAATAGGCTGGGTGCAGTGGCTCATGCCTGTAATCTCAGCATTTTGTAAGGCCGGGGTGGGAGGATTGCTTGAGGACAGGAGTTAGAGACAAGCCTGGGTAACATGGAGACACTCAATCTCTACAAAAAAAAAAAAAAAAAAAAAGGTAGCCAGGCATGCTGGTGCTTGCTACTTGAAAGGCTGAGGCAGGAGGATTGCTTGCACCTGGATGTTCGAGGCTGCAATAAGCTATGATCACAGCATTGCACTCCAGCCTGGGCAATATAGCAAGACTCCATCTTTACAAAAAAATTTAGCCAGGCATTGTGGCCTGTGCCTGTAGTTCCAGCTACTTGGGAGGCTGAGGCAGGAGGATCGCTTGAGCCCATGAGTTCAAGGCTACAGTGAGCTATGATTGCACCATTTCACTCCAGCCAGGGCAACAGAGCAAGACCCCATCTCTATTAAGAAAAATAGAAGGAAACATGTAGACCAAAGGAATCGTATTTTCAGGTCACCAAGGAAAAACAAAGCCAACAACAAAATCACAAAAGTACCCTTAATTATAAATGTGGATGCAGAGTTCTAAATGGGATATCTTTCAATCTAACAAGCACACCTCCAGACCACCTCCTGTAGAATTCATGTAGCCTCCTATGCTTTGCTTCCCAGATAGAGCACTGTCACCTTAGTAACCTCAAAATCTCCCCTCAGATGTGCCCCACTTTCTTAGTCATCTCCTTAAGAACTTGGGAGCAATAATTGCCCTATGTTTTGAAAGGTTCTGGGTCCACTGTCTCAGGGCCAAACATTTTCCCTGAACCCTCTCCACGGGCTTTTCCACAGGGCCATGAGGTTGGGGTTCCTCATGACCCACTGTGGGACATGAGCATTCTTGAATTACCAGAATTGATGCAGCCCAAGCCTCTTCTACCTGTAGCCCTGAAAGCGCCTGAGAAGTTCAAGTGCAAAGCTGCTGCTGTGGTGGGGATGGGCACTTTGGGATACTTTACATTGTATCTGAGCATGAGAACTGGGAGAGAGCATTTAGAGAACTGTAAGTAATTCAGGAAAGGCTTTGGTCCAAGGTGTGCAAGAGTGAACATAGGAAACGTGTAGAAAAACTAGAAAGGAGAAAGATGGTGAAAGCAACCCTGTTTGGCAGATGACAGGTGAAGAAACTGAGTCTCAGAAAGGTGGACGGGCGTGGTGGCTCACACCTGTAATCCCAGCACTTTGGGAGGCCGAGGTGGGTGTGGTCAAGAGATCAAGACCATCCTGGCCAACATGGTGAAACCCCGTCTCTACTAAAAATACAAAAATTAGCTGGGCGTGATGGTGGACACTGGTAGTTCCAGCCACTCAGGAGGCTGAGGCAGGAGAATCGCTGGAACCCGGTGAGCGGAGATCACACCACTGCACTCCAACCTGGCAACAGAGTGAGACTCCGTCTCAAACAAACAAAAACAAGAAAAAAAAAAAAAAGAAAGAAAAGAAAGGTTCAAGGTTATCTTCAGGGGTATATAGAGGGAGCCAGTACTATCCTCCAGGTTTCCTACCTTCTAATCGCACATCCCAGCCTACTACTGTCTGGATCCCTTGCCCCATGTGAAGACCAAAGACAGGAAGACAAGCAAGAGTGCTTTGGAAAGAACATGCCCACAAAATAATTGATCTGTCTGTGAGACCACACCTCTAAGGTGATTTGGGCTCCACTCTGTGGAAGCATTTGGAGGCTCAGTTTTCAACATTAGAATCTCAAGGGCTTGGCAAAGGTGACCATCTAGAAGGTTGGCAGCAGGGAAGGAGAGAAAAGAAACAGCTATGTTCAGCTTGTCTGAGAAGAAGGCAAAAACGTAATTCTTTTTTAAACTATATTTCTTTATTTTATATTTTTAAACTTTTATTTTAGGATTGGGGTACATGAGCAGGTTTGTTATATAGGTAAACTTGCGTCATGGGCTTTTGTTGTATGGATTATTTTGTCACCCGGGTACTAAGGCCAGTGCCCAACAGTTATTTTTTCTGATCCTCTCCCTCCTTCCAACCTCCACCCTTAAGGAGGCCCAATTGTCTGTTATTCTCCACTATGTGTCCATGTGTTCTCATCATTTAGCTCCCACTTATAAGTGAGAACATGTTGTATTTTGATTCTCTGTTCCTGCGTGAGTTTGCTGAGGATAATGGCCTCCAGCTCCATCCATGTTCCTGCAAAGGACATAGTCTTGTTCTTTTTTATGGCTGCATGGTATTCCATGGTGTATATGTACCACATTTTCTTTACCTATGCATATGAAGAACATGCTTCTGGTTGTAGAAATTTGCAAAGCTGCATGGAAGTGGCCTCACCTAAAGGATATAACTGTTTCTAGATAGTCCTGGATGGAGGCTTCACCTCTCTCAGATCTCTCTAGGCCAGCCCTGTCTAAACTCCAGCCACTCTTACTCCTTTTGTTCTAAAACACTGAAGTGAAATTCAATCCCAAAACCCATATGAGATCTGCTAAGTTCCAGAGGGGAAAATGTTAATCTCTCTTCACAGAACTCTCTACTTCCTCTTTCTTTGCCTAGTGCTTTAGAATTCTTTTATTTGCAGGTGACAGACACCCATTCAAGCACTGGCATAAGCAAAAACGTGCTCAATTATCTAAAAAAGTTCAAGGTGTAGTAATGGCTTCAGGCATGGCTAGATCCAGTATAATTCAATCTGACTGCAACCAAGAGGATGTCAACGGAAATCTTTCTTTCTCCATCTCTTGCCTGTCTTTTCCTATCTCCTTGTTTCATCCTCAGCCTGGTCCTCCTTAAATATTGATAAAGATATTTTAGCCACTCTAGATTTATGTCCTACCAATGTAGGGATCCCAGCAGAATGAGATGACTTCTTTTCCAATGGCACCAACAAATGTCCAGGTGCTGGCCCTCAGAGGACAACCTGGATCATGTATTTCCATTCCTGATCCAATGACTATGAGGTTTCCCTTCTGAAAAAAAAAAAAAAAAAAACTCAGCGAATTTTTGTATTTTTTGTAGAGATGGGGTCTCACTGTGTTGCCCAGGCTGGTCTTGAACTCCTAAGCTTAAGTGATCTTCTGCTTTGGCCTCTCAAAGTGCTGGGATTACAGGTGTGAGCAACTGTGCCTGACCAAGATGAACTTCCAATATAGAGTTTTGCTCCTTCTCTTTAAAAAACCTCCACCCCAGGGAAATGCAGGCTTTGGGAACCAGGTCCCTTTCAATAGAATTGTTCCCCCAACAAGCTGCCTTTGGGAAGCAGTGAGATGGCCCTCTGCCATGTGACCCCTCCGAGCTGGGAAGGCTCGAAGGAAGAGCAGGAGCAGCCCAGCCCTGCTGCATTTCTTTTCTACCAGCCATGGAGTCCTTGTTCTCTGTGCTTCCCCTCCCTACAGAAAACAGTGAACAAATGTCCCCCTGACCCTGCCTTCTGCCATGCTCATGGCTTTCATGCACTTAGGGGATGCATTTTTATTTCTTTGCAGGAACAAGGCCTAAAAATAGATAAAGTGCAGGGCACAAACGATAACCATTCGATGTATTGACCCAGCTATGAGTTTATCTTGGTGAAATTCAGATTCGCTCTTTATTCCCGAAAGCAAAAGCACCTTCAATGGGCAGTTATGGAGGCATTACCAGGGCCATTTGGCAATAAAATGTGACTGACTTCATTATGCAGGATGGAGACAAGAAATAGCTGATCTTAAATCACAGGGCCGCTGACCAGGATGCACTTGGCACAGGTCTGTGCAGATAGATTCTGTTTGGTGGGAAGCGGTGCTGCAGAAAGGGAGTCTGTTATTAAAATGCAGAAATCGTTTAAGTCCTTTGGTTTAGCTCATTGCCAAAAGGTAATTTATGTGTAATGTGTAGCAAGCCATATGGCTCTGTCTGGGGGCTGCTTCTGCTCTTCCTTTGAGTCTTCCCAGCTTGGAGGGGTCACATGGCAGAGGGCCGCCTCACTGCTTCCCAAAGGCAGCTTGTGGGGGGAACAATTCTATTGAAAGGGACATGGTTCTCAAAGGCTGAATTTCCCTGGGCTGGAGGTTTTTTAAAGGGAAGGAGCAAAACTGTATATTGAAAGTTCATCTTGGTCAGGCGCAGTTGCTCACACCTGTAATCCTAGCACTTTGAGAGGCCAAAGCCAAAGATCTCTTGAGCTTAGGAGTTCAAGACCAGACTGGGCAATATAGCGAGACCCCGTCTCTACAAAAAATACAAAAATTATCTGGGTGTTGTGGCAGGCACCTGTGGTCCCAGCTGCTTGGGAGGCTGAGGTGGAAGGATCGCTTGAGGACAGGAGGTCAAGGCTGCAGTGAATTGTGATTGTGCCACAGCACTGCAGCCTGGCTGCAGGGCAAGACCTTGTCTCATAAAAAGAAATGTTCATCTCTCTGCTCTGTACTTGGTGCTCTCTATCCCCACAAATTGCAATGGGGCAATAGAAGGGCTCCATGAAGCAGTTTGCTACTTATTACTTCCTTGCTGATATCTTACCTCCATTTTTTATCCTAGGAGAGGAGTGGTAACTGCCATTTTTTTTGCACCTGCCTCTTGTCAAGTCTAGTTGAGACCTTCACATTCTGGATCTCATGTCAACCTAACAACATCCCCATGTGACATGTTATTACTCCCACTACCTCAAGATACTGTCTCATACTCTGATGGACAAAAAAACTGATGACAATACCTGGTATATTAGATGCTCACTGCAAGCCAGACACTTTGCTTAGCACTTTAAATGCATGATCCTACGTACCCTTCACAAAATCCTTAAGAGGTGCTTACTGCTATCATCCCATTTTACAGAAGGAGCATCTGAGGCTTAAGAAGGTGAAGGGACTTCTTCCAGGCAGAGCAGCTCCTAAGTGGCAGACCTGGCCTTTAAACTCAGTTCAGCTTGGTTTCTAAACCTAGGCATTTTCCAGACAGGGGAGGTGAGATTTAGGTGCTGAGTTTTCTCCAGAAGTGGGGAGAGCGGATCTCAGACACAGTAGATCATTTTCAATTCCTCCCTCCTTTAGCTGTCAATGATGGCAGGTAATCATAGCCTTTCTGTTTATTCAGGTATCTGCTTCCAGATTTCTTTGTCCCACATTTTGCCAGAGAGACTTGGGGTGATTCACACCCAACAGTTGAAACTCATATTTTGCTTCTCAGTATCTGTTTCCTTCTGAAAAGCTGCTCTCCCTCAATGCTGCTGTCTAATTCTCCTGCACTCAGACATCCAGCTCTCAGGCAAACTCATTAAACTGGCTTTAATTACTTATGTGGAGGCGAAGAGGAAGACTTCTCATATGCCTCTTCACCACAGCCGTTATTGATTGGCTGCCGAGAGGTTTCTGTTAGACAGAGGATTAGAAAAGGTTAGTTTCTCTAATTCTCTAACATTCTTCCTGGTGATAATTGGTTCCCAGGTGAAACATAATCTGAAACAGAGGCGTCTTGAACTGGCTTTCCACCTTCCATTGCATTTGAAGTGAAGTTTAGCACAGCTGAAAAATCTGGATTTCCACCATTTCTCAGAGTGGAACACAAAATTTTAGATGCCACGGCGAAGGTAGGCCTCTCTTTATGAACTCTGTGGCAGTTGTCACATTTTATCTGCTTGTATTTTCTCCCCATTTACTAGAAGGGCAAATCACAGCTGGTGTATTGGTTTTGCATTGCTATAAAGGAATATCTGAGACTGGTAATTTATAAACGAAAGAGGTTTATTTGGCTCATGGTTTTTCAGGCTGCTCATGATGCATGGTGCTGGCATATGTGTCTGGTGAGGCTTCAGGAAGCTTCCAACCATGGCAGAAGGTGAAAGGGAGACAGTGTGTCACATGGGGAGAGAGGGAGAGAAGGAGGAGGTGTTGGGCTCTTTTAAACAACCAGATCTCCTGGGAACTCATAGAGCGAGAACCCACTCATTACCACAAAGCCAACACCAAGCCATTCATGAGGAATCTGCCCCCATAACTCAAACACCTCCCACCAGGCCCCATCTCCAGCACTGGAGGTCACATTTGAACATGAGATTTGGAGAGGGAACCATATCAGCTGGTTTTCCCAGTGCCCATGAATATCTTCAACTCTATCTTAGAAAGGGTCAGGCGAGTCCTGAGATGCCTTTCAACCTTGAGGCCCTTGGTAATCTTGGGAGGAGGTTCCTGCTTCTCAGGCAGATATGTTTTGACTGGTTTGTAAGTGTCTGCTTCCTCCTTGGCTCTTTTAGCCTGTTAGTCCTCTGAATACTGGCAAACGTTAGTGCATTAAGAGTAGGTAACCAGGCTGAGATGTAGGGTCTAGAAACAATTACCCATTAGAAGAGGTTGAAGAAACTGAGGTTGTTGATATGCGGAAGGAAAACAGTCTGTCTCCCCTAGGGAGAAATAAGAGGCAAAGACCTCATAGCACAGATGCCCCAGCATGAGACAGAAGTGGCCATTACACTTCTTTGTGGTTCCAGAGGACAGAATCGGTTCTAATGGACAATGGAGGGAGGTTAACGAGCAAGTTTGACATTTTGAGAAAGAACATTAATGACTGGTTTTATCAGGAAAGGCAGCTTTGCAGCATTGTGGGCTCCTGGATACTGGGGATGGGCAGGCTGAGGTGCTTTTCTGCTGAAGCCTCAGTTGAGGTGCATATAAGGGCATCTGGATGTGGTGATCTTGTAGCCCTGGGCAGTTGACTTAGTGTCTTAGAGAAATGCAGAAGACAGTGGGGTTTGTGAATGAGGCTGCATATGGACTGCACCAAACTGGAGAACACTTTCCCTCTATACTGAGCCTCTGCTGTTGCTGTAATTTGGTAGCATGGGTCCAATGTTGCCAGGTATTTGGGATTTTTTAATGTAAACTTTATGTTTTAGAGAAATTTCAGGTTCACTGCAAAATTGAGTGGAAGATACAGAGATTTCTCATATATTCCCCTGCCCCCCCAACCACGCATAGCCTCGTTCATATGGTTTGGCTGTGTCCCTACCCAAATCTCATCTTGAATTGTAATCCTTGTAATCCCTGCATGTTGAGGGAGGGAAGTGATTGGATCATGAGGGTGGTTTCCCCCATGCTGTTCTCATGATAGTGAATGAATTCTTACGAGATCTGATAGTTTTATAAGTGTCTGGCATTTCCCCTGCTTGCTTCCTCTCTCTCCTGCCACCATGTGAGAAGGTCCAATCACCTTCCACCATGATTGTAAGTTTCCTGAGGCCTCCCCAGCCAGGTGGAACTGAGAGTCAATTAAACCTCTTTCCTTGAAAAATTACCCAGTCTCAGGTATTTCTTTATAGCAGTGTGAAAATGGACTAATACACTCCCCCATGATCAACATCCCCCACCAGAGTGGTACATTGGTTGCAACTGATGCACCTACATTAACTCATCATTATCACCCAGAGTCCATAGTTTACATTAGGGTTCACTCTTGGTGTTGTCCATTGTGTAGGTTCAGACAAATGTATAATGGCTTGTGTCCATCATTATAGCATCACACAGAGTATTTTCAGTGTCCTAAAAATCCTCTGTGCTCTGCCTTTTCATTCTCCCCTCCCCCAGCTCCTGGAAATCACTGGTATTTTTACTTTACTCATAGTTTTTCCTTTTCCAGAATGTCATATAGTTGGAAACATACAGTATGTGGGCATTTTCAGATTGGCTTCTCTCACTGAGTCATATGCAGTTAAGGTTCCTCTACGTCTTTGTGGCTTGATCACTCATTCCTTTTTAGTGCTGAGTAATATTCCATTGTCTGGATGTGACACAATTTGTTTATCCATTCACCTGCTAAATGACACCTGGTTGTTTCCAAGTTTTGGCAATTATGAGTAAAGCTGCTATAATGTTTATATGTTTGTAGCATATTTGGACTTTTTAAAAAGATAGACATTGAGACATTTATGTGAAATCTCCCATGTTAAAAAAAAGTCAAGTTAAAAAAATAATTTCTGGGACTGAAAAAAGTATAGTGAGATACTAGAATCTTTTTTTTTAAATTTTTGAAAACTAATTTTGAAAATAGGGAAGAGATCTTGCCATGTTTCCCAGGCTTGTCTCCTAAGCTGAACTTCTTGGTTTAAGCCCTCCTCTTACCTTGGCCTCCAAAAGTGCTGGGATTACAGGCATGAGCCACCACATCCAGCTGAAATACTAGAATCTCTTGACTTCTGCTGAACAACTGAGGGATAATCTCCATGATGGCCGTGTTGACAAGACAGGGATGTATTTAGGTGATAATGATACTATTATGTGGAATTCCAGGTGGAATGGATATTTCTTTCAGCACCTGGAGAGAGACTTCCATTAATGATCCTTGGGGTTCTGTGTTCAGTTCTGTCCTACTAAGTGATTTGGTGGGGACCTAGAAGGCTGACTAATCAGATATGCAGATGATACAAGGCTGGGAGTGGTAATTACTGAGACATGATGAAATCAGGATTTAGAACCATCTGATCAAGTTAAAGCGCTAGAGAGACACCAGTAAGTTGACATTTAGTAGGAACTCATGCAAAAATCTTGTGTTAGGTCTAAAGTACAAGTTACTTTCTCACCAAATGAGAATAAAAGCCAACTTTGAATGTGTTCATGTAAAAAGAGAGAAACAAATAAGATCTAAGAAGTGTTGTTTGATCACAAGATGAATTTAGCGAGTAATTAATAAAGATCATAAAAAAAGGTTAAAGCTGAAAATACATAGATGGTTACCCATTCATCAGCTGCTACACAGCATTTTCTCTGTGTCAGGGAACGTGCTCCATGCAGGGAATAAAGAGATGAATAAGGCTGGTCCTGGCCCTTAATACACCTTGAGGAACTCACAGCAACAGATTAGGATGCGTTGTAGTCCAATGGGATAAATTCTGCAGACGAGGTTTCTGAAGAAAACTGTGGGACTCTAGGAAATATAGGAACTGCTTTTCTAGCATAATATAATTTCACATAGCAGGCAAGATAGAGTTTTGGAAGGAAGAATGGAAATGGAAAGTACAGTTGCAGGTGTAGTGGTAGTAGATATTTGTGCTTTGTACCACCAAGTATTTGGCATCTGGCATTAGAAGACTATAGACATCTCTCAGGTTTTGTGCTTTGGATAAGATTGGTTCAGAGCCATGGAATGTATGACTGGCTCAGATAGTCAGGGCATGCTATCTTTTGGCCACTCAAGTTGGGATCAATTAGGGACAAGGTCATACCTTTCTGGGACTTTTTTTTTTTTTTTTTTGGTCAATAGAAGAATTGAACATCTGTCCAACTGGTTACCAACAAAAGAGAAAGTAGGTGGAAGAACTAATGTAACTGTGGGGTGAGTTAATGGAGGGTAAGAATGGCACCGATATCAAGGAAATACAGACAGAAATGAAGAAAGGGAAATTCTGTCCTACTATTATCAGTTCAACCCTAGACCAAGTTGAACTTGAAATCTTGCTCATAGACTATTTATTTTTACAAACCTGTTGATTCTATTTTTGTTATATCACTTGAGCTGAATATTTTCTCATTTCTAAATAAAGGGACTCCTATGTGATCTTATTTACCTGTAGTGGTTGGTTGTAGCAAAGAAAGGGCATTCCAGGCAGAGGAACAGGAGCGTAGGAAAGCCTGTGCTCAGAAGCGTAGGAAAGCCTGCGAGTTCATGAAACCCCGGGTGGTGGTGTCACTGGTTTTGTAGAGTGTCCTGGCGAGAAGTGCAGCTGGAGAGCTAGGTGGAAGCTGGATTATGATGGGCCTGAGGACTTTCCGGAGTACACTGTTTCATGTTGTCTGGTTGACAGTGAGAAGCTTATCACAGCTTTTGATTGGGGCATAGCTCTGATGTGCTGTGCAGGTGTTTTCAGAATGTACAAAATATCTTTATACTCATTTACCCCTTGTATCTTCCCACTGACACAGGGAAGTTGGTAAGTATATCTGTTTTGCAGCTTCAGAAACAGGAATGAGCAGATTCAGCAATTAGCCCAAAGTTACCTAGTGAAGATTCCCAGCTCTGCAGTGTTGAGGGCTCTGTTGATGGAAATGGGTGGTGTGCTGACAACAAGGCGGTAGGAGGGAAATGTGCAGGGTTGGAGACATCTAACTGGGCTTTCTGGGGCAACCAGAAAGCTTTGTTTCAGCAATGGCAAAGTTCTTCAGCTCCACAAGTACTTCTGAATTCAGATTCTACTAGCGGGTGTTGAAATATACCAAACCTGACCCAAACAACTGTATCCTCTCCCCAAAGTCAAGCATAGCATTAGCAGTAGTCACCAATCAGGACAGCTGGGCCCAGCAAGACAAGAAGATCAGAGCAAACTGAAACAAAGAACATAATTCTGGACACACAGGAGGCCCAGGAAAGCTCTCTGGAACAGCTGGGAGACAGTTGGAGGACCTCAGGCCATAATAATTTGAGTCTGCAAGAAGAGCATAATCTCATTTTGTAGTTGCAGGCAGATGAGATTGGAGACTTTTGAGTTACATATATTTCATTGTCTTTTTAGGAAAAAAATAAGTGTGCATCTTCTGCCAGGGATCCATGCATCTGTGTAAAACCACAGGCAGGAGCTTGCACACCTATCTCTTGCTCAGCAATACTGAGTATATTGGAAAGATTGCTGCTGTGATAGGGAGCTGGTACCTGTTCTTAAGAAATAAACAGAAATGAAATACTCCCAAGGTTTTATCTATGGTATTAAAAAAAAAAAGGAGAAGAAAAGCAAAAGGCCATTTTTTAATTTCCAACATGTGCTGAACTCCTTCCTGCCTCAAGGCCAGTGCACCTGGTATTTCCTTGGCCTTGGACTCTCTTGCCTCCATTTTCCATGTCCCCTGTCTACTTCCCCTTTTACTGCAGGCTCAGCTTAAATGTCACATTATCAGAGAAGTCTTCCTTGATCGCTTGGACAGGGCAGATTTTTCTATTATTTGTTTTAATGGTGCTCTCTGATTTTCTTTGGAAGCACTTCTCACCTTTGCAGTTCACAAGCAAAGGAGGTAACTATTGGCTTATACCCCCTTTCTCCTGCTAAACCAGACGTTCTGCAAGGGGAATGTCTGTCTCATGCTGTGTACCTAGAATCTAGTGTAATGTCTTGTATTTAGTTAGTGATCAGTCATGATCAGTGATGGCTGAATGCACAAATTTGGCCCTCTTACTCCAAATTAGAATCGTTTAACCACTGTTAATTGTTTGGCTGGTAGCTCCTGCATGCAGAGACCAGAAACACACATACCTCATTGGGCCAGGTGGGGATGGTGTTGGGGAATAGATGCTACACTGTATGGACTATTTGTTGCCCTATAAGCAATGTAGACCCAAAGTAACCAGATCTTACAGGTTTTTAAGGAAAGTTTTGAGACATTGATTTTATGGGTACTCTTCCAACTTTTAAATACTGACATCGTTTATTATTATTATTATTATTATTATTATTATTATTATTGAGACAGAGTTTTGCTCTTACTGCCCAGGCTGGAGTGCAATGGCATGATCTTGGTTCACCGCAACCTCCGCCTCCCAGGTTCAAGCAATTCTTCTGCCTCAGCCTCCCCAGTAGCTGGGATTACAGGCGCCCACTACCATGCCCGGCTAATTTTTGTATTTTTTAGTAGAGAAGGGGTTTTACCATGTTGGTCAGGCTGGTCTTGAACTCCCAACCTCAGATGATGTGCCCGCCTTGGCCTCCCAAAGTGTTGGGATTACAGGCGTGAGCCACCTCACCCGGCCAACATTTTTTTTGAAAGGTAAACATCCTATTTGTCAGCTTGCTTTCTCTGGAGAGATGCTTGCCATACTTGCCTCTTTGCACTGCTCAGGCTGCACTGGGAGGGGAGCATTCTGTCCTCAGTGCCATTTTAAAACGTGTTCACTGGAAACCACAGACAAAAATAGGGCAGCCAGAATGAGGAAGGTTTGGAAATTACGCCATGAAGGGAGCTATGGTCCCAAAGGCAAATATTTAACGTGACTTTTCAGCTTAGCTGCCTGGCTCTCCCAGTTTGGTGCCTAATTTACTGGATAAGACTCTGGACCCCAAAGTGCCCCAGGAGTTACAACCATAAACACGTGGGATGGTAGGTAGGTAATAAGGCTGATTATTTACAAATATGTTGGTTCTTATGCACCCACATGGATGTGATTCCTTTCCCAAGCAGTCCTCGGAGGAGGTCAGAGCTTTATTTCAATTACCTGGCAATTTCCCAGCTATTCTGGGAACTGCTCTTTAGAAATTGTCATCAGAGCCTGAACATAATTTTTAAATGTCCTCAATTGTGAGAAATCTCCAGATTTGATTTTTTTTTGAAACAGCTAAGAGTTATTTGGAGCTAAGTCCAGTGAATTAGTCTGATGATTAAGCTTAACAGTATTATTCTGGGGCCCCTGTGATGTACGATTAAGCCCTAATAAGAGCATGGTCAGGATAAGGCATGCTAGGGTTAGGCACCAGGCCAAAGAGGAGGAGGAAAGAGACAGTACCAAGTAGAATCCTGGTTAGTATGAATTTAGGCTATACTTACCTGGTTCCAAAATGCCCAAGATGTCAAGGCAAAGCATAACTGAATATGGTTCAGAAGGGATTTACAACATGAGCAAGGATTTGCAGAATGAACCAGAATGTTGGAGTTCGTTCCAGCTATGCTGAGAGAGCTGGGAGAGCTCTCATGTTTAGGCAAGTCTGCAAGCCTTGACCAGGGGCATGGACAGCAGAGCCAACCTCCTGGAGAAGATTTGCAAGAACTATGCACAGATCATAATTCGAGGTTAGGGAGAGTACTCCAGTTCTCTTGGGAGGTCGGAGCATGAAGTAGGTTGACCATATGGATGAAAGTGCCAATCCAGGCAGAAGGTTTGCATTCAGAGTGAACATAAAACTCCTTACCAAGTCTTTCACTGCCCAAGTGATGTGTTTTCTGGCTTCCTCTCCATCTTCATCTCCCCCCAACTCTCTCCCTTGCTTTCTGAACTTTAACTGGAAAATCCAACCAATGGTTTTCTTTCTGTTTCTTGAGCACATCTAATTCATTTCTGTCCCAGGGCTGTTTGTCCTTACTGTCCTGCCTGGGACACTCTTACATTAGATTGTTAGATTTTCACTTGTCTGGCTCTTTCTCATATAAGTCTCATCTCAGCTGTTAATTTCTGACAAAGGCCTTCCTGCACCATTGAGACCAAAATAGTTTCTCCCCACCCCAGGTACTCACAACCCAATACCCTGTTTTTTTGTTTTGTTTTGTTTTGTTTGTTTGTTTGTTTTGAGATGGAGTTTCGCCCTTGTTTCCCAGGCTGGAGTGCAATGGTGTGATCTCAGCTAACCACAACCTCTGCCTCCCAGGTTCAAGCAATTATCCTGCCTCCTGAGTAGCTGGGATTACAGGCATGCACGACCACATCTGGCTAATTTTGTATTTTTAGTAGAGACGAGGTTTCTTCATGTTGGTCAGGCTGGTCTTGAACTCCCAACCTCAGGTGATCCACCCCTCCTTGGCCACCTGAAGTGCTAGGATTACAGGCGTGAGCCACCGTGCCTGGCCAATACCTGGTTTTTTATCCTTCGTAGCATACCCAGACTTGCATTGTTATTTGTGAACTTCTTTATTTTCTTTTTGTTTTTGTTGTTGTTGTTTTTGTTTTTGTTCGTTTTTGTTTTTGTTTCTGTTTTGAGACGGAGTCTTGCTCTGTCGCCCAGGCTGGAGTGCAGTGGCACAATCTCGGCTCACTGCAAGCTCTGCCTCCTGGGTTCACGCCATTCTCCTGCCTCAGCCTCCTGAGTAGCTCAGATTACAGGCTCACGCCACCACACCCGGCTAATTTTTTGTATTTTTAGTAGAGATGGCATTTCACTATGTTGGTCAGGTTGGTCTCAATCTCCTGACCTTGTGATCCTCCCACTTCAGCCTCCCAAAGTACTGGAATTACAGGCGTGAGCCACCATGCCTGGCCAACTTCTTTATTTTCTATTTCCCAGAACTAGAATAGAATTCTGTGTGGGCAGGATCTTTGTCTGATTGTCCTCTCTTTTATCCTCAGTTATGATGCATAATAGGGGCTCATTCAATATTTGTTTAATGACTCAACAAAGGAACAACAGCTTGGACCATAGGATAGAATTAGCTCATTTAATGTAGGGGTTGAAAGAATTTGGGGGATGAATAGAATCAGCTCGCGTCACTTGGTCCTGGGTCTGTTGGCAGCAAGACATAGATAGTGGGGCCTGTACCAATTGATGGATTTCAGAGCTCAAGCATGTTGTAGGTCCTGGTGCCCCTAACTTGGAGACTGGGGGAGGAGAAACAAGAGATGATGGGATATCCATTGCACAATGAATGATATAAAGAGTGGATTCTGAACAATCTGGCCTATAGAATTCTTGGAAGAAGTGAGTCACCAACCAGTGAAGAGTTCTGAATGTTTGTTGAGCAATGAGTATCTAAGGGTTATAATCACATATCTTATTATATTTCTTCCTTTTTGACAGCCATAGAGAGAAGGGTCATCTGGAAGTACAGAGAGGTCCTCTGCCATTCAAAATCCTTTCTCAAAGAGTACTGAAAAACAGGACTTTCATCACCCCAGGCTGGCTTACTGTTTAAAACAGGCTGTTTCTTCATAGAATTATTTCCTTAGGTCCTTGAGGCCTTTATTTTATATTATTCTACTGTGTCATCACTTCCTTTTTTTTTTTCTTTCCTTTCTTTTTTAGAGGCAGGGTCTTTCTCTGTTGCCCAGGCTGGAGTGCAGTGGTGTGATTGTGGCTCACTGCAGTCTCGAACTCCTGATCTAGTGATCCTCCTGCCTCAGTCTCCCAATTAGCTAGGATGACAGTCATCCACCACCATCCCTGGCTAATTTTTTAAAAACTTTTCTGTAGAGACAGAATCCTGCTATGTTGCCCAGGCTGGTCTTGAACTCTTGGCCTCAAGCAATCCTCCCACTTCAGCCTCTCAAAGTGCTGGGATTACAGGTGCAAGCCACCATGCCCGGCCTCCCTGTCTTGTTTTTAAAATAAACTTGTAGTACCTGGAGAGTGTTTTCTTTCTTTATCTTAAAACGTTAATAAACCAAGCAGTTCAAAAAGCAATCCTCTTCATTAAAGCAAAATGATAACACTAACCATAACCATAATTCTAATAATAAAAATCTGGAAAATTGAGCCCCTGCCAATTGCCACTTATCAACTATATTTTATTTTATTATTTTATTTTTCTCACCAACCATATTTTAAATGCTGAGATATTCTTAGGCATCTGGGGCATGGAAACTTTTTGTACCAAGATATCCCTTGGAAATATATATGGAGGACATAACAGGCATTCCAACATGAAGGATGGATTAAATAGACTGTAATACATTGAATCCAGGAAATATTGAATAGTTCTGAATACTCTGGAGCAACATGAGATGCTGTTTATAATATCAGTGGTAAGTGCAGGTTACGAAGTGTAGAGTCCCACAGTGCTTAACCACTATGTAAAAGACACTAATGAGAAAAGACTCAAAAGGAAGGCAGAAAAAGTCTCATATGGCAAATACTGGATGACATTTTGGGGCTATGGAAAATATGGGTGGCTTTTTGTCTGTTCTATTACCAAAACGTTTAAATGTGGGTATAGTACTTATGTTTAAAAAAAAATACTGAGGATGATTTCTTGTAAAAGCAAAATCATTCTTGTAAAGTTCTCACAGTCAGGGCGGATGGCTGAATAGAATACCAAACTCCATTACGAATTCCATTTTTAGCTCTGTTATCAAATTCTGATGTAAAACCAACTACGACATAATCATGGTAAGAAGCAACATTTGTATACCATTTTACAATTTTCCAAGGGCATTTTCGTGAGCAGTCTTATTTAATCCTCACAACAACGTGGTGAGATTTAAGAATTATTGGACTGGGTGAGACCTATGATGGTTTCTGCTTCGTGGCTTGTTTATCCTTATCTGCTTGGCATTTTCCTACACCAGAGCTTAAAAGTACTTTGTACGTTTAGATATTTAACTATAAATTGCTTTCAGATGATTTATAAACTCTTTAAATATGCCTAGTGTCAGCAATGATTCTTGGGAAATCTTTCTTTAAGAGATGCGGTAAATTTCCCTACTTCTTTTTACTTTCCTCCTCCTCCCCTCCCCTCTCTTGTCCCTGGTTGCTGATCCACAATGAAAGAGACTCTTTTTCCACATTTGTTAGTGCTGCAATTTCCTTACTTCCTAGTTCAGCCGGGTCTGAGTTCTTGTCCCACAACCAAGAAGAATAAGGCATGCAGCCACTGGAGAGTGAGTAAGGCAGAGTAGGATTTATTAAGTGACAGAAAAGCCCTCAACAGCAAGAGGGGACCTCAAAGTGGGTTGCCAGGAATGGGGCAAAGTTCTGGGTCTTTCATGTGGCAGAAACAAGGAAGTTTTCTTTGGATTCTCCCTTAATGAAAGGGGTAAAGTTCCCCCCTGGGACTGTTGCCACCTGCACATGGTTGGGGTTGGCCATAGTGACTCCATCTTGGTTATTACCCATGAATGCCTAAGCAAAACCCCCTGGGGGGGTGGGCACTAAAACCACAATGCTAATGTTTGTCAATGATATTGTAATGAGCTTGTTAAGTTAAGGACATTTACATTGATTTATTGTGATTGTGCCTAAGTTGAGACAGTCCCTTCTGAGCAAACATCCTGGCATAAGAGGAGGTTCTTAACTACATTTCACCCCATGAGCTGCCTAACAGGTGTGGTGCAGGTGTGGTCCCATGGGTGTTTTTCTTCTCCCAAGACTCTCCCTCTCTATCTTCCTACCTGGCCTCTAACTGCCTCCTCTTTCATTATAAGTTCCTTGATACCCGGAGGTAGCACAGGGCTAGGAATGTTCATGTGCCCAATGACCAGTCATCAATAAAAGCCCCCAGAAGCCTCATCCAGGCATCTGGAAACCTGGGTGTCTTTCTGAGGGAATCTCTATTTTCAAGTATGATTTCACTCAACTGAGTTCCTTGGCTTCCATGTTACTCATTCATGCTTATTTGAACAACTCGACTTTAAAAAATTCTTTTAATTTCATAAAGTGTTACTATATTATCCTCTGTGGAAAACAAAACAAAACAAAACAAAACAGAATATTAGACAGTGCTAAAATTCCCACTGATCTCCTGTACTTAATTCCAGTTCCCACTCTATCCCCAAAGATGACTGCTGTTAACCATTTGTGGTATAATGTATCAGACCATCTCCTACATGCTTACAAATATATGGCTGCAGAAAATGCACAACACACAATATTATTATTGTGCATGTTGTATATTATTGTGCATATTGAGTGTGTGTACTTAAGAAAGTTATAACATACTAGCCATGTAATTTGATAAATTGCTTTTTCCCCCCTTTCTCAATAATATATCTTGGAAGTATTTACATGTTAATGCGTTTTTCATGATTGCATAATATTCCATAGATGACTACACCAGAGTTTGTTTAGTCAGTCCACTAGTACTGAATTTGGTTCCCAGGCTTTTGCCATGATGAACACACTGTAGTGAACTTCTCATTATACACCTTCTTTTGTACCTGGGTGAGTGTTTCCTTTGGTATATTCTGAGAATGATAATTGCTGCATCACAGTAAATATGTGTCATAATTTTTAAAAGATAATGCCAAGGTACTTCTCAAAGCAGTCAGTACAATTTCTACTACTGCAATGTCCTCCCCAACTTTTGTTATCAACTGCTTGATTTTTCTGTTCTGCAAAATTTATTCAGTCTGTGATACCACTGCAGTTGATTTTGGGATTGTAATGAAATGAGATCATATACCCTGGCACTCTACTTGCCTACTGCCCATTTTCCAAAACTCAGTTTCTCCATGTTGCCATAATGCCCATGTGTAACAACCCACCATTCCATTCCACCTTCATTCAGATACAGGCTTCCATCTTCTGACCAAAATGAACCTAGCATATTGATTATTTATTGAATTTGTTTATTCATTTCACAAATATTACATGATTGATAGATTCCCTTTTTTCCCTAGCACCCATTCAAAATGAAGTTATCATTGTGTCCTACCCATGGTCTCTTTTATTGCCAGATCCCAATTCCTAGTCACTTCCAAAGGAAATCCAGACGTCTTTGCTTAATACTATGAAGGGGCTTAAACAGTATGTTCTGCCGCCAGCCACTCTTTCTGCTGTTCAAGAAACTCTCATTTCTTGTGCATCGATTTTGAAGGTGATGGTATAGACAACCTGTCGAGAGAGTTTGCAACATCCAGATGTTTTCATCCTCTTCCAATTACAGGAGGCTTTTGGATTGTAAAATTACAGTGCAGATGTTGAGGGACACGGGATGAACACCTGTCACATACATTGGCCATATTGCAGTGTGTTAAGGCCATATTTCCTGGTGGGTAATAACAGATTGATAATGCATTCACACCACACTCCTGCTTTGTGAGAGATCTGTCTTGGCAAAGTCTCAGAGAAATCAAGGGGGAGTTGAAAGGGCTGATGTAAGGAAGAAGGATTAGTTATGTTCTTGTGTGCTTTGGGCAACCAGAATAATCCATTGTCTTCTTTGCTATCTAAGCTATCATCCCACAGCATTCTTTCACTCCACAGATTTCACTGAGCACCTGCAATGCGCCAGGGAGTGTGCAAATGCTGTGGATACAAAGACAAGGGGGAAAAAAGACCTTGTAGCTGCTCTCAGGAAGCAGACAAGTTAGTGGCAGACATGGACGCAAATCAAATTTTATGCACAAGTGTGAAATTGCAACTGCAATAAGTGAAATGTAACAGAAGTGCATGATGCTAAGAGCATAGGTAACAGGCAATTTACTTAACCAAACAGATTGGGAAAGGCTTCCGGGAGGAAGTTACAATGTAAGTGAGAGGTAAGTAGGCAAAGAGTTAGTGAAAAAAACACTTCTAGCAGCAAGGAAGGCAGGTGCAAAAGTCCTGTGGCAAAAAGCTAGTGCACATTCAAGGAACTGACGGGCAGTGTGATTGGGAGCAGCATGGAAGGGAAAGCATAACACCCAATGTCCCAATGTGGTTGGGGAGCTGAGCAGGGTCCAGACAGAAGGGCCTTGGATTATGTGAAGGGTTTGGGGTTTTGTCCTAAAAACAATGGAATACATTAGAAAGGTATTAAGCAAGTGTGTGTGTTGTGATGGGGAATGGAGGTAGTGACTCCGTTTATATTTTGAAAAGATGTCTCTGATCTCAATGTAGAAAATCAAAGGCATATCATTTCACGGTTCTCCATAAAAGCATTTGAAGACTCTCCATTGCTGTCAGGATGAAACTGAAAATCTTTAACATTGTTTTTAGGACATGACCCAATATGGCTAATGTTAACTTTAAATCCTCATCTCAGAAAATGCTCCATTTTCCATGTCACGCCCAGCAAGTCTAACAACTTGTTGTATTAATCAGTGATTGCTGTGATAATGCTGTGTAACAACCCCCCCCCCAAAAACTCCAAATCTCAGTGGCTCACAACAAGCATTCATTTTTTTCCTTCGTGAGTCTGTGAGTTGGCTCAGGCAATGCTGCTTCAGATTATGGACTGCGTTCAGGTCTCATTTATTTGTTTCTTATTCTGGAATCCATGCAGTCACCCAGGTCATGCTTTATTTTTTTTAATGCAAAATCACAAGTATGAGCAGCCAAGCCAAACCACAAACACCCATTTATAGTCTCTGCTCATGTCATCTTTGTTAGCATTTCATTGGCTAAAGCAAGCCCAGTGTCAGTGCAGTGGGAAGTACAGTTTTTTTGGAAAGAGAGAGGAAGGATGGAAGAATTTTGAATTAATAATACAACCAATTGCACTTGCTGTTACTTAAATCATAGTATATGTGAGTGGTCAAGTGTAATGTTTAGGAGTGCAGGCTTCTAGGCAATGCTTTGTGGCTTTGCGTCCTGGCTTTAAAACTTTCCAGCTGTGCAAGTGTGGGCAAATAATTAATTTCCTGGTACATCAGTTTCATGGTCTATGCAAAAAAAAAAAAAGATAATACCAGTGCCTGCCTGCATCAGGAGGATCAACTTGGTTAAGTGCTTCGAGAAGTGCCTGGAATATAAGTGCTTAATAAATATTAGGTATTATTAATATACATTCGTATCTTCTTATTGAAACCCAGATATGTTTTGAAATTTAGAACTATTCCTACTTTAGAAAGGCAATGAGGTACATACACCATATAATACAGAACAGCTCCGACAGTCTCAAGGTCTCAAACCTAAGTCTTTATCCTTCTTCAGCTTGAGACGGTGCAACAGCTACTGACCTGATTCTGAGGCAACAGCCCATAATCAAACTCTTGTATATTCTGCCATGAAACGTGATCATTCAAAATGGGAAAATAAAATTTGTAGACATGTTTAAATCAGAGCAGCTCTGGTTTGGGACAAAAAGTAGTTATATACAATTTTTTTTTCAGAGCATTTTGGATTTTAGGCTTCTGGATGAAGGTTGTTGGCTGGTGTTAGCTTTGCAATGTGATGGGGCCGTGCATCTTCCCCTGTGTGTGTTCTCCTCTTGAAATGCACTCTACCCCTCTTCATGTATAAATTCCAGTCATACACAGTCCCAGCATCACTGCTTTCTTTGAACATCTCTCATCCCCCAAGCTGGAAATAATTTCTCCTGTTGCTGCATTCTCACAATATTGATCAGTCTGTACCCCTTTGTTCTAATTACTTGTATTGATTCTTGAGTTTAGGTATGGTGTAAAACTCCAGGCATTCCATAAATGTTCTTTGACTGTGATGCTATATGCCACTATCACCTAGTTTCTTTTCTTATGCCTAATGCTGATGGCTGTTGCAGTAGTCACCATCGTGGTACCTACTGAGAACTTATAGTGACAAAATCACTCTAAGGAGCACTTACACTCATCACCTGACGTGACCTCCATGGCGCTGTGCAGCAATGGCGCGGTGCAGCAATGGCGCGGTGCAGCAATGGCGCGGTGCAGCAATGGCGCGGTGCAGCAATGGCGCGGTGCAGCAATGGCGCGGTGCAGCAATGGCGCGGTGCAGCAATGCCGTTGTTAGGCATATTTTACAGATGAGGAGACTGAAGCAAAGCAAGACTTAATATCTTGCCAATTCATAAATTCTGGGGTCTGAGGATGATAGCATTGAACTAACAATCAGCTCAGAGATTTTGCAGATTATATTTATGACCCCCTCAGATGCAGAACAGCTGGGTCCCACTGCTTGTTGGAGCAAGTGTCATCTGGTGATGCTTTTTTTTTTTAAAAAAGTATTTTTAGTTTTGTGGGTACATAGTAGGTGTATGTATTTATGAGGTAAAAGAGATGTTTTGATATAGGAATGCAATGTGTTTATTACACATCGTGGAGAATGGGGTATCCAACCCCTCATGCATTTATCCTTTGAGTTACAAACAATCCAATTACACTCTTTAAGTTGTTTTAAAATGTACAATTCATTTATCATGACTATAGTCATCCTATGGTGCTCTCAAATACTAGGTCTTATTCATTCTTTCTTACTATTTTTGGTACCCATTAACCATCCCCACCTTACCTCCACAACAGCTCCACCACTGCCCTTCCGAGTCTCTGCTAACCATCCTTCTACTCCCTATGTTCATGATTTCTAGTGATGTTTTTGATTGAACAAATGAATGTTCTTTTCCACTGGGACCTTTCTTTTATGGCATCTGTGTGTCAGAGGAAACCAGAGCTGGACAGAGGTTGAAGTGGTGAAGGCAGATTTGATTTGGGAACTACTGCAATAGGGGAAGAGAGACTTCAGTGTAGAATTAGGCTCTATTATGGCTACAGCATAGACAAATGGAGATTTGTGGCCAAGGAGCAAGGTGAGGGGTCAATGAACGAATAATTACTAAGGAGAAATATCATGAATAAGGGAGATTCTGGCTAAATGGACTCAGCAGGATTCTTGTCGAAGGTGGGACAGGGTGATTGGATATCAAGGAGGGGGGATAAGGAATTTGATCACATATCAAGGGTGGAGGATTTTCACTAAACTGACCAAGCAGGATTCTTGCTAAAACTAGACTAAATGGGTCAAAGACAGAGCCCCAAGGCAAGCCTACTAAAAAATGGAGCACAGAGGATGCTGGCCGAAGTTTGCTCAAGGAGAGAACCTTGTCCCTTGGGGAGGGTCATCAGGGTCTCCTTGAGCAGTCCCAGTGCGCCCAATACCTCCTAGTGCACACCCCTTGCAGAATGAATGTTCAGATTGAGAATTCTTCACAAATTCACAAATTACCTGTGTTTTACCAGCTTGTGACATCTATTCCCTGACCTAAATTTTGGAGAATGACAGCTTTGGCATCAGTGAGGGCAGTGGGCTGGAGGAAAAAAAATGGAGGCTCTCAAGGGATACAGACTCAATCAATGCCCAGTTAGATGACCCATCTGCTCCCTGGCCTTGAGTGGTCCTTTGGCCTGGGTCTTCATCTGCCTTCTTTTCCATAGCTTACTCCCATCAACACACTCAGAGACATCACATCGCTCCAATGTAAACTGTAAATGAACAGAGACTGGATCTTAGTCATTTTTGTGCTTTCCCTCCCCAGAATTCTTATAGGGCCTGGCTAATAGGGTATACTCAGGCAATGTTGATTATTTGTTTAAACGAATAATTCATTAATTGGATGGATGGATAGATCTTTGGATGAATGGATGGTCGGATGGATGAATGAATAAATGAATGAATGAATGGTAAGTGTCAGACTGCTTGTTTAATGCCATACAGATCCAACTATTTTTTGCCTGAAATGTTTATTTTCAACCAGTTCTGTTGAGTCATTTCAAACACCTGAGACAGTAGCTTTTGCACCATCTCAAGCTAAAGAAGGATGAAGATCTAGGTTTGACACCTGGAGACTGCATTCCTGAGCCCAGTAGGTAAAAGAGCATCGACTTTGGAGTCACAGACTTGCACAGCGTGTTGCATTGATCAGCTGAGCTTGAGTTCCTTCATCTGCAAAGTAAATGCAATAAGCCCCACCTCCTGGGGTTGTCATGAGGATTAAGTCAAATAACATATGTGATGCCCCTTGACCAAGGCTCAGCATGGGATAGGCCCTCCAGGATGCCAGCTTTGATCACTCTTCCTATTATTATTGAAAACACAGTCTGTGGATCAACTCCCCAGTCCACACCCCACTGGGCACTCCTTGTCCTAAACAGCATGTAGACTCCCAGCTGTTTTTGTAGGAAGCAGGGATTATATCCAGGTGCACCTCACTGGGTCTTGAAATTAATCCCTCCTTCAGTAAACACTGACCTCCACCTGCTGCTAGGTCATAGGCCTCCGAGCATCATTTGGTGCTGGGTGGAACTGGAAGCTGAGAGGGGATTTAGATCAGAGGCTGAAGTCAGCAGCAGACATTCCTAGATGGGGCCCAAAGCAATGAATATGCAGCAGGCCAACCTGCAGTCACTGCCAATTTTTCCAGAGGGAAGCTGACCTTGGTTTGGTGTCTCTGCCCATCTTCTGCAGAATGCACAGTGCATAGAAACTGGAGTTAGGCAACCTTGGGTGTGAGTTCCTTTTACAACCGAGTTGATATTAGGCACATCACTTAACCTCTCTGAGTTTTGGTTTCCTTACCTATGAAACGGAGGTAATAATACATTCCTAAATGTGTCTCGATGAAGATACAAGATAATAAAACACTAACATATTATACTAATTGCAGGAACTGTCACCTGGTACTATACACCCAAACGGCAATTTAAAGAACGTCCAACCTACTTAGCAAAGCTCAGGCATCCTATCTGTATCCCACTTTCCTTTCTACTCTCTATGTTGCAGACATCAGTACTTCAGCCCTTGGGGTTAAGGTGCGCCAGCCCCAAACTATACTCCAATTCTCTAACTTCTTGCTGCTTTATAACAAAAACAATTCACTGCCATATCCTTTAGCACCTTTTTAAGTGGAAAAGAAAACCAGGGCTCCTAAGCATGAGTTTTCCCAGACACTTTCTAGACCCTAGACCAAGAGTTGGCAAACTATATAGCCTGTGAGTCACATTTAGTCTGCCACCTGATTTTGTACAGCCCGCGAGCTAAGAATGATTTTTACATTTCTAAATGGTTGAAAACCACCATGACACATATTTACCTATGTAACAAACCTGCACATCCTGCACATGTACCCCGGAACTTAAAAAAAAGAATTAAATAAAAAAGAAAAAGGAAAAAAAGAATAATATTTTGTAGTACATGAACATCATATACAATTCAGACTTCATTGTCCATAAATGAAATATTATTAGAACACATTCTTGCCCAATTGTTTATGTAGTGTCTATGGCTGCATCTGAGCCACAGTGACAGAGCTGAGTAGTTGTAGCAGAGACAGCGTGGGTCATAAAGCTGGAAAGATTTATTGTCTGATCCTTTAATGAAAAAGTTTTCCAGGCTTGGTCCAAGGGCGAGCTTTCATATGGGTCATTCAGTGTAAGTAATGGTCCTTCCCATGGGGCGCAACAGTCCTGGGCCTCAAAACAGTGACTGTTCAGTTGGCTTCCTCCAGGAAAGAAATGGAGTGATATAGGGGGCTATGCAGTCTCTGACCTTGAACACTTTTAGATGATGGCCATGTGGCCACAGGTAGGCAACTCCATCAAGGGGATTCAAGCATCTGATTGGACAAGATCGTCTCTTAAATCCTGGTGTTATTCTTTACGAGCTCTTAACTTCTCTCAGTCTCAGTTTCTTCATTTGTAAGAAGGAAACTATAATAGTACTTACCTCAAGGGTTATTGTGAGGCTTGAATGGCTTAAGCATCACAGGCACTCAACACAGGGCCTGGCACATAAAAAGAATTTAAATATGCATTATTATTAATATTGTTATTACTATCATTTTTAGTCTGTCTCCTACCTGCTGTGTGAGCAAGGGTGAGTTATCCCATCCATGAAAGCCTTAGTTTCTTCATCTTTAAAATGGTGCCAAACCCACCTCATACAGGGCTTGGGAATTTTAAATGTCTTCATGGATAGTGCATTTCTGCATGCAGTAAGCATTCGATGGATGTTCCTTAAACCTCCCCACTTCCTTGTGACACTGAAATTCTATGAGTTTGCAGTGTCCTTGGAGCTTCCCAGTGTGGCTTTTACCTCTGGACACCTCATTTGTTACAAGCCATGTGCCATCCTACATCTTTCCAATGCATCTGTCACGACTCTGTGTGAATCATCTAGACCTTTTGAGGGCTAGGTTTCTGTATGGCCCTTCTTGGTTATCTAAAATTAAGGTGAAGTAACAGCCAGCTCCAGTGACTTTAACATACAAAATGCATCCTGGCACGGTTTGATGTAGCTGAGCCCTGGCTTGTCTCCCAGGATTGGAGAGACTGAGTAAGTTATGCTTAGTTTGTGTCGAGGAGCAGGTGGGGAGGCAGGCACCAAGGTGTGATGGCTTCAGGGGCTGCCAGGGAAGATCTTTGTGAAATCCTATTTATGCTTCATCAGGAACCCAAACAACTGCTTGTAAGTCCTCAGCTTACTCCACAAAGCTTTGCTTTGTCTATTTCTTGAACAGTGACAAGCTGGCTTATTATAGCCATTATCCACTTCTTCCTTAGTTCTAGAAAGCCTGACCTCACAGGGCATGTGACCATTCCGAATAAGAACTACATCTTCTAGCATCCTTTGCTACCCAGTGAGGCCATGTAAGTTCTGCCCAATAGGGTGTAAGCAAAGGTATCCTGGGAAACTCCCTAGAAATGTTCTTTAAAGGGAGGGGACCCACCCCTTTTCATTGCTTTCTCTGTCCTCCTGGGTGAATGTGGATGAGATGGGTGGAGCATGAGTGGCCATCTTAGACCATGTCATAAATTGGATTCCCTCTGAAGAGCAGACTCTAGAGTTTGAGAGCAAGTGATTTATTTGCCAAGTGGTTCTGGGAAGCACTGGTAAAGTCAGGAGTGAGAAAGTGAGGCAGGAAGGGAAGGATGCCAATTCTGGGTGTGTTCAGCAATTGCTATAGACCAAGAGGTTGAGCATGCAGAGCAAAATAAAAGAAGTGCTTTGCTCCTTGCTGACTGTGAGACCATCACCCCAGGCTTGGATGGCTTATCTTTAGACTTTGTGTCAAAGAAAAAAAATTATCTTTTTAAAAGCCATTGTTCGGTTTTCTGTCACTCAAAGCCAAACCTAATCCCAAATGCTGCATCACATAGTAATAATGATAGTAAAGGCAACTAGCTTGAATCTGCTTACCTGTTTGTTATCCCTCTTTCTCCTCCCTTTCTAACCCTGCCAAAGGTAAGCTTTACAACAGAAGAGACAGAACGGTTTCTAGCTGCTTGATCACACTGACCACTCCTTAATAGGGTGTCTGATACATGGAAATCACTCAGAAAATATTTACTGAATAAATGAATAAATAAACAACAAAAGAACAAAACATAAAAGAAAAAAAAGCCAAGATTTGAACGCTGATCTGTCTGATTCCAGTTTCCCACCTCTTAATCACTATGTTATAGTGAAAATTTAGAAATCTTATTTTATAATTGGTTGAAAGAACCTGGTAAAATTAAGCATCCCAAATCCAAACATCCAAAATCCAAAATGCTTCAAAATCTGAAACTTTTTGAGCACCAAGGTGACTCTCAAGGGAAGTGCTCTTTGGAGCATTTTGGAGTTCAGAATTTTGGATTTGGGATGCTTGGCTGGTAAGTATAATGGAAGTATTCCAAAAAAAAAAAATCTGAAATACTTCTTGTCCCAATCATTTCATACAAGAGATTCTCAACCTGTCTAATGCCAGAGAGCCTGAGTCTTGGCAAAGACAGAAGCCTGGGATGAGAGAGACCAGTGAATACGCTTATGAAATAATTTTTATAAAAAGTCAACATGAAGAGCTGAGTTAGAGGCTTGAAACAAAGAGTGGCAGCTTTTCACCTAGAAGCTCTGTAAATAAATGTCAGTGCTAACCGAGAGAATGGGTGGTCCCATGCAGGGTGTTGGTGTCTAGCAGGGTGACTCTGGGAACAAGGTATTTCTGTAAACTCTGCTACATCCCTCCCTTGTCATTCAAAGCTCCTCTTGAGTTGCTGAACCTGTGACCAGAAAACCTTATAGGTACCCTGGACCTCTGGTGCAGTGGCATTTACCCTAGAATTGTTCAAAGAGAGGCTAGTTGGCAATGGGTCAGGGATGCTGTAGAGGGTTATGGCACTAGGCTAGGGGACAAGACAAAACAGCCTCTGCAGAATGTCCTAAAGGTGCAATAAACCTCATCAGTTGCTTTATAGCCTTCAGAATGAGTTTCTAATCCATAATTGGCAAGTACCTTTTTTTCTTAGTGCAAGTTTTCATTCCTGACAGTTGGTCTCCGGGAAACCCATAAAAGTTAGAGTTTTAAGCAATTGCCTTTACTGCTAACACTTCCAATGAATTTCTCAGTAGGAACTTTATGATAGTTCTGCAAATATATGAGTATGCAAATTATAGGGATCTGTGGGCATCATGCTAACCCCCATGCTCTGAGAACTTGACCGCAAGTTTTTCAGTGGCATCTGTGTTCCCAGGGCACTTCAAATAATATAATATCATTCATGTATTCATTCAACAAGCATTTATAGGAGTGGTTGGTGTGTTTTAGGCACTAGATGGTAAAAAATGATACCAATGTGAGTAAGACATGGTCCTGTAGCTTGCAGTGTTTTGGGAGAAATATACTCAATTATATTACAATGTGATGTATACCTTTTTTTTTTTTTTAAGTGGGAGTCTTGCACTGTCTCCCAGGTTGGAGTGCAGCAGTGCGATCTCGGCTCACTGCAACCTCCGCCTCCTGGGTTCAAGCAATTCTCCTGCCTCAGCCTCCCAAGTAGCTGGGATTACAAGTGCCTGCCACCATGCCTGGCTAAGTTTTTTGTATTTTAGTTGAGATGGGGTTTCACTATATAGGTCAAGCTGGTCTTGAACTCCTGACCTCAAATGATCTGCCGGCCTCAGCCTCCCAAAGTGCTGGGATTACAGGTGTGAGCCACCATGCCCAGCCAATGTGTACTTTTTAAAGTATGTAGAGAAAAGAGTGACTAAATTCACCTGAAATTTAGAAATGCATCCTCTTGTCTTATTCTTCAACAACATGAAACATTGTTCACCATTTTTCAAATGACTCCATGATTTCGTTCATGTTGGTCCCTCGCCCTAGACACCTTCTTTTCACTGCTGTTTTAGCAAAGTCTTATTCATACTTCAAGGCTATAGCAGCCCATGTTGGTAACCTACCCAGAAGTTCTTCTTGTTTGCTCTATGTTGATAGAATCTTATTTAGAGGACAAGACAAGGATGCCCCTTTTTACCACTTCTATTCAACCTAATACTCAAAGTCCTAGGCAGATCAGCTAGGCAAGAGAAAGAAATCTAGGGCATCCAAATTGGAAAAGAGGAAGTCAAACTACTCCTATTTCCAATGATATGATCTTATACCTAGAAAACTCAAAGACTCCTCCAAAAGATGTGTAGATTTGATAAATGAATTCAGTAAAATCTAATGTTACAAATCATAACTTATGCTTTTATATGGCTGCACTTGGGCAATAAATTCTCAGCTGGGAAAAAGAAAGGAAAACCTGGTTTAAAAGCATGGGTTTTGGCCGGGCATGGTGGCTCATGCCTGTAATCCCAGCACTTTGGGAGGCCGAGGCAGGCGGATCAAGAGGTCAGGAGATCAAGACCATCCTGGCTAACACGGTGAAACCCCATCTCTACTAAAAACACAAAAAATTAGCCGGGCGTGGTGGCAGGCACCTGTAGTCTCAGCTACTCGGGAGGCTGAGGCAGGAGAATGGTGTGAACCCGGGAGGCGGAGCTTGTAGTGAGCCAAGATTGAGCCACTGCACTCAAGCCTGGGCAACAGAGCGAGACTCCGTCTCAAAACAAAAACAAAAACAAAAACAAAAGCATGGGTTTTGTGTTGAGTCTGGGTGGATCTGGAGACAATGAGGATACTACAATATTTCAGTGGAGAGACGATCAGCACCCAAAGAGAGTGGTGAAGGTGGGAAGAGGCTGGAGAATGATGACTCCAGTGCTTTGCGGTCAGGGCTGGTCACGGTTGCTCACTGATGGCTTTTCCAAAGGCCCTCTGATTCCTCCTTTAGAAAAAACCTCCCCCATGTTTCAGCCACATAGCACAGCAGCAGCTTGAACCCCTTCCCCTGCCTCTTCTCTGGCAAAGGTCTGCAAAGGAAAATAGCTGCATGTGATTCAGAGCAGTGAGCACATTACTGCACAGATTTGTTTAATTAAATTTTATCTGCAGCAATGTAGCCTATGAAAGATCTGTGAACCTTCACAGCTCTCTCTCTCTCTTTTTTGAGATGGAGTTTTGCTCTTGTTGCCCAGGCTGGAGTGCAATGGCACGATCTCCACTCACTGCAACCTCTGCCTCCTGGGTTCAAGCAATTCTCCTTCCTCAGCCTCCCGAGTAGCTGGGATTATAGGCATAGGCCACCACTCACCACTAATTTTTTGTATTTTTAGTAGAGACGGGGTTTCACCATGTTGGCCAGGCTGATCTTGAACTCCTGACCTCAGGTGATCTGCCTACCTCGGCCTCCCAAAGTGCTGGCATTACAGGTGTGAGCCACTGTACCCGGCCCTTCATAGCTCTCTTAATGCATGCACTTTAAATCACAAAACTTCTACCTTGAATAAAGGAGACTTGTTGTTTGGCTCAGTTCAGTGTTTTCTGGGAGCCTGCTCTGAATTCTTGAGATACAGGTAGATGTGGAGACAGACAGGTGGCTGTTGGCTGGTGTGGGGATCAACAGGTGCTTGTGTTTCCTTAGACTCTTCTTGTAAGGAGGTTTCACACTACTCTCCAGCCAGGAAGGGTTGTTGCAGGTGTGTGTGCTACGGGTCAGGCAGAGTGAAGCTTGCTCAAGGTCACTGCATACTTCTTTCCACTAGGATTCTTTGCATACCTACTGTGTGCCAACCACTGTTCTAGACTGTGGGTACTCCACAGGGACTAAGCCCTGGGACTCGCATTAGGAAGAGAGAGAAATATTGCGGCAATAATAAATGTTCAGATAAATAACTGTTCTTATGAGGCAGATGCCATGGAAACTTTGGTTATCTTTGCTGCGTAAGAAATCACCCTGAAACTTAGTGTCTCAAATAGTAACAATCATATTTTTGTTGATGATTCTGCAATTAGGACAGAGTGAAGTTAGGAAGACTTTTCTTTTTTTCCTTGAGATGGAGTCTTGCCCTGTCACCCAGGCTGGAGTGCAGTGGTGTGATCTCGGCTCACTGCAACCTCTGCCTCCCGAATTCAAGCAATTCTCCCACCTCAGCCTCCCGAGTAGCTGGGACTACAGGCGTGCACCACCACGCCCGGCTAATTTTTGTATTTTTAGTAGCAACGGGGTTTCACCATGTTGGCCAGGTTGGTCTCGAACTCCTGACCTCAGGTGATCCACCTTCCTTGGCCTCCCAAAGTGCTAGGATTACAGGCATGAGCCACTGTGCCCGGCCAGAAAGGCTTTTCTTTGTTCTATGTAGTGTCAATGGAAACAGTCCATCTGGGGCTGGAGGATCTACTTCTAAGGGTCTCACTCACAGGCTGACAAACCAGTACTGGCTTTCAGCTGGGAGCTCAGTTGTTGGAGGGTAGTTCTCTTCCACGGATCTTCTCCTCATGGCTGGTGTTGGCTGCTCACAGCATGCTGGTTTCAGGGTCATCAGAAGTCTTACATGGTGGCTGACTTCCCCCAATGCACAAAAGCAGATGGTGCCAAGCCTTCAAAATGTGTGACCTCCAACATCCCAGAATGTTACGTTCACCACATTGTATTGTAACCATAATAAGTTCATTGCACAGTGCACACAGCAAGTCAATACACTGAGACATGGGTTGCAGTAGAAAAAGAGGTTTAATCATAAGGTCTTCGAATGAGGAGTTGGGAGTGAACCTCAAATTAATCTCCTCAAGGAATTTAGGGTTAGGATTTTTAAGGGTTTTGGAGTAGGCCGAAGTGTGGAGATTGTTGATTTATTGAAGAGTGCCAGGTGAAGTCATGGGACAGGGTAAGGAAGAAGCTGTGTTCTCAACCTGATCCCGTTCCTCTCGAGGGGAGGACGGCTTCGAACTGGTTGCCGAAAGTTGGGTCTGAAAAAACATTTTAGGCAATCCTTAAACAAAAGCCTTATGAGTCTAATGTCAGAAATCCTATCTATAGGAACAATGAGGATGCAATGTCAGTATCCAGTGCTATGTGACTTTTAGCAACAAGGAAGTGGGGCAGAGTGCAGCCTGATTAATGTTTAATCATAACTACATCTCTGTCCAGAACCCGGCATGCAATTCTTGTCAACCCCATAGGGGGTGGTTTTACAAAGAAGTCACTGAGCCAGCACAGAGTCAAGCTGCAGGTAAATAAACTCTGTCTCTTCATGGGGAAGTGGCCAGATCACATTGCAGAAGAGCCTGTGAAAAAGGGGCAATTTTTGTTGCCATCCTTGAAAATATAGTAGCCTACAGGAACACAGAAAGCCTACATCTCTAGGGAGGGTATCTAGAGTAGGTATGATGTGGTTTGGATATTTGTCCCCTCCTAATCTCATCTTGAAATGTGATCCTCAATGTTGGGGATGGGGCCTGGTGGGAGGTGTTGGATCATGGGAGTGGATCCCTCATTACCTTGGTAATGAGTGAGTTCTTGCTCTATTAGTTCATGCAAGATCTGGTTGTTGAGTCTGGGGTCGGGTGCAGTGGCTCATGCCTGTAATCCCAGCACTTTGGGAGGCCGAGGTGTGTGGATCACCTGAGGTCACCAGCCTGGCCAACATGGTGAAACTCCATCTCTACCAAAAATACAAAAAGTTAGCGGAGAGTGATGGTGGGCGCCTGTAATCCCAGCTACTCGGGAAGCTGAGGCAGGAGAATCACTTGAACCTAGGTGGCAGAGGTTGCAGTAAGCCAAGATCATGCCATTGCACTCCAGCCTGGTCAACAAGAGTGAAACTCTGTCTCAAAAAAAAAAAAGAATCTGGGACCTTCCCCATTTCTCCCTTGCTCACTCTCTGGCCATGTGACATACCTGCTCCCCCTTCTCCTTCTATCCTGAGTAAAAGCTTCCTGAGGCCTTACCAGAAGCTGAGCAGATGTGGGTACCATGCTTGTACAGCCTGCAGAACTGTGAGCCACATAAACCTCTTTTCTTTATAAGTTACCCAGCCTCAGGTGTTTCTTTATAGCAACACAAAATGGACTAATACAAGGTATCTTAAAGGAGAATAGAAAATATAAATACTGGGATTCAACCCAACTCCTAAAGTGGTTCTGCGTGATTCATCATCACAGTTGTTTCTCACATACTACTTTTCTCAATAAAACAAATGAGGAAGGAACCTCATTCTCTGGTGAGTCCAGAAGATAATTAGTGTGAGACCCGTATCTGTCTCATCCTCGGAGAACTGTGCTACAAATTCTTTGGGGTTTGAAATTGGAAGGTCTAAGTTACATGTCCACTTTGGCTACAGACTTGCTCTATGATGTTGACTCAGTGGTTTTATATATCAGAGCCTGGGCTTCCAGATCTTGCAATAGAGACAATTTCAGTAATATTAGCAAAATGTAGAGTTACTGGGGAGTTCAAAATGAGATAATAAATGTTAAAAATCAGAGTGATATTTTGTAAGTTTGCCTTGCTTAGCCTGAAACCCTCTTTATGTGCTCTTGAAGGAGATATAAATAAAGGAAAATCTGTGCAAGGAAACATGGGTAGAAATTGCTAACTGGAGGTAGGAAGGTGAGAAGGCTCAATCCCCAAACTCACTGCTGAGAACCTCAGAGAATTAAGCTGGAGCATTTGAGCTATTGTCTTCTCCTCGTTCCCACTCCTACCTCTTCTGATAGTCCAAAGTATACTTATTTCGATACATAGACTGGCATGTTCTGAAATAACTGGCCTCAATGCAGTCTCTGGGACAGTTTAATACATCTTCCATCTTCCATGTGTTTGGAAGAAAGGAGAGGGCAGGATCTGTTCTCTTCAGCTAATCTATTACAGTAGCCACAACCAACAGCAAAAGTGTCCCAATATGTATCCTGGGATCTGCTGAATGCATACTTACTCCTGCGTGGAAGGCAGGAGAATGTTAAATGGAGGTAAGAAGAGAAGAGAAGTAGGAATGTTTCTCTTCCCCAAGCTAACCATGATATGAAAATGCTGAAAGATATCCATTAGTACCTTATTGCATCTTTGGCATTTGCAACTCATGCCTTTTATGCATTTCCAAGTCGTATTCCTTCTATCTCTACTCATGTAGATTCACACTCATGTGATTTATTCATTCATTCCTTTCTAAAACATGTATTGAGCACTTACTTGGTGCCCTATCTCTTGCCAGACAATGGGCCTATGAACATGAACATAATGTGTTTTCTGCTTTCAAGGAATAATACCATGAGAATTAATAATAACTATACAGAGTGGGTTCCTTACTTGCAATAAGCAACAGTGTGTCGGAGGGTAACTCCAACTCATCCCAGTTCAAACATAGGAGTCCAAAACATTATTTTATTCAAATATCAGAGCAACCTGGTGAGATAAATTCATTATTAAAAAGGAAAAAATGATGCACAGGTGGATTATGGAACTTGTTCTGGTAACACTACAAGCCAATGAAAAGAGTTGGACAAAAAGAAATTAATGACCTAAAATCATAAAAAACTTACACTTACAGTTTCTTAGTTAGAAAGTTCATGTGATTAACCTCTATTTTGTACTACTGTCTAGCTCCCAATTATGTATGCACATTTTCTCTGAAACTGTGAAGAACAAGTATGCTAGATATGATGATACTGTTGATATTTAGATAATAAAAATCTTTAAGCTTTGAGATAATTTGCAAGCTTATTGGTTACTAATTCTCTTTTTAGCCAGGTTGTAGTATGTGGTTATAAAAAGAAGGAAATCGCAGACAAGTAGGCCTTGAACACACCCAGTAGCCTCTTTAGAAGAATTTTTGGTATGGGCAGCTCTTGTATACACCCAGGGAGAAAACAAGGTACGAAGTCATGGATCTCATTCCCAAATATCCGGGGAAAAGGAGGGTTTTTTTCTCGCTGTAGGGGTCACTTTAACTGTTGGAACTGATACATCAGGAAATCCATCTTGAAAAATCTTAAGAGAGCCACAGAAAGTATGAACAAAGTGAAAGAAAAAAGAAAGAACATAAATTCTGGAGCTAAAGAGACCTGAGTTCAAATCCCATCTATGCCATTTACTGGTATGACCTGGGATACATTGCTTATCCACTTTTGCCTCAGTGTTCTCATCTTTAAAGTTGGCATAATGACTACATTTTAGTCAGGGTAATGAATTCGTGCCAGCTTCTGTAAAAAACAAGCCAACAATATTTGTGCCTAACCACAGTAACAATTTCTCGCTTATACTAACTGATGAGTGTCTCACATTTTTCCGGGGTGGCTCTCCTCCAAGCAGTAACTCAGGGATCCAGCCCCTTCATCATTTGGCTCCACTATTTTGGAATCTTTAGCCTTGAAGTCCAGCCTTGAAAATAGCATGAAGGTGAGTTGGATACTTAGCCCTCTTAGCCTGGAGTTACATACTTGGTTCTGTTCCATTTGGAATAAGATACCTAGCCAACCAAACCAAGGCAGGCTGGGAGATGTGGAGGTGTCATTTGCAAACACCAAGAGTCTCTCCTGTACTTTCTCATAAGTTTATTGTAATTAAATAAATTAATGTGTGTACGATCACTTAGAACAGTGTCCAGCACCTAATAAGAACTCAACCAATCCTATTACTACGAGTGCCGTTACTCCTCCTACTGCCACTACCTACTACCACCCAAGATGTAGAGGAAGGTGTATTTATATCAAAACGAAAAGAATGCCAGGGTTAAATTCTGAAGCGGGGTAGCAGAAGAAAAAAATTAAATTAAATTAAATCCAGTCTAGGAAGCAATGGTGGACTTCTGAGCAAATGTAGAATCACTTACTTGATGTCACATTGACATCATCCCTGTATCCCAAATTGTAGGAAGAGAGATTAACAGCCTGATTCTTGAACATCTGAACTCAACTCATGAACCCATGCTCTCCCCAATGCAAGGGTTAGCCACATCTGTCTTTTTTTTCTTGACTAACTCTAGTTCGTCATGTTCCTGATAGGTGAATGTCAAGTCTGCAGTGATTTACCTTCTCCCCCAACTTCTACTTTTTTCATGCCCTCCTTCTTGTGTGTCTTAGACTGACTATCCAAATACTGCTCCCATTGTTAGTCTTGTCTGTGTGGCTCTAGAATATTGGGAATATTCCCACTATAAGAAAGAAACTTCAGCCAGTTATTGGTACAGCTAAACCTCAAACTTGCCCTTCTGACTTCCTGTCCTGTTTTTACTCTCTTCCTGGCCTGAGTTTCCCATTCCTCGACAGAACGAATATCTTCAATGATTTTGACACAACAGCATGTACTCCCAAAGGCATTTCATCAGCATTTTACTCTCATCATCAAATAATTTAGTCCTGTAATGTTGGAGGCAAACGTTCTTCCTCTTAGCTCTACATTCTTGTCCTTTGCAGACCTGCAGGTATTTTAGCTGAATCAGGACAGCTTTGCTGAGGATCGACTAATCTTGTGGTGAGAGGGGACGAGCTGGCCAGGAGATGTGGTGTCCATTGTGGGCAGGATTTAATGAAACTGCACCATTCAATATAACAAAATTAAAGCACACATTTTTTAAAAAGTCCCTAAGGCTGGGCGTGGTGGCTCACGCTATAATCCCAGTGCTTTGGGAGGCCGAGGTGGGCAGATCACCTGAGGTCAGGAGTTCGAGACCAGCCTGGCCAACATGATGAAACCCCATCTCTACTTTAAAAAAGTACAAAAGTTAGCTGGGCATGGTGGCAGGCGCCTGTAATCCTAGCCACTTGGGAGGCTGAAACAGGAGAATCACTTGAACCCGGGAAGAGGAGGTTGCAGGGAGCCAAGATCGCACCATTGCACTCCAGCCTGAGTGACAAGAGTGAAACTCCATCTCATAAAAAAAAAAAAAAAGGTCCCTAGAAATGGGGAAAAATAGATACTGGGGCCTACAAGGGGAGGAGTGTGGGGGATGCAGTTTGAAAAACTACCTGTTGGGTACTGTGCTCACTGTCAGGGTGACGAGTTCAGTTCTACTCCAAACCTCAGCAACACACACTATACCCTGCACATGTACACCCAGAATCTAAGAGTTGAAATATAAATATATAGATATAAATAAATAAATAATAAAAATATGTCCCAAACCCTCTCATCATGAAAGTGTACATACCATTGAGTACTTACCATGTGAGATACTTGGTGTGTTTCAACCTATATAATGCACAGGGCAACCCTATAAGTTAGGTCCTATTGTTATTCTCATTTTGCAGAGGAGAAAACTGAGGCATCTTTAAATACCTGCTCAAAGTCCCCAGCTACGAAATGATGGAGCTGGGTTTTGATCCCAGACAAGGCTGGCTCCAAAGCCTTTATGCTCAGTCCCTGTGAATCCTGCCACTCAGTTAAGGACAATTAATCAGTACGATGATTCTTGTGTATTTTTCTTCCAGTTTCGGCCCAGAAATAAACATTTCCTCATCAGTTCAATCATAGTGTACACATCATTTTGTTTCCTGTAATTTTACTTAACATTATTTTATAAACATTATTTCATGTTGTTAATTATCTTGGTGATATAATGATTAAGTGATGTTCTAGTATATTATATACATGTAATTTTACTTAAATGGTTACTTAGCCATTTATTCATTTCATCCCATTTATTCTGCAAACATTTAATAAATACCTCCTACATGCCAGGCAATAGGCTAGGTACTAGGTACATAAAAATAAATTAGGCATATTCTCTTTTCTAAAGGCATTCACAGGTTCACGTGGGACATTGTAACAGATAAAAAAGGGTGATGAGTTCAGTTCTGGAGATGCGCACCAAGTATTCTGTGAAGAAAAGGAGCTCGGGAGGTGTGGGTGGGAGGAACCCTACCCCACAGTCTCTAAACATCTGGTTCCTTTCAGGGAAGGTGCAGGCAGAGTGAGTGGAACGTTGGCCTCAGCATTCAGGATCCTTGGTAAGGCAAGTCCACTCATGAAGCCATGAGCAGAGGGGGCTCTGCTGTTCCTAGGGCCAGAACAGGACAGGAGAATCAATTGAACCTGGGAGGTAGAGGTTGCGGTAAGCCAAGATCGCGCCATTGGGCGACAAGAGTGAAATTCCGTGTCAAAAAAAAAAAAGAAAAGTTCCTATAAATGGGAAAAATAAATCCTGGGGACTACAATGGGAGGAGTTTCCTCAGTCAGGACAGCTGAGTTTGTGTGAATTCTCAATGTTTGGTATTTTGTTCCCAAGAATTTATTGAGTCTGCAGCCTCATGCATTTCCTTCTGTGGGTAATGGACTCTTCCGCCTCTGCTCTCCATCACTGTCTTCTGCAAAACTCGACCTTGCAAGTCCATTCCTTTTCATCATTCGTGTGTCTTCACACATCTTATGAACTGAAAAATTTCCTTCTCATGTCCCATGTCATGTTCACCTATCTGTACTGAGTTAAGACATTTTATTCTTTACCCAGAATCATAATGAACAAAATACTTACAAATATACTTGATTGCAACATTATGTCTTTTTACATATAGAACTCTTCACAAGGACCTCCTCTGTACATAATTAATTAATTAATGTTTTTGGAGACAGGGAATTGCTGTGTTTCCCAGGCTGGTCTCGAACTCCGTTGCTCAAGTGATCCTCCCACCTTGGCCTCCCAAAGTGCTGGGATTACAGGTGTGAACCATTGCACCTGGCCCCATGTTGTTTAATTTAACATTGTATCTCTACTTTGAAAAATAGTAACTAACATTTATTGAGTGCCTTCATATACCATATCATGACACTATTCTAAATGGGTTATATGGAGTATTTCATTTAATTTTCATAGTAATCCATTAAGATGGCATGATTATTGTTCCTACTTCACAGGTGTAGCAACTGAGGCCCACAGAGATTAAGGGACATGCCCAAGGTCATATGGCTGGAAAACAATAGAGCTGGCTGTTTTAAACTCATGCAGTTCTGACTTCAGTGCCTGCACACTTGACCGTTATGCTAGGTCTGCCTCTCACTAGGTAATGATATTACAGTTCTTCCCTATTTGAAGGCTGCTGGGGACCAGTATATACCCCAGGAATAAGCCCTAGAAACCATACCCTGACTCCTGGTACAGCCCATTAGTGTGGCTGTGCCATACCAAGCATCAAGCCTGCTCTCCTCCCTTGGAAGACTTTGCCTGGTGTTCCCACCCACAGGCTGTGACCTGAAGCGACCTGAGATGCTTTATTGCTTGCCGCTGGATTCTTTCTTCTTCATAGGTACAATGAGCTCTTACAGATATTGGCCAGCAGCTGGGGCAGACTGACTTTTGACTAGGGAGTAAACAGGAAGATGAGCATCTGAAAGTTGCTGATCTCAAAGTTTCACTTTGAGTGGTGGTGAGAATTATACCACTGTTCTCTGTTTCTGCTCTGCATAGCTTGGTGGCAGGGAGACAGTCTTGCAACATACCTTTGCCCATTCCTACTGAATGTTTGATGGTCATGGTGGGCGGTGGAGATGGGAGATATACCTGGAACATGTTGCACAGGGCCCTGTAGAAGCAGCAGCTCAGTAAAAGCTCCAGTTCTGAGATGAAGTGGCTGGGCAGACACTGGAGGCAGAAATGCCTCCACATCACTTGGATGGGTATATTTAAAATGTTCTAGAGCAGGAGGTCTCAGCACAGGGTACCCAGGCCTGCAGCATCAGCATCACCTGGAACCTGTTAGAAACACAATTTCTTGGGCCCCAGCCTGGACCTACAGATTGAGGAACTCTGAGGATGGGATCCAGCCATCTGAGGTGTAAGAAACCCTCCAGGTGATTCTAGTGCAGACATATGTTTGAGAACCACTGATCCAAAGCAAGACATGTATTCTATAATTCTTTATTTATTTTTTCTTTTTTTGAGACGGAATCTCGCTCGCTCTATCACCAGGCTGGAGTGCAGTGGTGCAATCTTGGCTCACTGCAACGTCCACCTCCTGGGTTCAAGCGATTCTCCTGCCTCAGTCTCCCCAATAGCTGGGGACTACAGGTGTGTGCCACCACACCCAGCTAATTTTTGCATTGTTTTAGTAGAGATGGAGTTTCACCATGTTGGCCAGGATGGTCTCATTCTCTTGACCTCGTGATCCGCCCACCTCGGCCTCCCAAAGTGTTGGAATTACAGGTGTGAGCCACCGTGCCTGGCCTAATTCTTATTTTAAATTCAAAAATCCAAAATATTTTGCTTTTTGTTTTATAAATCATGCAGTGTTCTTCTAGAAAAATTAGGATCTGCAAAAATAATTTTTTACAAAATTGTCTGCCAGTCTTATTTCTTAGAGGAAGGTATTCACGATAAGGTTTTTGGTATGTTTCTCTCTAGACCATTTCCTATGCAAATCATAATAAGGTTATCACTAGTTTGCCTTAATTTCAATGAACTGATCTGAGAATCACCTCCTGGACTCAAGTGAGAAGAGAAGGAAGGGGGCAACGGTGAGGTACCTGCCTGGTGGTGGAGCTGGAACCTCTGGGAGAGGAGGGTGGAGTTTGTGACTCTGAGAGTTCCTGTGCCAGCTGTGGGCTTGTGGGTGGGAGAGGAATTGGATAGAGCCCTGGAGTCAAGAGGTGCTTGCAAAGCTGCCCTAAAGGCAGTGACCTCAGAAGCTCTAATCTGCCTGTGACTGTGTTACCCTCTCTATCATTCTTGTTAGATGGGATAAGACTAATATCAGTTCAGAAATCATCCCAATGATCAAAATATGTGAAGGGTTGTCATGGGGGAGAAGGATTATTCTCTCAGTCATCACCAGGAGAAGTGGGAGGCTCTTTCAGGGGAGGGAAGGGAGAGGGAAGGATGCTGGCTGGGGCAGATTTTAACTCAGGGCCAGAAAGAGTCCTTGCAATCAGAATGAACTGATGATGGAAGGACTGTGGGTGGAAGTGGATGGAGCCCCTGGCCTGAGACTTGTTCTTCCTGAGAATGAGTTGCAGATGGACATCATGCCAGCAAATGTGGCTGCAGGTGTGCTCTGTATGGCCAACACAGTGTGACATTTAAATCTGGAAATTTCACCTAAAATCCAGATGTCTGGTGTCTCTGGACGATCAGGACCTCTGGAAACCCAACTGTCATCTTTCCATGAGGCAACACACCATGGGGGTTGAGCCATGGCCGCCCTATAGATGAGGCACGTGCGCTCCAATTTGCTGCCCCCACCATTTGCTCTTATTTCTGTGACGCTGGCACTGAGTGACAGGTGCCAGTGATCATTTCCTGTGTGTTTTTATTTTCCTACATTCAGCCTCCTTCATGTATCCATGTCGATAAGTAGCATAATGTGGTATTTAAGAGAATGGATTCTAGATCCAGTTTGCCTGGGTTCACAGGCTGTCTCTGTCCCTTACAGGCTGTGTGACATTGGGCTAGTTAGTTAATCTCTCTGCACATTGTATTTCTTCAACTTTAAAATTCATAAAATAAGCTTGCCAGGAGGAGGAGTTGATGTGTTAATACAGGTAAGGTGCACAGAACAGTGGTAGTCAGTTACCATGAACAAAATGTTTTTTTTGTTTGTTTTGTTTTGTTTTTTCCCCAAGATGGAGTCTTGCTCTGTTGCCCAGGCTGGAGTGTAGTGGCACAAACTCGGCTCACTGCAACCTCTGCCTACTGGGTTCAAGCAATTCTCCTGCTTCAACCTCCTGAGTAGCTGGGATTACAGGTGCGTGCCAAGACATCAGGCTAATTTTTGTAATTTTAGCAGAGACGGGGGTTTCACCATGTTGGCTAAGCTAGTCTCAAACTCCTAACCTCTTGATCTGCCTGTCTCGGCCTCCCAAAGTGCTGGGATTACAGGCGTGAGCCACCATGCCCAACCCAACAAAGGTTTCAATTGTCACTACTAGTGATAGCTATTACTACTGCTATCCACTATGTATAATAGATTGCATTATATCCCTTCTGTGTGAATGTTTGAGTTACTGACTACTGATTTAGTGTCTTTTAGTGTTTCTCTTTTGCTCTCATACTGTGGGCCCAGTGTTTTTGGAGCAAAACATGGGGCAGTTTCCTGGCTGGAATAGACATTTTATTCCTTGAGACAGGCAGTTTTCTCAGATCCTGGCCACGCTGAGGATTTCAGCTTGACTGATTCAAGAATAGTGCTATCCAGCGCGGCTGGTGAGGGTCCTAGCAATCCACTTGTACAGAGCTCATAGGGGTGGAGGCACAGTCTGAAGTGTGTGTATAAAAGTTCTTTCTTTGCAAAACAGTCAGTGAACATCACAGCATTGTGGTTAACTGGGCTGTAGACTTTTACTCAATTCTAGCTGCTCTTTGTCTGAGATATGGCCTGGGACCACTCTCTTAGCATCTCTGACAGTCAGTTTTTTCATGAGTAAAATGAAGGCACTGGTACCTTGTGGGCTCAAGTCAGTGTTGAAAAAGGTGCATGCATGTAGGAGGCTGGCACACTGCAGATGTGGCAGTTTTGTGCCTCTTTTCCTGTTTCCTAAGGGAAAATGAAGGGCCGCCCATGGCATGAACCTGGACTCGACTTTGTAATCTTCTGATAAGGAGCAGATGGTCCCCATTTCAGATCATCCAGGAGTCTGGGAAGATGAGCTGGTTATTCAGTGTGAGCTCTGTTATGGTCATGTGCCGTGAGCTCAGACAGCAGTTTGGGGCTTTCCCAGGTACAAAGCTTTGTCTCTAACCCTGGCCCCAAACACGAATGCTGCTCCTAGTGCCTAGAGCAGTGGCTGGCACAGTCAGTAATTGTGGACTAAATGAATGCATGGAGAAATAAATAGATAGTACCGTTAGTGTCAGCAGTAGACAGGACCAAACACGCTAATTCTAAATGTGAGCACAACTCCCTTCTCCAGCCATTTATACAGCAGGTGCAAATGCAAGGACAGGCCAAGAAATGGCCTTTGGAATCTAAAGCGATGAATTCTGCAGTTTGCACTCTGTGTGAATTGCATGGGCCGCATTACCTGTCCAAGCCTCACTTTCTGTTTTGCAAGATGGAAATGGGACAACCAAACTATTGTGGGGATTAAACATGATTTTAGGACAAGACCTTGAACATAATAAGTGCTCAATAAATATTGGTTTCCTTTGCCCCTCCATTGTTTTAAAGTGAAAGGAGAGTTGTGGCCTATGAATAATCATTTTTATACATGAATTAGTAAAGAACTCATGGTTAAGTATATCCCTGTCATAATCCTCACAAACTTATTTCATTCAATCATTCACTCATTCATCCATTTTTTTCTCTCTCTTTTTTTTCAGGGTCTAGCTCTGTTGCCCAGGCTGGTATGCAGTGATGTGATTATAACTCACTGTAGCCTCAACCCCCTGGGCTCTGGCAATCCCCTCATCTTAACATCCTAGTTGCTAGGGCTATGGGAACATGCCACCATGCCTGGCTAAGTTTTTAATTTAAAAAAATTTTTGGTAGAGATGGAGACTTGCTTGTTGTCTAGGTTGGTCTCGAACTCCTGGCCTCAAGTGATCTTCCTGCCTTCACCCATTTTTTTCTTTCATTTATTCACTCATTCATCCCTTTCACAGGGTCACCTTTTATATGACACCTTTTTTACAAGCATCCTTTCTTTCTTTATTTGAGATGGAGTCTCACTCTGTCGCTCAGACTGGAGTGCAATGGCATGATCTTGGCTCACTGTAACCTCCGCCTCCAGTGATTCTCCTGTCTCAGCCTCCCGAGTAGCTGGGATTACAGGTGTGCGCCACCGTGCCTGGCTAATTTTTGTATTTTTAGTAGAGACAGGGTTTCACCATGTTGGCCAGGCTGGTCTTGAACTCCTGACCTCAAGTGATTCGCCCACCTCGGTCTCCCAGAGTGCTGGGATTACAGGTGTGAGCCACTGCGCCCGGCCACAAGCATCCTTTCTATGACAAACAATCCCTCTTCGAGGTGCTGGGGATATGAAAATAAATAATACTGACATCTGTTACTTGAGGACTTTACATTCTTTTGAGCCATAAAGAAAACAGTCGCCTGCAACATAACTTGATAAGGTGATGTATCTGATGGAAGCCTGCTTCAGCCTTGCAGCTGGCGCATAATTGCATCATTTCTCAACTCATGCAATCTTTTTTTCACTCACTGTTTATCCTCCTCCCACCCAAACATCACCTTCAGCAAGACAACAGACATTCTTGCAGAGGCTACTTTTTAGTAAAGTGCTCTGTCTGGGGCTGATGGTTCAACTGGTGAGATTAATAGTGAGCTCACCATGTTTCTTGGCTCCCTCAGGGCTCAGCAATAGACCCTTTCAGTGAGGGAAGAGAGAAAACTAACTATTCATTCACCAACCTTTCCATCCATCCTTTGTTATTATTGTAGCATTAATAGTCAAGAGTACAGATTCTGGGCTGGGCGTGGTGGCTCACGCCTGTAATCCCAGAACTTTGAGAGGTCGAGGCGGGCTAATCACGAGGTGAGGAGTTCAAGACCAGCCTGGCCAACATGGTGAAACCCTGTCTCTACTAAAAATACAAAAAATTAGCTGGGTGTAGTGGCGGGCCAGTGGGCCTGTAATCCCAGCTACTCGGGAGGCTGAGGTGTTAGAATTGCTTGAACCTGGGAGGCAGAGGTTGCAGTGAGCCAAGATTGTGCCACTGGACTCCAGCCTGGGCTACAGAGTGAGACTCCATCTCAAAAAAGAAAGAAAAAAAAGAGAGTCGAGATTCTGGACCTGGACTGCTGGGGTTCAAATCCTGGCTCTGCCACTTACTAGCTACAGGACTTTCATGAAATTCCTGAGCTGGGCCTTGGTTTCCTAGTCTACAAAATGGGGTGGTAAGAGTGGTTGTATTAGCTATTGTTGCTCTGTAACAGGTGGCTTTATTAGTTAACTATTGTTTTGTAACAGATGGTTGTAGTAGCTATTATTGCTGTTTAACAGGTGGCTGTATTAGCTAGCTATTGCTCTAACAGGTGGTTGTATGGGCTAGCTATTGCTGCATAACAGGTGGTTGTATTACACAGCTACTGCTGTGTAACAAATTACCCCAAAACTTGGTGGGTTGAAAGAACAACATTTATCATCACACAGTTTCTGTGGGTCAGGAAGCCAGGCACTACTTGTAGGCCTCTCTTAAGGCTGCATTCAAGGTGCTAACCAGTGCAGTTATTTTAGAGCTTGAAGCAGAGCAGCTTCCAAGCTCACTCAAGAGGGTGTTGTCAAGATTCCCTTCCTTGTGGTTTGTTGGACTAAGGGTCTCAGTTACTCCCAGGCTGTTGGCTGAAGACTTTACCTGGTGTCTTTCCACATGAATAGCTGCATAGGGCAGCTCCTAACATGTCAGCTTGATTCATCAGAGCAAGCAAGTGAGAGGATGAGAGAGAGCACCAGAAAGACAGAAGGCCCAGGCTTTTGTAACCTAATCTCGGGGATGACATCCCATCATTTTTGCATATTCTATTTATTAGAAGGAAGTCTTTAGGTCCAGCCCACACTCAACAAGAGGGGATTATGCAGGGTGTGAATGCGAAGAGGGAGGGGGATCCTTAGGAGCCATCAGTGCTGCCAGCCACAGTGGCTGTGAGGATCAAATGAGTTCTGTATGGAATGCATTTAGAAGAGTGTCAGGAACATAGTTTGCACTCAATAACTCTATTAGCTATTATTATTACTACTACTCTGATTATTATTTATGCCATTTTTCCCAGCAAATATTTATTGAGTTTCCTACTAGATCAAATACACCCTTCTCATTGCTGTTGGGGGTTATTAGAGGAATGACTGGGAACAGGTGAATTATAAATGGGTTCTTCCTCAAAGAGCTCCCTATGCACTGGGGGATGGATGTTTGTTTAAAAAACAGAGACCACAGTGTTGGAAATGATTGTTGTGCTGTCGGGAGAGGGCAGAGATGCAGAGCTCTAAGGTCCTGGATGTGCACAGGGATTAGCAATTGTTCAATTGGGCTGGAAGGCAGGACACTTGAAGGTTGGAAAATTAGGTTAGTGCCAGATTGTGACAGGAGTTTGGAGTTCATCTCCTATGAAGTGGGAAGCCAGGAAGGATTTTTATGATGAGAAATGCTGTAGGCATAGATGTATGACATAGAAGAAAGGGGACAAGATGGGAGGCTCTAAAGCCACATGTTAAAGCTCAGAAAAGAAGATATCTTTCCTGCTCATAACAATGTGGCAGAAGAAAATCCAGTGTGAGAAACCCAACCGTTTCTCCTTCAAGACCCTTCTCCAAGATGTGCCCATAAAGAGTTCACCATTCTTTTCTTCCCAGTCTGTTTCTTTGCCACTGGAAAATAATCACAAGAACTCAGAGCTAATGTTAATAAGCCCTATCCTAGCACTTAGTTCTGTGACCTTGGGCGTGTTGTTCAACCTTTTGCACCTCAATTTCCTCATCTGAGAACGAAATGATTTTTCTGACCTTGAATACTTTGACAATTACACACATGTGCCCACACCCCCACACAAATGCTGCTATTAATTCGGTACTTTTAAAGAACTTAACAGTTTTATGAGCTTTTCTTACCCCCATTGTATAGGTGAGGAAACTGAGACTCAGAAAGGTTATTTGACTTGCTAATAATTGGCAGAGCGCAACCCCAAGCTATTTGACTTTATAGTCCGTGTGCCTAAACACTCTGCTATAGTGTCCAATGTCTAAATACTTAATAAATGGCCCCTCTCCCTCTGCAAACAAGCTATCAGAGTAAAATAAGTGTCTGTATGTCTGCATGAGAATTATACATACAAGACACATGCTCGTAAGCAGGGGCAGGTCACACTTGGCCCAGCTTCCTGCCCAACTCTGACCAGAGATGAGGCTCTTACACGATTGAAAGAATTTCAGATTTATACATTATCCATAGTTCTTCATAATCTGCCAGCCTCTCTGAGAACTCACCTTTACATTTCTCTTAGCTGTATTTATCTAATACGCTTTTATCAGCTATCAAGCCATTTGTTACTCTTTTATCCAACACTAGATTTTGCAAATCATCAGAAAGCCCTCCATGGTCTCCAAGATCATTTGTCTCTGAAGCTATTTTTAACATCCCCTCTGTGACGTCTTAGATAGTATTATGGGACATGGAGGTGCTAAGCCGCTTAGCCATTTTTCAACACCACATCCTGGGAAGGCCTCTGTTTTGAAAATTGTGTTGAAATTGAGGCTTAAAAACTAAATGATGCAAATTCCCCCAAAGAGGTCCTTTAATCTGGATTTGAGGATGGTAAACATGTCCTGGTTGAGAAGCCAGCAAAGGAAGACACTAGATCCTTAAAGCTCATGACAACAAAGAAATTCTTCCCTTTAGAGGGTGCTTGAGTGCCTTTGAAGACAATATTCCAGAAGCATAGCATGGAATGTATCCTCCAAGGGTAGGAAATAACAGGAGTTATCTGTGAGACCAAGCATGATAAGCAATTTTAATTTTCTTTGTATATTTTTATTTTCTGAATTTTCTATAATGAACGTATTGTTTTTACAAGAATGCATATTTAGAAAAACATGTCATTTTAAGAAATGACACACTTCTGGTTCTTAAATAACTCATAATAGGAGAGCATTGACATATTCCAAATTACAGAATGACATGAAAGTGCCATAATATTTGGACTTAGTGTATGCAAGCCAGACACTTATTTTCTTTTGCTCTTCCAAAACTTTCTCTAATGCTGACTTCCCCATCTCAGTAAATAGCTAATTCAATCATCCAATTGCTCTGGTTAAATTCCTTGAAATCATCTTCCACTTCTGCTCTTACCATTTACATCCAGTAATACATCAGCAATCCTGATATTTTGAAAAATATCACCCTGGAACACTACAAAGCCATAAAAAAGAATGAAATATTATCCTATGCAGTGATATGGATGCAGCTGGAGGCCACGATCCCATGCAGATTAATGCAGAAACAGAAGATCAAATACAGCATGTTCTTACTTACAAGCAGGAGCTAAACATTGGGTATACATGGACACAAAGAAGGGAACAATGGACACTGGAGCCTATTAGAGGGGGAAGGGAGGGAGGGGGTTAAGGATGGAAAAATTACTTATTGGGTACCATACTGACTACCTAGGTAGCAGGATCACTCATACCCCAGACCTCAGTGTCACACAATATACCCATATATTCGGTATATTGGTAAGTTTGGGAAGAGCAAAAGAAAATAAGTGCCTGGCATGAATACATTAAGTCCAAACATTATGGCACTTTCATGTCATTCTGTAATTTGAAAAACCTGCACATTTATGCCACAAATCTAAAGGGAAGGTTGAAATAAAAAAAAGAGAAGAAAAATATCCAGATGACGTCTTTCCATCATAACCTCACTGGTCTGAGCCAGCATCATTTCTTGCCTAGAATATTGCAGTTGCCTCTTCATTGGTCATCTTGCCTCTCCTCCAGTTCACTCTTCTCATAGGAAGAGAAATCCTCTTAAAATGTTAAGTCCAAGCATGCCACTTCTCTGTCAAATCTCTTCAAGAGCTTCTCATCTCCCTCAGAATAAAATTCACACATTAAGTGTTCTTCAAAAGTGTCATTCTTGCAAATGGCTACAGTGGCTAAATTGCATGATACACCATAATTTATTTAATTATTTACCAATTGTTGGACCCCCCCGTTCCCATTTATTAATAGTATGCTGAGATGCACAGAAACATGGGTCCTTCTCTGCATCTCAGATGATTTATCTAAGATGGATCCTTAGAGGTACAATTAATGTTATTTTAGGAAGGAAATAAGTTGAATAATGTTGCCAGCTTAATTTCTTCAAAGTTTGTCCCAGTTCACAGTTCCACCAAATATTTCTGAGAGTATATGTAAAACTGTACCCTCAACAGCAATGAATTTTAAACATTTGTCCAGTATTAATTAGGTTAAAAACATGATCCCCTATATGACTTTTTAACTTGAATTTCTTTTATTACAAGTGTCTCATATTCCTTGCTTTAAAATTCTCATTGGTCATTCATGGATTGTTGGTTGTTATCTGCTCATATTTCTCCAGGGATGTCAGTTTATTTCTTTTCTTTTTTTGAGACAGGGTCTCACTCTGTCACCCAGACTGGAGTGTAGTGGTGCCATCATGGCTCACTGCAGCCTCAAATTCCAGGGCTCAAGCAACCTTGTCACCTCTGCTTCCCTAGTAGCTGGGACTACAGATGCATACCACCATGCCCATCTCAGTTTATTTCTTGACTGTCCCCATCATGGAATCTTCAGAAGATCTTTGATGCTTCCTGCAAACACATGTTTGTGGAAGGCGTGGTTGGTGCATGGCGGTGGGGGTTTTATTTAGGCATGCAATGTCTGGAATAGAGTGACAGCTTCTATCCACAGCTCTGCTGCATACCAGCTGGATAAAGTAGGCCACAGAGGGCACTGTCTAAAGTTTTGCTTCCATACCAGTAAAATGAGTCTGGGAACAGTACCTACTTATCTTCTGGAGTCAGAATTGGCAAAATCCTTTTGTAAATGACCAGAGATAATACATATTATTGGCTTTGACGGCCACACAGCTACCATTCTAACAACTCAACTCTGCCCCGGCAGTGCAAGAGGAGTGGTAGACGCATGTAAATGAGGGGGTGTGGCTGTGTTTCAAGAAAGTTTTCTCTGAAGTGTAAATTGCATGCAATTTTCACATGTCGCAAAATATTTGTGTTCTAAAAAATGTTTAAACTATTTAATAATGTAAAAACCACCCTAAGTTCACAGGTAGGATTTGGCCCATGGGCTAGTTTGTGGAACCCTCACCCAATGTCTTTCTTGGGTTGAAATGAGAAGATATTTGTAAGTACGTTGACTGTTACATGGCACAGACTAAGTGCTTAGCATATGTCATTATTGTTCTTATTATATTATTATAATTTTTAAATATATTACCAGAGTTGTCATTTTTAAAATGAGGACTAATTCTCGCTTTGCATGCTCGCTGGAGCATGACTTGAATGACGTAATTTGTGTGGACATCCTCGGTCCATCACAGGCATTTAATGCTTTTGCTTCCCTTGCCTTGTGTGAATGGGGATAATAGGCCTCATACCTCATTCTTCCCACCTTCATTCTCTGCTCCAATTGTACCCTTTTAGTTCTCTGAGCACATCATGCCCTCTTTTCCCTTTAAATTCTCATCACACCTATGTCTTAATTCTTTAAACATGTCCTGATCTGTTTCCTCTCAATACTGAAACAATGAATAATACAGACCCCTAGGACCTCAAAGGTCTGTACACATCTATCATTGTAATATACAATCCAGAGTTTCTTTTTAAACGGTTTCCCCCATAGAATCACATCCAAGTTTTCTGAACTTGCCCTTGAATGATTTTGAAAACCCCGTTCCCAAACATAACACTATTAACACTACAGCAAGTTGGTGGTTTCTTTGGAATTCAAATCCCCAGTCCCAAGATACTTGGCCTATAAAAGGAAAGTGGAAGGACATTGTTTATTCTTTAATTAAAGCCGTTGCAACCACAGCTGTTGACAGCCTGATTTAAACTCCTCTGTGGGGACGAAGTGGAACACTAAGCACTTCTGAGTGGGTGCCCTGCTGTGTCCAGTACTGTCAGGTACAGATTGCTGCCCCCTGCCTAGAGCCCTCAGCTGGAGATCTTTCTTGGAGATGGGCAAGTTGTAATGGAAAAAAAAAATCAAGGCTTTTGGAGAGAGGCTGACCCAAGTGTGCAATTGGCCCTAACCTCAAGCAAGTACCGTCACATTTTTGAATCTCTATTTCTTCATCTGCAAAATGGAGATAAAAATGTCTACCATGCAGGAACGTGGTAGAGGAGAACAATGCTACCTTCAACGTTTTTGACATAAAATAGATCCTAAGCCTGGTAGCTACTAACTGTACTGTTTCAGCCAAAGATGGTTTTGCATTAAAGATGGGAGTGTGGGTTGCCATATAATATGCAATGTCCTAGAACAGTGATACATGGTTCTCCCAGTCTCAGAAATCCCAACCATTAGAAGAAAGAATGGTGTTATTTTCTAGAGCAAGGGCCAGCAAACTTACTTTCTGTAAAGGATCCAAGAGTAAACATTTTAGTCTTGGCAGGCCCTACAGTCTCTGTTGTAACTACTCAGCTCTGTCCTTGAAGTGGAAAATAGCCATAGACAATACCAAATGTGCATGTCTGTGTTACAATAAAACTGTATGACAAAGACAGATGGTGACTGGATTTGGCCAGGGGCCATAGCTCACCAACCTCTGGTCTAGACCATGTGGCATGTGGAAGAGTAACCAAAGTCCGGAAGCCAGTGTGAATAGAACAGTGTCGACATCTCCTGTGCTTTGTTGGTCAAGTAGGTGTTCTGGAGCAAGTCAAACCTCAATTTTCTCATCTGAAAATGAGCATAAAAGTTACTGTCTTCTTTATGAATACTCAGCCAAAATTCGGATTGACACAGCCACCAAGTCACAGCATTCTTTTTATGGCTTGCATGGCTGACTTCCTATCGATCAGAAACAAAAAATGCAGAGAAAGGCAGAAAAACCATAGCAAGGCTCAGGCAAGGTGAGGAGGAAGCCCTGAATGAGAGGAGCTATGACCTGAAGACATAACTAGCCACGGGGACAGTGATGATGTGGGAGCTACAACTTGACCAAATGCCATCTTTGACTTGTTCTTTCTCTTTTTGTTTTTTATTTTTTGAGATGAGTTTCTCTCTGTAACCTCCGCCTCCCAGGTTCAAGTGATTCTCCTGCCTCAGCTTCCCGAGTAGCTGGGATTACAGGCATGCACCACCATGCCCAGCTAATTTTGTATTTTCAGTAGAGATGGGGTTTCTCCGTTTTGGTCAGGCTGGTCTCAAACTCCCGACCTCAGGTGATCCGCCTGCCTCGGCCTCCCAAGTGCTGTGATTACAGACATGAGCCACTGCGTCCGGCTGACTTGTTCTCTCTCTTAAGCTCTTGATCTTGCTTCTAGCTTTGCACTGGATGTCTCTTCTTGGATATTCTATAACAGGGGTCTCCAACCCTCAGGCCATGAACCCAACCCAGTACCATTCCATGGCCTGTTAGGAGCCAGGCCACACCACAGGAGGTGAGTGGCTGGTGAGCAAGTGATGCTTCATTTGTATTTACAGCCACCCTCTATTGTTCACATTACCACCTGAGCTCTGCCTCCTGTCAGATCAGCAGAGGCATTAGATTCTCACAGAAGCGTGAACACTATTGTGAACTTTGCATGCAAGGGATCTAGGTTACAGGCTCCTTATGAGAATCAAATGCCCCATGATCTGTCACTGTCTCCTATCATCCCCAGATGGGACTGCCTAGTTGCAGGAAAACAAACTCAGGGCTCCCACTGATTCTACATTACAGTGAGTTGTATAATTATTTCATTATATATTACAATGTAGTGCTAATAGAAATAAAGTGTACAATCAGTGTAATGCGCTTGAATCATCCCGAAACCATTCCTCAACATCAAAAAAATTGTCTTCTACAAAACAAGTCTCTGGTGCCAAAAAGTTTGGGAACTGCTGTCCTGTTAGACTCTTAAACTGACCTCGGCACTTCTCCTCCCCTTGCCTAGAAGTGGCTGCTTCTCTTCCTCAGTGAATGGTAATGCCACCTACCCTGCTATGCGAATCATAAACCTAATGTCACCCTTGACCCCTCACCCTTTGTCCATGCCTCTCTCTCAACTCTGCTACCTCCATTCCATTTCCATTGCAACCACTTCGGATCCTATCACCTCTCCTTCGGATCATCCGACTACCTCCGTCCTGGTCTTCCTGCCTCTAATCATGTCCTCCTCCAATCTGTTCTTCGCACAGCAAGTGTGGCCATGTTTCTAAAACAAATTTGTGACCTGGAGCTCCTAGCTTAAGACTCTCCAATGGCTCTCGGTTGTCTCCAGGATGAAGTCTGAACTTCCTAGGAGTGACTTTCCAGGCCCTGTGTCCAGCTTCATCTGGGTCATTCCTAACGTGTACTGTGAATAATAGTTTCCTAATCACAACGTGCTCTCAGCCCTCTTCCTGGGACACACCTTTTCCCTATCGTTCCCTGCTTCTCCTGGATAATGTTTCCTTATCCTTCAGAACTCACTGTGGATGTCATTTCAGCTGGGAAACTTTCTCTCATACTCTTTTTCCCTGTAAGGCAGGGTCAAGTTTTCCTCTTTTTGATCTCTTGACACCCTGTACTCCCTGACCACAACGTTTATCACCATGTATCCAGTTCCGCAAAGCCAGCTATGGCTGTATTCTCCATATGCTTGGCATGGTGACCATCTCCTGTGGTTCCTGGAAACCGAAATTTAGTAGAATGGACAGAACAAGCCAGGAAGGTTATGACAAAGGCTTCTTGTTCTCTGCCATCCCATGGTATCTCTCTACTTTTGCACTTGCCCATGTAGCAAAACTCCTACTGCCTTAAAATGCACCCAGATTTGTTTTAATCAGGTATGATAAAACACAGACAAGGAAATGACTGTCATGAAGGCAAATGCTTACACTCACAGATCCCTAGACACAGGAAGCACACCACGCCACTCAGGCCATATGGGGAAGAACCAGGGTCAGGCAGGAGGTGGACAGAGCAAGAGGAAAACATGGGTGAGTGCCTTTATTGTGGTTTTCATGGGAAGGAATGGGCGAGGCAATGCAGGCAGCTCAGCAAGTTTAGGATTGGCTAATTTAAATACTTTCAGCAGGCTCTGGGCCATAAGGTTTATTCCTAGTTATCTGGTATCTGGCTCTAGGATGATTAGGGTAGAGGAATAGTGGCTTGGCATGTGAGGGTTCCATAAAGAAGGTAGTTTAGAGGCTGGGCATGGTGCCTGAGGCCTGTAATTCTAGCACTTTGGGAGGCTGAGACAGGCAGATCACTTGAGGTCAGGAGTTTGAGACCAGCCTGGCCAACATGGTGAAACCCCATCTCTACAAAAATACAAAAGTTAGCCAGGCATGGTGGCGCTTGCCTGTAATCTCACAGGAAATCTCTTGAACCCAGGAGGCGGAGGTTGCAGTGAGCTGAGATCGCGCCATTGCACTCCAGCCTGGGGGACAAGAGCAAAACTCCGTCTAAAAAAAAAAAAAAAAAAAAAAAGAAGAAGGTAGTAGTTCAGGGATTTGGGCTCGGGCTTGGTTGGTTTCCATATGAAAGGTGCGAGTTATTTGCTATCTTTAGGAATTAGCTTACTCTTGGAAAGGCAAGGCCCCAAGATGACAAAGCATCAAAATAGAAAGACACGCTTAATACACCTGCCCTCATTTCACACCTGAGCTCAGATCGCTTCCTTGGGCTAGATTATTAATCACACCTGGAACACTATACCTTTTCATCATACTGCTGATGTAATGGTGGAGTTCTTAGAATACACATTTGTATCCCACAAACCTTTGGACTATGTAAGCCCAAGTGGACAGAGACGTGAGTATTTCTCTTCATTGTATTCCCAGCCTAGCACATGACAGGCACTCAATAAAGACTTGTTAAATGAACTGCTTGATCTTGGAGACTCAATCTCTTATTGGCAGAATGGGGATAACAAGAATACCACATTTCAGATCACAAATGGAACATACTCTGCATGGCTGTAACATGAAGTTGGTGCTCAACAAATGGCTCCTGGCCTCATGAAACCTCCTTAACAGCTGTAGTCACTTTCCACAGGGAATCTAGGAGATTGTGCATGCGTGTGCAGCAGCATGTGTGTGTATGTTCACATACTGACACACATACACATATGCACAGGGTTTCTGTCCATGTGCCCAGTGGCCTTCATTTACACCAACAGGTTCCACCTTTGGGAAAGCTTCTCCAGGAGAATAGAGAGCATCCAGCTTGGCCTCGGATGCACCCCTGGCTGCTGGAGGACGGTGAGAGAGACGAATTGCTGGTTCCATCTTCATTGTGTTCTCTGCCCTTCACTCACCCAGCTGGGTTTTGAATTCTTTGACGTTCTAATAGTTCCTCTTTGACAAATAGCCATCCCCGTGCCTTCCAAAAGCCCCAGGAAGAAAGTTGGACCATGTTTGTTAAAACGCCTTGAATCAGAGCACCATCTGGCAACCTGTGTAGGATCATCCCGACTCTTTCGCCTCAATCTCTCTTCCTTTGTCACAAGCAGGTGTCTGGATTTACTTTCTGGGGCCAAATGCCTCCCCAGCCACAGCTCTCTTAATAAAATAGAACAGACCATGGTGCTTCCCTGTTTAAAAGCTTCAATGTTGTCAGGCACAGTGGCTCAGGCTGTAATGCCAACACTTTGGAAGGTTGAGACAAGGACATCACTTGAGGCCTGGAGTTTGAGACCAGCCTCGTCAACATAGTGAGACCACATCTCTACGAAATTTTTTTTTAAACCAGTAGGGTATGGTGATGTGTGCCTGTAGTCCTAGCTACTTGGGAAGCTGAGGCAGGAGGATCACTTGAGGCCAGGACTTCAAGGCTTCCGTGAGCCAAGATCACACCACTGCACTCCAGCCAGGGCCACAGAGCGAGATCCTGTTTCAAACAACAAGAAGAAAAAAATCTCTTCAACTCTTCTTTAAAAACCTGTGTCTCCAGGCTAAAGTCCTAGTCCGCAGTCTGAAACAACCTCTTACTTATTTAGCAAATATTTATTGAACACTAGCTGGGTGGCAGGCACTGTTCTGTGCACTGAGGGTATAAGAGTGAAGAAAACAGGTAGCATCCCTACCCTCATGGAGCTTACATTCCTGTGGAGGGAGATACGTGATGTCCAATAAATAAGTAAATATTTACTGTGTGTATGGTGTTAAGTGCTAGGAGGAGAATGAGTGGAATGAAGGGAGAGTGATGGGGTAGGGAATGAGGTTGCTTTCAGATCCCTCTGCTATAGAAGCCCAGCCTTTTTCTTCAGGCTCACTTTCCACCCCAACCCACTTCTACTCCAGATCTAGCAACTTTTTCACTCTTGCCTAAGTGTGTCCAGGTCCCAGATTGAGGTAGAAGGGCCCCCCTTGCTGAATATGACCTTAGGCTTAATCTCAGCTATAAAATGAAAATAATAACACCTACATCTCAGGATTTTTGTGTGGACATCAAATGGGATGACTTGCATACGACCCTTAGGGCAAGGCTTGCCCTGTGGTTTGCACACAGTATTCATGTTCCCTGTGCCTGGGATCCTCTTCTCTCCTGTTCTGCTTCCTTTTGCAGCAACCCCATCTTCCTTGGGTAATCATTCTCTCCTGTGAAGCTTCTAAACATCCTTTTACTATTTTCCTGGCCACACTTACCTCTGTGTGTCATCATTCATGGTGGATGCTTGAGTCCCTGGAGGCCAGATTCAACTGTGTCTTACTCAGCTGTGATTCCCCAGCCCATGGCAGATTCTAATCCATACATAGTCTTGGCTCTGTCTAAGTGAGTTGAATGAATGAATGAAAGTGTGAAGTGTGTGTTATGAAATGTACATCATTCACCAGCCTGTGAGTCAGGTTCCTGAAAATCCAGAACCATGGACTCACACAGATAGTAATTTCAGGGTTAGTGGTTTATTAAAGGACAGCGTGGGGCTGTGGGGGTTGCATGGCAGCTTCTTTTACCTTTTCTTGTGTCTGTGTGTGTGTGTATCTATTTCAGTTTATTTTTATTTTTATTTCTTTAAATTGACTAATGATAATTGTACAGATTCATGAGGCAGTGATGTTTTGATACATACAATGTACCAGATCAGGGTAATTTGCATATCCGTCATCTCCAACATGTGTCATTTCTTCCTGTGGGGAATGTTCAGGGTCCTCCTTGTAGCTATTTGAAATGATGTACTTACTATTGTTAACTATAGTCATCCTGCAGTGCTATAGAGCACTAGAACTTTTTCCTCCTATCTCACTCTAATTTTGTATCTTTTAACACAGTGGTCCCCAACCTTTTTGGAACCTGGGTCTGGTAGAAGACAATTTTTCCATGGCCAGGGATGGGGGACGGTTTGGGGATGAAACTGTTCTACCTCAGATCATCAGGCATTAGATTCTCATAAGGAGCAGGCAACCTAGATCCCTCTCATGCGCAGTTCACAACAGGGTCCATGCTCCTATGAGAATCTAATGCCACTGCTGATCTAACAGGAGGTGGAGCTCAGGGGGTAATGCCCACTTGTCTGCAGCTCACCTCCTGCTGTGTGACCAGGTTTCTAATAGGCCACTGGCAGGTACCAGCCTATGGCCTGGGGGTTTGGCACCCCTGCTTTAAGAAATCTCTCCCTAACTCTCCTTCCTCCTTGCCCTTCCATCCTCTAATATCCTCTGTCCTACTTTTTACTTCTAGGAGATCACCTATTTTTAGCTTTCTTGTATAAGTGAAAACATGCAGGAACTTTCTGTTCCTGGTTTATTTCACTAAACATAATGCCCTCCAGTTCCATCCACATTACCATGAATGACAGGACTTCATACTTTTTTACGGCTGCATAGTATTCCATTGTGTATATACACCACATTTTCTTGACCCATTCATCTATTCTCTTATCTTTAGTCCTGCAGTGATTCTTGATCCAAGGGAGACATGCAACATGTTTCATAGAGAACTGTAGCAGCAGCTCGGATCCTTCCAAGATGGCAAGGTGTGGCAGGCAAACTCCTCTAACCTCTTGGCCCGGTCCCTGGAGAGAGAAATTCTGATCCTCAGGCTTGGTGGTCTTAGCACCATGTAGGCCATCTTATGGTAGAAGTAGAACATAGTTATCGAGAGTGCTGGCTTTGAAATTAGCCTACTGAGTTTACATTTCCAGTTCACCAATTACTAATTTTACAACACTGGACAAGTTACTTGAATGTTCTCTGCATCTGTTTCCTTATTTAAGTAGGATGGTATCTCTGGCTTACCTTACAGGGTTGCATTGGGAACTGTATGACACCTGACACATGAAAATACCCAGTTCAGTGCCTGGCATTGGAGAGTTGTTCAATGCAGGTGAATTGAGACAATGTGAAAGATGAGTTTCAGAGAAGCTAGGAGATGGTCAGTAGTTGTGGAAGGCTGGGAGAATGAGAGGCAGTTTGGGCATTTAGGTGGTTGCTTGCAGTTCTGTAGAGAGTGAGTCCAGTGACGTGGTAGGGTACAAAAAATATCCCAGAGATGCAAAGCAGCTTGCTTGAGATCACAAACTTGGTAATGGTGGAAGACGGAGCTTGGGTGGAAAGAGGGTTCTCTTAACATTAAGTGCATTTTCACCCTTAAGCTTCCATAATACAACACAGCTGTTGACTGTTTCCCTTCCTACTCTCTGGCTATTCTTTGTGTCCACTTATTTCTCCTCCCCCACTTTAAAAAATTTATTGCTTATTTTACTTATTTTATTACTTATTTTTTATTTTTATCATTATTTTTCAAATTTTATTTCTGTTTATTTATTTATTTTTAGAGACAGGGTCTTGCGCTGTTGCCCAAGGTGGAGTGCAGTGGTGTGATAATGGTTCACTGCAGCCTCGACCGCTGGGCTCAAGTGATCCTCCCACCTCTGCCTCTCAATTACCTGGGACTACAGGTGCACGTCAGCATGCCAGGCAATTTTTAAATATTTTGTAGAAATGGGGTCTCACGATGTTGCCCATGCTGGTCTCAAACTCCTGTCCTCATGGTATCTTCCTGCCTTGGCCTCCCGAAGTTCTGGGATTACAGGCACGGCCCACCATACCTGGCCCTTCCTTTCCCCTTAAAGCCTACATTAATTAAAGCCCAGTTCTTGGCTTTCATTCTTTTCTTTCTTTTTCATAAATTCTATGCATCCTCTTGGTTTTACTCTCTGCTCTGACCACACTATTTAAAATTGCCAGCATCCTCTATCACCCAATCTCCTTCTAATTTATTTTTCTCATTAATAATTATCTCTACCTAACAAAATGTACAGTATACTTATTCATTCTCTACCTTCTCCTACTAGAATGTGAGTTCCAGGAGAGCAGATTGCTTCTGTTTTTATTACTGCCATATCCCCAGAATCAAGCATGGAAACTGGCCTTATGGATGGATGAATCAATGAGCTTAATATTTGCAACACTTCTATTAGGTTGGCTTTATTGTTACCCCCACTTTATCGGTGATAAGACTGAGAATCAGGGGAGTGTTTTATTTTCATTAGAGGTTTTAGTTAATTTGCCCTCAATATCACAAAACAGGGAAGGCCTGAAGCGTGACCTAAGCCCAAATTCTCTTGTGTCCAGTCCTCTGCTAGCTAAGCAGCTACATCCAGGGGAAACAAGTCAATTCAGTGGCAGCCCTGGTTGAGGTCGCACTGCTGTTTATGCTCACAGTGTCCATAAAAATGTTATTTTAGTCGTGACACTGATGCTTACAAATAAAATTTAGTCCTCATTCAAAAGCACATTAGCCGAGGCCATTTGGCATTCTGTTACAGCGTTAATTTTTATGGAGAAGAATTCACTGGCAAGGAGCTCCTTCTCCACCTTCAAACAGACCAAGATTCTCAAAGGGAGGCCTGGTGGCCCTTGACTCTGCTCATAAGATGTTCCAGCCTGTGGCTGTAGCTTTTCTTATGGGACCTAGGATGTAATTTTCAGATGGCAGTTTGTTTTGCCACTGCGCTACATCTCAGGCTTGGCAATTACATTTCATTAACAGGGAAACATAAGCCATAAATCATTGATCAGAAACAGGTTGTTAATCGGTCTGGTTAAAGTGTCTGCTGGCTGGCAGGGCATGGACTTCACATTGATGGATGTCTGGGCCCACAACTTGCCCAGGTAGCCCATTAAAGCAATACTGCTGACCAGGTGCTGTGGCTTACGCCTGTAATCCCAGCACTTTAGGAGGCTGAGGCGGGTGGATCACCTGAGGTCGGGAGTTCGAGACCAGCCTGACCAACATGGAGAAACCCCGTCTCTACTAAAAATACAAAATTAGCTGGGCATAGTGGCACATGCCTGTAATCCCAGCTACTTGGGAAGCTGAGGCAGGAGAATCGCTTGAACCGGGAGGCGGAGGTTGCAGTGAGCTGAGATCATGCCTTTGCAGTCCAGCCTGGGCAACAAGAGCAAAACTCCAACTCAAAAAAAAAAAGCAATACTTCTAATAATTTTTACTATTTATGGAGTTAGTTTTCTTTGTGCCTGTAAGTACTTTATCCTCACAGCAACCCTAAAAGGGACTGTTCCCATATTACAGATGAGAAAATTGAATTCCAAAACGGATAAATGGCTGGCTGAAGTTTGCATAATTTGAACATGGCAGAGATGGGCTCCAAACTCAAGGATATGGACTCTGAAGCTGGCGCTCTTTGCTGGCCACATGTGTTCCTCTTTTTTGAACTTCACCCTTGGGAGTCAAAGGAGACAGTGCTCAGAGCCAGTGGCCAAGTGTCTGACGTGGCCACCAGTGTTCCCATGGCAGTGTCATTCTGCGGAGTCCTACCTGGCCCTTGAGGAGGTTTTGGGAGAAACAGAATCTGCAAGATTGATTGATTGATTGATTGATTGATTTTTTTTTTTTGAGGCAGAGTCTCGCTCTGCCCCCATGGACTAGAGTGCAGTGACACAATCCCGGCTCACTGAAACTTCTGTCTCCCGGGTTCAAGAGATTCTTCTGCATCAGCCTCCCGAGTAGCTGGGACTACAGGCATGCGCCACCACACCCAGCCAATTTTTGCATTTTTAGTAGAGACGGGGTTTCACCATATTGGCCAGGCTGGTCTCGAACTCCTGACCTCGTGATCCACCCGCCTCAGCCTCCCAAAGTGCTGGGATTACAGGCGTGAGCCACCACGCCTGGCCAAGATTGAATTTTAACCTGTGTCTCCAGACATCTGAAGTTGACCAGCGTGACCAGGCTGCTGGCTAATTCATCTGACTTCGTCTGCACGCCTGTCTTCCGTGAGCAGAGAGGTGGCAGCTGGGCCCGCTCACATCCTATTAACCTTGTCTGTTGGAATGACACCTGGCTGTGCAGAAGCCTTGCTTCCTGTAATTAGGAATGTAAACATCTCCGGCTTCCTCCCATCGGTGCTGGCTCAGTGTCTGCCTCCAGATCCCACCTCCTCCTAGGCTGTACCTCCTGAAACAGATGCCCAAGCTGAGGCCAGGTGGGACTGTGGATGCTTTTTGGTCCTAGGCAGATCCCTTATTCTGAGCCAGAGGCTTTCTACTGCATAGACTCATTTAAATTCACGGTGACCTCACCTGGGCTGTGTATTCCTATCTTCTGGGTGAAAACACAGGCCTTTGGAGAGATTGAACACATGATCTAAGGTGACACAGCTAAGTTATCTCTAGGATAGTTTTTATTTTGTTTTTGTTGTTAAAAGTAGGAACAGAACACCAAATACCACATGTTCTCTCTTATGAGTGGGAGCTAAATGATGAGAACACATGGACATAGAGGGGAACAACACACACTGGGGTCCATCGGAGAGTGGAGGGTGGAGGGAGGGAGAGAATCTGGAAAAATAACAATGGGTACTAGGCTTAATACCTGAGTGATGAAATAATCTGTACATCAAACCCTCATGACACAAGTTTACCTATGTAACAAACCTGCACATGTACCCCTGAACTTAATAAAAGTAAAAAAAAAAAACTCAAAAAAATTTTAAAATTAAAAGTTAAAATTTTTAAAAAGTGTTAAAAACCTCAGACAAGTTAAATTTCACAGAGTTCAATTGAGCAAAGAACAATTTGCAAATCAGGCAGCTCCCAGAATAAAAGCTCCACTGCTGTGGTGTGGTTGAAGATTTGTGGACAGAGAAAGGAAAGTCACAGACAGAAAACGGAAGCAAGGTACAGAAACAGCCGGAATGGTTACAGCTCAGTGTTTGGCTTATTTGAACCTGGCTTGAACAGTGGGCCGCCTTTGATTTGCCAAAACTCTATGATTGGCATAAGAGTAGGTTACAGTCTGTTTACACCTCCAGTTAAGTTGCAGTTCACTGTGTATGGAGAAACCTTTAAAATACATAAAGAGGCAGCTTTAGGCTAAACTTAATGTAACAAAAGTAAACTGAGGCACAATACAAGGTTAAGGAGTTTCTTTGAGCAAACAGCGATTTATGAAGTGAATCTATTAATACGAGTGATTTGGGGATGCCACTGTGGGGACATACATGGGAAGACCTTTATGGGCAAACAGAGGTAAAGCAAAGGAAAGGTCTGATGGATTTCCATGGCATGGTTGCCTCATTTGGTCCATCCTGCTGGAAAGTCCTTAGCTATATAAATTAGTTGGTGGCTTCTGATTAGTTAGCCTTAAATTTTATTTTTCTTTAACATAGGCATTTACAAACAATAGCTCAACATAAGTTTCGTATGTTTGCAAATCAAGCAAAGTTAAGGTCCCGTATGAGGCCTAACTGACTTCGTCTGCTCAGGGGTTCTTCAGGTCCAGTCTCCATTTTAATTTACTTTTGTTTGTTTGTTTTCACACCTGAAGTCCATATATTAATAGACGCTCAATTAAAAAACAAAACAAAACTGTTCTGCTCCAGGCACATAAGAGAGCAGTTTGCATTCAATTCAGCAAAGACACTAATTATGATGCCAGGGTCACTATAAAGTAGTCAGTTTGTTAAAACTGTTTAATCACCCGAAGTTCATAGTTTACCTTAGGGTTAATTCTTGGTGTTTGTACGTGCTATGGGTTTTGACAAATATGTAATGATATATACCTGCCATTGTAGCAGAATGCCCTAAAATCCTCATGCTCCACTTATTCAGCCCTCCCTATCCCCAACCCCTGACAACCACTGATTTTTTTTTCTGTTTCCATAGTTTTACCATTTTCAGTATGACATATAGTTGGAATCATAGAGTATATAGCACTTTCAGATTGGCATCTTTTACTTAGTTATGTACATGTAAGGTTTCTCCATGTCTTCTCATGGCTTGATAGCTCATTTCTTTTTAGTGCTGAATAATATTCCATCTTCTGAATGTATCACATTCACCTACTGAAGGACATGGTTGCTTCCAAATTTTGGCAATTAATGCTTTAGCTGCTATAAACATCTGTTTGCAGGTTTTTGTGTGGACATACATTTTCAGCTCCTTTGGGTATATATCAAACAGTGTGATTGCTGGGTTATATGGTAAGAGTATGATGAGCTTTGTGAGAAACTGCCAAACTGTTTTCCAAAGTGACTGCACCATTTTGCATTCCCACCAGCAACGAATGAGAGTGGTTGTTGCTCCACATCCTTGCCAACTTTGAGTGTTGTCAATGTTTTGGATTTTGACCATTTTAAACAGCTTTAGAACCCAGATGTTTCGGCTCAGGGAGCCTTCTAGTAGGATAATAATGCATATCCAAAGAGACGAGTGTGAAGATTAAATGACATGATGCACATATTCCAACAAGTGATAATATCTAACTTGGCATGTGCCAGGCACAGTGCTAAGTGACTTGGGAGGAATTAATCTTCACTGTAACCCACGATTCAGGGGCTATTATTATTCCCATTTTGCAGATAAAGAAATAGCAGATCAGAGTGAATAAGAGCTATGTCCAAGGATATGCAGGGTGTGTCAGAACTCAATTCAAACCCAAACCTGCCTGACTCTGAGGCCAGTGACCTTAACACTGTGCTATGCACTGTCTCATATATAATCAATGGTCAATTTAAAAAAATGTTCTGCCCTAGACACAGAAGAGGGCAGTTTCCATTCATTTCAGCAAAGGCATTCATTATGATGACAGCATCTCTATAAAGTAGTGTGACTTTTTGTCTGTCACCACAAGGCTTGTTGTCTTCCTTCTTATAGCTTTTGTTACAAAACCTGCAGTCAGCTCACCCCCAGTCCTCAACAGAGCCCTGATTCGATGCTTGTTGGAGAATACAGAAACCCAGAGGGTCACCGGCCTCACCAGGACCTCAGCATGCTCTCCAAGTCCTCTTATCATCAAAAACATTGATACCAACTAATTTAAACGCACTGAACCAGGGAACTCAGGCAGCAGATGTGTTTATGTGCAGGATACTAAATAGACATTTTAACTAAGTGGAACATTTCTTGCTTCAATTAATGCAAAAGGTAGCAACTCAAAGGAAATATTAGGAGCATTAAGTTTTATATTGGTGCCATTTATTATATATGATATTTAACACTTTTAATCACTTTATTTCTGTGTTGACACCTACTGAGAGAAAAAAAAAAGAGCTCTTCATCGTGATTGTGAGCCAAATATTTCTGTCAAACTGAGACAGATTACCATTAACCCCTGAGTTGTCATAGTCTCTTGAGGAAATAGTGAGGATTTTATTAGCTTTATTAATGGTAATCAGGAAGATTAAGTTAGTGATTAGCAAAGAATATACTTCAAATTTCTTGGAAAAGGTGAATGAAGTAGAAGGGAATTAATATTTATGGAGCACCAAGTGGGTACTAGGAATGTGCTGGGCTATCTACATACAGAATTAAATCTCTAGGCAATCTTATGAGACTGGCTAAAATTATGTCTATTGTGCAGATTAGAAAATGGCAAGGTTTGGGGGCTGCGTGTGGTGGCTCACGCCTGTAATCCCAGCACTTTGGGAGGCTGAGGCGGGTGGATCACAAGGTCAGGAGATCGAGACCATCCTGGCTAACACGGTGAAACCCTGTCTCTACTAAAAATACGAAAAATTAGCTGGGCATGGTGGCTGGTGCCTGTAGTCCCAGCTACTCGGGAGGCTGAGGCAGGAGAATGGCGTGAACCTGGGAGGCGGAGCTTGCAGTGAGCCGAGATCGCATCACTGCACTCCAGCCTGGGCGACAGAGCTAGACTCCATCTCAAAAACAAACAAACAGACAAACAAAAAAGAAGAAAATGGCAAGGTTTGTAAAGTGTCTACCAAGTGCATGGTGCTAAGTCCTAGGGCTTTGATGATGAATACTCTGATACATTCCCTGCCCTCATGGAGTTTGTATTCTGGTGGACAAACAAGATATTTATGACTACCCTTTGATTATGATTCATATGATTATGATAGTGAGATCAATGTTAGGACAAGGGAGGAATGGAAGTTATTTGGAAACTTGGAAAAGATGAAACTGATTTAGACCTTAGGGTGAGAAAGAGGACTTCCTAGAGAAATTGATGTTCTAAGCTGAGACATGGATAATGTCCAGCAATTAGCTAGGTAAATGAGGGAGATGGAAGAGTATTCCAGGTAGAGGAAACAGTATATATCACGGCACAGAGGTAGAGGAAAGCCACTAACTTCCCAAGGGTGTTGTGTCTAAGATATGACAAAGCTAATATTTGCATCCAGGCTTCTCAGACTCTTTGTACTGAAACCCAACACAGAGGAGTATCTTTGACCTTCTTCTGCACATATTCAAAATATACAATCTTCAAAGGAAATGCCCAGATGGTTTGAGGTATGCTGGGAACTCCCAGCAAGGGCTGTCCAGGTCTTCTGACAGTGCCACCTGTGGTTGCCACGTTGGAGGCAAAGCCCCTTGGCGAAACTTTGAGGCTAGGGGTGAAAAGCATTGTTGGCTTTCTCTGGGGCTCACTTGAATAGGGATATAAGGCTTCAAGTTTGTGTCTCAGTTTATAAATTTGAAGCTGTGAGGAAAAAATAACCCCAAGCCACACTTGCTCCAGCACTTGTATAGTGCAGGGAGTAATTTTGCTCCAGCTTTGGCTTGATTGAGGGTGAAGCAATGCCAGATGCCACCGGGACATGATTGTTCTTTCCTCTGTGCACAGCTCTGCCTTGCTTGTGTTAGGGGGCCCATTCTTAGGCAGGGTCTCTGCTTCATAGTGGACTGCCACCATTGTGAAACTGCCTCCTTTCAGTTTGGGTCCAGCTGGATGGATGTGGGATGGAGAGGGATGGGGTGAGAATCTAATTGGGAGTTCAGACCAAAGCCCCGCAATCTAGAATTGCTGACTCTGACTGGCAGGCTTGGGTCACCTGCTCACCCAGGATTCTATCACAATCATTGTTGTCATGGAATGCCATAAGCTGAGGGGTTGAGTCTGGGTTCTGTGCTCCACCCCAGAGCTGGGGAAGAGGTGTTATTCAGGGTTTCTGGGCTGAGAGTATTAGTAGGGGTTGATTTCCAAGGAGAAATGGGGCTACTACTGAAATAATGTGGAGTGGACCCTGTGCTCCATCTAGCTTTTACTTCACACCCAAAGATACCAGTCCTGTCTTGAAATTCCAGTGACCCTCAGAGAAAGCACTGGACTTTGGAGGTGCGGAAGTGTGACAGCTGTGGTGCATCCCTAGTTCTTTTTAGAAGAGGTGTAGGGGAAAGCAGGTAAGCTTTGGGAACCAAAAGACAGGAATTCCTATCTAAGCTCCACTTTTACTTACTGTGAGACCTGGGACTCATCATTTAACCACTCTGGGACTCAGCTTCCTTATTTACAAAATGGGAATGTTAATACCAAGCTCATACCATGATTATTAGGATCCAATGAGATACTAGATATAAAACACCAAGTACTTGGCACATACTATGCACTCGATAAATGTCAGGAGTGGGTTGCTGACTGACAACCTGGAATCTCTCTTGTCTTAGTCAACTCAGGCTGCTATAACCAAATACTGTAAACTAAGTGGCTTAAATAGGAGCCATTTATTTCTCACAGTTGTAGAGACTGGGAAGCCCAAGATCAAGGTGCTGGCAGATTCAGTTCTTGGTGAGGGTCCATCTTTCTGGTTTGCAGACTGCTTCCATCTTGTCTATGCTCACATAACCTCGTGTGTGTGTGTGTGTGTGTGTGTGTGTGTGTGCAGAGAGAGAGAGAGAGAGAGAGAGAATCTGTCTTCCTTTTCTTAGAACACTTATCCCATCATGGGTAACCATCCCTCATGACCTTATCTAAATCTAATTACCTCCCAAAGGCTCCGTCTCCAAATACCATCACATTTGGGGGTTAGGGCTTCAAATTTGAATCATGGGGAGACAGACACAAATATTCAGTCCATAACATCCCCATTCCTCTTAGTACCTTATTTTATTTAACTCTCTCAGCTTTATAATACGTTTTTCTTTTCCTTATTATTTGCTTCTCACACTTTTATTTTTATTTTGTTCTGTATAGTCTTGTTTGGTATTTTTAATCCTTTAGATTTATTTTTTCTATCTGATAACAACTTATTTATTCTCTTTATTTTCCCATTTCATCTTATTTATATTAGCTACATTTCCTACCATTTCATACAGTACTGTAAGGAGCACATAATATATATTGTTTATTTATGAGTCACCATTTTTATCTTTCCAATACTGCCTTTTGGCTAATTTCTGATATTGGTAAATGCAATTAACTTGATCCCACTTATTTATTTTTTAAGAAGTATTTATGTCTTTAAATATGTTATTTGTTTTTAATGCTAAGTCTAAAGGCTCACCTTTTGTGTGTTGTTATTAAAGGCACAGAAAATCTAAACTGTACCAAAATACCTCAGCAACATTTAATAATACTATATTATGCCCTTTGCAACTAAAAAAAATATATAAGTACTTTAGCAGCCACAATCTCATTTGTATCTCACGAAAGCTCTTCTATCTCTCAAGAGTAAGAGAAAGAAAGCTCAGAGAATTTTGCTCTCTTGCCTGAAAACATGCAGCTGAATGGTGGAACCAGAACTGTCTTTCTGCTCTTTTAACTCAGATGGATTTTTCTTTTCACTTCAATATGTCAATTTCCCTGAATACCATGTACCTACTGAATAAAACCAAATCCCTGGGAACTGGATTTCATTTTTTTCCCAATACAATTTAAAACTTATTTCCATCAATGTCCCCAGCATGTTCTTCCCTAATCCCATTCATGAAAGACATAAAGTTCATAGCAGGCTGAGAATGTGTCAGGAATCACAGCAGGTTCTTTTGTGAATTGTACTATTCCTCCGGCTGATAAATGGTCCTTTTCCAGAAAGTATGGCCTTCATCTTGGCTTTATCACTTCTTATCTCTGTGAAACATTAATCAAGATGTTTCCTGTGCAGAGGGTAGCAGCCCAACATGAAGTGGTTTAAGTAAATAAGAGAATGTATTGGTCCATATATCTGCAAATTCCAAAGATAGCATTTGCTCAGGTATGGCTGTATCTAGGGACTAAACCTATGCAGTTAAGATTCTGTCTGTTGTCCCACCTGTTGGTTATGATTTTTATCTATTCTGCATAATTCTCAGGTTGGCTCTGTGCACAAGATGGCCTCTGGCAGCCCTAGGCTTCCAGGTTAGCTAACAAGTGGAAGAAACATTGGTTTCCCAACAATTCCACTGAAAACTTAAAATGGACTGTACTAGGAGCAACCAGGGTTTCATGCCTATTCCTGAACCAACCAGGAGATGAAACAGAGTGATTGGTTGTGTCTCAATCATGTGCCCATCCTGAATGCACAAGAACTGTGAATGGGGGTGGAGTGGTTTCCCAAGATGAAATCTGAGTGTGGAAGGTAAAGAACAGGCAGGAAAATGCATCAGGATACCTACTACAGTGATCTTGAGGAAGTTATTTAGCCTTGCTGAACCTTAGTCTCCTCATTTGTAAGGGAGAAATAAAAACACATACTTACTCTGGTTGTCTTTTAGAAGAGATGTTGAAAATACTTTGCACATAGTAGGTGAACAATAAATGTGAGTTATTATCCCTGTCTTTCTCTGATGCTTTCACTTCCATTTCCTCCAAACTCTACCAGGGCTGTGTATTGGAACAGCGATTGTGTGTCACCTTTCTAAGAAGTACATTTGCTTCAGTTGTTTTGTTCTTCCTCCTTGAAAAAAAAAAAAAAAAAAGATAGCATATGTAGATAAGATGGACCAGGAGATAATCAGTACAAATAATAATACAGGAAATTCTTTCCTTGGCTTAGAACCAGCAAAGAAATGATGAGAGACCAGATAAGATTTGGGACCAAAGCACCTTCTAATTGTTGGTTGTAGCAATTCTCTGCAGGCATTGGTGGTAGACTCAAAGAAGAATCCTCCACTTGTTAAATGTGATTTCTATGTACCCTTCCTCCTCCACCAGAGGGCCAGGGTAAAACTGAGGACAAGTTGGATTGCTAGGAGAAAAGTTTATAGCTTTTGGGTATTTTGCATGCTTTACATATCTAGACAAATGCATATAATTTTAAATTATAACCTAGGATTTTAACTATCTCACTTTTCCTTTATGTTTGGATTTTAATCTGCCTGAAATTTAATATATAGTATAAGTTAATGGACCCCATTTTATTATTTTTTTACCAAATGATAGGCAATTGTGCCAGCACCATTTATTAAATAAAACTGTGCTCTAGTTACTGTCATTTTATTATACACACAATTGTCTTATATTATGCAACTTATCTCAAGGTTAATTTTCCCCCGATCTGTTTATTCACTTGTATCGATGTCCACTGTTTTATGGTAATTTCATAGTATGTTTTAATGTCTGCCAAGGCAAGTCATTTTTCGCTACTATTCTCTATTTGGCTGTTTGGGGAAACTTATTCTTTTACATTAAAATTGGCATTATTTTATAAAATTAACAAAAATTTGGGATCCTATTTAAAATTACATTGCATTAATATAATTTTGATGAAATTGATATTTTAAGCCATTAAATTATCCCATACATAGACACAATAGATCTTCCATTTATTGATATCTTGATTGGTACTTTTAACACAATTTTATAGATTTCTTTATATAAGTCCCATGTCTTTGGGGTTTAATGCGTTTTAAGTATTTTTAGCTTTTATCATGTTTATGAATAAAATATTTCTTTTCCTTTTCTAGCTAGTAAGTGCTTGATTTAAAAAATATATTGATTTTTGTACATTTATTTCACATCCAGACACTTTGTCAAAATAAAGTGGGTTTTAACTGGAGCCTCTTGTACTTTCTAGATTTACAATAATATCAGCAAAGAGAAAAAAAGTTTTCTCCTTTTCTTGTCTTATTGTATTTTATAAAACTTCCAGAAAAATGCAAAATAATACCATTGATGCAGGTCATCCTTTGCTTTGTTTCTGATTTCAATGAAATGATGTTTAAGAGTTTAAAGAGAGCTGTCAGGATCCCCATGTGTCATTTTAATTTCAAAATCAACAGTTCTTTTAATCATTTTTCATACAGCATGTTTTTGATACTAAATTAGCTAGAAATCTTTTGGTGGGCAAATGGCAGAAACTGAACTCAAATGAGTTAAAGAGCATTTGTAGATTCACGTAACTGAAAAGTTCAGACTGACTTCAGGAAAGACTGAACCAAGGTTCTCATTCAATGGCATCAACAACCTATATCTCTTTATCTCTTAATTGTGATAATTTTTCACTGGCTTCATGGTCATGATATCCCTAGTAACCCTAGATTTACCATCTGTCAACTCAGCAGCCTCAGCAGAAAGTGTTTATATTCCCAATAGTTCCAACTGAAGTCCTAACTTGATTTGGTGATCATGAACTTAAAATCAAATTAGTCATTTTTCCCAGGAGGATTAAAGACTGTGATTGGACCTTCCTGGATGAAGTGCCCCATGCTCTGGCTGATTTTGAGACCAAAGATGGCCTTAGAATGGGGAGTAATTGCTCCCTTAAGGATAAATAAATTATTCCCTAAAGAATAGGGATAGGCAAGAGAGCAGAATCCACCAAGTGGCTCTTCATTATCCTAGTCTTCCGCCAGATATCTTTTCTGTCTTTTTAAATAATGAATATTCAGCCAGGCATGGTGGTTCATGCCAGTAATCCCAGCATGTTGTGATGCCGATGAGGGTGGATCAGTTGAGGCCAGGAGTTCCAGACTAGCCTGGGCAACACAGTGAAACCACATTCCTAGAAAAAGCAAAACAAACAAACAAAAAAACCTTAAAACATTAGCCAGGTATGGTAGCGTGCACCTGTAGTCCCTGTAGTCCCTGTAGTCCCAGTTACTTGGGAGGCTGAAGTGGGAGGATCACTTGAGCCTGGGAAGTGAAGGATACAGTGAGCTGAGGTTGCACCACTGCACTCCAGCCTGGGCAACAAAGCAAGACCCTGTCTCAAAAAGAAGAGAATATTCTTATAAAACGGAGCACTGTATCAAAGTACATTTGGATACAGTAGTGTAGAGAGAGATTATCATCTTCATTATAGATAGTATACTTCTGTTACTAAGGATTGCTTCACGTTTTTGCTAACCACATCACACTTCGGAGTCATATTGAGTTAGTCATTGAATAGCTGTTATCACAGGTGTGACTACTTTCCTGGCCTTAACTATGAAACTTTAGTGCTATATTTAGGTATTTTTAGAATTAGCTCCATCATTCCAGATTATCAGAGTATTTTCCATTCTTGATCTTGTCATTTATTTCTTTTCTCACTTTTCCCAGGCTTATGACATTGATGGAGATTTTATCTGTGTATTCATACTTCTAAGACTTGCCAAAAAATTCTCACTTCCTGGGATGAATTTTCCTCTTTTCTGCATTTGATGAATTCATAGTCAAAATTTGAGAACTAGCAAAAAATCCTCACTTCCTGGGATGAATTTTCCTGTTTTCTGCATTTGATGAATTCATAGTCAAAATTTGAGAACTAGCAAGATGTCCCTGTTAAAGTGTCCATATAAGTTTTTAATATTTCTCTGTGAGCAATTATTATGCTGTGCTTTGAAAGAATGCCATGTAACAGGTTAAATGACGTAAGCATTTTCTGTTCCTTAAAGGTTTGATAGAATTCACTTCTGAAGCTTTCTGGGAATGTATTTTTTTTTAAGTTTTAAAATCCTTTCTCATTTTTTATAATAAATAATGTGTTTAGACTTTAAAATATCTCTTCTTCTGTCAGTTCTGATTATTTATATTTTTCCTAGCTAATCCATTTCATCTAGAGTTTTATATTAATTTACATAAAATTGAGCAGTATTCTTAGAACCTATGCAAAAGGTGTAAGTTCACCTTAGGCAGGTGAGGTAGGTTGTACACTACTTAATTCTAAATGACACCATTTATATTTGTAGTGATTTTGTACATAGTAGTACTAATTTCATCACTGTATTTTTTAGCATTTGGCAGTAAAATGACTTGAGAATGGGGTGGGTTTTTCTTCACTGCACATGGTGCTGCTAGGGTTAGCTGTGGGATTGCTTCTGCATCTGAGATTATTTCTCCATTTTCATTTCCATGTTACACATTTGAATTTTGCTCTTCTTTTCTTGATTAGATGAGCAGATGTTTTTTCAGAAAATATAACCATCTATGTTTGGGATTGTACTGATCATTTCAGCCACTTCTTTTTCTATTCTGTAATCTAGTAATTTTTGCTTTTATCTTTGTAAATTGCCATGTGTCTTGTTCTTTTTTGTAGGTCTTCTAGTTAAACATAATTTATTTATTTTCCTTTATGTAATTTAAAATCCATAACATTTAGAACTATGAGTTTTCCTCTGAGGACTACTTTAGACACATACTATGGGTTCTCAAAAATTCACATTGTACTTTCTATTTAAAGTACAATGTAAATAATTATATTTTTTATATATATATATATATATAAAATCTGTTTTTCTGTTAGACCACTCATGAGCAAGGTTTAATGGTCTGTACTGCAATGTATGAGTTTAGAATCCAAGAAACGTTTATCTATTCTGTAAATAAATGTGTACATGTTAAAAAGTAATTATCTGTATTATTGCCCAATCTGTTATCATGCTGAGCCTTCAGCAACACAGATCGGTATAAAAGAGATGAAAGTGAAGCTCTTGCAATTTGTGAGATGTAGACACTCCACTTTAGCTTAAGTAACAGAAGAATTTACCAGCTTATGCAACTAAGAAGCCCTGAACAATGAAGGCTTCAGGCAGGCATGGCTGGAATCAGGTGCTTAAATGACATCATCACCTATCTCTTCCTCTCTTTCTCTCTCTCACATACACTTCAAATTATAGCTAGATTTTTCCACATTCTCAGAATGATCTCTCTACATTGTGATAAAATGCCCTTCCTCCACAGATTCAAATATATATGCTCTCATAATTAACAGAGCTCAAAGAAAAGTGACATATCTTGAGAGGACCAAGGAAAGTCCGGGATGGCCAAACTTGGAATACGTATCTATCCTTGATTGCATTTCTGTGACTAAGGAGACAAAGGACTTACATTGGCCAGGCCTGGTCCTTAATGATATCTGTGGAACCAGAGAAGTGGGATCTGCTCCATGCAAGCCCCTAGGATTGAGTAGCATTAGTAAGGAAGGGAGAAAGGTATGTCCTTCATAGGAATGGTTATTGGACAGGTAAACAGCTTTTACAGAGGCTGGTCCCTGGGAGGTCAGACAGTCAAGGTTCAATGAGGAATATCAAAAGTCAGGTGTGTACTCCAGGAAGAGTCAAAATGTGGCATTGAATGCCACATTATAAATATGTGAACTTCATAGATGTCTTACTCTGAGGACAGGGTATTACTTATGTGGTATTCCACTGGGTAACCATTAATTTGAATCTAATCGTGAGAAAACATCAGATGAACCCTAGCTGGGGAAAGTTTTGTTTTTGAGAAAATTACTGTATTTTTCAAAAATGTCAAAGTCATAAAAGATAAAGAAAGATTGTGGAAATGTTCCAGATTAAAGGAGACTGAAGAGGCATAGCAATGAAGTGCAATCTCTGATTCTCAATGGGTCCTGTACTAGAGGGGAAAAAAAGCAATAAAAGACATTATTTTATGTCAATTTTTACGACATAATTTTTATGACAAATTTATGTCGTATTTTAGGTCAATTTACAATATTGGAATTTGGATGGTAAATTAGACAAAAGTTTGAATCAATATTAAGTTCAACAAAGAGGTTAACTACTGTGGTTATATAAAAGCATCTCATACTTAGCAATACATACAAGTATTTAGGGGTAAAAGGTCATGATATATGCAGTGTACTCTACAATGGCTCTGAAAAATAAATGCATGCATGTCTATGTGAATATACATAAAGGGCAAATAATAAAGTATTTTGCTTTAATGAAATGCTAATAACAGGTAAATCTAGATAAAACATATACAGGGGTTTTTTTGTATTATGTTTATTCTCGCAACCTTTCTGTAAGTTTGAAATTTTTTATGAATACAAAGCTTAAAAAATATTTGGGTTTATCTTGTAGGCCATAACAAGGTTATTGATGTGTTGATGTTTTTCAACAAGCTTGTGATAAATAATATGTTTTTAAGTCTGTTTTGAAAGACACTGCAGTTAATATAAGTCCTCCCTGATTCAGAATACAATTGATTTTATCCTGTTAGCAGAGATTTCACGTCATTCTTTCACTGGTTGTTTGAGGGCATTTTAAAGGAAAGTCGAGAAAGGGTTTCCTCAGTGCTTGCACCTACTGTAGCATTTTCTCCGAGGCTCTGAAGTTTCAGTGTCTTTTGAAGAAAGATCTCACTGGTTACAATGGAGAGGGCAGTTTGGGAGGGAGACAACCTGGAAGGGGGAAGAATATTTAGGGGGGTATTGCAATAGCTCCACCAAGAAATAATGAGGAGAAGAGAAGAAAGGATGTATCTGAGAGGTGTTTAAAGAGGGAGTTTTCAGGACTTGGTAACTAATTGAACACGGGGGCCAGGGCAAGGAAGATGAACAAGCCACGTTGTCTGCTTTAGAACCCTGAGTGGATGATAATGCCTTCTGTGAAAATAAAACGTAGATACTATGAGGAGTAGGTGAATAGGGTACTCTGGAGGAACATGGAAGAGAATGAATTGTTTGGCCATTGATGGTTCTGTAGGATTTTCAGCTTCACATATCTGGTAGGAAATTGGAATTACAGAGATGGTATTCAGAAGAAGAGTCAAAACTCCCTATGAAATATAAGGGATCATTTTTTGTGGAGGTGGTCATTAATGTTTTGGGGATGGCTGGTATTACTCAGGAAACGTAAGGGCATACAAAGAGAGGGATACTAACTTAAGATTGTGGGAACACTTTTTTTAATGGATTACCCCAGAGCACCTGAGACAATAGATATTCACAATGGAATTATACGTCATGAGGCCAAGTGGGGCGTAGTTGGACCAAGTTCTAGTTTGTTTCTTATAGAGGAAATAAACCAGAAATAGTGGAGGAGGTTGACACTCAAATTCCTTGCTGACTGGAAATCTGACTAGCTGACAAATCCAGATAAATGGTGGAAGGATGTGCCTATGACTGTGCCACTCACTCCAGCCTGGGTGGTGGAGCGAGACACTGCCAAATAGTAAAAAGAAAGAGAGAAAGAGAGAGAAAGGGAGGAAAGGGAAGAAATAGAAAGAGAGGGAAAGAGAAAGAGATAGAGAAAAAAGAAGGAAGGAGGGAAGGAAGGGAGGGAGGGAGGGAGAGAGGGAGGGAGGGAAGGAAAGAGAGAGAAAGAGAGAAAGAAAGAAAGAAGGAAAGAAAGAAAGAAAAAGAAAGAAGGAAAGAAGGAAAGGAAGAAGGAAAGAAAGAAAGAGAGAAAAAGAAAGAAAGAAAGAAAATGTAGATTTTAGAAAGATCACAAAGTTTGGGTTATTCAATATTTGATATTTGTCACCCTCTCCAGAAGTTTCAAGAGAAAAAACTTTAGCTTCCTAGATGCATTCTTACATTTTGTTGTTTTTTTTTAACCTGAAAACAAGTCACAGGAGAAGGGCTTGTAAAGGCACCAATTTCTGCCTTATCCTCAAATACTTTTGACATGCTTGGCAGGTTCCCATCAGTAATGCTGGGTAGACAAGAAATAGATTGGTTAAATCTCTGTCAGATAGAAGGGATGGAAATCTAGCTCCAATTGACTTGAATGAATATATTGGCTCACAGAACTAACAACCAGGGATTATATAATATAATGTTTCAGCTTGCAGGCTGTAGAGCTAGACCTGAGTTGGAATCCTGGTTTCACCATTTACTTAGCTTGTTCAGTTTTCTTGTCAGTAAACAGAGATAATGATAATACCTACATCATAGGGCTGCAATGAGGGTTAATTGATTTAATTTAAGTAAATCTCTTAGAACAGGGTCTGACACATAGTAACTGCTCAAGAAGTGTTAGCTAATTTTCTCCAGGGATAATGAGTTCCAGGGATGGCTGGATCCTGGTACTCGAGGAATGTCTACCACAAATCTGCCTCTCTCATATTTTGGACTGTCTTTCCTGTTGACTTTATTCTCAGGCAGTCTCTCCCCTGGGGAAAGATGACCACCAGAAACTGAAGACTTGGATGCCACCAGTTTAGCAATCTTAGCAGGACTATGTCTCTTGCCTAATATTTGCAGCAAAAGTTCCAAGTGTGACTTTTGGCAGAACAACTAAGTTAAAGAGCTACCCCTGAAGTGGCCACTGTGGTCAGTGGATAAACTGGAGTGATCATTTTCCTGTTCTGGAGCCAAGAGCTGTGTTTGTTTCCATCTCTTTCGTGTTGGGGTGTTTCAGCATGGCACTTGAGAAGGTGGGCTGGAGTCGGGGCAGTAGGAATTTCTTGGCAGTGCAGGGTGGGAAAAGTAGACTTCAACCAACACCATGCCATGTGCCTACCCCTGTGTGCTGGTGCCTGGTGCCTCCAAGTCCTGGGTCTTCCATGTTTCTTTGGAACAAATTTGCATTCCTCATTTTGGTGTCCATCACTGTGAGCGCCTAATCCCAATTTCTCCCATCCTGCCAAGTCCATTTCCTCACCTACTCTTGTCCCCTCTCTACTTCTGTTTGCTCATGTGTATTTCCACTGTTTGACATATATTTACAGTCGTTTCAGTGATCTTTTTGGAGGGAAAGGAGATAAATGCAGATGTTCATGCCACCTTGTAGTCCTAAGTCCCTGAAAAAGGTTTTCTTAAGGCAGTTGTTCTTGCCATTCTGACAAATAATATTTTCGAGTATAACAGATATCCAGCAGTAAGGGATGTTGGATAAATAGAAAATACTATGGATTGTATGCGCTTCACTCTCTGAGCAGCAGGTACACTTTTTTTCTCTAACATTGATCTATAACACACCAGAACCGTGTTTTAATAGCTGCTGATAAATGAACCTGTTTTTAAGTACTCTACCAAGATGCTGTGGTAAGGATAGCATTTGGTGGAGAGATTTACAAGGTTAAGATCATGTGTCCATCAAAGTGCAATCCTATCAATCAGAAATAAAGGTAAAAGGGCCCTCAAATGAAATCTACGGAAAAACATAACACAAGAAGCAGGCACTTACATGCTATGGGCACTTCTAGAAGCAAGCATTTCATAAGACAGCTAGAGGCCAATGTCTCTGTGATACGCTTATACAATAGTGTCATCTCCATGCCAATATCCTGGGCTGGCTTATGGAAATATGAAGTTCAATAAGATAAAGTCTTCACTGGGGCTCAGTTTCCATCCGGTGAAACTTAAATCATTTTGGTTAAATATGATGGCTGCCATCATGGTAGAATGGGCAATGTATGATGTGGCACATGATACCTCATGAAGAATAAAATTAAAACACCCATTTGAAGTGGTTTTTATGATTTCATTTTTTCAGACTTCTTGGTCACTTGTTTATGCCTCAACTGGAAAGATATTTCTGAATTTTGTCTCCATATGCATTGAATCAGTGTCTATGCTTAATGTTCAGAGTTAACCCATTTTTATTACATTGTCTGTGGTTTCTGTACTTGTTTTTTTTTTAATATCCCAGTTCACCTTTCCATTTAATAACCTTTCTTCCAAGCATAAAATTTCCTCTTCTAAGCTAAAATAGCATCTTAAAGAAAAAGGATTCTCATATATGTGTGCACTTTTAGCACTAAAAGCAAGGATCATGTTAAAGTGAATGCAAAACTCTTACTCTCTGGATTTGTCCTAGAGCTAGCAAAAATCCACAGTAGGAGGTGATACTCAGGCCAGTTTGGGAAATCAATGGAAAAGTGTAAAAGGGAAATTTTAAAATAATATAGCCCATCCTGAAAACTAAGGTGACTTTGTTTTTGCTCAATAATATAATGAGTTTTATTTTGAGTGATGCTGGATTTAATGGCTAAATCAATATGTGTATTTAGCTCTGGGCTTTATTTCCACACTAAGTGACAGGAGATAAGCAGCCTTAGAGTGTGTTAATTGGTTTGTGTTTAGCATTTACGCTAATCAGCAGTAGCAGAGGTGCCCTGGGCCACTTCAGCCTGGTAATAGGGTTTATCTAAACCAGGATTTGTTTACATTATTGACTGGAGTTGAATTGTTTCTGTTTCTTATACACTTGAACATTAAGCTGGATTTGCAAGTAAAACTCAAGACCTTCAGCATTAGTAAGAATTAGCCAGGTCTGGAACAAGGCAAACCAAATGAGAAGCAAATAAACACCATCATGGCATCCCTGGCAGAGGATAGCCACGAGGGGATAATAAGATCTAGAGAAGATTTTGCAGTGTGAAAAAAAAAAAAAAAAAAAAAAAAAAACCTTTGAAGCAGAGATCAGAGCTTGAGAGACCAATAGTTAGACCAGGGTTTCTCGACTCTGGCGCTATTACCATTTGGGGCTGGATAATTCTTCATTGTGGGGGCTGTCCTGTCCATTGTAGGATATTTAGAAGCATCCCTGGCCAGAATGTAGTGGCATCCCGTGCTCCCAATTGTGACAAACAAGCAAGTCTCCAAACATCCCCAGATGTCTCTTTAGGGGAAAATCACAACTGGTTGAGAATCACTGGGTTAAATGAGGCTCAAGTACAGTTTTGTTTGGTGCATGCAGAGGTTGTTTTTCAGTTTGTTTGTTTGATGGCTTTCTTTAGAGAAAAATCACAACTGATTGAGAATCACTGGGTTAAATGAGGCTCAAGTAGCAGGGCATGGTGGCTCACAACTGTAATCCCAGTACTTTTGGAGGCTGAGGTGAGTGAATCACCTGAGGTTAGGAGTTCAAGACCAGCGTGGACAACATGGTAAAACTCCATCTCTACTAAAAATACGAAAATTAGCCGGGTGTGGTGGTGCATACCTGTAGTCCCAGCTACTTGGGAGGCTGAGGCAGGAGAATCACTTGAACCCAGGAGGTGGAGGTTGCAGTGAGGCGATATTGTACCATTGCACTCCAGCCTGGGTGACAAAGTGAGACTATGTCTCAAAAAAAGAAAAAAAAAAGAGGCTCAAGTACAGTTTTGTTTGGTGTTTGCAGAGATTGTTTTTCAGTTTGTTTGTTTGTTGGCTTTTTTAAAGGTGAGAGTGTAAACTGCCCAAAGGGTTCATTTTTCCTGCTGCCCGGATAAAGCCAGTTTATCAAGACAGGGGGATTGCAATAGACAATGAGTTTAACTCATGCAGAGCCAGCTGAATGAGAGGCCAGAGTTTTGCTATTATTCAAATAAGCCTCCCTGAAAATTTCAAGGATAGTTTGGCAGGCAAGGGAATGGGTGCTGCTGGTTGGATGGGCATGCAATCATAGTGGTGTAGAAAATGGTCCTTGGTGCACCATTGGTGGTCAGAAATGCAAAAACCTGAAAAGACATCTCAAAAAGCCAATTTTAGGTTTTACAATAGTGATTTCATCTACAGGAGTAATTGGAGAAGTTGCAAATCTTGTGAGCTCCAGAATAATGGCTGGTAATTATTTATATCTACACCTTGGCAGAATTCAGGCTCCTCTCATCCTCCTAACCTGGAAGTCTTTCATTAACTTTACAAACGTGGTTCAGTTTTGGGGAAGGGCTATTATCATTTAAACTATAAATTAAATTTCTCCCAAAGTTAGCTTGGCCCAAGCCCAGAAATGCCTAAGGGCAGCTTGGAGGTTAAAGGCACGATGAGGGTTGGTTAGGTCAGATCTCTTTCACTATCATCATTTTCTCACTGTTATAATTTTTGCAAAGGCGGTTTCAAGAGCGTTTTAATAGCTTGGAGATTTCATATGCTATGTGGATTTGGGGATTCTCTTGAACTATCAGAAGATCTGACAAATATGTCCTCACTGACATGTGACAATTACCAGTAGGAGCTAATTAGTAGTTGCCCCTTTACAGAAAGGCACATGCTCTTCAGGTCCCCTTGGTCTTCACCCCTCATTACTGTGTTTTTCTCAGTTGGCTTTCTCCATCTACCCTGCACAGGCCTCTGGAGGTATCTGCTTTTATAAATCCTGCTTTAAATTTTGCAAAATAGGAAGCTTACCCCTTAGCACCAGGAAGGCAAAAGAGGATTCAGGATCATACGGAAGTGGATTCGGGTCTTGGCTGCACCAGTTACCAACTTTGTAACAGCCCTGTGCCTCAGTTTCCTTATCCATTTGTGAAATGGGAATGTTAACATCTGCATTTCAGGGAAGTTAGGGGATTAAAAGGAACACTATCCGAAAGTGTCCTGGAATTCAATACATATTGCTACTCCCTCCTGTTTGTTTCACATCCACCTTCATCCTCAGCTTCCGTTCGTATACCCGCTGACAAAGTGCACAGGCTCACAAGATGAGGCCATTTCCTCCCTTCCTGATTTGTGCTTTCAGGCAATGAAGACAGAAGCCTTCACTCATCAGATGCCATTGTCCTTCAGGGGACATTATGCTCTGTTTTCATGAACTATTTTAGTAGAACTTTCATTTCTACTAAATGGGGGGTTATGAGGCAATATCAAGGGAAGCTGCTTCACCATACAGCCTTTCTCCGCCTGCCCACCACCTATGCCCCTACAATCCAAGGACATAAACTTCTGGGGCCCAAGGCAGTTAGACACATGGCCACTGTTTTTTGTTTTTGTTTTTTAAAAAAAGCAGGAATTCAGTACATGCAGCCATAGATTCAGGCTCATCTGGCATTTACTAAGCACCCACTAGGTTCTGGTATAAGGGAGCCAGAGATCACCTCCAATTCCCCTTTAGCTTTTAGTGAGCTCTTTGGCTGGATCCAGAAACCAAACAGACATCAGGCAGATTAACAAGAGAAAGGCATATCTATTTTATTAGCTATACATGTACACAGGACTCTTCAAAAGAGAGTGAAGTCTGAAGAGGCCAAAGCAAGACGCTTTTATACTTTTTAGACAAAGAATGAAAACTTTGAGAAGAAATGACAGGACAAAGGAGATCTGGCTAGGAATAATACATTTCTAGGGCAGTCACTTGGAGATATATTGGGGGGTGTAAAACAGGAAGAAGATAAGGCTTACTTCATTATGTCTGTTTATTCAGGTCCACTGAGGCCCCCAGTTCCTAGTCTCTGGTGATAAAGGCTGTTTTTTCACCCTGACACAGGAAGGGTACCCCTCCCAGAGGGATATTTATGGCTTGCCATATGAAGGAAGATATAGGTCAGCCAGCACTTTTTGAAACTACAACTTCTCCAATGTTTTCAACTTGAAATAATCAAGATACCAATCCAGGGCCAGGCACGTTGGCTTATGCCTGTAATCCCAGCACTTTGGGAGGCCAAGGCAGGTGGATCACTTGAGGTCAGAAGTTCAAGACCAGCCTGACCAACATGGTGAAAGCCTGTCTCTACTAAAAATACAAAAAATAGCCAGGTGTGGTGGTGCATGTCTGTAATCCCAGCTACTTGGGAGGCTGAGGCACGAGAATCGCTTGAACCCGGGAGGCGGAGGCTGCAGTGATCCAAGATCACATCACTACACTCCAGCCTGGGCGATAGAGTGAGACCATGTCTCTAGAAAAAAAAAAAACAAACAAACAAACAAAAAAAAAACCCAAGATACCAAGAGAGCATATTTTTGGATGGCACGTCTTCACTCCTTCACTAGTCAGCTTCAGGGTCTAAGTTATTTCACATTTACCATCTTAGCAGCACCCACACCTAGCATGCTGGTGCTTCCATCCTGCTGGAGGTCAGAGAAACTGGGGAAGTTCCAAGCTGGTCTCATCAGAGCGACACAGGCCTTCATTCAGTTCCTTAAACCCACTGCGTTATTGTCATGTGGTCTTAGTACCTGTTGTTTCCTTGGCCTCACATGTTCTTCTTTCCTTCCCCAAACACTTTGCCTAATTGACATTTCTCTTTCTTTGCTTTCTGCTCTATAGGAATTCCTCAGGGAAGTCTTCTCTGATCCCTGATCACATGATTCCATCAGTTAATTTCATTACACCACGTTCCTCATCTCAAAGTATTTGTCACTGTTAGAAATTTAAATGTATGTCTTTCTTAATAAATATTTGTCTTTCCCAATAGATACTGCCTTCTATGAAGTCAAGTACCATATCTGATTTTACTCATTGTTCTATCCCTAGCCCCTAGCATTGCTCCTGAAACATATTGACGGCTCAGTAAATATTTGTGAAGTGAGTGAGTTAATGGGTGCATATTGGTTTTTGTATCAGTCAGGATAGGCTAGCCTTTGCTGCAGTATGATCCTCAAATACCAGTGACTTAACACAGTAAAGAGGCACTGTCTAGCCATGCTTCCTGTCCACAGCAATAAGCTCGCGCTTCTGCCCCAACTTACTTGGGTGTGCAGGTGGATGCAAGCACTGCCATGTGGAATGTTGCGTGGACTGTGGTCAAGCGAAGGAAAACGGCCAGTTGTACACAAGCTCTTACAGTCTTACACCCAGAAATAACCTATTTCACTCCCACTCACATTTTATTAGTTAAAGCAGTTCACGTGCTTATTAGCTAAAGCAGTTCAAGTGCTCTCGCCTAACCTCAATGGAGCTGGAAAGTACAATTATCCTATGTTGCAGGAGAACTGCAGATATGACTTAAAACTCATTCCACTGTCTCAACTCTAAGACCTGAATGAACTGCAGTCACCGACCTTGGGGAATCAGCTCTGCAAAGCCAGCTTTTCATTGTAGCCTAAGTTTTCCTAGCAACACGGGCCATATCTCCTTTATTCTTAGGGACCAGATTATCATTCATTCATTCAACTAACATTTTAAGAATCTGTGTTCTGGGCCAGGCCTAAGTCTAAGCAATAAGGATCCAAAGATGAGTTACAGGTCTTTAAGAGGTCTATAGACTAGGATGGGTGTGGGTTTTCAATGTTTCTGTAGTCTAAGTGGCATTAAAATGTGAAAATGTGGCCAGGCGCGGTGACTCATGCCTGTAATCCCAGCACTATGGGAGGCCAAGGAGGGTGGATCACCTGAGGTCAGGAGTTTGAGACCAGCCTGGGCAACATGGGAAAACCTCGTCTCTACTGAAAATACAATAATTAGCTGGGTACATTGGCATGCTCCTGCAATCCCAGCTCCTGGGGAGGCTGAGGCAGTAGAATGGCTTGAACCCTGGAGGCAGAGGTTACGGTGAGCCGAGATCACGCCACTGCACTCTGGCTTGGGAGACAGAGTGAGACTCCATCTCAAAAAAAAAAAAAAAAAAAAAAAAAAAGAAAAAAAAAGTGAAAATGTAATTTTTAAATACATTTTTGTTAAGATAGAGATTTTAAATTGAGGCTTAAGGAAACCTGGGAACCTATGCATATATTCTTGGGTGTCTATAATTTTCAAGTCACAGAAATACTGGTCTAGAAGGATATTTATCTGGAATCAAATAAATGCAAAGTTATCAAATTGATAACTTTGCAAAGAGATGTTCTGCGTGGCACTTAGAGAATCATCAAGAGAAAAATAACTAATACTGCTTGTGGCGACTCAAAGAAGGCTTCACAGAGGAGGTCATGTCTCAATTGAGCATTGAAGAATAAGGGAAAATTATTGAGATAACTTATTAGAAAAGAAAGTATGTTTTAAAGCTAATGGCTTGATTTCAAATCTGAGATTTACTATATTATATGAAACAATTATCTTAATTTCTCTAAGCCTCAGTTTTCTGTTCTCTAAAATGGGAATGACAATAGTTTCTCTCTCCTAAGGGTAGTTTTGAGGAATAAATGAGCTAACGTATGAGAGTGCTCCGCACAGTGTTCTGCCTATACCTTAAGCTCAGCTATTGTTAATAGCTCAGGAAGGAAAACAAGTCCAGGCCTGGATAGCAGCACGTGCACTTACATAAACCCAGGACACAACTTGGCATGGTTAGGAAATTGGACTAGAGAGAGGGATTGCAAATTCAAGTTCCTCCAGTGGCCAAGCCAATAAGATAAATACATGAAATTAGAGAATAAAGACTGATGGGGATTGTGGCAAAATTGGAACTCTCAGATATTACTTAAAAGCATTCAATTTTGGCCAGGCATGGTGGCTCACGCCTGTGATCCCAGCACTTTGGGTGACCAAGGCAGGCAAATCACCTGAGGTCAGGCGTTCGAGACCAGCCTGGCCAACATGGTGAAACCCCATCTCTACTAAAAATACACAAATTAGCCAGGTGTGGTGGCGCACATCTGTAATCCTGGCTATTCGGGAGGCTGAGACACTAGAAGCGCTTGAACGCGGGAGACAGAAGTTGCAGTGAGCTGAGATCGTGCCACTGCATGCCAGCCTGGGTGACAGAGCAAGACTCTGTCTCAAAAAATAACATTCAATTTTAACTGTTTAAAATACATGACCATGTACAATAAAACACAACCTCAGGCTGCGTTTGATTGGTGAGCTGCCAGTGACAATGTCATAACAGGTATATGTTTGTGTGTGTGTGTGTGTGTGTGTGAGAGAGAGAGAGAGACAGAGAGAGGTGTGTGTGTGTGTGTGCATGTGTGTAGGAAATGGGTTTAGAATGAAGACACTGTTGTGGTTATAACAGAAAGAGAAAAGACATCCCTGTTTCACTAATCTATTAGGAATACTAGGAAGGATATATGAGGTTGAGATCTATGTCATAGAAATGAGGATATGAAGTCTACAGATTGTAGGCTTGCCTTCCTAAGTATTACCCAACCCAAGATTAATGAAAGCCAGGTTAGGGCCAAATGGCCTTTGCAGTTTCTGGAAAAGATTGAGAGGACTATAAAGTTGGGGAACAGAATAGATTATACACCTGAATAATCGATTAATGCTCCTTTAATGATTGTGAAGGCAATATGCACAAATTCCAAATCTATCTCAAGAATTAATCAACCAGGCAAAGGACCCTGTGCCTCAGTAGATAAGTCAGCAGGGTGTGGTTTGCAGGTGATCCTGTTTTACCATAAAACAAGGAGACAGTGATCCAGGTTTTATCTCCACACATGTGGCATATGGGAAAAGGGCTCAACAGAGCTTCCTGTCAAAGTGTATGAGCTTGAGGATCAGAGAAAGGGGAAATTATATGCAACAATATCAAAAAGAAAGGGAAAGTTTGTTCCTCAATCAGCCAAATATTCTGATAAATAGGAAAGATCAAGAGAGTAAAATCAAGATTTAGGCAGCTGAGAAGACCCGATCAGTAGAGTCTCTTCTATGTGGAACTGAAGATTTCCTGAAATTTGTAATTCTGCTTCTGTAGCTTTTGTTTCTCAGAAGCCACTAATATTCTTCCATTGTTTATGAAAATGTCCAGATATATCAGCAATAATTTTTACACATCACAACCTCTGCTGACATATCCCTCTAGGGAAGATGAGCTGAAGACACGTGAGACAGTTAAATGGTATTTCAAGGCTTAAAATAGTGCATTATAATTTTGTAGCTGTCTCTACCCCCACATTCCAGAATGTATAGAAGCTGGGCCACATTCTTTATATTCTCAGTGCCTGTTCAGGGACCAGGAACTTGGCAGGTGTTTGATAAATGCTCATTGAATAAATAGATTTATTAAATAAGAAATTCACAGTAAAAGTTCAATTGTATTTTGAGAGGTCAGAAAAAGGGGACTGAAAAATGAGCTGGAGCCATTATTGTTAAAACATGAGGCCAGGCACAGTGGCTCACGCCTGTAATCCCAGCACTTTGGGAGGCCGAGGCGGGCAGATCACGAGGTCAAGAGATTGAGACCATCCTGGCCAACATGGTGAAACCCCATCTCTACTAAAAATACAAAAATCAGTGGGTGTGGTGGCGCGTGCCTGTAATCCCAGCTACTTGGGAGGCTGAGGCAAGAGAATCGCTTGAACTCAAGAGGCAAGAGGTTGCAGTGAGCTGAGATCTTGCCACTGTACTCTAGCCTGGTGACAGAGCAAGACTCTGTCAAAAATAAATAAATAAATACATAAAATAAAAACAAAAAAACAAAAAAAACACCAAAAAACCAAAGCAAACAAAAGAACACATGATGTGGCAGAGTAGTTAGGGACAAGGTGCTCGAAAAACAACTGCCAAGGTACCATTCCTGGTTTTACCACTTAAGAGCTGTGTGAATTTGAGCAATTTACTTGATGCCTTTGCCTTAATTTCCTCATCTATAAAAATGGTGAAGACAATATTATCTAGCTCAAGAGGTTGTTATGAGGAGCAAATAAAGCAATTAATACAAAATATATGGTCAGCACACATAGAGTTCCACCGTTATTACTCCTAGGGATGTTTTCCAAAAACACTCAGCATGCATTTATACAGATTCACCCAATAGATGCTTAAATTTTTATTTAAGTGCCAGGAACTAAGCTCATCAATTTCATAGGCTTCATTTCATTTAATCCTGGATGACTATTTTTTAAACATTTAAAATATGTCGAACGTGTTCTTACCTCAGGGCCTTCGCATAAATGCTTCCTTCTCAGAGAGACGTTCTCAAACTGCACTGTTAAAAAGCACCCACTCTGGCCGCGAGCGGTGGCTCATGCCTGTAATCCCAGCACTGTGGGAGGCTAAGGTGGGCAGATCACGAGGTCAGGAGATCGAGACCATCCTGGCCAACATGGTGAAACCCCATCTCTACTAAAAATACAAAAAAATTAGCTGGGTGTGGTGGCGTGCCTGTAGTCTCAGCTACTTGGGTGGCTGAAGCAGGAGAATCTTTTGAACCTGGGAGGCAGAAGTTGCAGTAAGCTGAGATTGCGCCACCGCATTCCAGCCTGGCGACAGAGAGCAACTCTGTCTCAAAATAAATAAATAAATAAATAAAACGAAAATTAAAAAATTTAAAAAAGCACCCACTCTTACTCCTACTCTCCCTTTCTCTTCCACTATTCTGCTTTATTTTCCTTTGTGACACTTCTCATCTGAAATAATATGAAATAGTGGCATGATTGTTGTCTGTCTATCCTACTAGTATGTAAACTCTATGAGGACAGGGACCTCATCTCGTTCATTGTTGTATCCCTGGGGCTAGATCAGTGCCTGACACATTGTGGACATTCCATGAATATTTAACAAATGAATGAATGAAAGTTCTATCGTCAGCATTTTACTTTATTTATTTTTAAATTTTTAACTTTTATTTTAGGTTCAAGGTACATGTGTAGGTTTGTTATATAGGTAAATTGAGTGTCGGGGGTTTGGTGTTCAAATTATTTCATCGCCCACGTTATAAGCATAGTACCCTATAGGTGGTTTCTCATTTCACACCCTCCTCCCACTCTCCAGCCTCACATAGGTCCTGGTGTCTATTGTTCCCTTCTTTGTGTCCATGTGTATTCAATGTTTCACTCCCACTTATTAGCGAGAGCACACTGTATTTCATTTTCTGTTCCTACATTAGTTCACCTAGGATAATGGCCTACAGCTCCATCCATGTGGCTGTAAAGAACATGATCTTGATCTTTTTTATGGCTGCATAGTATTCCATGGTGTATATGTATGATATTTTCTTTATCCAGTCCATCACTGATGGGTATTTAAGTAGATTCCATGTCTTTGCTATTGTATCATCACCATTTTATACTTCTCAAAAGACTGAAGTGACTTGACCACCATAATATACAAGCAAAAGGGGTTGAATTAGGATTTGAACTCATGACTAAGAGGTCCAGAGCTCTTTCCACCACACCTTTGTGGTTAAATATTTAGAGACTTCTTCAGGCTAATATGGTGAACTAGAGCTAAATGAATACAGAACTTTTGCATAAGGAGTTGTGGCAAATTGCTGAAGAAAAGATTTTAAAGGCAGAATTAATGAAATTGATAGTAAAAATGGATGACCTTGTTAGAGTCGTATTTGGAGTTAGCCAAGCTAGAGGTTAAGAATATAGTGTTTTAGGCTGCCAAGTCGACCTAAGACTTCTGACACCAGCTACAAGTTTGTGGGCCCTCAACCCCATCCTCATTTCAGATCAGCTGGCTACAAATTCGGGAGCTCCCAAGGTCACCCTCAGGTGCAATACCAGAGGGACTTGCAAAACTCAGGAAAGAGTAATACTTACAATTATGTTTGATTATAGTGAAATGATACGTATTACAACCAACCAAGGAAGAAATGCAGAGGCAAAATCTGGTGGGGGATGGGGGTCCCAAATGCAGAGCTTCTGCATTTTTAGAGATGTCTTATCCTCCCAACATCAATATATGCCAATATGTGTGCAGTATTGCCAATCCAGGAAGCTCACCCAAGTCTCTTTGTCCAGAGTTTTTATTGGGACTTTTATTGGGGTCAATAATTTAAGCATGACTGATTGAATTAATGCCCACATGGCTGAACTCAAATTCTGGTTTTCCTTTCCTCCCTGGAAGTTAGACTAACATGGGAGTCAAAGCTCCAGCCCTCGGATTGCATGGTTGGTCTTTGTGGCATAGCCAGTTCCCACCTTGAACCATCTTGTTAAGATGAACTATCAAGTGTCATCTGAGGGTCCAAGCACAAATTCCTATCATTCAGGAAATTCTAAGGATCTAGGTGTTACCTCCCAGGAGCCAGAGGAAAAGTTAGGCCTCCTTTCTTTAGAGGCCAAATTCCTTACTTCACAAGATGTCTTTCCAATTTGGGGGGATTTAAGTTAAACTTGTACTTTTTAACTAGGAGTGATTATAACTCCCACCCAGAGGCATTTATCAAAGTATAGAGACATTTTTAGTTGTCACAGCTGGGGGTGGGGTGTGCTACTGAAATCTAGTGGATGACATCAGAGATGCTTCTAGATATTATACAATGTACAAGGCAGCCTCCTTCCTCCAGCAACGAAGAGATAGCTGCCCCAAAGTATCTGTACTGGTGAGGCCGAAAAACCCTCTGTTAGAGTAAATCCAGAAATCAGCATAGACATGTATGGCTTGCATAGATCAGAATATATGCAGATGGATTTTATCGTCTCACATATTGTTTTGTTCCTGTAAACTAAGTGTGCTCTGATGAGGCTGTTCTTATGGATAAAATTTCCAAGAATCTGCTTATAAATGTGGTTGTCACTCCAGGCTCCAAATATCTAATGTTGTCTACCCTGACACAGTCTAGGTCAGAGTATCTCATAGGTATAAAAGTACTACTGGTGTATACTCAGTTATTTTAGAAGCTATGTGAACAGGGCATTAAGTAACACTGAATCACGTAATAAAGAAGCTTTTCACATGTTACTTCTCTTTCTGTCTGATTATACCAAGGAGAATGTTTCCATTTGGCTAATATAGCTTGAATACCTCTCTATCATTAGCATAGCATCCTCTTTTTTATAAAGGGAAAGTGAGTCTCAGACTTAGGCCCTGCATCCACAATAATATCTGCATTAAATTTTTTAAAATGTGTTTTGTTTCTGTTTCTGACACAATTTGTACTTACCATCTGTTTATGGAAGGGGTACCAGTGATCTCTTTATGGAAGATATAGCAAGTCTCCTTATTCAAATAATTTTTCTCAGGGAGTATATACTCTACTTTAAATGAGAACTTTTTATATAAAAAATCATTCAATTTAAAGAAGATATTAAGTGAGTGTGATAGAAATGTCTAGTGCTCACCCATATTTGGTTCTTTCCTTCCTTCTGGGCACTCAAGAGGACTGTATTTCTCATATTCCTTAGAGTTAGACAGAGCCTTGACATTATCCCTGGCTAAGAGGCTGCAGGCAAGAAAAAGCCCATATGACCTCCCAACTATTTATTATTCAGCCACAGTCAATCAAGAAGTTGTGTGTTGAGATAATTGCTTCCCATTCTGGTAGAGTTTCCTTAAGGGACCATATACAGCAGAGCCTCCTGCCAACCAAGAGTGGACATGTGGCACAAACAATAAACAAATACTTGCATTCAGCAACTGACACTTATGCACTAATTTGTTATCCCAGAGTAATCTAGCCTTCTTTGTAACACAGAAATTAGTACCATGAGTGGGGTGATTTTATAACAAAATCCTAAAACATTTAGCATTCACTTAGCAGGGTAGGTGAGGAGAAAGGAAACTTCTGCTAAAGGCTACTAACGTGGTGATCTCTGTTTAGCAAATGCTTGGTAAAACTGTCCCTTGTGATAACTTTGGAGGCAGGCCACATGTCTGATTAACTTGGAGCTCTAGGGGAAAAGTTGGAAAATATGACATTAGGAGTGTGTGTTGGTTGATATTGGCTGCATGTGGCAATACATTACATGAAAGCAATGAGCTAGGAAAAAAATTGGCCAGTTTGCAGTCAGAAATGAAAGAAAAGAGAGAGGTTCCAGAAATTATTTGCATAGTGATGGAACAGGAGATATCTAGATCTGGCAAAAAATGAAAGACTTTCATGGTAGCACTGTACCAAAGCAGCACTTTCTAATGAGGACTTACTGTTAAATGAAAATCCTCCCATATCAGAAAGATATTTCTTCAATATCAGTCATTAATGTCATCATGGAGTTAATCTTGAATCAGAATTATGGGATCTTCAAGAGAGAAAAAGTCCTCAAGGGACTGATTTTGCAGTCCCCTGATGAATAGGGATAGAACGTAGGGTTAGGATGTTCAGCCATGAAGAGCTGAGAGAAGAGCCTGGGCACAAATTTGGAAGGAAAGGCAGACCCCACAAATGGTACCAATGGGAGATTTGGGACAGCCAGGGTTATGACAAGGACTGTCTGAACAGGGCAGAGAGGAACTTCCAACATGAATTTTCATAATTCAGGTAACAGCAACAGAATGCTAGAATCTGTTTCATTAGGAAGGATTATAGGTGAGTTGGATGCATGGGTCAAAGAAATAAGCCAAGATGGCCCGTTGCACATGTCTCCAGTAGAGAGCTGATTATCACACTGCATCCCATTTTTGTGCTCACTTGTTGTTCAACCTCTCTAGTTTGGATGTCACTTGAAAGCAGGGCTACTGCCTTTTTATCCCTGTGTGGCCAGTTCCCAGCACAGGACCTCATCCAGCATAGTGGGGCTGCATTATAGTTCCAAAGGTGAATAACTAAATGAATGGAAGTGAATGAAAGAAGTATAAATTGAGCAAGTGGCTGCGTCAGGGACCAGGGTTTATATCTTGTCAACAGGAAGGGGAGTTGGGGGGTGGGGATAGGATTGGTCGGACCTAACAGTAAGAAACCAGGAGACTGGTTGTGGGAATTCAGAGGACTTTCATTTATTCTTCCATTTTTTTCAGTCATTCAACGAACATTTTTTCTCGGCACTTACTGTGTACCAGGCATTGTCCTACATTCTGGGGATATCATGATGAACCCAAGAGACATCATGGTTGCCCTTATAGCACTTGCAGCCTAGAAGACTTCATTTTACACGTGAGAAAACTGAATCCCAGAGACGCTATGAGATTTTTCTAGGGCAACAGAGTCAAATATTGACAAAGTCAGGAAAGGAGACAATATCCTGACTCCCTACTTTTGAGCATTTAACATTACACCAAGGATCACAAGCAGTGATCCTGGAGGCAAATTGGGTCCTCACAACATCGTGTTTGGCTTACAGTATTTCAAAAATTGGGAAACCTCGAACATCAACTTTAGTTTCTGAAAATCACCAGAAGATCTGGCAACCCAAGCCTCCTCATGGAAAAAAAAAAAAAAATCACTACCAAACAAAACAAAACAAACTAGCTGAAGCTAAGTAGCAGGCAGTGGTTTAGTTTCAATACAGTCACCCTGTTCTTGATCATCTTTCAGTTGGCCCAGCTCATTTGTTTTTGTTACCTGCCTGGCTCCTGCCACTATGTGACTTTGCAATCCCTGCTCTACACTCTGTTACCTCTAATTTCCTCATCTTGATGCTGAGGATTCTTCATGCCTTCTAACAAAGGATGAAAAACATCATATTCCCGTCCTGCAAGTGGATGCTGTCAGTTACTCATCTTTTCTCTCTCATCTGCTACCCCCCATCCACCCCCTCAATCAATCCCTGCTTCCAAACAGTGATATGAATGTCCGGGGGGCAGTGGGATTCATGCATCCCTGCACGCCTAGACCTCAAGTAGCAGCATTGACTTATAAGGAAGGGCATCATCATTTAGTATTTTCATGTCCCAATCATTCTGGTCTCTAAGTTCATTCATTATGTATGCAAAAATGATAATATGCTGGTACTTTAATGCTCTTAAGCATACAATATTCTTATTAATCCAAGTGCCTTTTTTACATCCGTAATTGAATGGTTTACTTTATTATTGCTTTATGGTAACGACTCTGCATTTTCATTTTTCTATAGGGTGCCTAATTTTAACAGGAGGGCAATCAGAATAAGAAGGGCTGGCTGTACTAATTGCCTTCATTATAAGAACAGCTAGCATTCTGGCAACAGAGTGACGGGGACTGGCAATGGATTGAAAACACACAGGGAGGGCGGCGGGTGCCTCGGGCTCCTGGGATCTAGAACACCACTTCTTATCAAAACAGATCCCAGATCTGCACAATGTTGCCTCTTTGCCTCAGTGGTGATGGTTTGAACATTAACATGGATCGAGGGCTATTTATATCAGTTTGTATATTTAATCAGTTTTTTTGCAGTTTTCAGTGAGATGTGAACTCTATCCCTGTCCAAGGCGTTTGGTTCAAATCAGCTGAGACAGAGAATAATCAAGATTTATGATTCTCATTCTGACTCGCATCACACAGCCACCGCAATTGCTACTTGCCAGCTGCCTACCCCATCCCCAGCCTGACTGACACCCACTTCACTTTCTCTCCAGCGAGTGATTTAATGTCCATCTTGAAAACTGTCAAAACACTTCTGGTGCTCCAGATAACAGCTGTGTGGTTTCTGTGCTTCCCCTAAACACCGCCCCCCCACCAAATACACTCGGCTCCCACCTGTCTTGCCTTCCAAAGGATTTGCATGTCTAAAGCCCAGGGCATGCAGAGCTTCTGGAAAAAGGTGTCAAGCCCAGAGAACACAGTGGCAGTCACCTTTGACAGTTGGCAGTGGGAACAAAGAGATGACTTGAGTCAAACTGGGGTAATTTTATATTGCTTGATCTTGGCCTCAGTGGAAGGTAAATGTGCAAAAAGGAGAGTGTCACAGCTCTTGCATCTATTTAAAGAAGTGCTGTTGTGTGTGGGGCACCAGAATTATAGATATACGAAGAGCCATTAGTACATTGTGTCTCCCCTCCCTAAGCAAAAATCAATGTCCTAAGAGAAAAAGCTCTGACCATTCCCACAGCCAAACGAGAGATGATCAGAAAGAGCAGGGCTGTGACAGCCAGAGGACTGAGGCTTTTCATTTCTAAGAACTTGAACCTGCATCAGAATCATCTGCAGGGCTTCACAAACACAGTTTGTTGGAACCACATGTTGAAGGCACCCCTAGGTGATGCTGGTGCTGCTGCTCTGGGAAACACACTTTGAGAACCTCTCATGTCATGATTAAGAGCTTTGCTACTCTCAAGGTGTGGTTCATGGACCAGCAACATCAGCATCACCTGGGAGCTTGTTGGAAATGAATCTCAAGCCTCATCCCAGACCTTCTAAACCAGAATCTGCCATCAAGTAGATCTTTAGGTGATCCGTGTGCAGGTTCAAGTGTGAGAAGCCCAGGCTGAGAACACAAACTCCAGGACCCACATTACTTGGGTTAAAACCCAATCTCTACATGTATTAGTTTGGCAAATTTTGGTGAATTAATGATCTATGCCTCAGTTTCCATATATGCAAAATGGGGATGGCTGGTAAGAATGGTTCTTGCCTCGTAAAGGAATAGATGCATCCATGCATATAAGGCCCTTTCCACAGTTCCTGTCATGCTGTAAGCACTTCTTAAATGTGATTGTTAATATTTTAGCATTTGGAGTTTTGAAACATCAAAACAGCCCCGAGTGAGGTAATGATCACTGCAAACACATACATGGTGAATTTAATTTTAGTAGAGTTGCACCATAGTCAGCTATGGGCCAAATTTGTCTGGCAGATTAATTTTATGTGGTGATTTTTAAAAACGAGTTTGTTGTCAATTTTTATATATGGGCGATTTTACATACATGTCTGATTTTCATCTTCCTTCGAAAAGTTAAAAGATCTGTCCACACTGGACCTGCATTCCTGCCCAGCAGTGATCAGCCTGCATCATTAGATGGATGAGATGGGACAGACATTCTTTCCTATTGACTTCTTTCCTCCCCATTCCCTATTATCTTACACTCAACCCACTTTACTCATTTGTGTTACCTGTCCACCATTGTAGATATTTGAGGTAGCAATTACTGCATCCTATTATGTAGTTTCACTGAAAAAGATAGGATGTGGTCACTCATGAATACAACAGAGAGCCACAGAGATGTGAGGCTGTGAGGATGCCCAGCAGTGTATAAGGCTCACACATCAGACATGCGGCCTCTTCCCATACAAACACAACCTCTAAGCACTTCCAATCTAAGTTCTATTATTATTATTACTATTATTATTATTATTATTATTATTATTATTTTTGGGACAGAGTCTAGTTCCGTCACCAGGCTGAAGTGCAGTGGTGCGATCTCAGCTCACTGCAACCTCCACCTCCTGGGTTCAAGCAATTCTCCTGCCTCAGCCTCCTGAGTAGCTGGGATTGCAGGCACATGCTGCCACACCCAGCTAATTTTTGTATGTTTAGTAGAGACGGGGTTTCACCATGTTGGCCAGGCTGGTATTGATCTCCTGACCTCGTGATCTGCCCACCTTGGCTTCCCAAAGTGCTGGGATTACAGGTGTGAGCCACCACACCCAGCCTACTGTTATTATTTTTTTAGGGACAGGGTCTTGCTACATCACCCAGGCTGGAGTGCAGTGGCACTTTCTTAGTCCACTGCAGCCTTGAACTTCTGGGCTCCAGTGATCTTCCTGCCTCAGCCTCCCAAGTAGCTGGGACTACAGGCACATGTCACCATGCCTGGCTAGTTTTTTAAAATTATTTTTTGTAGATACGGGGTCTCACTGTGTTGCCCAGGCTGATCTCAAACTCCTGGCCTCAAGCTATCCTCCTGCCTCAGCCTCCCAAAGTGTTAGGATTCTGTGCATTAGCCATGGCAACCAGCTAAGTTCTTTTCTCAGCAAAATTGTAAATACCTTTTGGGTGGATCTCAGTGGAAATCAAGAAATCTAAATCTAAAATGTAAGTGGTGGGCGATTTGTATTGGCTCACTCTTCATCTACAATTACATAGTGGACACTTACTGAAAATGGGGGGAGGGGACATGTTCATAATCCCATGCTCTAAATCAAGGGTCCACAGACTTTTTCTATAAGAGCAGATAGCAAACATTTTAAGCTTTGTGGTCCAGGAGGCCACCTGCTCTACCTTTGTAGCATGAAAGCAGTCCCAGACTATATGGAAATGGAGGAGTGTGTCTGTATTTACAGACTGTACAGACAGGCAGCAGGTCAAAATCTGGCTTGTGAATGTTAGTCAATTCAAAGGTCCATTTTTTGCACACAGAATTTTCTTCCTTTTTTTTTTTTTTTTTTTAGGAGAGTCTTGCTATGTTGCCCAGGCTGGTCTCAAACTCCTGGGCTGCTCAAGTAATCCTCCTGCCTTGGCCTCCCGATGTGCTGAGATTACACCACACCTGGCCTACAGTGCTTTTTATTCTGTGAAAACACTGTTTTAACAACTTTAATAATGGTGTATTTTTAGTAGAGACGAGGTTTCATCATGTTGGTCAGGCTTAGCTGGGTGTGGTGGTGCATGCCTGTAATCCCAGCTACTGGGGAGGCTGAGGCAGGAGAATCTCTTGAATCCAGGAGGCGGCGGTTGCAATGAGCCGAGGTCGCGCCATTGCACTCCAGGTGGTGAATCAAGAGTGAAACTCCATCTCAAAAAAAAGAAAAAAAAAGCCAACTGTGTTCACTTCAGTGTACATATCGTTTGCTATTTCTTTTTTTCCCTTACCTCACTGGATTTCTTAAGCATTTTTTCATGTTTTTAAAGCATCGTAATGATTTTCATTGTTAATGGCTGCAGATTATGTCATCTTGATGCACCATTTGTGCCACTTACTTTCCCATAAAACTATTTTTATCTGTAGGTATAAGTATGGTGACTATATATACATAAATATATGTAATATATATATATTTCTGCCTCAAACATTGGCACAACTGCTCTGATAAGAAGAAGGTTATTCAAATAGATAGAAGAATAGAATTAAAACAATTTTTTACTGTCTTACTTTTTTTTTTTTTTAAGACAGGGTCTCACTCTGTCACCCAGGCTGGAGTGCAATGGCATGATCATAGCCCACTGCAACCTCAAACTCCTGAGCTCAAATGATCCTCCCACCTCTACCTCCCAAGTAGCTAGGACTACAGGCACACACCACCAGGCCTGGCTAATATTTTTATTTATTTTTTTTGTAGAGATGGGGCCTTGTTATGTTGGCCAGGCTGGTCTCAAACTCACAGCCTCAAGTGTTCCTCCTGCCTCAGCCTCCTAATGTGCTGGGATTATAGACATGAGCCATCACACCTGGCCAATAATCTAATGTGTGTAAAAGAGCTCTCCTACCCAGTCTTTATCTCTGATTTTCTGGTTGATATAGCAGAGTGCGGTAGAATGCACATGAGGTTTGCTGCAAGACAGAGATGAGTTTGCACCCTGGCTTGTCACTTATAAGTTGTGTGACCTCAAGAATTATTGACATTGAGTCTTAGTGTCCTCATCAGAAAATGCTTTCTCTGTGAGGTCATTCTGGGTATTAAAGACAATGTCAATGGGTGCAGTGGCTCCCGCCTGTAATCCCAGCACTTTGGGAGGCTGAGGCAGGTGTATCACTTGAGATCGGGAGTTTGAGACCAGCCTGGCCAACATGTTGAAACCCTGTCTCTACTAAAAATACAAAAATTAGCTGATGTGGTGGCTCGTGCCTGTAATCCCAGCTACTTGGGAGGCTGAGGCAGGAGAATCGCTTGAACCCGGGAGGTGGAGGTTGTAGTGAGCAGAGATCACACCACTGCACTCCAGCCCAGGCAACAGAGAGAGACTCCGTCTCAAAAGAAAAAAAAAAAAAAAAAAGGCAATGTCTGTAAAGCACTTAGCTCGGTGCATGGTATCCAGGACATGTCAGTAAGGGAGATCTCTGCTTATCATAATAGTTCATTAGTTATGCTGCCTCATGGCCCAGTTTGATAATCCATCTTCCCTTTAGAACTATGGCATACGAGTCCATGTAGGAAGAGCACCCTCCTGCCACTTCATTTACTTTTAAAACAAGTCTCAGGGCTGGGCGCAGTAGCTTACACCTGTAATCCCATCACTTTAGGAGGCTGAGGCAGGCAGATCATCTGAGGTCAGGAGTTCAAGACCAGCCTGGCCAACATGGTGAAACCCCGTCTCTACTAAAAATACAAAAATTAGCATGGCATGGTGGCGAGTGCCTGTAATCCCAGCTACTCAGGAGGCTGAGGCAGGAGAATTGCATGAACCCAGGAGGCAGAGGCTGCAGTGAGCCAAGATCGTGCCACTGCCCTCCAGCCTGGGTGACAAGAGCAAGACTCCATCTCAAAAAAAAAAAAAAAAAAAGTCTCATTTTACGTAGTGCTTTATGGTTTATAGAACACTTTGAATGATCTTTAGTTAACCTTTGTGTAATTCCAGCCTTAGCCAAATTGACAGAGCATAATCTAGCACAGGCTGTGGGTCAAGTCCAGCACCCCCATACTTGGTGAGTAAACCAAAAGCTGGATTATCTAAGTGACCTGCTAACAGTTGCATGGCCAGCAAGGCACTTGTTTGTGGAATATGACTTATCTTTATTCTGTGGACCACCCCCCCCCATTTCATTCTTAGTAAAGTTACTAATGGGTAAAGTTCCAAATATATATATATAGTTTTTACTAAACTTCATCCTATCCCCTTAGACCATGTGAGTACATGTTGCTTTTATATAGATTTGCAGAGAATAAAAAATTACATTCCTAAGATACCTCTAATGTATGAGAAGCCATGCCACTTTTTAATAAAAGGGCAAATTTTTCCAAGAGGAAAGAACTGTAACATCACCTGATGTTAAGATAGGGCCTAGTTAGGTTGGTGCAAAAGTAATTGCGGTTTTTGCCTTTAAACATAATGGCAAAACCCACAGTTACTTTTGTGCCAATCTAATAGGTTGATTGCCAAGTCTCCGTGGGCTTTCCATCATCTATTACCATTTCATTCTTACTCTGGGTCTCACATCTGATATCCAACATGCTCCTCAGAACACTCGTGCTCTTCTTTTGAAGGGATATTTTATGGGATTATTCAGATCTACAGGCCACAAAAGCCAGCAATCCCAGAAACTCCAGCCACTTTGTTTGAAACAGAGTTTAGGTCTCAGAAGAACTGGAACGCTGCCACTCAAGAGAGTTTTTGATTGGCTTGTGATGTGCCACCGGTTCTTTATTAGAGGGTAAAGAGGGCTGATGAAGTCAACTATTTGGCAAATGCTAAAGGCTAGGGTGGGCGCCTATGCCTCTGCAACATCGATTGATGTCACATCATGGGATCATAGGCAATAACAGGGAATTCAGTTTACCAAGGAACTTCTGGAAGGCTTGGAAACAACACCACCCTTTTTTTTTTCCTTTGTTTTTGTTTTTGTTTTGAGATGGAATCTCATTCTGTCGCCAGGCTGGAGTGCAGTGGCGTGATCTCGGTTCACTGTAACCTCTGTCTTCCAGGTTTAAACAATTCTCCTGCCTCAGCCTCCCGAGTAGCTGGGACTACAGGCACGTGCCACCATGCCCAGCTAATTTTTGTATTTTTAGTAGAGACAGGGTTTTACCATGTTGGCCAGGCTGGTCTCGATCTCTTGACCTCGTGATCTGCCCGCTTCAGCCTCCCAAGTAGCTGGGACTACAGGCATGTGCCACCACACCCAGCTAATTTTTGTATTTTTAGTAGAGATGGGGTTTCACTGTGTTGGCCAGGCTGGTCTCGATCTCTTGACCTTGTGATCTGCCCGCCTCAGCCTCCCAAAGTGCTGGGATTACAGGCGTGAGCCACCGTGCCCTGCCAGAAACAAGATCCTTTTTGAGAAACCTCCTTAGTTTCTCCTTAGGGTGATAACCAGGACCAATGCTTGGATTTCAAAAGCCAATATACTAGGGCTTAGTCAGAAAGGATGCATTTGGTCACAACAGAAAGCTCTGGTGCATCAGTTTACACCGTAAGAACAGTTCGTTATTGCACCTAGGAGGAAGTTTGGAAGGTAGAGTGGCTCCAAGGTTGGGTAATTCAGTAGCTCAACGATGTCACCAATGATCTGGTTATTCCTATCTTTCTCCTTTGCTATTATCATATATCAGTTTTCCATGCAGGCTAGCTTTGCTCCATAGTCATGAAATAGATACAGCAATATTAGGCATCACCTCCAGAATCAACTCTCCAGAAGAACAAGAATATGGAAAAACAAGATATGACATCACTTTCTGGTACCCCTTTGTATGAGAAAGGAAACCTTTCCCAGAAGCTCCCCAGCTGATTTCTGCTCATGTCATTTCTCCAGAATTTGGTTACATGTCCAGCCCTGCATGAAACACTGGCAAGAGAAATGGGGTCGTCCTAATTGTTTTGGGCCAATCAGATGTACGCTCTAAGTCTGATATGAGAAATGGCACTGGTGCTTAAACTATCAAAGAAGAAAGAGCCACCAGGACCTTCCACTGTGTAGGGCAAAGTGGAAGGGAGATGTCCTCATGGGACATTTAAATGATAAATGCTAAACCTTTTGCATGCACATGAATCCATAGGCTAAGCATTTGGAAAATCCCATGGGACTCATGATAGACCTCTGAGGCAATGAATCTTTATTCATAAGGCAGTACTTTCTGTTTCTTCAGAGTACCCCTGCTTATAAATATCTACTGCCTAAGTCCCAACTGCAGACCTTTGGACTATGAAGCAATATCTATTTTACTTCTTAAAATAAAACCTAAAGTAAAATCTGTTTCACTTTTCAAAAACAAAAGTAAAACTCTGAACTGGGGATTACTTTGGACTGTAGCCATGCTGTCAGGAAACTACAGACAGTTCCATTCATAAGAAATTTATGTGGTTCTCATTGGCCAGTAGTTGAAACATGACCCGGGGAACTACTTACATTCCATCTTAAAAGCCCAGGGATGCTTCCTCTTCTAAGAAGCCTTCCTTGACTCCCCCAGCCCGAGTTCCTGTCTCCATATTCTCTGTGAACATTGTCTACTTTGTCGTGTAATTATTTAGTCCACATTTACTTCTCCCTCTTGAACTCCTCTAGATTTATGCCCCTATCTCATTCTGCTTCTCCAAATTATGGTATGGATCTGATGCAATATTTCTTTATGTTGAATAAATGAATGAATGAGTGAATGAGACAGCAGAAGAATTAGGTGAGAACAGCTTCCTAGGACCACTGCCAATTATACAACTACTAACTGTTAACATTCATGAAGCACATTATGAATATGCTAGGACCGTAATAATCACAGCAACTATACACAGTAGGCATTCTCTTATTAATCCTGATGTAACAGAAGAAGAAACTGAGGCTTAAGAGAGGTTTAATACTTGTTCGAGTTCACACATCTAGTGATACAAGGGGGTGGGCCTAAACTCAGTAATGGCTGACTCCATGGTCTTAACCCTTTGCAAAACTAAGGATCCGGCTGGATTGCGGTCCATCTCCCAGGAAAGAAACAATCTGGAAAACAAAGAGTCTTCTTAATTCAGAGTAAAGATTAAAAAGAATAAGAGAGGGCTGGGAGTGGGGCTCATGCCTATAATCCCAGCACTTTGGGAGGCCGAGGTGGGTGGATCACCTGAGGTCAGGAGTTCGAGACCAGCCTGACCAACATGGTGAAACCCTGTCTCTACTGAAAATACAAAAATTAGCTGGGTGTAGTAGCAGGCGCCTGTAATCTCAGCTACCTGGGAGGCTGAGACAGGAGAATTGCTTGAACCTGGGAAGCAGAGGTTGCAGTGAGCCAAGATGGCACAAGTGCACTCTAGCCTGGGTGACAGAGTGAGACACCATCTCAAAAAAAAAAAAAAAAAAAAAAAAAAAAGAGTAAGAGAGTAAGCAAAGATGAGGTAGGGACTGTATTTTTAAGCCACTTTAAAAATTGTAAAAATTAAAGATGATCATAAAGATAATAAAGATAATAAAGATAATAAAGATAATTTATTCTCTTGTGTGGGTATGACTAGTTATCAAGAAGAGAGACTTTTTAAAACAAAACTATTTATTTTGTAGAGATGGTTTATCACTGTGTTGCCCGGTCTCCAACTCCTGGTCTGAAGCCATCCTCCTGCCTCCCAAAGTGTTGGAATTACAAGCATAAGCCACTGTGCCCAGCCTGAAAGAGGCTTCTTGATAAGCTTGCTGAGTGCAATGTGATGGGCTAATTTCTGTGCCAGCCAGAGATGAGGGTGACGTGGCAGCAACAATGCAGTTTATAAAAAGCCCAAACTATCCCACATCTCCATGTGCGCTTCTTCTCTAGGTGTTGGGGAAGATATTCATGATATTGAACAGTTGTTGACATATAAATTGATTGTATCTCTGGGCGGAGCCTAGCTAGTCCAGGCCACTTTTTATATTCTAGTTATGAAACCATCCAAGTTTTGGATTAAACACAGAGTCCTGACCTACAGGCAGGAGGCAGAGTGGCAAAGTATGTAAGAACTTGGGTCTTTTGTCTATGGCCATACCACCCTGAACATGCCCGATCTCGTCTGATCTTGGAAGCTAAGCAGGGTCGGGCCTGGTTAGTACTTGGATGGGAGAATATGGGTTTTGGCATCAGAAAATTTTAGGTTTCGGTCCTGGGACTCCACACACATCAACTATTATTTGTTGTTTTATTTTTATTCCTATCCTGACACAGTCATTCATGAATTCTGAGAATTTGGTCAAGTCATTCTTTACCACAGAGTTTTTGTAACTGAAACTTGGGTTTGATAATACTCAGTTTCCAGAATGGTCACTAGAAAAAAATGAACTAAGAGTTATGATGCTGTGGTAGCTCAGGGAGACCTGGGGGCAGGACTGGTTTCGTGGTCACGTGGCCTGAACAGCCAAAGGGCCCTGCACTTGGAAGGGTCCCATCCCATGCTTGGTTTAATGGTCCGCTATTGCCATCTTAAAATTCTTAATAATTTTTGAACAAGTCTCCACACTTCATTTTGCAAGGGATAGTTCTTTTTTTTTTTTTTGAGACAAAGTCTCACTCTGTCGCCCAGGCTGGAGTGCAATGGCACAATCTTGGCTCACTGCAACCTCCGATTCCTGGGTTCAAGTGATTCTCCTGCCTCAGCCTCCTGAGCAGCTGGGGTTACAGGCATGCGCCACCATGCCTGGCTAATTTTTGAATTTTTAGTAGAGATGGGGTTTCACCATGTTGGCCAGGCTGGTCTCGAACTCCTGACCTTTTGATCCAAACGCCTCGGCCCCCCAAAGTGCTGGGATTCAGGCATGAGCCACTGCGCCTGGCAATTATGCAGTTCTTTCTACCTGGGAGAGCCACTGGGTTTATTGAAGCATCAGTTCCAGGAGAAGGGTGCTGGCCTGAAGGAGCTGACCCATGAGGGGCTGTTTCCTGGTCATTCACCACCATTTCCACATGCAGTGTCAAAAGAAGTGAGTTATTCACTGGTTCGATTTTTGAGAAACCAGGATATGTCCTTTCTTAACCCCACACCTCTGCACACACTGACCTCTTTGCTGAAAACACCCGTCCCCTGAGCACCTGTCAATACCAAATTCCTAGTCCCCCCATCGTTCGCTCTTTGTGAGAGCAAGACCTGTCCAACTTGTGAGTGCACGATATGGCAGCATGGGCCTAGGGACATGTGGAGGTCCAGGCTTCCTCCTTTCATGTGAGATAGATTTTTGTCTCATCTTCATGTGATCACTGGGTATGGTGGTGAAGAATAGACCAGCCTGCCTAGTTCACATCCTAGCTCTGCCCATCTCTAGCTCCATGATTTTGTGAGAGTTACATAAATACTCAATACCTTGTCTCTTCACCTGTAAAAAGGAAATAGCTGGGTGTGGTGGTGCATACCTGTAGTCTCAGCTACTCTGGAGGCTAAGGTAGGAAGATCACTTAAGCTCAGAAGTTAGAGGCTGCAGTGAGCTATGGTTGTGTCATTGCACTCTAGCCGAGGCACTGGGTGAGACACTGTCTCTAAAAAAGAGAAAGAAATAATGCCAAAATTGTTTATATTCCTAGGTTAGTGATGGGGTGCAAATAAATCAACGCAAAGCACCTGAAGCCATGGTTGGTGCATAATAGGCAGTCATATTTGTAATTACTACAAATATTACGCTTTTTTTCTTCTATAACCCAATTAAGTAAGACCTGTAGAGCCCATCAGAACCAGTTTTGTACTTCTCCTGGGAGCTTGCTGGCTATACACACCTAGGCACCATATACCCCCTCACCTGGTTGAGTCTCACTCCCTTCAACCATAAGAATTCTAGAAGTGAGACCTGGCGTCTGTTGGAAATGGTATCATTTCATAGAACAAATATGGTCTTGGGTCCTAGAAACCCGTGCTTGAATTTCATCTCTTCTACCTACCAGCTATGTCAGATTCCAAGTTATGAAAACTCTTTAAGGCTTATTTTTCCCCTTTAAAAGGAAGATAATAGTGCCTGTTTAAAGAGATGCTTCCTCCACCAAAGAACATGAACTCCATAAAAGCAGGAGGTTTTGCCTGCTTTATTCATTGCTGCATTCCTCAGACAGTGCCTAGCATGTAGGACATGCCAAAGAAATATTTGTGAAGGATAGAATCGTTGAGAGAATGAAAGTATTGGATTTATGTAAAGTACCTAGAGTAGAGATGGGCATCTACAGAGCAGACACTGGGTAAAACCATGGCTATGGATGTTATTGAGGTGGCTATGGGTCCAGCCGAGGTTCCATTCAGAGCGGGACTGCCTGCCTTGGGCATGTTGCTGGGATTGAGAAGTGATTTTAGATAGCACGAGTGAGCAGAGGAGCTGAAGCCGAAACCCAGGCACATGGCCCCGCCACTACCCACCCCGGGAAGAACCAGAGAAAGAGATGGATACAGATCATTCAGCAGCTCCCAGAAATGTGGCACCAGGAATGGTCCCAGCTCACCCTCCTGTGGGCCGGGATGAGGCTCCCGAATCTGACTCATTTCTATTGGAATAAGCTTAAAATCCTTCTATAACTTAGCTTGTTCTAGGAGGACATTTGTATTCCAGCCAGGGAGGGAGCTGGGAAAAGCTGGCACACACTGAAACACACTCCACTCCACTCCAAAGGCAAGCTTGATTATCATTGCACTTATTTTGACTAGGCAAGTGTTAGATCCTAATCAAGCAGAGAGGCGCAAATTGGCCCCAAATTAAAAACCAAAAGGGAAGAAGGATCATTTAGAAAGCATGTCAGTAGGAGCCTCTGGCCCAATGCACCAGCCACAGGGCCCAGCAGAAAGACAGAGGCGTGGTTTTAAGACTGATTTAGATTCAGGCCCAAAGTATTCTTATAGTAAATTAGGAAAAAGTGGCCCTAGCTCAGGCATTCTCTTTACATCCACGGGAGGGTATATACGAGGTGGGGCCCATTCATTAAGACCTGAACGACAGACTGTGAAGGTAAGTGGAAAGAACACAGGTGGCCGGGTGCAGTGGCTCACATCTATAATCCCAGCATTTTGGGAGGCCAAGGCAGGCAGATCACCTGAGGTCAGGAGTTCAAGACCAGCCTGGCCAACATGGTGAAACCCTGTCTCTACTAAAATACAAAAATTAGCTGGGCCTGGTGGTGGGAGCCTGTAATCCCAGCTACTTGGGAGGCTGAGGCAGGAGAATTGCTTGAACCTGGGAGGCGGAGATTGCAGTGAGCTGAGATCACGTCACTGCACTCCAGCATGGGTGACTGTGTGAGACTCTGTCTCAAAAAGAAAGGAAAACAAAACAAAACAAAATATATATTAGCTGGGTGTGATGGTGCACTCTGTAATTCCAGCTACTTGTGAGGCTGAGGTGGGAAGCTCGCTTGAGCACAGAAGTTTGGGGCTGCAGTGAGCCATGATCACACCACTGCGCTCCAGCCTGGGCAACAGAGTGAGACCTTGAGAAAGAAAGACAGACAGAAAGACAGAAAGAAGGGAAGGAAATGGAAGGAAGGAAGGAGGGAAGGAAAAGGAAGGAAGGAAGGAGGGAAGGAAAAGGAAGGAGGGAAGGAAAAGGAAGGAAGGAAGGAAGAAAGGAAGGAAGGAAGGAAAGAAGAAACAGACTGTAGAATTGAGCAGGCTTGGATTTCACTTCATGCTGTGTTGCTTGCAAGCTGGGCGATCCTAGCCTCTCTGAGCCTCTAGTCCCTCATCTCCAACCAAAGATAGTATGAAGGCTGGGGCGTAGTCAGGATTATGTGAACAAAGAAAGGAAATGTGGTTGGTAAGAGAACACTTTGCATACAGTATATCTTAACAAATATTCTCCCAGTTCACGCCTCCGCAATCTGCAATCCCAAATTCCATGATCAGATTTCAGACCCTAGGTGACCCCAGGAAAGTCAATGTGTACTGCAATAAATGAGAGAGTCTCACCTCTGATTGCTTTTTCTCCAGGATCTTCCTGGAGTCTCTGCTCTCAGGCTCTGACATCCACAGGTTCCTGGGAGGAGGACAGAGCAAGGGAGTGACTGGATGAAGGCAGGCTAATGGGCATCATAATATCAGGGGAAGAGTATGGTGCGTTCTCAGTGCAGATGCCCAGTGACCCAGGCAGCATTTAAGGGAGCTGTAAGTGTGGATGCCTGAATGGCCTCTTCAGCATCTACCACTGAAGCCTGATCACAGCGCCTTACATTCATCATCATCTGTAGTAGGTCATTCAGTACACAGTGACTGAAGCCCACTTTGTGCTAGGCCTGTGCTGGCCTGAGAGGGTGCAAGTCATGGATCCTGCTCTTATGCTATGTGCCATACAGAGGAAGTCGGCTTTCCCTTCTCTTTCCAGACCTCTTGAGAATATACCAAGTTACCCTTTTCCCCCTTCTACGTGGCTTCCAGGTTGCTCTCAGTCCTGGACCCTTGTCCAAAAGACATATTCTAGTTCATCCATTTCTGTGCTAATGTGTAATCCCTAAAACTGGAGGTGCTCCATTAAGTGGCAGGGGCGGGGGGGTGTCACCAGCATGGAGTGGGGATTTTGGATTACAGATGTTTGGTGTCTCCATAAGGAGAGCCTATTAAAAAAAAAAACAAAACTGACGTGAGTTCAAGACCAGCCTGGGCAACATAGCAAGACTCCATAACTACAAACATAAATAAATAAATAAATAAAGAATTAGCTGGGTGTGGTGGTGTGCACCTGTAGTCCCAGCTACTTGGGAAGATGAGGTGGGAGGATCATTTGAGCCCAGGAGGCAGATCTTGCAGCGAGCCATGATCGCCCCACTGCACTCCAGCCTGAGCAACAGAGTGAGATCCCATCTGAAAAAAGAAAAAATAAACAAAACACTGATTTTAACCTCATCATCTGCCCATATCTCTTTGGCCATCTGTGTGGAAGACATTGATATAACTGTGCTGTGAATAATTTTAATGAACTCAAATCACAATCCCCAGAAATTAGCAGTGGTTTAGGTAGGAACAAGCCACGAGTGGGTACATTCTCAGACGGAAGAAAACCAATGTTGTAATTGTGAAGTGGAAAGAGACAGTTGTCAAAGGAAACACAGAGGTGGTCATTATTGGCTTGGTCTCCACCTCTTTCTTCTCCTCTCACTTATATTTTGTACATTTTTGACTTCAGAGTTATCATCTATGCATGGACTGGCAAATTAACTTCTCCAGCCCAGACACATCCTCAGTGTTCCATATGTTTACATCCAACCGCCTCTAAATACTTCCTCTTAGATGTTTCAAAATATCCCAAACTGAAGCTGTGCTCTTCACAAATCCCTTCGCTAAAGCTGGTTCTCTTTCAGAGCTACCTCTATTGGTGAAGTCAACAATATCCATTCTTTTGCACAAAACACAAACTTAAGAATCCTTTATTTCTCCCTCAGTCTCCCATATATAATTAACCACTCACCTATTGATTGTAATTTTAAAAGTCACTTGAGTCTGTCTACTTCTCTTCTATCTCCTGCCAATACCCTAGTCTAAAATCCCATTTCTTTCATCAGAATTCTCAAGAGTATCCCAATTGGTCTTCTCACATGCAATCTCTCCCTCACACTACAGCCAGAGGGATGTTTTCCAAATGCGCAACTGATCACATTATCCTGCCATTGACTCTGTGTTGCTAGGTACATACTTAAAACTCTTAGTGGTATCTCCTTGTTCCTATGATAAAGATGACACCTTGGAGCTGAAAGTCAAGTCAACTCCCCATGACTAATTATGGGAACTGTGAGTGCAGGAAGAGTCCTTTCTCAAAGCCAAGTACAGGGCTGTTATCTGCATAAGAGGTGTGGATACTGGATAGGTAAAGACAGCAGGTGTTCACTGAAAGTCTCTCTCTCCAAGGGAAGCAGCCTCTCAATGGAAAACCTTACAAGGAATAAACAGTTGTTCAAGGACCTATACAGGTGGGCTGAGATTTTGAGTTTAGCAAGAGACTAGGAGGCCAGGTAAAGTTATAGTTATAGAACAACTACAACTAAGTGGAACCAGGACATGTGTACCAACTTTATATTGGCCCCATTAAGATAACACTGGCTGGTGAGGCCAAGGCACTCAATATACACACTGCAGGTGAAGCATATCTATTCATGGTTTGGGGGAAGCTGGGGCTGACAGGAGTTTGGCATGACTTGGTCATAATGAATTTCTGTTGGTTTCTCCCTGCTCAAAAACCATCTGTTTATAATCCCTTCTAGAACTGAACTAGGGTTAGATGTGACCATGCCCAATCTGAATTTCCTGGGATCCAGCCTTGATTGTTTGTCTTGCCTGAAATTGAGCTCATTTGTCTGTATCAGATCTCCTGGTGTTTTTCTCACCCACTTGCCCTGGATTTTTGTTCTTTCTTTCTTGAAGTTCAACTTTACCTTATAATGGATGCCTCCATTTAAGCCACTGATTGAAGTTCTGGGAGAGAAAGGAAGATTAGACGTACTTTTTTTCCTATGCATTCCATCTCCCATGTCTCTCCAGAGATATTAAACAATCAAGCCAGGTCACCCCCCTGTTTAAAAGCTTCCAGTTTTCCTGGTGTCTTTCTCACCCGCCTGCCCTGGATTTTTGTTCTTTCTTTCTTGAAGTTCAACTTTACCTTATAGTGGATGCTTCCATTTAAGCCACTGATTGAAGTTCTGGGAGAGAAAGGGAGATTAGACGTACTATTTTTCCTATGCATTCCATCTCCCATGTCTCTCCAGAGATATTAAACAGTCAAGCCAGTTCACCCCCCTATTTAAAAGCTTCCAGTTTTCTCCAGACTAAAGTTCAGGTGCTCAAATGTGGCATATAAAATTCTTTGTAACATAATCTGTATCTTGGAGGGTTTCTTTGCTGCAGACACAGAAACTATCTAGAACAAAAGGAAAGCCTTAAAAAGAATGCATTGGAAAGAGCTCATAGGATGTAAGGAAAAACTGAACAAAGAGGTCCTGAGAAAGAACTGGAACCAAGAACTGGACGGGAATCCAGGAAATAGGAATGAAGAAACAATGTCTTTAAGATCTGGTGACCAACGTGAACCGGCTCCAAGACTTTTCCTTCAACCCCTACGTGACTTAAATTAATAGGAACCCTCCCATTGTGTGACTTTTGGTGTGGGTACCAATCAAAGTATCTCACTTCCCTTGGGTAAAAGGCAATGATCTAAGCTCAGCCTACTTGGGTAGAAAGAACAGCGCCATTCTTAAGCCCATGCACGGAGCATCCTTGCCTCATGCCATATATCTTAAGAGGTGTCCACTGTAGTCCTTCATCTGCTACGTGCCTTTCCGTGAGATAAGGAGGCCACAGGCCAAGGACACATACCTTCCAGGACCTGAACCCTCCCTCTGGACCTTCATGTTGCTTGCAGAGACTCCAGACTTCTCTGCCCAAGTTGCCTCTTTCTTGGATCTCTTCTCCTAAGGAGAGATTGTGTGCCAATGTTTAAGGAATATAGAGCCTGTTGTCCACTGATCTTCAATGTGAGTGTTGTGTTGTACTCACACACTTGGAAAAAGCCACTCAGAGTAAGAGATAGAACTGGGAGTAGGAAGAGAAGTGGAGGGCAGACAGAGGGTTGGGATTTAAGAACCATAAACTATGAGCCAGCTCTTCCCATGCTGCCAATTTTGGCAAATAAATCTGAGAAACAGAGGATTCTAAATCTAAACTTGACCTTCTAGGCCATTATGAACATAGGAGGAGAGTATATGTTTCACTGAGCAGTTTTTTGGATTGCTTTATAATTTTCAGATACCTAGGTATGTGGTATATTGCCTTTCATTGGTGCCATTACCCTGGCCCCTGCAAATGTTGCTAGATGCTAGATGGGTCTGTCAAAGGAAATTAGGGTGCTGCTACTTAAAGAAAGGGCACAAGAGTGGCCCACATGATGCTGACATGCTGTTTTCTCAGATCTGGTGGGCTGGCCCCCATGTGTTCAATTGCCTCAGTGCTTCCAGTCTTGCCTCTAGGGTCTTTTCTCAGCAGAGTAGCCAGGGGGATCTTTCAAAGCATATAACAGATCAGGCCACTTCCCGGGTCAAAAGCTTCCAATGACTCCCCCTGTCTCTCAGAAGAGTCAGAGTCCTTCATGTATTTCCCAAAACCTTACATGATATGGATGTATCCCAGCCCCACTCTCTCTCTAACCCCTCTCTTGCCGCTCTCCTGTGGCTTCCTTTGCTCCATCCACATGGTCCTCCTCATTGTCCCTCAGCTACGTCAAGCTCAGCCCTCTGGATCTGCCATCCCAGTGCCTGGAATGCTCTTCCCCGATTGTCCCTGTGGTGAGTTCTCAGCTCCTTCAACTCTCCACTCATGATGCCTTCTCTGACTCAACTAAAGAAGGAGAACCCTATTCCCAAGCAGCATTTTCCTTCCACCTTCCCTACATTATTGTCCCCAGTAACACTTGTCATCACACGGTGCATTTTACTTGCTGATTTGTATACTGCTTATCTAGACAGACTAGAATAAAATCTCAAGGACAGTGACCTGTGTCTCTTCCCCCCCTATAACCCCAACACCTGAGCCTATAGCCCTCACACCTGTACTGCAAGCACCTAGAAGGGTCTTGAACTCAGAGTCTCAGAGTAGGCATTTCCCTAATGTTAAGTAAATGAATGCCTACATGGCCACACCCCTGAGCATCTGCTCATGGGCCCTCTCTACCTAGGATGACAGCATTGCATCCACTTCTCCAATGGTTCTATTTTTAAAAAAATTATGTATGTATGTATTTTTGAGATGGAGTCTCGCTCTGTTGCCCAGGCTGGAGTGCAGTGGTGCAATCTCAGCTCACTGCAAGCTCCGCCTCCTGGGTTCATGCCATTCTCCTGCCTCAGCCTCCCAAGTAGCTGGGACTACAGGTGCCTGCCATCACACCCGGCTAATTTTTTGTATTATTAGTAGAGACAGGGTTTCACCGTGTTAGCCAGGATGGTCTCGATCTCCTGACCTCGTGATCTGCCTGCCTCAGCCTCCCAAAGTGATGGGATTACAGGCATGAGCCACCGCACCCAGCCTGGTTCTTCCTTCAAGGTCTAGCTCAGTGTTGCCTGATCTCGGTGACATCAGAGATAAGGCAACACTTTTTACTTTATCTCTATCTGACATCGCTTTTTGTCCATCTCACCCCAGCAGAATTCTACACCTTCTTTTGGGTACTGCCATCATATTTTACATACACTTCTATAATAATGCTCACCGTATTAAATTACTGTCCTGTTTTTTTAAAATGTATATAAGAAGTACATGAATACATTCACATTATTAAATATAGGTTAAGTGAAGACGTCTATTACACTCTAAATCTATCTTTCCTTCCCAGAAGGAATCTTGCCTAGGAATTTACATACATATATAGAAATAAAAATATAAAGTTTTGTTTTGAGTGTATGTGTGCTTTTTTATATATACATTTTCTGTTAGTATTTGCAGCTTCTCCATGAAATACTTTGGACAACTGTCCATTTTATTTTATTTTTATTTTATGTGGGTACATAGTAGGTGTATATTTTATGTGGGTACATAGTAGGTGTATATATTTGTGGTATGCATGAGATGTTTTGAAACAGGCATGCAATGTGAAATAACCACATCAGGGAGAATGGGGTATCCTTTCCCTCAATCATTTATCCCTTGTGTTACAAACAATCCAATTACACTATTTTAATTATGAAATATACAATTAAGTTATTATTGACTAGAGTCACCCTGTCGTTCTATAAAATAGTAGGTCTTATTCATTCTGTCTATTTTTTTGTACTTGTTAACCATCTCCACCTCCCCCAACCCTTTCACTACCCTTCCCATCCTCTGGTAGCCATCCTTCTACTCTCTATGTCCACGAGTTCAGTTCAACTCATGGACATTTTATACCTGTATGTATTCTCCATTTCAAAAAACTTTGGCATTGAATTACATAGAATTGCATGGTGATTTAGTTAGCCATTCTCCATCTTATAGATATTTCAATGGTTTTCATTATTGCAACAATGCCTCAGTGAATGTTCTTATACCGGTCTTTTAGTGCAGACATATTTCTATAGACTAGATACCTAAATGGGAAATAGAGGATCTGAAAAGAGTACAGATTTTAATCTACCAATTTGCCCTCTAAAAAGCCTGCAGAAACAACACTTCCATGAACGCAGAATATTTCCAGTGTTTTTACTGTCTGCATATTTACTGGGAGAAAATATCTCATTTAAGTTTTATTTTTTATTTCTCTGATTATTACTGAAGTTGAACATGTTTGTGTCTATTTACTGGAAATTAGATTCTCTCCCCCTTTGACTTGTCTGTCCATATTTGGAGGCTCATTTTTCTTTCCTATTGCTGCCAGTATCTTTCTTTCTTTTTTTTTTTTTTTTTGAGACGGGGTTTCACTCTTGTCTCTTGTTGCCCAGGCTGGAGTGCAGTGGCATGATCTCTTCTCACTGCAACGTCTGCTTAGTGTGTTCAAGCGATTTTCCTACCTCAGCCTCCTGAGTAGCTGGGATTACAGGCGCGTGCCAACATGCCCAGCTAATTTTTTGTATTTTTAGTAGAGATGGGGTTTCATCATATTGGCCAGGGTGGTCTCGAGCTCCTGACCTCAGGTGATCCACCCGCCTCAGCCTCCCAAAGTGCAGGGATTACAGGGGTGAGCCACCACGTTCGGCCTGCTGTCAGTATGTTTCTATGTCTCTGCTTGTCTTACTTGACTGTGAACACTTGTGGGGTGTTCATCACATTAACCTCAGGTTCTCCCTTCCAGGACACACAGCTGGTGCTTAATGAATGTTTATTCAGTTGTGTTATGGAAGTCATAAGTATTACCCTTAACATAGTTGTCACTGTCATCTTCATCATCATCACTATTCATTTATACTTACTGTATGCTAAGCACTCCCTTAAGAGGTATGCATCCATTGTCCCTAATTTTCATATTACCTCACCCAACATCATCACTATTGATATCTCTGTTTTATAGATAAGCAAGTGAGATGGAAACTACCTAGGCTGTCCAAGTACACTGAGCACACTCAGCTCTGGAGAGGTGAGCTTATGAAGCTAGTGCTTCTCCTTCACAGCTGTGGTCTTCATCCTGGCTACACATTGGAATTACCTAAACAGGCTAGGCATGGTGATTCATGCCTATAATCCCACTATTTTGGGAGGCTGAGGTGGGAGGATCACTTGAGACCAGGAGTTTGAGACCAGTCTGGGTAACATAGTGAGACCTCGTCTCTATAAAAGCATTTTTAAAAAATCACCTGGGTGTGGTGGTGCATGCCTGTGGTCCCAGCTGCTCCAGAGGCTGAGGTGGGAGGATTGATTGAGCCCAAGAGTCAGGGCTGCAGTGAGCTATGATCATGCACTGCACTCCAGCTTGGGCAATAGAGTGAGGCTATGTCTTTAAAAATGATAATAATAATAATAATAAAATTTTCGAAATAGAATTACATAAATATTATTTTTAAAGATTCCTTTATTCCAGCCCTACTCTAGGCCAATCGATTCAGAATCTCAGGGAATGGGTCTGGAGAAGTAACATTAAAAAACAAACAAACGAAAAAAACCCTCAAAGCCTGTAGGTGATTCTGATGCACTGAAATAATGGGAGCCATTGGTCTACATCAGAAGTATGGAAACTTTTTCTGTGAAAGGCCTGATAGTAAATATTTTAGATTTTACAGGCCATGAAGTCTCTGTGGCAACTACTCAACTTGGCTGTCGAGACATAGAAAAAAAAATGAGTGTGGTTGTGTTTCAATAAAACCTTATTCACAAAAACAAATGGCAGCCACATTGGGCCTATGGACTGCAATATTGGCCTCTGAGCCAATAGCACCCAAGAGTTTCTGTCATAATACTTTAACAAGCCTGCAATTTAAGACTGTCCCAGTCAAACCATGATCTCTGATCACATTAAGCATCATGGTCATTCTCCATGGATAATGGCTTAAGAATCCTTGCCCGATCTCAAGAGAGTCTGCTTCAGTGGGTCTGGGCCTGGGAGTCTGCGTTATTATGCAGGTCATTAAGACGTAGGTAGTAGACCTCATGGACCACACTGGAAGAATCACTGATCTACTGAAGCATAATTGTTCCTGGCAAGCAGCAAAAGCTTGGCTGAAGAAGCAGAACTGGCTCTTATTCAAAAATCCTTTAAGATCACAGATAGACATTCTCTGCCCCCTGCCTGCCTTATGTTCCAGCATCCTGCCTCCAGCATTCTGAAACCTTTCACGCCCCAGCATCAAACCCTCCCAGACTGAATGTTGACAGAGAAGAAAGAAAACTATCCCTCCTCTTTAACTCTGAAATTAGTTAAAGACCAAAGTCCTTGTCTATTTCAAAATATTGAAAAAGAAAGTGACTGTTTAACCACCTACATAATAAAACTGATGCTGGCGTTTATCTCTCTCTCTCTGTGTGTGTGTGTGTGTGTGTGTTTCAACAGTTGTAAAATGGAGCGTCCATTCTCCTGTCATCAGCTTTAAAGCTATGTGGCGGTTGAATGCAATCATTTCTGTTTCCCGACCTCTTTAACATCCATTATTTCTCCGTTGTCCGCATCTAATAGTCACAATCCTTTTAGTTGTTGATGGCTTGGCGATTACCCGGGCCACCGCTTTAGGATTACATCCAAATGCATCTGAACAGTTGAATTTACTTACTGTTTTCCTCCTAAAAGCTTTTTAACATGATCCAACTGGGATGGTTGCATCAGGAGAATCATTATTTGCAGCTCTCTTTTTTGGGAGATGGAAATAAATTTCCCAAAAGATGAAAGCAAACCGTTCAGTGTAGATCTGCGGTGTGACTTTTTGTTCTGTCTCCTTTTTACATTCCATTTTCACAATTTTCCTCAGGAATGACTCTTCTCCTGGGAAATAGGAATGTTTTAAATTGCACAATTGAGTCAAATCAATATTTAGAGTGGTTTGAACTTTCAGCCTTTTGCTGGATTTTGGCAGTATCATTTTACACTATAAATCCCTTTTCCCAGGTAACCTATAATATTAATATTAAACATTATTCACAGCTTTCTAACACCCCCCAATTTCACTCAGCTATCAGCAAAACAAATAGTACCCAAGAGTTAAAAAGTTGCTATTTTTCTTCTAAAGCGCAAGCACTTTTATGTTAAAATGGTATTGCTGTGTGTTCTCAATATCTATATACCTACCTACCTGTGTGTGTAGTACCTTTCAACATTGTAATTAGACATTGAAACTGCACCGTGCAAGCATAATGCACACACAGAGATTTGTAAAGCATCTGTGACAAGTGCATGGTATGGTAAAGCAACTTTACAATAGCTAGGACAAATTCTACAATCTATTCATGGAGGGTTTCAAATAAAGAATTAGGTAGAAGAATCTGAACCCTTTCATGCAGGAGGATTGCACGGATGATGAAATCTGTCATACCTCTCCTGTCTGGTAGAGTTATTTGAAGATGGTGTTTAATACTTGAAGGCTAATAGCATGGGGAAGCCAATCTTCTTGGGTTGAAATCCCAGCCTAGCTGCTGTGTGATCTGGGGCAATTTGCTTTACGTCTCTGAGGCTCAGTGACTCTGTTACATTATAGGAATAATAGGAAGACATTCGCATCATGACGTTCTAGTGAGGATTAAGTGAGGTCCCAGGTGTCAGGCATCAGACACAGCTTCCTCATGTGAGAATTGTAACCACAGTGTAATGATGAGAAGGAAAAGAGATAAGTAATTATTACCAGGGAGACTGTCTGAAACACGCGCAGCAATTACAATCTTCCCTTATGAACTGGCTTGGTTAATAGCATCTACATCCACTCAGCTATGCTAGTAAAAAATTGAGAAGCTGTACTTTAAACCCCTGCCCTTCTTGTATCCCCACCTTCCATGATTAATTAGTCCCCAAATTGTGCCATTCACCCTCCCAAGTAACTTTCAAATTCTGCCTCCCCCTCTTCATTCTCCCTGCCACTACCTCAGCCCAGGCCCTTACTAGCATTTATCTGGATGAATGCAAGAACCTCTTAACCAGTTTCACTGTCTTCAGCTAGGATCCTCCATGAATCATTACTAGCCATATTTTGCAGAATAGGAAATTGAGGCACAGAGATGTTTGACAAATAGCCACAAATCACACAGCTGGTAAGTGGTGTTGCTGGAATCCCAACCCAGGGAGTCTGGTCTCAGAATTTTCTGCTCTATTTTGGAATACTGGGTTCACTGCGTCATGTGCATAAAGAAACCCAGCGGTGGCTTTAAGCCTCATGTTTGTACCTCTGGTGAGTCCCATTTCTCCATTGACAAATCTTTCATCAGAGCTGTTACTTGATTCTGCAAGAGCTTCAAGGAGTAGCCAAGGGACCATTGCGCAGGAAGAGAGAGGGAGGAGGAAAAGACGGAAGCCGTGGAGCTTTCAGTCCCACACCCCCATTCTCTGGAGAGGTGAGAGGCGCCGGTAGTGGAATTAATCATTGATCTTTCCTATGTGATGAAGCCTTTACAAAAATCCCTGAACTATGAAGGTTGGTGGAGCTTCTGGGTTGGTGAACACATCTGAGTGCCAGGGTTATACACCCCAACTCCATGGGGATGGAAGCTCCTGCACTTGCGTGTTTTCCAGACCTTGCCCCATGCATCTTTTCATCTGGCTATTCCTCCCTTTCCTTTATTATATCTCTTGTTAATTACATGGTAAATGTAAGTTAAAAAAAAGTAGGAAGGATCTAGATTAGGGATGGGCAAGCTAGGGATACACATCCATTTCAATATTCCAGGAGTCTAGTCCACTGGATGGGGCCAGGCAGGGGGCATTTCCAGGTTGGGATGATGCTTGGATTCTGGTAGGAAGTAGGCTGCTTGCTCAGGCATATGTAATGTTGTAGGACCACAGTGTCAGTCATCCATGTCCCATTGAAGGATACAACCTGATGGAAGCTGGGACCAAGAGCTTTATCATGTCCTGTGGTCACCGGCACCAGAGTGGCAGGGAAGGTAAACTGAGACACTTAAGACCCAGGACAGGATTGATTGCTGACCAGTCTACAAATCTCAATGCTCTCCTGGGAGACTGGCAGTCGTCTGTGCAACCATGATTCTGCAAAAGACACTGAGAGCCCACGCGGCTGTGTAATTTGTGTATCAACCTGCTCTAAAGGCTGTGGGTGTAGCACTAAGAACACATCTAGAGAGCTTGACATATTACAATCTTGGCATTTGCTTGCTCAGGGTCTACCGTGGCATTTCTCAGCTGTGTCTGAGAGATGTCAGTAGCTGTTACAAGAGATGAAAAAGAAAGGCAGGTGGTAGCATCATGGTGAAAAGTATCAGAAAAAAATTGACCTCTACCCTTTCTGAATTTAAAAAGGCAGCATGATATCACTGACTTTGGAATTCATAATGCATCTTAGCATTAATGTTCTGGGGTAAAGAATTATTCTTTAGTTTAGTTTAATATATTCTTGCCTGTGCTTACTTGACCAAAGAACTGCTTTTACCCAGAAGAGCCAGAACATATTGAAAACATTATCCCTTGGAATTCGGTTTGGGAAATACTAATTTAGTTGAATGTAGCGCTAGAACTCACAGTACATAAGAAGGCAGAAAATGAGCAGGCTCACCAGTGTAGACTGTCCACGCTGGTGGATTTTACCTGATTGCCAGGATTCTCCACACTAGATTCTGAGCTCTGCTAATGTGGGCACCATGTCTATCTTGTTCACTACTCCCTCTTCCTAAGCCCTTGATGGCTGATTTTTTTGGTATGTCCGACACCTTCTTTAAGAACAACTATTGTTCACGAATTTTCCATCTCTCTTGACATTTTCATTTTCTTTACTGTTTTCCTGCACTTTTATGACATCCCAAGTTCTCTCTCACATGGATTATATTTTTATGCATTGAAGCTGACCTTTTCCTTGACCACATTTAATGCATATTTTAACTCTATTTTATTTTTGTTTTCTACACAATCTAGCTTACCACAAACAACCATTTATTCATTTCAGTTCGTTTTTTATCATTTCAGCTTTATTTTACATTACATCAAAATTACATTTTTGAAACTTTATGGAGACTACAAAACATTTGCTTTCAAAAAATTACCCTTGTTGCCTATAGTATCTTCTCCATAGGCATATTCTACCTGTGTTTTATGATTTCTATAGCCTTCTTTCTTGCCACACAAGTTTTGGCTATGCTTATATTTCCTCATGTAAGGACCGGAATTTTTTTTTTTTTTTTTTGAGACAGAGTATCGCTCTGTCGCCCAGGCTGGAGGGCAATGGCATGATCTCGGCTCACTGCAACCTCTGCCTCCCAGGCTCAAGCGATTCTCCTGCCTCAGCCTCCTGAGTAGCTGGGATTACAGGCACTTGCCACCACGCCCAGCTAATTTTTGTGTTTTTAGTAGAGACAGGGTTTTACCACGTTGGCCAGGCTGGTCCTGAACTCTTGACTTCAGGCCATCCACCTGTCTTGGCCTCCCAAAGTGCTGGGATTACAGGCATGAGCCACGATACCCAGCCCAGGAAAAAGTTTTATTCAATCCTGCTGTTTGTCCATGTTAGTGTCTGTAGATCCATCTTTATTTCCCTTCTTTATTTACTTGTGGACCCTTTACTTCACTTCTGATCGCTGTTAGAACCTGTCTCTTATATCAGTGATATTCACCATCCTGAATGAGATTTTTGGCATCTTGGAAGATGTTTAGCCAGTGTGACTCTTTAAGACTCAGGAGGATTTTCCTATCTCAGCTTCATGCAGAGAAATTTATATATATATATATATATATATATATGTATGTATATATATATATATATATGTATGTATATATATATATGTGTGTGTGTGTGTATGTGTGTAAACATTACACAATACCTACTGGGGTGCTAGGCACTGTTCCAAAGCCTTTTACATTCATTTAATCTGCACAGTAACCCTCTGAGATTGGTACTGTTAGTATTCCCATTTGACAGATGCAGAAATGAGTCACTTTAATTCATCCAACATCACACAACTAGTAAATGTCTAAGTCAAAATTCAAATGTAAGCAAACTGGTGCTGAAGTCTGTGCTGTTAACTAGTACAATATGTTTCCTCTTCATTCCTTTCTTGCAAAAAAAAAAAAAAAAAGAAAAAGTAAAAAGCTATAGCTGCCTTGATTTACCTGTTTCTGTGCTTTCTTGCTTAAAAGAATACATGATTGCTGTGTTCCACAACTGGGCATCATAGTCCTGCATAAGTGTAGGAAGTACTCATTGGGTAATTAGAGGAATGGAGGGCTAAGTTGCCATGAGCACCTCCTAACAGAGTTCTTGCATGATGGGGAAGGCTTCCTGCCTCTGGCTGGCACAGGGTACTTGTCTCTAAGCCCCTGTAGGTCAGAAGTTGTAGCAGAAGTGCCTGGCCTTATTTTTCTGCATCAGGGACTCTTCCCTTCTTTGGTTAGTGAAAATTCCTTGAGGGCCCAGAAGATTTCGATCAATATTTTTTTGTTCCCAAGACTGCAGCAACCTTTCATTGATTGGTGTGTGTATATGTTCATGAATATTCCAGTGAGAAGTTGGTGGAAAGGGAAGCTAGTCATTTGGCAGTTGGTATCTTGCCCAGGAAGTCTCCCTTATCTAGTTTAATCCTTAAAACAACCTTGAAGTATGCTGTTATCAACCCTGCTTTCCAGGTGAGAGGATGAGAGCTCAGAGTGCTTAAGAAGTCACCCAGGTCACCAGGTCACACAGCTAGCAAATGAAAGAGGCAGAATATAGGCCAGGATCTCGTCTCCAAAGCCCTGTCTTCTCAGCTATTACTCACTTCCTTCAGTTTCCAGTCAGTTCATTTTAATTCCTTGTATTTAATTCAGTCTTATTGAAGATGCATTTGCTGAACTCCTATTATATGAGTAAGAACTGGACCTTGGACTCAAGAAGTTCATGATGAGAAGCCAAAGGTAGAAGGCGGTGATGATGGACCATGAGTGGCATAACAGAGACTGCAGGATTTGGGCAGAAGTGGAAATTCTACTTTTGTGCCTGGTTTGAAAATATCTGATGATGAGGGCACTCAGAGCAATGCTTGAGGAGAGGCATGACTCCTGGTCCAACCAGATGTGAGGCAATCACCTGAGCAGTGGCAGCACCGCAGAGCCTGGAAGTCCAAGATCAAGGTGTCGGCAGGGCTGGTATCTCCTGAGACCTTTCTCCAGGCTGTTAGATGGCTGCTTTATACTTGTGTCTTTCCATCCTCTTCCCTTTGGGTGTCTGTGTCTTCATCTCCTCTTCTGTAAGGACACTGTTCAGATTGAATTAGGGCATAGCCTAATGACCTCATTTGAACTGAATTACCACTTTAAAGGCCCTATCTCCAAATATGATCATAACGAATGTAGGAACAAACTTCAACAAATGAATGTTAGGGAGGAAGCAATTCAGTCTGTAATAGTCTAGAGCCAATGGCAGGTCCAGGTGGAAACATGAAAAAGGATAGATTGTCGATCATATAGCACAACTCTTGGAATGTTACTTAAAGGAGTTGGGACATAATTCTTCCTTTAGGCCACCATTTCCCTGCGTGGAACATGTGCCACTGAATATGTGTGTGGTTGTATGTGTGACACGGTTTTAAGTGGTACTAGGACACAGCATTCAACAACATTGAATCCCGGCTTGGTGCAGTGGCTCATGCCTAGAATCCCAGCGCTTTGGGAGGCCCAGGTGAGAGGATCCTGGGCCTTGAGAGGATCCTGGGAGTTTGAGACCAGCCTGGGCAACATAGTGAGACCCCCATCTCTATTAAAAATAATAATAAAAAAATAGCCAGGTGTGGTGGTGCATAACTATAGTTTCAGCTACTTGGGAAGCTGAGGTGGGAGGATCACTTGAACCCAAGAGTTCAAGGCTGTAGTGAGCTATGTTCACACCACTACACTCTAGCCTGGGTGACAGAGCGAGACCCTGTCTAAAAAGTAAAAGTTAACATTGAATCTCGCAGCAAGAAAGTCATTCTCTTTCCAGTTTTCTTGCAATTCTTTAAGGAGAATGTGTTAGTTGATCATACTACGTCTCTCATACCTCTCTGCCCTTTGTTAATGTCCCCTATTGAGAAAAAAACGGAGATAAGAAGCCTTGAGAAATAATGATATCTAGCTAAAATTGGAGACTACTCTTTTGTTTAATTTTTATGATTGCCTTTTATTTGTGGCAAATGATTCTGGGCTTCTGCTTGTGATATTGACATAATAATTATTATCTTATTATTTCCTTATTTTCTAAAGGTAGTCATGTGTTTAAAAAGTGAGTTAAAGAAAATATTGAAAAAAGCACAATAAGTCCTATAAGTAATGACACATATTAGGAAGGCGGAATGAAAAGCTAGAAGGCTGGGAAGTGCTGCTGTGGGTGAAGGCAAGGTGAGGGGGGAGGAAAAAGGTGGACCTGCTGGGAAGTCGTCGGGAGAATGATGTAGCTGTGAGTAGATGTGCCCGTGCATTTGTACTAGTTGTGGTGGGGAATGTGTGCCTGTGTGTGTGTGTGTCCTTGAGCAGAAAAACACAGTTTTTCCTCTGCTTTTACCTCACAACAATCAACCCAGAAGAGGTCTGTGACCGCATGTGTGGATTTTCCCCCACACACCAAGCAAGCGATCAGTTCTGCAGTGGACACCAACTGCACGACCACCAATTCCATTGTGACAGCATCTACCTGGAGATAGTGTCAGATTCCACAGCTTGAGGCTGGGCTCAAGCCCCAGGTCATTTTACCTGTGCCTCTAACTGGTTGGCTACAAATGGGGCTTCTCACAACCCCCTCCTTTAAGTTTGATTAATTTGCAGAAGCAGCTCACAGAGCTCAGGAGAATACTTAGGTTTAGTGGTTTATTATAAAGGATGTTACAAAGGATACAGATGAAGAGGTGCACAGGACAAAGCATGTGGGAAGGAGTGAGGAGCTTCTGTGCCCTCCCTGGGTGCAGCGTCCTCCAGGAGCCTCCCCATGTCCAGCTGTCCATGAGCCCCCTGAACCCTGCCCTTTGGGTTTTAAAAGAGGCTGTATTATGTAGGCATAATTGATTAAACCATTGTCCATTGGTGATCAACTTAATCTTCTGCCTTCTCCCCGCTGGAGATTGGGAAACGGGGCTGAAAGTTCAACCTTCTAATCCTGCCTTGGTCTTTCCAGTAACCAGCCCCATCCTGAAGCTACCTAGGGGCTGCCAGCCACCAGTCCTCTCATTAATGTACAAAAAGACATCACTTTGGAGATCCTAAGAATTTTAGGAGTCATATGCCAGGGAAGAGGTAGAAGACTCTCTCTCTCTATATATATATATAGACATATGTATGTGTTTTTTTACGATGTCACAGTCCTCATACCCTGAAATCATCCCATAAGCTAAGATGAATTAGTAGGATTAGGTATGCCTTCGTTTTCACTCTATAAACAGGATTGAACATGTCCACACACTCTTAGGTATGAATTACATAATGGCATGAATTCATGTTTCTCCAGAAGCAAATAGCGAATGATAAATAGTCATTGAGCACATTTCATGTGCCAGGCACTGTGGAAAGTACTGCAGCTACCACATGGATTAAGACAGACAGGGTCCCAGCTAAGGGGTCAAAGACTCGCATGTGATTCCTTCCGCACCACTCACTAACGAGGCACCCTCCACCGAGCAATTTGAGCTCCTTGAGCCTCAGCATCCTTGTGCGTCCAGTGGACAGAGGCATACCCCATGCATATTGCTCTGGTGATAAATGAGCTGAGGTGTATGAAGGCACTGCCAATTGTGTGAAGGCATGCATCCAGTGTTATTACCGTGAGCCTTACATTCTGAGTTTCAAAAGTGCCATTCAGAGAATCCTTGCCTTTATGGCCCCCAGAAGCATATGAAAGATAGAGCTTCTACTCAGAAGGCCTAATTGCATAACTTGAGCAATTTAGCTGGAAATGTTAAACACTGTCTGCATCCAGGAGCTGGAATGGAGGGAACCACGTGGATAGGAGGTCGAGGATCTCCTCTAGGGAGCATTGAGTTTAAGGAGACTGGCATCCTCTGTGTTCATCCAGAGAGGTGTGGTGGATTAATAGAATGCAGACCCTGAGTTTTAATAATGAGCCCAACAAACGTGCAAGGCTTCAGGGAAAATAATTGAAAGGAAACTCTCTAATTCAGACTTGGTTCCTCCAAACACATTTGCAATCTCCCTTCCTGTGGGGGTGGGGAGTGGGAAGAAAACTTCAGGTTAACAAGTTAATGACACCTGCCTACTGTGCCTTTAATTACCCTGCAAACCTCAAGCAGAGACTGACAACTGCAAGAGCCATATGCAGGTTTCGAGGCTGTCTACACACAGATAACACAGCCTCCTCCCACAAGCTTTCCTGACAAAGACGAGCATGATTCCAGGAAGCCCACCTTCACAGGGCAAGTGAAACTAATAATTTTTTTTTCTCACAAACTGTCTCTTTTAATCTTCAGAACAGACCCTGAGAGGTCAATATTATTGTGTTTATTTACCCAAGGGGAAACTGAGGCTTAAAGATATTAAATATGTCAAAGATCACACAGACCAGAAGTAAGACAGTTGGAACCAGAGCTCCGGTCTCTCTGGCCAAGAACCTGGGTTCACGCAAGGATTTCATGCAGCTGCGGAGGGCCCCACTCACTCTCCCTCTCCCTCCCTCCTATCATCTTCCCTCCCTCTCTTTTGGTCTTTCTCTAATCTCTTTTATTGCCTCCCTCTCTGTTTTCTGTTTGCCCTCCTTCCTCCCCACCCCACACACTTTCTTTCTTTCTCTCTTTCTTTTTCCTCTCTCCCTTTCTTTCCATTCTCCCTCCCTCCCGTCTCTTTCTCTCTTTCTTTTCTCCTTCCCTCCCTCCCTCCCTGCCTGCCTGCCTGCCTTCCTTCCTTCCTTCCTTCCTTCCTTCCTCTTCCCCAAGGCAGGTCATAGAAACCAGAACTCCTCTTTCCTAAAGCCAGCCATGAAATCTAAAAATATTATTCTCACCTGCTGGGTAAACTAATGGCCATAAAGAAATGATCTGACCTACACTGACTATAGATCATAAGACCCCCATTGCAGAGAGGGTTGTGTCCCACACCCACAAGGAAGGAACACTGCTCAGAGGCCAAGAAAAATCTAGACAGAGAGGCCTTGCTGCGTGTCCCCACTCAGTCCATTGGCATTCCATCGGACCCTTTTTGTCCAATCCTATTTCTACTCGGCCGTCTACCCTTTGTTGAATCTAGCATGAAAATGGACAACTTCTCTGTATCTTTGAGTCTTCATTCTGAATACTCCAATGTAAAAAAGTTATTCTTATTACTTGTTAATTATTATTATTTTCTTTTGCAACAGAGTCTCATTCTGTCACCCAGGCTGGAGTGCAGTGCCACAATTTCGGCTCACTGCAACCTCTGCCTCCTGGGTTCAAGTGATTCTCCTGCCTCAGCCTCCTGAGTAGCTGGGATTACAATTGCCCACCACCACGCCTGGCTAATTTTTGTATTTTTAGTAAAGATGAGGTTTTACCATGTTGGCCAGGCTGGTCTTGAACTCTTGACCTCAAGTGATCCACCTGCCTCAGCCTCCCAAAGTGCTGGGATTACAGGCATGAGCTACCACACCTGGTTCCCATGTATACATGTTAAATGAAGATGTTGCCTTTTCTCCTAGCAATCTGCCTCATATCAGAGAACCTTTAGGGAGCCAAGGGCTTTGCCCTCAACAGTCCTCACCAACTCTCATGCTTCTTGGACTCTGAGCTGGGATATATTTCTGTGCTCTTTTTTGCTCTCTGTGCTTCTTTGCTCTCATGTGGGGACCTTTATTGCTGGAGATCATTCCTGGTTTAAGGTGGGGATTTCCAATTTATTAAATGTCTGCTTTGTCTAGCTTCTTTAACACTGTTCATCTTACATAACATATGTTGCTAGCTGTCTTCAGACAATTCCATGAAGTTTATTGGAAAAAGTGAAGTAAACCACAGGACAGGACACCTAGCATAAGTCTTGGGTTTCTAGTTTGCTGTGTTACCTTGGGCAAGCCGTTTCCTCTCTCTAAACTTCAGAGTTCCCAGCTGTAAAAGATATTGTCCCGAGATGCTTTCAGCTCTTCCATCTGCATGTAAATCCTGATACATAAGACGCTCCCCTCAACAACCCATGATGACCATGTGGTCTTTCTGTAATGATCTGTGAGAGCAGGTGGAAGTCTAGGGTCTCCAAATTTACAAGAATTAAGTGAGATAAGTCATTCTGAATGCTTATCACAGCACTTGGAAAAACTAATTAATGTCAATACTTGCTGCAATTATTATTTAGCATGCACCTCCAATGTCCTAAAAACATCACACAGAGAAAAATATACAGCAACTTCCAGAAGATTTAAGCAATAAGGTCTGAGGAAAAAAGCAGATCCTATGATGATGTGTATAACATCCTGATGGAGAATTTCAGAATTAAGTTCAGAATGAAGGGGATTGTTCTTTCTCAGGAAGACCAGATTTAAGACTTCAGGAAGTGTGGTTCTGATCATCTGGGGACAAGGAGATCTTGATTTTTGGTTTGGGACTTTCATGTATGTTCCTGTGCATGACACTGGTCAAATATTCACCACTCTGGACCCAATTAACTTGCCTGGAAACCTCAAAACAGACTCTAACATGTATATGTGATTTACCAATATATATATAAAAAATACAACAGAGTCTAGTATTTATTTTCTTATTTATTCGTTACTTGTATTACCATTTACTGTGGATGTTTTATGCAAGTGTAACAATATCACCATTTTGTGGTGGTTGCAGTAACAACCGCCACAAAATCTCCATAATTTTCAATAATTTCTCACTCATAAAACATGCCTATCACGTGACGGCAGAAGTGCACTGCTCCACAGAGGCATTCAGGGATCTACACCAGGGGAGGCTCCCTTGTAACACAGACTTCTACCACCACAAAGACAAGGAAAAGGAAAGCTTGGCAGAAGATGCACCTGCTCTTAGAGTGATACACGTCACTTCCTCCTACATGTCATTGGTCAAAGCAGGTCATATGGCCATGCCTGATATTTAGTAGGTGGAGACAATCCTACCACGTGCCCTGGGCAAGAGAAACAAATATTTCTGAACGGTGTCTCCTCAGGGTATAAACACAACACCATACCTGACTGGTTGGATTTACATCATAATGTATCCTCACTTCCATGAGAAAGGCGGGGGGGGGGGGGAGAAAGAGAGAGAGAGAGAGAGAGAGAGGAAGAAGAAGAAGAAGCAGCAGAAGAAGAAGAAGAAGAAGAATGCATTAAGATTCCTTGTTTTTCACAAGGAAGCCAACTCTCCTCCATTTGAATTAACTTCCCCTCCCAATTGACTCAGTTTACCTAACAAGGCAAGAGCTAAACATCTGTTTCCCATGAATCCTTGTCAATTTCCATCAAGGGGCCAGGGAAGTAGGTGGTTCAGTGTCAGAACCAGTGGCCAGTAGACCAAGTTGGAAGTTTTTGAGAACAATTGGTCAGAAAACCATTGGTGCAAGAGGAATGGCTATCTTCAGCAACATGAAATGGAAAGATAAGAACTGGGTACTGGAGTGGGTCAGCGCCAGATCATTATTTTGGTGGTAATTACCTCCATCAGGGTCCAGAGTTTCAAGAGAGTCTCTGAGCTGAGGACTGGGATTGTGGCTATGGGTTCCACCAACTCGTAGTCAGGAGCAGGGGGCACAGAGGTGCTCTGGGAGCCATCGCAGGGTAGCAAAGCTGTGTGTTTGGACAGTGCTCTTTTATCTAGTGTGAGACAGATGTTTCTGACTGCTCTTTACCTACCTTTGACCACAGAAAGGCGTTTTCAGTTCTCTTCAGCAGAGAATCTTGACTCCTTGCTACCTCTTTACTGGCCTCTGAAGTCATGGGCATTTCCAAGTGCTGGACTAGATGTTCTATAGGGAGCTGACAAAAATTAGATCTGATTGTTCTATTTTGTTCTTATGACATTAAATTCAGAGCTACACAGCACTGCCAGATCACCATTATCTTTTCTTAAATTTGATGAGTTGTTTTTTTTTTTTCTATCATCCAAAATTGCTCTTTAATGATAATTAGGAAGATCTGGGCACTAGTAGGGAAAACTCTGACACTCTTTTTGGGTCATGGTGGCTGGGAACTGAGGGGCACAATGACTTGGTGGGCACAGAGGCTATCAGGGAAGATGTCACATGCACCTGCTGCTGGAATTATGGTGGTAGCCTAGTTCTGGGTGTTACTCACTAATCTAGCTAAGGCTAGCGATACCCACCAATGCTTAGTTTTGAAGAAAAGATTCCCGCATAATAATCCTCAAATCCTGTAAACCCAGTCACTATCCCCTGGCTAAATGTCTTCCACTCTGTAGAACCATTGCATGTGGGTGCATATGGAAGATCTATTTTCTTTCCTCTCCTCTTAAGTGTTTTTGGGATGAATAATATGCTGATATATTATAGCTCACCTTGGCTGAATATACATTGACCAGAAAGAAGTGGCATGCTAACCGTCTGATGGATTTGATTCATTTGGGCAGTGAAGCTTTGCAGTTTGGGCCAAGGGTTCTCAATGACCTGGCTTGTCTGTTCACAGGGTTCAGGCTCACTGGACATTTGATAACAATCTCCTCAGGGTATAAACACAACACCATACCTGACCGGCTGGATTTACACCATAATGTATCCTAATTTGCATGAGAAAGACACAGAGAGAGAGAGAGAGAGAGAGAGAGAGAGAGAGAGAAGAATGCATTAAGATTCCTTGTTTTTCACAAGGAAGCAAACTCTCCTCCATTTGAATTAACTTCCCCTCCCAATTGTCTCAGTTTACCTAACAATTCAAGAGCTAAACATCTGTTTCCCATGAATCCTTGTCAATTTCTATCAAGGGGCCAGGGAAGTAGGTGGTTCAGTGTCAGAACCAGTGGCCAGTAGACCAGATTGGAAGTTTTTGAGAACTATTGGTCAAAAAACCATTGGTGCAAGAAGAATGGCTATCTCAAGCAAAATGAAATGGGAAGATAAGAACTGGGTGCTGGAGTGGGTCAGCACCAGGTCATTATTTTGGTGGTAATTACCCCATCAGAGTCCAAAGTTTCAAGACAGTCTCTCAGCTGAGGACTGGGATTGTGGCTGTGTGCTCCAACAACCCATAGTCAGGAGCAGGGGGCACAGAAGTGCTCTGAGAGCCATTGCAAGGTAGCAAAGCTGTGTGTCTAGACAGTGCTCTTCCCTCTAGTGTGAGGTGGATGTTTCTGACTGATCTTTACCTAATGTGTGCACACTGGTGGGTGCTATTAGTGGCCTCTTATTCAGTAGACAGAGCTCCTCCCAGCCACTGCCCTGCTCCCAACCTCCTAAAAAATCACAAAGGACATCATTGTGTTTCCCACAATAATGAACCATGACACATAGGCACTTATTTATCTGTTGCTTCTTAAAAATTTTTCATGATAATGCAGATCAACGTATACTCAGCTCAGCATTCTCTGTTATGTAAACATCTTAGCAATGACAAGTTCAACATCTGTATCATTATTAGTATTATAAAATATATACATATTTATAATTGGATAGGTATACTTTGTGGAGTAGTTCACATTATATTGTCATATTTAATCTTCACTGTGACCTTGTAAAATTGGTCCAGGTTGAGCATTCCAAATCCCCAAATTCAAAATCCTAAATGCCCTCAGATCTGAAACTCTGAGTGTCAACGTGATGCTCAAAGGAAGTGCTCATTAGAGCATTTTTGGATTTTGGATTTTCAGATTTCGGATGCTCAGCCAGTAAGTACATGATGGAAATATTACAAAATTTGAAAATATCCAAAATCAGAAACACTTCTGGTCGCAAGCATTTTGGATGAGGGGTACTCAACCCACACTTGATAGGTGGGAAAACTAAGGCTCAGGGAGATTGGATAACTTATCCAAGCTTATCCAAGATTCTCTGCTAAAGAGGAGAGCAAACACCTTTCTGTGGCCAAAGGTAGGGCCCTTCACAGGTACTTGCTTCTCTTGCCCAGGGTACATGGTAGGATCATCCCTACCTACTGAAACTCAGGTGTGGCCATATGACTTGTTTTGACCAAAGGCATGTAGGAAGAAGTGACATGTATCATTCCAAAAGCTGGTGCAGGCTGGGCACGGTGGCTCATGCCTGTAATCTCAGCACTGTGGGAGGCTGAGGTGGGCAGATCATGAGGTCAAGAGATCAAGACCATCCTGGAAAACATGGTGAACCTCCGTCTCTGCTAAAAATACAAAAATTAGCTGAGTGTGGTAGTGCGCACCTGTAGTCCCAGCTACTCAGGAGGCTGAGGCAGGAGAATTGCTTGAACCCGGGAGGCAGAGGTTGCAGTGAGCCAAGATCACTCCACTGCACTCTAGCCTGGTGACAGAGTGAGGCTCCATCTCAAAAGATAAAGAAAGAAAGAAATAAGCTAGTGCATTTCTTGCCAAGCATTCCTTTTCCTTGCCTTTGTGGTGGTCCTGCAGGTAGAGCTGAACCTGCATCTGTCTGTGTGAAGAAGAGAGATGCAGGTCTGGGCCAGGTAAAGCCTCCATCTTACTGTAGAGTGTATTACAGGAGTTTCAGGAAACATCTCACTGGGGCCAGGGTAGAAGGCCACAGTCCTACTCAGAAAACATGGGAGAGAATTAAAATCGAGTTTGACGGCAATCTGAGAAGTTCTCTCTGAGATTTAATCAGGTCCTGATGGAGTAGTCAGGTTGAGTGGTGCCAATTGGGAGGCAACACAAGTTGTTGCAAGGAAAACAGCCCCATTAGAGCTTTGCATTATACATGTTCTCTGAGCTATGTAATTGTGGCTGTGTGATTCCTAACAAGTGACCAAACCTTTCTGAAATTTAATTTCCTCATCTGTTGGAGAAAGGGGCTGACCCAGGGGCTGCACCACTGCCTGTTATTTGCACAGTATCTGGGCATCACCTCAGAACAACCCCTGGGGATTTTCTATTTGTCAAAAGAAGAAAAAGAAATCAGGTCCCAAAGTGATGGTAATATTTTTAGATTGCATTTCTTCCTGCAGGCTTTTCGGTTGACTTAAATGTGGGCTTTGGGGCAGGGCAGCAACACGAGTGAGCTAAAGAGGCCAGCAGGAGAGAGCTCCTTGGCTGAGAACACTGGGGGTGACATGGCTCACAGGCACAGCAGGAGGTGAACAGCTCTGTGGAGGCTGTGGCTAAAAGGTCTTAATGGATTGTGCTCTCTCCTGCCTCATGATTACAGGATTCTTTCCTGTCCATCGTGTCTTGGCCAGTGCTAAAGAATTGCTGAATTTCCGCTGCACCCTCTCACTCCCCAGGGCAGAGGCGAATCTACTCGGCTAGAAATTGGTTCTGTTGTATCTTTTGCCTCTACTTTGTTCCACAGGGAAGCAGATATTCTAGAATCTTGGCTTTGGAAGCGTCCTCAGAACACCTGACTCAGTCCCTTTCTGATGCAGATGGGGAAACAGGCCCAGAGAGGGAAAGGGAATAGGTGAGGTCCTAGAAGTAGAACTGCTGAATTGGCTCCTGGTGTCCTGACGATCAGTTCAAATAAGCGAATGTCAAGGAAGCATGATTTTCCTGGCCCCATTCATTGTCCCAGTTCCAACCTGGGGGCTGGGAGGAAGGTGGGTTCTGGCTTTGAAGCCTTGGACTGAGGTGGGAGGCCTGAGGGTCACACCTTGCCAAGGGAGATGGAAAGAATGTGATTCAAAAGATGAGTTCAAGTTGTGATCAAGCAGAGAAACCCAAAGAAGCGATCCTAAGCCTCAGGTTCAAAGAATGAGACAGAGACAGAACCTGGGACCTAGAAAAAGGCCATGGCAGAGTGGAGGCGAGGGAGAGGCCTTGTCAGAGTGGCAGGTTCAGGGGTTCAGGACGGCAAATGAGGTGGGGCTGCATTTGGGCTGTTTTTCCCTTCCTCCTTCCTTTCCCTCCCCTTGTCCCCCCTCTGTCTCTTCTTCCCTCCCCTCCTCTCTCCTTGCCTCTCTCTCTTTTTCTTGAATATTGATCACAGAGTGTGATATGTGATTTGCTTACAGAAATTCACCAAGCCAGAAAAAGCAAAACCATTTCCACAAAACATTATCTTTTATGCCTAAGAATGAAATAAAGTAGAGCGGAGAGGGTCCTTTAGCTACTTGTACTGGAAAAATAGGCATGGTACAAAAACTTGGGTGAGAAAACCCAAATTAATTAACCAAGTCATTCATTAATGCATTGATTGAACAGCATGACTAATAGTTGCCAGGTTTCCATCTCCATCCTCCTCTGACCGTGTGAAGCAGGCAGAACACATAAACCCTCTTGGCCTGATCTGTGAAGATCATGATAACACCTCACTGGGATTTAATAGGATTAAATTGGTTACTCCAGGAAGGTGAACACATTTTAATATTTTTCAAACATGCTAGTATTATTATTACTATTATTATTTTATTTTATTTTTATTTTTTTGAGATGGAGTCTTGCTCTGTCACCCGGGCTGGTGTGCAGTGGCACAATCTTGGCTTGCTGCAACCTCCGCCTCCCTGGTTCAAGCAATTCTCTTGCCTCACCCTCCTGAGTAGCTGGGATTACAGGTGCCTGCCACCACGCCCAGCTAATTTTTTTGTATATTTAGTAGAGATGGGGTTTCACTATGTTGGCCAGGCTGGTCTCAAACTCCTGACCTCGTGATCTGCCCTCCCTGGCCTCTCAACGTGCTGGGATTACAGGCGTGACCCACTGAGCCCAGCCTATTACTATTATTTTTACTTGTGATTGTTTTGATTGTTGTCAGAACCCTGAGTCTGTGCATTAGAGGTTTCCTTATGGCCAAATCAAAGAAACCCAGCCCTGCCCCGAAGAAAGGTTGGGTGACTGCTCAAGCTTCCTAAGACAAGAGAGGACTCAGGAGACCCATGAAGCAGGTGCAGTCATTCGAGCTTGACCTATGTTGTCCTTTTATTGGAGTCTTTGGGGTGTCCACAGCTGGTAAGGTGGGAAGAACAGTAAGGATACATTAATTGAAAGCTTTGCCACCAGATTAACTTCAATTCTACACCAGCTTGTCTTACTCCCTTGCTCCAGGGACTTCCTGGTGGCCATTGAGTTGCTGAAGTACACTGCTGTCTGACTTCCTTGCTTCCTGCTCTCCAACAGCTCAACATTTTACAGTCTTCAGATACTCGTCATCTTTTCACTGCCCTCTGCTTGTTTTTCCATAGCAGACATTGCTCATCAATCTTTGCACTGACACTTAGCTGTGACAGGGACTGGGACTATTTCTCAGCATAGTTCTGCAATCTCCCATTCAGGTGAGAGATAGCCAAGGTCGTCTGAAATCTGGTATAAAAACTTTTATAATGATTGAGCACCTCATATGTGTTTGGTGTTCTCCCAGACACCATACTGAGGCATAAAGCAGCAGTTTCTAGTTCTCTTTGGTCTAGAAATGCCCACAACAGCAGGATAATTTCAAGTACCACCCTGCGATCGATTGGCTGGGATTTTGTAATTAACTCATCAGTCATTAATTACTGATTGGCTGGGTATTCCAGTTCCTCTGGCTTCTCACTAACCGGAAGAATTCACTGTTATCCACATACTGAGGTTTTTTACTCTACAGCGAGTCCTCAGTATTTTATAAAGATGTTTAGTAAGACAAATGCTGTCTTTGATCTTTGAAGAATCTCACTTATTACATGTTCCCATCTTCTAAAGGGCTTGTTTTTATTTCTTCTCTATTACTGCTTTCTGAGCAAATTCACGGCAAAGTGCGCACACATCCCAACCCCATGGTGATGCAGTGTTTTGAACAGCGTTTGATGTAGAAACTTGTCAAAGTTCTTCTTACCTTTCTTCTTATTTTTTTCTCAATCTAATTAAATCATTTCCACAGACTAGTTTAGCCAGATGCCTCTTTGCTATCTCAAAAAGCACTAATAAATTAGTTGAGCATGACTGTGGAAAACACGTTATCTTCCTTTAACAGGAGATTGCTCATTATACAGCATGTACTTATTGCTGAATGGCGTGGTCCTGGCTTACAGTGCAGTGTTAGTCATGGCAGAGAATAGCCAGGATAACCAACTTCCAAGTCTCCACATCTCTTCTTTCTTCAAACTCTCTTTGACCTCCACCACCATCTTGGCTACACATGAGCACCAGGAACAATTATGATCAGGAGGGGGGTAGATTTAAGAATCCTGGCCAGAAACTGTGGAACTTGGCCTACTTTTGACTTTACTGTTTGTCCAGAATTAATGTAGGATTTTATTGCAAGTGATGCAAAACCTGACCAAACTAGTCTAAGTGGCTGGGAGTTTCTTAGCTCAGGAATAGGAAAAGGATAAGTTATTCCATCTCTAAGTGTAGCTTGACTCAGGGGCCCAAATAATGTCATCAGGCTTTGTTTCTCAGTTTCTCTTTCTTTATTCATCTCAGGGCTCAGATATCTGTGTCAGCTTCATTCTCCGACCACATATAATCTCATGGTGGCAAGATGGAACCAGCAAATTTATCTTCAAATTCTCCCATTCAAGTTCCATAGGGAAAATGGAAAAGAAGCTTGCTTTTTTCATTTTTGTTTTTGTTTTCTCCTTCTGGCTCCTATAAAGGTCAAAATTCACCCTAGTTGGACTGATTTAGGTCACATGCTCATCCTGAAATGAATCATTCTGTGGCCAGGGTGATGAAATATTCTGGATAGGCTACATCATGTGCTCTACCATCTGGAGTTGCTGATGGAGTTCTACCTGAAGTATGTGGGCTAAAAATGGACAAAAAGATTAATGAGCTTTGAGTGGGTAAAACAGCACATGCCCATTGTTCAGCCATTAAATTTCTATCTCAGGGCTGCATTCCCCAAGTCCAAATTCAACCCAATTTCTTCCAACTCAGAGCATTTAGAGAAAGACACACTGGAGTCAGACAGAGCTGGTTCAACTTGTGGATCCAATTCTAATGTGCTGTTTAATGTCCTCTGGGCCTCAGTCTTCTGATCTGTAAAATGGGGTAGTCATAACTTTGTCAACAGCACTTGGCAGTGTGATTGGGGAACATTAAACTTTAATCAATGGGATTCTTGCCTGTTCTTCTCATCTAGATTTCTGCCATGATAACATATTGGGTGCTGTCAATCAAATGAGGACCTACTTTGCCTTACTCATCCATTTTTGATCCCAGGGATGAGACAGTTGTACCTGAACCTTGGCCCGATGCCTGCATCCTTGTACACCTTCCTCTATTTCAGAATCATCTTCATTGCCATGCATCATGGACTATTGGTATAGTTTTTTTTTTCTTTAGTTTAGATATAATTCTTTTATTATAAAACGGAGGCATGAAAATTATTTACATGATGAAAGATTTCAGAACTTCAGTGGAATGCCTGAGCTCATGTTGATGCTATTCCAATAGTGATCTATTTTAGTCTACATACTTCCCAAGAATGTCACCATCTCTAAATAAGAAATAATTCCTGTCACCTAGCACCACTTTGGTGCCTGCATATTCTGGGAGAAGAACTTTATCTCCAACTTTCACTACATATTCTGGCACCAAAGTTGGAGAAGAACTTTGTCACCAACTTTCATGCTAACTGGTTGAATCTCTTCAACCTTCACTTTAGAGCCCAATCCAACAGCTACTACTGTTACTTGCAATATTTTTTCTTGAGATATTTCTGGAAGCATATGCCTTCTTTGGTTACAGTTTCAACTGCTTTCCTTTTAACCAATACTTGGCCAAAGAGCAGAATAAACTTTCTAACTGCTTGCCTGCCATGATTCCTGCCATCAAGGCTCATACTTTGCTCTCATGCTGCTGCTGATGCCAAGACACTCTGGTATCCTGTGCTGAGGTTGTCCCGTGAATCTCTCCATACTTCCAAGAGTTCCTGGGAAAGTCTGACTTTCTCTTGTAACCCAGAGCTGGATCTAAGCATTTCTATCATCCCCAACATCTTCTTCCCCAACCCCTTCCATTGGTTGAATTCTAGCCTCTGTCTGTTCCCTGCTGTCCTATCCATTTTCAGCTAATGAGACCAGGCTCAGCCTTGTCATGGGTGTGTGATAAGGAGAAAATGAGTCTAGACATGGTAGTTTACACCTGTAATCCCAGCACTTTGGGAGGCTGAGGTGTTTGAAGCCAGGAGTTTGAGACCAGCCTGGGCACATAGTGAGACCTTGTCTCTACTGAAAAAAACAAAAACAAAAACATTAAAAATTAGCTAGGTGTGGTGGTGCACACCTATAGTCCTAGCTACTTGGGAGGTTTGGTGGGAGGAGTATTTGAGCCCAGGAGTTTGAGGCTGCAGTGAGCTATGACTGTACCACTGCACTCCAGCCTGGATGACAGAGGAAGACCCTGTCTCTTAAACAAATAAAGAAAGAAAATGGGTAGGTGAGATGCTCACAGAACCATATTAAGCCGAGTTGGCAAGCATGTTAAAGGGCATCTGATACAACCTTTCTCTTGTGGGGAACGTCCTAGCTGATTGCATGGGCCAGGGACACAGAATGTTGTTTGGATGCCAGTCATGAACCTCCAGATGCCACAAAGCTGTGGGTAACTAGTAAACTCCAGTAAATTAGGACTTTCTTGTTGATAATTAACATCCCCTACTCCCTCAGGGAAACAACTAAAACACTGTCAGGATCCACTTTCTGGAGGAAATGGTCTTAAATTAGATTTTAGGGAGTCGATTAGGTTTATGACTAAAATATATAAGAAGCTAGGTAGTTAACATAAACAAGAGAATGGGGCTAGTGTCTACATATGTGCTGTCTGTGTGTTGGGGACTATGGTGAGCCAGACAGCACAGACCCTCTTTAAGAAACCAGCCATTGTTCATCTCTCTCCAATAGATGTCATACAGGAGGGAATGCCCAGTGTAGCCAAATCTTCCACCTTTGCAAGAGATGATGGAAATCTTTTAAACTAAACTCAGTTTTTAAATGTTAGTTACTTTTAATCGCTATCCAAAAAAAAAGTTTCCAATGCTGTCTTAATGTTTAGCAAGGTGCTTAGGGTATAGAGGGTAGAAGGGAGGCTTGTTAGATGTGGGGTAGACCACGAGCAAAGGCCCAGAGGGAGGACTGAGCATCGTGCAGAAGCCACAGTGAAGCATGTAGATGTCATGGAGGATTTAGGCACTGGTGGGAAAAACACAGGGTACATAGGACCAGATTAAGGAGAGACTTGAAGTCAGCCAGAGTAGTTCAGATATGACTTATGGCATAGGCCAGGACTGGGAATGCCTAGGAGCAGAGACAGCAGCTAGGATTGTAGTCTTTTTTTTTTTTTTTTGTGATAGAGTTTCACTCTTGTTGCCTAGGCTGAAGTGCAATGGCGTGATCTTGGCTCACCGCAACCTCTGCCTCCCAGGTTCAAGTGATTCTCCTGCCTCAGCCTTCCCAGTAGCTGGGATCACAGGCATGTGCCACCACACCGGGCTGATTTTGTATTTTTCTTGGAGAAGAGGTTTCCCCATGTTGGTCAGGTTGGTCTCGAACTCCCAACCTCCGGTGATCTGCCTGCCGCAGCCTCCCAAAGTGTTGGGATTACAGGCATGAGCCAACGTGCTTAGTAGGATTCTAGTCTTAATTATGTGGCTGTTCGTACCATGACCACCAGTAAAGTTAATCTGAGGTTGAATTAAAATACATTCCAGATAGTATCTCATTGTGGCTTTGATTTACATTTCTTAATGATCAATGATGTTGAGCTTTTATTCATATGATTCCTCAAAGACCTAAAGACAGAAAAACCATTTGACCCAACAATCCCATTACTGGGTGTATACCCAAAGGAATATAAAACATACTATTATAAAGACACATGCATGCATATATTCATTGCAGTACTATTCACAATAGCAAAGACATGGAATCAACCTGAATGCCCATCAATGATAGACTGTATAAAGAAAATGTGGTACATATACACCATGAAATACTATGCAGCCATAGAAAAGAATGAGGTCATGTCCTTTGTAGGGACATGGATAGCGCTGCAGGCCATTATCACTAGCAAAGTAACACAGGACAGAAAACCAAATACCATATGTTCTCACTCATAAGTGGGAGCTAAATGATGAAAACACATGGACACACGGAGGGGAATGACACACTGGGGCCTTTCAGAGGCTGGAGGGTGGGAGGAGGGAGAAGATAAGGAAAAATAGCTAATGGGTACTGGGCTTAATACATGGGTGATGAAATAATCTGTACAAGAGACATGCATAACACGTGTTTACCTTTGTAACAAATCTGCACTTGTACCCCTGAACTCAAAATAAAAGCGAAAAAAAAAAGATAAAAATAAAATATGGTCCAGTAAGGTTGGACAGTCAGCATAGACTACACCACAAAGTAAGAGATAAAGAGGGAGAGGAGGCAAAATGTTGCGCATGAATTTCAACATTTATTGAGAGTTGTTAGTTTCTAAGCTCTGTACACCAGCCTAGTCACAGGAGATTGAATATAAGTAAGAAGAGAATCACACCTTAGACTACTGACAATCTAGATGGAGAAGTTCAGATAGAGGAAAATTAGAGATCAAGTTCCAAAACCTTGCACTGGCTTCTTAGTTGTGATAGAAAAGAGCAAAACAGGACAACAAAATAATTGTCTACATCACATATACGTTAATAAGACACATGTCTGCCCATTTTTATGGCATTATGTTACTCAAAAGAGGTGGACGTGAGATCCATGTAGCTGCCCATTGTATGATATGCCATAGCTTTACAATCTTTAGAAAAGAGTGGTCTTCACTATGAATCCTAAAATGCAAGGCACGAGTAAGACCACTCAGTAGGAGACTTGCTTTGTAAGTGATTTGCTTAGGACATGAACACCTGTATGTGGGGTAAAAGCAGAGATGGTTAAGAGTTTTTACAAACAATACAAGGGGTATGAGCTAATTATTAGATAAAGGAAGTCCTACATGTCTATCATATAAAACTTATTTTTCTTGGCTGAAAATTTTTAAAAAGGAATTTGTAAAGAGGTGGGAGGAACAGTATTCTCTCGCAAGAGAGATGGAACATTTTAATGATGTTCTTGAGAGCAAGAATATTATCACTGCATCGTTTTGTACTATCTGTTATTTGAGGAAATGAAACATTCTACATAAGAAATGAACAAAGGCGAAAAGTTTTAATCTGTTCCCCGTTCAGTCCCTTCCTTCTTCTTTCCTTCTCTCCCTCTCTTCTTTTCTTCCTCTTTCCATCTACTCATTCTCTGAGCATCTGCAAGAAACCTGGGTGATTTCCAACACAAACCTGTCGCTTAGGTAAATGAGACTCACTACCAGCAGCTGCAGTGTTGAGACACTTGAAAGGTTAATTACAGAAAGACAGTGTGCAGAAGAGCAGGTAGAATAAAGTGCTGAATTCCTCCTGCCTAACTGGCACCACAGAATTCCACACGATTTCTTGCATCTCACTTTAGAATGACAGCCTCACTCTACATTCTTTCTATGACCAAAGGAAGGAGATCCCTTTGCAGTATGCAATGCTCAGGGACATCTGTTCTGTGGACATTAGTTCTATATATGGAATGAACTTCTGTGGGGTTGTGTAGGCATCAGCAAATTCTATGTAGTAAACAATCATTGGCAGGGTCTGTGCCATGGAACAGGACTGCAGATACAGATAAAGTCATATGGGGACTCCCAGGAGCTAGATCAGGTAGGGAAGTCCTTGTAAATCCAAGGGAATTTGAGAGGTAGAGGGGATTAAGTACCATTTTTTAGGCTGCACTCGTTGCCCAGAGGGGTGGTTTATCCCTCATCATCTCTACTTAACAACACTTCCACATCTCCTCCTAACAAAATGCAATTGAAATAAAAATAAAATATCCAAACGTGCTTTCTGTGCAAATATTATTTTCAGACAAAGTCTCCAGCCCTTAGTATAACAAAATAGCTGCTTCCAACCACCTCCTAGAGAGAAGTTCTGAATCAGCGTTGATTCGCTGTCCCTCCTCATTTTGAATGCGTAATCTGAGCACTAAAATAATAGCGTCATCCATTGCTCTCCTTCTCTGCTAGACCGTGTCCCAAGGGAGATGACTGAAAACAATTTGGAGTCAAAGATATTTGGGTGTAACTTTTCTCTGCCACTAATTGAGTTTGTGACCCTAAGTATGGTATTCCTACCCACCCCCCACCCCAACCACCCCCATGCCACCTCACTGATTCTGTTTTCTCTTTTGTAACTTGGGAAAATGAAATTGTCCTCCCAGGATCGATGTTAAATAAAGTCAAGAAAAATTGCTGCTGGCACTAACCAATAATTAGGGAAGTTCAGCTTTCTTCACATCTCCAGAAAAGACAACATCCTTGATATGGTTTGGCTGTGTCCCTACCCAAATCTGGAATTGTAGCTCCCATAATTCCTAGGTGTCATGGGAAGGACCTGGTGGGAGGTAATTGAATCGTGAGACCAGGTCTTTCCCATGCTGTTCTCATGGTAATGAATAAGTTTGACAAAATCTGATGTTTTTATAAAGGGCAGTTCCCCTACACCTGGTCTCTCTTGCTTGCCTGCCACCATGCAAGACGTGACTTTGCTCCTCCTTTGCCTTCCACCATGATTGTGAGGCCTTCCCAGCCGTGTGGAACTGTGAGTCACAATTGAAGCTCTTTCCTTTATGAATTACCCAGTCTTGGCTATGTCTTTATTAGCAGCATTAGAAGAGACTAGTGCAATCCTGGAACAGACATAGACTGTGCTTCACTTTCAAATATTCAAACTCTGTATAACTTGAATGCACATACTTTGCATATCTACCTCTGTAACCCTTCAACATGTATGCCAAAGGTGTATTTTCCTCCTCCTCTTAATTCACATTTACTGAGCACTTACTGGGGATAGACATTATTCTAATCAGTCCACACAGATTAACCCAATCCTCTGAGGAAGACATTGCCACATTCTGTGACCCTAATATGCCATCAGTTGTAGGACACAAAATTATTTTATATTTGACTGTGACATGGCATCAATGATGTGGTACACCAAATGTCGGCTATATTAAAAAGTTTAACATAGATCTTAGGATCAATAAAATAGAGTAATATTCTAGCCTCATTTTACAGGTGAGGGTTCTGAGCACCATAGACATGAAAGGTCTTCCCCAAATTTACATAACCAGTCAGAGTGTGAAAGAAAATTTGAACGTAAGCCATCTGACTTTGAAGTCCACACTTTTAATCACCTCCCTAAACTTCCCCTCTCCATTCAGTAGGTGAATGAACATTTCAGGTAATTTCATCTCCGACCTCAATTATATGCCCTTTGGGGCTCAAGTGGTCGCTTGACTTTTCAGTTTTAAAGGAAGGGAATGAAATTAAAGAACAAGTACAAAATCCTGAAAATACATCCGTGGAAACTGTATCTAACATACGAGATGTATTTTGGCCTTTTTTGATATTGTTTTGCTCTCTGGAAGCCAAATGCCTTTTAATATGTAGGTGAATTGTTTGATTTTTGCATGTCCAACTTATGTGTATGATTTCAAGGATGTTTTATATGTAAATGTTGGCATCTTGATACATTGTTTGCAAAAATGACCCCAATTCTCCACTTCTGCCAATATCTACGTTATTTATTTATGTATTTTGGTTGAGACGGGGTATTGCTCTGTCGCCCAGGCTGGAGTGCAGTGACTCAGTCACAACTCACTGCAGCCTTAACCTCCTGGGTTCAAGTGATCCTTCTGCTTCAGCCTCCAGGATAGCTGGGACTACAGGCACATGCCACCATGCCCAGCTAATTTTTGTATTTTTTTGTAGAGACAGAGTTTCGCCATGTTGCCCAGACTGGTCTCAAACTCCTGGGCTCGAGTGATCCAACTGCCTCAGCCTCCCAAAGTGCTGGAATTATAGGCATGAGCCACTGCACCCAGCCCACATTCCTTAAAATGGGATGCTGCAGCCTCTCCCAACAAGAAATGGTATCTATTTCTATACCTTGTAAATCTGGGCTGGCTATGTGCCTTGCTTTAGTGAACAGAAGGTGGTGGAAGTGATCACTTACCAGTTCTGAATCCAGGCACCAAGGGGTCTTCTGAGCCTAGGCACCAAGGGGTCTTCTGAGATTAGGCTTTCTTTTGGAACCTTGCTCCTCCATAAAAGCACATCCAGGGTAACCTGATGGAGGATGAAAGACTACATGGAACAAAGTCAAGTAATCACGGTTAATGCCTTCTTTTTTTTTTTATAGTTAATTCTTTCATATATATATTTTTCACTATACTTTAAGTTCTAGGGTACATGTGCACAACGTGCAGGTTTGTTACATATGTATACATGTGCCATGCTGGTGTGCTGCACCCATTAACTAGTCATTTACATTAGGCATATCTCCCAATGCTATCCCTCCTCCCTCCCCCCACCCCACAACAGGCCCCGGTGTGTGAGGTTCTCCTTCCTGTATCCAAGTGTTCTCGTTGTTCAATTCCCACCTATGAGTGAGAACATGCGGTGTTTGGTTTTTTGTCCTTGAGATAGTTTGCTGAGAATGATGGTTTCCAGCTTCATCCATGTCCCTACAAAGGACATGAACTCATCATTTTTTATGGCTGCATAGTGTTCCATGGTGTATATGTGCCACATTTTCTTAATCCAATCTATCATTGTTGGACATTTGGGTTGGTTTCAAGTTTTTGCTATTGTGAATAGTGCCGTGATAAACATACGTGTGCATGTGTCTTTATAGCAGCATGATTTATATTCCTTTGGGTATATACCCAGTAATGGGATGGCTGGGTCAAATGGTATTTCTAATTCTAGATCCCTGAGGAATCATCACACTGTCTTCCACAATGGTTGAACTAGTTTACAGTCCCACCAACAGTGTAAAAGTGTTCCTATTTCTCCACATCCTCTCCAGCACCTGTTGTTTCCTGACTTTTTAATAATCGCCATTCTAAATGGTGTGAGATGATATCTCATTGTGGTTTTGATTTACATTTCTCTGATGGCCAGTGATGATGAGCATTTTTTCATGTATCTTTTGGCTGCATAAATGTCTTCTTTTGAGAAGTGTCTGTTCATATCCTTCATAGTGGCCAGCTCCCAGCTGCAGACGTCAGAACAAGCCTAGCTAAAATCCTATGAGCATAGCCCAGATAATATAACCTGCACTTGGCACAGTTCAGCAAAACTTCCCAGCCAACCCATAGACTTATAAGATAAATAAATGGCTATTGTTTACAGTCACTAAGTTTTCAGACTGTATGTTATACAACATCTTAGAGCTTTGGCAACCAAGCAAAATGATGGAACAGCTCTTGGGTAACGTAAAAATTTCCTGGATGATCGTTCACCCTAGAAGCGTGCTTTACATGTACTTTTGCATTGAAAACTTCCTTATTGAAACAACTCCATTTTCTGTATATCCAGTTGCTATAGCAACCTGATACTTTTGTTCTCTGCTGTGGTCTTCCTGATCATATCACTTTGCAGTTAGTCAACACGATGTTGGAACCTTGGTTGTTATGGTAACCTGGGACCATTTTTTTAAAAATGCATTCCATTGACATTGTTTTTGAGGAGACCTGCGATTTAGTCTCCTACTCATCTGGAGAAACTTGTGGTACAGAGCAGAAAGCATTTCAGGAAATGCTCCTCTGGGGAGACATTCTTCATTAAAGCCTCCTTCCAGAAACCTCAGACATTCTGTGCTTTTATGAATTTTTCCTATTTAAATGCCTCTCAGAATTTTGGCGAATTGCAAAGTATGTTTTAAAAAGTCCTAAAGGAGGCTGAATTGCTACTAGAAAACATGTGTAGCTGAATTGTCATTAATTATGCATGAAGCCCCATAGGCGTCCCTACACTAGCTCCACGAACCCTGGAGATGCAATTCTTTGTGATGCGAGGAGGGAGCACATAAAACAGAACCCACTATGAAAACATCCCTGAGAGGAGGTGAGGGGTGAGGGAGAAAGGGGTCAGATTTGGAGGATGATGGGGAAGCGGCTGTAGAAATTAAGAGTTCGGGGGTGCAGGGTTGTGGCAAAAAGTGCTGTTTTAGGACTGAAGAAGGAGGACAGGAAGCAAGGGGTTGAGGAATCGAAGTCCAAAGCAGACTCTAGAGGGAAAAGGAAGTATTTCTGTGTTTCAAGACATCTCAATTTTTGAGAAGCTCAGGGCACTTCCATTTTCTGAGGCTTTTGTTATATTAAAAAATCATGACATGCCAAAACAAGGTTATAAATGGTGGCATCTGTCCACTGCTTACATTTAATGCTTTTACTAATAAAAATGTGATGTAATAGAGTCGTACTGTTTACATGATGATTAGAAGATTTATTTTAAAATATATGCATTAGTCACACACCAAAGGTTGGTTGCAGGACTCAAATGTGAGGCTGTAGGATGCACCAGGGCTGGAACCATAATGAGGAAAGTGAAGTGCCTAGGATATAACATTGAAGGGAGCTCTCACTCTCAGATCAGACTTCTTTCAATTTTGTAACCTAGGTGCTTCACTTGCCTCACCCTAGTCCCTCCCCTGGAATGCACCTTTTCTTCTGCCTGTCATGTTAGCACATAACTAAGTGCATCATCACCTTTGGAACACTCATGAGGGGTCTCAAATTGGAGCCAACTGGAAGTGTATGACTTGGGCCAAATGACTCTCCCATCTTCTCCTCCAATGGGCCCTTCACATCTATGAAGTAGCCTTTCCCTATCTTTGGATTTTGATGCAGCTGAAGGAAGGATCATTACACATGAAGGGGAGAATAGTTTGAGAAAGTCAGCAGAGAGTCATGTAAAACTTCGGCACCAGGAGGCTTGGGTTCTGGGTCCACAGGGGCCACTTTTACTTGCTGTGTGGTCTTCAGCAAATGCCTTTCCTTTCCTTTCCTTTCCTTCTGTTCTCTGCTCTCGGAAAACATTTGAATGAACTATTTCTTAGGCTTATTCTGATTCAGACTCCCTAGGCTTCTAGATGAGGGGGTCTTATCTTTTAGGAGAGCAAGCCAATCTAGAAGAGGGATGTTCCATCTTCTACCTGCTGTCTGGAATTGTGTACTCTGGCTGATGAGCTGGTGATAGCTTTGGTGTGGGACACGGAGCATCAGAATTGGTACCCAGCATCAGACCAGGAATCTCTAGAGCCCTGTAATTGGCAGGGATATATGCATGGTGGTGGTCTCAGTCTTAGAAATTTAAGATGGTGCCTAAAACAGAGTAACATCCCATTTTTATACATGATAGTCAGTATAGTGCAGTGGCTAAAGGTGTGTGTTTGCACCCAAGACAACTCTTTAGAAATATTTTTCTTCAGTATTTTAGGTTGTCTTTAGATAGACAATCAGATTTTATATTTCTTGTTTTGTGGTTATCACACTTTAAAATCTTTGAGTTATTTTTTGTGTACAATGTGTATTTTATGATAAGATCGTAGAATAGTAATGTAACACTGGTGCTTTGTCCTATAACTTTTCCATGAAAACAAGACATTTAGTTTGAAGAAAATAAGAAAAATTTAGAAAACTCTTATTGTCTAGTTACTAAGAGACACTTTCAAGATCATTGAGTTTGGTGATTCTGATGACCTGTTCATGTTAAGCAAAAAGTTGTTCATTGTAGTAGAAAAGTAAATCTCTACAAAAAATAAATCTACTTAGGTAAAGCATCTTTTAAAAAGAGAAAAGAGCATGTTTATGAAATGGAGCAAAACATGATGAATTATCTAATGAGCTTAAATGAGTTAATACATGCCAAGACTTAGAACGGTGCTTAGCAGATAGTAAACAGCATTACCATTCTTACTATTTTTCAATTTCTTAAATCAACAAACATTTATTGAGCACTTCCTCTGTGCCTGACAATGTGCTGAGCATGTTAGATGCACCATTTTATGCCAACTTCACAGCAGCCTTTAGAAAGAATGCAGCCCCCTCTTACAGGGACATTGGATACTAGTGTCAATGCTGAGGTTGAAATTCGTGTAGTCAGAATTACTCTTGAAAACTTTTTAAGATTAGGCAAATTTGGAGATCTATCATGCTTCGAGAGTTCATATCTTTTCTTTTCTTTTCTTTTTTTTTTTTCTGTGACAGGGTCTCACTCGGTTACCCAGGCTGGAGTGCAGTGACGTGATCTTGGCTCACTGTAGCCTTGACCTCCCAGGCTCAGGTGACCCTCCCACCATAGCCTCCCAAGTAGCTGGGACTACAGGTGTGCCATCATGCGTGGCTAATTTTTTGTATTTTTGTAGAGACAGGGTCTAACTATGTTGCCCAGGCTGGTCTCAAACTCCTGGGCTCAAGTGATCCTCCCTCCTCGGCCTCCCAAAGTGTTGGGATTATAGGCGTGAGCCACCGGGCCTGGTCAGAACTTTTACTCTTAACATCTAAATACATTTAAAGCGTCACACAAACTGTAGGTATCATTACATTTGTTTGCTATTCTGTCAAAGAGATAGTGCAGTACAGGGATATGGTACCAAATATCCTGGGCTTGAATTTGGTTTCTGACAGTTGCTACCTGTGTCACTTTTGGGTGGATGCCTTATTGCTTCTAGCTTCTGAGTATCTAGTTTTCTCTACCTCTCGGGTTACCACAGGACTGAATAAGACAAAGTGTAATTATTTATGTTGTAAACTCCAATGTACTACTTGAATATTACTACAAAATTATAGCAATTGGTAGAGAAGCCCATGTTTGTATCATCAAGACCTTGCATTATTTTTCCAGGTTTGATTATTCTTACCGAATGTGTTAGTAATCCCCCTCAGCTTTCTGGTTTCCGAACAAAAAGCCTTCCACTTACATGAAGGAGCATTTCCAAGCGGCTCCCTCCGCACCCCACATCGTTATACTCAGGACCCTCTGAGGGCAGGAAACCTGTAGCTTCCCTGCAGCTTTCAGTAGTGTTTCCCTTTTATCTTCCAAAATGAAAATTCTGCTCTAAATCTCACATCAGGTACAGTTGTCTGGCTAAACCATTCACAAACAATTTTTTTTTTTTCTGTTTCTTACGGCTGGAAAAGCTTAATATGTTTCCAGCCATCTTTGCAAACTACGCAGGGACCTTGTGGTGTGTTCTGGATGTTGAGAGGTAAGCATACATTTGTTAGGGGCTGAGAATGCTTTTGACTTCTTGATAGAGAGACGTGAAGGGCCAATGCCACTTCCATCCATCCATCCTTCTTGTTTTGAATGTTGCTGTGATGTCTGGAGCTGGAGCATCTATCTGGCAGTGACTGATAGGTACCAAAGACAAAAGCCAACATACTACAAATGATGGAGTGGGAAAGAGAAAGAGGCTGGTTCCCTATAATACATTGTTTATTCTCTGAACAATTTCCTATCATTCTGAATATACACATTTTTTTTTTATGTTTGGCATCCATTCAAACAAAGCCTTATCTCTCAGGCTTGACACACAATGCAATGTATTGCCCGACCACTCTGACTTTCTAATTTTATCTGCTGCCTGCTTTCCTGTAACTACCCTGTTCTCCATATATGTGAATACACACGTCCCGACTCTGAGCTTCACGCAAGCTTTTCACTTTGGGGGATGCCTGTCCCTGTTTTCTTTGTCTGACTAACTTTTATTTTAAGACTCACACCGGCAAGGCATGATGGCTCTCACGCCTGTAATCCCAGCACTTTGGGAGGCCGAGGCAGGTAGATCATGAGGTCAAGAGATCGAGACCAGCCTTGCCAACATGGTGAAACCCCGTCTTTACTAAAAGTACAAAAATTAGCCGGGCGTGGTGGTGTGCGCCTGTAGTCCCAGCTACTCCGGAGGCTGAGGCAGGAGAATCACTTGAACCTGGGAGGCAGAGGTTGCAGTGAGCCGAGGTGGTGCCAGTGCACTCCAGCCCGGCAACAGAGTGAGACTCTGTCTCAAAAAAAAAGACTCACACCAAGTGTCATTAAGTTGAGAAAACTCTTCCAGACCAACCCTTTTCCTGAGTCTCTCTTGCAATATGGGCTAGCCAACCTCCTGGGTGGTTGCAAAGCACCCGTTCATATCTCCCATAGTACTCGGAGCACTCTATGACCATCATTAACAAGTCTCTCCCTCTTATTAGGTAGTAATTACCTGAGAACAGGGGCAATGCTGTATTTCTAGCACTCAACTTGGAGCTGATCCAATAATCAATGCTCAAGAAAGGTTTGTTGAAATGATGAATGAATAACAGAGGATTTTCCATTGGAATTTGTTATTTCTACTTATGAATCTAACAGGAGCCATGCATACCTCATTGCAGGATGTGGTCTTTTGCAGTTTTCTACAGATAGTCTGTAGACTTCGGAGAACATGGCAGTAAACTGGATAGAAGTGCACAGGGAATAATATACCATGAGCCTTACATCCTTTTCGCAGCTGGCTGGGGTATAAATATGCTTGGAATCTGTTTTTCTTAAATACATTGCCTGATACATTCCCAAAGAACATTCCCATGATTCTCAAATGCCTCAATTATTCATCCATGCCAGCCTGGTTTTTCAATACTAGAAAGAATACATTATCTTCCGCAATATTGGACATTCCCTTCTTTGAAATAATTTTCAATATCTTAAACTTGGTTAGTCTCAGCATTCCTCCTTGGGGTGTCTATGAAGCTTATATATTGTCAACTACAAATTTAATAGTTTGTCCCTAGCCTTTGTTTTCTGACTATAATCCATTTCTCCATCAATGACACACAGAAAAGAAGAAAAAAGAACTCTCTTCAACCTTCACCACTAGTCAGTCCCAGACCGGCCAATTTTATGGATCTACTTTAAATTATTGCACCTTCTTAGAATTCTTGGTTTTATCGGCGGCTATGGCTTGAGCATACAAGGTTTGTTAAAGTACAAAGCACTTGCAGGTACAAATGATAAACTAAGGGCAGGAATAACGTGAGAGAGAGGCATAACGTGCTTGTAGCTGTGTGGGTTCAATGCAGAGGGAGACAGGCATCCTTGCAATTCAGTAGGAGCATGGTATTTAGGTTAACTTGGCTAAAGCAGTGACTTTGAGTGTACTCAAACCATCTAGCTGGTTGAGCTAGACTTGCTGTGCCTGAAAGATCACATTCAGGTAGGCTGAGGTATTGGCATTAATTGAAGTGTTGGTCTAGCAAGGAGTGTCTTAGGCTCATTATTACTACAAGAATGCCTGCAGTGAAAAAAGTGGGATTGGAAGAAACTACCCCAGCCAATGAGCATAAGGTGGGGGATAAGGGTTGGGAGCTAAGGAAGCATAGTGATTAAAACATGGGCTTTAGAATTAGAACAATTTTTGGTTCTCCCACTCACTAGCTGGGTAGATTTGGTTAGCTAGGAAAGAAACTAGCAGTTTCTTCATCTCTAAACTGGGAAAATCCTGCCATGAGGATTAATTGAGGTAACAAGAATTATACCTCAATTGATAGCAGCTTCTGGGGTATGAGGATGGTAGGAAACAGAAGTAGCCACTGCTTGTAAGAGTTCATAGAGTAGGCACTCTGAATTCCTTAGAAATTGTTCAGAGTGGTTGAGGATTCATGCATTCATGCACATTTTCTTTCAGCCGCACTGGCCACTTTGTGATTTGCTGAATCTCCCTTTCCCAAATACAGGTGCCTCAGAGTCTTGACATTACTATTCTCTTTTCTGGGAACACTCTTTATCTTGGTGTTGCAGCTAGCTAGTGCTGCGTAACAAAATGTCCCAAAACTTTATGATTCAGAACAACACTGATGTATTATTCCTCATGTTTCTGTGGAGTGGTTCTTCTGCTCTGTTCACCTGGGTTCATTCATGCAGCTGCAGTCCTCCCACAGTCCATGGTGCCTCACTCACTTGACTGGCCACTGTCCTGGCTGTTCACTGAGGCACCTCAGTCTCTTTGCATCATGGTGGTCTTGGGGTTCCAAGATGGTGAACAAAAGCAGGAACTGCAAGGCCATTTAGGGCCCAGGGTCAGAGACTGGCACAAAACCATTCTCCTACATTCTATTGGTCATGCGTACTTTATGTGACCTTGCTTTGATCAGTAGCAAACCCAAATTCAAGGAGACAGGGAAATAGGCCCCACCTCTTGGGAGGAACAGCCATATCATGTTGATAACAGTCTATGGTATCTGGATATCAGCATGGCTGTCTGCCCCTGTCTTTCAGCTCCTGATCACCTTTTACAATAGGCTGTATTGCCTTCATGCTTTCTTGTAGGAGCAAAAGTTAACCCCTTGTTCCACTGTGCTTATTGAGCACTTATTGCCACCTGACGTGTTACATGTTTATTTGTGTTTATTTTCTTATCAGTCTCCTTTTGGAATGTCAGCTCCATGAAAGCAGGAACTTCACTGGTTTGTTCACTGCTGGATGTCCAGTTCCCAGGCCAATGGTATCCTGGGGACCCAGTGAGTATCGGTAGCATGCATGAATGCAGTCAATTCAAATTACATTTATGTAGATATGATTAAAGGGATGTTTATCTTAAGCATTTTCAATAAGCCTCAAAAATGAACCATGTGGCTGGGCACAGTGGCTTATGCCTATAATTCCAACACTTTAGGAAGCTGAGGCAGGAGGATTGCTTGAGGCTAGGAGTTTGAGACCAGCCTGGGCAACATAGCAAGACCTCACCTCTAGAAATAATTTAAAAAGAGATTAGCCAGGCATGGTGGTACACACTTGTAGTCCTAGCTCCTGAGGTGGGAGGATCACTGAAGCCCAGAAAGTTGAGGATGCAGTGAGCTATGATTGTGCCACTGCACTGCAGTGTGGGTAGCAGAACAAAACTTTGTTTCAAAAAATATGTAAAAAAATGAACAGTGTCTGTGTCATTGTGGGCTGGGATGTGAAAGCTGTTTGTGCTTTATTTTATGTATGTATGTATGTATGTATGTATGTATGTATGTATTTATTTATTTATTTTTGAGATGGAATCTTGCTCTGTCCCCCAGGCTGGAGTGCAGTGGCGCGATCTCGGCGCACTGCAAGCTTTGCCTCCCGGGTTCACGCCATTCTCCTGCCTCAGCCTCCGAGTAGCTGGGACTACAGGCACCCACGACCACACCCAGCTAATTTTTTTTTTTGTATTTTTTAGTAGAGACAGGGTTTCACCATGTTAGCCAGGATGGTCTCGATCTCCTGACCTCGTGATTCACCCGCCTCAGCCTCCCAAAGTGCTGTGATTACAGGCGTGAGCCACCACACCCAGCCTGTTTGTGCTTTATTTTTTTAAAGAAATAGACCCATGCACATGGCCCAAATCCTAAATGTGTATTTATTAGCTGGCAGCAGCAGGTTTCTAATAAGCAGGTCTTATTAGAAAGGATTGGCTGCTTTGATTTAGTAATGTGCAAGAGGATTGGGCTTCAGAGGGCTTAAAATTATTTTCAGCATTAAACATGGTATATCTGAGCTCATGCATCTAGTCTTGAATATAGATTCCCAGACCAGAAAGATTATAAGACATTAAATCTATGTAAATTCAACTATTAATTTATGTTTGAACAAATTCAACAAGAGATTTGACTTGGGGGCTTACAGGCAAATAGATTTGGTTGGGAAAAATGCATATTGCAGTCTTTAACCACGATGCTGTATTCCCCTTGAAAATTCCATGGCCGAGTGAATCTCTAACAGGTCACAGTTGAGAGCCCAAGCAATTATGCCAGAATGTGTTAATAATAAAACAGGAAAACGACAGTGTGTCTTGTAGAAGGATGAAAGCAGCTGTTGGTACCAATTCAGAAAAATGATAACAGAACAGTCGGTTCTCATTGTTTGTGATGCTTGGCAGGAAGAAAAGAAGGGGCTGTTCCCAGGAACTTCTCAGCCCGACATTTTCTCAGGCCCCTTTGCTGGTGACCAGTACTGTGGGTGCCACTGTCAACATTTCACTCGGTAACAGAGGCAGGCAGATATAGTTTACAAGGCTACCCTGAGCAGGCGCCTGGGATGCCTGAGACATAATAAACGAGCTGCCTCTGCACAATAAATGACAGCTGTGACTGAAGGAATAAACAGAATAATCTGGACTTATAGAAGCCACAGGGGGCTTTTGGCAGCATGCAAATGCACAAACTTATCAAATGCATCCTTTGAAAATGAAGAGCTCATTTAAAGCTGGCAGTCAAGGAAAAGTAGTCAAGCTTGTATTCTTGAATACATTTAGGAGCAAACGCTGGCAGGACTGCCTGAAAGCCCTGTAGCTTCCCTGGGTCTAGTAGTAATAACAGTAATGATGATAATAATAACAACAGCAAACATTTATTGTGACCTTACTATTTATCAGGCACTTTGTATGCATTATGCCATTTAAATATCACAATCACATTAGTATTATAAGGCACCATTATTATCCCTGTTATACAAATTCAGTAAACTGAGGCTCAGAGAAGTTAAGTAATTGTCCAAAGTTATCAGTAGCAGAGCAAGGATTTGAACTGAGGCAGAACCTCTGCTGCTATAGGCAAATCCATTCACATTAAAGAGGAAGGAAGGGAAGCTTCCTTTTGAGGACTGTGCATCTAGATCTGCCACCTGTCTCTGTTCTAAACTTTATTTCAGACAGTCTTAAAGGCTTTAGCACAGGAGCGGACTTAATGGAGGAAGTCAGTGTGAACATGGATGGTAATGGGATCCGCTACTTTCTGAGTGCAATGGTCAGGCGTGTTTTGGGGAGCCAATATTCATGATCTCATTTGATGTCTACAATAACTCCACCAAAAAAAGAGGTCCCATGGATAGCCTGATTTTAAAGATGAGGACGCTGAGGCACAGATAATTCAAGTATCCTGGGGAGAAATTGGAAGAAAGGAAATTTGAACTTATCTGTCTGACAGCTCAAATACTATTACTCTTCAGAAAGGCTCTTCACCTCTGCTTGGAGAGCTCCACCCACCTTGCTCAACGTGAGGTTCAAGGAGTCAGGACAGATTAGCTAGCTCCTTCCTTCCTTCCTTTCTTCCTTGGTGTATATGTGCCACATTTTCTTAATCCAGTTTATCATTGTTGGACATTTCCTTCCTTCCCTCCCTCACCAACCAACACTTTTAGGAGACATACTTTTGCCTCCTTTGCTGCTAGAAAATGACAACACAGAAAGAATAAAATTAGTCCCTACCTTCAAGTTTTGATTGATCTTTCGTTACTTGCCCATTTGTGGAATGAATAAATGAATGAATGGATACCTGGTGAAAGCCTAAGGACAGACAGATCAGATAGCTAAAGTTTTAGGGACCTGACTTAAATTTGTTTCCCCTGAAAGCAGCCCCTGAAAGAATGGTGTGATTACAAGTGGTTCACTTAAGTACTGGTCCCAGGAAACACAAATAGAGGCATGGAAGTTAGATAGAGAAGGCAGGAAAGCAAATGGCAAATGCACTATCAAGCAGGTCACCAATGTGGGCAACGGAAACATAATTCCATTGAGAAACTCAGGGAGACACAGTGGAGAATGTCTCAGGGCTACTCCAGCCAAGCGACAAGGGAGCTGAGGGACTTATTCACAATATGCTTCAGTCACTGGTTGATCACTGCTCCTGGGGAGCATTAACTCTAAGGCACCTCCATTTTGCATAAACCCAATATGCTCCAGCAGCCAGAGAAAGACCTCAAGCAGAGAGTTACAGATGCTGGTCATTGCTACTGATCAGGTTTGCTTTAGTGGGAATGGTGAGATTAGAGGACCTGGGTAGTGGATTGGATCAACAGCATCTGCAACATCTTGCTCATCAAAGTGCATCCATGGACCAGCAGCTAAGAGCTTGTTGGAAATATACAGTCAGACTCCACCCCAGCCTTACTGAGTCAAAATCTGAATTTAGGCTGGGCACAGTGGCTCACACCTATAATCTCATCAACTTTGGGAGGGCAAGGCAGACAGATCACTTGAACTCAGGAGTTTGAAACCAGCCTGGACAACATGGTGAGACCCCATCTCTACTAAAAATACAAAAATTAGCTGGATGCTGTGGCATTTTCCTGTAGTCCCAGCTATTTGGGAGGCTGATGCAGGAGAATCACTTGAGCCCAGAAGGCAGAGGTTGCAGTGAGCTGAGATTTTACCACTGCACTCCAGCCTGGGCAATGGGAGTGAAATCCTGTCTCAAAAAAAAAAAAAAAAAAAAAAAAATCTGATTTAACACTATCCCTAGATAATACCTAAACACATCAAAGTTAGAGAAGCACTGAGCCACAGGATTTTGTTTTTCTAAATATAGTAATTCACTCAACAGATATTTATTGAGAATCTCCAAGGTGCCTGGTACTCTGTGAGGCGCTGAAGAGTCAGGGATGGAAAAGTCCCAGGCTGGGCCCCTTGAGGAGTTTATGCAAGTGGAGGCATTTCAAATCCTGTGCAATCTGTCCATTGATAAAGTAATATATAATGTCTTGGAAGATTCACTGTGGGGCATAAAACTGTGCTCAGGCTCACAGGATTGACAATCTCTAAACTGAGCCCTTAAAGACCAGGATAAATTATCCAGGTGAAGAAATAAGAAGAATGTTTTAGTTAGAGGAAATAGGGTGTATCAAGACCTGGAGGCCAGGAAGAGAAAAAGCCACTTAGGAACTGCCAGTAGAGGTAGACCCCATGTACTTCAGGGAGTACATTCTTTATTATTTATTTATTTTTTTGAGATGAAGTTTTGCTCTTGTTGCCCAGGTTGGAGTACAATGGCATGATCTTGGCTCACTGCAACCTCCACCTCGTGAGTTCAAGTGATTTTCCTGTCTCAGCCTCCCGAATAGCTGGAATTATAGGGATGCACCATCATGCTTGGCTAATTTTGTATTTTCAGTAGAGACAGGGTTTCACCATGTTGGCTAGGCTGGTTTCGAACTCCTGACCTCCGGTGATTCACCCGCCTCAGCCTCCCAAAGTGCTGGGATTACAGGCATGAGCCACCGGACACGGCTGGGGGTGCATTCTTTGAAATGGGAGGGGAGGTGGAAAGTAATTGAATTTCATAGGAGTTTTACAATAGTGCGTCTGTGGAGATGTGTTCTGGGTATCCTCTTCTGTCAATCACCTTTACGTTCCCTTACAATTATTCAAACCATGACACGACTACAACCATTCTTCATAGAGCCACACTTCCCAGGCTGCAGTTGCAACTACGTGGTCTTCTGTTATTTCTCAGTGGCTTGCTGCCTTTACCCTCTGTTTCTTTAACCATTTACTTAAAGGTGTCTTAACTTTTCCCTTCTCTTCCTGAGACACTCTTGCCTACCTTTTAGATCATCACATATTTAAGGGAGCAAGTGATAGGATCAGAGAGACTAGGTTTTGAGTCTAGACTCCATTCTTACTCACTTGGGCATGTTACCTAACATTTCTGCACTGTTATGTCCTCGTTTGTAAATAATATTATGGTAGACATTACTCATGAATACCATATTTTCCTGTTTTCTCCTGGTACACTTCAAGCTTCCTTGAAATTAGGCGTGGTCATGTGACTTGTTTAAATCAATTAAAAACGGTACATGCTGCAGATGTTAAGAGCTGGTACCTGATTTTCCATTCTCCCCTAACCTGAAGCAGCAAACCTAGAGCTTTGTGTTTCAATGGTGGCTTCATTAGATGACAGAGCATCCATCATCCTGGAATTCCAGGTGCCAACTTCATGGAGCAACTTTACTTCCATCGCCTTGCATCTTACCAAGTGCATTGTCCATGTTATAGAAACAAGAAATAAACCTTTGTTGTTTTAAGACACTGAGGTATGAGGATTGGTGGTTGCTACAGAATAACTTGACCTGTTCTAACACAAGCATCCATCACAGGGGTTTGTCATAAGAATGGGATGCAATAAGCATTTATGCAGTGCCAAGCACATAGAAAATGCTCAATGAGTGGAAGCCACTGTTAATGATATTCAAGGCCAAGGTGCCATGTCATAGATTCAGTGATGCTCTCCCTCGTCTGCTTCTGTCTCCTTACCTGACATAATTAGCTGTGCCCTCCTCTGCCCTCTGACAGCACATAGAATCACAGCAGGTTTTGTGTTAGTCTCTTTCCCATACCAGCTCTTAGAATCTCTAAAATTGGAATGATGCCTATTATTTCTATCACTTATTCCCCAGATCTAGGCACAGTGCATTGCAATCAAGTGGATATTTGAAAAAACTTTTTGTACTAAATTGAGTGAGCTGCATTGATTTGAATATTTCTGTAGCTATTGTGGCTAGCTTGAGCATTATATAGTTCCCCCTACTCAAACCTTTATTTTATTCTATTCATTAATTTTATCAAAGGCATCTGAAGCACTGAATATTCAGTGCTGATCTAGACCAAGGGTCAACAATTTTTTTTTCCATAAAGGGCCAGGTGGTATATATTTTAGATTTTGCAGACCATGAGGTCTTTGTCACAGCTACTCCATTCTTCTGGTGTAAAGTGAAACTGGCCACAGACAGTAAAGAAATCGATAGGCATTGAATAAAACTTTATTTATAAAAGCAGATGCTGGGCCACATTTAACCCATGGACAATGCTTGGCCGGTCTTTGGTCTAGAGAGACACGGACTGACATTCTTATATTCTAGTCCAGGGAAGAAAAAAAAATAAACCAGGAAAGAGTTAAATAAAGGCAATTATCTCACATGTGCCCTGAGTAAGAAAAAAGTCATGTGATGATTGTTAGGGGGAGATTATACGGCTACTTTATTTGGACTGTGAAGCTGAGATGGCCTCTCTAGGGGAGATAACATGTGAAAGAAGCCCAAAGCAGCCTTGTGGGATCCAGGGGGAAGAAAATTGCAGAGAAAATTATAGAATTACAGTGGAGTGTCAAATACAAGGGTCCTGAGACAGGAGTGAGCACAGCATGTTGAGGAACAGAAAGAGGGCAAGAATCTCCTGGTGAGATGGAAGATTTCCTGCAAAGTTTGGAGTTTGCCCTGATGGTCTGACTGACTTCCCTTGACTTAGCTTTATTGCTTTGTTCCTGGCCAGGTCCTCATGGGCTCTCTCCTGTAGTGCCAGTCTCTTCTGAGCATTTCCGTCCTTCAGATGTCTATGAGTGGTTTTTATACCTCCCTTTGGGCATTGCTTATCCAAGCTAAACAGACTTAATTTGTTTAATCCCTCCCTGATGTTTCAGAGCCTCCAGCTTATGGGCTATCTATGGAGACTTTAGGGGATTTCTTTTCTCAACACCATCAGGGTCTGAAAAGAAATTTCTGAAAAGAAATAGCCTCTTTGCTGGAACTGGTTTTCTCCAGCCCTTCTTTCACTTGTTTTCTTTCTGAATGCAAGTCTCAAAGCTCACATGCCAGCTAATCTCTCATTTTCTTTTTCTGTAAGATTGTAGGAACTGAAGTATTAAATGTTGCCTGATCTGAACGGTGATCATGCTTCTATCACCATCTTTATCTCCTGAGATCCTTATTGTGCCAATCAAATGGTTGAAAATTTTTTTTTTTTTTTTTGAAACAGGATCTTGCTCTGTCACCCAGGCTCTGGAGTACAGTGGCGTGATCATAGCTCACTGCAGCCTCAAACTCCTGGGCGCAAACCAAGCTAGGACTACAGGCTCACACCTCCATGACTGGCTAATTATTTTGTTGTTTTTTTTTTTAATTTTATTTTGTAGAGACAGGGCCTTACTTTATTGCCCAGGCTGATCTCAAACTTCTGACCTCAAGTGTTCCCCCTGACTCAGCCTCCCGAAGTGCAGGGATTTCAGGCATGAGCCATCACACCAGGCCCCTAAGGGTTGGAATTTGTTGTATTTTCCTTTGTTCTTTATCCCTTGAGTTCCTGGTTGCTAATAGCATAATGCTCCCTGAAGACCCTGTGGCTGAATATTGCCTCCTCCATCCAGTGGCTCCACAGTGATGAGCACATGGCCTCTCAGTTATGACTGTTTGATGGGAAGTCATGTCTCTACTGGCCTCTTGCTCAACCGGCTTTCTGGAGACTTTCTGGAGAGAGCTCAGCCTGGTGAAATGAAGCCAGGATTTAGATCCAGAAAAATTGGACTGAAATTCTGATGCTTCCTAGCAATTCTATAATTTTGGTCAAGCATGGAAACACACCAGTAACACCCATTTCTAGGGATTGTGTAGACACTAATAAAGATGGCACATGTGAAAGTAAGTTCATTTGTGTATTCATTCAAGAAATATTTATCAAGTTTCTATTACATACCAGGCCCTGAATAGGGATCCAGAGATCCAGCAGTATCATAGATTATCAGTGAACAACATAGACCAAGCCACTGGCAGAAAGAATGATAAAATCCTTCATTAAGAAATGAATACACATTCTGCTAGTACAGGAATTAGCTAATCAGTCCTGTGAAAAACGTATATATATATTATAAAAACAACTGACAGGTAGTTGGGTATAGGTGAAAAAGTAGCTGATTAAAAGTCAGGCCAGGCCAGGCACAGTGGCTCACGCCTACAATCCCAGTGTTTTGGGAGGCCCAGGAGGGAGGATTTCTTGAGATCATGAGTTCAAGACCAGCCTGGGCAACATAGCGAGACCCTGTCTCTACAAACATTTTTTAAAAAATTAGCTGTGCATGGTGACATGCACCTATAGTCTCAGCTACTTGAGAGGTTAAGGCAGGAAGACTGCTTGAGCCCAGGAGATTGAAGCTGCAGGGAGCTATGATTGCACCACTAAACTCCAGTCTGGGTGACAGAGCGAGACCCTGTCTCTTAAAATAATAATAATAATAATGATAATAATAAAGTCAGCCCAGCCAAGTTTCAAACCTCAGCTTTGCCAGTTCCCAGCTTTACCAACATGGACATATCAACTCATCTCTCTGACCCTCCATATTGTCATCTGTAAAATGCAGTAATGGGATGTACTGTCATGAGCATTGAATGCAATTTATCTAGGGCAATCCTGGAATGCCATCTCCCCACTTCATCCTAATTCCCAATTTTCTCAATTCACTCATGTCCCTTGCTCAAATGACACCTCTCCATTGCTCTATTTATGATCACTCGCCCTCTAGCCCCCTTGTTCTTTTTTATTTTATAGTCCTTATAAATATAAATACGAGAGTATGTCACATATTTATTTGTTATCTATTGTCTGACTCACTCAGTAGAGTGTCAGCACCATGAAGGTGAAGATTTTTGTTTCTTTTTCCTTTCCTTTTTTTTTTTTTTTTTTTGAGACAAGAGTCTTGCTCTGTCGCTGAGGCTGTAGTGCAGTGGCACGATCTCGGCTCACTGCAAGCTCCACCTCCCGGGTTCATGCCATTCTCCTGCCTCAGTCTCCCGAGTAGCTGGGACTACAGGCACCCGCCACCACGCCCGGCTAATTTTTTGTATTTTTAGTAGAGGTGGGGTTTCACCATGTTAGCCAGGATGGTCTTGATCTCCCGACCTCATGATCCGCCTGCCTCTGCCTCCCAAAGTGCTGGGATTACAGGGGTGAGCCACCACGCCCAGCCTAGATTTTGTTTGTTTTTCAAGCACCTAGAACAATGCCTATCACTTAATAGGTGCACAAGAAATATTTGATGAATGAATGAAATGCACAAAGCCTTTTGACCCTTAATAAATATCAATCTCTTCCTTCATTCACTTCTGTCCTCACTGGTTAGTCTCTGAATGTGTCTTCCGTAACTGCACCCCTCAGTCTTTTCTCTGTATTTTCTGACAACCTGATCTTGATTTTGTTGCATCTGCTCTGAAATGCATCTGTATTTATGAGCCCAGATGCAGATGAGGCACTACCTGGGCTGTTGCTTTCTTTCTTTTCTCCTCTACTTCTCTGCTATCATTAAGTGAAAAATTTCTTCCTCCAGACCACCTCATTGTTCAGGGATATTTTTTTTCCAAGGCTTTCATGCAGAATGTGCTGACTAATTGTTCTTTAATCATGTTTGGGGTTCCAGGTTCCACCTTTGTTTGTTATTGTGACATCTGGAAGAGCAGTGGTAATTAAGAGCTTGCTAGCATTTCATTTCCCTGATGGGACTTGGATTTATGTAATTTGACCATTAAAGTAGGTGGCAGGCACATCGCTGGCCATGCAGAGTGGACACTTCCAAGGGGCTCAGATATATTTACTTAACAATGAATAGGATTTCAATCATCTGGACTTGGTTAGAGCAAGCCCCAAGCTGTGCTGGAAAGTAAATAATGAACCACCTGCTCACGAGAGGCCTTTTTCTTCCCATTAAGGGACAAGCTGGCGTTGGGATTGTGATTCACCCAAGTCAAGGCCTCCTAATGGAACCTGATGGAACCAAGGAACACCTGGCATTCCGTTGACCTATCTCAACACCCCTGGCTCCCTCACTCCCTCAGCATCCAAGCCATCAGCGGGTCCTCTGATTGAAACCCTTAAAGAGCTCTGAAATCTTTCCATTTCTCACTATCTCCACCACTATAGGCTAAGCTGATGACATCTCTTGCTTGGATTAGTGCAATAAGGCTGAGTATCCCTTATCTGATATGCTTGTGACCAGAAGTGTTTTGGATTTGGGATTTTTAAAAAATATTTGCATTATACTTACTGGCTAAAATTTCCTAATCAAAAAATTCAAAATCCAAATGTTCCAATCAACTTTCCCTTTGAGCACCATGTTGGTGCCCAAAAAGTTTTGGATTTTGGAGCATTTTATATTTTAGAATTTTGGATTAGAGATGCTGAATCTTTAGCTTTGTTTCTTGACATTTCCACTCCAAATTATTTCACTTTGTCCTGCCTCCACTCAATGCGTTCTTCCCACAGTAGCTAGAGTGATGATTTTAAAACAAAATAGTTTTGATTATACCCATCACATCCCCAATTGCTTAAAAGCTTGCAATGCTTTTCTAGTTCTTTCCAGAAAAAGATAACATTCCCTAATGAGTGTGGCTGCTTCTGAGGTCCTGAGAGCCTCAATTCCTGCCTCCACATTCTTGTCTTTTTTCCTGCCACGCTTGCCATTCGCCCCTGCCCGGCACGCTATGGCTGCATAATCTGTTTGTGTATTGTATTCTCCTCCAGAACACGTGTTCGTCTTCCTCTAGGTAATGCATTCATCATTCAGATCTCAGTTCAACTTAAACTGTTCTTTGTGGAAGGCCTCCCAGTCCTCCTGGGGATTGTGGTGATAGTTTTATGTGATGATGTTTGGTTGGTTGTTGCTGTTGATGAGCTGTAATAATGTATGTTTAATTGTGGTGGTTAATTATTGTGTTGATTGCTTGAATTGGTTGTTTGGCTGCTGTGGTTATTCGTGTTTGGTTGGTTGTAACAGTGGCTTGGTTGGTTTGTTGTGGTAATGGCTAGTTGGTTGTGGTGAATGGTTGATCATTTGATTGTGACAGTGGCTGGTAGTTTGTGATGGTTGATTGCAGACTGAATGAGAGGCTGATAAGTTCACGCAGCTCTAATTTCAGTCACAAATCCCCCAAACATATCCATTTCAGTTATGCTCAATGACTGGATAAGGTAGGAGATTGCAGCTTGTCCTGTTGTACATGTGAGAAGCTGTTCATTGCAAACCAACATCTGTGACTTTGAGCTTCAACTCATATGTTAAGTCACAGCTTGTCTTATCTGCCCTTGGATCTTACCAAGTATGCCACATCTCCTCCAGTTAGCGATCATGAGGTCCTCCTGTGTTCTCTCAGTGTCAGATGCTTTGGATAAAGACTGCCTTTCTGTTTGGAATCTTTACAGGATTCCCCACATTAATTTTTTCATGGGTCATGTAGACTATATTTTAAGTCAGATCTTCCAAAATATACCTCACAAATTCTGCAAAATCCATCCAGCCATTTTAATTGTCTCTGAATAAAAGTCTTCCCAGAGGACATGTGTCTAGCTTGTTGCCTGCCTGTAGAGTTGCTCCAGGGTTCCCACAAGGGTTAGTGGGGTGTGTGTGCACACGCGCACATGCAAGTGTATGCCTAACAGCAATTTCTCTGATCAAGTGTCACGTGGTAGTCCTGGTCCCACTGTGCTCCTAGAAGACTTGTTGCCAGAACCCCTCAGCACCTCACAGAGAAGGTACATATAAAGAGACAATTTAGGACCACTAGAAGGCAAAACGGGACCATCTGCATCTCCAGATTGTGAAGGCTGACTTCTTCATGCTGGGAGGTGGAAGGGCAGTTCTCAGTCTGTGGCAGCTGAGAGCAGAGCAGGTTATGACCCTGACAGTACTGATAAAGCATGTATCCAGCTTGATTTTTGCAGTCCATTGTCAGAACTGGTGGAGAAGGAGGGTTGGACACAGGAGCCATAGAGGTTAGGGTGGAGTGTAAAATCAGACAACAGGAAAAGTGTCACTGCAGAGCAGGTCTGAATAGCAGATAGAAGGACAAAGACACTTGAAGGAAAGAAGAAGGGAGCTTCATGTGTGCTGAGAGCTTTCTTCATGCCAGGAGTTGCTCTGTTAGCATTCACACACTTGGTCTTCTTTAATCCCACAGGCAGAGTGCTTCAGGAAAAGCCAGAGTTCTGTTTAGACCCTGGATCTACCATTAGGAAGCTTTGTCACTTAAGGCCCATTGTTTTGCTTCTGTTCGCTTTCATTTTACATCCAAAAATTGGAACAATGATGCTAAGAGATAATATAGCACACATGGGCTTGTGGCCAGTGAATTGTGAGTTTGAGTCCTGGCTTGCCAACCTTTGGTCTCTGCAACTTTGGGTAAATCACTTAACCTCTCTGTGCTTCAATCTTCTGTAGACAAAAAGCACGACCCACCTGGTATGGCCCTGTGAACTGCATGAGAAAATGCATAGAAAACGGTTGACCTGACACCAGGCTCATAGTAAACAATATATTTTCACTCTTTTAATTATTTATATTAATTTTTACTTTATAATTTTGTTAATAGGGCTGACATGAAATAATCTATGTAAAGTATCAGACACATTACAGGTACTTAATAAATGTCACTTCCTCCATTTCTATCCTCTAATTTTCACAACTATATTGTAGATAATTTTACAAAAAAATGAAAGTGGATTCAGATTAGTTGAGAAACTTTCCCAAGATCACACAACTGAAACCAGCAGGACTGGAATGAAACCCACTCCATCTGCCTGCAGTGCCAGTGTTCTCCTTGAGATTAAGAGTTGGCAGATCACGTGAAATCTCTTGGCATTGGGATATTTATGATCCTTTCATCTGTCCACCAGAAGTGACTAATCATTGAGCTGTTGTCCACGTTGGCCCAGATTACCCAAGGTACATGGCTGACAGACATTCAGAATGATTCTATAGAAAGCATCCAGGGCCCTTCCTAGAGGATCATCCATTCTTTTTATTCCTGCAGAAGGGCATGAAAAGGGTGCACAAAATTTCCCACGGGAATGGGCTCTTCCTTAAGAACTGATGAGACCCAAAGAGCAGAGCCCATAAAAGCAACTAGATTCAAAAAGGAGACCTGCAAATCCTCCACTGCCACACAGCAGCCCTCCCCTTGGAGACCCTGGGGGCCCATGTAGAAGATTTGTGCCACCATCCAAAGGGCATGCGATCATAAATAGTCATAAGAGATTTTAATTTGGAGTTGCTGAGCCTCCAAGCCACAACAAAGAAAATCGGTAAAACTGAGTTATAGGAAGAGATGGCACGAAGTCAGAGAGAGCTGGATAATTCTCCACCACCCTGGCCCCACCCCTCACCAGGCCCTGAAAGCACATGGAGAGACTTGCAAGAAGCCCACAGTGGGAAAATGAGGTGCATGCCTGACTCCTTGGTCACAGGATGGAGTCTCAGTTAATGAGGCTAGTTATGAAGTGAGCACATGAGGCTAACCCAGTGTATAGAGTCAATATTACCCTGGAGAATTCCTTAAATAGCCCATAAAATAAAATCTGTGCAGTTTTATTTATATAACCCTGTAAAGTTTTTCTTAGGCACACTCAAGTTTGAGAACCACTAAGGTAGACCAAAGAAAGAAGCTAGCAGCAATGTCAATATGCAGATATCAGCACATTTAAACCATTCTTCCTTCAAGATAATGAACCGATCCCTAATAAAGAAGAGGAATGGATGGGGAATTATGAGATGTTTTTCCTTGCCTGTAATGTTTACCATGATGTATGATAATATTAAGGCTCTCTAACTTTAATGCATGTGATCAGGTGTGTTGTTGGATAGATTAATCAATAGATATAGTGAAAACATCTAGCATAAGATGTGGCACATAATAGATACTCAGTGAATGCCTATTGAGTATAAATCTTGCCCAGTCAGATCCACATACACACTGATTTTGTAATGTAGCAGAGAAGAGGTTGGCCATCTGCTTCTTGCCGTTCCAAAGTGTTATTTGCTCCTGTGGCCCAATTTTCATGTCCTTGGGCATTGATTTCATGATACCCTAGACATACCATGGGGTCCAGCTTTCCTTCTACCTCTCCAGCTGGGGACTTCTGGGCAAAGGGTAAACTGAAGTAAAGTGCAACTGAGCCATATATATAGATAGCATATCCTGGAGAGATGCCAAAGTGAAGTTAGCAATGGAACATTCAAGTCACCATTCATCCTGCGATGTCATGCATACTTTGAGAGGAAGAGAAGAAGTTGGCATTTGTTAAGTTCCCATGATGTGCCAAGAATTTTACTCATAGGGAATTCAAAACACAGACTCCCAATATACATGGGATGCAGAATACAACATTTCAAGAATTCACTTTTTCAAGAAATATTTATTGAGCACCTGCTCTGTACTGAGGTCTGCTATTAGTGTGGGGGCACAGCTGTGAACAATGATATGAAAACCCCTTCCCTCCTGGGGCTTGACTTCTGCGGGAGGATCACAATATGGAGTGACAGCAAGGCAGGTGGTGGGAAATTTGGGGTGAAATTTGGAAATGCCGAGCTGAGCCCTTGGTGACAATTTACATTCTCCTGGCCCCATGGTGGGAGGCAACCTGGATCCTCTCATAGGGGACAGAATGGGGTGCTCACAAGACATAACATCTTGGGACCTCTAGAACTCTCCTCCTGAGGCGCTGTTCAAGGTTCTGTCTTTGGCTCATCCCTAACCCAGTCCATATCTACACTTCTCTGGGCAGAAAAAAACATGGCAGAGAATTGGCCACAACAGCCTTCTCCACAGGACAATCCTAGCTCTGTTTGGCTTACGGAGGAGGATTGTATGAACTTGACCAAAGAGAAACATGAGGATGTCACTAAGATACTGCCCCCAGGCAAGCAACATGGTTCCCACTGCTCCATGTCCAGTCCCCACTGCCCAAAGGTGTATATCTGATGATTCATCAGACCTGGCAGGTGAGAGGCTCTGGCTCTGGCTCCAGATCCTACAAGGTGGGAACATTGTCTTATGTACCTCTGGATCTTTAAGATATGACATGAGACTTGGTACACAGTAGGTGCTTAGTGTATGTTTATTGAATGAATGAGCAAGTGGATGAATGATCAAGACAGACATAAGGAGATCTGTTCCAAGATGGCTGAATAGGAACAGCTCCGGTCTGCAGCTCCCAGTGTGATTGATGCAGAGGATGGGTGATTTCCGCATTTCCAACTGAGGTACCTGGTTCATCTCATTGGGATGGGTGGACAGTGGGTGCAGCCCACAGAGGGTGAGCTGAAGCAGGGCGGGGCATTACCTCACCCGGGAAGTGCAAGGGGTCAGGGAATTTCCCTTTCCTAGCCAGGGGAAGCCGTGACAGACTGTACCTGGAAAAACGGGACACTCCCCCTCAAATACTGCACTTTTCCCAAGGTCTTAGCAACTGGCAGACAAGGAGATTCTCTCCCGTGCCTGACTCGGTGGGTCCCTTGCCCACAGAGCCTTGCTCACTGCTAGCACAGCAGTCTGAGATCGAACTGCGAGGCAGCAGCCTGGCTGGGAGAGGGGTATCTGCCATTGCTGAGGCTTGAGTAGATAAACGAAGTGGCTGGGAAGCTCGAACAGGGAGGAGCCCACCACAGCTCAGCAAGGCCTACTGCCTCTAGACTCCACCTCTGTGGGCAGGGCTTAGCTGAACAAAAGGCAGCAGACAACTTCTGCAGACTTAAATGTCCTTGTCTGACAGCTCTGAAGAGAGCAGTGGTTCTCCCAACATGGCATTTGAGCATGGAGAACAGACAAACTGCCTCCTCAAGAGGGTCCCTGACCCCTGTGTAGCCAACTGGGAGACATCTCCCAATAGGGGCTGACAGACACCTCATACAGGTGGGTGCCCCTCTGGGACAAAGCTTCCAGAAGAAGGATCAGGCAGCAATATTTGCTGTTCTGCAATATTTGCTGTTCTGCAGCCTCTTCTGGTGATACCCAGGCAAACAGGGTCTGGAGTGGACCTCCAGCAAACCCCAAGAGACCTGCAGCTGAGGAACCTGACTATTAGGAGGAAAACTAGCAAACAGAAAGGAATAGCATCAACATCAACAAAAAGGACATCCACACCAAAACCCCATCTGTAGGTCACCATCATCAAAGACCAAAGGTAGATAAAACCACAAAGATGGGGAGAAACCAGAGCAGAAAAGCTGAAAATTCTAAAAATCAGAGCACCTCTTCTCCTTCAAAGGATCACAGCTCCTTGCAAACAATGGAACAAAGCTGGACAGAGAATGACTTTGATGAGTTGACAGAAGTAGGCTTCAGAAGGTCGGTAATAACAAACTTGTCCGAGCTAAACAAGCTTGTTCAAACCCATCGCAAGGAAGCTAAAAACCTTGAAAAAAGGTTAGATGAATGGCTAAGTAGAATAAACAGTGTAGAGAAGATCTTAAATGACCTGATGGAGCTGAAAACCATGGCAGGAGAACTTCGTGACGCATGCACAAGCTTCAATAGCCAGCTTGATCAAGTGGAAGAAAGGGTATCAGTGGTTGAAGATCAAATTAATGAAATAAAGTGAGAGGACAAGGTTAGAGAGAAAAGAGTAAAAAGAAATGAACAAAGCCTCCAAGAAATTTGGGACTATGTGAAAAGACCAAATCTACATTTGATTGGTGTACCTGAAAGTGATGGGGAGAATGGAAACAAGTTGGAAAACACTCTTAAGGATATTATCCAGGAGAACTTCCCCAACCTAGCAAGGCAGGCCAACATTCAAATTCAGGAAATGCAGACAGAACACCACAAAGATACTCCTCGAGAAGAGTAACCCCAAGACACATAACTGTCAGATTCACCAAGGATGAAATGAAGGAAAAAATGTTAAGGGCAGCAAGAGAGAAAGATTGAGTTACCCACAAAGGGAAGACCATCAGACTAACAGCGGATCTCTTGGCAGAAACCCTACAAGCCAGAAGAGAGTGGAGGCCAATATTCAACATTCATAAAGAAAAGAATTTTCAACCTAGAATTTCATATCCAGCCAAACTAAGCTTCATAAGTGAAGGAGAAATAAAATCCTTTACAGACAAGCAAATGCTGAGAGATTTTGTCACCACCAGGCCTGCTTTACAAGAGCTCCTAAAGGAAGCGCTAAACGTGGAAAGAAACAACCAGTACCAGCCACTGCAAAAACGTGCTAAGTTGTAAAAACCATCGATGCTCTGAAGAAACTGCCTAAATTAATGGGCAAAATAACTAGCTAACATCATAATGACAGGATCAAATTCACACATAACAATATTAACCTTAAATGTAAATGGGATAAATGCCCCAATTAAAAGACACAAACTAGCAAATTGGATAAAGAGTCAAGACCCATCAGTGTGCTGTATTCAAGAGACCCATCTCACCTGCAAAGACGCACATAGGCTCAAAATAAAGGGATGGAGGAAGATCTACCAAGCAAATGAAAAGCAAAAAAAAAAAAGCAGGGGTTGCAATCCTAGTCTCTGATAAAACAGACTTTAAACCAAAAAAGATCAAAAGAGACAAAGAAGGCCATTACATAATGGTAAAGGGATCAATTCAACAAGAAGAGCTAACTATCCTAAATATATTATGCTCCCAATACAGGAGTGCCTAGATCATAAAACAAATCCTTAGAGACCTACAAAGAGACTTAGGCTCCCACACAATAATAATGGGAGACTTTAACACCCCACTGTCAATATTAGAGAGATCAACAAGACAGAAGGTTAACAGGGATATCCAGGACTTGAACTTAGCTCTGGACCAAATGGACCTAATAGACTTCTACAGAACTCTCCACCCCAAATCAACAGTATATACATTCTTCTCAGCACCAGATCACACTTATTCTAAAATTGAGCACATAATTGGAAGTAAAGCACTCCTCAGCAAATGTAAAAGAACAGAAATCACAACAAACTGTTGTTGAGACCACAGTGCAATCAAATTAGAACTCAGGATTAAGAAACTCACTCAAAATCGCACAACTACATGGAAACTGAGCAACTTGCTCCTGAATGACTACTGGGTAAATAATGAAATGAAGGCAGAAATAAAGATGTTCTTTGAAACCAGTGAGAACAAAGACACAAAGTACCAGAATCTCTGGGACACATTTAAAGCAGTGTGTACAAGGAAATTTATAGCGCTGAATGCCTACAAGAGAAAGCAGGACAGATCTAAAATTGACACCCTAACATCACAATTAAAAGAACTAGAGAAGCAAGAGCAAACAAATTCAAAAGCCAGCAGAAGGCAAGAAATAACTAAGATCAGAGCAGAACTGAAAAACATAGACACACAAAAAACCCTCAAAAAATCAGTGAATCCAGGAGCTGGTTTTTTGAAAAGATCAACAAAATTGATAGACCTCTAGCAAGATTAATGAAGAAGAAAAGAGAGAAGAATCAAATAGACTCAATAAAAAATGATAAAGGGGATATCACCACCAATCCCACAGAAATATAAAATGCCATCAGAGAATACTATGAACACCTCTATGCAAATAAATTAGAAAATCTAGAAGAAATGGATAAATTCCTGTACACATACACCCTCCCAAGACTAAACCAGAAAGAAGTTGAATCTCTGAAATTGAGGCAATAATTAATAGCTTACCAACCAAAAAAAGTCCAGGACCAGACAGATTCACAGCCGAATTCTACCAGAGGTACAAAGAGGAGCTGGTACCATTCCTTCTGAAACTATTCCAATCAATAGAAAAAGAGGGAATCCTTCCTATCTCATTTTATGAGGCCAACATCATCCTGATACCAAAGCCTGGCAGAGACACAACAAAAAAAGAGAATTTTAGACCAATATCCCTGATAAACATCGATGCAAAAATCCTCAATAAAATACTGGCAAACCGAATCCAGTAGCACATCAAAAAGCTTACCCACCATGATCAGGTTGGGTTTATCCCTGGGATGCAAGGCTGGTTCAAAATATGCAAATCAATAAGCATCATCCATCACATAAACAGAACCAATGACAAAAACCACATGATTATCTCAATAGATGTAGAAAAGGCCTTCGACCCAATTCAGCAGCACCTTCATGCTAAAAACTCTCAATAAACTAGGTATTGATGGAATGTATCTCAAAATAATAAGAACTGTTTATGACAAACCCACAGCCATTATCATACAGAAAGGGCAAAAACTAGAAGCATTCCCTTTGAAAACCGAAACAAGACAAGGATGCCCTCTCTCACCACTCCTATTCAACATAGTGTTGGAAGTTCTGGCCAGGGCAATCAGGCAAGAGAAAGAAATAAAGGAAAAGAGGAAGTCAGATTGTCCCTGTTTGCAGATGACATGATTGTATACTTAGAAAACCCCATCATCTCAGCCCTAAATCTCCTTAAGCTGATAAGCAACTTCTGCAAAGTCTCAGGATACAAAATCAATGTGCAAAAATCACAAGCATTTTTATACACCAATTACAGACAAACAGAGAGCCAAATCATGAGTGAACTCCCATTCTCAACTGCTACAAAGAGAATAAAATACCTAGGAATCTAACTTACAAGGGATGTGAAGGACCTCTTCAAGGAGAACTACAAACCACTGCTCAACAAAATAAAGGAGGACACAAACAAATGGAAGAACATTCCATGCTCATGGGTAGGAAGAATCAATACTGTGAAAATGGCCATACTGCCCAAGGTAATTTATAGATTCAATGCCATCCCCATCAAACTACCAATGACTTTCTTCACAGAATTGGAAAAAACTACTTTAAAGTTCATATGGAACCAAAAAAGAGCCCACATTGTGCAGGCAATCCTAAGCAAAAAGAACAAAGCTGGAGGCATCACAGTACCTGACTTCAAACTATACTACAAGGCTACAGTAACCAAAACAGCATGGTGCTTGTACCAAAACAGATATATAGACCAATGGAACAGAACAGAAGCCTCAGAAATAACACCACACATCTACAACCATCTGATCTTTGACAAGGCTGAAGAAAACAAGCAATGGGGAAAGGATTCCCTATTTAAGAAATGTTGCTGGGAAAACTGGCTAGCCATATGTAGAAAGCTGAAACTGGATCCCTTCCTTACACCTTGTACAAAAATTAATTCAAGATGGATTAAAGACTTAAATGTAACACCTAAAACCATAAAAACCCTAGAAGCAAACCTAGGCAATACCATTCAGGACATAGACATGGGCAAGGACTTCATTATTAAAACACCAAAAGCAATGACAACAAAAGCCAAAATAGACAAATGGGATCTAATTAAAGTAAAGAGCTTCTGCATGGCAAAATAAACTACCATCAAAGTGAACAGGCAACCTACAGAATGGGAGAAAATTTTTGCAGTCTACCCATCTGACAAAAGCCTAATATCCAGAATCTACAAAGAACTCAAACAAATTTACAAGAAAAAAATCAAACAACCCCATCAAAAAGTAGGCAAAGGTTATGAACAGACACTTCTCAGAAGAAGACATCTATGCAGCCAACAGACACATGAAAAAATGCTCATCATCACTGGTCATCAGATAAATGCAAATCAAAACCACATTGAGATACCATCTCACGCCAGTTAGGATGGTGATCATTAAAAAGTCAGGAAACAACAGATGCCAGAGAGGATGTGGAGAAATAGGAATGCTTTTACACTGTTGGTGGGAGTGTAAATTAGTTCAACCATTGTGGAAGACAGTGTGGTGATCCCTCAAGGATCTAGAACTAGAAATACCGTTTGACCCAGCAATTCCATTACTGGGTATATACCCAAAGGATTATAAATCATGCTACTATAATGACACATGCACTCATATGTTTATTTTGCCACTATTCACAATAGCAAAGACTTGGAACCAAGCCAAATGTCCATCAGTGATAGACTGGATAAAGAAAATGTGGCACATATACACCATGGAATACTATGCAGCCATAAAAAAGGGTGAGTTCATGTCTTTTGCGGAGACATGGATGACGCTGGAAACCATCATTCTCAGCAAACTATCACAAGGACACAGAAAGCAAACACCGCATGTTCTCACTCACAGGTGGGAACTGAACAATGAGATCACTTGGACACAGGGCGGGGAACATCACACACTAGGGCCTGTTGGGGGGTGGTGGGCTGGGGGAGGGATGGCATTAGGAGAAATACCTAACGTAAATGACGAGTTGATGGGTGCAACAAACCAACATGGCACATGTTTACCTATGTATCAAACCTGCACGTTGTGCACATGTACCCTAGAACTTTAAGTATAATTAAAAAAAAATAGACATAAGGAAGCTTGGATGTGTGGATGATGGATGGATGGATATGTTGTGCAGGGGGGTAGATGTATGGTATGATTGATGGGTAGAAGAAAGAAGGGAGGATGTTGGTATACCTAACTATTGAGAATGAGCCACATGAGCTAATCCTGTCCAAGGCAACCTGCAGATGTGGTTCAGGCAAATGGGTGATATAGAGGTCCAAGAACAAAAGGTGCAGGGCACTAAACAACAAGGGTGGTGGGAGGAATATGCCAAAATCAGCCTCTGAGAAACCCTGCCGATGACTACAGAACCCCAGACTCACATCCACCCTATTAGGTAGGCACTATCATTATGCTTATTTCATAGATCAGAAAACAGAGACTCATGGTAGTTAAATAATTTGCCCCAAGTCAAACATCTGGTATATGTCAGAGCTAATTTTTTTTAGAGACAGGGTCTTACTCTGCTGCCCAGGTTGCAGTGCAATGGTGCAGTCACAGCTCACTGCAGCCTCAACCTCCTGGGCTCAAGTGATCCTCCTGCTTCAGCCTCCTGAGTAGCTGAGACTACAGGTGGATGTCACCATATTGGACTAATTTTCAAAAATTTTTGTGGAGTTGGAGCCTCGCTATATGGCCCAGACTGGTCTCAAACTCCTATCCTTAAGCAACCTTCATGCCTCCACCTCAAAAAGTGCTGGGTTTACAGGCGTGAGCCACCACACCTGGCCAGAGCTTAAATTTGAACCCGGAGTCAGATTTCACTCTTGTACTTAAACCTTTAGATTAAGAACCAATCTTGGATGGACTAAACATTGCTCCCACAGTCAATACAGAAATTTTAAAATGAAAGGAACTCCATCAGGCACTGAATACCTGTCATCATCAGACTCCATGAGAAATTTGTTCACATTCATTTGTTTGTCCATTTAACAAATATGTACTGAGGGCCAAATATGTCCCAGGTACTGGGAATAGAGCAGTGAGCAGGGCAGATAAAAATCTCTGTCCTTATGGAGTTTACATTCTAGCAGGGGTGGCAGACAATATATAAGTAAACACACATATACACATGCACACACACACGCACACATGAATGCCCACACGTGCACATAATCAGTGGTGATAAGTATTAGGGAGAAACGCTAGAGGAAATCAAGGATTTTAGATTAAGGATTTTAGAGGTTATCCTGTTTCAGTAAGGAGGAGAAGGGGCTTCCTGAGAGGGAGAAAGGGCAGAAACTTCAGGGGGCTGTGTGGCTATATTGAGGAAGGGTCTTCTCATCTCTTACTCATCTAATTCTCACAACAGTGGAGCCTGAAAGCATTATTAATTCCAGTGTTAGGTATGAAAAGGTGTGAATGTGACGGACATACAGATGGGAAGAACGGACACTAGGGACTCGAAAAGGAGGGAGGGAAGGAGCAGGGTGAAGGCTGAAAAACAACCTATCAGGTACTATGCTCACTATCTGGGTGAGATCAATAGAAACCCAAACCTCTGCATCACACAATATTCTCCTGTAACAAATACCTCCTGGATCTAAAATAAAAATGGAAATTACACAAAATAAAGGAACAGTTGCTATTAGGAAGAAAAAGAAAGAAAAGTTGTGAATACGAAATGTTGGGTGCTTCCTTCAAGGTCACAGAGCAGCAGCAAATTTGGGTCAAGTCTGCACATCCTCAGCTGCAAATCCTATTTGGGGCCCTCTCAGACCCTCAAAATTTGTGCTCATGAGCAGGTGTCCTCTCAGTTCCCTGAAGCTTCTAACAATGACTGACTTAGTTGCCCTAGTTTTTGAGGACGGCAGAGCTCATTGTGGTGTGTTTGAGTCACTCATTTATACCTGGACACCTGCTCTGAATCCATGGGGCAACTCTCTGATAATGAGGAAACTTTTCCCCTCTGATTTATGAAAATTAGCACCATTGCATTATTTTTCATGCCTCACAAATCTCCCCCAACCAAACCCGAGTCATTAATACGAATCTAAAAGAAATTTACTGGAACTACCACCTGGCATCATAAAGAGCTTTTGCTCCTCCCATAACTCCATTACTGTTTTCATCATGATTATATTATCTTCTGTGATCCTCTTAATAGTCCTATGAGGTAGTCAAGGAAGCTATTATTATCTCCATTTTGCAGATGGGGCAATGGCAGCTCTCTAACTCAGCCAGGGCTCAAAGGCAGGAGATGAAGGAGCTAGGAGATGAGGCCCAGCAGTCTTCCCCAGCTCAGAAAAGAACATTACCATCTGCCCAGTTACTAAAGCCCAGAGCCTGGGAATCTCCTCACTGCTAATATTCAGTCTGTCAACAGACCTTGTTTACTCCAGTTGGTGTCTCCAACCTTCTTGCTCGTCTTCTCTTTTCTGCAGACCCCCTCGTCCAAGCTGCCATCATTTCTCCCTTCAGCAGGCTTCTGGCTTCTGCTCTCAACCCTACTCCTTTGCCCTCCATCTCCAATCCATTTCACCCAGAGGAGCTGCTCCCTATACCTAGAATGCTATTGCCTCTGGCTTTTCTTGGGGTTAGTTTGCTCTTCCTGCAGAATGCAGCAGGGAAGTTCCTGACCATCCTCGTCTCTGTCATCTCCACGTCTACTCCCTTGCTAAAGGCTAGAGCTTCCCAGTCTTCTTTCTGTAACATGTTTCCACGTGTTCCTGGTGTCTACCACCACATTCCTGCCACCACTGGAGTGTAGCTCCATGAAGGCAGAGAACTTGTCCATCACCCCAGTGTCCAGGACGTGGAATGTGCTCAGTAATCACTTGGGGAATAAATGAACTTAAACAAATGGGTGAAATGAAACATTAAGTTGGTTATGTGTATTAACAATCAGAATTTCCCTCTTCTTCTTTTCCATAAGATTCCTGATAAATTTTCCTGATACATTTTGCACTTATATGCATAGTATCTGGGTATAAAAGTTCCTTAATCAGTGGTTAATGAATGAATGGATGAATGAATAGATGGATGGATGAACATATGCTTTTCACTTTTTGATTCTACATATTTTTCCTTTTAAATTTCCTTTAATTTTTATAACCAAATAACCAAGTTTATATTCCTTTTGTAATCTCCCTCCCCCCATCTTGTCTTTTCCAATATCTTCTCTATCTCTTTTGCGACTGTTTTGGGGTTATGTTCTCCTTAGGCAAAAGATTGTTAGGTGGCCCAAACAATGAGGTCTTACTACAATAGCATGAGCTGTTTTCCAAATGCACTACACTGTTTGTTTGTTTGTTTTGGCATTAGTTCCCTTCATTCATAGATATAACAGAAAAAAAAAACATTGTATTATACAAGAACATGTCCCACCGACAAGCATTTTTGATTTACAGATACAGAAAGTGGTTCATTTGAGGGTCAATATGAAAAAGAACACAACATTAATCCTAAAACTGGCACCTGAAAGACTAAATCATCCAAAAATCCAGTCTCTGTAAGTTCCCATGATTCAATCACAGCAATAATTTTTTTTTTTTTCTTATCAAGACAGCCTCCGAGGTATTTGGCACCATTTTCACCCATGATCCCTACTTCTGATATTTCTTCCCTACTGGGACACTGGTCATTAGTCCTCCAAGCACTCAAAAGGTGGTCCTTTCAATCTTCCCCACTGCTGTAAGGAAATGTCTCTCGGTTTCTTGTCAGCACCACCACTGTTTCTATTTCTTTCTTTCTCCCTTCGTGGTGCCATTTTCCTCCTATCTACTCTCTCACGTAGTAACAAGTCACACAATGTAAAATGCCATTCCTTGAAACAGCTGTCCCTTGGGCAACATGAGGCTCATTATCCCGTTCAAGATCGTATGTACAAAACAAATACATTCCCCCTCCATCCCACAATTGCCATGCATTATGTCTGCCTGCCACCTCTCTTGTATAATGTTACATGATTTACTCTCTCTGGGTTTTAGCTTATTTGCTCATGTTCTTTCTTGAGGATAAGAAAAGAAGCATTTATTTAGCACTTACTGAGTGTTGGATTCTGTCCATTTCAGTTGCAGTAAGCGAATGCAATAGGAGTTTACTTTTTACTTCCAGTTTTTCAAAGGCGTTTCAGGTTTTTGGACAAGGGGAGGAAAGATTTGCTCCCACAGTGATTCAAGAGCCCAAGCTGATAACTGCTCTGACATTTTAGACATAAAGCTAGCAAGACTGCTTTGGGTGTAAACAACCACCGTGCAGAAGTGGAAAGAACATGGATGATTATGAGTACGAAACTTCTATGGGGGCTAGCCTGGGAATAAACATATCACTTTAGCTCATATTCCATTGGCTAGAACTCAGTCACATGATCATATCTGATTGCAAGGGAGCCTGGGAAATATAGTCTATATGTCCAGGAGAAGGAGAAAGTAGGCTTGAAGAGCAGCTAGCCTAACTTTTCAACCAGAGTTGAATGTTTTACACAGTTACCTTATTTAACCCTAACAACAATTAGGTAAAGAGGGTGTTGTTATCACCATTATTAATGAGGAAATTGAGGCCCAAAACACAAAGTAAGTTGTAAGGGAGCACATCACTATTATAGCTAAGAAGTTGTAGGGTCTGATGCAAACACAGGGCCATGTGATTCCAACTCAAGTTTCTTCTCAGGGAATTACAATTCTTCTCTAGGGAAGGAAACAATCTGGATCTGGAGCTCACAAAGTAGCCAAGAAAGCCGTTAATAGATACTAAATGTATGTGTGGTAAACTCCCCATTGGCCTCATAAGAGATTTACCCTGGCTATTTGGTTAGGAAGTACTTGTCCACCCACCCTACTCCCTACAGCCCAAGGTATCTTCTCTGTAAGAACATTTGCTTTATTCCTTCAAAGAAACCTATCTGGCTACTTTATTTGATCCTAATAAATGAGATGTTTTGTATACATTTAATCAAAATCTCACCAGCTTAATTAATCTAACACTATTTTGCCCAGTGATAAATTTAGTTAGTGACCATATCATTTAAAATTCAATACCCTTGAGTGTTTCACATTCATTTGTGGATCTCATTCGTTTTAGTCCCTGGAAACCAAATTTAAAGAATAGGTTTTTATCAGTGTCACTAAAAACCACTCAGAATCTTCAGAAGTAGATAAAATACAAGACAACACCCACACCAATATAGAGAAAGCCCATCTTTCACAAATTGTGAAAATTCAATAAATACACACACACACACACACACACACACGAAATACAAAGTTAAATTGAAATGCTCTTAAACGTATTGCCTAGGTTCCTATGATGCCATAAAAATGTTTTTTAAAAACACTGAGAATGCATTTGACTATATTTAGAACTCCCTAAAGGAAGAATGAGTTTCAATGATGTAACCACTAGGTGAGTTGCTCGTTAAGAGAAGTGGGTTTAGATAAACTGGTTCAGTTAGTGTTTTGTAGACCTCAGTGTTACCTTGTTTGAAGGTGTATTTCCTCTAGTACTGCTAACCAGTCAATCTAGCTAAGTCTGTCAAAGACCAGACTGTGCTAATGGAAGCTTGGGAATCCAGCCCCTATTCCACCAATTTATTCCAGTTTCTACTGCAGTTCTAGGCTTGTTGTTGACTGCTTGTGGTAGCTTTGATACGGGGATGTGATTGGGTTGGTTGACAAAGGATAATAGGCCAGGGAGTTGGAGTTACTACTGCAGAGAGACCCACTCTTTTTCCTCTAGGAAGTGATCAAAAAAAAAATTATGTGCTGGTTCCACTTGTTAAAAGTGAAACAGATGCCTCTTTTGGAAGTTCTATCAGTTAAGGTGCTCACTGAGAGCCCCAGGACTCAGTCCTCAGTGGTTTTCTCTATTTTTACCTATTCCCTTTTTAAGATCAGCTAGTTTCATGGCTTTAAAGACCTTTATATTCAGTGTATATCTCCCAATCCAGATCTATTAACTCTAGATTTGTAAATCCAACTCTCTCCTCAACATTCCAACTTGGATGTCTCAAAAAGCACCTCAAAATTAAAATGCCCAAAGCAAATTATTCATGTCTCAACTAAGACTCTATTTCTCTGTGAGTCTTCCTCTTCTCTAAAAATGGCAGCTCTAGTCTTCCTTTTTGCTTAAGGCAGGAACTTTGGAGCAGTCCTTGGTTCTTCTCTTTCTCCCACACCTCAAACTCAGTCTACTAGCAAATTCTGTTGATGCTGCCACATCTCATCACATCTCCAACACATTTATCTTCATCCAAGCCATCATCACCTGTTACTATCATTATTTCACCCACCTTCTAATTTCACCCACCTCCTTATCCTTCTTCGAGCCTTATTTCCCCAAAGACTCTTCTCCCCACAGCAATCAAAATGATGTCTCCCACCCAGGTGGCCATCAGTGGTGGATTGGATGAAGAAAATGTGGTACATAAACACCATGGAATACTATGCAGTCATAGAAAAGAACAAAATCATGTCATTTGCAGCAATATGAATGCAACTGGAAACCATCATCCTAAGCAAACTAAGGCAGAAACAGAAAACCAAATACTGCATGTTCTCACTTATAAGTGGGAGCTAAGCATTGAGTAAACGTAGTCATAAAAATAGGAATGATAGACACTGGTGAATACAAGAGTGAGGAGGGAAGGGAGTAAGGATTGAAAAAAACTAAAATTGAATACTATGCTCATTTCCTGGGTGATTGGTTTATTCATACTCCAAACTTTAGCATCATGCAATAAACTTTTGTGACATGCTTGCCACATATACCCCCGTGACTCCAAAATAAAAGTCGAAAACAAGTGATCTTTCCAACGTGTAAGTCTGGCCATGCCCCTCATCCCTACCGTGAAATCCAGGCAGTGGCTCCCATTTCACTGAAGGTAAAATCTCAAGTTCTTAAAATGTCCTGCAGGACTCTTCTGCCCTCATCTCTGCCCACTCTCCCAATCTTCTTTCCGGTCACGCTAACCTCTCCCTGGTCCTTGGAAAAGCCAGACACGCTTTCGCCCCAGAATGCTGCACCTGCTATTTCCCCAGGCTTCCCCCATGGGGCTTGCTTTCTTACTTCTGCATCCCTGTTCAGATGTTACCCCTAACCTGGTCTTCTGATTAAAATCACTGCAGTGTGCACATAGCGAATTGCCTCTGTTTCACTGTATATAGTCTGGGACTGTCACTCACTTAGATTCTAAACTAGGAAAATTAGATGTTTTCTACTAGGACTTTGAGTCTTTAGCAGGGTGGTATAGAAAAAGAAGATGAAGAAGAAGAGTAGGAAGAGGAAGAACAGATAAATAAGGAATGGAAGAAAGATAAAATGAAGAACAAAACATACAGTGAAACCTGACTCATTCCTATGGTGTTTCCCTAAGACCGTAGACCCAGTCCTGCAGCCTTTGTCCACAGAGCTTCCCAATTTCCTAACTCTTCCAAGCCTATTCATAACAGACTCCTTATCATTCTTTCATATATCATTCAAGTAAATTTCCCTTTTACAATAGTTGGCCAGAGGCATTTCTTGATGTTTGTTGAAAATGTGTGTGGGGTAAACTCCCCATTGGCCTCACAAGAGCGTTATCCTGGCTATTTGGTTAGGAAGTGCTTGTCCACCCACCCTACTCCCTACAGCCCAAGGCAACTTTTCTATAAGAACATTTACTTTATGCCTTCAAAGGAACCTATCTGGCTACTTTATTTGATCCTAATAAATGAGATATTTTGTATACATGTTCTAAGTGGTGAACCAAAACACATGTGCGTAAGTTGAAGGAAAAGCCAAGAGGAGCATGTTCAAGGACACTGTAGAGTATGAGGTTTGAATAACTCAAAGGGTCCTGATTTATAGTCATGCAGCTCAAACCAACCCTCTGGTGAGACTAGCAATATGGAATAACAAGTCCAGCCACCTACCTTTGGGCAGTTTTGAGAATACTTGACAATGGTGGTGAATAAAGGCTCAGTGACCTGCTCCAAAACTCACAGCAAAAATGTGAACAAGAGGAAAGTGAAACCAGATACCATATCTTCCTGTGCTGTTCCCCTAGCACAGATAAAGAGGGCAGAAAAGATCTCATGGGAACTATTTCTAAGCCCTCTGCCCGTATCCTTCATGGAGTCATCTTCTCGTTAATCTCCTTCTGCTGAGTGCAGCATGAATTGTCATGCCCTGTGGGCAAGGGCTTAGGCAAAGCCAAAACAGGAACAACTGATATTTCACATCAGCATGTGCTGTTCACCTGCTGTCCTATGGCCTCTTTGGCCATTCTAGCCCTTGACTATCTAGAATGGTCTTCCCTGTCTTCACAACTTGGGCTAGCTGCCTCCTTTTCTCCAACTCTCTGAGGGGTTAGTTAGTCTCTCTTCTGATCTGACAGTGCCTTGAATGGTTCTTTATTTCCATCAACTCTCATTACTTTCTAGCATGAAAAGGGCTTGGTGTTGGAGTTGGATAATCCTGGATCAAATCTCAGCCTAAGGGCACCATATGTATATATGGAATTAAAGGATTTGTTGCCCATAGAAATCGTTTAACACAAAACTACACACACACACATATATATATGTAGTTTTATATATGTTTATATATATATGTGTGTGTGTATATGTATGTGTATATATATATATAAATAAAATGCCATTAGGCTGAGATTGGCATATATATATATATATATACACACATACACACACACATATGCACACACACACATACACGCATATATGTATTTCAATAGCTTTTGGGGTACAAATGGTTTTTGGTTACACGGATGAAATGTATAGTGGCAAAGTCTGATATTTTAGTGCATCTGTCACTGGAGTAGTGTATATTGTAGCCAAAATATAGTTTTTTATCCCTCACCCCCACCCACTCACTCTCTTTCTGAGTCTCCAATGTCCATTATACCACTCTGTTTGTCTTTGCATACCCACAGCGTAGCTCCCACTTACAAATGAGAACATATGATATTTGGTTTTCCATTCTTGAGTTACTTCACGTAGAATAATGGCCTCCAGCTCCATCGAAGCTGCTGCAAAAGACATGATTTCATTCTCCTTATGGCTGAGTAGTATTACATGGTGTATAGGTACCACATTTTCTTTATTCACTCATCGGTTGATAGGCTCTTAGGTTGGTGCCCTATCTTTGCAATTGTGAATTTGTGCTATGATAAACATACTTGTGCAGGTATCTTTTTGAAATAATGACTTCTCTTCCTTTGGGTAGGTAGAGAGTAGTGGGATTGCTGGAGTGAATGGTAGATCTGCTTTTAACTTTTTGAGAAATCTCCACACTGTTTTCCATAGAGGTTGTGCTAATTTACATTCACATCAGCAGTGCATAAGCATTTCCTTTTCACCACATCCATGCCAACATCTATTGTGTCTTGACTTTAATAATGGCCGTTCTTACTGGGGTAAGATGGTATCACACTGTGGTTTTAATTTGCATTTCCCTAATGGTTAGTGATGTTGAGCCTTTTTTCATATATTTCTTGGCCATCTGTACATCTTCTTTTGAGAAGTGTCTATTCATGTCATTTGCACTAATGGCATATTATTTGGGTATTTTTGGTTGGGTTACTCTCTGAGCCTAACTCTTCTTGCTAAGATGGGAATCAGGGAGCTCACTTTTCAGAATTAGGAATTAAAGGATTTGTTGCCCATGGAAATCACTTAACACAAAACTACATCATAAATCGTGTGTTATTGATGCTTAACCATAACCAACCCTCTTTTCCTTTTTGGTTGCTTGCAAATCAGAAGGGAGAAGTGAATAGTGGTTAAGAGCAAGAGTGGACTTATTGGAATCCTGCCAGCTAGTTGACCTTGGACAAGTCACTGAACTTGCCTGTACCTCAGTTTCTTTATTTGTAAAATAGAAATAAAAATAATTTTCACCCCAGAGGATCATTTTAAGGATTAATTGAGTTTATTCTTGTAAAGCTTTTGGAATAGTAAGATCTTAATAAATATGAATGTCTAACAATTGTTGGTATGAGTAAGTTTTAGATTTTTTTTTTCTTTTTATTATTATTATTATTATTATTATTATTATTATACTTTAGGCTCTATGGTACATGTGCGCAACGTGCAGGTAAGTTACATATGTATACATGTGCCATGCTGGTGCGCTGCACCCACCAACTCGTCATCTAGCATTAGGTATATCTTCCAGTGCTATCCCTCCCCCCTCCCCCCACCCCACAACAGTCCCTGAAGTGTGATGTTCCCCTTCCTGTGTCCATGTGTTCTCATTGTTCAATTCCCACCTATGAGTGAGAATATGCGGTGTTTGGTTTTTTGTTCTTGCGATAGTTTACTGAGAATGATGATTTCCAATTTCATCCATGTCCCTACAAAGGACGTGAACTCATCATTTTTTATGGCTGCATAGTATTCCATGGTGTATATGTGCCACATTTTCTTAATCCAGTCTATCATTGTTGGACATTTGGGTTGGTTCCAAGTCTTTGCTATTGTGAATAATGCCGCAATAAACATACGTGTGCATGTGTCTTTATAGCAGCATGATTTATAGTCCTTTGGGTATATACCCAGTAATGGGATGGCTGGGTCAAATGGAATTTCTAGTTCTAGATCCCTGAGGAATCGCCACACTGACTTCCACAAAGGTTGAACTAGTTTACAGTCCCACCAACAGTGTAAAAGTGTTCCTATTTCTCCACATCCTCTCCAGCACCTGTTGTTTCCTGACTTTTTAATGATTGCCATTCTAACTGGTGTGAGATGGTATCTCATTGTGGTTTTGATTTGCATTTCTCTGATGGCCAGTGATGGTGAGCATTTTTTCATGTGTTTTTTGGCTGCATAAATGTCTTCTTTTGAGAAGTGTCTGTTCATGTCCTTCACCCACTTTTTGATGGGGTTGTTTGTTTTTTTCTTGTAAATTTGTTGGAGTTCATTGTAGATTCTGGATATTAGCCCTTTGTCAGATGAGTAGGTTGCGAAAATTTTCTCCCATTTTGTAGGTTGCCTGTTCACTCTGATGGTAGTTTCCTTTGCTGTGCAGAAGCTCTTTAGTTTAATTAGATCTCATTTGTCAATTTTGGCTTTTGTTGCCATTGCTTTTGGTGTTTTAGACATGAAGTCCTTGCCCATGCCTATGTCCTGAATGGTATTGCCTAGGTTTTCTTCTAGGGTTTTTATGGTTTTAGGTCTAACATTTAAGTCTTTAATCCATCTTGAATTGATTTTTGTATAAGGTGTAAGGAAGGGATCCAATTTCAGCTTTCTACATATGGCTAGCCAGTTTTCCCAGCACCATTTATTAAACAGGGAATCCTTTCCCCATTTCCTGTTTTTGTCAGGTTTGTCAAAGATCAGATAGTTGTAGATATGTGGCATTATTTCTGACGGCTCTGTTCTGTTCCATTGATCTATATCTCTGTTTTGGTACCAGTACCATGCTGTTTTGGTTACTGTAGCCTTGTAGTATAGTTTGAAGTCAGGTAGCGTGATGCCTCCAGCTTTGTTCTTTTGGCTTAGGACTGACTTGGCGATGCGGGCTCTTTTTTGGTTCCATATGAACTTTAAAGTAGTTTTTTCCAATTCTGTGAAGAAAGTCATTGGTAACTTGATGGGGATGGCATTGAATCTGTAAATTACCTTGGGAAGGATGGCCATTTTCATGATATTGATTCTTCCTACCCATGAGCATGGAATGTTCTTCCATTTGTTTGTATCCTCTTTTATTTCCTTGAGCAGTGGTTTGTAGTTCTCCTTGAAGAGGTCCTTCACATCCCTTGTAAGTTGGATTCCTAGGTATTTTATTCTCTTTGAAGCAATTGTGAATGGGAGTTCACTCATGATTTGGCTCTCTGTTTGTCTGTTATTGATGTATAAGAATGCTTGTGATTTTTGTACATTGATTTTGTATCCTGAGACTTTGCTGAAGTTGCTTATCAGCTTAAGGAGATTTTGGGCTGAGACAATGGGGTTTTCTAGATATACTATCATGTCATCTGCAAACAGGGACAATTTGACTTCCTCTTTTCCTAATTGAATACCCTTGATTTCCTTCTCTTGCCTAATTGCCCTGGCCAGAACTTCCAACACTATGTTGAATAGAAGTGGTGAGAGAGGGCATCCCTGTCTTGTGCCAGTTTTCAAAGGGAATGCTTCCAGTTTTTGCCCATTCAGTATGATATTGGCTGTGGGTTTGTCATAAATAGCTCTTATTATTTTGAGATACGTCCCATCAATACCTAATTTATTGAGACTTTTTAGCATGAAGGGTTGTTGAATTTTGTCAAAGGCCTTTTCTGCATCTATTGAGATAATCATGTGGTTTTTGTCTTTGGTTCTGTTTATATGCTGGATTACATTTATTGATTTGCGTATATTGAACCAGCCTTGCATCCCAGGGTGAAGCCCACTTGATCATGGTGGATAAGCTTTTTGATGTGCTGCTGGATTCTGTTTGCCAGTATTTTATTGAGGATTTTTGCATCAATATTCATCAAGGATATTGGTCTAAAATTCTCTTTTTTTGTTGTGTCTCTGCCAGGCTTTGGTATCAGGATGATGCTGGCCTCATAAAATGAGTTAGGGAGGATTCCCTCTTTTTCTGTTGATTGGAATAGTTTCAGAAGGAATGGTACCAGCTCCTCCTTGTACCTCTGGTAGAATTCGGCTGTGAACCCATCTGGTCCTGGACTTTTTTTGGTTGGTAAACTATTGATTATTGCCACAATTTCAGCTCCTGTTATTGGTCTATTCAGAGATTCAACTTCTTCCTGGTTTAGTCTTGGGAGGGTGTATGTGTTGAGGAATTTATCCATTTCTTCTAGATTTTCTAGTTTATTTGCGTAGAGGTGTTTGTAATATTCTCTGATGGTAGTTTGTATTTCTGTGGGATCGGTGGTGATATCCCCTTTATCATTTTTTATTGCATCTATTTGATTCTTCTCTCTTTTTTTCTTTATTAATCTTGCTAGCGGTCTATCAATTTTGTTGATCCTTTCAAAAAACCAGCTCCTGGATTCATTTATTTTTTGAAGGGTTTTTTGTGTCTCTATTTCCTTCAGTTCTGCTCTGATTTTAGTTATTTCTTGCCTTCTGCTAGCTTTTGAATGTGTTTGCTCTTGCTTTTCTAGTTCTTTTAATTGTGATGTTAGGGTGTCAATTTTGGATCTTTCCTGCTTTCTCTTGTGGGCATTTAGTGCTATAAATTTCCCTCTGCACACTGCTTTGAATGCATCCCAGAGATTCTGGTATGTTGTGTCTTGGTTCTCGTTGGTTTCAAAGAACATCTTTATTTCTGCCTTCATTTCGTTATGTACCCAGTAGTCATTCAGGAGCAGGTTGTTCAGTTTCCACGTAGTTGAGCGGTTTTGGGTGAGATTCTTAATCCTGAGTTCTAGCTTGATTGCACTGTGATCTGAGAGATAGTTTGTTATAATTTCTGTTCTTTTACATTTATTAAGGAGAGCTTTACTTCCAAGTATATGGTCAATTTTGGAATAGGTGTGGTGTGGTGCTGAAAAAAATGTATATTCTGTTGATTTGGGGTGGAGAGTTCTGTAGATGTCTATTAGGTCTGCTTGGTGCAGAGCTGAGTTCAATTCCTCGGTATCCTTGTTGATTTTCTGTTTCGTTGATCTGTCTAATGTTGACAGTGGGGTATTAAAGTCTCCCATTATTAATGTGTGGGAGTCTAAGTCTCTTTGTAGGTCACTCAGGACTTGCTTTATGAATCTGGGTGCTCCTGTATTGGGTGCATATATATTTAGGATAGTTAGCTCTTCTTGTTGAATTAATCCCTTTACCATTACGTAATGGCCTTCTTTGTCTCTTTTGATCTTTGTTGGTTTAAAGTCTGTTTTATCAGAGACTAGGATTGCAACCCCTGCCTTTTTTTGTTTTCCATTTGCTTGGTAGATCTTCCTCCATCCTTTTATTTTGAGCCTATGTGTGTCTCTGCACGTGAGATGGGTTTCCTGAATACAGCACACTGATGGGTCTTGAGTCTTTATCCAATTTGCCAGTCTGTGTCTTTTAATTGGAGCATTTAGTCCATTTACATTTAAAGTTAATATTGTTATGTGTGAATCTGATCCTGTCATTATGATGTTAGCTGGTTTTTTTGCTCGTTAGTTGATGCAGTCTCTTCCTAGTCTCGATGGTCTTTACATTTCGGTATGATTTTGCAGTGGCTGGTACCGGTTGTGCCTTTCCATGTTTAGCGCTTCCTTCAGGAGCTCTCTTAGGGCAGGCCTGGTGGTGACAAAATCTCTCAGCATTTGCTTGTCTGTAAAGTATTTTATTTCTCCTTCACTTATGAAGCTTAGTTTGGCAGGATATGAAATTCTGGGTTGAAAATTCTTTTCTTTAAGAATGTTGAATATTGGTCCCCACTCTCTTCTGGCTTGTAGAGTTTCTGCCGAGAGATCTGCTGTTAGTCTGATGGGCTTCCCTTTGATGGTAACCCGACCTTTCTCTCTGGCTGCCCTTAACATTTTTTCCTTCATTTCAACTTTGGTGAATCTGACAATGATGTGTCTTGGAGTTGCTCTTCTCGAGGAGTATCTTTGTGGCGTTCTCTGTATTTCCTGAATCTGAATGTTGGCCTGCCTTGCTAGATTGGGGAAGTTCTCCTGGATAATATCCTGCAGAGTGTTTTCCAACTTGTTTCCATTCTCCCCGTCACTTTCAGGTACACCAATCAGACGTAGATTTGGTCTTTTCACATAGTCCCACATTTCTTGGAGGCTTTGCTTGTTTCTTTTTATTCTTTTTTCTCTAAACTTCCCTTCTCGCTTCATTTCATTCATTTCATCTTCCAGGGCTGATACCCTTTCTTCCATTTGATCGCATCGGCTCCTGAGGCTTCTGCATTCTTCAAGTAGTTCTCGAGCCTTGGTTTTCAGCTCCATCAGCTCCTTTAAGCACTTCTCTGTATTGGTTATTCTAGTTATACATTCTTCTAAATTTTTCTCAAAGTTTTCAACTTCTTTGCCTTTGGTTTGAATATCCTCCCGTAGCTCAGAGTAATTTGATCGTCTGAAGCCTTCTTCTCTCAGCTCATCAAAGTCATTCTCCGTCCAGCTTTGTTCCGTTGCTGGTGAGGAACTGCGTTCCTTTGGAGGAGGAGAGGTACTCTGCTTTTTAGAGTTTCCAGTTTTTCTGCTCTGTTTTTTCCCCATCTTTGTGGTTTTATCTACTTTTGGTCTTTGATGATGGTGATGTACAGATGGGTTTTTGGTGTGGATGTCCTTTCTGTTAGTTTTCCTTCTAACAGACAGGACCCTCAGCTGCAGGTCTGTTGGAGTACCTGGCCGGCCGTGTGAGGTATCAGTCTGCCCCTGCTGGGGGGTGCCTCCCAGTTAGGCTGCACGGGGGTCAGGGGTCAGGGACCCACTTGAGGAGGCAGTCAGCCCGTTCTCAGATCTCCAGTTGTGTACTGGGAGAACCACTGCTCTCCTCAAAGCTGTCAGACAGGGACATTTAAGTCTGCAGAGGTTACTGCTGTCTTTTTGTTTGTCTATGCCCTGCCCCCAGAGGTGGAGCCTACAGAGGCAGGCAGGCCTCCTTGAGCTGTGGTGGGCTCCACCCAGTTCAAGCTTCCAGGCTGCTTTGTTTACCTAAGCCAGCCTGGGCAATGGCGGGCGCCCCTCCCCCAGTCTCGCTGCCGACTTGCTGTTTGATCTCAGACTGCTGTGCTAGGAATCAGCGAGACTCCGTGGGCATAGGACCCTCTGAGCCAGGTGCGGGCTATACCCTCCTGGGGCACCGTTTCCTAAGCCCGTCGGAAAAGCACAGTATTCGGGTGGGAGTGGCCCGATTTTCCAGGTGCCGTCTGTCACCCTTGGAAAGGGAACTCCCTGACCCCTTGCGCTTCCCCAGTGAGTCAATGCCTCGCCCCTGCTTCGGCTGGCACACGGTGCACTCACCCACTGACCTGCGCCCACTGTCTGGCACTCCCTAGTGAGATGAACACGGTACCTCAGATGGAAACGCAGAAATCACCCGTCTTCTGCGTCGCTCACGCTGGGAGCTGTAGACCGGAGCTGTTCCTATTCGGCCATCTTGGCTCCTCCCCCTCAAGTTTTAGATTTTATCATGGATTTCCCAAATAGGCTAGGAACTCCTTGATGACAGGGACTGTGTAATATAAATCTTTATCTTATAGGACTTAGCAGAGTGTCTGGCATATAGTGATTAATTGGAAATTCCTTAGCAAATGAATGAATAAACATATGTTAGGTGTTGAGCATTGGTGCCTAATGGGTCCTGGCCTGGAAGCACTAAGAGGAATTCTGCCTCCTTTCCCCATCCTGCCCCACCCTGCCCCACCACCTCAGCCCATCCTAGAGACACAGAGTAACCTAGATTATACAGGAACAAACATGTTGAGGCCTAAATTAAGTGTGGGATGAAACCAGAAAGATGACATCACAAATAACTCATGGAAGAAAAAGAAATGCTCATTCAATGCACTCTCCAGCAAAATGAACTGTGATTTACTAGAGCAAATTACCAACTGTAAAATATTTACAGCTAATTCCCTCTACCTTCCAGGGTGGCTGTGGCAAAGGGAGGCAGGTTGTTGAGGCAGTAAAAGCTGGATGCAATTTCTATTTCAGCAGCCCCATTTCCTGAAGCAACCTCGGGCGACAGCATCATTTATATCTTCCACGCACACAGTCTTTTCTGCATGTGCGTGAGTCTTGATTACAGGCAGTTGAGGTTTGTGTGGTAGACATTATGCATTTATGAGCCAGAGCAAACATTTACTAGTGGTAGTAATTCGTCTGAGGGTGGGGAGAGAGAAGAGCGGGAGCAACCAGCCACAGCACTGGTTCCCTGACAGTGTATCAAGGACCTGGGATGGGATAGAGAATTGGTGCATGGCTGGGGAAGAAATGTTCTGTCCATCTGGAGGCTCCTGCTCCTCCAGGCATGTCCATCATCCCACACCTCTAATCTATGAGGTCAACACAGCCTTGGATCGTTTCTCATCCCTGTATACACTCCAGTGTACACCATCTTATGTTGTCAATATCCAGTTCTCCAGCTGAGATCTCTTTTCAACTCATATACTCATTGTTTTTTTTTTTTTTCTGTTTTTAGACATTTATTTTTTTCCCAGCTCTATTTAGGTGTACTTGACAAATAAAAATTTTATATGCAGTATTTATCACATACAATGTAATTCGATATATGTATGCATAGTGACATGGTTAAAACAAGCAAATTAACATATCAATCACGTCACACACTTTTTTTTGTGGTGAGAATATTTAAGATCTACTTTCAGCAATTTTCAAGCATACAATATATTAATATTAGCTATAGTTATTGTGCTGTATGATAGATCTATGGAACTATCCTAAGTGAAACTTTGTACCCATTGACCGATATTTTCCTGTTTCCCACTATCCTTCACCCCCTGAACCTGGCAACCATCATTCTATTCTCTGCTTCTAGGAGTTCAGTTTTTTTTAGATTCTACATATAAGTGAGATCATGAGGTGTTTGTCTTTCTGTGTCTTGCTTATTTCACTTAGCATAATGTCCTTCAGGTTCATCCATGCTGTTACAATGACAAGATTTCCTTCTTTTTAAAGGATGAATAATATTCCTATATCTGTATATATTTTATATATGGTATATATACATCACGCTTTCTTTATATGTTCACCTGTTGATGGACACTTAGGTTGATTTCATGTCTTGGCTCAGAACATTTCCATCTGGATGTCTACGAGGCATCTCAAACGTACCATGTGTGAAGCAGAGCTCCTGACCTCCCTACACCATGCCCAAGTCTTCTCCTCTCAATGTCTTCCTTCAAGCTAGTAAATGCTTTATTCTTCCAGTTTATCAGGCCTGATACCTTGGAGTTACCCTGACACCGCTCTTCTTCTTATGTCCACACCAAATTCTATTGGCCCTTTCTTCCAAGTATGTCAAGAATCTTCCCACTTCACCGCTGTCATCGTTCTCTCTTTGGACTTCTGCAATTGCTTCCTTGTGTGTTTTCCTGTGCAGTCAGTTCCCAATGCATCAGTTACAGTGGGCCTTGGAAATTGTAATTCAGATCATGACAGTTCTGTGCTCAGAAACTACTGAGGACTCCTCATGGCACTCAGAATAAAGTTTCATCATCTAGTCTTGCACTACCTCTCTGATCTTTCCTTCCACTGTCTCCCTCTCTCACGCTCTCCAGCTACACCAGCCTCCTTCTTGTCTGCGTGCACAACACCAAAAACACTCCTATCTCAGAATCTTTTCACTATTTCTTTTTAGAACAGGTTTTCCCTAGAGAGCCACGTAGTTTGTCCCTTTACTTCTTTCAGTCTGCTTAAATGCTTGTAAGGGTGTGTGTGTGTGTGCACGTGTTTGGGGTACAATTTTTTTTTTTGTTAAGTAGGGAAGGATTTCCTTTTTTTTTTTTTTTTTTTTTTTGAGACAGGGTCTTGCTCTGTCCCCCAGGCTAGAGTGCTGTTATGCGATCATGGCTTACTGAAGCCTGGACCTTCTGGGCTTAAGTGATCCTCCCACTCGATCTTCCTCCCGCCTCAGCCTCCCGGGTAGCTGAGACTACAGGTGGATACCAGCACATCTGGCTAATTAAAAAAAATATATATTTGTAGAGATGGGCTCTGTTGTCCAGGCTGTTCTTAAACTCTTGGCCTCAAGCGATCCTCCGGCACTGGCTTCTCAAAGTGCTGGAATTAAAGGTATAAGCCACTGTTCCTGGCCAGAAGGAGGTCTTTTTTTGTTTCATTTTCATTTTTTATTTTTTTCTATATCAGGCTACTGCTGGAGACATCTTTTTCTTAATTTAAAAACACAGGCAAAAATATGTATAGTTTAGAACATAAGCATATTGAAGCTATAATGAAAACAAGGGGGTGGTTAATATATAATTCAGTATAGTAGTGGCTAACTGGGTGTGATGATGGAGGAGGCCACAGGGGACTTTTCCATTCCTTCAGCTGGGCAGCAAGTATGGGAACTCCTTTTATTATTTTTCTTTTAAATTGAACACATAGATTTTTATATCCTTTTTAATACGTATTTTATAATGAAAATGTTTTTAAAAATTATCTTTTGGGTTGGGTGCAGTGGATCAGGCCTGTAAGCCCAACACTTTGGGAGGCCAAGGCGGGTGGATCACTAGGTCAAGAGATCGAGACCAACCTGGCCAACATGGTGAAACCCTGTCTCTATTAAAAATACATAAATTAGCCAGGCATGGTGGTGGGCGCCTGTAGTCCCAGCCACTCATGAGGCTGAGGCAGGAAAATCGCTTGAACCTGGGAGGCAGGGGTTGCAGCGAGCCAAGATCGTGCCACTGCACTCCAGCCCGGCGACAGAGTGAGACTCCACTCAAAAAAAAATTGTCTTTTGAGCCCTGCCACAATTTATATTCATAAACTCTTGCCCCAGTAGATGGTGCTGTGTCTTGGGAGGCTCTAAATGAAGGAGTGCACTAGCTTATTGGGTTGCAGCTTGGAGTCCTTGGAAGCTCATATGTGAATCTCGAGAAAATCAGTTTCAACTTTTACCCTCTGAATGGGATTTTGTGTGAAACCATGCTCGAGTGTGTGTGTGTGTGTGTGTGTGTGTGTGTGTGTGGTGTCTTAAGACTGTAATATCTAAGATTAACTTGGGTGATCACTAAAACTCCAGAAGTGCTTTTCCACATTATAACCAGGCTTGAAGCCTTGAAGCCTCCACATCTTTTTTTTTTTTTTTTTTTTTTTTTTTTTGAGACAGAGTCTAGCTCTGTCACCCAGGCTGGAGTGCAGTGACACAACCTCGGCCCACCACAAGCTCCACCCAGAAGGAGGTCTTAAACAAGAAACAAAAGTGAACTACTAGCTATGAGATAAAAAATAATGAATTAGACTACATTAACATTAAAACTTCTGACCATCTGAAGATGATAAGGAAAATGATAAATTAAGCCACAAACTGGAAGAAGATATTTGCAGTCTATATGAAAGAGAATGTAGTACTACTCAGAATATACAAAGAACTCCTACAAATAAAAAAGAAAAAAAACAATTCAAAAGAAAAACGAGCAAATGATATAGATATTTCACCCATGAGGACACACAAATTACCAAGAAACATAGGGAAAATTCTCTTAAATTCAGGGAAATTCAAAAAGCAATAGCACACATTAAGTCACAAAGAGTCAGATGAATGCGAACTCATAGGCGCAGGTGGAAGGAGTATAACTTGCTACAAGCATTTTGTAAAACAAAGTGGCATTAGCTTATAAGGTGAGCGTTTCCATTGCTCGGAACGTACGCTAAAGAGACTCTTGCTCTTTTATGCCGGGAAGCATGTACAAAACTATACATAGCAGCCTTGTTCATGAAGCAAAAATATAGAAGCAATGGCAGTGTCTATCATCAGAAAAATGAGTAAGTAGTGCCATAGTCACACAATGGATTATAATGCAGCAGTGAAAATGAATTAGCACACAAGAATTGATTTTGTTTAAATTTTTTAAATTTATAGAAGACTAAGCAGAACATTATGCCATTTTTCAAATAAAAAAATTAACAATATGTTTAGAAATACAACATATAGGAGTTCAAGACCAGCCTGGCCAACATGGTGAAACTCCGTCTCTACTAAAAATACAAAAATTTAGCTGGGTGTAGTGGCGGGCACCTGTAATCCTAGCTACCTGGGAGGCTGAGGCAAGAGAATCGCTTGAAACCGGGAGGTAGAGGTTGCAGTGAGCCGAGATCATGCCACTGCACTCCAGCCCAGGTGACAGAGTGAGACTCTGTCTCAAAAAACAACAACAAAAAAATACAATATATGATATGTGTGTGTGTGTGTGTGTGTGTGTGTGTGTATGCAAGAGGAAGATGAACACAAAATTCAGGAAAAGCAATATTTTAGTCTCCAAGCTGATTCTCCAGCTGTTTCCAGCTCTCAGCCTTCTTGGTTTCATGTGGGTGAGTGGGTGATATGACTGGTTTTGGTCAACCATTTATCAGAGATGATGAGAATAATGTCTGGGCAAAGAATTTAATTGTCAATGTGCTATTCTTCAGAATACTCACACACTTGCTCTCCATTTCCCTCTCCTCCTCCTCCTTCTCTTCCTCCTGACCCACACCCCATCCATATCTCTGGGATGACATCTGATGATATTTGGGATGAAGGCCAGCATCGTGCAGATAGGTGCAATGGTAGTGGTAATTTTTAGTTTGGGTTTGGGTCAGGGTTTCATGTTCATGTATGTATATATGTGCGTATATGTGGGCATACATATCTGCATGTGTGTGTATATGTAGGTATATATGTATGTATTCCAGGGAAGCTGTGCAGAGGAGAACTTTGGGATGGGCATGCTGTGAACAAGGTTTGGTTCAGTCAGTGGTGGGGAAGGGAAGGCCATTTCAAGAACTTGGAACATCACATGCAAAATGCAAGATATGACAAATTCTGAGGTATCCAAAAGATGGCAAGAAGTTCCAAGAGGCTCAGGTGCAGACGGTGTGGGGCAAGTGGCAGGACTGTGGCTAAAACACACTGGGCTCCTTGCTGAGGAACTGAAACCCAGGGATCCACAGGGCATAGCTAGTATTTATCCAGCCAGCAGGCCCTTCCTTTTGGTTTTTTTTTCCTGTCATATTTCTGCTCAGTTGCACCAAACCACATTAATTTCAACATGTAATTATTTCCACATTAATATTTTTCAATACCCAAAGCTGGCATGAAACTCTACTTGTTACTGGTGCTGCCAGGGACACAATAATTCCCTGCAAAGACACATTATAGCATCTGGAAAAGGCAGGGGGTTAATGGGGTCCAACCATGCAGACTTTTCCTGGGAGTCTATTTTGGCCTTTTCCCAAGGAGCTCATGGTCTAGCAGGGAAGGAAGAAAAATACATATGTGCCATATGGTGTGATGGGTCAATAGTGGAAGCAGAGTGTAAGGCCCCTGCAGCAGGGAGCAGAGCAGGGAGGTGTCCTGTCAGTTGGAGAAAACAGGTCATTTGAGCTGAGTCCTGCAGGATGAGTGTCAGTCACTAGACTGGTAGAAATAAAGAGAAATAAGTACCATTAAGGGCTGGTGAAGGGATGTGGTACTCTCATGCATGGTGAGTGGGAACAAAATTTTGGTATAACAGCATAGAGGGCGATTTGCCAGTATCTTATGAAAATCTTTAATACGCACACCCCATGACCCAGCAATTCAACCTCTTTATGGCTATATTAGGGAAATACTCAAGAAAGTGCATAAAGAGACACGTACAAAGTTGCTCACTTTGGTCTTATTTGTCATAATGGAAAATTGGAAACTAAAGGACTCTCTCTAGGAGAATAGCTAAATATAAATGGCAATGGTTTGCAATATACAATAAAACATTCATTTTAAAAATGATATGTACCCTGATATGCAAAGATCTCAAGAAGTATCGTTGAGTAGAATTCCAAATTTTAGAATACTATATAAAGTATGATAATATTTGTGTCAACATACTCCTACACATACACAGACACTCACCCAAAACACTATTATGTATTGTATATAATTTCTATGAATATATATATATACACGAATATATATATAATACATGAATATATATACATGTATATGTGTGTATGTGTGTATATATGTATATGCATATGTATATATGTATATGCATATGTATATATGTATATATATATGTATACACACACACACACACACACATACATGTATAAACATATATAAATATGTTTCAGAAAGATGCCAAAATGAGAGAGTAGGTTTTTCCTTTGGGTAGCATAGAGAGATAGGGGGTTGGTTTCCAATGAAGACTTTAACTCCAACGCAGGGCTCTGTGGAGGAGTGTTCAGCTATGAAACTAATGACAGCAGACAGTCAGGGACAGAGCTTTTCTGATGGCTGATGGAGATGGCTGAAAGGGCGGGAAACACCTGTTTAGAGAAAAGCCAATGGTACGTGTTATTCTATGCATGAAGCCATCCATTTGGACCTGGAAAAAGAAATATTTTATTCACCTGGAATCCGGGTAGCATATCTATCCTAACTCAAGGTACACAGGCTTGAGGCTTACTGAGAAGATACCCAGAGAGGCTGATGAGGGAGAAGGAGCCTGTGCCTCAAGGCAGCATATCAAATATATGCTGAGCCCTGGAATGGGACAAAACATTCTGTAGACTTGGCAGAGTAAGTCCAGGCAGACGATGAGCACCAAGATCATCTGGGGCCACTGCCCTGCTTCCTGTGATCTTTCAGCCAAAGCAGAATCTTACCTTGCCAGGGCAAGATCACGTGCTACTCCGATTCCAGCATCTAAGGCAGGCAACAGTATTATCATTCCTTTCTTTTATGGTTACCTTCTATTTGTGGCAATTGTATGGTACCTTCTATTTGTAGCTGCGTAACAAACATAAGGGCTTAAAACACATTTATGATCTCACAGTTTCTATGATTCCTCTGCTCCAGGGTCTCTTACAAGGATCCAATCAAGGTGTTGGCCAGGGCCAACATCTTATCTGAAGCTCAAATAGGAAAAGATCCTCTTGCAAATGTGTGTGGTTGTGTGCAGGATTCAGTTTCATTTGGGTTATTGACTAAGGACCTCTGCTTCTTTCCGGCTGTTGGCCAGAGACATCTGCCCTCAGTTCCTTGACAAGTGAACCTCTCTATAGGGTGACTTTCTTCATAAAAGCCAGCAGAAAAAAGAGAGCCAATAGATAAAGTCTGCTAGCAAATGGAAGTTACAATTTTGTGTTACAAGTGGTGCAATTACGTTGTATTACCATTGCCAAGTTCTGTTGATTCAAAGCAAGTCCCTGATCACACCTGCATTCAAGGGGAGAAGGTTATGCAAGGACATAGTACCAGGAGGTGGGGAGTCACATTAGAGTCTGTCTACAATGACAATGATAATTATTTTCCCATTCAGTTTAGTGGCATATGGTTTCTGTTTTAATAGATTTTTTAACCAAATAAGAAAAATAAATTTAAAGAACAATATTGAGTCCATGATAGCAATAATATATGTAGTGTCTGATAATGATAGAGTGTCATCAGAGATTGAGATATATATTCAATGATATCAGGATATGCTAATCATTTGTTCATTGACATTTGTTTATTTATTATTTGTTGTTTATTAACACATTTATTTACTTATCTGCTCATCCATTCATCCATCTATTTATTCACGAAGTACAGTGTAAGTATCCCAAATCCAAAAATTCAAAATCTGTAATGCTCCAAAATCTGAAACTTTTTAAGCATCAACGTGATGTTCAAAGGAAATGCTCATTAAAATATTTCAGATTTGGGATTTTGGGGGTTTGGGATGCTCAACCAGTATAATGCAAATATTCCAGAATCTGAAAAAATCCCAAATCTGAAACACTTCTGGTCCCAAGCATTTTGGATAAAGTATATTCAGCTTTAACAGACTATCCTCTTGTCTTTTGAGAAATTTGGCTCAGTGATTATCTTTCTAAATCCTGGCTGCACACTAAAATCCCCTGGAGAGCTTTTTAAAAAATACCAATGACCAGGGACCATCACAGACATACTGAGTTAGAATTCTCCCTGTGGGGACTAAGGAATTCGAATGTGCCTCCAGAGTTGTGATGACTTCAGCCCATCGATCCATTTGCAGTAGAACTGCAGATACAAGGACTGTTAGAGATACAGGCAGCAAGCCCCACGACCGTAAATGAACCAGCACACTCAACTTATTTTTTTTCCCTGGAGAATAGAATCTCCAATGAGGGGGCTGACTTTGAGGAAGAGACAGGCTGAACCCTTCTCAACTCCCATTCTTGTTCCTGGTCTTTGAGTTTATCCCTGACTTGTAACTTGCCTTCTAGCGTGAACTCTGAAATTGACTTTCAGTTAAAATTTAAGCCCCAGGTCTTCCTCTGCTTTGCCTTCCCAGAGACTGGAGACAGGCTATTCCATGTTATATCTGCATTTCATGGCTGAGGTCGTTCCGTATCCAACTAAATGCTGTGTCTGCTGCTCCAGCCAAGGGCTAAGAGTAGGCAGAAGCATCTTCAGCAGGTCAGCCTCAGCCTTTACTGCCTTCTTAATACCTGGTAGCAATGAGATGGAGGCCTGCTGGAGCCCAAGCCCTGCTTAGCACAACCATCTGCTTGTGGCCTCTTTGGGTGTACAAAGTGAGTGTGTATGTGAAAATGTGAAGCTGCATATCCAGAAGGAGCCATTTATTAATCATTTATTTGTTCACTTATTAAGCACCTATGATGTACCATGCTCTATTTTAGGTAATATAGATACAGCAGTCAACAAGGCAACATCTGCCATTATGGTGCTTGATTCCAACTGGGTAGGTACCAGCAATAATGTGAACCAACTTGTAAATTAGATAATTCCAGATCCTGAGCAGTGCCACAAAGTGTGCTAAAGAAGATAAAGCAAAACAATGGTAAAGAATGATGGGTCAGGGGCTATTTTTGGTAGAATGGTCACAGAAAGTCTGTCTTAGAGATGACCTTTTTTAAAGACAGGGTCTCATTCTGTTGCCCACTCTGGAGTGCAGTGGTGTGATCATGGCTCACCGCAGCCTCCAACTTCTGGCCTCAAGCAATCCTCCCACCTTAGCCTCCTGAGTAGTTGGGACCACAGGTGTGCACCATCACACTTGGCTAATTTTTAAAAACTTTTGTAGAGGTGAGATCTTGCCATGTTGCCCAGGCTGGTCTTGAATTCCTGGGTTCAAGCAATGGGTTCAAGTAATCCTTCTGCCTTGGACTCCCAAAGTTCAAAGTGCTGGGATTACAGGATTTGAGCCACCACACCTGGCCTAGAGATGACTTTTAAGCTGCATGTAGATGTCACAAAAACTACAGTGGTAGGCCAAATTAGCATCGTCTAATAGAACTTTCTGTGATGTTGAAAATAGCCTATATCTGCACCTCCAAGACAGTAACCACTAGCCATTTGTAGCTATTGGGCACTTGAAATGCAGCTAGTGTAACTGAGACATTGAATCCTTAATTTTATTCAATTTTAGTTAATTTAAAATTAATAGCTACTTGTGGCTAGTTCCTTCCATATTGGACGGCACAGGTCCAGACATTTAATATAAGAGCTGAATGACAAGGAGGAGCCAGCTGTACAAAGATCTGGGGAAAGATCACTCCAGGATGAGGAAATATCAAATGCCAGCTCCCTGCAGGGAAAGGAATGTGGAGTATTTGGGGACACAGAGAAGGCTGGTGTTGCTGGGACTTTGTTGAAACGGGATATGAGGTTGGAGAACATACCATATAGGGCTTGTAGTCCATGAAAAGGTACTTAGTTTTTGTAACATAATAAGACATTTTTGAAAGGATTTAAGCACAGGAGTGATGTAATAATAGCGACAATAACAACAACTAATGCTTAGGTAGTTTTATTATATGGTCTTTATGTATATTGGCTTACTCAATCCTCACAATAATAGTATCAATGAAACATTATTCTTATCATTAGAGTATTCATTTTTTATTTAAAAAACTAAAGCACAGGGAGGTTAAGTAATATCCCAGATTGTGTACACTGCAAATAGCAGAGTTAGTATCTAAACCCAAGCATCCAACACTAAACATCCAGGCTCTTAGCCACTATGCATTTCCTGCCTCCCTCTCAGCTAGCGTGGGCTTTTGAAAACTCACTCTCGCTCAGTGTGGGTAATGGCATTTAGAGGAACAAGACAGGGAGAGATGGGCCATTAGAGCAGTCGAAGCTGGAGAAGGCAGTGCTGTAGACAGCAAAGTGGCAGAGGAATGACGGAGTGATGGAAAGAAGAAGTTAAATTTAGAATGTTTTAGAAATAGAGGCAACAGACAGACTGACTAGATGCACTTATTGGATGTGCTGCAGGGTGTGTAAGGAAAAAAGAAATCAGTGCTGATTCCCAGGTTTTAGATAGCAATTGAGTGGATGGTGATGCCCTCTCCTGAGGTTAGGGAGCCTGGAGTGGGCACGACGTGGCTGCTGGGGGAGGAAGGGGATGCTGCAATGTGGTGTGTTAGGAAATCTATTGGGTATAATTATCTGCCTCAATTTGGGCACATTTTTCTTTCACCCATCTTTTTATTCTCCCTCCTTTCTTTCTTCTTCTCTTCTTTTCTGCTTTTCATTATTTCTTCCATCACTGAACAAATATTATCGAGGCCTACTTGATGCCAGGCACTATGTGGCATGCTGGGAGCACACAAACTATATAAAAGTGCAAAATCATCTCCCTTCTTAGGAGCTTGCATTCTTTAGGAGACAGATGAACTCTAGGCAAGGCAATGAACATATGAACAAGATAATTTCAGATAACAACGAGCCCTAGGAAATGATCAGAAAAGGCTGATGTGAAAGAGAACGTTTTTAGGTGGGGTTCTTGGGGTAGAAGATTGCTAGCTGAGGAGGTGAAGTTTGCACTGAGACCTGAATAAGAGAAGGAGTCTATTATGGGAAGAGCTGAAGAAAGTGTGTGTTTGTGTGTGTGTGTGTGTATGTGTGTGACAGATACTCTATAGGGAATTAGCTTGCATGAATGCCTGATAATATAAGAATCTTTATTGCAGAGTATGTATGTATGCGAATACCTCACAGGGTGTATGCATCTCTCCTTTTCTGTCTATCCATCATTTCTCCATCTGTTATACGATCAGACTGATTGGTTTAAAAATCTGTTTAGTATTTCATGCACCCCAAGCTGTGAAAGTCAGGTCTAAATACAGCCAGAGTAGGATACACTAATTAATTTATGATTATATTTTACATCATTAAAGCTGAAGCTCTTGATTTGGGGATGCAAGTGTCTGAAGGAAACAGTTCAAGGGCAAGATAGAAGGCTTCAGCCTTGGCACTTTGTAAAAAGTTCGTTCTTCTATCTTAGCCAAATGTAGAGGAAAGGGGGCTTCTGGCTGAATTTACTCAGCAGAAAGTACAAGTTCCTTTCAACACTAAATTTCAGTTGCAGTTAAATTCTAGAGCTGGTGCATGGCAGTGTGGCAGAACACACTTGCTCTTCACAGGAACATTGACACCTGTCATGCATATGGATGAATGTTTCCATGTTGACTGACTTGTTTTACAAGGTTCCGCAGCCAGGCATGATTGACCCCAGCAACGCTTTCACCAATAAAATATCAAGTGCTTTGACTGAACATTGTCTGTCTTTCTGACCAGATCTCTTGGATCACAAGAAAGAAACACATACAAATTATTTACAAAAAGGAAAGTTCATTTTAAGGATGCACATGGGCTAAAAATGATATGACCTCACCATTGGCACAGGTCCTAAGATTACATTCTCTGAGAATACACAATGAAGAAATGGGCTTCATATGTAATAGCAACAATAATTGACACTCGTACTGAGCAGTTAATTCCTTTCAGGCACCCTGCTAAGTACATCCTAACCGCTAACCCTTTTGATCCTGATAAAACATGCACTGAGATGGATCTTGCTTGTGAATGGAATGGTGTAAAATCGTTGTATAAAATGGGAATTGTATATGATGAAGAAACTGAGGCTTGAGGTGGTTAAGGAGGTCTTCCAAAGTTATTTAGAGAGAGGATGGCAGAGCCAGGATCCCAGGGACAGACAGCAACTGAGTCAGCTGTGGCAGCTCGACGGATGTTCATCCAAGTAGGTAAAAGACAGAGCTTAGGAGGCACAGCTACAAGCAGTCAGTAAGTGATGTTCTGGGCATGCGACTAGTGGAGCTTCCATCAGGAGAATATGGTAGTGTCTTGAAAGGCAGGTGGAACAAAGCAAAGGGTGTTCCAGGAAAAGGCAAGAGCTGAATGAAAACCTGGCAAATTGGCAGTCATCTTCTTAAAGAGTAGTGTCTTTATTGCTCTGAGGCTCAGAATTGCGATGGTCCATGCTATTTGAGGCTGCAGGACTCAGACCTGTAGAAGGGTGACAGAATAAGACTCAGCAAGAGCAAACAGGGCTTGGATCAGTAGCAGGTTGCAGGTGAGAAGGAAGGCAGGCTGGCAGCATCCCTGAGGCAGTGGTGAGCTGGCACACAGCTCAGAGTGGAGTGTGAGGTGGAGAGACCTGGAGCGCAGGCTTCCCGAGAGGAGCTCTCTGTTGTCACTGTCTTTTCAACTGTAAGCACGAGTGCCTGTGCAGACATACTGAGACCTCCATAATCATCATTTAATTGTTGCACCTGCCCTTTAAAACGCTGAGACCAAGGAAAGAAAACACAACAAAATAGCTAACAGACGTTGGTGCGTGAGGTTCTGCAGAGGGGCACTCTTTGAGTGTTTATGAATAAAGTTTCAGCAAAGTACATTCCAGGTGGGAACCCCAGTCAGGGTCAGGTGAAATTTGTTCCATAATCTTGTTATTTCACAATCAGGGAAAATGTTGTCTTAGAACCCTGGAGTGAGATGGTGCAATCACAAAAGAGAAAAGAGTAGAGGGAGAGTTGCCAGGATGAGGACAGTGATGAAATCTGAGGTTATAGGTAGGCAATGGTTTAGATTTTAGATCCATGCTATCCAACCTGTGGGATTAAGAATTATTGCAAGAGACCTCCACATCCCTATGGATACTAAACATTGAGTATAAACTAAGCAAAAAAAAAAAAAAAATCACATATCAACACACATGCACACACAGACACACACAAGCACGGCAACCTTTCAAACATGTAGATTCAGTGATGATTCAATCACAAATGCATTTTAAGGGATTATTGAATTCATAGTTACTCTCTGTCCATATGTGCTTTCTAAATCAAATGATATGGAAGGGTTTAATTGTGTCATATGGTGGTCTATTGGTATTAAAAACCAATGAATGGTTTTAAAAACCAGTCATATTGGTATTAAAAACTAATGATCACATTGCAAAAGGTCAGGGATGACAGAAATAAATAAAAGCAATGCCTACAATTTGTGCAGTTTGAGGTGTGGGCCCAGTGGAATGACTAAGCCCTGCCCAGCATTGAGGCTTCCCAAATGCTTGGGCACCTCAGGTGGTAAGGAGAAAGAGATTTCTAATAATTCACTAGGATATATGCCACACTGAAGCTGTTTGGTGCTCTATGACTGCGTTGTATCAATGTCCATTTGAGAGGTGGGTTTCTGTGAATCAGAGCCGTCATTTACATAAAAGCACATCTATGATGCAAACAGTAACAGTCATGTAGATTAAGAATTTGAACAGGGCTGGGTGTGGTGGCTCACGTCTGAAATCCCAGCACTTTGGGACGCTGAGGCAGCAGATCACCTGAGGTCAGGAGTTCGAGACCAGCCTGACCAACACATGAAACCTCATCTCTACAAAAAATACAAAAATTAGCTGGACGTGGTGGCAGGCGCCTGTAATTCCAGCTACTCGGGAGGCTAAGGCACGAGAATTGCTTGAACCTTGGAGGCGGAGTTTGCAGTGAGCTGAGATAGCACCACTGCACCCCAGCCTGGGTGACAGAGTGAGACTCTGTCTCAAAAAAAAAAAAAAAAAAGGGTTTGAACAGGGCTCTTCTCCTTTGTCTACAGAGCAGATAGGGCTGTTTGTACCTACTATGTGCACCACAATGGTAGCAGTGATAACATGAGGGAGCATTACCAAGACTTTCTCCGTGCCAAGATGGCTGATATCTTTTCTTATAAATAAATAAGAGATGTTATTATCCCCATTTGACAGAGGACAAAACTGAGGATCAAAGACAAAAATGAGTTGCTCAAAGCAAGTATGGTTCAGAGATAGAACCCAGAGACTCAACACTTCCTTAGCCACACACCTCTGTCAAGATGATGATGCACCTGGCCAGCTTCCAAAAGAGGTGTTTGTGGGCTCTGGAATTCAGTTGACCCTTGGCCAGCAATTCCCACCCTGAAAGTCTTTGACCACTGTGAGTCCTAAGAGATAACGAGAGACCTCTCAAACAATTTGTACTATTTCAGAGAATGAAAAATTCTTTTTTAATACTTTTTATTTCAATAGTTTTTGGGGTACATGAATAAGCTCTTTAGTGGTGATTTCTCAGATTTTAGTGCACCTGTCAGCCGAGCAGCGTATGCTATACTCAATATGTAGTCTTTTATCCCTCACTTCCCCGTCCAAGCCTTCCCCCAAAGTCCCCAAAGTCCATTATTCATTCTTATGCCTTTGCACCTTCATAGCTTAGCTCCCACTTATAAGTGAGAACATACGATATTTGGTTTTCCCTTCCTGAGTTACTTCACTTAGAATAGTGACTTCCAGCTCCATTGAAGTTGCTACAGAAGACATTATTTTGTTCCTTTTTATGTCTGCATAGTATTCCATGGTGGATATATACCATCTTTCCTATTTTAGAAAATGAAAACTTCTTTTTTTGTTTTGAGACTTTTTTTTTTTTGCTCTTGTTGTCCAGACTGGAGTGCAATGGCACAATCGCAGCTCACCGCAACTTGCGGCTCCCGGGTTCAAGCGATTCTCCTGCCTCAGCCTCCCGAGTAGCCGGGATTACAGGCATGTGCCACCACACCCGTCTAATTTTGTATTTTTAGTAGAGACGGGGTTTCTCCATGTGAGTCAGGCTGGTCTTGAACTCCTGACCTCAGGTGATCCGCCCGCCTCGGCCTCCTAAAGTGCTGGGATTACAGGCATGAGCCACTGCACCCAGCCCAAAAACTTTTTAAGGGCAAGGTTTTGCTCTTTGTTTTATCATCTAATACTAGCAGAGTTCCTGCCATGCTATAGTTGCAAAATTCATGAACAAACGAAGAGTTTTTTTCTGTAGTTTTCTTTTTTTCTCTTTCTCTCTAAGACTTATTTCAGTATAGTGACCTTGGTTTTCCTTTAAGAAACACTAATAAGCAATTGTATATAGTTCTGATATATAAAATAAAAATTTTTAAATTGTAATTACTTGGATAAGTAAAGTGGGTTCCATAGCTCAGACCCCATGAAGGAAAACGTATGTAGTAGAAGAGAACAATATGGAAATCTGTTAAGAGCATGGGAGAGAAGGCTTTCAACCCTCTGTGATAGACTTCTATGTTCTCATGAGTTATTCAGACGTGCCGGTGACCCCTACACACTCTTCTGAGCACCAGAGAAAGTGCCACATGCCCTGAATCCAACAAGCCAGTTTCTCTTTGGAGCCTGATCCAAAAACATAGCTGTGGGGGCCTTCTATTATGTGTGAGCAGCTCTTGACTATTGAGGGAGTGAAAACACCATTAGAGTTGATGAGGAACTACAAAGTCCTCTTTATCTTCATTTGAGAGAGAAGAAACTACCCTTGAAAAGCTATGAGCCAACTGCTATAGAGGTGAAAATGGCCTGAAAAGGGCTTTTCTCTTTTCTTATTTTTATTTGTCTTTTCTTATGTCTCTGGACATAAAGTTTGAGGAACTTGCCCCATGGCATAGGCAGTGTCCTTAACTTCTGATCCTTTGAGATAAAGTCCATCCAAAAGTGGTTTATGACGCTTGGGTGTACTCAGAAAAGCATCATGAACATCATTTGTTGAAATAGTTCTCAAAGTCCAATCTATTCTCATATTCTCTCTCTTCCTCTTTCTGGTTGGTAGCTCTTCTGATAGTCTGCTCTCTCACCTTATTTGTTTATGATGATATCTTCAGAAATTCATCAGTATTGTTTTTGCTTTAGCACAGAGGTCTCCAAACTGTTTGGCACCATGGGCCAGTTTTGTGGAAGACAATTTTTCCACAGATGGGGGTGGGGTGGGGATGGTTTCAGGATGAAACTGTTCCACCTCAGGTCATCAGGCATTAGTTAGATTCTCATAAGGAGCATACAACCTAGATCTCTTGCTTCTGCAGTTCACAATAGGGTTCACACTCCTATGAGAATCTAATGATGCTGCTGATCTGACAGGAGGTGGAGCTCAGGCAGTAATGCCCACTGGCCCACCACTCACGCCCCGCTGTATAGCCCCGCTCCTAACAGGCCATGGACCAGTACTGGTCTGCAGCCCAGCGGTTGGAGACCCCTGCTTTAGTAGAATCATCAAGAAAAGCATGGAAATAATTCCATTCTCTCTTCACGTTATACCCAGAGGGGCAGTCAAGCCTTCATATCCAATGTCTACATCAAGCCTTCTATGTCCTTAGTCCGCCTTCTATGTCCTTAGTCCTCACTGTCTTCTTGTTCATCCACTCCCTCCTAAGCTCCTTCACTCATCGCCTGGCTGGGACAGAAATAGGGCCCAAGGCTTGAACACTCACAGCCATCCTCAGTTTTCTTATCTCTCAGTCATTCTGCTATAGCTGCCTGGCACTTGTCTCTAAATGTACGCCTGGAACCTGAACGCTGAGTAGATCATTGTCGGTTCAAATTATAATTTCCAACTTCATCTGGATACTCAGTGTATGTTGCTAATTATCTTCTGTAGAACAGATAAATTACTCCTTAGCTCTTAGGTTTCAAGAAAGATTCTTATGTTCTAACTCAAATTAAACCTGGCTTGAAACTCATGTTGCTACTTTGAACAGAAGTCCTTTACCAGTCATTATTCAGACCTGCCTGTGACACCACTTGTGGCACAACCCCGGGCCATAAGAGAGTGTCCCTCATCTTCTATTGGTCACATGGGACTTGGCTTTGTTGATGTCTGCACACCCTCTGAGTCAATGTTGGCCAGAAGGTCTTCAAAAACTTAACACTTAGTGCTCAACCACACAAAAGTCCACACAGGAATTTTCCCATATCCAGAGCTCTGTGTTAAGCAATCTCAGATATTTGCTTTCAGGAGCTGGGATGCAGCCTGCAGGTTGTCTCAGTGGTATAACCACACCCACAATAATGATAGCAAACAATTATATAGCACTTATGATGTTTTAGGCAGTAAAGACAGTACACACATGAACTCATTTCATTTTTAAAACAACCTTCTGAGATATGTGTTACAATTATTATTATCATCCCATTTTACGTATGGGAAAATCTAGGCACAGACAGGCTAAGTTACTTGCCCAAAGCCCCACCTCTAATGAAGGGCAGAGCCTAGATTCAAATCAAGGCAGTTTGGGTAGACAAATCTAGGCAGTTTGGTTAGATCAGTTAAACTCGTGGCTCTCAACCGGGGATCATTTGGACCCCTGAGGAAGATGTGGCAGTGTCTGCAGACATCTGTGGTTGTCATGACTGGTGGGTGCCATGGTATCTGGGGGGTAGAGACCAGGGATGCTTCTGACCATCTTAAAATTCACAGGACAGCCTCCACTACAAAGAATTATCCATCCCAGAATGCTGACAGTGCTGAAGTTAAGAAACCCTGGGTAAGACCTAGATTTTTGAAACATGAAGACCTCTCAGTGGGTTTGTCTAGGATGCTCTAACATCTTTTTTAGTCCACAAAATAGAGAAACTGTTCACCTTCCCTGGAGATAAAAATTAGTCGGACCATGGGAATAAGGGAAGAGCTACCCTCTTTGGCAATGGGAGTGTGTGATGGTGGTGGTGGTGGGTGGGGGTGGTGATGAGTCCTTTGTCTTCCAGATGAGTCTCTGGAAGCAAAATCAAACATAAGATAATTTCTCAATAGGCCATCATAATCCATAAATTGTTAATATATCATCCGTCTACATTCTGTTACCTTTCCAGTCCCACTCCCAAGGTCCTTAAGCTCAGCAATCGACCCTACTCTTCTGTCACTGGGAAAATCAAAGCCATTAAGCAGGAAATTCCTAAACGTTGCTCCCCTTGATCTGGACCACATCCCTGCTGCCATGCCTTAAGACCTGGTGAACTTTCCTGTCTGAGTCAGTCACGATGGCTCACGCCAGTACTCTCAGGACTTTGGGAGGTCAAGGCAGGAGGGTTGCTTGAAACCAGAAGTTTGAGACCAGCCTGGGCAACATAGTGAGATCCTTACTCAAAACAAAACAAAATTCATGTCTGTTGTTACCAGGGATTCTTTCCCAGAGTAAGAATGTTGACAAACCCTCATTTCTCCTCCTGAAGTCACTGCTCTGTCTCCTCCTCCTGCCTCTAGTTCCATTCTGGATCTTCCTCTCCTTTGTCAAATTGAATGGGGTTAAGGAGCATTGGCTCTGCTGGGTTTCAGATCCTGACTCTGCCACATATGAGCTGTGTGATCTTAGGCAAGACACTTAACTTCTCTGAGCCTCAGATTACTCATGGATATCATGGGGAATAATGAGTATCTACCTTCTCAGCCTGCTTTGGTAGGGCTATTGCTGCTACAACCTCAGTGGAATGTCTCTGACAGACCTAAACCTTCTCATCCTAAAACATATGTGCCTGCCTGGCACAAACTTTAAAACAACAAATATTGCTTGAGACCTCTATTTGAAAATTTCTGCCAATGTGTGGTCGTGTGTTATTTAAACCTGGGATGCTTCTTTCATTTTTTCTCAGTATTTCAATTATTTGTGCATCTTCCAAACCGAGCTCCTCTTTCCCCTTCTCCTCCTATTCTTCCTCTTATCTTTATTCCTCCTTATTTTCCCTTCTAGTCTCCTTCATCCTTCATCCTTTGCTCCTCCTCTTCCTCCTTTCCTCTTCTCTGTCCCATTCCTTTCTGTCTCCTCTCTCGTAGGCATGTGGCAATGCAGCCGAGATTTGGCACATATCATTCTGTTTGATGGGACAGCAAAGATGTCCCATCTGAACAACAGATCATGTTACTAAATGGGATATACAGACCTTTCCTCCAAAAACATACAGTCTATTGAAGGGCAGGGACCATGCCTGCTTTATCATCAACATATACCCCATAGTTGGTATATAATAAGCACCAATGCATACTCAGTGGAATTAACGAGGGAATATCTGTTAACCTGACCCTCTTGTTGCAAAGCAATTTGAGGTCCAGGGAGGGAAAGTCCCTGTTCTTACTTAATTCAGCAAGTTAGCTGTTAAGTCAGAACCATAACCCAGGATTCCTTCTTTCTTGGCTGCAATTTTACTGAAAGCCCTAGAGCCTCAGGGCCATATGTACAGATCCTGTTCTTGGGTTTCTATTTAAGGATGTAGTCTCCAAATGGTTTGCCTTTTTGCCTTCAGGATTTTCAGAATTCATGAATTTTGGTTTGAAAAACACGATGAACTTTCCAGCATAACTGGGCAGGGCAAGGTCCCGGCTATGCATCCCTGGACAAAGTTCTTTGTCTTTCTGACTCCCAGTTTTTGCATCTCTATAATGGGCTCAGTGAATTGTATGGTACTTGTGAGACTTAACTAGGATAATATGTGAAATTGCCTTGCTCAGTGCTTGGCAAGTAAGCAGGTGCTCCATTGAATTTTAAGTGAGTTTCTTTCTTCTGTGCAGGGGAACTGGCCCTGCTTCACCCCATGCCCTTGCTCTAACCACCGTCCTCTTGGGTTCATCAGCAGAGCTCAGAAAATATTGCTAATCTATGCACCATTTGTTCCACTGGATAACACATTTGGGAAAATGTAAGATGCCCACACACCTCTAATTCAGGCAAGCCAAAGGCAACCTCCACTCCTGACCCTTCCAGAGAGAATGGGCACTTTATATCTAATCCGGGTGATTGCTTTCTCCCTCGACATTCATGGTGGTATCCATTTGCTTCAATTGAGGAGGCCCTGGAGAAAGATACCACAAATTGAATGATGTAGCTTGATCTGGCAAGAATTTCTAGGGATTCTGGTCTGGGTTTCTGTAACTCCCAGTGGCAAGTCAGGGATAGCTCAGCTTTGCAAAACACATAATGTGTTTCCTTTTAAGATTCAACTTTGCCACCTACTAGTGACCTTGGGCCAGTCATGTAACCTTGCTGAGGTTTTGCAGTTTGGTTAAGCATTGTCAGGCAATAGCCAAGAGCTTGGGCTACGGTGTCAGACAGACTTGGGCTTGAATTCCGACTCCACCTCTTGTGGCTTTGGGTAAATTAATCAACTCACTGGATCTCAGTTTCCTGATCCCTAAAGTGGGGATTACAAAAAACCTTATTTAAAGAGTTGTTTTAAAAATTAATAGCTACTGCATTAAGAACTTACTATATGAGAGTCACTCTTCAAGATATTAAGTCATTTCATCCTCTCAAACTCCCCATGAGAAGGGGTATTATTAGTATGATGCCTGGTTTTCAAATAATGAAATAGACCCATATTACTTAAGTTAAGTAATTTGCCAAGGATCATACAGTTAATCAGTGGATGCAAACTTGGTAAGTCTAGATCCTGGAGTCTCTGATCTTAACTACTGGGCTGGTGAGTCCAATGTCTGAAAATGCTTGGAGATGTCAGTCTAGCTTCAGAATTTGAACTCTCAGCCTCAGAACATAGCATGGAGTGAGCATTCAGTGAATGGCTGTGCTCAGTCTAGGCTGCATGTTAACTATTGTTATTGTTTCTGTGAGGACCCCAGAGGCTGACCTGCATTCAAAAGTGGCTGTGCTCCAGGAATTCAAGGTTGCAGTGAGCCATCATCACACCACTGCATTCTGGCCTGGGCAACAGAGTGAGACCCTAACTCTTTAAAAAGAGAAACTGGGCTGTTCTTAGGAAAGCACCAGGACCAGGAGAGTGCAGTGGGCACCGGGTGAGTGAGTTGGAGAGTGTCTCGTAAACATTTGGGGCTGTGAGAGCAGATGTGTGATCTTGCGGAATGATTCTCGCTTCAGGACTGTGTGTTGACGCTGATGTCACGGCTGCTCTGAGCGCCCAAGATACTGTTAACGAGCTGTGCCAAGCCCAGATGCAGTGTTTTCTCACCATATGGTTCACGCTGAAGTGCATGGTCTTTCAGACAGGGATGGGAGGAAACTCAGAAATGCTGAACCCTATGCATGGAACACCTACTTAGATGAGCCATGTCCTGCAAACTGCCCCAATTCTCCTGACTTCTAGGGACCGTGTATTCATTGGAATGTCATTTGTTTTTCATCTAATAGCCACAAATAGTAACGGGGCAGCTAGTACGTGTCAGACACTATGTTTGGCATTGGGGATACAAAGGTGATTAAAACTTTGCCTACAGCCCCAAGGAACTGAGACTAGCCATGAAAAACATGGGAACAAATCATATTATGACATTATTCTAAGCTCTGTAACGCAGGTAGTTAACAAGGACTCGGAATTAGAAGAAGTTCATGAACATTTTTGTAATGAAATAAAACACAAATTTTTTTGCACACCTAGCGTCTGAACACCTTTCAGTTTTGAGAGAACTCCCAGCATAGGCAGAGGACAGTCGTGTCTTCTTCTAACAAAGGTAAAGAGGGCAGACATTCTTCTCCCTACTCCCTGGCAGGTGGAACTTGAACACATGACATAGATGTCCACTTCTCATCTGGATCTCCCTTGGATTTCAGCCTCCTGTGTCAACATGATTACTCAATCCCTCCACCTGGGTATGTAGGACATATCTCATATTACAAGTCTGAAATTGACTTGGTATCTTCCCCTAAAACCTGCCCTGTTCCCAGTAGTGCCCACATCAGTAAACCATGCTACCATGTAGCCACTGGCAGAGGCCAACAATGTTGGTGTCATCTGTGATGCTTCTCTTTCTCTTGCACATACATCCCACCCATCATTAAGGACTACTGGCCTTATTTTAAAATCTGTTCCTATTCTGAGCACTTCTTTCTGTGTTGCCCTCTCCACCTACACCCAGGCCCCAACCATTTCTCTCTTTCTCTCCTAAAATTGTCTCTTAGCAGGTTACTTTCCTTCTATCTCTGCCACACTCCTATCTTTTCTCAGCAAAGTTACCAGAAAAATAAAATTAAGTGTAAATTTTATCACATTCTTCTGTGAGATATTCTTCAGTGGCTTCTCATCACATGAGGAAAACAATTCTAGTACCTTTTCCATGGCCCATAAGGCCCTCCATGGTCTATTCCCTGTCTGTCTTCCTGGCCCTATTTTCTGACTTTCTTACCTTTGCTCACTGCCCTCCAGCATTACTGGTCTTCTTTCTGTTCCTCAAGCACACCAAAATGTGAGAACATGAGTATATTGAAGTGTCAGATGCAGTTAAAATGAACTTACTTAAAACCTAGAAGAGAGAAGAGAAACTGAGAGCAAAAGTGCCTTAAAGGTTGGAAGAGAATAAGATCCAAAGCCCAGGTTAGCAGGGGGTTTGGTCCTATCCACAGGAGAGATGCCGCCTCTAATCTTACAGGAAGAGGGAGACCAGCATGGTTTGGAAGTAGTTACTGGGTCGGAGGCCCAGGTGAGAGCCCTGGTGAGATGAAGCTGGGGAAAAGGAAGATTAAGGCATCAAAACCTTTCACAATGAAAACCTAGCATTAGGTCTGGCCTACACTTTGGAGTGGAGATTAATGGCTTGTCATTCACCCATCTATTCACTCAACAGATAGGCATTGAGAACCTGTTATTTACCAGGACCTGGTATTAGGCACCGATCCTGGTGTTGAATTACTCTTGCTCAGCCACTCAACTTAGAAACAAAATACATACTTAGTGAGACCTTGAAACAAATCTTTAGCTTCTGGTCCTGTTTCCTTCTCTGTAAAACTGGAGTAATAATGATGCCTGCTCTGTTGATTTAAATAGTTCATTATATGATGCTATAAAGGCTCTTTATGTATCAGCTGCGGGAGCTAGACTGGTAGCTTAGTGGAGGAAGGGACTGCATCGGTTTTGTTTACTGTTACATTACCCATAAGTGATCATTTATGGAATGAATGAAAGAATGAATGAATGACTAAAACTGATTCAGAATCAGTTTGAGGAAAGGGAGCTTTGTCCTTTATAGATTTCAAGCAACTACTGGATATCTTCTCACTGACAAAATAACTGGATAACTCATGCCAATTGGTTGAATTATGGCTCAATGAGATAGTCTCCCCATGTGTGCCTCAAATGCAAAAACTCTCCTAAAGTATATACTTTTCACATTCATGGGTAGCATGAAGGTCAAAGCTATTTAGGCTCCTCTGCTCCCCTCTACCATCTCCAAAGCCTTCTGCAATGCCTTCTCTTATTTCCTTTTGCAACAAGCAGTAAGTTAGGCACACATCTATTCTGCTAAATCTACCAGCTTATATGTTGGGTACCATTTTGTCCCAGATGCTTCAGATAAAAGACTCAAGATCCACAAAGATCTTGACAGATCGTCAATCAGCTGAAGCAAAGGAGATGAATTTGAATGGGGCTCAATGCAAAGAGAAGCACTGAGGTCTAAGAAGGGAAAGGTGAAGAATGGATGAAAAGAAAAGTTGAGCAGCTGCTCCTACGCTAAAGAAAAATGCAACAAAATAAACACACAAAAATACATCAGAGGAACTAAAATCTGGAAAAGGCCATGTAAAAATAACTATTTTCAGGTGATGTGTTTTTGCATCAAGATTTATCTAATATTTTTATAATATGATATGAGTTGCATAATGAAACAAGGAAGTATATCTCTCCACTTGAAATGAAAATAAGATGGTCAGTATATTTCCTATACTCAGGCTGAGCTAATGGTAGCTCCCTTGTTGGACACCAGCCTCCAGACCCGGAAGTGCAATTGATGATATTGGCATGAATTAGAGTATACTTTTTTCTAAATCAGTTCCTTAGATCCTGTGTTTTTCAGCCTTTTCCATTTGATCAAATGAAGTATTTTTTTTCTTGCCCTTCTGTAAGAATTACTGTAAGAATAATCCTGATTTTGGCCAGTTGGCTTAAGTTAAAAAAATTCTTGATATTGAACCGGCATGATCCTAAGTGATTTACCTGCATTATGACATTTAATCTTCATTAAAATCCTATGAGGCATGGCCTTTTATTAACCCTATTTTCTTTGATGAAACATTAAGGCTCAAAATGGGTTAAGTAACTTCATCAAGGTAGCATGGGTAATCAGAACTCTTAATTCAAGCAAATCTGATTCCCAGGGGCTGCATTCCTTAGCCCTGTTCCTTCAGATTAGACAAATTGATCTGTTGAGAAACAAACAGACACACACGAAGGCATTCAAACTACTTTGGAGAATATGTCACTCCAAGATGAGCATGGTTGTTTATGGCCAGGGCTATTGCTTTGATCTGAAAACACCACGCTGCCCAACCATTACACTCTAACAACATCCAGCTCTTTGTGAATTTCTGTACGAGGCAAATTCCTCTTGCCTCATAAAAGTGCTTGCCGAGAAAGCTCAAAACCCAGTTGCAATTAATTATTGACAGAGCATGTGAATTAGAGATAAAAGAAAAGTCATTCTTTCTCCACACATGCGATAGTAAATAAATTTAATTATGGTAGGAGAAGCTAGGGGATCTTAGTCTGTATTAAGTTTTATTAGCTAAGACATTTAAAAGCATGTCATCATAACAAAGAAGTCTTGTGTAATCCTAAATGTACCACTTTGGTGCAAGGCTCAGAAGTGAATAGATTTAATGGAGCACATGGTGGCAGATGGCCTGTTGTACTGACAGGTATTGAACAGGTTTATCGTCAATTAACTTTGGTCTACATATGCCTATAGCAAATTGACTGTATAATGGCATTCTAAGCTTAATTTTATCATTGATAAGCCTGCCACATTGAGATTAGGGGAAAATGGCATCAAACCCCTTTAATATTAATATCTTGGAGCTCCCAAATAAGATAAGGCTACTCTGGAGGCAAACTTGGATGGAGGAATGGGAGTGGAGGAGCAGCCTTAGCAAAGGAACCAAGAGATACTGACCCTGGTATGGGATCTGTCAGTGGCTTGCTGGGCAATTTTTGGAGCAAAGAAAGAATAAAATCCCATATATTGAGCCATACCTATGCTAGATCTTTCATCTTATATGTCATTTTCCTCTCAACTGAATTTTTTCTTTTCTTTTTTTTTTTTTGTTTGAGATGGAGTCTCACTCTGTCACCCAGACTGGAGTGCAGTGGCACAATCTCGGCTCACTGCAACTTCTGCCTCCCGGGTCCAAGTGATTTTCCTGCCTCAGCCTCCCAAATAGCTGGGACTGCAGGCGCGCGCCACCATGCCCGGCTGATTTTTGTATTTTTAGTAGTGATGGGGTTTCACCATATTGGCCAGGCTGGTCTTGAACTCCTGACCTTGTGATCTGCCTTCCTCAGCCTCCCAAAGCGCTGGGATTTGAGGTAGGTTTTAGGATTTTACAAATGAGGATAAGGCTTGAAGATATAATTCAATTTGCTGAGGTCACAAAGCCTGTCTGATTTCCATGTTTATTCCCTGTCCCTGGGCTTCAGATTTCTCATTTGCACAATAATACCTTTGGACCAAGTCAGGAATTAGCAGACTCTTTCTTAAAGGAACAAGGAGTAAATACATTAGGCTTTGGGCCATATGGCCTCTGTCTTACCGCCTCAGCTCTGCTGTTTTACTGTAAAAGCAGCCTAGATGAATATGTAAATGAATGAGTGTGGCTGTGTTCCAATGGAAGTTTATTTATAAACATTGAAATTTGAATTCTATATAATTTTCATGCATCACAAAATATTATTATTATTATCATTTTGTTTTTTTTTTTCAACAACAATTCAGTGATTACAAATCATTCTTACCTGTGAGTTAGACGAAAATAGGAGGCAGGAGGTAGTTTGCCAATCCTGGACTAGATAAGCTTTGAGGTCTTGTTGAGCTCAAAGATTTTCTAAAAACTACTACAACAATAATAATTTCTTTAATTTATTGAGCTCTTACACATGCCAGCTTCATTGCTCAATGCTTTTTGAGCATTATCTCCCTTAATCCTTATACTACAGTGTGAAGTCAGTGCTATCATTATCTCCATTTCAGGGATTATACAACTGATATGTAGAGAAATCAAGGGTGTATCTAGGTTAAACATAACTGGTAAGAGGTAGAATAGCCATTTAAACCTAGGGATATATAAGGGAGAGAATGTATATGCCTTGTGTTGCCTTTTCTGATAATACATAGCCAAGGTAAAACTATAGTCGGGAGATATAGGTAAGAAGAACTTGCAAGTGTTTATCAATTTTATTTGGTGGTTCCAAACTAGGTTGTTTGTATCACACATTTTGTGCAAAGAAGTTCAGATATTTCTGGACAGGAATAACCATTCTCTTCCTTTTTCCTCCCTCTCCTAGAAATGTGATGCCCAAGACTTTGGATGGGCAAATAACCATGGAGAAGACTCCAAGTTACTTTGTGACAAATGAGGCTCCCAAGCGCATTCACTCCATGGCCAAGGACATCAAACTGATTGTGGTGGTGAGAAACCCCGTGACCAGGGCCATCTCTGACTACACGCAGACACTGTCAAAGAAACCCGAGATCCCCACCTTTGAGGTGCTGGCCTTCAAAAACCGGACCCTCGGGCTGATTGATGCTTCCTGGAGTGCCATTCGAATAGGGATCTATGCGCTGCACCTGGAAAACTGGCTCCAGTATTTCCCCCTCTCCCAGATCCTCTTTGTCAGTGGTGAGCGACTCATTGTGGACCCCGCTGGGGAAATGGCCAAAGTACAGGATTTTCTAGGCCTCAAACGTATTGTGACTGAGAAGCATTTCTATTTCAACAAAACCAAGGGGTTCCCTTGCCTAAAGAAGCCAGAAGACAGCAGTGCCCCGAGGTGCTTAGGCAAGAGCAAAGGTCGGACTCATCCTCGCATTGACCCAGATGTCATCCACAGACTGAGGAAATTCTACAAACCCTTCAACATGATGTTTTACCAAATGACTGGTCAAGATTTTCAGTGGGAACAGGAAGAGGGTGATAAATGAGGCTAGAGAGGCAGAGAAAGGCTAGTCAACAGCTAAGGAGGCTCCTTGCCTGAGTCCTTGAATACGCCAGCTTCTGCAGCTTCACTTGCTGGAGTGCCAAGTAGATCTCCTCCTCCTTCCATGCAGCCAGGATTGCCTCCAGTGCTGTTAGCCTAGGCAAAAAGGTGGATCCCACGGCATCCCCATGAAGGAACCAGGCCCATCTGGGCAGCAGCATCTGGTTGACCACATGGCCACCAGAACCCACTGTTCATTCTTATTTTCTGCTAGTTAATATGGCCTGAAGACAGAGGATAAATAGCTGTCAATGTCAGAGACAGTGCTATTAATGTATATGTGAGTGACAAAAAATGTCTGCTTTATGGGGGTTCTCACTTTAGCTTGGGGAGCCAGGGTTCTAGCCCTGTATTGGTCATGGGCACCTGCTGTCTAAACCTCTGCTTGGGCTTCTCTCAAGAATGCACTTTGTGGCTGAGTGCTCCAGGACTCCTAGGGAGCAAGGTCCTCCCTCTAAGGTGTTTCTAGTCTTCTCTTTAAAGGCCTCATCCCACAACCCCTGACTTCCTCCCTCCCAACATCATGAAGGCAGAGGCATGCACGTTCCTCACCAAAAAAGAAAACACACACACACACACACACACACACACACACACACACACACAAGGAAAATGAAAGCTGACACCCCTCAAAGCCTTCTTTCCAAGAGCCCTCTAAATGGGGTTGGGTCTCACTCTTCGTGAGTATCCTGGGTTGTGGAGAAGCTTAGCATATGCCCTTGTGTTCCAATCAGGCCCACAGGGCTGCTCAAAGAGTAGAGTAATTGTAACTGAGGTCAGAGCTCTGAGGTTGGCAGAGATGAGTGGCCATATCTGGGGGTAAAAAAGAAATCCTGTCCTCTTGGTGGGAGGTTACCTTACCTGAAGACCATCTCTCCCAAGCACTGTGGTTCTGAGGCAGTTTTTGGGGTGGACTCTGTCCCCTAGGGTCCCCAGAAGGGCAAAGACCAGAGAGTTTACAAGTCTGTTATTAGGAATAATCCTTAGCTATGTAATGGGGAGAGGAGCAGTCAGCATTCTTCCAATTTGCCCCACCACCACCTGCTCGGGCTTCATTTTCTCTATTTAGAGATGGCAGAGAGTGAGGTAGTGGCGAGAAAGCTGACTCCATTCATCAGATCCAGTTTATGGGGGTTGGGGTTGAGCAAGGGCTGTCTGCAGACACTCCCATCAAGGGCTGCTGAATGAAGTGTTCCTTCCCATCAGTTTGATTCAATTAAAATGCATCATTTGACATAAAGCACTTGTTCACAGATCTCCAAAACCAGGAATTGTTCTAGTAAAACTGGAAATTTGTATGAGTGGGGGGAGTTAAATCTGTTCAGCTGTTATTAAACTGTCATTTCTCCTGCTAAATGAAAACCGTGTTGTTATAAAGCTTAATGCAACCTGATTAATGGGTTTCGATGGTGTGTTTGTGTTGATCATCTCCATCTTCCCCCCTCCCCTGGAATGCTGGGAGCATCATCTCTCTGAGATGGCCAGAAAGTCCCAGAGTCAAGAATCTTCAGAAGGTTCTGTCTGCAGGGCACAGTGAATCTTGCAATAGTACAAAGCAAGTGGGTCCTAAAAGGAGTGCAGCTTTTTCCTATCTTAACCATTTCCAGCAAGGAATGGACTGATATGCCAGATTCAAAAGCAACCTTACAAATAATTTTTCCAGATAGTAAAGCAGTTATTGAACTGAAAGCAACAGATATACCTGCACTATCAATGTAAAAGAAGAAACAGATCAAAATGCATGCATATACATTTGAAGGAAGAAAATGCATGCATATTTAGAAGGGCAAACTGTGGGACTCATGCGGGGTTTGGTTTCATAAGCAGAGCAAGGAGTGAGTGAGTTTCAGCCCTCCCTACCCATCAGAGTCAGCCATGGAGTTTGTTCAAGCTTACAGCTTCCTGAGCTCTGTTTCAGACCTGTTAATGAGTCAGAAACTCTAAGGTGAGGCTCAGGAATTCATCCTTTCAAAAATATTCTTAGGGAAGCTGGAACTGAGAGCAACTGGAGGAAAAGGCTTGTCTGTATATTTCTTTGCCTCCACTCCCTCCCTCCTACCTCCTTTTATGCTTTTGCTTTCCTTGGAATTATTTCCAACAGAGGTGACCTCCACACTGTTATGGCTTCCCTGCAGAAACATGTGCTTTTTTGGAGTTCAGTGGCAAGAGGGTTAAGTGTTACCCTTATAACTTAGACAGTCAAAGGAGAATCTGGTTGTAGCAATGCTTTAAAGAAATAAATGACCTATTAATCTAGCTTACTCTCATCACCTCCGTTCCGGGCAGGCACATATTCATTTGGACCCTCAATCACACCTACTCTCCATTTTCCATCTCCCTGGTTGTCTATGTGTCTTTAAAAGCCCAGAACATCAAGACTTGCCTCCAAACCATGTGTCCTCACATAAATATGTCCCCAAAATATGACAAGCAAATCCATTTTGTAATGTGGTAGCCAATGGTGAATAAACCACTTCACCTGGGAAATAAAAGTGGAGAAGCCCCCTTAAGTTATTTATACATCCTTGCATACAACAGGAGGTTAAAATTTCCTGGAGAAAGAGGGCAGAGGGCTAAGCCTTGGGATCTAGGGGATTTTTATATTTAATAGTGTTTGGTGTTATAGTTGAAAACTCGTGGTTCTGAAGAGAAATGCAAATTTGACATGTTTAAGGTCTGTTTTCTTCAGTGTCTACTCTAGCTTGATCCTTGTCACTCTGGGAGTGAGCCACTTAGCCATGTCCTCTTCTGCAATGTGGAGACTTGATGAAGGAATTATTTTCTATCCAGAAAAGCTAAGTCAACTTGCTGAAATAGAGTCAGGTTAATAATAATTCCACCCTATTTAAACGTGAGCATTGCAACTCATGGGAGATTGAATTTTGTATTTGATTTCAATTAGCAAAGCATAAATTATGTTTAATTTTCTATCCCCCTCCTTTCCCTCAAATGGATGATTCATGGCTCTGGGAAGGCTGCTGCGTGTGGTTCAGAGATGGGAAAAGAATTCATCCTCCCAAATAGTGCAGCTGTCATTGCTCCTGTGTTCGTCTCTTTCTGCCAATATCATTCTGTACCTGAAAGGTGTGAAAGCCTTGACATTGCGACTTAGACCTACCAGCTCAAAACACAATAATAATCAAAAGCATCCAGCAGCCCATTTATCTTTTAGACTGTATATGAAAACCACGACTTTAGAATAGTAAATATGTGACCCTTCTTTGCGATTCCCTGCAAACTTTAGGAGCCCCTCAGATCAAATTTTAAGTTCAGGAGAGTGTGGCCTGCTCAATCCCTTAGCACTAGGAGTCCGGTCTAAACCTCACTTCTTTACGATCCCAACTCTTTTCCCCTCTCATTCACCCACCTCTTTATTTATCAAAGAAAACTTCTCCATTGCCTCACTATGGTCAGAAAAGAGGTCACTGGATTTTATCCTTGCCTCTGTCTGTGTCTTGGACAACTAGATTTATCAATATGAACGTTAGTTTTCATATCTGTAACATAAGTATACTTAATTCCTGCTAGCCTACCACTCAGAGTTTTTCTGATGATCAAAATGAGTTGATAGATGGGAAAGTATTTGAAAAGAATAAAGTACTTCACTGACACAAGAATAGTGATGATGATGATGATGATGATGATGCAGAGCTGATGGTAATAAAGATGATGATGGTGATGGTGATGATACAGCAGAGTGTTAGGATGATGATGGTGATGATAGTGATGATGATGGTGATGATGATGATTCAGAGCTGATGGTGATGATGGTGGTGATGGTGATGGTGGTGATGATGGTGGTGATGGTGATGGTAGTGATGGTGATGATGATCTGTGGAGCTAATGGTGATAAGGATGATGATGATGATGATGCAGAGCTGATGGTGATAAAGATGATGATAGTGATGATGACATGATAATGATGATGCTGATGATAATGATGATGCAGAGCTGATGGTGATGATTATGGTCGTGATGGTGATGATTATGGTCATGATGGTGATGATGATGATATGATCTGTGGAGGTAATGGTGATAAGGATGATGATGGTGATGCAATGATGATGATGATGATGATGATGATAATGATGCAGAGCTGATGGTGATAAAGATAATGATAATGATGGTGATGGTGATCATACTGCAGGACTGATGGTGACAAAGATGACCATGGTGATCATGATGGTGAAGAAGATAATTGTGAAGAAGATTAAGAAGGAAGAAGAGGAGGAAAAAAAACGGTTCCCAAAACCCCTTCCAGAACAACACGCCCTTATAGCATTCCAGGGAGTATGTTCAGGTGAAAGTGCTGTTTTACTCAGACCAAACAATGATGAGAGTGCAAAGAGAAAGTGAAGCACCATTGATTTGCTTAAAGCCAAGGCCAGAAGAAGAGCTCCCTATAAATGGCACTGAATGGACTGAATTTCAGACACTCAAATCCAAAACATTCTCCCCTACCCAAAGACAGGGTCTCTTCTCCACCGAATTCATAGATGGGTTCTCCTCACTGTGGCCTTTCCCTTGCTACATACTCAAGGTTCTTTCAGATATAACAAGGCTTCGAGATTAATTCATACAGAGCCAAATATATTCTCTTGAAATGAATGTGAGGGCAATGTTTTTGAGCTTTCAGGCTATGTATTCAGTGCTTGAAGCTCTGAATCCTAAAAGTTTACATGGAAGAGAAAGATGTTTGGGAAGCAGGGCACATCCTTGGGAGTAGCTCTCGTAGTTTTCCGGAAATAAGTTGGGATTGGTGGATCGCCTCAGGTTCTTCCTGTAACAAATTAGGGTGGAAAGAGATGAGTTCATGCATTTCCCAGTTTCTCAAAATAATGTAGACTTGTCATTTTCAGACATAAGAGATACATGGAACCACTTTCTCAAATTGTGAAATGTCTTACATGACGAGGTAATAATAGTACATTTTCTGTCATCAAGGCAGGAAATCAAGGCTGAGAAAATATATGTCCATGAATGGAAGATAAGCAAGAATCTCTAGTGTCCCTGGGCTATGGGAAAACAACGCTGCTGTGGAAAACAACGCTGCTCTAGAAGCTGTCATGTTTTATTCAGTCTTTAATTCACACACACACATCTGTAGAGTGACCAAGTGGCAACAGGAAGAGATATGGGGAAGAGCAAAGCTGACTCACCTTGACACTTGACACTTGGTACTCCCAGCCCAGTAGGGAAGATGGACATGGATTTAGGCTAAATGAGGAGGGACATACAGAGTTCACATGAAATGAAGCAGGGTAGGGGGAGGTAATATGGAGGATAACCAACTAGGGGAAAGGGAAGACCACCAAGTACTTGTTGCAACAGAGACCACACTCAGCAGCATTTAGTCTCATCCCAAATTATAAGACAATTCTTACAAAGCACAAAGTGGTAGACACTAACAAAAGAAAAGATAACAATTATAAGATTGGGTAATTAAGAAGACAAATATTTTGGGGGGGGGGAGAGAGAGAGAGAGAGATGCATAAAGAATATGACTAACAAGAAAAATATTTGCCCAGAAGGGAAGATGCTATCTTTTTTGTAAGTGACCACAGCCAAGCCATTAATAGGGAACATAAATCCTTCCAGGCTCCTTCTACCACCCATGGTTTCCTTTGTACTGCCCTTGGTCCAAGGTCAAGTGATGTCTTTGATGACACCCTTAGGTGTCAGCTACTTGTTGACTAATACATCAAGAAGGAAACACCAAACTACTAGAAATTCATCTTTTCTGAAAATGTGCTAAAATCAGTAATAGCTCAAATTAAAACACACTTTCACAATACACAGCTTTAATTACATTAAAATATAAGGTAGACTTGTCCTCTAGCTCAGGCATAATTAGGTCTTTTGACCGTATTTTAAAGGTGGGGACTGTAAGGACTTGGGTTTGCAAGAGACTTTTCCAAACTTCCAAAGCAAGGTAATGACTGAAGTAAAACCACGAAGTGGTTGGCTCAGAATAATGGGAGAAGGAAGTGACAGTACAACCTGCCCTAATAATAGTAGTCAACATGATTTGAAAGGGTATTTTTCTAAGCCCAGGAAAGGTCAGTTTGAATAGCTGTGATCCTGTCTAATCATTGTGGACCACGTGGAAAAGAATTATTTTGAAATAGGCAAGAGAATTGATATTGAGTTTTAGTTGCAGACAACAATGTCACTGGGAGTGGTCCATGAGGCTGTGAACAGACTAGAACTACAACAGTCTTTCATGTTTGGGGATCAGAAAGATCTTCATCACAGCTTCTTTCTGGCTCTGAGTGAACTCATAACTCCCTGTTGTTGTAATAACTGTGGGGCATAAGAAGGACTGACTGTGAGATATAGAGCTCTTTGGGGTTAATACTTCTCAATCTGGTCAGTCTCAGGCATCACAAACCCATTCCCTGGTTCTTTTCCAGGAGAAAATAGAGATCTGCATTCAAACTGAAACCCAGAACAATAGCGATTTCTCTTATTAACCACCTGGCCCCAGGAAGTGCTCCCTAGCAAGTTTCCTGGATGAATCCTTTCAGGGATGGGTTATCTCCATATTTAGCTTCTTCTGCTTTACCATTTCCTTCCAGAGCCACATATCACATGGTGTCTACTGAGAGAAGCCTCCCCTTGCAAAGATGTCAGATTATCTATCCCATGAACCTTGGGAATCTGGGTCCCATAGCTCTTTTTTTCTAGGGAAGGCTATTTTGAGAAAAAAAAAATGCAATGGAAAGTCAGAGAGGACATTTAGGGTAGCACTGAGCACTGGGAAAAGTTGATGCAGAAATCCAAGTGTAGGTCAACAGTGGGGCTGAGAAATTTGGTGTAAAGAACCCTCAGAGTCCATGTCATATGTCTTCATTATACCAATGCAAAATTAGGAATCAACATGGCACATGTATACATATGTAACAAACCTGCACATTGTGCACATGTACCCTAAAACTTAAAGTATAATAAAAAAAAAGAAATTACCTTGTTTTGCCTAAGATAACACAGAAGAGCAAGGCTTCCAACCTGGATCTGCTGACTTCTAGTCCTGTGCACTTCCCACTACCCTCAAATCAGAGACTCAGGAGATAACTCAAGTGTACTTAAAAGTAGCTTTTCCCCTCAAAGGACATGAACTCATTCTTTTTCATGGCTGCTTAGTATTCCATGGTGTATATGTGCCACATTTTCCTTATCCAATCTATCAATGATGGGCATTTGGGTTGGTTCCAAGGGACATGGATGGAGCTGGAAATCATCATCCTCAGCAAACTAACATAGAAACAGAAAACCAAACACCACATGTTCTCACTCATAAGTGGGAGTTAAACAAGGAGAACACATGGACACAGGGAAGGGAACATCACACACTGGGGCATGTTGTGGGGGTGGGGGGAAAGGGGAGGGAGAGCATTAGGACAAATACCTAATGCATGTGACGCTTAAAACCTAGATGATGGGTTGATAGGTGCAGCAAACCACAATGGCATATGTATACCTATGTAACAAACCTGTACATTCAGCACATGTATCCCAGAACTTAAAGTAAATTTTTTTTTTTTTTTTTTTTTTTTTGAGACGGAGTCTCTCTCTGTTGCCCAGGCTGGAGCGCATTGGCGCGATCTCGGCTCACTGCAGGCTCCGCCTCCCGGGTTCATGACATTCTCCTGCCTCAGCCTGGCAAGTAGCTGGGACTACAGGTGCCCGCCACCACGCCTGGCTGATTTTTTTGTATTTTTAGTAGAGACGGGGTTTCGCCATGTTAGCCAGGATGGTCTCGATCTCCTGACCTCGTGATCAGCCCGCCTCAGCCTCCCAAAGTGCTGGGATGACAGGCGTGAACTTAAAGTAAAATTTAAAAAAAATTTTTAAAAAGATCAACTCATAATCCTTCAAAAAAACAAAAGTAGCTTTGCCTAACAGATTGGTCTTGGAAATGGAATGTTTCTAAAAATGCTAGGAGGATAGCTTTTTCTAGAGGCAGGGGTTAAGTGTATGCTTGATTCTGAATGGGCCCCAGGCTTCTCTCATTGGAATGTAGTCCAATTTTTTCTGATGGCCTTCCCAAAATTAGAGGATACTGATGAGATATTCACCATGCTGGACGGAGAGTGCTTCAGAGTCCTGCAGAGAGCACACCTGTGGGTGAACCTAGACCTCTATGTGTTGGATCAGTGCTCATAGTTGTCTACTGCCTTTTGCTGGCTCTACATTTCATCTGTCAGCCAGGACTTAGAGCAGTAGCTTTGAGTAAGGAGCAAGATAGTGTTCTGACGAAGCCATGAGCAATTATCTCTATCCAGAATCAACTAAATTAGACACAAGGAGGAATATTTAGGCAGTGACAGTTGTTAAACCAAACTGAGGAGCTGTGAAATCTTCATCATTTATTTCATTCCTCTATTATTGAGTAAACATTTATATATCATCGCTTTGCCAGGTGCTAAAGAAAGGGTTGTGGACAAGAAGTCCCATTAAACTGTCCTCATGAAACTTTAATAGGAGAAAGATGCCCATCTTTCTCTTGTTAGTACAAGAGCTGTCCAGCCAGTAAGCAGGAATGGATAGGATGGTTTCTTGGGAAAAACAAAAATCTGGAATTTGATAATTAAAGGGAGCTTGGACTGTAGAAGATATTGGATATCTCCTTCCTTTATATCTCAACTTGAGAGGAGAGTTGATATTAAGCTTTCTGAAAATTTCTGACTTCTTTTTCCCTGCTCCTTTCTACCTGGAAGAAACATAAAATATCCTGGAACAAAAGAGAATAAAATGAGCTGGAATTGCAGGATTAGACTAGAAGCAGGTTGGAGAAATGACAAATTATGGTTCATGAGAGTTTGAGAGACGATTATCTCATGTCCTGCTTGCCTCCACAGTGGGTCCACAGAGGCAAAGATGGGCTAATGCACAGCAACCTTAACACAGTTTTGTCTTCCTTCCTGGCCAAATTTCAAAAAGTTCCAATCTCTTTGGCAGATCTACCTCTGCCACATCTTTGCTTACAACTTAATTAGACCTGTGTCTCTGTAACAAAGGATATTTACCCTTAAATGTCTTTAGAGGCTGAATTTTTGTCACCAGTTTGTTTCTAAGATCATGGAAACAGCCTTGGGACAATCAAAAATCTACAAGAAAGGCAAAAAAAAAAAAAAAAAAAGCAGTGTATGTTCTTTCTTACAACTCATGGAAAAAGCAATATTTAGCAACCACTTTGGTTCCTTCTATCCCTAGAGAAAAGAGTAGGACGCGTTTGAAGATGAGGCTGCAGGTTCCACTGTGACTGCAAATCAAAGGCGAGAGATAGCTTGATCAAGCAGGAGATATCTTCTTTTCTGTCAGTTAGGGAAGAAAGCATTTCTTAGTTTTCATCCCAGTGGAAGCACCTGTAAATGGTGTCAGGGGAGAGGACCTGCTTCCATGAATGCTTGGGAAAAGGGCTTTGGAAATAAGGGCTTTTGTTACCCTGGGATTCCTGCTGAGAGTAAAGGAAAAAAACACGCAATAAAATAGGAAGTGTTTATGCCATAGGTACCAGGACAAGGACTGAGTCTACATCACAGACTCACGGACCAGTCCCCAAGCCAGGATGAATCCCATCATCCATTTACTCTGGTTTGGCGCTCACAGCAGAGAATACAGATTGGAGTCCTTATAAATTTCTGGTTTCTAACCTCGGCTGGGCACTCCGTTCTGCTATTCGTTTCTTTTATTGGTCCCTGGGAAGTTCTTTTTTTTCAGGCCTCTTGTATTTGTTTCTGAGACCTCCCCCTTTTGTCAAACTTTCTATCCCTATCCCTGTTTTCTCCCTCTTGTTCTCTTGGCCAAAGGAGCTGGCTTCATGGAGAAAGTTGAAGTTGCCTCTCTCTGCCTGTCATTGGACTTGGATTACCTCATGCATTAAATGTATTCAGTGATAGCACCAGCCTCAGCACATGTGAGGATAGGATGACATATATAAGGAGCTTAAAAGAGAGAATAACAACAACAACAAAAAAGAGCTCAGTGGGCTCACTGTTATTATTGTTATTATTATGAATTTTAAAAAGTACTAGCATGGCGTGAATCCTTCATCTTCCACCCACGTCTCATCATTTCCTACTTTTGCATCAGATTCTTTACTCTTAACGTCAAGGTTCATGGACTTTATTCCTGTATCCTCCTCTTCACTCAGTCTTTATAAACATCAGTCCAAAATAGAACATCTCATCCTTAATTTAAAAAATAAAATAAAAAACGTTTCTGTAGCACTTTTCAAAATACCATACAACAGCCCACTGTTGTGGCTAAAGTCTTTGAAAGTAGATTTTACCCTCTCTCAACTCTCTCAATTACTTTCCTCTTCTCATACACCTGCCTTCTGATATCTGCTCCCATAAGTCTAATAAAAAGCTTGATAGGGCCATTAATGTTGTCTTAATTGCTAAATAGGGGCTAAAGGACATTTTTAGCCCTCTTCTACTTGATCTCTCTGTAGCATTTGATGCTGCTGGCCATCTCCTTGTACGAGGAAGCTCTCCCACTTCTGTTTCCATACCATTCCTCTCTCAGACACCTCTCCCGGCTCTGTTCTCATCCTGTCTCACCCTTACAGACTCCTTCTCTTCTTCATTTTTTTTTTGAGACTGAGTTTGGCTCTTATTGCCCAGGCTGGAGTGCAGTGGTGTGATCTCAGCACACTGCAACCTCTGCCTCTCGGGTTCAAGCGATTCTCCTGCCTCAGCCTCCCAAGTAGCTGGGATTACAGGCATGCACCACCACGCCTGGCTAATTTTGTGTTTTTAGTAGAGATGGGGTTTCTCCATGTTGGTCCGGCTGGTCTCAAACTCCCGACCTCAGGTGATCCGCTGGCCTTGGCCTCCCAAAGTGCTGGGATTACAAGCGTGAGCCACTGCGCCTGGCTTTCTTTTCTTTTTCTTTTTTTTTTTTTAAAATAGGGGAGGTGGCTGTCTTTGGACCAGTTCTCTTCATGCAGATGTTCTGAATGGTGTCATTCACTCCCATGGTTTAAACAATATCATAGCTAAATCCCAAACTTATATTGTGAATGGCCATAGTTCCTAACACAGATGGTGTTATACAACAGCTATCTTCTCCCGTTTCCCTTGTTAAAAGAACCCTGCTTTTGTTTTGGTAAGTGATGGCGATGTGTGGAGGGAAAGAGGACCTCTTCTCTATCCCCAAGGAATGGCCCGTGACTAATCTAAGCAATTCATGTGAGCTCCTAATAGCCAGTGAAGCCTGAGCAGTGGTCAGCTCAGAGATTCACAGAAATAGAATCCTTAAAGATGATAGATAGATAGATGATAGATAGATAGATAGATGATAGATAGATAGATAGATAGATGATAGATAGATAGATAGATAGATGATAGATAGATAGATAGATGATAGATAGATAGATAGATGATAGATAGATAGATAGATAGATAGATAGATGATAGATAGATAGATAGATAGATAGATAGATGACAGTGACCAAGGCTAAGAGGAAAGGGATCTATTTTTTCTACTTTTGAATGCTATTGTGAGGATGAGAGATGTAAGAGCTGTGGCAGCCATCTTGTGACCATGAAGGCAAATATGGCTGACACTGACAATGTCAGGGAAGAACTGATGAAAAGAGCCTGGCTCTTTGTTGGCCTTCTTTATCTACTGAATCATGCAACCCTGCAACTACCTCCTTCCAAGCTTTTTATCAAATGTGAGAAGAAACGTCTTCATTGCTTAAGATACTTGCTATTGTGAATCATGTTTGCATATGTACATATCCAGGTTATAAGACCCTTAAGGTCCATAGGACAGAGGAGAGAATGCATGGATATTAGACCTCAGCATCTGGGAGAATCATTATGACTTCATGATGTGGACTGGCATTGTGGGGTCTGGCAAGGATATATCAAATGTACATTTAAAAAAGCAGCACTGGTTTCAGACATATGTGGACTCTTTTTTGTTTTTCACCTTGCAATGCATCGCTTTATTCCCTTGCAATTCTATTCCTCTATCATATTAAAAATAACATTTCGTAACACATCTTTGGATTCAGCATCTTTTCTGCACCACCACAATTATACAAGTTACAAATTCCCCCAGAGGCTTCTTAAATTTTGGGGGCATTAACATATTACATCCAACCTATAGATGCTCTTCTCCCAAATTTCAGGTTCAAGACATCTGAAATCCCAAGTTACCTAAATCCTATTAAATACCTGACTCTAAACAACCCCCATTAAGGTAAACAACCTCCAGAGGCTCTATCTTGAGTTAAGGACAAATACCAAGAAGAGTAACAACTAATATCTCTGGAGTAATCCTGTATTCATGGTACTTAGATTATCAGCAGCATTTATACAGTTGATCACTCATCCCTCTCTCCAACACCTGCCTTACTTCACTTTCCAAGAACATCTATTATTTGTATTACTAATCCACACCATTGGTCACTCTTCATCCTTGCATGCTGGTTACATCTCATTTTCCAGGTCCTTCAGTCCTTCTCATGCTGGTTACACCTCATTTTCCAGGTCCTTTAGTTACTTCTTTATGTATTTTTATTACTAGGTAACCTTAAACATTCTCATGATTTTAGACACCCTCTATGCTGGTGACTACAAATTGCACATTTTTAGCCCAGAGCTTTCTCTTGAACTCCAGATTCTTCTATTGAAGTACCATTTGGGAATATCATAGGCATCTCAGTCTTAATACATCCAAATCAAATTTCAGATGTCCTAAATCATCCTAACTTGTTTCTCCCAATGTTTCTTCATCTGAGTAAATGGCTGCTTTGTCTTTCCAAGCCAAAATCTATATTCACTCTTGCCCCTTTCTTTCACTTATGTTTGCCTATAATTTAAAAGCAAATATGTCCAGAATCCAGCTACCTCTCATCAATCCCATTTAGGGCTGTTAGATTTTGCAAATAGTTGCATAAGACATATTTATGCTAAGCATTTGCATTAATCTTACTGGTTCTTTTGAGGTCTCCCCATAGTGGTCCACCTTTCACCAGTTTAGTCCCTTTTCTATTTGTAATTTATTCTACATCTGGGGCCATGTTAACTGACAAGGGAAACTGATTACATCATCCCCTTACTAATACACTACTTGTGTAATACCTATATTAGTCACTTACTTCTTTAATTGGAAGTGACAGGCAGCACAACTCAAATATGATTCAGGACTAAAGGGAATTTACTGGCTCATGGAACAGATTTACAAAAGGTGGCTGACTTCAGGTATAATTTATATCTAATAATTTAATAATATCAGTAAGTGCTCTCTTTTTCAACCCCATCCTTTTTACCCCCTCTGTCTTTCAGCATTTTACCTCTGATGATCTCTTTTTGATTTCATTCTTAGAGTTTTTTTCACATGAGATCATTAAAGCTACTTGCAGTCTAGCCTACATTACTCTTAACAATTCCACAGAAGAAAGCATTTTCATAAGGGCTCCATCAAGAAAATAGGTCACATGGTCACTCAGAAACTAATCGGTGTGGCCATGGATCTGGAACAGTCTCAGAGTCTGGCTTAAGTCACCCTCAGGGACTGGGAAGAGCCAGCCCCTACCCTTATGACTTGGGAAACATAATTATTGAATGGGGGAGCATGATTTCAAAAGGAGATCCTGGAAAAACCAATACAATATTTTTCATGATTCCTTGTTGCCTGTATGATAGATTCCAAATGCCTCAGCTTAGTGCTTAAAGACTTGTACAGTCTGTCCCCAGACCATCCCCCTCCAGCCTCTTCTCTGGCAACTACTTCCTGCTCAATGCTCCTGCTACACTGATTTTTCATCATTCCCTACACAGTTTCTGCTGTACTTTGTACTTGTAATATCTTCCCTACACCAATCCTTTCTTTCTATGCACAGTATTACTCATGCTTAATGCTTTAAGACCTGGCTGAAATATACCTTTTGTGATTCCCTTAATGCTTTAAGACCTGGCTGAAATATACCTTCCCTGATTCCCCGGCTGAATTGGTTGTCCCATCCTCTGCATTTTAAATGTTCTACAGTGCCACTTAAGATCATGCAATGCCACTTCTCTGAACCATTGTTTTCCACTAGACTGTGAGCTCCTTGGAGGTAGGAATGTCTCATTCATCTCTGTCTCCCTGATGCCTGGTGCTGGGATTGATACAGGAATTATTGAACAAAGAGATGAATGAAAGGTTTACCAATCAAGTAAATACATTATTTAATGACGAGAGCACCAGGCAGAGTCTTCAATCTTCATTTAAGCCCCCCTTCCCACCTCTTTATCTAGCTTTCTCAGTTGTAGCCTCTTTATCCACTGAGCTTACTGATCTCTTATAAAGAGGTAATATGACCAATAATTGAAAGAGAAGAGCTGCTCACATTTCTGAAGAATTAGAAACTTCAGACTTTCACTGTATATTTTGCCAGGCTATGATGGGCATCTGACTTTTCATCTGAAAACCTCATTAAAGACCTCAAGAGGTAAGATAAACAGTCTGGGAAAGACAGTTTTTGTCTCTTTCTGCAACTCTTTGGAGATTCCACAACCTCATTTGATGCTCCTTTTAGCATTTTATCATCAAGAGTAAGAACTCCTTTATGTCTAAGTACCATCAGTGTGTAGAACTTTATCTTAAGGTGGGTTTCTTGAACACTTAACAAATGTTAGGTGCCCTTCCCTCTACCTGAAGTGCTCTCTGCCAGATATACCTGTGACTTATTGCCTCACCCTGTTGGGTTCCTGTTCAAATCTTCCCGTCTCAGAAAGGCCTTCCCAGTTGATTCCATTTAACATCACGACCCTTCCACCCTGGTCCTCTATTCCTTTAGCCTGGAGTGTTTTTGTTCATAGCACTTCTCAGTCCCTGTTGCTATAACACAGCATACATTACCTTTATGTGTTCAATTGCTTGCTACCTAGCCAGGCATAGTGGTGCACACCTGTAGCCCTAGAAACTGGAGAGGCTGAGGTGGGAAGATCACTTGAGCCCAAGAGTTTGAGGTCACAGTGAGATATGACCATGCCACTGCACTGCAGTGTGGGTGACAGAACCAGACGCTGTTTCAAAAAAAAAATTGCTGTGTCTCTTCCACTAGAACATAAGCCACAGGAGGCCAGGGACCCACTGGCTCTTGTGTGTCACTCTATTCTGGGCTCCTAGAGTAGTGCTTGGCCCAAAGTAAGCACTCCATAAATATTAGCCAGGTGAATGAAGAATATCACACACTGCATGGATGATTGAACTCTATTTTATCCAACAACTCTATGAGGTAGGCTGTAATGTCATTCCATTTTACACGTGAGGAAACTGCAAACCACATGAGTTAAGATGTCACCTTAAGGTTACGTAACTAAGACATGGCAGAGTCAAGACTCCATCCCAGGGTCTAGTTGAGCATTTCTCCCTTTGGGGCTTCTCTGGGCTTCACTAGGTAAGCAGAGATGGGATTTTACATCCATCTCAAGTGCATAGTGGGACATTTGCCCATTATGCTAGCCAGCCACTCTCTGTCACCACGGAGGAAAGAGATTTACTGAGCTATTGCTGGACTGACACAGATGAGCTATGATACTGACTTAACTTTGCAGCCTGAAGCTTATACATCGTTTTTCAATCCATGATGTCATTTGACTCTGATTTAGGTTATGAACCCAATTCTGCAGAACAGAGAGTTAAGTCATCTGTCTCAGGAAGTTTTCCAACCCAGCCTGGTTTCCTTTTGCCCCCTTTCTCCCAGGTGGGGAACAGCATATAGCCAAGTGGGGAGTGTGCACGAACAATGGGGACTTAGAGCCAGTAGCTTCTGCCATCCAGACGGCACAGGCTCTTGGCCATTTTTGCCCAGTGGAATTTCTTGAAAGTACTTAACTTACTCAACCTTCTTGATAAAGCCCATTCCATTTGCAGAATTCCTTCTCTTCCTCTAAAACAGTCATTACATCAGTATATTGCATTCAAACGGAGAGGCAATTTCTCATGGACGGCCAGCATTGCTAATGATGACCTTGGGAAGAGGCCCCCAGGTGACATTATTCTAGCTAATGCTCCCTGGATCCTTGCTCTTACCAAGCGCTTGGTGGTCAGAGAGTGAACATCACCCAGAGGGAAATGACTACATCTTATCAGAGATGGCTTTATTAGACCATGGGAGAATGGCCCAAATAATCTGTTGCCCAGGAAGATTACTAGAGTGTACCAGACTGTGAAACAATTAATTACAATAATTTCAAAAATTGAAGTTAAGAAATACAAGGAATATTGGAGATACATTTTGGGTTGGGCAGTCCAAACATTTGTATGGTACATAATGGTAGTCCTCAGACCAAATTCACCTTGCAGAACTATTGTGTCTGGCCTGCACCATTCTGTTGTTTATCTACTGAGTTGCTTGTAGGTAGGGTGCAGGCCACCACTTTACCCCAGTCCCCACAAGCTCTTAGACTCTTACACCAACCTGCTTTACAATATGTATCTGCCCCTAAAGGGTTCATGATTTAATAATATAGATAGGGAGTTTTGATGAAGCAAAAGAATGAGTTTTCTAGGTTTATAATTCATAGAATTAAAAATAGAACTAGCATTCGTAGCTGGGATGGTGGTGCGTGCCTGTAGTCCCAGCTACTTGGGAGGCTGAGGCACAAGAATCTCTTGAACCTGGGAGGTGGAGGTTGTAGTGAGCCAAGATTGCACCACTGCACTCCAGCCTGGGTGAAGAAAGTGAAACTCTGTCTCAAAAAAAAAAAAAAAAAAAAATAGAACTGGCATTCAATCCAGCTATCCCACTACTGGGTATCTACCCAAAGGAAAAGAAATCTTTATATATAAAAGATGCCTGCATTCATATGTGTATTGCAGCACTATTCACAGTAACAAAGATATGGAATTAACCTAAGGGTTCATCCACAGATAATTGGATACAGAAAATATGGTGTGTTTGTGTGTGTGTGTACATACAATATATTGTATGTATACACAATATATACATATATACACAATATATTGTGTACATATACACTGTATATACACATACACACAGGGTGTGAAATAATGGACACTGGAGATTCAGAAAGATGGTGGAGTGGGAGAGGTGAGGGATGAGAAATTGCTTAATGGGTAGAATGTACAATGTTTGGGTAATGGTACACTACAAGCCCAGACCTTACCACTATGCAATATATCCATGTGATAAAACTGCACTTGTACCCCTTAAATTTATACAAATTTTATATATACATATACATGAAATTTATATATTATATATAGCAATATATATTATTACTATATAATATATAAATATATATAATACATAAATTTATATATTACATATGTATTATATATTACTATATAATATAGTAATATATGATATAAATGTAATATAAAATATAAATGTAATATATAAACAAATACATAAACATTTATATAATATAAAATTTATAATTTAAATTTATAATATACATTTATAATATATAAATATATAATATATAAATTTATATATTATATATAGTAATATATAATTACAAATATACATATAAATGTAAATTTATATATAAATATAAAAATTTGTATATATTTTTATATATTTAATTTTTGTATTTATAAAAAGAAACAATAGTATCCAGAATTTCAGTAGCATCTCTCAATTTTCTTTGCAGGGTATATTCTCACTTGCTTTCTTATTGGCTGCTCACAGTATCCCCATAAGACGTTGATTCTCAAACTCTAGCATGCCTAAGAATTACCTGAAAATGCATTAAAACACAAATATCTGCTCCATAGCCCCAGAGATTCTCTTTTAATAGTTTTGAGACGAGCGTTGAAATTCTGCACTTCTAAAAGCTTTCAAGAATGCAGATGCTGCTGGTTCACAAATCACAACTTTAGTAACAAGCAGGGGAAAGATTATCATGCCCATTTCATAGATGCAGACACTGGTTATCATCTATAGAAGGTTTGTAAAAGACACTGAGAACCTCTGTACAGCAAACAAGAGCAACTCATTTCTCTACTGGTCATGAATAGAGGGCCCCAGAAAGGGCCATTCGAGCTTGAGTAAAACTTCAGCAAAATGTTTGGTAAATTCATTTCTATTACTCCATTTCTCCTGTACCTCTGGGCTAGCTGGGTGGGGAGAGTGAGAGGTGAGCTAATGTGTTGTAATGATTATTTCTACAAGCTCATTAAGGAAAGACGTATCGGGGCTAATGAGAACACAATTTTTTTCTCTACTCCCACTGCTAAAGTTAAGAGAGCCCAAGGTGAGAGCTAAGCCATCCCCAAGCTGCCTTTCTACAACTTTCCCTTGATGTTGATTAAGGATAATTTATTGCAGATTCAATCTGAAGATTGAGAGTTGGGGGGGGCGATGGTGGTGAAGGGAAAGAAGAAAGGCCTACATTCCCATCGGTGAGACTGCATAAGCAAACAATATTTTTTTCAAAATTATTTACCTCTTTACAGGACCCATGTTTACCTCCATTTTGGGCAAGTGATTTCACAGCACGTTGTATTGTGGTGCCTGATAAAACCATGGAAAAAAATTTTATCCATAAAATTAGGAAGTAGTGAGCTATAAAATTGCTAATTATTTTCTAGTGAATTTACTTTTAAATAACTTTAGGCATCAATTACAGGCACCATTAGGCACCATTAAGCACTGGGTGTGTTTACCAAACAAGGGCAGTGCATTGCTGATTCTTGTCCCATCTGTGTGGCCTCATCATTCAAGTTCAGCCCTCACCCACAACCCCCTCCCCAGACCCTCCTGACAGACACAGCATTAGTACCAAGAGCCAAAAATAACGGCAGAGTGTTTCCATTTTAAGTGTCATTGCCCAGTCAAGCCCCAGGTGTCTTAGATGAAGGTTAGTTTAGGAGGATATTTTAATTCTAATTGTCAGTTCAAGATGTGTTTCCTTGCCTACTGTTTCGCGACCATTGCTACACATGAGAATCACCTGGGAACTTAAAAAAAAAAAAAAAAACCTATATGTCAGGGCCTCATTTCAGACTAACTACATTGGGAGCTGAAATTTTTCTGTTAAAATGTATTCCAAGTGATCCTAATGTTGCAGCCAAGGATAGCAGCCACATCTGCAGCCATCCCCAGCTGCAGACTCAGGCCTCCCTGATTAGAGAGGTAGGAGGAGCACACTGTCTTCCTCCTGTCTCCTATGCCTGTCATTGAGTGGAGCTAGGAATAAGTAGCAAGCCAGAGCCACGATGCCTTGGATCAGCGTTAACCATGGGATCTTCTCTGGTGGGTCTCTACCTGCCAATTAGACACATGGCTCTGAGGTCTTGATAACTGCTCATTTATAGCACTCATGCTGTGGGTTCAGCCAGGCCCGGGTTCTGCACCCAGAAACCATAGGCAAACTGCACATTCCTCACCTGTCAAACAGGGACAAGGGGCTGGTGTGAGGTTGGCATGCCTTAGCTCTGACGCAGAGGTTAGAATACACACTCTGATGTGAAACCTCCGGGCTCTCAGCCTGACTCTGCCACTTAGGAGCCATATCATGTAACTTCACTGTGCCTCAGTTTCTCATTGCATCTGAGTTGCTTCATAAGATTATTGGGAGGATTAAAAGAATAAATATAATTAAAGGTGCCTAGAACACTGGAGAGGCTCCATCAGTGCTTTCATGTTTAGCACAGAGCAGAGTATCTGATCCACAGTAGGTATGTTCCTCTCTACTTTTGTGTTTCCATAAAAATGAAAGCTTTGGCCAGGCATAGTGGCTCATGCCTCTAATCCCAGCACTTCGGGAGGCCAAGGCGGGTGGATCACCTGAGGTCAGGAGTTTGAGACCAGCCTGACCAACATGGTGAAACCCTGTCTCTACTAAAAATACAAAACTAGCCGGGCAAGGTGGTATGCGCCTGTAATCCCAGCTATGGGAGGCCAAGACAGGAGAATTGCTTAGAACCCAGGAGACAGAGGTTGCAGTGAGCCGAGATTGGACCGTTGCACTCCAGTCTGGTTGACAGAGCGAGACTCTGTCTCAAAAAGAGAGCTTTTGTCAATATTTCTAACCTTTTAAGAAAACATGAAAAGGGAGCTTCCATTTGTCTATTTTGTTTTTCCCCAAGTGAGATGGGGTAGCCAAGAAATTGATGAGAACATGCTATACTGGTAGATGTGGTCACTGTTCATGTATACCATGGTCTCTAGCTCTTCTGGACCAGTCTGTTCTTAGAAGAACTGAAGGTGGAGATATCAACTGTGTTCTGGCTTCTTTCCATTCATTTTTGGGTCAACTCTGGGGCTGCTCTACGGAACAACATGGCCCCAAAAGCATAGTGGGTAGAATTGGAAACCACCATTCTAGAGTCAATTCTAAACCATGCTCTTCAGATGGCCTTCTTCTGTGAGGGAAGGGGTCAAGGAGAGGGTTTGAGTATTATAAAGTTGATGGTTAAGTTCCCATTTGGCTAACACTTCCTTTCTTTCTTCCCTTTAGTCAGATCCTGGAGCAATATAGAAATGGGTCTTAGGTACCAGAATCCATCATTGCAAATTGGTTTCATTCTCCTCTCTACTTGACTCAATCCACAGGATGGAACTTCGTTATAGGTGCTCCCAGTTAGGACTGATCAATTTCCCTTCCCAATACACCAGTCCTCTGTTCTTGCATCAGAGCCCTCGTGTTCATGCATAAGGCATTTGCCATGCATAGGGCATTTGCCTAGTATGGCGTCATTTACAAAAACCCAACTCACATCATTTTCCCGATGGATGGGACTGTATGGAGTGGTAGACTTGGAGAGGGGTGGACGTATGCTTACTGTGCATCTGACCCCCAGTGTGTTTGATTATTACTTGGTTTCCATTGTGCCAGGCCTTATCTGCTGAGTTGGACTTCCCACACCATTCTGGAATTAGGACTTAGATGTTCCATCATAGATGCATCATTGCTTGAATCACCCACAATGATCTGTAAGGCCAACCTGTCATCCCTTTTGTGTCTTCACCCAGGCACTGCTTCTCTTTTTATCAATTCTTACTGCAGAACCCCTAACCCAGGCACTGCTTCTCTTTTTATCGATTCTTACTGCAGAACCCCAACCATTTGTTAAACATAACTTTTTTTTTTTCTTTTTTCAAAAAGAGCTTGGAAATTCTGGGCTGGGCTGGCCTAGCTCTTGGTGCAGGAGAGATATTTGGTTTTAATAATGCAATGAGAGCATGTGAATTCCCAAAGGTAACCATAATATCTAGTTGTAAATGCCTTGGTTGCGAGCTCTGTGGTGTAAGTGCTTGGGGCCAGTGGGTAGAATGTTGTAGTGATTTTCCCCAGCAAGGTCTGTATTCCTGGGCAAACAGCTATGAAAGGACAGGCAGAGAAGATTAATTGATTTTTTTATTATAACATTTTTCTCCCATTAAAATTATGAAATCAATATAATAACAGTATGGGGAGTTTGCAAAACAGGAAAATGACTCCTCTAAACACCAACCTTTAACACAACCCAAATTTTATTTTTGTACCTTTTCTTTTCCTTCCAGCCCTAATACATATGCAGACTTTTTTATTTTTACAAAGTCACCATCATCACTTTATTCAATAAACAATTACTGAATGCCTACTATGTGTGTAGCCTTCTGCTGGGAGGTCAAAACCGAGGAATATTCAGTCCCTGGCCTTGGCGAGCTCACAATTTAGTAAAGAAAGCAGGCACAGGCACGGATCATTGCAACACAAAGAGGTGTTGTACTAATAGAGGTTAATTCTCATGTTTGAATACAAGTGATGCAGATAATGGCCCGATTCTTCTTAATGTTCCACAATCTATCAGATAGGCCTGATGATTTTAGGACCTCAGGACAACATGGTATAATGCAAAGGACTTGAACTGGGTCCATTTGTCACAATTCTATAATCGGAGGCATTGGTTGGGGGAAGGGGTAGGTACAGTGCTTTGATAGAATGGAATTCATTGCTAGTGTTTCTTTTAAAAAAATCAGGTGGCTTCATGTGAAAATCCAGGTTCCCAGCTCCTCTTGAAAAGTAGGTCAGGGCCAGGCACAGTGGTTCACACCTATAATCCCTGCACTGTGGGTGGCTGAGAAGGGAAGACTGCTTGAGGCCAGGAGTTCAAGATTAGCCTGGCAAAACAGCAAGACCCTATCTCTACAAAAATAAATGAAATAAAACAAAACAAAACATAAATTAGCTGAGGTGGTGACACATGCCTGTAGTCTCAGCTACTCAGGAAGCTGAGACACGAGGATTGCTTAAGCCCAGGAGCTCGAGGCTGTGGTGAGCAGTGTTTGCACCACTGCACTCCAGCCTGGGCAACAGAGTGAAACCCTGTCTCTAAAAATAAAAACTAAATTAAATTTAAAAAATAAATAAAAAGGTAGATCAGGCCTCATTGGCTCTGCCTTCTCTTTTGGGGACAACAGAGGTGAGCAGGAGGATGAAGCAAGCACATCTGTGCCAGTTCAGATGAGGCAGGCACATCTGTGTCCCAGTCCCTTCTGACCACACTGCTCATAACATTACTTGCTTGGCCCATGCAGGCAACTGAGTCTCTGACTATGGGTTTTCCTGTGTTTCTTGTATTAGAAAGCTAAACTCCTTGCAATGGTTCCCATGGCTAATGGTTTTCACAACTTGTCCTCCTGTCTGATGTCCTCTCCTTCCACTCTTTACAGTCTCAGTTCTCTTTGCTTTCCTGATACGGACATCCTTGCTGTCCCCAGACATGCCAGTCTGCTTCTGCCTCAGTGTTCCCACTCTCTTCCCTCTGTCTGGAATGCTCTTCTCCCAGATAGCTGCAGCCTCATTCCTTTACCGCCTTCAAAGTTCACCTTCTCATGCATTTCATACTGTAGCCTCTTTTCTAGCCCTTCAAATCCTCTTTATTCTGTTTCATGTTTCCCATTTTAACGTACCTTTTAACTTTAACATACTAAATGTAGATTATTTAATTTTTATGTTTATTGCTAATCATCCATCGCTACCCACAAAAAAGGCAGGGATGGCACCAAATTCCCACTGCCTAGATTACCTGGTGTATAGCAGGTGCTCAATCTATTTTTGTTGAAGAAATAAATGACCCTTGATTGGACCGTTGGACTGTTAGAGTTAGAAAATCTAGTTTCTGAACCGAACTCTGCCTTGGAAGCCAACTGTCCTTGGAAAGCCACCAAAACACTCAGTTCCTTTATCAGTAAAATTCACTGGAAGCTTAAGAATCATATACACTAGACCCTTGAATAACACAGGGGTTGAGGCAGTGACTCCTTGTGCAGTCAAAAATCCAAGCATAACTTTTGACTTCCCAAAAACATAACTGCCAACAGCCTACCATTGACTGGAAGCATTACCGATAACATAAACATTGATTAACCCATGTTTTGTAATGTTATATGTGTTATATACTGTATAATAAAGCTAGAGAACTAACTTTCTTACAGTAAAGTAAGCTAGAAGAAAGAAAATGTTATTAAGAAAATCATAAGGAAGAGAAATATATTTAGTATTCCTTAAGTGGAAGTGGATCATCATAAAGGTCTTCATCCTCATTATCTTCACATTGAGCCGGCTGAGGAGGAGGAGGAAGAAGAGAAGGGGTTGGTCTTGCTGTCTCTGGTGTGGCAGAAGTGGGAGAAAATGTGTATATAAGTTGACCTGTGCAGTTCAGAACTGTGTTGTTCAAGGGCCAACTGTATATGTGTATGACCGATGTGCTGGGCCATATCAGTGGTCGGTTATTACATGCTGGGCATATGGACCAGAAGGCATTGGTTGATAGCAGGTGTTTAGAAGTCAGTCTGGTCTCAATGTTTCCCTTAGTGACCAGGGATCCTTGGTAAGTTATGAACTTCTCTATGCCTCAGCTTTTTCAACTGTAAAATTATGGCCTAACAGACTGCCTCTTCGTACACTAGTTAGGAACAATAAAGAATATGGTGTGTGAAGGGTCCATCATAGGCCTAACAATTATTAGACCTGTCTCCTCTTCCCCTTAATACTGAAGACATTTAGGGGACTTGGAGCAGACCCCTGGAACAGAGCTGTAAGCCTGACCTTTCAAGACCAAGAATCTTTGACCAGTGAAAATTTGAAGAAGAATTCTAGGTGGGGCAGAGGGTAAAGACTTGTGTCTTTGGGTGGGAAGACTCTTAACGTGAGTTATCATTCTCAGGGATGTGAATTCACAGAGCAACAGCACCGTGGGCAGCCTGGAATTTCAGTGGGGTGGTGTGCGAGGGTGGAGAGGGCAGGGAGATGGCGGAGGCTGGTGGTTAGTTCCATTTAAATGAGCCCATTGGGGTGAACTCATAAACCTTCAGTTTTCAATTTCCTCTGGGCCTCCCACAGGGTTAGCAACAGCAAGAGCACCTAGTTCAACACAGAGGAAAATAATAATGCTTTCTTTCCAGGGGTAGTAATGTGTGTGAAAACATCCCCAGTCCAGTGTCTGGGCGTTGGCCTGGGTACCTAGAATAAGATGGTAACATCACCAATTTGATAGCCTCTTTTTCTTGCACTTAAAGTTTTCAAGGTGTAAACATAATCATCATGATGAGAAAAGCCATCACTGCTTAGAGCCTTCGCCAACTCTGAGCATTTTGCTAAGTGCCCTGCACAGGTAACCTCATGCCACAACAGGCCTAAGAGCTTGGTTTCATTAGTATCACAATTTTGGCCAATTCTGTCAAAATTGGTTCAGGTTGGGAGCTGTAAATGGCTAGAAAAGAGGCTGATTAGGTGGCCCTGGGCTACGTTGTGAAGAAATTCACACCCCTCCTGCCCTCTCCTTCTCACCTGGGGAGATGACTGGATGTTTAATCTCCAGGCCTCAGTTTCTCACCTTTTCCCCAGTGCATTTGTAAGAATTAGATGTGTCAAGCCCAGTGTTTAACCTAAAGAACATTCTCCAGAGAAACCAGGTCTCTTCTCTCAACTTAACCTTTCTTAAAGCCCATGTCAGGGGTGTCCAATCTTTTGGCTTCCCCAGGTCACATTAGAAGAAGAAGAAGAGTCTTGGGCCACACATAATATACACTAACACCAACAATAGCTGATGAGCTAAAAATAAAAAATAAAAAAGACAAAAGAATTTCATAATTTTTTTTTTTTTTTTTGAGACAGTCTCACTCTGTCACCCAGGCTGGAGTGCAGTGGCTCACTGCAACCTCTGCCTCCCAAGTTCAAGCAATTCTTGTGCCTCAGCCTCCCAAATAGCTGGCATTATAGGTACACACCACCAGGCCCAGCTAATTTTTGTATTTTTAATAGAAATGGGGTTTTACCATGTTGGCGGGGCTGATCTCAAACTCCTGACTCCTGACCTCAAGTAATCCACCCACCTTGGCCTCCCAAAGTGCTGGGATTACAGGCATGAGCCACTACACCCAGCCAAAATCTCATAATGTTTTAAGAAAGTTTATGAGTTTGTGTTGGGCCCCATTCAAAGCTGTTCTGGGCCTGCGGGCCTCCGGTTGGACAAGCCTGGCCTATGTTATGGTAGGAATTGGGTCCCCACAAATATAAAATTCTAACCCCCAGCACCTCAAAATGTGACTGTATTTGGAAAGAGGGCCTCTAAAGAGGTAATTAAGTTAGAATGAGGTCATTGGGGTGGCCTCTAATCCAATGTGACTGTTGTCTTCATAAAAAGGGGAGATTAAGACCCAGACACACAGAGGGAGGATGAAGGGAAGACACAGGGAGCCGACAGCTGTCTGCACGCCAAGAAGAGAGGCCTCAGAAGAAACCATCCCTGCTGGCACCTTGATCTCACACTTCCAGCCTCCAGAACTGTGAGACGATACATTTCTGTTATTTCAGCCATCAAATCTCTGTGGTATTTTGTGACGGCAACCTGTATTCATCTGTTAGGGTTTTCATAACAAAATGCCACATACTGGGTGACTCAAGCAGCGGATAACTATGATCTCAATTCTGGAGGCTGGAAGTGCAAGATCAAGGTCTTGGCAGGGTTGGTTTCCTCTGAGGCTTATTTCCTTGGCTTGCAGATGAGCACCCTCTTGCTGCCTCATGTCAAGGTTATTTCTCTGTGCACACAAATCCCTGGCATCTCTTCCTCTTCTTAAAAGGACACCAGGCCAGGCTCGGTGGCTCACGCATGTAATCCCAGCACTTTGGGAGGCCGAGGTGGGTGGATCACCTGAGGTCCGTAGTTCCAGACCAGCCTGACCAACATGGTGAAACCCCATCTCTACTAAAAATACAAAATTAGCTGAGCGTGGTGGCACATGTTCGTAATCCCAGCCACTGAAGAGGCTGAGGCAGGAGAATCGCTTGAACCTGGGAGGCAGAGGTTGCAGTGAGTGGAGGCTGCAGTGAGCTGAGATCGCACCACTGCACTCCAACCTGGGCAACAAGAGTGAAACTCCATCTCAAAAAAACAAACAAACAAACAAACAAACAAAACACTTGTCAGATTGTATTTGGGCCCTACTCTCAAGGTCTCATTTTAACCTGATCATCTCTTTCCAGATGATTAGTTATATTCTGAGGTTATCATGGGTGTTAGTACGTGAATTTTGGGGGAACACAAATTAGCCCATAACACAGCCCTAGCCATCAAATACAGTCTCCAAGTAACACGGATAATTTAAATCAAGGTCTGGCTGGGCTCAGGAACAAGATCAGCTTAAGGTTAAAGCCAACAGACTACTCAGTGGTCATCCCTTAATGGCAAAAGTTCTGAGCACCCTCACGTGACCTTCCTACAGATTCACTAACTGAGCTTGGACTCTCATCGTCTGTGGTTCATTCAGTCTGCAATGAAGGCTGGAGGAGAGAGAAGACACTGGACAATTTACCTCCTGAAAAACTAGCTTTGGAGCCTGGGTCCCAGCAGTCTCATCACCTGAATGGTGCTATAGACATGACCAATTGAGGCAAAGGAAATTTTTGACCATAGACATTTTCAAGAAATGTCCCTTTAGGCACATAAAATTTATTGAAATTTCCTTGCAATATTTATTAAAAGTAGAGATTCCCAGTTCTATTCTCCAGTTTTCATTCTCTGAGTCTGAGAGTGAGACCTGAGGATCATTTTATAAGACAAAACAAAACAAGAAACATTCCAGGTTATAACTTGGATTTTAGGCCCCCAAACCTACAGTAGGAGAGGCAGGGCTACCTCATATGGCTGCACAGGTTGTGCACTAAACAAGAAGCTGTAAAAAGTGGCCCAGGGCAGAAGTCCTAAGTGTTCCACATCATCCACAGGATCACACTTACATATTCGTCACTTTACCGTTTGCTGCACAACTCACCACTATTATTTTATAGCACAGCAATTCCATAGGGGGAGGAAGAAAGGCAAGGCCTGAGTGAGACAGTTCCAGGGTGGGAGGCAGATTCCATATGAGAGGCCAGCACTATAGGAATTGCGGGGTTGTATGGGTCAAGAAACAGTTCTACCCAGGCACAGGAACAAACACCGAGAAGCAGCCAGGTGACAGAAGACTAAAATCAGACCCTGGGATATGAGGGAGGAAGGAAAAAAAAGAAGCAAAGCAAAATGTGACTTTTTGGGGGAGAGACAGGTAAAATATTCTAAAATCGAGCATATCTGGATTCATATCTTGGTCCTGACACTTCATGAGCTCATGACACCAAATGAGTTCAATCTGCACGGGGCCTCAGTTATCTTGTGGTCACAGCCTCACACATCTGCAGAGAGGATTACGTGGGCTGATGTCAACAATGCTCTCATCTCAGGGACCAGCACAGAACGAACGCTCAATAAATGGCCAGTAATGAGTAGACATGGATTCAGACAGACGAGCTTGGCCATTGGGCTAGTCAAGAGCAGGACAGAGAGAATGACTTAAAAGTCCAATTCCATACAGTGATCAATAATCACCTGTGAGAGAATATTGCTCTCCCTCTATGGGACTAGATCACCCAGCATCCGCTGCAGTAGAGATGTCCAATAAACTCACGTGAGTGGGAGAAGCTGTGAAGGTTGTGTTCATGCTTCAGTCCACAGTAATGACTCCAGGTCCCAGTTGCCAATGATAAACTCCCTCTGGTCAAAATTGCCAGCAGTGACATTGAGCCTGGGGGAGAAGAAGTAGAGATTAAAAGCAGTTTGGAGTTTAGGAAAATATGGGTCTTAGAAATTGTCTGATCAGCTTCTCTCAATGGCCTCTGTAGCTTTTCTTCGTGGCTTGGGATTGTGAAATCTGTATGCTATTGTAGCAAAACCAAGTTTGCATTTTAGGGGCATAATTCTGCCACAGGGCCTTTCCTGTTTTTGGTTGTTCGTTTGTTTTTATGAGACAAGGTTAAGCTCTGTTGCTTAGGCGGGAGTACAGTGGTGTGAGCACAGCCCACTGCAGCCTTGACCTCCTAGGTCTCCCGAGTAGCTGGGACCACAGGTGTGTGCCACCACAACTGGCTAATTTTTGTATTTTTTGTAGAGACGGGGTTTTGCCATGTTGCCCAGGCTGGTCTCAAACTCCTGGACTCAAGCAATCTTCCAGCCTTGGCCTCCCAAAGTGCTGGGATTACAAGTGTGAGCCACCACTCCCGACCTGCTGTTCTTATCACTTTAAAATTACCTCCTGGAGATATTCAGGTTGGTCATTCTCGCTTCACTCTGGTCTCTGCACAAACATTATCTCAGTATCTTCCAACTCCCCTATATAAAACAGCACCCTCCCTTATTTTATATTCCCTTATTCCACTGTATAGACTTACCACTTCCTGACTTCCTGGTTTTATGTTATAGATGGACTGATCAATTTTATCTCCCTCTAAACTGTAAGATTCTTGAAGACAGGGACTTTGTTTTGTCGGCCACTTTATCCCAATGGCTTGTCCAATGAAAATGGAAGAATGAGTGAGAGCTCCACTGTTTCAGGGTCTTGCTATCTCCAGCCACCTACAGATTTATTATTTTAAAAGAAAGTCTTCCCAAAAGAGATAAGAAAAAAATGTTTGTGTGTTCTATCAGTAGTCTTTCATTCATATGGGTTTATTTAATTTACAAAAATTGTGCCATAGGCTGGGTGCGGTGGCTCACGTCCGTAATCCCAGCACTTTGGGTGGCTGAGGGGGGCGGATCACCTGAGGTCGGGAGTTCGAGACCAGCCTGACCAATATGGAGAAACCCCATCTCTACTAAAAATACAAAATTAGCGAGGCGCCCAGCCTGTAATCCCAGCTACTCAGGAGGCTAAGCCAGGAGAATCAATCGCTTGAACCCGGGAGGCGAAGATTGCGGTGAGCCGAAATCGTGCCATTGCACTCCAGCCTGGGCAACAAGAGCAAAATTCCACTATTTGGTACTTGCTTGTTCCCTTGCCATATGTCATAAAGTTTTTCCTTTAGCAATAAATAGTATTTAAAGTAATATTTTAATATTATGACAGAATACCATTATCTAGATCCTCCAGAGTTTCCTTGATCTCTTTTTAATGAACACTTTATTTTGCCCAATTTTGTATTATTATAAATAAAGCTATCTGTTAGCTATCTATTGATGTATAACAAGTTACCCCAGAACTTAGTGACCTAAAACAACATTTATTCTCTCTCAGTTTCTGTGGTCAAGAGTCTGGGTGTGGCTTGGCTGGGTCTTCTGGCTCTGAGTCTCTGCTAGGTAGGCTGTAATCAAGGTGTCCAAGCTGTAGTCTAATCTCAAGGCTTGACTGGGAAGGGTCCAATTCTTAGACCATGCATGCAGTTGTTGGCAGAATCCAGTTCTTTGTAGGTTGTTGATGTGAGTGTCTCAGTTCCTCACTGACTGTTGACTAAAGACCTCTTTTGGGTCTTTGCCATGTGGTCTCCTCCATAGGCAAGCTTGCAGCCTGGCAGCTTGCTTCATCAGAGCAAGCAAATGAAAGGATGAGAGAGAGGCAGAGAGGGGTCAGTGAGGAGGGAGGGAGGGAAAGAGGACACAAGACAAAAGTCAGTCTTTCTAACCTGAGCACAGAAATGACATTCCATCTATTTGCCACATTCTATTTGTTATAGAAGCAAGTCACTAGGTACAGCCCAAACCCAGTGGAATAACACAAGGGTATGAATACCAGAAGACAGGGTAATTAAGAGCTACGTCAGAAGATGCCTACCACAGGCTGATACGAATATTTCCATCTTTACCCAGAGATATCTACATACATTTTTTAATACATCCCTGATTGCTTATTCAGAATACATTTTCTAGAAGGAGAATCATTGGGTTGTAGTATGCAGATGTTTATTACTAAGTCAAGTGCTATGCATGTTTTATAAGGCTTTTGATACATAAAGTTGTAATGTCTTCAAGAATTAAAAATGTTACAGCAATTACCCACCCCCACCCCCTTTTCAGTATTGTATGGGCACGCCATTTGGCCCACACACCCATCGACAATAATTCTTTCATTCACTCTCAAGTTAATGGGTGCAACGTATGTCACAAGAGTTTTTCAAAGTTTTTTAATTGCTAGGGATCTAACACATTTCTTATGTTTATTGAGTTTTTGTATTTTTTTCTGTAAACAGCTAGTTCCTACCCTTTGCCCATTTTTCTATCAGAACATATATACTTTTTATTGATTTGTAAGAGCTCTGCATATTTTAAATATTCTATTTCTGATACACAATAGAAACAGAATAAACATAAGTATTTAAAAAATTTAATATCCAATTTCTGTTTTATAGTTTACAAATACTTTTTCATAGTTTGGAATAGGCTTTTCAGTTTTGCTTATGGTGTTTTGAATATATACATAATATATACATTTGTGTATATATGAGATATATATTATGTATGTATGTGTATCTGTATTACATACATCAGATATATATGTAATATATACACATAATATGTTGATATATATGTGTGTATATGTATTACATATGAGATATATATGAGATGAGATGTATATGTAATATATATACATATATGTTGATATATAGAGATGGGTGTGTATATCTATATGAGAGATCTAAATATATAAGTATATATTTAGATCTCATATGTATGAGTGATATATATCACTATATGTAAATGGGTATCTATATATAAAAAAATTTCATATGTAGGATTTCATATATATTTTCATATTTGTAATATAATTTATATATTATATATTATATGTAAAAATGTATATTTTTATATATATATATAGATACATACCCATTTAAGGAATATTTAAGGTAAACCAAACATATCAATATATTTCTTTATTTTTTTCTTTTGAGTTATCCTTTAAGAAGTCTTATCTACACCAACTTTGCTCATATTAAGATTTCTGCCTTCCTTCCTTTTTCATTTGACATTATAATGCTTTTTTTCACCTTCTCTCATTTATTATTTTACGTATTCAAGTAACTATTTAGCTTTTTTCGTTTTCTCTTACTGTTATTATTTTTATAAATAAATAGTGACCTACCCTAAGACTATATATTGACTGACTTTTCCTTTTCTACTGACATGAAATGTCATATTTATTATAGTTTACATTTTTATTTATGTTTTGATCTCTTCCTGGGCTAGCTTAACTTTTTATTTGATCAAGCTATCCATTCCCACACTGTTTAATAAATATATTAATTTTATTGATAGTATAAGTTGTTAGTATATTTTCATTAGCATATTATTACATTAGTACATTAATGTATTTATATATTAATATACATTATTCTTACTAATTATTAACATTTTTCTAGCTACTCCACATTATTTTTAAAATTTAAGAATTATTTTGTCAAATCATAAAAATTGTTAGTTTAATTAAAATAATTTACACCTATAAATTAGGAGAGTTAATATTTTTAAAATATTCTTCTTCCAAATAAAAACATAATGCCTCTGTTTTCTCAATTCCACTTGTATGAACACTCAGTAAATATTTGTGACAATTTTTGTAGATCTTGAATATTTTGTGTCCTCCTTAACAACAGTTATAGCTATTTCTATTCCACGGCTTTGTAATATTGGAGAAATTAGTTCACTTCTCTAAACTTCCATTGCTCATCTTTAAACTGGACATGTTCACTGCCACCTCTCACGGACCCTGTGAGGGGTAAATGATAAATCTAAAGCTCTCAGAGCAGCTGGAAGCACACCAGGTGTTCAACATGTGTTAGTAAGAATTGTTGTTAATTTAAAAGGAATTGTAGAACCACATTAGATAACCGTGATCATGCCAGACCATGACGGAAATTCCTCTTCGACGTAACAACTCTCTGCACCTGGTGCAATTAGCCTATAAATCTTTCGAAGTGAGGCAATGAAGCAAGGGGATAGCAAACAGCAATCCAAGTTGAGATATTGTGGTTTTAACTCTTTTTGTTCAGTTCTGCTTCACACTCCCTACCAGAACCTTCCAACTCCTTATTAGGTGAAAGCTGTTTAATTTCCGATGGACATGGGAATGTCTATCTTGCTGTGTCATTAAGTATGACTTGGCCATTAAGAGTGATGCATTAATATATAAATACAGGGGTAAACAGATGCTGTTTATCTTCCTACCATCTTATCTTAGTTATTCTAACTCTGGGATTCTATATGATGGTTCCATCATGTGGTCCTCTCTGATGGTCCTATATGATGGGTCTGTGTGTTGATGTTAAAGAATGACTTATATGATCATTTTAAATGATGGCCTAAGAGCACTTTCTCTAAGGTACTTATTTTAAGACTAGTACAGAATTTCCACTGGGAGCCCCTCTATTCTGTCATAGAAGTAAATGTTTAGTGGATGGAGAATGAATAGGGAGGAATTGAGGGTTGGCAGAAGGGTTTTCAGGAAGAGAAGGGGGACTAAGGGTGGCATGGGTGTGAGTAGTAGAAGGAATGACAGTCAGTGGGAAGAAATGACAGTTAGTGGGAAGAAATAGGGTTGACTGAGGGGTGGAGTTGTAGAGCTGAAAGACCAGCAGAAAAAAGAGGAGAGAGTTAGAGGGAAAGGAAATTAAACGAGAAGTCTTAGATTATTCAACTTCTGCAAAAATCATAGTGGAAATGTCCCAAAATGTTGCCAACAATACATTCTGTGACTAAGTCATTATGCAGAGAGATGAGCTGGGGGCTGAAGGACAGAATTAATATAGTAAGTAATTCTATCCCTTTGGCAATGTCTTTCTGCATGAAATAATGATTTTACGTCTCACTTCTCTCCAGCCTGCGCATTCCTCATAACAAACAGTTCCACAGTGAGTGAGTATTTATGTTTCAAGGCAACAGCATTGGCATAATGGACTATTCTCTGAATCTTTTTTCTGGAAAGGAATGCCAGGGCTGCCTAGGAAACCTGGGAGAGCTACTGCTGCTGGCTGTAGGAGATAGAGTGTGGAATTTGGAACCAGGCAGATCTTCGTTCAGACCCTTCCAGTGCCATTTACTGACTCACCTTCTCTGCAGTTCAGTCTTCTTGTTTGGAAAATGGGGATATTCACATTGACCTCACACATCTAGCACAGTGAAACACAGACAGGGCTCAATAATGGTCGACCAGGAAGACGTCAAATCTCCCAGACCATGTGTTTGGGGGATCACAAAGCTGGATGGCAAAATTCCAGCTTGTGAGCAGAAAGGAAGTAATGAAGGGATATCTCTCAGTCCCTGCACATCCCTATGAATGCTGATATAGTTTGGATGTCTTCTCCAAATCTCCTGTTGAAATGTAATCTCTAGTGTTGGAGGTGGGGCTTGTTGGGGGGTGTTTGTATCATGGGGGCAGATCCCTCATGAATGGTTTATTGCCATCCCCTTGGTGATAAGTGAGTTCTCTGGAGATCTGATTGTTTCAAAGTGTGTGGCGGCTGGGTGCAATGGCTCATGCCTGTAATCCCAGCACTTTGGGAGGCTGCAGTGGGTGGATCATGAGGTCAGGAGTTTGAGACCAGCCTGGTCAACATGGTGAAACCCCGTCTCTACTAAAGATACAAAAAAATTAGCCAGGCATGGTGGTGCATGCCTGTAATCTCAGCTACTCAGGAGGCTGAGGCAGGAGGATCACTTGAACCAGGGAGGGGGAGGTTGCAGTGAGCCAAGATCACACCATTGCACTCCAGCCTGCTGACAGCGCAAGACTCTGCTCAAAAAAAAAAAAAAAAGAAGTATGTGGCACCTCCCTACTTGCACTCTCTCTTGCTTCTGTTCTTGCTAAGTGGCATGCCTGTTTCCACTTTCCCTTCCACCATGAGTAAAAGCTCCCTGAGGCCCCTGAGAAGCTGAACAGATGGCAGCACCGTGCTTGTACAGCCTGCAGAACCTTGAGCCAACTAAACCTCTTTTCTTCATAAATTACCCAGTACTCCTTTATAGCAAAGTAAGAACAACCTAACACAATGCTTACTTCATTCATTCAACAATAATTCATGCCACTTTTGTTTCAAACACTGTGTTGTATGATAAGATGGGTGGTTATGAAACCTGCCTTTGGTCATCATTTTTATTGGATTACCTTTGTACACTTACTGTGTACTATATGCTAAACTGCTAAGTGGCATTGCTAAGCATTTTACACTTAATTCGTATCATAGGAAGGACCCAAATGGGTTGCAGTTGTGCCCATTTTATAGATTAAAAATACCTCAAGCACAGCAAGTTAAATAACTTCTCTCTCCAGGATCAGACTGTGATATAGCCTGGATTTAAACCTGTATGACACCATTAAAGTCTATATGACACCATAGTGTGAGCTCTCAACCTCTGAGCTATATTGCCTTGAACCTCCCTTCCATTTCTCATAGTTTAGTGCAAGAGGTAGCTATGCAGATAAACACAACAGACTCAGTATTAAGAGCTCTGAGACTGTTGTGTAAGATTCAGTAGGATCATAAACAATGAATTATTGTCTGAATATCAATTGAATATGACTGAATTATCCTAGGCTTTTGGGGATGGCTTGACAAAGGGAACAAACACCTGATTTGAGTCCTGAAAAATTAGCAGGATTTTGCCACAGAGACCTGGCTTTCTAAGCGGAGAAAATAGCCTCTTTAAAGGCGTGGTGGCTTGAATATTCACAATGCCAGCAATCAGGAGGAACCAGGTACTTTGTGGCTAAAGCAGAGGAGCTCCTTTAGAAAAATGGCAGGACATGAGATGGGAGGGATCTGATGAAACTAGATTGCAGGGGACTTTATTGCCTGTCTAGAGAGTTTGCACTCTATCCTAAGGGCAATGGAGAGCCACTGAAGCATTTTATGAGAGAAGTGACATGATCAGATTGGTGTTTTAGAAAGATCATGCCTGCTGAGTGAATGGATGGCTAAAGCCTAGTGGCAGATGACACCAATGCTGTGTTGAGCTACAAGCTCAGGTAAGAAATAATGAGATCCTGAACTAAGGCAATGGAACTGGAGAAAAATGGGTGAATTGGAAAGAGATTTATGAGAAAGAACCCATAATTGAGAGCTTGTACATATATGTAGAGGGAGGCAGAGGAAGGGGAAGTAGGGCATGGGACAAGTCTAGAATGATTTGGACACCTGGTAATGGTGCCCTCCCCACTGCTTGCTTAAATAGAGACAAGCAAGCTTGATTTGATATCTGTATAGAGCTTGCCAAATATACCAAAGGTCCTTCAGTTTAAAAAGCACAGCAGAAACCTCTGATTATTCCCTTTCGGTATCCTTGTGATCCAAAGGCAAATTTCATCAGCCAGGAGTCCTCAGCAGGGGATTGAAAGCATGGCTCGGCCATTGTGCTTCTTTGATTCACCAGCTTAGAGCCCTAGACCCAAGTGGCTGAACCATCCCTCCTCCTTTCTATCCCCAAGACTGTCTGCCTCTCAAGGAACTTGTGTCCTGCTGATCCCAGGATTTTAGTATATTCAGGATGAAGGTAGAGTTGGTGACAGCACTACAGCCCTTTCCCTGTGATCCTAATGAGATACTCCCACAACCATTGGCAGTTCCTCCATTTATTCAACAAATGCTTATTGAGCAATAATATGTTCCAAGCTCTGCATAATGTGCTGGGGATACACCAGTGAGCAAAGTAGGAATGTCCCATTCCTAACCTTATAAATCTAATCTTCTAACGCAGATTGGTAGAAGAAATGTTGCTCTTACCAATATGCGGTGAAAACTGCAAGTGCGAGAAAGGAGTGAACTACAGAGCTATGAGACGCCACACTAGTGCAGGGATTTCTCATACTTAGTGAGGTTAAGTGAGGTGTTCCTGAGAAAATGACAGTTACACTGAAATCTGGTAGATGAAATAGTGTATTTAAATAAAGGTGAAAAGAGGAAGGAAAGTTCCCCAATCTAAGCTCACCCTTCTCAGCAATCTAAGAAATCTTAAAATATTGCTTTTATAAGATCAAACTCTCACTCAAGGATCTAAAGTAGCTCTTTGCTGCTCGCAGTTCAGGTTGATACTTTTTTTATACAGCATGGTAGAGCCTCTCTGATGCACTGGAACCTAACTAAGGGACGGTAGTTAGGAGCCCTGGATTTGGTGCAGTCAGATCCAAGCTAAATCCAGGCTCCATCCCTTGCTAGCTGTATGACCTTGGCTGAGGTATATGGCCTGCCTAGGCTTCAGTTTCTTCGGCTGGTAGAGTGAGGCTAACACCACCCCACTTCCTACTGATCCAATGGAAGATAATGGGATAAAGAAGACAGAGTGTCCAGCAAGGCTTCTGATGTGTAGTCAGTACTCAACGGTTGATAGCTCTTATTGACATGGACTCCTGAATTTGGCTCCAGGTCAATTCACTGAAAATTCACTGAAAAACAAACTGGGAAAAAAGATCAATTCACCGAATGACTGATTTGCCGCAGTTACTTGATGCAGAAAGCATGGTAACTGGTACAAAATAGAAACGTAAAACAAAAAGTGCCCTGAATCTCACATTCCCCTCCTCTTCACATCCTCATGACTCAGAAGAACAGTCTTAGTAAGTTCCTTAGCTCCATTTTTTCACTTCCATTCACAATGCATGCCTTCAATCTGGCTCCTGCCTTCAACAAATCCACCAGCCAGTTTCTTTCTGAAGTCATTATTTACTCCAACTGGCTAGGCCCAAGGAGCTCTCTTCATTCCTGTCTTGACTACTTACTGCTTAACCTATTTGGAGTAATCCATCACTTTCTTTGGAAAGTGGAAACATTGTCTTTTCTTGGTTTATTTATTATTATTATTATTATTTTAACCACACTCCCCTCCATGTTTCTCTCCTGCTTCTCTGACTCACTTCCTCAGTTCTTTTTATTTTTTCTAGAAATGGGGTCTTGCTATGTTGCCCAGGCTGGCCTTGAACTCTTGGCCTCAAGCAATCCTCTTGCCTCAGCTTCCCAAAGTGCTGGGGTTAGAGGTGTGAGCCACTGCACCAGCACCCTCAGGCTCTTTAATTGTAATTACTTAGGGAATGATCCCAGACCCCTGTTCTTCTTATTGCCATCCTTTCCCGGTCCCCATGTGGCAGGTGATAACATCCACATCCATGTGTTTCATTGTCACCCATTTGCTGACAACTCCAAAGTCTATCCTTCTTGCCCAGATCTTTCTTCCGATATCCATTCTCACATGTCTAACTGGCTACTTGAGATCACCACTTAGAGACCTCACAGTTCCCCAGTACAGCCAAGAGAAAACCCATGACTCCAGTTCCCCCACAACTTCACTTCCCAAGCTGATCTTCCCCCAGTGTTCTGAGTCTTGGTATATAGTGTCCCACACAACCAGATATCCATGTCTAAAACCTAGGATTAACCTTTGACCTCACCCTCTCTCTCACCATCTACATCCAAAAAATTAACCAATCTTGCAGATTCTCTTTCTAAATTTTGCCTCAGACATTTCCCTTATTTACAAAGAGCTTTACAAAATGCACATCTGATCATGTCACTCCCTTGCTTTGAATCCTTAATTCTATGAGGATAAAGACCCAAATCCTTAACATGGCTCAGAAGGCCCTGTGTAATCACACCACGGCTTTTCTCTCCATCCATATGTCACATCATTTCCATTCTGTTTCCTGATCTCTAGCCACACGGCCCTTACTTTAGTTCATTTACTTCACTACCTTGCTATAAAGTTCTAAGTGTGTGGTCCTCTTCCCTGTCTCCCACTCAACATCACTGACTAATTCTTCTTTATTTTATAGTTAGCAGGGTAAATGTCACTTTCTCAGACTACATGAGTTTCCTAATTATGAGCTCACATTCTACTTTGCCAATAGTAATTAAACAAGGAAATGAATGAATGGTTAAAAAAAACCCTATACATTCTGTGAGTACAAGAACAATATCTGCTTTGCTCACTACTGCATCTTCAGTGCATTAGATAGTGCCTGATATACAAATGATACTCAATGAATACTTTTTGAATAAATAAATCAGTGAATAAGTAAACCTATATGTCTTATAATATAGTTTGTGACAATGAGATAAGACAGTGGAAATGTTAGGCAAACTGTAAAGTGTTGTATATATCCCACTCATTTTCGTTATTGAAATCTTGAGCGGACAGCTGTAATGCCAGAGCAACCAGCTATGAAGTCTGAGCTGACAGGAACAGGGCTCTCGATGGGATCAAAGATGACAAATGGAATCTGACACATGTTTAACAATGTGCAGAACCTGGACTGTGCTTTGTGGAAATCAAGTCCCACTGACTAATTTCATAAGGTTGCTGGATGATAGTGCAGGCTCTGATCCATCCCTTACAGCTTTTCCTCTACCTACACCCTGCTGTAGGGGAAAGGGAAATTCCCAATTTTCCTCCTCCAGTCTGAAAGTCGGGGGTTTTCCTTGTGCATCCTGCCATCCCTGTATCAGGATATATACCAAACTGTGTCTCCATTGTGTGTTTACATTCAGCTTGTTCCCACTAAAAATAAAAAATAATTCTGTTAGGGGGACATAAATATGTGCCATGCACTGTGCTAAATGTTCTACCTCATTATCAGCTAATCTTAACAATAATCTTGTTGGAGGAGGTATGCCTGTTTTCAGATGGGGAAACTGAGGCTTAGTGCTGTGACATGCCTTGCACAAGGATTTACGTATTAATAAATACAGAAAACTAGAATTTGAACACAGATAGGTGTGCCCAATTCAGTAGCATATTGGTACATGTCAATGACAGGTTCTTTAGGAAGCAGAAACAGGCCTTTTGGTGAGTTTGCTAATTTCTCTGGTATACATATTTCCATTATAGCTGAATTAAAGCAACACAGCATTAAGCTGACAAGAAATCATGTGCTCGGCTGGGCATGGTGGCTCACACTGTAACCCCAGCACTTTGGGAGGCCAAGGTGGGAGGATAGCTTGAGCCTAGGAGTTTGAGAACAGCTTGGACAACATAGTGAGACCTTGTCTCTACTAACATAGATACATATATATATATATATATATATACACACACACACACACATATCTGGTTGTTGTGGCATGCCTGTGATCCCAGCTACTTGGGAGGCTGAGGTGGGAGGATCACTTGAGCCTGGGAGGTCGAGGCTGCAGTGAGCTATGATTGCATCACTGCAATTCAGCCTCGGTGACAGAGGGAGACCTTATCTCAAAATGAAAGAAAGAAGAAAGAAGACAGAAAGAAAGACGAAAGAGAAAGAAAGGAAAGAAAGAAAGAAAGAAAAAGAAAGAAAGAAAGAAATGAAAGAAATGAAAGAAGAAAGAAAGGAAAGAGCTGTTAATCCTTCACTTACAGCCATAGTTGTTTAAGTACAGTTCCCAGACAAGTCATTGTATCACCCCTGAATGTGTTAGAACTGCAAATGACTGGGGGCCACCCCATACCTCCTGTATCAGAAAGTCTGGCATGGAGCCTTGCGACCCGTGATTTATCAAGCAGTGCAGGTGATTCTTGTGCGTCCTCACGTTTGTTTGGGAGAGCACCAGCACTACATTGGCATAATTAAATATTTGTTGAGCCGAACTTAACTGAATGGACACTTACTAAGAGAGCACTATCTCTGAAGCCATGTATAACCCCAAGTAGTCTTAGTTCCACCTTCAGGGAACAAGATGAAAGTGAAAGACATTGGGGGATGGCTGATATTTTCTTTAAATCTCTCTGAAGATCACTCTATTTATATCTCAGCCCTACCTGCTTCCTAAGCTGTCTGGGAATCCCAGTTGGAAGGTGATTTTTTTTTGAGTGTTTGAGATGAGCAGTTCTTTTAAATCACTGCTTCTCAAGATTTTGAGTTCTTGTGTTCTATCTAGGACATCTTTGTGCAAACCAAGATCATAAAGAATTGTTTCTTATGTTTTGTTCCAGAAGTTTAATAGTTTTTTCTTTTATATTTTGGACTATGCATCTTATTTTTTGTATATGGCATTAGATAAGGATCAATATTCATTTTCCTCCATATAGAGTTCCAGTTGGTTCATCACAATTTCTTGAAAAGGCAACCATTTCCTAATTAATTTGTATTTGCAACTTCATCATAAATTGATTGACTATGTAGTTATGTCCTATTTCTGGATTTTCTGTCTACTTCCATTGATACATACGTCTGTTTTCTTGCCGATACCACATTGTCTTGTCTATTATAGTTTTATATTAAGTCTTGAAATCAAGTGAGACAAGTCCTCCAATTTTTTTTTTCAAAATTCGTTTGGCTATTCTAGTTTCTTCACTTTTTCATATAAGTTTTAAAATCAGCTTGACACTTTCTACAAAATAGGTACTGTGATTTTTATTGGGATTTCATGTAGTTCTATTACATTTGGAGATAAGTAAAATATTAACAATTTTGAGTCTTTGCATTTATGAACATGGTATACCTCTTCATTTATTTACATTGTCTTTAATTTCTTTTAGCAATGTTCCATAGTTTTCAGAGAAGAATCTTGCATGTTCTTTGCTAAAATTAGTGTTGAGTCTTTTAAGTTGTTCGCACTAATACAAATGAAATTGTTGTTCTAATTTTATTGTCATCTAATTTCTGCTGCTATCCCAAAATAAAATTAAATTTTGTATACAAAATTTTATCCTGGCCAGACATGGTGGCTCATGCCTGTAATCCTAGCACTTTGGGAGGCTGAGGGCAGATGGCTTGAGCCAGGAGTTCGAGACCAGCCTGGGCAACATGGTGAAATCCCGTCTCTACAAAATAAACCCATAAAAAATACTCAGACATGGCAGAGCACACATGTGGTTTCAGCTACTTGGGAAACTGAGGTGGGAGGATCGCCTGAGCCCTGGAGTCAGAGATTGCAGTGAGCCAAGGTTGCACCACTGCATCCAACCTAGGAGACGGAGTGAGTCCCTGTCTCAAAATAAATAAATAATACATATATATTTTTTAAAATAAATTTTATTCTGCAACTGTTACATTTAATTTTTAGTTTTAGTAATTGTTTTAAGGATTCCTTAGGATTTTCTATGGCTGACAAATAAAATTGTTTTATTTCTTTTTTTCAATAAGAATATTTTCTCTATATTTTTCTTGCCTTATTACACTGGCTCTAGTATAGTACTAAATAGAAGTGATTTGAGCAAATATCCTTGTCTTGCTCTTTAACTCAGAAGGAAAGCACTCAGTATTTCAAAATTAAGTATGTTCACTGAAGGTTTTACATAGGTCCCATTTATTAGGTTGATGATGTTTTCTTTTATTCATAACTTGCTGAGAGCTTTTTAACTACAAATGAATGTTAGATTTTGTCAAATTGTTTTTCATTTATTAAAATGATTGCATGTACTTTTCACATTTATCCTTTCATTATGGTGAATATTATTAATAGATTTTGGAATGTTAAGTCAATTTCGTGTTCCTGGAGTAAACCCTGCTTGGTTATGATGCACTATCTTTTTCATATATTATTGGATTTAATTTGTGGATTTCTCAATGGATCTTTGTGTTTATGTTATCATGAATATTGGTCTGCAATTTTATTATAAAGTTGTCAGATTTTGGTATCAGAGTAACTCTGACTTCATATAGTGTATTGAGCATTGTTCGCTCATCTATTTCCTGAAGTAATTTATATAAGATAATTACCATTCCTTCTTTTAAGTTATATTTTAAGATGATAATGCTTCTGTTTTTCACAATAGACTGATAGGATCAATGATTATAAGCAAGGAGAACTGTTAGAAACCTCCTATAATAATCTTGAAAAGAGATAGTGGTTGCTCATTCTAGAATGGTAAACAGATTCCAGATACATACAGGAAGTGAAGCAAACAGGATTTTCAGTAAGAGATGATGGGGGTGTACATAAGAAGGGTGATGTCAAGATTTCAGGCTTTTGGAACTGGAAGAATAGAGTTGCCCTCACGTGAGTTGGGGAAGGTTGTGGTTGGAATACGATTTGGACAAGTCAAGATTTTAGCTTTAGACATGGAAGTTTGAGATGTCTTTTAGACCTCCTAGCAGAAATGCTGCATAAGCAGCCTGATTTAGGAGTCTAAAGATTAGAAATGAATTCTCAGCAGTAGATTCAAAACTGGAATCACTAGGGAAAGTCATGAGATTGAATGTGACACTGAGTGAGTGTGTGAACATAGAGAAGAGGTGCAAGGACTCTTGGACTTGGCATGCCAATATTAATAAGTTAGGGAAAGAAGAACCACAAAATAAACTGAGAAAGAGTAACCAAGGAGATGGGGCAAAGCCAGGAAAATCAAGTGAAGAAAGCATGTCCAGGGGGAGGGAATGAACAACAACGTGAAGGCAACTGATAGCTTATTTGTGATGAGACCAAGAATTAGTCACAGGATTTGGCAACTTAAAGGTCACTAGTGACATGGAAAAGAGCAGTTTTTGAGGAGCAAGTTTAACAGAGAAAAGAAAGAGAAGAATTATAGATAGAAACTGTAGAAAACTACGTAATAGCTAAAGAGACCAAAGAAAAAGAACAGGAGCTGGCAGGAGAAGTGGCATCAAAACATATTTTTCTTTTGTTTTGCTCTTAAATGGGAGACATAACAACATACTCAGCTGTAAGGACCTCTTCCCTTCCCCTTCCTGTGAAGGGCGTTCGTGATGCATTTCATACCATTTCCTGTACCAGCCCCCTTCCTATTTCAACATTTTTGAAATGGTACATTTTTTTTTTAATAGATTCGCTGTTCATGATGCGTGGCTTCTGAATCTCTTTCTGGCTTGAAACTCAGTAAACATCTGGCTGAAGGCTCCTGTTCTGTGTCTCAAGGCTTTAAGTTGCAACACGAACAGAATGTCAAGCCTAAACTAGTGTCCTTTTCTTTATTCCCTTCTTGTACGTGAGTAGATTCTATTCATTTTCACCCCTTAAAACCCGTTATCAATACTTCAGCTTTCAGCACAGGCATCAGTTCCTTAAGAAAGTCCTCCCGACCTCCCTGACCTTCCTGCCACCCCCACTATTCTAACGCAGTGGTCCTTCTTCCCATGGTCTCCTGTGCCATGTACGTTTTCTTCAGGGCACTGTCGTCAGTTTGTTGTTGCTCTACTATGATGACTTAATTACCTTCTTAAGTGTACGCGTCATGTCAGTTTCACTTCCTTTCCATAACCTCCATATGCTGGAATTTATTTAACAATCTTCTTCTGTAGATTAGCTATCTGCTGAACCCATTAAGGCTAATTATGCAATAGGACCTGCCCCTGAGGCACTCACAGTTTAACAAAAGAGATAAACATTAAAAAAAAAAACATAATTCTAGACATTGTGTTATAATATCTATGCATTCAGGAGTGACTGCCCAGAAACATAAAAGTAGTGATTTCATTTCCTTTATCTTATCAAAACAATAGATGAAAATAGATATAAAATAGTAGGAGAGTTCATAAAAAGAAACAACAATGATTGCTGAACCTTTTTTCTCATGTTGACTTCACTTTTAACTATTTCTTTTCTCCATTCTCTTGATGGTTATCTCTGTATTTTAAAATAATACCCTCATTCTGTAATTTTTTGATGCACCAACTTTACGCATTGTGATTGACTTCCTACTGTGAGAGAGCGTGAGTTAGCTCTTATGTCACCACCAACACAAACTTCCTGTCCCCTTTCCCATTTTCTAATACAGATTTATCACTATTCTTGGTAATTCCACTAATCTCTCCTGCCCATTCAAACAGTAGAGTTAGATTTCTTACTTAGTTTGATAAACCACAGAGAGAGACAGTAGTTGTTTGAGCTTGGATTTGAAACAGTAGTGGTTTTTCAGGAGGACAAGAAATCAGTCAAGTGGCAATGACAGTGGGCACTCCAGGCTGGTGATAAATCATGCAAAATGTTGCTGAAGGGGAAAGGATTACATCAGATCCAAAGTACATATGGCATCCACACAGACATATAGAACCTAAAGTATAATTTCAAGTTGTCTGTTGAATTATCCAGGGCAATCTGTGTGCACAGAGTAGGTCCAAAAAACAAGAAGAAGTAGATTAGAACAGGTCAGCCCTGGATTTGCACAGAAGCAATTCCTATCACAGCCTCATTAGTAAAAACAAGAAGCCCAAAGCACTTTGCATGAAAAAAATACTTTTCCATTTTGATGTGAAATATTCAAAAATGTCACAGCCTTTTTAGCTGCTTGCTTATTTTGGAAACCAAATAGAAAGAAGTATTTTTCAATTAAGCCCTGTCTGCTGTAAATTTGTAAATGGAAAAGCTGCATGAAAAAAATATATTTTGCTAATCTTTGGTCTGAGAATTTAATGAAAGGAACATCACATTGCTAAAACCTAAACTTCCCTCTTGTATAGGTTGCTGCATATCAGATTAAATTTTAACCAGCACATCAGAGCATTTCCTTAGAATGTGTCAGTATGCTAGGAACTTTTACGTGCCACAGTGCAAGGAATCTTCAACAAAACCATGTGAGATAAGTGTTATTAGTATTCAGTGAAACAGGTGTAGAAAGCCAGCCCAAACAGCTTAATGCCGTTTATATTACAACAGCAATGATTTACATATTGAGCACTTACTAGGTGGCCTGCTCTTTGCCAATCCTTTCACCAAAATTGTCTCCTTTCATCCTTACCATGTTCCTAAATAGTCAGGCTTTATTTCCCCATCTTCTGGATGAAAAAATTGAGGTTCACTGTCTTGGAATATTATAAATTTCCCACACTTATTGAGTAGGTAAGCTAGGTTCTCTTTTTTTTTTTTTTGAGATGGAGTTTTGCTCTTGTTGCGCAGGCCAGAGTGCAATGGCGCAATCTCGGCTCACTGCAACCTCCACCCCTGGGGGTTCAAGCAGTCCTCCTGCCTCAGTCTCCTGAGTAGCTGGGATTACAGGTGCCCTCCACCATGCCTGGCTATTTTTTTGTATTTTTAGTAGAAATGGGGTTTCACCATGTTGTCCAGGCTGGTCTCAAACTTCAGACCTCAGGTGATCCACCCGCCTCAGCCTCCCAAAGTGCTGGGATTACAGGGGCGAGCCACTGTGTCCACCAGGATTCTCATCTTAACCCAGCCCTATACCTTAACCAGTAGACCCGGAATCAAAAGGACTATCTCACTTTACCAGCTACTAGTTCTATTCCACCCCGATTCCTAGGGTAAGAGATTGTTAGTGATTGGAAATTTTCTCAATGCCGAAAGGCACATCATTGTGTCATGATGCCTTCTAGGGTTGGAAAGAATAAATTGCCATAACTGAATTCCTTTTGAGCATGCTTGTTAACCCCTCCTAACTGAAGACAGTCTTGAAGGGCAAATCCACATTCCAAATCATCATACTTCCCAGGCATCTTAGTGAGAATGCTGGAAGAAAAGACTAGCAATCCACCCACATGCTGTGCTCTAAGATACGCTAGGAATGTCTCTGCCCAAAGCTACTTTGTAGAATAGATGAGTTATGGGTTCTCAGAATAGGAAGAAACCTCAAAGGCCATCAGTCCATTTCTTCCTTCCCCGCACAGAGCAGGTTTCCTCTCAGTAATATCACTGGCAGAAGGTAAAAAGCACTGGTTTAATGCTTTTCCAAGTTCCCTGTTGTTTGGAGCAGAATCCTGCCACTTACCTGTATCCATATTTCTGTCTTCTGAATCCCCATTAAAAAATCTGCTTCCTTTCTTGACACTTTTTATTCATTTAGTCAACAACAGTTGTCGTATTGTTACTGAGTATCAGGTAGACATAATGAGAGGAAAAGATGGTGTGGACAGCTAGAAAAACACGTCCAGGAGACCTAAAGCAGAAGGTAGAGCTTGTACTACTTAAAGAATAGGGGGGAAAACCATTACAGCAGGATAAGAAATTGTCTTAGAAAGAAGCATAGCATTAGCTAGATGGAAACATCTTGTCCCTTACAAGAATAACTTGCAGCCAGGTGTGGTGGCTCATGCCTGTAATCCCAGCACTTTGGGAGGCCAAGGTGGGTGGATCACGAGGTCAGGAGATCAGGACTATCCTGGTCAACATGGTGAAACCTTGTTTCTACTAAAATACAAAAAAAAAAATTAGCTGGGCGTGGTGGTTCATGTCTGTAGTCCCAGCTACTCAGGAGGCTGAGGCAGGGGAACCACTTGAACCCAGGAGGCGGAGGTTGCAGTGAGCCGAGATTGCACCACTGCACTCCAGCCTGGCAACAGAGTGAGACTCCATCTCAAAAAAAAAAAAAAAAAAAAAAAAAAAAAGAATAACTTGCTTGGAATCATAGGGACACACTAAAAGGACAAAGAAGGTACAACCTCTGGCCAAGTCAGAGGCAATTTATTCCTAAGCATAAATGCTGTCAAAATGTATCCTAATCCATCAAATGAAATAAAAATCAATGAATCAGTTTTGTTACAAATTGATGAATCAATACACAAGTAAGTACTGGAGGAAGAGGTAGCTCTTCCTTATAAAAGAATGCCACTAACAAATACAGAAGAAATGATGGAGTTAGAAAATTATTGATGAGATACTTTTATTTGGGGTTTTATGGGGAGCAGGATGTTTATTTATCTTCCTACAGGATACTTATTAATAGCAAAAGGAAAAATAGAAACTTTGTAATGGGGGGATTTAGTAATACCACTTTAACTAGTTGATCAAAGTTAGCATCACAGATATTGGGACAACCTGACATCATGGGTCTCTTAATGATATAATGCACTGAGAAGAATGCAACATCATCTCCATGGAGTTTCTGCCAGAATTCTTAACTCAGATTTAGTTGTGAAGAAATATCAGGTAAACTCAAATTGAGGGACATTCTACAAAATAACTGACCTTCACTCTTCACAAATGTCAGTGTCAAAAAAGACAAAGAAAGGCACGGAACAGTTCTTGATTAAAGGAGACTGAAAGAGACACACACAAGTAAATTCCATGGGCAATTCTGGAGTGGAACCTAGACTAGGAAATCTAAATAGCTTAATAAGATATTATTGAGACAATTGTCAAATTTTGAATATGAATGTCATTATGAATTGTGCATTACATAATAATATTGAATTTGTATCAAAATTTCTGATTTTGATAGTTGGCTATGTAAGAGAATCATCTTGTTCTTAGTAATACAGACTGAGAATACACAGCATGTCTTACAAAAAAGTGTATCTCTACATCTATCCATCAATGAAAAAGAAATGATAAATCAAATGATACAACAAACTGTTTGGCCTGGCGCGGTGGCTCACGCCTGTAATCCCAGCACTTTGGGAGGCCGAGGCAGGCAGATCATGAGGTCAGGAGATGGAGAGCATCCTGGCTAACACAGTGAAACCCCGTCTCTACTAAAAAATACTAAAAAATTAGCCAGGCGTGGTGGCGGGCACCTGTAGTCCCAGCTACTCGGGAGGCTGAGGCAGGAGAATGGTGTGAACCCGGGAGGCAGAGCTTGCAGTGAGCCGAGATTGCGCCACTGCACTCCAGCCTGGGCAACAGAGCGAGACTCCGTCTCAAAAAAAAAAAAACAAATTGTTTTTCTGATTTTCAAAACCTGATTTGACCAGAGGTTGTCCCTTTAAGCTGCTTTCTTTGTCCTTTCAGTGTGTTCCTATGATTCTGAGCAAGTTAGTCTTGTAAGGGACAAGATGTTTCCATCTAGCTAATCCTATGCTTCTTTCTAAGATAATGGAAAAAAATTGATGAATCCAAGGCAGGAGAATATGGGAGTTCCATGTAGTATTCTTACAACTTTTCTATAAATTTGTTATATGAAAATACTAAAATAAAAAGTTACAAATCAAGATTAGCTGGAGGAGTAGGCAGAATCAAACACAGAGATTATGCAAGTCCTTACACGTCATCTTACAGATTCGGGGTAAGAAACTCTAGAAAGGTGTTAATCTTGACAGCATCAAGAGAGGATGCGAGGAGGCCTCTCAGTCCAGGAGGAGGTGATAGTGGCTGTCTGGGGAAGTAGTATGGAAACTGAGAGGTGTGGAGAGATTCAGGAGGTTTAAGGGGAGGTAGAATAGGCTGGACACTATGATTAGCTGAGCAAGTGAGAAAGGAGAGAGTGTGCCTTGAGCGAGCAGGAGGATGGCACCTCGGAGTTGAAATAACAGGCTTTGCAGACTCCACTGGACCTGTGATAGTTTGGCTCTGCCTTTTATGGAAAGGAAGAGCCAGACCAGATGTTCTGTTCCATGCTGTGTGTTAAACTCTGAAACTTAGAGCCTGAGCATCTTTATTTTTCCTCTCTTTGGAAGGTCGTTTCACCATTTATCTACCTAGCTTCTATATCCTGTTGATGATTCTAAACCCCTTCCCCAATATCACATAAATCCACACTCTCTTCACTGTCTTCAGTATCACTATTTTGGTCAAAACTGTTATAGTCCCTTTTCTAGACTTTCTGTCTTCTTTAGATCTTAACTTTATCTCTCCCACCCATCTCACGTTGCACAATAATGTGACTAAAATGCAAATCTGGTCATGTTTTTCCTACCTTGAAACAATCCTCAATTCCAATAGAATTGTATCCAAGCTTTTTGTCTTGACGTACAATGACTTCAACTACATGGCTTTTCCCAACTTCCTATTGCCATCTCTGACTCCCTCTACTCATTTTGTCAGCAAAACACAGCACGCAGAAGCACAGGGCGTGGATCCCACTTCTGACACATGAGCATTGTGCCCCTTTGTACAGGTTTGCTTTTTGTTTAATCAGAGAATCTGGTTTCTCATTTAGAACATGGTAATGTTAATATGTCCATGTTTGTATCATTATTATGAGGATTAATTGAGATAGTGTTGGTAAAGTGCTTGGCACATGGCAGTTACTATACTCAAGTTACCAGGAACTTCTCAGGACTCCCCAGACATGTACCCATCAATGCTAATTTCCTCCTCTGAGTTTTTGCATTCATTTCTATCCCTTGGATTGTACTCATCTTTAAAGGAACTTGTCAAATGACACCTCCTTTGAAAAGCTTCTAGACTTCCCAGCTTCTGGGTAGGTGTCCAGATAAGTGGTAACATAATTATTTTACTAGTTCAGCAGATATTTATTGGGAGCACAGTGTGCCACCACTGGAGATAGACCAGTAAAGGAGCCTGTTGTCCCCATGGAACACACATTCTAGTATAGGGAGGCAGAAAATTAAGAAGTAAACAAACACAATTCAACAAGGTAACTGCAAAGAGTGCTAAATTTTGTATAGGGGATTGAACATAATGAAGTAAGAGAGAATGATGTGGAATGAAGCCTATGGTGGGTAAAGCAGTCAGGGAAGAATTTTTTGAGTTCATAAGTGAGCTGAGTCCTGAATAAAGAGAAGAACCCATAAAAATAGCAAGAAGAAGGCTACTCCTGGCAGATACAAAGGACTTGAAATGGAACTGAGCTTGCATTGACCCAGGAACCCAAAGTATTTGGGGAATATTGAGCAAAGGCTAGAAAGGAACCAGATGAAATTGAGCAGTAGTTAGGGGCTAGAGGACATACAACCTGAGAGCCATGACTAAACCCTAGATGTGTTAATACAAGGACTAATAGCCTGTATGTTCCACCCTATAATAAGAAAATCTCTGCTGGGAAAGGTGAAGCGCTATTCTTGTCTGAGATAGGAAAACTGATGAAGGTTATTTTCTAAATATATTGTTGTTAGGATTAATGTCTATAATAGAAATATAACCAATGAAACAAAGTTTAAATTGAAAGTATATTGAGGATTACAGCCCTGTGTCAAAAGTATTGCCATTTGTTTTGCTTGCAAAATAAGGCAATACTGAAAGTTGGAACAAACCTTGTTTTGCAGTTAAGTATCTGAACGTCACAGAAAAGGTGGACATTTGAGTTGTTTCCACATTTTGGCTATTAGGAATAATGCTATTATAAATATCCATGTACATTTCTGTGTAGGCATGTTTTTATTGTTCTTGGGCATATACCTGAAAGTGGAAGTTCTGGGTAACACAGTAAACTTATGTTTAACTTTTTGAGAAACTGCTAAACTATTTTCTGTACTATTTTACATTCCCATCAGCTATGTACAAAGGTTACTCTTTTGTTCTGTCTTTCTACACACTTGTCATTTCCTTTCGTTTTTAAAAATTAAATTCATCATAATGGGTATGAAATGGTATCTCACCACTTTCATTTGCAGTTTCTTTCTTTTTTTTTGAGATGGAGTCTTGCCTTATCACCAGGATGGAGTGCAGTGGCACGATCTTGGTTCTCTGCAACCTCTGACTCCCTGGTTCAAGTGATTCTCCTGCCTCAGCCTCCCAAGTAGCTGGGATTACACGCACGTGCCACCACGCCCAGCTAATTTTTTGTATTTTTAGTAGAGACGGAGCTCCACCGTGTTGGCCAGGATGGTCTCAAACTCCGGACCTCATGATCTGCCCGCCTTGGCCTCCCAAAGTGCTGGGATTATAGCCGTGAGACACCGTGCCCGGTCCTGCAGTTTCTTAATAACCAATGACATTGAGCATCTTCTTATATGCTTGTTGGCCATTTGTGTATCTTCCTTGGAGAAATGTCTATTCCTTTGTCCATTTTAAAAATTAGGTTGTCTCTTTGTTGCTGAGTTGTAAAAGTTCTTTATATAGTCTGGATATTAAACCTTTAGTCAAACCCAAAGAGATATAAAGCAGATTAGAGTTTACCAGGGTATAAGGGGAGGGGAGTGGGGAATAATTACTTAATGAATTTAGGGTATTCAATGGATGATAAAAAAGTTTTGAAACTGAAGAGAGCCATTGGTTGCATAACATTATAAATATGCCAACTATCACTGACTTGTATACTTTAAAAAGGCTAATTATATGCTATGCGAATTTCACCTCAATAAAACTTTTCATGTAAAATGAAAATAAAAATCTCTGAAAAATGGGAGAGGGTTAAATAAATGATCAAGGAGATTTGCACATGTTGAATTTTCTTATGTGATGAAATAATTTTTTGATACATTTATTTATCTTATTTCCTTATTATTCCCTGGGCAGAAAAATTTGCTTACCATTACAGTTCACTTCGGCCCTACCTTTAGGGACCACAGACGTATGCACATTCTTTCTTTTCTGTCTGCAAAACTTCTGTTCATTCTTCAAAGTTTAGCTTGAATCACTCTGGAAAGCAATCTCTGACTAGCTTCTACAGATTGTTCATAAGCTCTTCAGAATTAAATAAGTTGATTTCAGTTTTGTATCATGTTCAGTAGTCAGAATAATTGATGTTAGCTGATGCAACAGAAAAACTTGAAATCTTAGTGTTTCAGTCCAACCAAGGTTTATTACTCACTCTATTTACATCTGATACAGTTTCCAAAAAAAGATGAATTGATAGAAGGACATATTTTTGTCTAACGTGTGTGAAAATGACTTTTCTCAGAGTGGAAAGCTCAAGGGCTGGGGCTGCAGATGTATTCTGTGCCTTAGGCAGAAAAAGACAGATTTCATGAGTGGATGCTGGGTGGGGGATGGCTTCTGCTCAGAATAAAACAGGAATGGGAAGGTCATGAGAGTCAAACACCAATAGAGATAGGGAGCTGGATGAATGGTCCTCAAAAGAAGCCTCCCCAAACACCAGAAACAGGTGTAGCCTACCGTAACTTCTTTGGGTCTTCATTTCATAGCCTCAAGGTTTTCAGATTTCCGTTGTTAGAAACCATCCACTCCCTCATTCACCTGCCAAAAGAAACCTCCCATAGCAATTTCCTGGGAGTTCTTTTCCTGTACCCAATTTATAATGCTGTAGCAGAAATTGCTTTGGCCTAGGTAGAAATGAGCAGGTCTGGGTCTCGGCTTTCATTTACTAGTTGTTTTTCAGTTTCTCATATGGAAGATGAGAGTGTGGCTTATTTTAGCTCTAAATTTTCTTTCACATTTTCATTCATCCATTCATTCACTTGTTTGTTCATCAAATGTTTACTGAAAATGTATACAAGTCACCTTATTACTTGCCAGATATACATAATCCTGTTTTTGTGGAATAATGCATACTGTAGCAGGATAGGTGGAAAAAAAATTTTTTTTTTGTGAGATGGAGTCTCATTCTATTGCCCAGGCTGGAGTGCAGTGGTGTAATCTTGGCTCATTGCAACCTCTGCCTCCTGGGTTCAAGTGATTCTCGTGCCTTGGCCTCGCCAGTAGCTGGGATTACAGGCACCCGCCACCATGCCTGGCTAATTTTTGTATTTTTAGTAGAGACGGGGTTTCGTCATGTTGGCCAGGCTGGTCTCGAACTCCTGACCTCAGGTGATATGTCCGCCTTGGCCTCCCAAAGTGCTAGGATTACAGGCGTGAGCCACCATGCCTGACAGGTGGACAATTTTTAAAGCAACTTTAGTGCTGTGAAATAAAGACGAGTAGGTTGTAGTATGGATAAGCAGAGAAAATATAATCTCCTTTAAGGAGATGGTCTGGACGAGGAAAGTCTATAGCATTGAGTTGAGTTGGTTTGGGAAGGTCACAGTGAAAGAATAGTCTAATATTTCTTGCACAGGATAAACAAGCCTTGGAATTAAGAGATGATATGGCAACTTAAAGAAAGTAAAAGGATGTCAGTGTGGCTGGGGATAGTGACAGTGGCAAAGAGCTTAAAGAACCAAAGAGGAGCCTGGGCGAGATAGCTCACGCCTATAATCCCAGCACTTTGGGAGGCTGAGGCGGGTAGATCACCTGAGGTCAGGAGTTCAAGACTACCCTGGCCAACATGGTGAAGCTCCGTCTCTACTAAAAATACAAAAATTATCCAGGCGTGGTGGTGGGCACCTGTAATCCCAGCTACCTGGGAGGCTGAGGCAGGAGAATCGCTTGAATCCAGGAGGCAGAGGTTGAAGCGAGCTGAGATTGCGCCACTGCACTCCAGTCTAGGCAACAGAGCAAGGATCCACCTCGAAAAAAGAAAAGAAAAAGAAAGAACCAAAGAGGAATTGGCTCATCAAAAGTCTCGCATGCCATATTAAGATTCTGCAATATTCAGGTCTCTATTTATTGCTGGTCCACCCTCCTCCCTAGCTGTCTGAGTTTTCTTATACTCAGGAAATGAGAGATGGAAGCCCACCCCATTACTAGAACCCAGTGTCTTTCACATCCTCTATTTCCTCCCAAATGTCTCTGGCAATTGCAGTGTCTGTGCTCAGTCCAACTCTCCTGGCAGAAGACGGAAACACACTCACATCTTCCAGCCTGGGCTCAGAACATGCCTTCTTCCCTTCAGAGAGAATTGCTCCTTGAGATATCTAATTTTACAGATCATGGTTTTGGAGAAAAAAAAATGTCACCCCAGGAGTGAGTGGGAAATTACTTAGTTCTGGAGAGAGGGAAATGCCGAGACAGATGGGTCAGGCTTCCAACTGGGTTGCTGGGCAGCTCACCAGAGAGCCAGGAAATCCAGCACCTTCTTCTCTCCAGCCTGTCTCAATGTTGTGCAGATTTGGAAGCTGGCAAACTCACCACTGGGATCTTTCTCACCTTTGAGCCATTTTTTCCTGCTGCTTCTTCTGTCTGGCCCTTCTACTTCATTCCCCTGGATAAGTGTTGCATACCCCCAGCATAAATGCCTCTTCCCTGGAATCTTCCTTCAACCTAATCGTGGGTTAGGTGACCTTAGTCTGTGTTTTCACAGCATATTTTAATACAAGTTTATCAAAACACTGATCATCCTGTTTGTCATTACTATTTTTATTTGTTTTATATTTTTCTCCTGTGAAACCTGATGAGGGCAGGGTACATAAGTATTTTTTTTTCCACAGGAGCTAGGATAGCATGACACATAAATCATAAGACAAGGTTTGGCCATTTGTCCCTTTCAAATCTCACGTTGAAATGTAATCCCCAGGGTTGCAGATGGACCTGGTGGGTGGTGTTTGGGTCATGAGAGCAGATCTGTCATAAATGTCTTGGTGCTGTCCTCTTAGTATTATTAAGTTCTCAATCTATAAATGCACATGAAAGCTGGTTGTAAAAAGGGAGCCACGTGTTTAACATCCCTCATTCTCTCTCTTGTTCCTACTCATGCCATGTGACACACCTGCTCGCCCTTCACATTCTTTCACAAATAAAAGCTTCCTGAGGGCTCACCAGAAAGTAAGCAGATGCTAGTGCCATGCTTGTACAGTCTGCAGACCCATGAACAAAATAAATCTCTTTTCTTTATAAATTACCCAGTCTCATTTCTTTTTCGTAATGCAAAATGAACTAACACATCATGCTAGGTAATTTTTGTTGAATGAATGAACAGTCCCGGGCCCCTGCAGTCTCTCTTTGTTAAGCCTTTTACCATAAATCATTCTTCTTTTTTAAGGCCCCAATGCCTGGAATAATCAAACATCAAGACTAGAAGAGACCTTGTGATAATAAGTTAGTGATTCCCAAGTTTGGTTGGTGAGAATGCTTCCCTTGTGAGGAAGATCCTATCAGAATCAGTGTATGTGTGAGAGCAGAGAAAATATGCAGTTTAAATAGATGTAGGGTATGCTTTCTTGAATAGGACAGAGACAGAGAAATTACAGATAGCTCCACAGGAATTGTACATAACCTGCTACTTGTAGGATCTTTGCAGTCTATACGTCATGGCAAAGAGGAACTAAGAGATTAAAGATTCCAGTAAAGTCTAAACTTCCATTAGTATCGTCTAACCTTTCATCAGACCTTGACATCTTAATGGAACATTGGCAAACGAACAGCCAAGCGGTCTCTGCTTAAATACCTCTCCTAATGGGGAACTCCCTACTGTCCAAGGCAACTCATCACTTAGACCAGAGGCTTTTGACCTCAGCACCATTGATGGGTGGGATACAATTTATTGCAAGGGAATGCACCATGCTTCCTTGGAAGCAAAGCAGCATCCCTGGCCTCTCCTCTCTAAATTCTAGTAACATCACTATCTCAAGTTGTGACAATTAAAATTGTCTTCAGATATTGCTCAATATCCCCTGAGAGGCAAAACTGCCCTTGATAGAGAATCACTGACTTAGAACCACGCTGTCAATAGAATGTGGGCTTCATTAGAGTGTACATCTATTGATTTTGCTCTCCTGTGATCCATTTTCTTTTCTTTAAGTAAAAAACAAACAAACCAAAAAAACCAAACCAAACAAAAAACATGACTCTGTTTTTCCTTCTGGAACTATTTCTCCCCTGTTCCCCCAGGATATTTGGTTTAAGTGGGGTTGACTACACAAATGAGAATTTGTTCTGAGAACTGTCTTTGAAACATTAGAGGACAGAATTCCTCTTCCTAATGGAGGTTCAGAGAAGACAGTAGATCTGGAACTACAGGGAACTATCTTGTCAACATAAGGAAAATATCTACCTAAAATGGGCCTAATAAAGAGGAAAACAGGGTAGACATTGTCAGATTCTTGAAGATATTGTCTGAGTCTTTGGATTAAGCTTGGCTCAAAGTTGAATTATCCCTGAGCTTTTTAGTTACATGAACAAAGAATCCCTTTCAGCCACAGTTAGTTTTAGTTGCATATCTATCAGTTGCAACTGGAAAAAGACGTGATTTTTCACATGTATTTTTCAACTCCTTGTTCTTTCTCCAAGTAAATAAAACATGAGTTTGCTCTCTTTCTCACAATCAAACTTTGCCAGTTTTTGAAGGTGTTAAGACAGGTGAATTTGCCAAGGTCTGAGCTCACTGACCCCTAGGCTTCCACCTTGTGTGTCTCCATTTTCCATAATTCTCCCACAGCATCTTTGGGAAGGATAGAGCTGCTGCTCATGACCAATTTCTGTGTAACAGCCTTTGATAGCTCTGATTCCCTATAGGATGTGCCCTCATTCCACAGTCTGGAGCTCAGAACCTTTACAACCTGGCCTCAGAAGACAACTGCAGCCTCAGTGTTATCTGTGCAGTGCTTTCCTACGAGATCCCCAAGGCATCTCTGAGACCCCAGCATCCAGCCAAGGGCCAGGCATAATGCAAGCCCACAGTGAATGTGTGCTGAGTAGATGAACAAATTAGAAGGATGTTGTCCAAAAGACCACCAGTGTGGCTAAATCGAAGAAAGGAGAGCTTCATTGATGATATCAGTTTGCAAACCAGGAGGAGACAATCTCCAGTCTCTTTCTTCCAAGTGGAAGGGGCAGGTTGGGTTTTAATGTCTCACAGGGTCTGTATTACACAAAAGAGTTCTACATATTCAGCAGATTTCGGCGAGAAGCTATAGATGTTTATGAGAGGAGCTGAGCGCATGTGCAGTGAGTAAACATATACATAATATACATCCCATATTCACTTTGGCATGGGGTTTTAGCATAAAAGTGAGGTTTAATTTGGCCCTTTATGTCAAAAGGTGAACTATAGGATGCAAAGATAGTTTGTGCACAGCCTGTATAAGCTGTTGAAACTGGCTTAAGGTCTGCAGTTGCTTATCAGAAAAGAATGTTTAAAAGGCTGATCCTCTGTCCAATCAGAGTCACAGTGGTCTGGGCTATAAATCAGAGTTAAGAGGGGTCTGATAATGTGCGTGATAGGTCCTATTATTAGGGAGTTCAGCGAGAGTGTGGTTTTTCTTGTTACCATAGGAACTTAGAAATTTGCCATGCCCTCCAGGTCCTGAACCCTTTACCTGTAGGGAACTTTTTGTTTCCTTAACCTCAGGGTTTGTCTTAGTTGATAAATGGGAGTCTATGTTGGTCTCTCAGATCACAAGGACCACAACATTCCTGCTCACTGTGAGAAAGCTTCTTTTCCACAGACAGGTCATCAGCTCCCTGTGTTTGCTGAATGCATTGCCCCAGTGAGATACTGAGTAGAAACAAAGCTGGCAATTCCTGTGCCTGACACTTGTCCAAGAGCCTGCCTTCATGAGGGTGAAGGAGCCCCCCATGGCCCCTGCCCTGGTAAAGACCATCTGACGTCCAGCCTAAGATGCAAACTCTAGTCTTGACAGCCCAGCCAGCACCTCTGGGCCCTAAAATATCCTGTGACAAACTCATCTACAGGATTTACCACTCAACCTTGTGATTATTTTATTATCTTTCTGTCTCAGGCATTAAATTTGCCCTCCCCGAAGGAAGAGCACATAGCTTATTATTTTCTGTTTAGTGCCTAGGCCAGTGTATGGAACACAGCCGAAATGAACCCATTTGTACAATTAAAAAATAACTAAAGGATGAGAACATAAAAGTTGGTAATAATAAAGAATACAAATTTTGGATATAATCAGACTTGGATTCAAGTCCTAACTATTTCACTTACCAGCTGTGTCACTGTAGATATGTTTCTTAGCTCCTCAGATTCTATTTCTCTGCTTTTAAAATGGGAATGTGTATCTTGCAGATCTGTTATGAGGAAAGATATATCTCACATTTCCAACTATGTGCCTTCCATAGTTCCAGGCACAGAACAGACACTATATATGCTAGATTTTAAAAATCGCTCTGTGCCAAGCATAGTATTAGCTGTTTTCATGATGTTTCTCATTTAAATCTTATCTCCCTCCCTTATCCTCTCTCACAGGGCAAATTTTCAAATTCTCATTTTACAGGAGAAAAAGTCTAAGAGAGCTTCAGCACACAAAAATAAGAGGAAACCAAAATTAACTCGCCAAGCAGGTGGAAGAGTCAGGGTATGAGTGCAGGACTATCAACCAAAGAAGAGGGACCTGCCTGCCCAACAGAATTTCCTAAAGTAGGGTGCTCATGTCTGTGTAGGTAGATAAGCCGATTTAATGATGATCCTTGTTATTGCAATAATTATGTTTGTTTTAACGCATTTTAGAAAAAAATATGTAACCAACGTGTTGAACTTGTGACTTGTGGATCTTGAGCTTAGTATGAGACTAAGAAAGGTATGTGACTAAGCAGGAAACAAAAAGGCTCTTCAGAGTTAAGAAAAAATATAAGCATATTGTAGCAGTTGAATTAGATGATTAGGAGGCAGTTTCTCCTGATAGGGTTTGGCTCTGTGTCCCCACCCAAATCTCACCTTGAATTGTAATTGTAATAATGTCCATGTGTTGTGGGAGGGACCCAGTGGGAGGTAATTGAATCATGGGGGTGGGTTTTTCCCATGCTGTTCTCGTGATAGTGAATAAGTCTCACAAGATCTGATGGTTTCATAAAGGGGAGTCCCCTACACATGCCCTCTTGCCTGCCGCCATCTAAGATGTCCCTCTGCTCTTCCTTCATCTTCCACCATGATTATGAGGCCTCCCCAGCCATGTAGAACTGTGAGTCCATTAAACCTCTTTCCTTTAAAAATTATCTAGTCTCAGGTATGTCTTTATTAGCAGCATGAGAACGGACTGATACACTCACCAACCCCTAATCATTCACTCTACTTATCAGTCCTGCAACCTTAGATAAGTCACTTAAACTATCTGTGCCACTAGTTTTCCCATTTGAAAAATAGGGATAGTAGCATTTTGCCTTATAAGATTGTGAGTGAAGATAAGATGAGTTAATACATGGTAAATAGTTACGTGTTCAATAAGTGGCATTAGTATTATTATTTCATAGCACAGATAGTGTATAATGTCCCATCATGACTGTGGTATGTAAGAAATAACTGAAGTTTGGGAAGGATTCTATATCCTTGCAACACTTGGGATGAAGAAAAATAGTAGGAATGAGAATAAAGACGAGTGTAACATATCCAGGCCATGCAAAGAATTGGACATCCCAATATTGAAGAAGACATATGACATCCTCTTAAATACTTAGTGAGTGTCCTCTGGCAGAAAGAGGTATTAACTTCATAAAAGCACGCCAATAGGCTGAGTGCAGTGGCTCATGCATGTAATCTTAGCACTTTGGGAGGGCAAGGTGGACAGATGGCTTGAACTTACAAGTTTGACACCAGCCTGGACAACATAGTGAGACCCTGTCTCTACAAAAAATACAAAAACTAGCCCGGCATGGTGGTGCGTGCCTGTAGTCCCAGCTGCTCAGGAGGCTGAGTGGGAGGATCACCTGGGCCCAGTGAGGTTGAAGGTGCAGTGAGCTGTGATTGTGTCACTATATTCAGCCTAGGTAACAGAGTGAGACCCAGTCAAAAAAAAAAAAAAAAAAAGCATGCCAGTAAAGCATTTCTATGGGTTTCCAGGTTCTCTGCATGGAGAAAACCTGGCTGAGCTCTGCCCCAGACCTTTTATGGATTTATTCCTGTATACTAGAGTATGAGCTTTGGCCAGACATACAGGAGGTCCTGCACCAGCTCTGCTCTTGCTCACATTTTGAGTTATTTAACTTGTCTTTACTGCAGTTTCTAGATTTGTAAACAGGAGTTAATCATTGTAACTACCTCATTGGGCCTAAAAAGACCTAAGACAAATTTAACATAAAGCCTATTGTATGTTAGTAAGTCTTCAGTAAGCCCTATTTGTTTTGGCTATTATGGTTTTTATCATCATCAACATTAGGAGAAGACGATAAACTGTAACGCACTATATTTAAAAAGGATTCTTTCTCAATGGAATCCAAATAAATCCAGTGAAACAAATGAGTGCCACACATACTGCATATGTCTACCAAAATACATTTTATAAAACATACAAATTAGTTTGTTGCTGTTGAGATTGTAAATAAACTCAGACTCTTGGTGTCAATAGAAATTGAGACTTTCCTTTCAGAAAGTGAACTTTAAAAACATTACATATATGATTATACACACACACATATACACACACACACACAGCATCCTTACTGCTTAATCTCAGTCCTAAAAAAATTCTAGAAATAATTTAAGAAAATAAAATCAAACTATATGCCAAAGATGTTTACTACATTGTTATCTTTACTAGCCAAATGTTGCTTTGCAAATGCTCCTCACTTAGGGGAGTGTTTATGAAATTATGGTACAGAAATTGGAGGCAATAATGAGTATATTTGTAAATAGTAAGTATGTGGAGCTCAGAAAAATATTTAAAATGTTTAGATGTAATGATAAATAATAAAATTTTATAAAATTCCTTTTGCCCTACGATTGCCACTGTGATAAATACCTCTGCTTACGGACAAAGATGGGATGCAAGTACCCCAAGGTAGAAATAGTTGGCTATGACGGGGGGATTATAAGTGCTACTTTTTGAGATTTTTATGACTTTGATTATGTAGTTTAATCAGGCCACTACGGCAACAACAGAAGAGAGGAAAGCCGGGCAACGATGTCTGATATCTTCAGTTGTAAGCAAAAGAAGAGTTACCAAGGCTAGTTTAAACAGAGAAAGAATGTATGAAGGATTCTTGATAATTCTAACTCCAGAGGACCAGAAAAAAATACCAAATTACTCTAGTAATTTGTGGTTATTTGATGTTTTCACTGACACCCCTGACTGGACAAGTGCAGCTGGCATCCTCTTACCCAGCAGCTAAGTAGGCTGAGAAAGCAGCTTTCAGGGTGGGAAGAAGACTTCTGCCCAAGAAGAGGAAACGTCCCCAAAGCAGGAACTTAGCTCAGATCAAAAGTGGTCAAACAGTAGTAGTGCCAGTACCCACAGCAGCAGCAGTGCCAGTACCCACAGCAGTAGCAGTATTTGTAGCCATATTTGTAACAATAGTATAGAAGTAGCAGCTATAGTAGCAATAGTAGTTGTAATACTAGCAGTTGTAGTCCCAATAGTAAGAGAGGCAGTAGCCATAGTAATAATAGCAACAGGAGTAGTTGTCATAGTACCAGTGTAATAGTTGTAGTAGCAGTAGTAGTAATAGCAACAGAAGTAGTTGTCATCATAGTACCAGTAGTAATAGCAAGAGTAGCAGTAGTAATAAGCGCCGCAGAAGTAGTTGTCATCATAGTACCACTAGTAAGAGTGGCAGTAGCTATAGTAATAATAGCAGCAATAGTAGTAGCAGTAGTAATAATAGCAGCAGGAGTAGTTTGTTGTTGTAGTACCAGTAATAATGGTAGCAGCAGTAGTAATAATAGCAGCAGGAGTAGTTGTCTTCATAGTACCAGTAGTAAGAGCAGCAATAGCTGCAGAAATAATAGCAGCAATAGTAGTTGTCATCATAGTGCCAGTAGTAATAACAGTAGTAACAGTAGTAATAATAGCAGCAATAGTGGTTGTCATCATAGCACCAGTAGTAATAGCAGTAGTAGCGGTAGTAATAATAGCAGCAGCAGTAGTTGTGGTCATAGCACCATAGTAATAGTGGTAATAGCCGCAGAAATAATAGCAGTAATAGTAGTTGTCGTCATAGTGCCAGTAGTAATAGCAGTAGTAACAGTAGTAATAATAGCAGCAATAGTGGTTGTCATCATAGCACCAGTAGTAATAGCAGTAGTAGCAGTAGTAATAATAGCAGCAGGAGTAGTTGTCATCATAGTACCGGTTGTAATAACAGTAGTAGCAGTAGCAATAATACCAGCAGGAGTAGTTGTGGTTGTAGTACCAGTAGTAATAGTGGCAATAGCAGTAGTAATAATAGCAGCAGGAGTAGTTGTCATCATAGTACCAGCAGTAAGAGCGGCAGTAGCCATAGTAATAATAGCAGCAACAGTCGTTGTCATAGTACCAGTAGTACTAGTGTTAGTAGGAGTAGTAATAATAGCAGTAGGAGTAGTTGTGGTTGTAGTACAAGTAGTAATAATGGCAGTAGCAGAAGTAATGATAGCAGCAGGAGTAATTATAGTCATAGTGCCAGTAGTAATAGTGATAGCAGAATTAGTAATAATGGCAGCAGTAGTAGTTGTCATCACAGTACCAGTAGTAATAGTGGCAGTAGCAGCAGTCATAATAGCAGCAGGAAGAGTTGTCATCATAATACCAGTAGTAATAGTGGCAGTAGCAACAGGAGTAATAGCAGCAAGAGTAGTTGTCATCATAGTACCAGTAGTAAGAGCAGCAGTAGCCATAGCAATAATACCAGCAGTAGTAGTTGTCATCATAGTACCAGTAGTATAGTCACAGCAGTAATAACAGCAGTGATAGTGGTAGCAATAGCAGTTGTGGTAGTAGCAGCAGTAGTAATTGTAGAAGTGGGAGCAGCTCTTGCAGCAACAGTAGCAATGATGACAGCAATGTCAGCAGCCAACACTTGCACTACACCTATTGCCTAAGCTTTTTATACACAGCAATTTCTTATCCTCTCCACTACCCAAGGGCAGGGCTTTTGTCCTGTCTCTTTTGTTGTGGTATTGCCGGAGCCCAGAACTACATCTTGGACATGGGATATGTGCAGTACATATGTTTTTTAAATGAACAATTCAGTGAGGTGGATACCATTGTTATCCTCAGTTTACAGATGAGGAAACTGAGGCAGCTTTAAGTAGCTTAAGTGAAGAAACTGTAATTAGGACCCAGGGCATGAGTGCCCAGATTTATGTGCTAAATCACCATAAAAAACAACAAACAAACACTGGGAAAGTATTCGCTATGAGTGTTACAATCAGAGAGAGAGATCCACCCAGATTGGCTAAAATAAAATTAAAATTCAGGCACTTCAATGAACCAAACATAGAAGGGCAAATTTCAGGAAGAAGGGGCTGAGCTGGATGTGGAAGCAGGTCTCCCTGCTTGCTCAGCCATGATGTATCCTCTTCAGTGAGAGCAGTGCCCAGAGCTCGTTGCTAGGGGAACTGGAGAGGAAAACAACTCACTTTTCCCCAAGGCCCAGAGTATATCAGAGAGGGTGCATTTTAGATGGTAATCCAGCCAAAATAGAAACTGAGGTTTCTGACATATTAAATGCTTTCCTTGACATCATCTCACTTAATTCTCAGAAGAAAAGGTGGTTATGCCCTTTTTTTTTCACTTTCCAGATGAGGAAACAGAGACTGAGAGAGCATAATGTATGAATTCAAGATTACACAAAAAAGTTATAAGGCTTGAGCCTGAACTCAGAAATTCTGCTTATAATCACTAATCTTAAACACTGGGGGACAACTGACTTCTTTCAGCATCTGATGGAAACTACAGACCATCTTCACAGATTAACTTTCCTCTCTTCTCTCCTCTTCTCCTCCTTCCCCTGCCCTTCTCTTTGATTTTGGTTCCTGAGACCCCTTAAGCCCAGCTGATGAACCTCTTGCTCTAAACCACTTTATGAAAAAGCCTCAAAAGAGAACGTTAGATAAATTAGCTCATTTTCCTTTGGGAGGTCTCATTTTCCTATGTGCTAAATAAAGAGAGATTTGTCATCGGGTTTTGGTGATCCCTGACATCCTCATGACCAGGAGGAATCATCACAGTTCCTGGAAATGCTGTCTCTTGAGGTGACTAGAAATTATTTAGACATGGATTCCAAGAACTAGTTGGAGACAGGAGATCTATGTTCTGTTCCCCCAACCTCCAGCATTAAATGGTCATTATAAGAATTTGGACTGTATAATGCCTATCTGGATAATGGACCCACAGAGTCAAGGTCCTGAGACACACATCACAAGTAAAGGTGATGAACCTGTTATTGAATTAGAAAACTAGGAAAGGGTGGAATGGAGAGTGGTAGGTAGAAAGGGATAAAGAGAGACAATTTGGATGAATTACAAGATGGTTGGTTCGTAAGGGTAAGCTGCTATAATCCAGAGAGCACACATTACAGTGACTGAAACAAAATTGAGGTTTTTCTTTTTCCTTTGTCAAAAACAGTCCAGCGTTAGCCAGGTGGTAGAAAAGTTGAGCAGGTGGTTCTGCGAACCTCATGAGGCTTCTGCTTGTGGTTTGAATCAGTTGACCCATTTCTTTCTTTCTCCAGCTAGTAGCGAGAGAATAAGAGATCCAAGGAGTACCTAAGCCTGGCGTTGGTTAGGTTATAGTCACATGACCACACATAGCCGCAGGGGAGGCTTTGAAATGTGTCCAGCTGAAATGGTATTACTCGGTGGACAGGGTGGGTAGAGGGGAACAATTGGCAATCTATTATAAAGAGGAAGAGAAGACAATGCTTAAAGCTGGAATTTTATGAAGTGTGTGTTCAGGGTCTTTTTATAGGCGCCAGGAGTGAGAGTCCAATCATTCCAATAGCACTTACAGCTAATGCAGCCTAGGTTAGAATCTTACTTGACAGTAATAGAAGTCAATAGTTAAGCACCCCACCTCCTTCTGGTGTTGTAGTGGAAGACCTTAATCAGGAAACTTGAGTTCTGGTCCCAGCTTTACCGTTACATCCCCCAAATTTGGACCCAGGTGTACTGAACATCTATTTTTGTAGTTGTTTTCTTGATCTACAACTTCCTGCCTTTCTCTGGTAGTCCAAGCTTTTCCTCTGAGAACTAGTCACACTTTGTTTAAGGATATGCTGCACAAACCTTTGGATCCAGATTTGAGCATGTAGTTTAAGCCTGGCTAATCAGACCATTTCTCCAGCACAGTGATTGATTCAGGGACAGGCATATAGCTTGAGACAGGCAGACCAATGAGAACTAATCCTGAGGATTTCTATAGAATTGCTCTCATTCTTTCAGGGTTACTAAGACGATGAAATGGAAACCCCGAGTTATTAGTGGCCATTTTTCACCACTATAGAGGAGTGCCCGCCTAGAAATGAAGCAGGGCTGAGAAATAAAAAGAGATTGTAGATGACATTATTCAGAGCTCCTGGATCCAACTATGCCTGAAGCCATCCATCCTGAAATTCATTTAATGAGCAATGAGCAATAAATCCCTGTTTTGACTTTTTCCAGTATGAATTAAGAACTTGAAATGAGAACAATTCTAACACATCACATTCCAAGTCTCCTGATTTTCCTCCTATACTGGGGCTCTCAAATTTGTTTGTGCAGTGGAATATCTAGGGAACTTCATAAAAAATACAGATTCCCTAAACAAATTTAGTTCAGTCAATCTGAGGAAAGACTAGCAATATTCCAAGGCTTCCAATAGGAAAGCTTCCCAGAAGTTTGTAGCAGGCAGTTTGATTTGGGAACAGCTAATTACTGCATGCTGCCTACCAATGTGATTAATGCTGCATGGTTTTGGAAAATCACTGACCTCTTCATGTCACTTTCTCTTTATTTAGAAAAAGTCAGATGATATTTAAGTGGCCTTCCTGCTTAAAAGTCTGCCATAGTGACAGTTTCTCTGTCACAGCCCCTTCTTTCCTGTTCCAAGTTCTAATTGTTCCAACCCACACACGCACATGCACACACGTTCCCATAGTGAACAGGCACCTCTGAGGCCCTGGCCCATTTTCCATAGCACACTCTCGCCTTCATTGCAAGCACTGACAGGTGTGAGCTGAGAAAGATACAGGCCCCGTTTGAAGCCTCATGATAAGAGAAGCTGGGAGACGGGCTGAGAAGAAGAAACAGAAATATTGATCTCAACAGGCTGACAGGTTTTACTGAAGATTCCAATGGTAGGAAAGGGTGAGCCCAGACTGAAAAGTTTATACTTCCTCAGTGCAATATTCAACTGCAGCAGTATCTTGATTATAACATTTTCTTGTGCTCACCATATCCCAGAATTCTATACTCCTTATCGTCTTTCTGATATGGGCAACCTTTGAAGTCGGAGGGGCTTGCTGCTTCTTGAACATGCAGTGTTCTTTCATGTCTCTGCCTTCACCTGGGCGGCTCTGCTGCCTGAACTTCCTGCTTCCTTCTGAGGCTTATGAATGACTGCTCACCCCCAGCTCAAGACCCAGGTCAAGCCAACTGTGTCTGTGAACCTTGTTGGATTGCCCCAGGCAGAGCTGTCAGCCCTTCCTTCTGCTGGGCTTCAAAAGTGTGGTGTAGGCTTAGTGATTACTATACTCTGTGTTATAATTATTTGTTCACATGTCTCCCCGACTAACAGAGGGCAGATACAGCATTCCCAGAATGAAGTCGGAGCTCAGTAATTTCTTACTGAATGAATGAACAGAATAACTGAACAGAGGTGAAGTAAATAGGAAGAAATCTTTATTACAGCCACTTGATTGTAGGCTTAAAATGTGCTGATGGGCCGGGTGCAGTGGCTCACCCCTGTAATGCCAGCACTTTGAGAAGCCGAGATGGAAGGATCTCTTGAGTCCAACAGTTCGAGACCAGCCTGGTCAACACTGTGAGACCCCCTCTCTACAAAAAAAGTATAAAAGTTAGCTGGGTGTGGTGGCTTGGACCTACCGTCCTGGCTACTCAGGAGAATTAGGTAGCAGGATTGCTTGAACCTAAGAATCTGAGGCTGCAGTGAGCTAGGACAGTGCCACTGCACTCCAGCCTGGGTGATAGAGAGAGACCCCAACTGCTAAAAAAAAAAAAGGTGTTTGTGGAAATCTGTTTAAAATGTGTTAACATGCATAGACATCAAAACGTATAATTTAATTTTACACAGTCATTATTGTTTTTTTTTTGAGATGGGGTCTCACTATGTTGCTCAGGCTGATCTCAGCCTTTCAATCAGCTCAGTCTCCCGAGTAGCTGGGATTACAAACTTGTGCCACGGCGCCAGGCTTCACAGCCATCATTTTGAGCATCCAGTAGAAAAATGGTTCTCACTCTGGAGTTCATGTCAGAATGACCTGGGGACTGGTCAACACAGATTCCTTCACCCCACCCCAGAGATTCTCATGTAGTAGATGGAGAATTTGCATTTCTGACAAGTTTCCGGGTGAGGCTGATGCTATGGTCTGGCGGTCACACTTCCAGACTTGCAGCTATCCTAGAGTCGAATCCTCTAGTTCAGCAGGATCTTTAAAATGGGTAGGATTGTTGTCCCTGCACCCACTTTCTCTGCTGCACCTAGTCTATTGAATTCCTCTGCTGGCTTCTCATCATGCAGTTGCAGATTCCTCCGTGACATTGAGAGCTGTGTTCTTTCCATCACACAGTGACTCCTCGCCGTGACGCTGCATTGCATGATGCAGGAAAGTGAGGGGCTTTGGGCTGTAGTTGATGAGGAAAATTTACCGTAAGAAAAGAGGCTAGAACTGGCACTTTTGGAGCCTGTGAGAACTAAGCCAGAGAAGTAGCCAGGGAAATGAGATCAATAAGAAGGAAAATATTAAAAGGGGTGTGAGAAGCAAGTTGAAAATTAAGAATTTCTTTTTTTTTTAATTTTAATTTTAAGTTCTGGGTACATGTGCAGGATGTGCAGGTTTGTTACATAGGTAAATGTGTGCCATGGTGGTTTGCTGCATCTATCAACTCATTACCTAGGTATTAAGCCCAGCATGCATTAGCTATTTTTCCTAATGTTCTCCCTCCCACTACCCCACCCTCCAACAGGCCCCAGCGTGTGTTGTTCCCCTCCCTGTGTCCATGCGTTCTCATCGTTCAGCTCCCACTTATAAGTGAGAACACGTGGTGTTTAGTTTTCTATTCCTGTATTAGTTCCTGAGGATAATGGCTTCCAGCTCCATCCATGTCCCTGCAAAGGACATGATCTCATTCCTTTTTATGGCTACATAGTATTTCATTTGGATTATAGCAAGAGAGATTGAACCTCTAGGATGTTCCTTGAACCAGTGGTTCTCGCCCATGGTTGTCCATTAGAATAACCAGGGGATCTTCTATGACAAGCCTATGCCCTGGCCCCACTCCAGACCAATGGCATCAGATTCACTAGGGCCTGGAGCTCAGGTATTGTTATGTTTTAAAGTTCCCCAGGTAATTCTGCTGGGGAGCTGGAATTGAAATTCTCTTCTAGGGCCCCTTTATTTCCCCAGGACTTAACATTTTAATCCTTGGCCTTGGACACTGTTTAGCTGCATGCTTTAGCTATACCTGCTGTCCTCTTGCCATTCTGCTCACCATACGGCCTCATCTGCGTGGGAGATCTAAGCCGGGGAACAATGACCTCTCCTTGCATGGGCTGTCTTGCTTTATAGATGGGCTCTTGGTGGAAACTGGAAATGTGGAGAGAAGCTATCTGCTTAACCTTTCCTCACAAAAGCAACCAGATCAGCCTATTCCTTTGTCACCATCTACCACTTTAGCCTATTTTACTTCCAAAATAACATTACTCTGTCAATGTCTTATATATCTGTGTGTTTACTTATGAAACATACACCTCTCGCCACTAGAATGTAAGCTGTATAAGGGCAGACCTTCTCTGTCTTTTGCACCACTGTCTTGGTCTACAGCCTGGGTGGCTCAAACAGGATACTTATTTTCTCACATTTCAGGAGCCTGGAAGTCCATGATTAGGGGGCCGGCTTTGTTATGTCATGGTGAAGGCTTTCTTTCTGGCTTGTGAAATAGATAGCTACCATCTCCTTGTGTGCTTACATGACCTCTTCTTTGTGTGTATTTGAAGAGACAGAGAGGGACAGAGATAGAGAGAGTGTAGGCTCTCTTGTGTGTCTTTTATTCTAAGAGCACTGAGTCCATTGGACCAGGGTCCTACCCTCATGACCTGTTTACCTCCCAAAGAACTCACGCCAAACACCATCACATTGGCAGTTAGAGCATCAACATATGAATTTTGGGGGTATACAGACTTTCAGTCCCTAACAACAACCTGGGGTCCATTCCCCAGGACCCAGCACAGTGCCTGACATATAGTAGGTACTGAACACCTATCTGCTGAAAGAATTAATTCAGGAATTCCAGAGCTTACCTTACTCACAGAGTCTTGTGAGCAAACAGAGCCTCGGTTCTTCCAGAGAAAACCAAAAATTGAAGATTCAACTAAAATGTTACTTTTTTTCTCCTTTGCATCTCCTTCAAAATGGATACAGCTCAGCCTCCTCCATGCTGAATGCTAAAAAGGGTGGCCAGTGGTGGATACTCTACCTTGACTTTCTGAATCCTGGTTTCCACAATGTTTTGTCTTGCAAGTGCTTTCGTCCCACCCACACAGCAGTTCTGGAGAGGAACAGCAGGTTTTGAAAGGCTTCTTTTATTTTACATCCATTTGCCAAACATGAAAAAAAATGTAAAAGGAGAAGGGAGGCATAACAGAGTAAGATGTGTGTGTGTGTGAGTGTGTGTGTAAGCTTATGAATGTTTGTGCAAGCTGTATAAGAAAGAGAGGGTGGTTTTTATAAATGGAAGACTCAATTATTTAAAGTCTAGTTCACTGTAGGCACTCAAAATGCTTTTATTGGATGAATGAATGAATGAATAAATAAATATAAGACAAATGAAGGGAGAAATTGATTTGGAGAAAGAAGTGCCAGACATTTATTTACAATGGAGTCAATAGGCAAGAGGAAAAAAGAGGGGGAGTTACAGACGAATTAGAAGTTCTTAAAGAATATACCATCTGAGAGAGCAAGATAGATGACAGGAAAGGAGAGGGTCAGTACTAAATTTCTGCTGGACCAATAAGCTGGTCACTGCCCTAGCCCCTTTTCTTTCCATTAAAGCCTACCCTATGTCATCTCATCCTCACCCAAAAATAAACATTAGCCTCAGTCCACTAGTGAACGGTACCTAATACAATTCTTCCTACTTGGAGTAGAGTGACAAATGACCACAAATTCCTTTTATTCCAATGCTCCTTTGCAATGTGACTTTCCCATTCCTTCCATTAAGAGGTGGAGTCTATTTCTCCACCTTGAATCTAGATTAGTTATGTGACTTGCTTTGACTAAAGGGATATTAGCAAATGCGATGGTGACAGAAGCTCAAATAGCACTTAGGCCTTGGAGTTTCTTCTCTCATGCTCCTGTGGGCATCCTAAGACCATCACAGGAGGAAGCCCAAGCTAGCCTGCAGGATGATTAAAGTCATGTGGCCAAGTATCTTCTGTCACACAAGCTAACAGCCTGTCAATCATTACACCTGTGACTGAGGCTATCCCAGATCATCCAGCAGATCTGCCAGCTACTCAAAGATGCATGGGAGAGTCTAGCAGAGATAGGTCATACTTGCTTAGACCATAAAAACACTCAATCAACCCAGAGAGTTACAAAGTAAATATGGCTGTCATTTAAGTCACTAAAGTCCTGGGGTGTGCTTGTTATACAGCACAAACTGATGCATCACGTTAGAGCTGAGATCCCTCATGTGATGAATAACAGACCATGGATTTTAGCCTGTTTGTATTAGCTTTCTACTCCTGAGTAACAAATTACCTCAAATCTAGTGGCTGAAGGCAACACATATCTATTATCTTACAGTTCTGTGAGTCAGGCACGGCTTAACTGGGTCCTCTATTTAGGGTCTTACAAGGGTGCAGTCTAGGTTGGCTGGGGATCAGTCAATAGAGCACTAGCCTTTGCTGACATATTGCAATCTGTTATGATTGTAAAACTGACAGCTTCAGTTTTTGTCTGCTCCTAGAGGTCATGCCGTATTCCTGGATACATGGACCTTCAAGCATAGGTAGCCCACAACACGGCAACTTGGTATATTCAGAGCCAACAGAGCAGAGAGAAAGACTCCAGCAAGATGAGCACTACAATCTTAATATGATTATTACACATAGTTCATTTATTCTGTTACCTTTACCATATTCCATTAGTTAGAAGCCAATCATAGGTCCTACTCATACTCAAGAGCAAGAGACTACATAAAGACATGAACATCAGGAAATGAGGATCATTGAGAACCATTTCAGAAGCCACCCACTAGATTAACTTTAACATACTGACCTGCAAGGGACATTCTGCCTCATTTACTCTTCAGTGAAAAGATATTTATTGAGTGTTTCCACATGGCAGGCACTGGGTATACAGCCGTAAACCAAGTCATGGGGGAGGGGTCATGTTGATCATTAACAGTCATGTATGTGATGGTGAAGACTTCGGCTTTTACTCTGAGAGGGACGAGGATCCATTGGAGTGTTCTGAATAAAAAGAGGCAGAATCTCATTAATGTTCTAAAATCACCCCTATGGCTGCTACTTAGATAAGAGAGTTCAGAGAGAACAGCTAGAAGGCTACTATAATATCTTGGAGATGAGAGAGGATTGGATCAAGAAATATGAGTAGAAGTAGAAAGAAAAGGTGAGGAGTGACTTACTTCCCAATCAGGGACTTCAGGCTTCTCCTGGGTCTCCATCTTGCTTGGTGGGAAGCAGATACTGGGCTTCACTTTCTGTCAACTCTTTTCCTTAGGGAGACGAACCCCTTCAGTGGGGCTATGCTTTGGATGGCTGGGATACCTGCAGTGTTTTTACCACCAACCCTTGGATTTGCTCCTGTCTGCTTCTTGAACTCCATCAAAAGGCAGTTAAGTGTAAAATTTTACTGTCTTTGGTGTCAAGAAGAACTGGGACGAAACCTACTGGTGACTGGCTGAATGAGCCATATTTTCTCATCTGCAAAATTGTGGTAACAATGTCCCAGGTTTGTTTGTGGACCAAGTAAAATAATTCAATCAAATACTCGCTAGAACAAAATTGGTCTTTTCTCCCTGGGTATAGTTTGAATGTACGTCTCTGTCAAATCTCCTGTTGAATTGAAATTCCCAGTGTTGGAGGTGGGGCCTGGTAGGTGTTTGGATTATGGGGATGGATGCCCATGAATGGTTTCGGCCATCCCCTTAGTGATGAGTGAGTTCTCGCTCCGAGTTCACATGAGATCTGGTGGTTTAAATATGTGGCACCTCCAACCCCACTTTCTTGCTCTTTTGCTCCTGCTCTGACCGTGTGATGTGCCTGCTCCCACTTCACCTTCCACTATGAGTAAAAGCTTCGTGAGGCCCCCCCAGAAACAGAGACTGGAGCTACACTTCCTGTACAGCCTGCAGAACTATGAGTCAATCAAACCTCTTTTCTTAAAAATAACCCAGTCTGAAATAAGCCAGGCACAGAAAGGCAAATACTGCATGTTTTCACTTATGTGTGGGATCTAAAAGTCAAAACAATTGAACTCATGGACATAGAGACTAGAAGGATGGTTGCCAGAGGCTGGGAAGGGTAGTAGGGGGCTGGCCATGGTGGGCGAGGTACGGATGATTAATGGGTACAAAATATAATCATTAGGTTAGTGCAAAAGTAATTCTGGTTTTTGCCATTTAAAGGGCATTGCACCAACTTAATAGGAAGAATGAATGAGACCTACTATTTGATAGCACAATGGAGTGACTATAGTCAATAATAACTTAATTGTACATTTTAAAATAACTTAAAGAATGTAATTGGATTGTTTGTAACACAAAGGATAAATGGTTGAGTGAATGGATACCCCATTCTCCATGATGTAGTTATTTCACATTGCATGCCTGTATCAAAACATCCCATGTACCCAATACATATATGCACCTACTGTGTACCACAAAAATAAAAATAAAACATAAATAAAAATAAACTATCCAGTCCCAGGTATTTCTTTACAGGAATGAAAGAATAGCCTAATGCATCCCTCCTTCCACGCAATGCCTGTCTGATCGTGCCCTGTCCCTGAGTAATTGTTGCCTGGTTCTGGCAGAGTCTGTCTCTATTACCTCAATTTGACTGTGATGGTAAGGAAAGCACGTGGACTGTGGATGCTTTTGAAACCTATTGGCAGTTTATTTAGGCTGAGATGGTCAATCCCTCCTCCACTCCATTTCGTTCACAAAGGTACAGAATGCAAATCCACCTGCAGCTCAACAGAACTGCCACTCAGCTCAGAACCAACACGATCAGCATGTCTTGGGATGGTCAAGAGGAGACAAGAAAAATTACATACAGTAATGACACAGAATTAAGGCTGTTCCTGTCACCAGCTCTGGCCAGGGCCACATGTACTGGCGGAAATACCCCAGCAAGTCCCCGTGTTCCCGACCAAAATGCCGAGACAGGGAAATCTCCCCACAGGTAGAAAAGACGTAGCATTTACAACAAAATACTTAAGACCATACATTTCTACGTGCACCTGGTGCTTGACTGGTTACCTGAATTTTCAAAAAATTTAGAAGTATAATCAAAAAAGTATCCAATTTTCATTGAGAAGCATTTATGGAACATCTTCTCATGCCTGCTACTGTGCTAACAACCTCGTCATAGGAAAATAAAGATATGAAAAGAACTGGTCTAATTGCTGGTACTGCTGAGATTCTAAGAGATTGGGCAGTACAAAGGTACTGCATCAATTGCTTGAAGGCAATTATTGTAAGGTAGAGGGCTAATAAATTAAACTGTCGGACTCTGAGCTGACAATGAAAACCCAAATAAATCAAGCATCAGGCAAGAAGGGGTTAATTAGAATAGGCTTTAGCTACTTCCTATAAGCTGCTAGTGACAGTCAAATCTATATTTGTATGTCCATTAATGATGTTAATTAGGCTCATTAAGATTACAAAGAAAGGAGACATGTAGAGACACTGGAGTTTATTGTAAGGATGCAAGGAAGTTACAGGTAACAATAAGGCCCGGGGTTTGGCTATTCTGTGATTACAAAGGAAGGCACATTAACACCAATACCCAAATCTCCCTAATTCTAAGTCCCGTCTTATATTTGGAAACTCGGGTCTCTCCCATGGCTTCCCTACAGAATGTAGGCAGGTCACTGGGTGACTCAGAAAGACGGGAACAGACACACTCACGTTCCTGTGTGTCCGCCACTACACTGACATGTCCTCTTCTGTTGTCAATGCCATATATAAACATGCCAGCTTTTCAGGGACTGTTTCCTAATCTTCCCCACATCCTCCAGTTATCAGAGCAGTGTTGGGTTCCACGCCAGTTTGGCAAGAATTATGCCCCTGGTTCTGTGCTAAACCTTTGTTGCTTTGGCCTTGTGTTTTACAAAACCCTTCAGCTTTTGGCGCACTTCTGAGTGACTGAGGCCATGTTGTCCCCTACAAATAGAAACCCTTCTCTCTACCTTTACATGAATTATCCATGGGCATAGCAATTCACAAAAATGAAATCTGAGTACTAAGGGCGGCAATGGGGAGTTGTTTCCATATACTCCTCCATGGCATCTGAGTTTCAGCTGTAACCTGGGCAGAACTCCCTGTGACATTAGGCAAAGATTACAGAATTCCAGGATGAACAGGAACATCATTCAGAATTTATCAGCATCTCTAGGGCCTCACTGATTTCTGGAGTCAGATTTTTCCATCTCTGACTGTGCTGTGTCTACTGGGAATCTGTCTGATTCCACGTCAGTATCTATTGTCTCTCAGCTTATTTTTTATTGCTTCTTTCTGTGGATGTCTAGACTTCTATGCTGTCTTCTGTGTCTCTATTTCTTACATGAACTCCCCAAGAGAAATAATCTGATTGAGACATTTAATGACTCTCCAATACAGTCAGTTAGTCACCATGCAATAGAGCCTCTCCATATTGGGCAAGATTCCCACGTTGGGTCACCTTATTGACTGTTGGTCTGAGATTGGTGAAACCCTGACCTTACCAGCTACAGTCATGGTTCAAAGCCTGGACAGATATGCATAAAAATGGGCTTGTGTTCTGGCTGCTCAGTAGGCACCTGTAGCTGCAAAACGTAACTTGAGATTCAGAAACTCTTCCTCAATATAGCCAAGCTCCAGTCTCAGGTATCCAATTTTCTCCTACATGTATCCACCTGAGCATCTCAAAGGCATCACATCTTAAAATACACTTTTCAGTCTCCCCATCAAAGCCTTATTTTTTCCTTACATATCAACTCTGACTTAAGTCCTCCAGGCCAAAAGTCTTGAATTTTCCCCCTTGTATTTGATGAAAACACATTCAGTCCAACAGAAAAAATAACTATTGGTTACTAGGCTTAGTATCTGATTGAAATAAGATGTATAACAAATGCCCTGATATGAGTCTACCTATATAACATACCTGCACATGTGCCCCTGAACCTAAAATACAAGTTTTAAAAAAGAAAACATAAAACTCCTTTAGAGGAGGAACAAGTGAAACTGTTTTGGTTTGCAGGTAATGTGATCTTATTTTAAAAAACAAACAGACAAAAAAAACCTCTAAAGACTCCACCTAAAAACTGCTAGAATTAAAAAATTAACTCAATAAAGTTGCAGGATACAAAATCAATATACAAAATTAGTAGCATTTCTATACACTAACAAAAAAAACTATCCATAAGAGAAATCAAGAAAACAATCCCATTTACAATAGTTACAAAAATAACAAAATACTTAAGAATAAATTTATCTAAGGAGATGAAAGACCTGTACACTGAAAACTACAAAATACTGATGGAAGAAATTGATGAAGACACAAATAAAAAGAAAGTAGTCTGTGTTTATGAATTAGAAAAATTCATACAGTGAAAAGATTTATAATATACAAAGCAATCTACAGATTCAATACAATTTCTATCAAAAGTCCAGTAACATTTTTCATAGAAATAGAAAAAACAATTCTAACATTGGTGTGGAACCACAGAAGACCCTGAATAGCCACAAAAATCTTGAGAGAAAATAACAAAGGTAGAGGCATCACACGACCTGTCTTCAAAATATACTACAAACCTATAGTATTTAAAACAGCATGGTACTAGCATAAAAACATATGTATAGACCAATGGAGCAGAATAGAGACCCCAGAAATAAGTCTATGCATTTAAAGTCAGTTGATTGTCATCTAAGATGTCAAAAACACACAGTGGGGAAAGGACAATATCTCTGATAAATGGTATTTGGACAACTGGATATCCACATACAGAAGAATGAAATTAGATCCTTATCTCACAACATGTACAAAAATCAACAGAAAATGAATTAAAGCTTAAATGTAAGACCTGGAACTGTGAAACTACTAGAAGAAAACATAGGGAAAAAACTCCATAGCATTGACCTGGGCAATGATTTTTTGGATATGAACCCCAAGACCACAAAAGCAAAAACTGACAAATGGGATTACATCAAACTATAAAGCTTCTGCAAAGTCAAAAAGTAATCAACAGAATGAAGAGACAACCCATAGACTGGGAAAAATATTTGTGAACCATACATCTGATAAGGGGCTAATATCCAAAATATATAAGGAGCTCAACTCAATAGTAAGAAAATACATAACCCAGTTAAAAAATGGATAAAAGATTTGAATAAATATTTTTCAAAGGAAGACATACAAATGTCCAACAGGTATATCAAAAATGTTCAGCCTCACTAATCACTAGAGCAATGAAAATTGAAACCAGAATGAAGCGTCACCTCACACCTGTTAAGATAGCTAGTGTCAAAAAGATGAAAGCTAAGTATTGGCAAAGATACAGAGAAAACAGAGACCTGGTGTACTGTTGGTGCAAATGTAAATTAAGAAAATTAAGAAAAACAGCCATTAATCAAAATAGTATGGAGGTTCCTCAAAAAATTAAAAATAGAACTACCATATGAACCAGCAATCCCACTGCTGGGTATATATCCAAAGGAAATGAAATCAGTATTTCAAAGAGATATCTGCACTCCAGTGTTTATTGCAGCACTATTCACAATAGCCAAAATATGAAATCAACCTGTGTCCATCAACAGACAAACAGGTTTTTAAAAATGTGGTATATATGCACAATTAAATACTGTTCGCCCTAAAATAGAAGAAAATTCTCTTATTTGTGACAACATGGATGAACCTAGAGGACATTATATTAAGTGAAAAAAAGCCAGGCATGAAAGACAAATATGACGTGATCTTACTGACAGGTGGAATTAAAAAAAAAATTGAACTAATAGAAGTAGTGGGTAGAATAGTGACTACCAGAGACTGGGAAAGAGGTGGGGGCTGGGGGTTGGGTAGATGTTGGTAAAAAAAAAAAGGCAAAATTTCAGTTAGTTGGGAGGAATAAGTTCAAAAGATCTGTTGTACAACATGGTGACTGTAATTATTAACAATGTATTGTATTATTGAAAATTGTCAAGAGAATAGATTGTAAATGTTCTCACCACAAAAAATAATAAGTATGTGAAGCAATGCATATAATTTAGCACTTCATAAAGTATTAATATCTTAACATTTGTACACACAATGTATACAATAAATGCATACAATAAATGCATACAATTTTTGTCAATTAGAATTTTTAAAAAATGTTAAAAATGTGAAACCAACATGAATAAGATACCACTGGCCCAAAATAGGACAATTAGAGTCAATCAGAATACTACCTGCAGTAGATTAAAATATAAGTATGTTTACATTCATGAGTTCATGATGATTCTTAAAAAAGTAACCATTCATTGTTTACTGTTGGGAAATGCCAGGACACCAGCTCACTGTTTGAAAACTAGTAAGTAAAGGGGAGAATTAAGCATTTATCCTGACTCTTCCATATTAATTGTGTATCCCAGCTAATGAAAGAGGAAAACAATAAAATGCAAATATCACTATTTTGCAACTTCTAATGAATAGAGCTAGTCAATGATCCGCAGTGGGTGGTATTATCACAAAAATGGAGACAGTCAGAACTTGCACACCTTCTAATGGAAGTATGCATCTCCCAGGATCATCTTACCAAAAGTTTGAAGTGGCATCTGATCAAGTCTCTGGATCTATCATTAATCCACAGAAAATACAAAAAATGGAAAAACAACTGGCAAAATTCAGACTGTGGGACACTAGAAGAAATGACTCAGTTTTTCTCCAGCTGCCTATATTTATGTCTATGCCTGCAACTATGACTATGTTCATGCCTATGCCTATGTCTATATTTATGTTTATATCTATCTCTATGTCTATTTCTGCTTCTATGTTCATGTTTATGTCCATGTCATGTCAGTCGCTGTATCTATATTTATGTCTATATCTATGTTCACGTCTAACTTTGTATCCATGCCTTCTTTTTTTTTTTGAGACAGAGTCTCATTCTGTCGCACAGGCTGGAGTGCAGTAGTGCGATCTCAGTTCACAGCAACCTCTGACCCCCTGGTTCAAGCGATTCTCCTGCCTCAGCCTCTCGAGTAGCTGGGATTACAGGCACCCGCCACCACGCCTAGCTAATTTTTGTATTTTTAGTAGAGACGGGGTTTCACCATGTTGGCCAGGAGGATCTCGTTCTCCTCTGTCCTCGTGATCCGCCCACCTCTGCCTCCCAAAGTGCTGGCATTACAGGCGTGAACCACAGCACCTGGCCGTATCCAAGCCTCCTTATCTGTCTGTTGTAAGAAGATAGACAGGGGTGGCCTATCTATTAAAGGAGACAAGAGACATATAAGTCAAACACAATATATGGATTTCATTTGAGTTCTGCTCAATCAAACTGTATAACAATTTTTAAGACCATCAGTAAAATGTAAGTACTAACTGGGCATTTGGTGATATCAAATAATTATTGTAATTTTTTAAGTGTGATAATTGCATCAAGATTCTATTTCTTTTTCTAAATAGGTTCACATCATTCATAAACATACACAAATAAACTATTTACATAATGTCTTAGAACTTTAAAAAATATATTCTAAAAATGTAGCAACAGAGATAAGTGGGTGAGGGTGTAAACAAAACCAGATGGAGTTGAAGCAAAGTGATGGGTACACAAGGTTTTATTATGTTATCTTTTCTAGTTTTGTAAATATTTGAATTTTTATAAATGAGGGGAGGAGGAAAGTATAATTTCCCTCCTTCCTATTCCTTTTGCTAGCTTCTGTTATTTCTTTAAATCTCAACTCCACTGTTTTTCTCAGAGTAGCTTCAATGGACATATGTCATTCTTTCTGCTACCTGGAAACTGACATGGCCAGATACTTTTGTTTTCAGAACTTCTTGCAGCTACAAAGGAGACCACCACTCCACCAAACAAATGCACTTGCCCCAGATTTCAAATGGAAAGAACAGAGACTGTGTAAATTTCAGTCTGTGAGTTACCCAATATCCTCTAATTAAATTCCCTGTCTATTTAATTTGGCTAGAGATGGATTCTGTTGCTTGTAATCAAAAGCTTTACTGAAACAAAAGCTTTCTCTAATTCCCAGTTTAGTTCATACCTTTGTTATAGGTTTTCATAAAACCATTTGCTTGCTTTTTACCGAACTTGACACAATTCTAGTTTATTTGCATGCTCACTTGATTAATACATGTGTCTCTAATCATAACGTCAGCTTCTTGAGTGCAGGCGTTGCACGTGTTTTGCTTCACCTCTTTATTGCCAATGTTCAGCCCAGTGAATGCCCTGGCATATTGCATAAGTTCAGTAACTGTCTGCTGAATGAATGAGTACAAAGAGGAGAATGAGGGTGTTGTATAATGTTCACAATAAAACATTATCATTTCCTTTTGGACACATGGAAGATTGTACTTAATCCTGCTTTGGGCAGGTGGAATTACATAATCAGGTTATGTCAAATAGTTTGTGTTCCCTTCAGTTGAAGGCATTTAACTGTGAGTGTGAAACTTTCTACTTCTCTTTTCCTCTTGCAGAAACCAAGATGGCCCCGAGTTCCACACGGAGCACTGCAGGAGAGCAGTCTGTCAGCCGAAGTGACTGAGTCTGTCAGCCTAAGTGACTATGTATAGTGGAGACGCTGAGTTGGACTGCATGAAACATTTAGGTTGAGAAAGCAATAGAAAAAAATAACAACAACTTCTGTTGCATTAAGCCATAGAATGTTGGGGGTGTTGTCATCTCAGCATAACCTACCCTATCCTGACAGATACAAGTAAAAGAAAACAAAATGCATAAAAGAAGAAGTGGAAGAGTTAGATATTTGCAGACGAAAAGAAAACAGCAACAGTGAATTTAGTCTGCAGTAGACAAATTTTGGGGCTTCTTGATGGGTGTTTCTGGAGTTTAATCTCAACTCTACCACTTACTAGCTGTGTGATATGGAGTTTCTTAACCTCCCTGATCCTCAGTTCCCTCATCTGAAAAATAGAAAAATCAAGTGATACTGACCTTCTGAAGTTGTTGCATAGATGAAAGTTAAATGAGATAATTTATGTGTAAGCACCTTACCTGTCATGGTGCGGGTGCCCAATGAATGATGATTAAATGAGTGAATGAATGGAAAGAAGTCACAGGTGAAGCCGGGAAGGGCAGAGGTGGAGGAAGCCATGGAGTTAGAGAATGCCTCCGATTGCTAAGCAGACCCTTGCTCTGAGTCTCTCAAGTCTGTCACTGTGCATTGTAATTTAGTAAATCATTTCAAGCAGTGGGGTGTTTGCTTATTCAATCAAGAAGTGGATTTATGCCTAATTCTGGCGGCTCCTCTGCAAAGTGTTGTGAACTTCAGAGGCTCCCCAGCTTGGGAGCCAGATTGCCGCATAGTGATTTATGTGATCGGGGAGGCTGGCCCCACAGCCATGAGCATAGGGCATAAATCTGAGGCATGCAGTGAGCCCTGATTCAGCCTGGCACACCTTGGCAAAGCACCAGGTACGAGCACCTACACACCTACTGCAGAGTCTTGATGTTATAATGTAAAGGGTGAGGGCAAGGCGGAGGCTCTGAGGCTGCTGGGTCTCATTTATTCATTCGTTATTCAACCAGTAATTCTTGAGCATCCTCTAAGTGCCAGGCCCTGTGCATGGTGCTTGGGATAATCCCAGCTCTCCTGAGTCTCATATTCTGGCAAATAACTGTATTGCAATGTGAGAAGTGCTGTGATGAGGGAAACACAATTTACTGTGGCGCAGAGGGTGGCATCTAAGCTAGTCTTGGAGCATGAGAGTTGACTTTCCAGAAGAGAGGATATCTAAACTGAGACATAAAGGACCCTTCTAGGAAGGGGGAATGGCATTTGCAAAATCAAGGAAATGAGTGGCAGAATGAAAAAGAGAGGAGATAGAAAATTCTGGAGCAGAAAGTCATTCGGTATGGCAGAAGACTAGAAGTGGAGTGAGTGGGTGGTGAGAGAAGAAGCTGGAGGGGTGGCAGGGGTCTGATGGTAGAGACCTCTCAGACTACGCTAAAGAGTTTGGACTTTATCCACAGGGCCATGGGAACTTGCTGAGGCAGGGGTGCAGAGTGATCAGAGTTTCTCTCCAGAAAGTTCCTGTGGGCTTTTCTTTCTTTTTCTTTTTTTTTTTTTGAAAAGGTATGTTAACTTTTATTTTAAGTTCAGGAATACGTGGGAAGGTTTGTTATATAGACAAACTCATGACTCAGGCATTACTTAGCAGATTATTTAGTCAACAAGGTACTAAGCATAGTACCCAACAGTTTTTTTTCCCCCTGAATCTCTACCTTCTACCACCCTCCTTCCTCAAGTAAGCTCCAGTATCCGTTGTTCCCCTCCTTCTTTGCATGTGTTCTTATTATTTAGCTCCCACTTATATATGAGAACATGCAGTATTTGGTTTTCTGTTCCTGCATTAGTTTGCTAAGGATAAGGGCCTCCAGTTCCATCTACATTCCTGCAAAGGACAAGATCTCCTTCTTTTTCAGGGCTGCATAGTATTCCACGGTGTATATGTATCACACTTGCTTTATCCAGTCTGCCACTGATGGGCATTTTTGTTGATTCCGTGTCTTTGCTATTGTAAATAGTACTACAATGAACACATGCATGCATATGTCTTTATCGCAGAATGATTTATATTCCTCTGGGTATACACCAAGTAATGGGATTACTAGGTCAAATAGTAGTTCTGTTTTTGGTTCTTCGAGGAATTGCTTATGGGCTTTTCTGTGTAGCATTGACTGGTGGAGATTGGAAGACCAGGTACGTAGCAGAGAGCTCTAGGTGACAGATGCTGGTGACCTGAATTAGGATGTGGCCAGGGAGTTGAAAGGTTGAGCATAAAGCAAATAATAACAGTTAACATCATGTAAAGCACAGTGTCACTGATTGAATTATTACAAGTCTAAGCTGTAAGCACTACTAGTGTGTCCTTTTTACAGATGAGAAACGTGAGGCATGGAGAGGTTAAGTAACTTTCTTAAGTTTAAACAGCTTGTAAATGACCCAGCTGAGATTCAAACTCAGGCAGTTTAATTCCAAGATCCGTGCATTTCACCCATGTGCACTGACTGCTACCTTGTTAGACTATGAGCTTTCCAAAAAGTCAAGATCCAAGGTCTGTATTATCCACAGCACTTGGCACAAAGTATGGTGCCTGATAGGTGCTTAATTACTGTTGTTGAAGAAATGACTGAACTGATGAATAGAACCTGACCCGCCTAACTTTGCATCACTGCCCAGCTACTTTCTAGCTTTGACCATTCCAGCGAGTCCTGTTTACCCTGTCAAGCCTCCTTCTTCTCCTCTGTAACAGAGATTTAATTAGAAAATGAGGGGACTACCTCCCGGGATTTCTTGGCACATTCAGTGTGATAACGAATGTGAAAGTGTTTCGTAAATGACACAGCCTTCTGCCAGTGGTGGGTATTACAATTGCGATTGTAGGAGCTGAGACACCACATTGGAATTCCAGGCGGCATTTTTTTTTTTCTGTTGAACACCAGAAGTTTCCTTTTCCCTGGAAGTCTTCAGCACAAATTAATTATTGTTATCTGTGTCTAGAGGCTGTGGCCACCTGGCCATCCCTCTCTTACTGACAGCTGAGGCTCCTATGAGCTCAGGAGTAGGAACCACGTCTCCTGGAGGCGGCTCCTTTTATTCCCTATTTACTTCTACTTTAATCTGCATATTATCATCAGCACAAAGCCCTCAGAATAACATGTGACAAATGACGTCTATTAAAAAAAACTGTATGCACTTCTCTTTCACTGTCTTCTAATTTGGAATAGCATTATAACTATGCATCGCTAGACAAGCAATATTATGTTAAGAACATGATAAAATACCAGCAGCTCTGTAATGGCACCAACCAAATGGTAATTTCTGCTTCAGAAATTGGTCATTTATTTTGCTGGTCTGTTCTTACGTTCAAATTAGATGAAGTTTAATATACTGTAAAATTGAATGTATTCTGTCCTTTTCAACAAATATGGCGTGTGTGAAAATGATTTATGGCTCATGGGAACCTCTAAAATGTTAAATAATCTCTTTTTTTGTGTGTTTCTTAAGTAAGTTATGGCCTGAGAGTTTAAACACAGGAAAAGCAAAACTTTATTAAGCTCCAGGCCCTAGTTCTTCTGTAATCAGGCCGTGGTAAGAACAGGAGCTGTGGCCCTGTTCAGCCCCTGCACAGATTACAGTGGGCTGTAAGAGCAGCCACATTAATTGCTGCATTAATTTTGTTCTATTAACTGTAATTGGGAGGAAAGCAAGTCTTCCCCAGTGAGTGTTATAATTTGCAACTTAATTTTTAATAAAGCCGTGTCAAGACCATGGTGCTTAGCACAGGTCATTTCTTTCAGTGGGTGTTTGGCATTCTGCTGCTAGCCAACCATAAGAATAGCTGCTTGAAATGTGTGGATGGGGGCAAGAGAGAAAGGAGAGGAAGATGGGGAGGGAGAGCTTACAATCTTCCCAGGGATAAGGGATGAGGAACTGCTTTCTGGAAAATGCTTGACTTTTCCCTTTCTTCTCCATCTCCTGTTCTCCATAGCCCCTCTCCAAGCCCAAGGGAAAACTTGAGAAGCCCAGATGTCTAAGGCAGTGGCCGTGACACTGATTCACTTTATGACTGCAGATAAGTCATTTGAACACTTGAGCCTTAACTTTCTCATCTGTAAAGTGGGAGATTATAATAATGATAGTAACTGACTTTTATTAAAATCTCATGCATCATAGACCAGGTAGTGATCTAAGAGCTTTATATGCATAGTATTCCATTAAATGCTCATGGTCACCCCATGATGTTTGTAGGTTATCTTTCCCCCATTTTAACAGATAAGGAAACTGAGACACAGAGACATTACGTAACTTGCCCCAGGTCACACAAATAGTAAGTGGTGGAGGCAGGGTTTGATCCCAATTTGTTCAACCTTGGATTCCACGCTTTAAACTGCTAGGCTAAGCTTGCCAGAATTATAAGGAAATGTAAGGGAGAATGGTGGATGGGAATGGGCTTGGTGGTTCTTCATTGGGAAGTCTTTTGTTCAACAAACACTATTTGATCCCTATTTGCCAGACACAGCCCCCTGCACTGCGGCGGGACATGGATGAGAAGAAAATTGTGATCTTTTGTGCAATTAAAATATCATCTGGAAGTACTCTATGAGCACACACCTTTCACCCACCAGCTGATTCCTGGTGACAGCAGAACTTCCTGCCACTCAGATTTAGTGAGAAGTCCAGTTCCAGCAGGTAGAGAAGGGGAGGGAATTAATTTTTGTCAGAGTCATTCCCGACATGTGCCAATTTACTTATGCTACTTGTTTCATTCTCATAACAGCCTGACAAGGTATACTTTAATATTCCTATTTGACAGATTAAATAGCTGAGGGCTGGTCTGCAGCTATAAGACTTACCCATGATCCCACAACTTCTTAGCCTCTCAACTTCCACCTTTAGTCCAGCTTCCCCTCTCAAAGCAGATGACCCTGGTAGATCTTACCTGCAGCCAAAGGGAACAATTAGCCCCGAGCAAAAAGAAGTTTCTGAGCAGGTTACAAGGCAGTGGAGGAAAATTTGGAGATACAATGGCAGCCCAGGGTAGTGTAGAGGCTCAGAGCAGAACAAACAAAAATGTAATTGATAAAGGAGCATAGAAATTATCCATGGAGACTTTCAGCCAATCAGACCTGGGTAGAAATTTTAGCTCCTTCATTCCTAGCTGAGTGACATAAACTCTTGGAGCCTCGGTTTCCTCATTTCAAACAAGACCATAGTGAAATGTTGACTTCCTAGTATTGCTGTGAGAATTTAATGAGATGCTCTTTGAGTGAATGATCTTAGCCCTTGTGCCCTGCGGAGAGAAAACTCCTAATTAAAGATTACTCTAATTATATTAGGAATTCTTGTTCTCGGGTCGTGTTGAAGAAGAACATCACAACCAACACAGTCCTCAGTATAATTGGGAAATATTCGCCCCATAATTTATAATTGGCTTTCTTCTCAGCTCTTTCCCTTTAGGCTGGGGCAATTTATCAAATATCCAGCAATCCCCAGCTGACCAGCGAAGAAAGAAAGACACATTAACCCACTGTTGCTCCCTCTGCTTCACTCGGTCTGGGCTGGGACCCTGGACTCTGTGTATTTCATGCATGCTTTGGGTGACTCCTATGATTGGATGAATTTGGGACACTTTGCACCGGGTGGTATTTCTCAGCTTTACTGTGTATATAAGCCATCTGGGGAATTTTTTACATTGCAAATTTCTGATCCTCCCTCCACCCCTACGAAACTGAAATTCAGAATGTGGGACCCCAAAATCTGCATCTTGGTTTGGTTTGCTCCTGTTTTCTAATTACAGCCTCAATTTTCATCAAACTATTTTATAGTTTGTCCCATATCTAGTGTCTCTGTATCTCCAATGTCCATCATTGGGTGCTGAATGCTTAGTGGATTCAGGGGGATTCATGGACCATTCACCTATTTATTGAGCAACTAGGTTTTGAGTGAGGTTCTGGTAGTATTCTTAGTGCTGAATTATAACACAATAAAATGATGTGCTGATGTCCCAATATATGTTTCTAAAAATCTAAGTTCCTCCTTCATAATTTATAAAATATTCCCGATTTATTTGGGGGAGAGATTAACCTCATTTCACATATAATGAAACTTCTAAATAAAAAGAGGCGGTTGTTTTCTGGGGAACTGGGGCAAGTGACGTAACCTCTAAGGAGCTCGGTTTTCTGGTCAGGAAATATGATAATACTCACATGGTACGTTGTTCTGAGGGTCAGCCCAGATGCTTGCAGAGTACCTGGTACACAATAGGGGCTTGGAAAATGGTAGATATTAAAAAAGACACACACACTCGTATGCTCCTCATAGCACTATTCACAATAGCAAAGACGTGGAAGCAACCTAGGTGCTCATCAATGCTGGATTGGAAAAAGAAAATATGGTACATATATAGCATGGAATACTATACAGCCATTAAAAAAACAGGCAGGCAGATCACAAGGTCAGGAGTTCAAGACCAGCCTGGCCAACATGATGAAACCCTGTCCCTACTAAAAATACAAAAATTAGCTGGGTGCGGTAGCGTATGTCTGTTACCTCAGCTACTCAGAAGGCTGAGGCAGGAGAATGGCTTGAACCCTGAAGGCAGAGGTTGCAGTAAGCAGAGATCATGCCATTGCACTCCAGCCTGGCGACAGAGTGAGACTCCATCTCAAAAAAAAAAAAAAAAGAATGAAATTATGCCTTTTGCAGCAACATGGATGCAGCTGGAGGCCATTATTCTAAGTGAATTAACACAGAAACAGAAAAACAAATACCACATATTCTCACTGATAATTGGAAGCTAAACACTGGGTACACATGGACATAAAGATGGGAACAATAGACACTGGGGACTCCAAGCGGGGGAGGGAGGGCAGGTACTCCCTGATCCTGAAATAAAAGTTGAAATTAAAAAAAAAGAAAATGGTAGATATTAATAACACAGTCTTAATTATAAAGAGATTGTCTAAAGAATAGTGTTAACTGGACATTATTTTCTCTGATGCCTGTTCCCAGGTGAATAGCCAGGTAAAAACTATTAATTCTGTAAATTCATCTGACATGGCCTGTGCTCTTTGTCTAATTTCAGATAATTTTTTCTTCCCTCTCCATATCTGTTTCCTTGCTGCTGCATATGCAGATTAGTAATTTCCATCTTGGCGTTCTCCTTTTTCTCTCTATTACTTCCCATCTTCTTCCTTTGTCACCTCTCTCCTTTTCTTACTTTCCCCCCTCTTCATCTTCTCACTTTCTTCTTCCTCCTTACATCCTAACATATATCTTTCTTTTTTTTTTTTCTGATTTTCTATCTTCTCTTTTTGGCCTTTCAGGAGCCCAAAGAAGTTCTTCAATGTTTGTTCATGAAAAGAGTGTGTTCCCTATTATTAATGTTTAAAGTGGATAAGCTGAATGCTTCATCTTCCTCTTTCAAACCAACAACAAAAAAAGGAAAGGCATCACTTTACAATAAAATCAAATCACTTTTTTTCTTTTTATTGTGTGACCTTCAATGGAAGCATAACCCATGCCTGCGTGTCAGCAGCGACAGCGGTGGTATATTTCCTACAGAATGAAAGAGAAAACACATTTTCAAGATGACCTGGTTCCAGCACTTACTCTTCTTCTAAACTAGCTTTAAGAGTCTGAGGATGTCATTTGACTTATTTGGTCTTCACTTTCACAGTCATAAAGTAAGTGGGTGTGGGTTGTACCAAACATCTCTAAGGTACTTCCTAGTGCCTTAAATTTCCATGGCTTTAACCTTTCATTCATTTCCAATAGAAATGCTATCAAGTGCCAAGTTTCATTCGCCTGACAAGCCTCACTAGGCACAAGCAGAAGGTATTCAATTGCAAATAGAGAACAATTGACATTTTTTTTTCAATTTTCTCTGGGTCTAATGCACATTACTAGACTTTGCTTTTTCTCTTACCTTTGTAAATGTATTTCTAAGGAGTCCCAAAGGGCAAGAGGAGAGTTATTTTAGGCATGAGAAATGTTCACAAGACCCTCTTTTCCTGCAGACAATTTTTAAATCTACTCCTTGAAGATATTTAAAAGATGCAATAATAGTATATTTCTTGATTCTTTAGTAGCTGCCATACTGTTTGCCTTTTGGAGTCAAGCAAACTCTTTCCTTCCCTGACGGCTAATAATAATGTCCTTTCACGAAGTTTTAGTATTTCCAGGGGAAATCCTGCACACTTTGAAATAATTTAGTTATTCACAGTAATACTAAGAAGCAGATGGATAAAATACCTTGCCACCTGACACAACTCTTAGACACTTCATCGTTATGGTGTCCTTCCTTGAATTCATTCTCATTTGTCAGTTATCCCCTTGAAGTGTGACTCTGAGAATTGTCTTCAGTACTGTATTACATGGTGTCTCCAGACTCCAGATTTCTGCAGTGCTTTAGACATATTCTCAATTGCAAACATGTCTGCTTGTGGAGGACACAAAGAAGTTGCACACAAAATGCCCATTGAACTCATTTCTTCTCACATTCTTCTTAGATTACCAGTTTAAGTGAACTCCCTTAAGACCTACTCAGTTGCCCAAATTAGAAGTATCCTGAACCATTCCCTCTGCTTCTCTCTTCCCCTGGAGGTAGCTATAGCCTATCAACTTGACCTCAAAATTATTTCTTAATTCAGAATCCTCTTCTCTGTCTCCATTGTCATTATTTAATTCATAATCTAATGTTCTACCTAAATTCCTGAAACTACCTCCTAATTCATCTTCATACCCTTACTCTTGCTAATCTATTACATTTGCATTTCAGGAGATAGAATTACATTCCTAACTTGAAAACTTTCAGAGGTTCTGCATAGCTTTCATGATGAAGCGAAAACTCCTGAACTCCTTCTGGCACACAAAGCCTTTCATAATCTACTTCTTCTCTACTATTTCCATTTTTCAAACACTGTTGGGAAAGTGGCATTCTCTTTTTGATGGGTAGACTAAAATGATTATAAGATGTAAGCTTAGAGCTATTGGTGGATGTCTTTGCCATCTTCTTGGGGAAACTCCCAAAATAGATAAAGGCAGAGCTATGACTCAGAGAGAGAGAGAGAGAGAGACAGAGAGAGAGAGAAAGAAAGAGGGTGTATAATAGCACCCTGATGATATGCAGATTTAAGATGTAGTTTCAGTCAGGACCCTGAAGCTTTCATGAATTCCAATTATGTGACACAATAGTTGTTTTTTTCTGATTCTGTATTCATGCCAAAGTTCACAAAATTTTTCCAAATTTTATCCAATTTTTACTCAAAAGAGAACAAGCTAATTAGAATTGTCTTTTCTCCAATTGTATTTTTAGGTATACTTAAAATGGACTTTAATTATTCCATCATGTCCTTCAGTACGAATAAAAAAAAATGTTAGACCCTGAAGTCAGACTGTATCTAATCTCTTTGTCTCCTTTAGTCCTCCTCTAAGAGGGAAACTTCTGTTATATTAAGGTAAGTGTGTTGCAGGAGAGTGGCAGTGGAACCATAATATTATTAATAGCTTCTAATTGTTGATTACTATATACTAGACTCTTTAGACACATTATGTCTAATCATTGTCCCAACTCATGTGATATCCAATTAACCTATTTCTACATTTTAAAAAATGAGAGTCTGAGAGGTTAAATAACGTTAAAATTACATAGTCAATGGATAAGGTTGCTGAATTTAATCCCAGGTTCTGTCTGACTTCCAAAATGAATATTTAGTACATTATACTGATTATTCAAACTGTAGATTAGAGCTGTGTTCCCCATATGAAAGAATAAAATAGTATTGATTGAGCTTTGAGTATGTGTCAAACATTGGTGTTTTCATAAACGTCAACTTTATAAACTTTTGAAGAAAGTTCAAAACCAAACTGGCTAAGTAATCAGAAAAATTAGTGTGCCATGTATTTCATGCCATTGAATTCAGATGTAAGGGTATTTAACATATCAAGGGAAAAAATAAAATGATGATTGATTCATCTCTAACAAAACACTCCTCTCTTTAAAGACTCAATTCTTCTTTTCTAGAATGTGGATATAGGACTTAATGACCTAAAAGCTTCCTTCCAGCTTTACAATTTTACAGTTCTATGATAAATCAATTGGTTCAGCAAAATGCAGTGGATCAGCTAGGATTCTATTTGGCAGCAACTGAGAGAGTCTGAAAAAAAAAGTGGTTTAAAAAAAGATCAGAGTTTATCTCCTTCACGTAAAGATTGAGAGGAAGGCCATCCAAGGCTGGTATGGTGGTTTTCTTTCACAAAATCTTCCGGGATCCAAGCTCCTTCTGGCAAATCGCCATCTCCATCATGATCCAAGATGGCGGAAAATATGGGTTTCTATCACACACCCTTGTTTGTAAGTAACAAATCTTTGAAAATGACCAACATCTTTGCCAAAAACTAACTGCTATATAAATAGTAGATCATAGCCCAAGGTAAAAGTGAGATATGAAAATTAAATTTCAGTTTTGTAAACAGGTCTCATGAGAAACAAATAATCAAAAAATTACCAACCACACCACTCTTTGTTATTTCCAAAGTAAGGCAAATTTATTGACTTATTTTGGGCCAACAATTTTACCTCATTAAGTTTCATATTCTTTGTCCCTAACATAAAGTAATAATACCTACCTTCCAAAATTTTTGTGAGAATAAGGATGAAATGAGGCAGATACATTTGTTGTTATATATTTTGTTTTTATACTATATATCATGTAGGTTTACTCTATGCAAATGATTATAAACGTATAAAGAAATTAGTTAAACTAGGGCCCTTTTGCTTATTTATCAAGAGTAATCCAATTTAAGCAAGCTTAAGCTTTATAAAAGGGAAGCTAACTGACTATGATGATGATTTCAGGAACAGTTGGGATTCAGTTGTTCAAATGACGTTATCAGAGTTTTCTCTTTCTTCTCATCTTTGATCCACTTCACTCTCTATTTGTATAATTTTCATTCAGGTTCTTCTATTCTGGTGGCAAAGACAGCTCCAAGGGCAACCATCTTGACAATTCATCAATTCTAGCAGAAAGAAAAGGCCTCTGTTCTAATTCATCCTGGAAATATTATTAGCATCAGTCTCATTGGTTCTATTTGAGGCACACACTGAAGTCTGAACCAACCACTGACTCCCCTTTAGAGAGAATAACTTTATTGGCTATTTCTGATTTATCAAGCACTTTATGGTTTTGAGATTAGCTTCCCATTTCAATGCTGGTTGCTCTGACCAGAAGAGATGCCAGACAGATAATGCAATAATTTGAACATAGAAATTAGTTTCTATGCCCTTTTATAAATCACAGACTTTTAGAGTCTGGAGAAACTACAGAGATAATCTATTTCTGCCCCTTATTTTATGTATGATTAGGACTAAAAGGTTAAGTGATTTGCCCAATGATATAGAGCTGATTAGTGACAGATCCAGGGTGAAAACACATTTCTCTTGATTCCAGTTCAGTGATTTTTCTCACCATACAACTCTGGCTCTCTTTAAAGGATAACTAATCATAAGCTGATTTGTGATAAAGCCAATCAATTGCTTTTCCCCTTCCATAAGCCATTGACACGTCTCTCAACTAATTTTCATTGTTTGTGATTCAGCTTATTACTTAGGCTGCAAAAAAATGGAACAGGAATTTAGTCTCATGAAAATCTGTGGTGCTTTATTGAAACTCTCAGCAACAATATATTTGGTATTCTCATTTTTATTTTCTAGAGCTGTGACTTAACAATTCCTCTGGAAAAATGTATTATTATTTGTTCATATGAGCATAAATTAAAATAATATTTTTCACTCCTAAGAAATGCAAGTTTATTGAAGGAACATTAGAAAATAGAGGAAAATGGCATAACCTTCATAACCCCACGACTTAGTAAAAATGACCATTAATGTGTTGGTGTATAATGATATATAATGAATCATATTACACATACTGTTCTGTAACTTACTTTTTAAAATAACTAGTAGCAAACATTTTGCAAGTCAATAATATATTGACTATAAATTAATAAACTATATGAAATTTATATCACCAATTTGAGTGGTTCGTTGTTTGAATTAACCCTTATTTATTTAAACTATTCTCATGCTGTAGGACATTTAGATCATATCCAGGTTTTTTCACCATAATGAACAATATGATGAGTGCATTATATTTTTAGATTGTATTTCAGTTGGGATCACATATTGTAAGAAACAGAAGTCAATCATGACTAGCTTGAATTTGAAAGAGGATAAGAGGAATTTGTGGGAATGATTGATGTAGCTCACAAGCTTGGATCACAAATGGAATAACTAGACATCAAAAAGGAGGTCCTGAAAATCCAATAGCAGAAATAAGAATGGGAAGTCTGTTGACTCAACTACCATGCAGCTGTGTCCATTTCAACCATTTTCTGATTGAAGTCCAGGAAGAGGATCCACCAGGTTTATCTTGCATCCACATTCACCATTTGGCCAAGAGGACACATGGCATCTTTATTCAGAGTTCCACCAAAATAAGAAAAAGTCATAGCCAAAAATAATAATAATAATAATAGGGCATCAATGAGAAAAACTGGGAATCCCTTCTAAACAACAAAAAACAACACCAGAATACACTTATTCAGTTGTTTCTTAGATTAAATTGCTAGAAATAAAAGTGATTAGTCAGGGAGATATAAACTCATTTTTAAAATCTAAATAATGCAAAAAATTATTGGCAGCTGAAGAACTAATAAAGAAAGCTATTGTTCATAATAATAGATTTATAGTAGGTTGTTATAAGAAATCCCAGGAGGTTTGTCTCACTCTGCTTTTCATATTATATTTTAGAGTTACCATAAAAGACAGAGGGAACATGGGAGGGATCTCGTGCCAAAATTCTTCATTCTATGGTTTATGAAATATGTAGCTAGTGCCTTAAAGCAGGAAGTCGAAAATAGAGGAATGTGAGTGCTTTTATTCCATTGCAGAAAAGAAAAAAAATTGAACCTTTTGTACTCAGATTCTTATGTTTAAATACAATTATATAAAAGTCAGGAAAGCATAGTGGTTAAGAACAAAGGCTTTGGGTCCAAACATACCTAGTTTGAATTCAGGCTTTGCTACTTTCTAGCTTTTTTACTTTAAAAAACTATTGATATATTTGAGATTCAGTTTTCTCATCGGTAAAATATGTCTAATATTAGAACCTAACCTTATAAGGGTATTGTAAAGGTGAAATTAAATAATTCTTATAAAGACACTTAGAAGAAATGACTGGACTATAATGTGATCGGCTAATATCAACACTTAAAAAAATAAAAAAATACATCATGTTTTGGTTTATTACTAGTGGAGTGAAGTGGCTTCAGTCTTTCCTAAAAGAATGCAGAATTCTTTATCATTCCCCACCACTATCTGCAAACATAATTGTGAAAGAATGGCTGGAGGATCATACAACACTGTGGGATGAGCCTTTCCTAGTCCATCCTCTCCTGAAGGGAATTTTTAAGCCGTCTCCTTCCTTAGCAGTACTCTACAACAGCCATTTTCATAATAGCTTGGAAAGAGTCTTACTGCCTCATAACTACTTCACTTTTTTTTTTTTTAAGACAGTCTTACTCTGTTGCCCAGGCTGGAGTGCAGTGGTGCAATCTCAGCTCACTGCAACCTCCACCTACCAGGTTCAAGTGATCCTCCTGCCTCAGCCTCCTGAATAGCTGGGATTACAGGCGTGCACCACCATGCCCAGCTAATTTTTGTATTTTTAGTAGAGACAGGGTTTCACCATGTTGGTCAGGCTGGTCTCGAACTTCTGACCTTAGGTAATCCACATGCCTCGGCCTCCCAAAGTGCTGGGATTACAGGCGTGAGCCACTGCGCCCGGCCACTACTTCACTTTAAAATTACTTTTTATTTATTTAAAATATATCTTACTATATGAATATATAAAAAATATGTGCAGTCTCTTAAATGTTGTTGGGAAAACTAGATCTCCACATGCAAAAGAATAAAGTTGGACCCTTATTTTACACTATAGATTTAAAAAAACCCTTCAAAATAGATTAAAGTCCTAAATGAAGACCCCAAACTATAAAACCTTTAGAAGAAAACATAAGGGAAAATCTTCATGACATTGGATTTGGGAATGACTTTTTGTATATGACACCAAAAGCACAGGCAAGAAAAGTAAAAATAGAAAAATGCATCTACATCAAACTTAAAAACTTTCACGCATCACATTCTACAATCAACAGCATGAAAAGGCAACCTAGGGAAAGGGAGAAAGATATTTGCAGATCATATATCTCATAATGGACTAATATCCAGAATATATAAAGAACTCCTACAACCTAACAACAAAAAGTCAAATAACTTTAAGGTGACCACCTATAGCTTGGACTAATGGTCATCTGTACTTCTTTCACTTTGAAAAATGAGTGACTCCACATCTCCTCCCATGGCCTTAGCCTCTTCCAACCTGCTTCCAAAATATGGTTGAATCTTCACATACCAAATGGCTAAATTGTATGAGTGGTTTCTTAACTATTAACTCTATAATGAGCCTTTGTGTAAGTATATTTGTGTGTATATATGGATTTGTATGTATATGAATACGTATATATTTGTGTAATGTTTGCCCATGTTCCAGTATCCACCATGATGTGATAGGAATTACAGATGATAAGGCTGTTAGTGAATTACACAGAATGGCTCTGCTGATTACAAACCATTTTGCTTCAGGATGGAGTACTGACCTACCCATAACACTCAGGGCCTAGACGTTACTTACAATTATGGCCCATTTGGATAAAATATCTCAAATGACAACGTGATCTTAGAGCAGCAGGCAAGAGTGCAATTGTGATCTGTGAATCTGAGAGGACGCTTTGGCTTTATTTACTTAGTTGGTTGGAGACATCAGATTTAAAAAAATTGCCAAGCTGGAAGCAGTGTCTTAATTGCAGTTGTCATAAAGGAGCTCAAATAAGAGAGGCTGTCAGGATTAAGAGTGGCATTCAACCAAAAGTCTATTTGACCAAGAAGGCCTTAATTACTGTGATTTACTCTAAAGTTGCCTGTATCGGCAAGTCAAACTCCTTTATTTCCTCAATTCTGCACATAATAATATAAACCATCCTTTCTGTAGGACTTCCAATTAATGACCAGCTATATTGGTAGTAGAACATATATGTGGAAACACAAAGCAGGCATAGGATTCCTACCATTGATTGAGCCTGGTTCACAGTCCCCTCACCTCTTCCCTGGCCATTTGCTCCTGTTTTTTTTTTGTTTTTTGTTTTTTGTTTTTATTGAGACAGAGTCTCGCTCTGTTGCCCAGGCTGGAGTGTGGTGGCATGATCTTGGCTCACTGCAACCTCCACCTCCTGGGTTCAAGCAATTCTCCTGCCTCAGCCTCCTGAGTAGCTGGGATTACAGGCACCCGCCACCACGCCTGAATAATTTTTGTATTTTTAGTAGAGACAGGGTTTCACCATGTTGGCCAGGCTGGTCTCGAACTCCTGACCTCAAGTGATCCACCCGCCTCAGCCTCCCAAAGTGCTGGGATTACACGGGTGAGCCACCACACCTGGCCTGCTACTCTTTTTTTAGGCTTAATCTGAAAGCTGTTTCCCCATGGAAGGATTTAAGGGTCCCTTGGTCAGGCATATTCACTTGTTTTATGGTGTCTTGGCATCATATATTTGTCCTAACATAACCCTTCTCTTCTTTGAAATTGCTAGATTATTGCTTGTCTTTCCTTTGCAAATAGCAGACAGCAAGTCTGTCTTGGGCTCTACTGTATTCCCAGGGTCTAGATCAGTGAATGGAACCCAGTATTTGCTGAACTAACAGGTGTTGAGTGACAGAATGAGTAAATGAGTGACTGAAGGGTCAGGACTAAATGTAGAAATGGAGTCTCCTGATTTCCAGGGTCAAGACACTCTTTTCCATCCACTGGGCTTATTTTAAGACTCCATGCTCTTCTAAGGGAGTCCCAGAAGATGCCATCATTCCTCCCCATGCTTGTGCCTTTCACAAAGCATTTCTAGGTAAATCTCCCAAATGTTCATTGCCTGCATTGGGCCACGTTCTATGCTTGGATTGAGGAACAACGGGTGTAAACACCACTCTTGAAGTGCTTTTTGTTTAATAGAGGTAGAATACAAGTTCTAGAGCCAGGCTGCTTGGATTTAAACTTCAACTCTTTCATTTCCCAGCAATAAGACCTTGAGGAAGCTATTTAATTTCTCTCTGCCTCAGTTTTCTTATCAGATAATAGCAGTATCTATCTCATAGTGTTACCATAAAGATTAAACAGTCAATAATTGCACAACACTTAGAATAATGCCTAGCTCATAGTGAACACTATTTAAGCATTAACTGTTATTATTATTATTTTTACAAATAGGTCTTGGATAGAAGTTTAATTCTGGGGAAAAAATACCTTTTCTCTGGCACCATTTTCTTACCTTTTTATGGGTAGTCAAATAAAAAAAGAACCACTGTATTTTGTTGTCATCCTGTCTCCCTACTTGTTGGCTGTGTGAACTTGGGCATATTCTTTATCTTCTCTCAGCCTCACTGTCCCCACCAGCAATATGGGACCAGTAATAATACCTCCCTTATAGGCTGTTTTAAGAGCTAAAACAGAAAGTAAAACACCCAATACTTCCTGGTCCATGATAAGAGCTCAGTAAAGGGTAGTTGTCCACAGGAGCGATACCTAAGAAACAGGGATATGTCCCAGTTGCTGGAAAAACTAGGCCACCATCAGTCCTTTGTCCACGAAGTAGCCTTCTCTAGAAAACCAGTGACTTCTTGATGGCACAAAGACGTACCTCTAACTTCAGCACTAACACTTGATAAGCAACAAGCTTAGTTGGTTTCCTGTCCATTCAACTTTTCAATGGATTTTAAATTAGTTGAGCATCTTACTGTTTCTCAAGGCAATTCACTAGGTGTTACCGAGGAGACAGTAATGAATCTGACTTCCCTCCTTCAAGTCAATTAGAAAGTATAAGGAATTCACAAATAGATCAAAGGTCAAAAGAGAGTAAAAATAGAAAACATGCTTTGTAGACATCTTATATAAATGGTATCAGACAGTATGAACTCCTCTCTCTCTCATTCGTGTGTGTGTGTGTCTGGCTTCTTTCACTTCACATTTTATTTTCAAGGTTTATGTATGTCATAGAATTTGTCGGTATTGTCTCCATTTTTATTCCTGAATAGTCTTTTGTTGTTTGGATACACCATGCATCTGGGAGTGGGCATGGGAATTCACTGTAACCAGGCATAAAGAATATTATTGGGGAGATGAAACTGTTCTAGAACTGGATTATGGTGACAGTTGCACAACTCTTATTCAAAATCATTAAATTATATACTTAAAACAGATCCATTTTATGGTAAATGATACCTCAATAAAACCATTAATCAAAAATTAATTGCAAACAGAACTGAGAGTGGAGAAATCATTTCTGGTTTTGGACATTAGGAAAGGCTTCCTGGAGGAGGTGGCATACATGATGGGCTTGATAAGTTGAACTGGCCCAAACACTAATAATGTCCAGAATTGCCTGCTCTGAGCCCTTCAATAAGACACCCCTCTTAATTCTCAGAACAACTGCATTGTACAGATGGGGTAACCTAGAAGCAGATGTCGAGTGGCCAACTTAAAGCTACACAAGTAACATGTAATGGAACTGAGCCTGCAGCTCATATCCCTTCAGCATCAAAGCCCAGGCCTATAACTACTCTAGAATCCCACCTTTGGTCACTGCTCTTAAATCTCTACAAATACGGGGATGCAGTGGTTTTTTTGGAACAATCTGTCATAATCTTGTTTGCCAAAAGATGGCCTAATTTGCCACTATCTAACCAAATTCAAATGTTATGGCAAGGTAATATAATAAAACCACCCTCCTAATAGCACACCTGCTTAAGGCAAATGAATTGCTCAGATATAAAATTAGAATTGCGCTCTCAAAGTGCATGAGACCTGGAGGATACATTGTGCTCCAACATTGATTTCAATTACGTCTTAACCTTCAGCATGATGATGTGACATTATACTCCTCTCTGACTGACTGCTGCTGTACTCTTTCTTTTATTTCTCTTGTTAAATATGAGCTTTGCTGTGCTCCATCGATCTCTGCAACTATTCTGCTGTTTACAACTTTGATAATCTTTGTGTAATCTGTAGGAGTAATTGGATTCCTGCAAACATGGCTGAATTTTCAACAGCACTGAGTTGGGGAAAAATGGGGAACCCGACACAATGGAAGCATCCCAGGTTCAGAAACCACTTTTGTTCTCTAGTTAAAGTTGACCTTTTCTCTCAGGTTTGAAAGGTTATGTCCTAATAAGTTTGGATGCTGTAACAGAAAGGATGTGGTTTCTTTAAATGAAGCAAGGCTGTAAAAGTCACAGCTCTGTGGCCCCTTAGATTCTATTAGTGCTGTGGCTGGTTATTATCTTATTCAATAAAATAAGGATGAAGGGGTTCTCATCTGTTAAAAAACATCACTCTCTTCTGGCAGACAGACACACACATACACACACACACACACACACACATGCACACAAAACCTTTGAGTCCTTAGTTTTGCTACTTTTTGTGCAATTAGCCCTTCCTAGGGCTCTTTTCCATCAACAAAAGGAACATGGAAGGGAAAGTGGCCAGTGCTGGTTTCTTACCTTTTAAAAAAATTCTTCTTTTTTTAATTTTTAATTTTTATCAGTACATAGTAGGTGTATACTGGTTTCTGATCTTGACTCTGCTACTTGCTAGCTGGGTGACCTTGGGCAAAGTAACCTCTCTATGCTTTACTCCCTGTATTTAAAATAGGAAATAATAACAATATTTACATTATAGAGTTGTTAGGAGCATACATTAATTTTTCAAATGCTTAGCCCATCGGCATAGAGCAAGCATGACGAATTTGTTAGCTAAATGGAATAAAAGGAGAAAAATGTCACATGGATACTATTTTTCTGGAGTTTAGGTTATGGAGGGGCTTGGTATTTTTATATCAGGCTCAGAAAAGTACCTTGAAAAGAAGGGAGCCACATCAAGGAGGGTGACCTCAGGGCCTGTGAGACAGAGAGGAGACGGTGTAGAAGAGATCATATGTGACAGCATTCCCACAGCCTGGCCTCCACCTGCAACACCCAGCACTGTCCATCATCACTGTCCCATTACCAGTGAATAATTTTTACTCTTTTTAAATAAGTGAAGTATTAGCTTTAATGTTTTCTGATCATGACAATATTTTTAGATAAGAACATTTTAAACATTCAACTGTAAGAGACTATTGAAAATTAATGAAATTCATTGAATAGAAGTAATTAAAATAATAATGCAACTCTTTAAGCATTGCAATGGAAAGATGTTAATGATATATTGTTATGAGCCCATTATTGGGAAAAATGTATTTAGGAATAAGTATGGATGGATATATGATAATTTGGCATTTTATTTGGGTTGTAAAATAGTGGCTGATTTTTTTTTCATTTCTTTATTTTTACCCTTTTTTTGGTAAATTTCTTTATTGTTTGTCCCATCCTTCTCAATTCATGTAAAAGCTCATGCATCGTTTAAATTTATGCCAACTGTTGTACCATCTTGTCCACCCCCCACCTCATTGCTATCTGACCTTTAGGCATTCTCTATGATGAATAAAAACTTTGGCATCTTAGTTATGGTCTTCAACTTCACCCCAATTACTACCAGTTTTTCTGGGACTTCAATATGCAAAGGCGGCTCAAGCCAGCATCCTGTCCTCACAAGACCTTGACTTCCTTAGAGCCAAGGAGGAAGTCTTCTGTATCCCACCAACTCAGCCAGCCACACCCACCCAGAACCACCCCCTGCATGGTCCCCATTAGAAGCTGCTCCTCTCTGGAATCACTGATTCAAACACCTCAGGCTGACCACCCCCTTCTATCCCTCCAATTCTCTGTGGGATATATCTGTGTCGATGTGTCACAGATACCTCCAATATACAATGACTGAAACTGAGAGGAGTCAGATGTACACCCATAGATTTAAACTTTAATCAAATTTGCTGATGTCAGAAGATTGGGGCTCCCTTTCCTGTGAGCAGTTTTGAGATTGAAAGGAGCTGCAAAGACTCATGCCAAAGTACAGACTCATGTGTCAATAATTCTTCATGGATCAGGGCATTTTATTAACTGCAAGATAAGTACATTCTTAAATAGGTGGCTGAGCTTGGGTTTTTTGTACACTACCATAAACACATGTATTAGAGTGATGAGCCTCTAGTTGTTGTTGCTGAGTCTTGTTGCTTCAGATGTAAGTGGTCAGATATGCAAGAATGGCAGCAAGGACACCACATGTGGACACCACAATTGTCTTTTGAACCAGTTATAACATCTATCCATTATCTCATGAGTTGAATAGAATATTTTAAGACATGTTCGTTTTATATCTGTATGCCTGGCATGATTTTAACTTGTTTTAAAATATCCTTTACTTCTTTTAGATTTCACAACATGCTCAATGGATTTACCTACCACAGATAGGTAAACATTGTTGACAGAGAAGTGTACCTCATGCATGCTTCAAACCCAGGAGTGTTTTTTGTTTTTTGTTTGTTTGTTTGTTTTTGACTCCTCTTAATTGAATCCAAAACACCAACAGAACTTTGTTGATGTTTCGTTTTTCTATATTTAATTTTCCTCTCAAATAAATTTATATTATTGTTTGGTTTTTGGTATATTTATAGCAGATAAATTATTCCCAATTTTTGGCAGCAGTGGTTGGGAATTTATTTTTATGGTCTGATCATTGGCAATCTTTGGAAATAGATTAATGGTTTATAAAAATCTAGTCTATATTGGGTGAGAGACACAAAAAACTGGTTTGTCATTTTTGAGGTCTCTTTAGTTCAAGTCAATTAAGAATTTCATGCCTTCCAGGAGTAGAACAGCTCTTTCATGTGTGGGCCAGTGAGTTTTTCTCTTTCTGTGTTTACTCTTGATCTATGGACGAAGTTGTAGAATTGAAGATATAAGCTCTATTTCTCTGTACCTGTATGTCTATGTGTCTGAAATTCAGAAATGCCTTTACCTCTGATTGTGTGCGTAATGTTTTCCTGCCTCTGCATAGTATTAAAACATGGGCATATAAAATCTCTTAAAGGAGCTGTTTTTATTGGCATCTATATGCTTTTATAAATCTATTATTTTAAAAATTACATGAAAATAAGGATATCATATTAGGGATATTTTAAATATGCTAGATTTTAAAATCATCTTCCACAAAACTATTTTAATGATTCAAATTCACATAATTTAGGTAACTCTTTGGCAAACAAGACAAAATTAATCTTTACTGTTTAATAAAAACAATGATTTCTTCTTTGATCTATCAATATTAAATATATTACAAATGCACCTTTAAAACAATTGGGTATATTTTTCCTAAACTTATATGTGTACACTGATTACATAGATTAGCATTACTTCTAGTTATTGTTTAACATTATGAAAAACATAAATGTAGGTTTAACCAAATTGAATCATTTTTCTGATGAACTTATATGTCCATAGTAACAAGGGTTTTGCTTCAGATTTTGAGACTCTGTTGCTAGGTGCATATATGTTTATAATTCTTATATATTCTGGATGGATTGACACTTTTATTAATTTATAAGGTTCTTCTTTGTCCTTAAAACAATTTTTGAATTGATGTCTGTTTTGTGTGATGTTAGTATAGCCACGCCAGGTATGTTTTCTTTGCCATATGAATGGAATATATTTTTCCATTATCTCACTTTCAACATATTTGTGTCTTTGAAACTAAAATAAGTCTCTTGCATAGACATCATATAGTTAGATTGTTTTTAAGAAAAAAATCATTCTTCCAATTAATGCTTTTTAATTAAATATTTTAATCCATGGCATTAAATATACTTAGTGATAAGAAAGGACTTATCTTTGTGATGGTAAAATGTGTTTTCTTTAGGTCTTATATCTTTTTCCCCTTAATTCCTTTATTTATACCTTATTTTGTGATTAACTGATTTTTTACTAGTAAACATTTTGATTCCCTTCTCATTTATTTTCCTTCTCATTTATTTTAGGTTTTCTCCCCGTTAGTGGTTACATGGGGGATTACAATTAACATCTATATTTTATAACAATCGAGTTTTAATTAATACTAACTTACTCTCAATAGTATACAAAAAAAATACTCTTTTACAAACTGTACTCTCCTTAAGTTGTTATTATAAAAAATACAACTTAATACATTGTATGCCAATCAACATATATGTATAGTTATTGTTTCAAGTATTTGTCTTTTAAATTATACAGGAAAAACTCATTTTTCTTACTTGTATTACCTTATTCTACTACTTTTAATTATCTTTAGTAGAATCAACAGATAATCAAAAGATAATCAAACCTTTAAAAATTCTAGTCTTCAAAAACATTGTGAATAGAGTGAAAAAAGCAGCTACAGAGTAGAAGAAAATATTTATAGATGATTTATCTGATAAAAAATTCAATGCCCAGCTAATATGTATATATATTTTGTATTTTTAGTAGAGATGGAGTTTTACCACATTTGCCAGGATGGTCTTGATCTCCTGACCTCATGATCCGCCTGCCTCGGCCTCCCAAAATGCTGGGATTACAGGTGTGAGCCACTGCGCCTGGCCAAAAATTCAAAATATGTGTATATATTTTAGAAACATCACAAAATTCAATGATTAAAAAAAAGCCATCCAATAAAAAACCAGTAAACATATTTGAACATTCATTAATCAAAGAAAATATAAAGATTGCATATAAGCACACAGAAAGATTCTGAAAGTCATTAGTCATAGGAAAATGCAATGAGATGTCACAATGAGATACAGCTACCAACCAATTAGCATGGCTAAAAAAATTGACAATACCCAGTGCCGGTGAAGTGAGGAGCATATGGAACGCTGATGTATTGCTGGTAGGAAAATAAAATAATAAGGCCACTTTGCAAAAGGGTTTACACGTTTCTTATAAAATTAATCATATACCTACTGGTCAGTAGTCCATTCCTATGTATTTACTAAATAAAATGAAAACTTATGTTTTTTTTAAAAAAAACCTCTCCCAGTACTTTGGGAGACTGAGGTGGGAGGATCTCTTGAGGACAGGAGTTTGAGGCCAGCGTAGACAACACAGAAAGACCCCATTTCTACAAAAGCTTAAAAAAAAAGCCATACTTGGTGGTTCATGTTTATAGTCCCAGCTACTCGGGAGGCTGAGGCGGAAGGATTGCTTGTGCCCAAGTGTTTGAGGCTGCAGTGAGCCATGATTGTGCCACTGCACTCTAGCCTGGGCAACAAAGTGAGACCCTGTCTCTAAAAAACAAAAGAAAAAAAGAACTCTATGAGAATGTTTATGATGCCTTTCTTTGTAATTTCCCACACTGAAAATAACTCATGTCCTTCAACAGATGAATGCATAAATGAACTGTAGTCAATTCCCTCCAATGGAATACTACTCAGTAATAAAAAGGAATGAGCTGTACACATAACAGCACAGATAAATCTCAAATTCATTATGCCAAGTGAAAGAAGACAAAATTAAAGGCTGCATTCTATATGACTCCATGTATATATAATTCCAGAAAATGCTTAATTATAAAGACTTTTGTTTGCCAGGGGCTGTGGGCTGGGGAAGAAGCTGACAAGGAAGACACAGAGGGAAATTTGGGGGAAGAGATGAAGTGTTGTATATTTTGATTGTAGTAGTGATTATATGGCTGTGTACATTTATCCACACTCAAAGAACTACACACTAAATAGGTTGAATTCTACAGTATGTAATTATACATTAATAAAAAAATGAAAATAATGCTGGGCATTGTCTTGTAAGTCTAACTAACTAAATATTCCGTCATCCTATGCTGTAAATACCATAGCTGTTCCCAGGTTTTTTTTTTTTTATATTTAGTCAAATTGCCTACAAGAAGAAACTGAGGCAAAGGGAAGTCTTTCCCTGGATCATCAGCCATTAAGTAGGATGTGGGCGTCATGCCTTTGTTCTTCACCTCAAGGATTTGCCATCAGACAGATTCATGTGAGTCTGTTGCAGCCACTATTTTACAGAGACAATAAATTCCTAAGGACCAGAATGCCACAGCCTCTATCCAAGGCGTGATCTTTTATTTACTATGATGCTTAAGTAGTTACAGTATCAAAAATGGGCAGAGGTGTGAGAAGAATAGATGAAGTTTGAAGAACTTTAATTCCAAACTGTGGAAAAAAATGATGACATGAATTCTGATAAAGTAGAAAATCTTTCTTAATTATTGTATTGCTTTTACCACTCAAATCTAATGGTGAACACTGCTAAATTCACACTGTTTAGTTTTGTTGAGCTCCTTTTTTCTTCTATGTTGAAGACAACTGATTAATTAATGGCTATAAATAAGAATATGTATATGGATATAAATTACTCATATTTATCCCACTGTTTAAAGTATACCAAATCCCTCTTAGAAGTCCGGGAGAAATGATCTCCTCTATCTATGTATATAAATTTACATAAATGTATGCATATAGCTTTCTTAAGACAAATTCAAACCCAGAAAATTGCAGACAGTCTCACCAAGGGTGGGGTTCACCCTCAAGTTCTCTCCAATGAATACTGTCCCATTAATTTGAGATCTGGTTCATCCATTAGCAATCACAGTTTTGAGAGCTGGCAGAACACAGAACTCTAAGGTTGGATTATACACAAAGGGATGATTTCATTTTATCTTCCAGAATACAGATTCAAAAAATATCAAACTATTTATTTTTACATCAATATAAAAATCATCCAAATAGTTACGTCATGGAGGTTGGCATACCAATTTATTTAAAAGAGCACTGCATCTCCTTTTCAAATTCTAGAAACCTCTCACCTTATTTGAGAATTTAAAAGATAACTACCAATTTGGGGAGAAATGGACTCTGCATATAGCCAAATAGAAGGTGAATTATTTGTCGAATAACTGCCTGTTTTCATATAGATATAAAAAAATTGTACAGATAAAACATATTCATTGTTTTATCTACACAGAATACAAAAAAGTCTATAATCTTATACCACAGACAGAACATATTTTACAAAATTAAGATCATAGAACACATAATATATCCCAGCTTACATTCAGATTATTTTGCTTAATAGAATACCATATGCATTGTCTTGTGTCACTAAATATTCTTCTGCAACATGATTTTAATGGCCTTATAATCTTTCATTGTATGACCATATCATAATTTATTTTGCAAATCTTCTATTGTGAATACTTATGTCTTTGTAATTTATCACTATTATAAATAATGTTGTGATAACACCCCACGTGCATTTCTGAGTATTTCCTTTGGATAAATTCCTGGAAGTAGGATTACTAGGGGAGAGGATATAAACACTTTTATGAACCTTTGGATACATCTTGCCAAATTACTTTTGAGAAAGGATAAAACAATTTATTCTCTTACCATCAGTGACTGTATTATCGCACCACACCCTTGACAACAGGAGATTTTCCATATGTAATTTTATTCTTTGTCAATTTGATAGATGAATAATAGCATTTCATTGTTGTTTTAATTTGCATCTATTTGATTACAAAATAGGCTGATTCTGTTTGGTCTATATTATCCATATGTATGCTTGTGAATTTCAATTTATGTCTCTTGCATCTTTTTTTGTTAGATGTTCCTCTTTTTTATTGATCCACTAAGGTTATTTAAATATTAAATATATTAGCTTTGGAAGAAAAGCTGGTGATAAGAATGTGCATAGAAAACATTCTGATAGCATAAACCTCCGACGATTAATGCTGGCTATTTTATCTCTGGGGGTGAGGATAAGTGGCAAGAAAGAAATGATGGTTATCCTCAGTTGATCGTCTCAACCTGACCCATTCTCCAGCCTTTCCTGTTCTCTATGCCCCAGGAGGCTGACCTCTATGCATAAAATTGCTAAGGCCCCTCTTGCCCTGTATTTTCTTGTTGGTTTCGCCTAATGGACATCCATGACAATAGATGAGAGGGCAAGAAGAGAGAGAGGAGGGGTATTTATATCCTCTTCCACTCTCTGCATGTTCTTTCTTTCTTTTTCTCTCTCCTTCCTTTCTTCCTTCCTTCCTTCCTTTCCTTTCTTTCTTTCTTCTTTCTTTCTTTTCTTTCTTCCTTCCTTCCTTCCTTCTTTCCTTCCTTCCTTCCTTCCTTCCTTCCTTCCTTCCTTCCTTCCTTCCTTCCTTCTTTCTTTCTTTCTTTCTTTCTTTCTTTCTTTCTTTCTTTCTTTCTTTCTTTCTTTCTTTCTTTCTTTCTTTCTTTCTTTCTTTCTCTCTCTCTCTCTCTCTCTCTTCTTTCTTTCATTCCTTTTTTGGTTTCGAAATCTTGCTCTTTGGCCCAGGCTGAAGTGCAGTGATGTGATCTTGGCTCACTGCAACTTCCATCTCCCAGGTTCAAGTGATTCTGCCACCTCAACCTCCTGAGTAGTTGAGATTACAGGCACCCACCACCACCCCTGGCTAATTTTTGTATTTTTAGCAGAGACGGGGTTTCCCCATGTTGACCAGGCTGGTCTCGAACTCCTGACGTCAGGTGATCCACCTGCCCCTGCCTCCCAAAGTGCTGGGATTACAGGCATGAGCCACCACACCAAGCCCTCTGCCTGTTTTTCTGTGATTCTGGTCTATCCTGCATTCCTCTGTGCTCATAGCTTCTGTCAGATGTGGATCCAACTGTTGGTCTAGAAACTTACCTCCTTTCTTATGGCCACTGTCAACCTGGGTGACACCAACTTCTGGCTGCTGCTGGTCCTTAGTATGCCACCATCCTCTGTTGATTCCCTTCTTGGTGCCACCATCTCTGCATATTGCACCTTTATTTAGCTTCTGTTTAAAGTGTGCCCATTGAGTGTGTCACCTGCTTCTGGCAGGACCCTCTCACACAGCAGGTGATTAATTTTTCACCTTATATATTCCTGTAGTGTTTGTTGATTTCATTTTTTTCACAATAATTATGTAGGAATTTTGTAATTAATTATAATTTCCCTGGCCACTGAGATTTGTTCTTCTGTCATTTGATAAACACTGTTAATTTTTCTATTGAGTTATTGGCCTCTTTATCGTCAGTTTGTAAGAGTTCGTTGGCTATTACTTATTTTTAGCCATTGCATGTTATCTACACTATAAATATAAATGTTCCCCCAAGTCTAACATTTATATTTTGATTTCATTTAAAATATGTTTGGACATACAAACATAAAATTATATTTAGTCAAATTGCCTACATATTCTTCTGTAGCCTCTGGGTATTGTGTCCTGATTAATAAACTTCATTATCCTAAATATACATAGCCTAAATATATATATAGTTTCCTTCTAGTTGATGTACATTTAGGCTATTTCCAATTTTTGGTTATTTTGAATAATGTTAAGAATACTTGTGTGCAACTCTTTGTGTGAATATAAAGTTATTGTTTTATGTAATGTAAGGTAAAAGTCATTCGTAGTCAGGAAAATTAAACTAATGCAGCAATTGGAGGAGAAGCAAGATGGCAGAGTAGATGGCTCCACCAATTGTCCCCCCAATAAGGACCCCAATTTAACAACTATCTACAAAGAAAAATCACCTTCATAAGAACCCCAAATCAGGCAAGTCCTCATCGTATCTGGTTTTAACTATGTATGGCTGAAAGAGGCACTGAAGAGATAGAAAAAAAAACAGTCTTGAATCACAGACACCACCTTTCACCCACCGGCAGCAACAGCATGGTGCAGGGAGCATCTCTGGGCACTGAGGCAAGGAGAACACAACAATTGTAAGGCACTGAACTCAGTGCTGTCCTGTTAGAGCAGAAAGGAGAACTGGACCAGATTCAACTGAGGCCCGCCCACAGAGGGAGCATTTAAACCAGCCCTAGCCAGAGGGGAATCACCCATCCCAGGGATTAGAATGTCAGTTCCTGCAAACGTCACCACTGCAGGCTACAGCACTCTGTGTCTCTAAGCAAACCTGAAAGACAGTCTAGGTCATAAGGACTGTAACTCTAAGGTGAGTCCTAGGGCTGAACTGGGCTCAAAGAAAGTGGAGTGGGGGAGCAGGCAACCTACTGAGACAGCAGCTGGGGTGGTTAAGGGAGTGCTGGCATCACCCCTCCCTTAACCCCAGGATTCACAGCTTGCAGTTCTAAAAGAAACCCCTTCCTTCCACTTGAGAAGAGGAGAGGGAAGAGTGGGGGAAATACTTTGTTTTGCATCTTAGATACTAGCTCAGCCACAGCAGGATACGGCACTGGTCAGAGTTGTGAGTTCCCTGTTCTATGCCCTAGATCCTGAACAACACTTCTGGACGCACTCTGGGCCAGAAGAAAATCCACTGCCTTGAAGGGAAGGCTCCGGTACTGGCAGCATTTATCACCTGCTAACTGAAGAGCCGTTGGTCCCTGAAAAACCAGCAGTGACACCCAGGTACTACATGGAGGGCCTTAGGTGAGTCTCTGAGACTTGCTAGCTTCAGGTGAGATTCAGCACATTACTAGCAGTAGTGGCTATTTGGCAAAAATCCTTATACTTGAGAAAAACAGAGGGAAAAGTAAAGGGAACTTGGTCTTTACCCTTAGGGACCAGCATGGCCACAGTGGGGTAGAGCACCAAGCAGGCTCCTGAAGTGCCTGATTATAGGACTTGAATTAGATGGCATCTCTGAACCTACCCTGGGCCAGAAGGCAGCCTACTGCTTTGAAGGGTGAGTTCCAGCCAGGTAGCATTCTTCACAAGTTGTCTTAAGAGCCCTTACGCCTTAAGAGAACTTTGTCTGCAGTAGTCTGGCAGAACTCCCCAGGGCCTGTGGTGGCAGTGGCTACTGGGTAGGCTCCTCTGCCGTTCGAAAGGGAAGGGAAGAGTGGGAACAATTGCATCTTGTACGTTGAGTGCCAGCTCAGCTGCAGTATAATAGAACACCAGGTGGACTTCTAAGGATTTTGACTCTAGTCTCTGACTCCTGGGTGGCACCTTTGGACCACCTGGGGTCTGAGGGAACTTGCCACTCTGAAGGGAAGGATGCATGACTGCCTGGCTTTGCCACCTGCTGATTATACAGACCCAGGGCCTTGAGCAAACATAGGTAGTTGCCAGGGAGTAGTTATAGCAGGCCTTGGGTGAGACCCAGTGCTGTGCTGGCTTCAGGTCTGACCCAGCACAGTCATAGTGGTGGTGGCCACAGGGGTGCTTGTGTCACTCCATCTCCAGCTTTAGGTGGCTCAGAACAGAGAGAGAGACTTCGTTTGTTTGGGAGAAAGTAAGGGAAGAGAACAAGAGTCTCGGCCTGGTAATCCAGAGAATTATCCTGGATCTTGCCCAAGACCATCAAGGTGGTACCTCTAAGAATCTGCAAAAACCACAGCATTATTAGGGTTGGGGGTGCCCATAAACAGTTACAGCTTAGATCACAACACCCAAGTCTTTTCAAATATCTGGAAAGCCTTCCCAAGAAGGACAGGCACAAACAAGCTTAGATAGTGAAGACTATAATAAATATCAAACTCATCAATGCCCAGACAGCAAAGAACATCTACTAGCATCAACATCATCCAGGAAAACATGACTTCTCAAATGAACTAAATAAGCCACCACGGACAAATCCTGGAGAAACAGAGATATGTGACCTCTCAGACAGAGAATTCAAAATAGCTGTGTTGGGGAAACTCAAAGAAATTAAAGATAACACAGAGAAGGAATTCAGAATTGTATAAGCTAAATTTAACAAAGAGATTGAAATAATTAAAAAGAAGCAAGCAGAAATTCTGGAGCTGAAAGATGCAATTGGCACACTGAAAAATGTATTTGAGTCTTTTAATAGCAGAATTGATCAAGCAGAAGAAAGAGTTAGTGAGCTTGAAGAGAGGCTATTTAAAAATACACATTCAGAGGAGACAAAAGAAAAAAGAATAAAAAACAATGAAGCACACCTACTGGATCTAGAAAACAGCCTCGAAAGGGCAAATCTAAGAGTTCTTTTCCTTAAAGAGGAGGTAGAGAAAGAGATAGAGGTAGACAGTTTATTCAAAAGGATAATAATAGAGAACATCTCAAACTTAGAGAAAGATATCAGTATCCAAATAAAGAAAGTTATAGAAAACCAAGCAGATTTAACCCAAAGAGGACTATCTTAAGGCATTTAGTAATCAAATTCCCAGATATCAAATATAAAGAAAAGATCCTAAAAAGCAACAAGAGAAAAGAAACAAATAACATCAAATGGAGCTTTAATATGTCTGACCACGGCAGACTTTTCAGTGGGTACCTTATAGGCCAGAGTGGCATGACATATTTAAAGTGCTGAAAAAAAAAAAAGAAAAACTCTTACCCTAGAATAGTATATGTGGCAAAAATATCCTGGAGCAAAATATCCTGGAGAAATAAAGACATTCCCAGACAAAACAAAATCTGAGGGATTTTATCAACACCAGACCTGTCCTACAAGAAATGCTGAAGGGAGTACTTCAATCAGAAAGAAAAGGACATTGATGAGCAATAAGTAATCACATGAAGGTACAAAAGTCACTGGTAATAGTATGTACAAAGAAAACACAGAATATTACAACATTGTAACTGTGGTGTGTAAGCTACTCTTATCCTAAGTAGAAAGACTGAAAGATAAACCAATCGAAAATAATAGCTACAGGATAGCATTGGGAGATATACCTAATGCTAGATGACGAGTTGGTGGGTGCAGCGCACCAGCATGGCACATGTATACATATGTAACTTACCTGCACGTTGCGCACATGTACCATAGAGCCTAAAGTATAATAATAATAATAATAATAATAATAATAATAATAATAATAAAACAAAAAACAAAACAAAAAAAAGAAAATAATAACTACAACAACTTTTCAAGACACAGATAGTACAATAAGATATAAATAGAAACAACAAAGTTGAAAACCAGGAGGATAAAGTTAAGGTGTAGAATTTTTATTAGTTTTCTTTTTGTTGCTTTGTTTTTGCAGTGTTAAGTTTGTATTAGGTTAAGATAATGTTTTATAAGGTAGTATTTGCCAGCCTAATGGTAACCTCAAGCCAAAAAAACATACAATGGATACACAAAAAATAAAAAGCAAGAAATGAAATCATATCACCAGAGAAAATCACCTTCACTAAAGTAAGACAGGAAGGAAAGAAAGAAAGAGAACACCAGAAAATAACCAGATAACAAATAACAAAATGGCAGGAGTAAGTCCATACCTATGAATAATAACATTGAATGTAAATGGACTAAACTATCCCATAAAACGACATGGAGTGGCTGAATGGATGAAAATATGAAACCCATTAATCTGTTGCCTACAAGAAACACACCTCACCTATAAAGGCACACATAGACTAAAAATAAAGGGATGGAGAAAGATATTCCACGCCAACAGAAACCAAAAAAGAACAGGCAGGGGTTGTTATATCAGACAAAACAGATTTCAAGACAAAAACTATAAGAAGAGACAAAGAAGGTCACTATATAATGATAATGGGGTCAATTCAGAAAAAGAATATAACAATTTTAAATATATATGCACCCACACTGGAGCACTCAGATATATAAAGGAAATATTATTTGAGCTACAAAGAGAGATAGGTCCCAATACAATGATAGCTGGAGATTTCCACATCCCAATTACAGCATTGAACAGATCTTCCAGACAAAGAAACTGCAGACTTAATCAGAACTATAGACCAAATGAATCCAATAGATATTTACAGAACATTTTATCCAAGAGCTGCAGAATACATATTCTTTTCCTCAGTACATGGATCATTCTCAAAGATAGACTATTTGTTAGGTCACAAAATAAGTTTTAAAACATTCAAAATAATATCAAGCATCTTCTCTGACCACAATGTAATGAAACTAGAAATTAATAACAAGAGGAATTTAGAAAACAATACAAATACATGAAACTTAAACAATATGCTCCTGAATGACCAGTGGGTCAATGAAGAAATTAAGAAAGAAATTGAAAAATTTCTTGAAAGAAATCATAATGAAAATAGAACATATCAAAAGCTATGGGATACAGTAAAAGCAGTACTAAGAGGGAAGAGTAGAGCTATAAGGGTCTACGTCAAAAAAGAGAAAAAACTTTCAAATAAACAATCTAAGAGTGCATTTTAAAAAACTAGAAAAGCAAAAGCAAACCAAATCCAAAATTAGTAGAAAAAAATAATACTAAAGATAAGAGCAGAAATAAATGAATTTAAAACAAAAAAACACAGAAGATCAATGAAACAAAAGTTGTTTTTTAGAAAAGTTAAACAAAATTGGAAAACCTTTAGCCATCCTAAGAGAAAAAGAGAAGATACAAATAAATAAAATCAGAAATGAAAAAGGAGACATTACCACTGATACTGAAGAGATTCAAAGGGTCATTAGCATTAGTGGCTACCATGAGCAACTATATACCAATAAATTGGACAATCTAGAAGAACTGAACACATTTCTAGACACATACAAGCTATGAAGATTGAACCAGGAAGAAATAAAAAACCTGAACAGACTGATAACAAGATTGAAGCCATAATAAAAAGTGCCCCAATAAAGAAAAGTCCAGGACCCTAAGTCTTCACTGCTGAATTCTACCAAACATTTAAAGAAGAACTAATACCAAGCCTACTCAACCTATTCTGAAACAATAGAGGAGAAGGAAATACTTTCAAACTCATTCTACACAGCTGGTATTACCCTGATACCAAAACTAAAGACACATCAAAAAAAAAAGAAAACTACTGACCAATGTCTTTCATGAATATTGGTGCAAAAATCCTCAATGAAATACTAGCAAGACAAATTCAACAATACATTAGAAATATCATTCATCATAACCAAGTGGGATTTATCCCTGGGATGCAAGGATGGTTCAACATACGCAAATCAATCAATGTGATACATCATAGCAACAGAATGAAGGATAAAATTCATATCATCATTTCAATTGATGCCAAAAAGGCATTTGATAAAATTCAACATCCCTTGATGATGAAAACCCTAAAAAGGTTATGGAAGGAACATAGCTCAATCTAATAAAAGCCATATATGACAGACCCACAGCTAGTATTATACTGAATGGGGGAATCCAAAAGCCTTTCCTCTAAGATCTAGAACACAACAAAGATGTCTACTTTCACCACTGTTATTCAACATAGTACTGGAAGTGCTAGCTAGGGCAATCAGAGAACAGAAAGAAATAAAGGGCATCCAAATTGGAATGGAAAGGTAAAATTATTCTTGTTTTCAGATGACATGATCTTATATTTGGAAAAACCCACAGACTCCACACAAAAAACCATTAGAACTGATACATTTAGTAAAGTTGCAGGATACAAAATCAACACACAAAAAATCAGTAGCATATATGCCAACAGTGAGCAATCTAAAAAATAGATGAAAAGGTAATTCCATTTATAAAAGCCACAAATAAAATTAAATACCTAGGAATTAACATAACCAAAGAAACAAACAAATAAAAAGCTCTATAATGAAAATGACAAAACACTGATGAACTTGAAGAGGACAACAAAAAAAGTGGAAAAAATATTCCATATTTGCGGAATAGAAGAATTGATATTGTTAAAATGTCTATATTCCCCAAAGCAATCCACAGATTCAATGTAATCTCTATCAAAGTACTAATGACATTCTTCATAGAAATTTAAAAAAAAATTCTAAAATTTATATGAAACCACAAAAGACCCAGAATAACCAAAGCAATCCTGAGCAAAAAGAACAAAACTGGAAGAATCACATTACCTGACTTCAAATTACACTGCAGAGCTATGCTTACCAAAATAGCATGGTACTGACATGAAAACAGACACATAGACCAATGGAACAGAATAGAGAAACAAGAAACAAATCCACACACCTACAGTGAACTCATTTTCAACAAAGGTGCCAAGAACATACACAGGGGCAACGACAGTCTCTTCAATAAATGGTGCTGAGGAAACTGGATATCCATATCCCTGTCTCTCACCATATACAAAATTAAAATCAAAATGGATTAAAGACTTAAAGCTAAGACCTCAAACTATGAAACCACTACAAGAAAACACTGGGGAAAATCTCCTGGACATTGGTCTGAACAAAAACTTTTTGAGCAATACCCCACAGGCAACCAAAGCAAAAATGAGCAAATTGGATCACATCAAGTTAGAAAGCTTCTGCACAGAAAAGAAAACAATCAACACAGTGAAGAGACAACCCCCAAAAAGGGAGAAAATATTTACAAATTACCTTTCTGACTAGGGATTAATAACTTGAATTTATAAGGAACTTGAACAACTCTAGAGGAAAAAAAATCCAATAATCCAATAAAAAATGGGCAAAATATTGGAATAAACATTTTTCAAAAGAAGACATGCAAGTGGCAAACAGGCATATCTGATTATCAACATCATTGATCATCAGGGAAATGCAAATCAAAACTATAATGAGATATCATCTCACCCCGGTTAAAATGCCTCATCCAAAAGACAGAAATAACAAATTCTGGCAAAGGTGTGGAGAAAAGGGTATTCTTGTACACCGTTGGTGGGAATGTAAATTAGTACAGCCACTATGGAGAATAGTTTGGAGGTTCCTCAGAAAACTAAAAATAGAGCTACCATATTATCCAGCAATCCCACTGCTGGGTATATACCCCAAAGAAAGAAAATCAGTATATCAAAGAGATATCTGCCCTTTCCTGTTTGTTGCAGCACTGTTTACGATAGCTAAGATTTGGAAGCAACCTACACGTCCATCAACAGATAAATGGGTAAGGAAAATGTGGTACGTATATGCAATGGAATACTATTCAGCCATAAAAAAGAAGGGAATCCTGTCATTTGCAACAATGTAAATGGAACTGGAGATCATTATGTTAAGTGAAATAAGCCAGGCACAGAAAAACAAGCATCACATGTTTTTAATTATTTGTTGGATTTAAAATTTAAAACAATTGCCTGGACATAGAGAGGAGAAGGAGGCTGGGAAGAGTAGTGGGAGTTTTGGAGGGAGGTGGGGATGGTTAATGGCCACAAAAAAAATTAGAAAGAATGAATAAAATATTGACTGCACAACAGAGTGACTATAGTGACAAATAACTTAATTGTGCATTTTAAAATAACTAAAAGAGTATAATTGGATTGCTTGTAACACAAAATATAAATATTTGAGGGTATGGATACCCTATTCTTTATGATGTGATTATTTCACATTGCATGCCTGTATCAAAACATCTCTTGTACCTCACAGATATGTACCTACTATGTATCCACAAAAATTTTAACATCAAAAATAGAAAAAAAATGCAGTGACAAAATATGACTTTAATTTCAAGAGTCTGGAGAAAATTGAAAATTATAAAACTTATTCCTGGTGGGCATAATGGGAAAAATGTTGTCTCAAATGTTACTGGAGAAAGTATAAATTTTTATAGTCTTTTTGGAAAGTAAAATGACAACAGCTCTTAAAATTGAAAGTACACATGCTGTTCAATCCAGCAATTCCACTTCTGGGAATCCAACCCATAGTAATAAAAGCATCAATATAGTAGGAGACATATACCAGGAAGTTCGTTGCAACATTGCTTGTAGTAGCAAAAATAAATGCCGATGACAAAGACAGGCTTGAAAAATCCATGTCATGGAATAGTTTGAAGCCACTTTAAAGAATGAGTTATAGCTGTAACAGTTAGAAGGACTTCTATGAGGTATTGTTGAATAAGAAAAGAAAGGTAAAGAAATATATTTGATATAACATTTTTGTTAAGCTAACAATGATAAAAATGTGTACGTATGCACAGGTATGCATAAATTTGCAAATAGTTACATGAAAATAAAGAAAAGCAGAGAAGAACTTACAACTGTTTTGTTAGCACAGTTAATTGGTTATTGGATTGGAAGTGGGGCAACAAAAACACTGTAATAGAAAAATAAAACTCACCACCTGTGATATGATCCCTTATTTATTTATTATAGTAAAATAAAAGTCTTCATCTACTCACAATACTTCTGACACTAAATGTGTGGGTTTTCTACACCAAGCAATTTAATTCTCTGCAAACACCAACTGGATGTCCTACAATTAAATTCGATTTGACACCAATTACCTGAGTTAGCACAGACCCTGCAAATTAGAGGCTCAATTTCACAAGGCTGCCCCCGACCTCAGATAACAATTTCAAGTAGTGTGTCCCCAGGATATCCACATGTCTGTCTGACTTGGCTACAAATTGTGGGTTCCCCATGACCCTCTTCTCGGGCTTGATAATTTGCTGTAACACCTCACAGAACCCAGGGAAAACAGCTTACTATTAGCAGTTTATTATTAAAATTATTATACAGAATACAAATGAAGCCAGATGAAGAGGTACACAGGGCAAGATCTGGAAAGGTCTCAAGCTCAGGAGCTTCTGTCTCCCTAGAGTTATGTATATGCCACCCTCATGGCATGGGGATGTGTTTACCAGTCTGAAAGCTCCTGAACTCTGTAGTTTATGGTTTTTGCACAGGTTCCATTATGTAGGCATGATTTATTAAACCATTGGCCACTGGTGACTGAACTCAATCTCCAGCCTCCCTCCCCTCAGAAGTCAAGGGATGGGGCTGAAAGTTCTAACCCTCTGATCACATGGTTGGTTCTCCTCATGACCGGCCCCCATTCTCCATGAGCCAACTCATTAGCATAAACTTGGGTTTATTATGAAAGGGGCTCATTATGAGTAACCAAAAATGCTCCTTTCACTCCTATTACTCAGGAAATTACAAGAGTTTCAGAAGCTCCATGCCAGGAGCTTCTATATATGAAGAATATATTCCTTCCTTCTATGGGGAGAAAAACAAAATACATCCTCATTATATCACAATGGAAATATGCATATGTACCTATAAATAAATTAGAAAAAGGACTAGATTTGTATCTATTGACTTGTAGAGATACCATGATAGACTGTCAAGCACAAAGGCCATGTTGCCTAGTAATATGTAAATGAGCAGCAAAGAAAACCCTATTTATGCATACAGATACATAGGCTGATGTACGGTTATATGACTTAGAAGAAAAATTATAAACATTCTAGATTGTTCATTTTAGGAGAAGTGAAGGTAAGAAGGAGAAAAGGTGGGTAAGGTACCAGGGTAATCATGGTTTTGTATATACAGAGCTTTATATTCTGTATTATTTCAAGCAAAGTATTTTTGTCATCTGAAAAATACAATTAAAAAATAGGAAATAGAAAGAGGAGAGAAACCCTATGATAGGTCAATTCCAAAGGGTTTAGGGAGGTAGATATGAACACTGCCTGGGAAAAATAGGAAACACCTAACAAGAGTTAGTTTGGATGTTGTCCCTGTCCAAATCTCAAGTCGAAATGTAATTCCCAGTGTTGGAGATGGGGCCTGGTGGGAGCTGATTGGATCGTGGGGGTGGATTTCCATAATGGTTTAGCACCATCCCTCTTGCTACTGTCCTCATGATAGTGAGTTCTCTTGAGATTGGGTCTTTTAAGTCTGTAGCAGCCCCTTCCTAGCTCTCTTGCTCCTGCTCCAGCCCTGTGACATGCTTTCTCCCCCTTTACCTTTCTCCATGATTGTAAATTTCCCAAGGCATCCCCAGAAGCTGAGCAGATGCCAACATCATGCTTCCTGTACAGCCTCAGAACTGTGAACCAATTAAACCTCTTTTCTTTATAAATTACCCAGTCTAAGGCTAACTAATTTAGCATATCCGTATTTCTGCTCATGCCAGTCCATCCTATTCAATCTGTCTTTCTTCCTTCGCTTCCTTCTCCAAAAATTATTTAAGTTCTGTATCCTAGGCACTGAGTTTGAAATATGAACCAGAATGCAATTTGTGATTCTGAGAGATTCACAAGTGGAACAGATAGACAGAATATTGGGGCATTGTAATATAGTGTTAGAAGCACCATAGGCTCGGAACCCAGAAAAGGAATCTTCAACTCTGCCCTAGGATGGGCAGACAAAGAAGGCTTTCCTGAGGAGGTGAAATGTGAGGTGGATCTTCACAGATGAGAGGGAGGAGAAAAAGAATTCCAGGCTATTCCTTTATAGGGCTTCTCCCCTTTTTCCATTCCAGGTATTTCTTTATAGCAATATGAGAATGGCCTAATATAGGAGGCTATCTGAAACAGAGCTTGGAAGGACAGAAAACATTTATCAGGTAGAGAAGTAAGTAAGTCATTCCAAGAAACGCAAACAGCATGTGCAAAGACACAAAGATATGAAAAAAGTGTCTTAAAATTAAATGAGACCGGAGAGAAAAAAAAGTAATTTGGGACTGTATCATGGCATACTGAGAAGCTTGGGTTTTTATACGGCATCTCAGGGTATCTCAGACTCAGCTTCGTTGACATTTTGGGTCTATGCATGTTAGGATGTTTAGCAGCATCTCCATCAGATGCCAGTAGCAACCCTCTCCCCTCAACTCCCCGGCCAGTTGTAACAACCAAAAATATCTCCAGACATTGTGAAATGTAACCTTGGGGACACAATCCCCCATTCACCTCCTTGAGAACCACTGCTGTGGTTAATAGGGAGTACGTTGTTTAAAGCAGCTGAGCAGCTGGATCCACACTGATTCTTACCATGGCCTTTCTGGTGGAAGACAGATTGGAGGGGGAGGGGGGCAAGGAGACACCCAGGGAGGCTGATGCAGCAATTTATGTACAGAGTGAGGACAGCCCAAAATAGGGCAGTGTCTACACACCCAGAGGATGCTCTCCCTCCTAAATCCACCTCAAATCCATCCCTTCCCTCTATACCTAGTGAACCTTAATTTTTGCCTTGTCCACCTTTTCTAGCCTCTCCCCAACCTAATCATCACTGCCAGAGAGAACTTTCTTAAAAGCAAATCAAAACATGTTTATTCCCAGCTTAGGAACCTACAAAATGCCCCTAACACTGGCAGGATTAAGAACAACCTCAGTGTTGAGAATGAGCCCCTTCCTGAGCAGAGCTCTACCCACTTGCCTTGTCTCCTGTCTGTCAATTTCTAGGTCATGTGTTATGAAAACCTACCCAGAATCTCTTGATTGTGTCTAATGTTTCTTAAGAACTTCCTCTTAGCCTGGAATTCATTTTTTCCTCCTCCTCATCTGTCAAGATCTGCCTCACATTTCACCTCCTCGGGGAAGCCTTCTTTCTCTGCTCATCCTAGGGTAGAGTTGAAGATTCCTTTTCTGGGTTCCAATCCTACAGTGCTTACCATGCTATATTCCAACGCCCTAATATTCGGTCCATCTGTTCCACTTGTTGTGAATCCCTCGAAATAAAAAATTGCATTCTGGCTTGTCTTTCAAACTCAGTGCCTAGTATACAGAACCTAAATAATTTTTGGAGAAGGAAGAAAGAGACAGATTCAATAGAACAGACTAGCACAAGCAGAAATACGATATGTTAACTTAGTAATTGTACACATAATTTAAAAAAGAGACCTGGGATAATAAAATGTCTCAATAATGGACTTAATCAGTATACTTACAGAAGAGATACTTCAGGAAGAGGGGAAACTTGAGCTATTCGTAGTAGAAGAGAAAGAACTCTTGGGTTGTAGGAACTCATGGTCCAGAGCACCCAACATTCTGATTAAATTTAGCCTTTGGTATATTTTCTTTGGCTCCCAAACCATTGCTGTATATTTTCTTTGAAAAGTCAATAGAAAATAATGATTAATTGTAGAGTTTATGATAACAATTTAAACAATTGAAAATAAGGTATCATAAAATATTAATTTCTGCCTTTTCCCAACATGGATTGCTGAATAAGAAACCAGGAGGAGTGAACTGGGTTGCTACAGAAGGCGAGAACCTGCTGCGGCCAAGTGAAAGGACCAAGGAGCAACATAAACAGTTGGTATTTTTTTAACCTGTTAATGAACTTGTATTACATTTATTACTGTGATCATATATTTTGCAGATTCGCGGGCAGGCAGGAGTCTGACTCTTATTCCTAATATAACCAACACAAGGTTTATGGAAGAAAAACTAATTGTAGAGACTACCTGCAGGTGTAGGTAAGGGTCCTATGCCTGAGGAGTTGGTTGAGCATGCAGTTAATATGGGATTAGGGAAGGCAAGGGTCTAATGCTCAAAGAAAAGTCCCAAGAAGCTGAAGCCACTCCAAAATTGTGGATTCTTTGCACGTCCACACTGAGGAGCGGATCTTCTCCAGGACTCTCATTCACCCACAGCAGCCACTGGACTAGGTCCTGAGTGAGTCCATGTAGGATCTGAAGAATGTAAAGCTTTGCATGGGGATTGTGCTCTCAGATTGCAAACATGTTTGCTGAGGAGTCTTGCACGTGGTGTTTTATGGATTAAAGAGAAGAGCAATAATGGTGCTTTACTCTCAATTCCCAGAGAAAAGCAACCAAACCTGAAATTGATTTTTTTTTCTTTTGCTAGTTCAATACTTAATGTTACATATTAAGCAACAGGATTTTACAATTCACTAGCCCTTCACTTACAGGGAATTAAGCAATAAAAATCCATTCTCTACCAAATGCCAAGAGCCAAAGCCATACACTAATAAGTGAGTGAGCCTATTGAGTGATTCAGTCAGCGCATTGATTTCTTGTTTTTCCAAATATCTATTTCGTTGCGATATGTGGGAACTACTTAATAGACTCCAAGGTGTTTTCCTCCGACTTTCTGTAATTTCTTGCCTTCTTTTCTCTGCTCCCTCAGCTCAAGACTCAGGAACTCGTTAGTGTCCCTGTTCCTAAAACACTTGTACAGGAAGCTAGTGCGTCACTGCCTGGGATCTCTTGTGTCAAGGAATTCCCAAATAGAGCTTATAAAAATTAAATGTGAAGCAAAAAGGAGTTTCATTTGATCTTTACAAGATCCTTGTGAACTATATACTATTATGTTTGCTAATAATATGGTTTCTGTTTATGTAGATTAGGAAAATGAGCCACATGGAGGTAGTGAGCAGCTGAACTAGAAATGGAACCAAATGCCCTGGTTCTAGTCCTCGACCCTAATCTTCATGCTATGCGTCCTCTATATTTACATGTTATTCTCCAGAAACATTTATTGCCTTTGGTTAACTCCCATCCAGTACTACTTATTCATTAAGAAAATGGAACATGGTAGGCATTCAATGGACAGTTGAGTATTGGTTCATTGAGAGGATTTTGCTACTCTGACACAACCTAATATTTTGCATGTTGTGTGGCATAGATAAGAATAGAGCAGATGTGAAGAGCAAGAAATAATGGCAATCAGTAGCCTCCGAGACCACAGTTCATAAACTGCTGGTGTTTTATGGAGCTCTAAAAAGGGCTTATGCATCCTTCAGGACCAGGGAGGGAAAGACTTGCCTTGCTTTGAAGGGTTGATGAAGACAGGTCAGGCAGTGTCTTCACATTCTGCCCAATCCCTAGAAACTCCTCGTCCATGAACCAGGATCAGGCACTGGCATAGAAGGATGATTACCTCCTAAATAAGTCCCATCATAAAGCTCTTAGTCAAACCACCCCATCCTAATAGGGCAGTAGAGAGGGAGGAATTAATGGAAGAGACTTCAGGGCCTTATTGAGCTGATCACAATGGCCTCATTTTCTGCATTAATGGTTTTTAGCTGTGTCAGTGGAGTCCTGAGAGTGCTGCAGAGTTACCTGCTGTGGCCAGGTAAAAGGGCCAAGGAGCAACACAAATATTTGGTATTTTCTTACCTGTTAATGAACTTGTATTACATTTATTACTTTGATCATAAACAAAAAATAAAATGAAGCAAAAAAAAAAACAATACCTAGTACTACTATTATCAAACCTAGATCCACCATTATCACCCTTTTCAACAACTACTCTTTAACAACAACAAAAAAAACTACATGCAGGCTCTGAGCTAAAACTTTAAAACTTTACAAGTATTATTGAAATCGGCCAAATTTTCCAACAATTTGGATGTCCGTAGAAGTGCAGCTTGAGAAACTTACATTTGTGCAAGTGATGCACCTTCTGCCTGGTTGACCAGCTCCTCTGGTCACAGTGAGACACTAGACCCCTCATTCAACCTCCTGCAGCCTGTTGACCAACTACTCTTCTTTACCCTGCCTGTTTTCCTTCCCCGGTGTAATAACCTTTATCTTTAGTTGGGAGAGAGAGAGATGGATTTGAGGTTTGTCTCTTATCTTTCTCACTGATATCACCCAAATAATGCCTTCTCCCCTGGCTTGTTGTCTTAGTCCCCTTTTTGTCTTAGTGATTGGCCTCCTGTGCATTGAACAATGGTGCCTAGACTGAAACTCTGGCATTTTGTAACATTGTTACAAGTTTACACAGCCAGTATGTGGGAGAGTCAGGATCTGAACTCAGTGTCTGCCTGGCTCCAAAACCTGGGACGTTAATGATCTTGGTGTATTACTGCAGCTAAATGAACCATGCTTCTTTCTGTACCATGAATGGACTTCGAGATAGGATTTCTGTTTTCTCAGGTACCAGCTATTAGTGCATCTTTGATTCCAGCCTCCTTGTGTCCTGCATTGCAGCTGCTGAATCAAGGGATGGAGTATAGTTTTTCTGTTAACCCATAGCAAGAAAAGTTAAGGTTGAGGAGTTTTCTGAATAAAGGACTATCTTTGGCTGCCTGGAATGTCTGCTTTTCCCTATCCCTTACTGGTACATTTGCCTGGTTGACTTCCATTTGCTATTAAAGACTTTACCTCCTCTACAAATGAATGTAACTCCCCCAACCCCACATACACACTATACCTCTGTTATCATAATGCTTCCTTATTTTTCAATTTTAGCACTTACCATCCTGTGTTGTGACTCACTGTTTATATACCTCTCCCACTAAAATATGGATTTCATGTAGGCCAAGACAAAGACACACACACACACACACACACACACACACACACACACACACACACGGCAAGACTGTGATTCATTAAATAGTTGCTGGATGAGAGAATGAACAAATGAATGAGTGCACACCATGGACATTCGGATAATTCTTGTTGATCTTTCTCTTATAAAGCACCAATTTTCGGCATTTAAAAAAAGGTAAATTTACAACCAACAAAGGTTGAGCTAGCTTGTGAGAAAATTTATTAGTCTGGAAAGGAAAATGTTGACAGAGTTACAACACAGAAACACAAAGGCTTTCTCTGGAAAACACAATGAAAGCAAAAAGAAAAACATCTGTGGAGTGGTTGAATAATTGGCTCACTCTGAGGGATGGGGCAGGGTAGGCTAGCACAGCAGCTCTCCTTCCTGAGTAGCCATAAGATTAAAATGCAGATTTCCATTTGGGCAACATGGAGAGACTATTTCTAAATAAATATATATTTTTAATTAGCCGAGTATGGTGATGAGTGCCTGTAGTTCCAGCTACTTGAGAGAGGCTGAGGAGGACAGATAGCTTAAGCCCAGGAGTATAAGGCTGCAGTGAGCTACTATTGCACCACTGCATTGCAGCCTGGGTAACACAGGGAGACCCCATCTCTAACAGAAAAATGCGGATTTCCAAGTGCTGCTCCAGGAAATTCTAATTTGGGGTTTGGCTTAGGGTGTTTTTTTAATTTAGCAATCTCGTATATTCCATTTATTATATGTCACATACTATTCTAAGTGCTTATACAAATTAACCCATCTAATCTTCATAAAAACCCTATTTTCTTCGTGTTACAGATGAGTAAACTGAAGCACGGCAAGGTCGGGCCATGTGCTCGAGGTCATATGGGCTATAAATGGTGGAATCAAGATTGAGTGCAGGCAGGAGATGCACCATGGCTCCGACGCATTTTCATGTTTCTGGACCAATGTGCTATAACACTTCTAGAAAATCCTTCCCACCAACAGTGTATAAGTGTTCCTTTTTCTCCACAACCTTGTCAGCATCTTTTATTTTTTGACTTTTTAATAACAGCCATTCTGACTGGTGTTAGATGGTATCTCATTGCGGTTTTGATTTGCATTTCTCTAATGATCAGTGATGTTGAGGTTTTTTTCATATGATTGTTGGCTACATGTATGTCTTCTTTTGAAAAGTGTCTGTTCAGTTCCTCAAAGACCTAAAGACAGAAATACCATTCAATGCCAGCATCCCATTACTGGGTATATGCCCAAAGGAATATAAATCATTCTATTACAAAAACACATGCATGTATATGTTTATTGCAGCACTATTCACAATAGCAAAGACATGGAATCAACCTAAATGTCCATCGATGACAGAATGAATAAAGAAAATATGGCACATATATACCATGGAATACTATGCAGCCATAAAAAAGAATGAGATCATGTCCTTTACAATGGAGCTGGAGGCCATTATCCTTAGCAAATAACACAGGAACAGAAAACTAAATACTGCATGTTCTTAATTATAAGTTGGAGCTAAATAATGAGAACACATGAACACATAGAGAAGAACAACACACACTGAGGCCAAGAGTGAATTTTGGGAGGAGGGAGAGGATCAGGAAAAATAACCAATGGGTACTAGGCTTAATACCTGGGTGATGAAATAGCATCAGGAAGGAAGAACATGGTAAGCAGAAATATGAGTAAATACAATAGATTTTCTTTCTCCTGTTGAGTTTTCTGTATTAAGTTTGACATTGGAAGCCAAAGTTATAATGATGATGTGGTTGCAAATGTATGTAAAATAAATATTTAAGATAATTACTTTATAAATGGGGGAGGGTAAAGGGATATAAAAGGAGGTAAAATTTCAGTTCAATTAACAAAAATATTAATAACATCACTTGTGGACTATGATAAGTTTATGTACATATAAGGCAATATCTAGATCACTTAAAAAGCCACACAATGAGGCACTCTCAAAAACTGTAGATAAATCAAAATTGAAATCTAAAAACTATTCAAATGGTGCACAAGAAGGCAGGAACAAGAAAACAGAGGTTAAAAACAGAGAGAACAAACAGAAAATAAAAAGGCAGGCTTAAGCCCTAAAATATCATGATTATAAGTGGTCTCAATGCAACAAATAAAAGACAGGGAATGGCATAATAGATTTTTTAAATGACACAAATATATGCTGTCTACAAGGAATTCACTTCAAATAGTATGATGTAGGCAGGTTTAAAGTAAAAAGATGGAAAATGATTTATCACAAAAACATTAAATGAAGACAAGAAGGAATGGCTGTATTAAGATCAGATAAAATCAATTTTAGACCACAGAAAACTGCCAGAGATAAAAAGGTCAGTCCACGAAGAAGAAATAACTATCCTAAATGTGTATTCACCAAACAACAGAGCTGCAAAATATGTGACACAAAAACTTATAGAACTAAAAGCAGAAAGAGACAAATTCACAATTATATTTGGTGATTTCAACACCCATCTCCTCTGAACAATGGATAAAACAAGGAAGAGAATGGGCAAGGATATAGAAAAACTTGACACCATCATCAACCAACAAGATCTAACAGACATTTGTAGGAAATTCCCCCCCACTCACTAACCACAACATACACATTATTTTCAAGGGCACATGGAACATGTGCCAAAATAGACCATATACTGAGTTATAGAATAAACCTAAAAAATTTAACATAATTGAAATCATACAGAATGTGTTTTCTGATCACAAGGGACTCTAAGTAAACAAATAAACAAAGAAAACAACAACAGGAAGAGAACAAGAAATCACCAAGTATTTGGAACATTAGCAGCAGAATTTTAAATAAGCCATGAGTCAAAGATGAAGTGTCAAAGATAATAAAAATAAAGACATTGAAGAGAATAAAAATGAAAATACAACATATCAAAAATCTATGAGAAACAGCTAAAGCAGTGCTGATAGGGGAATTCGTAGCATTAAGTGCATACAGTAGAAAAGAGGAAATGACTTAAATCAATAATTGAAGTTCCCACCTCAAAAACATAGAAAAGTGAAATAAACCTAAATCATGCAGAAGGGAAGAAAATAATAAAGACAAGAGCATAAACTGATGAAATTGGAGACAGAAAATCAATAGAAAAAAATCAATAAAACAAATAACTAGTTCTTTGGATATCTGTTCAATGAAACTGACAACTCTAGCAACACTAGCAAAGGAAAACAGAGTAGATATAGATTGCCAACATTGAGAATGACTATCTTGATGTTACCACTATAGACTCTGTAGACATCAAAAGGATAGTAAGAGAATACCATGAGAAACTTTACACATAGCAGTTTGATATCTTAGATGCAATGAACCAATTCCTTGAAAAACAAAGTACCAGAACTCACCCAATACGAAGCAGATAATTTGAGTAGCACTATTCCTATCAAGGAAATTGAATTAGCAATTTAAAACCACCCAAAAAAGAAATCTACAGTCTCAGATGTAAAAATGTTCATCCTTCCCACATTGATACATGGGTTTAACACAATTCTTAACAAAATCCCAACAAGATATTTTGCACATACAAACAAAATTATTCTTAAATTGATCTGGAAAGTTAACTGAACCAAACTAAGTAAAACCATTTTGAGATAGAAGACTAAAGTGGGAGAAATCACTCTACCCAATTTCAGGACTTACTGTGTAGCTATGGTAATCAAGACTGTATGGAGGGATGAACACAAAGGTCAATGGAACAGGACAGAGCACCCGGAAGTAGATCCAACAAGTCTGGACAACTTACTTTTGACAAGGTGCAAAAGCAATTCAACGGAGGAAAGACCTCCCTTTCAACAAATGATGCTGGAGCAATTGGACATCCACAGGCAAACGAAAGGAAAAAAAGAAAAAAAAGAAAAAGAAAAAGAAATTATATCCAAGTCTCATACGTTACATAAAATTAATTTAAGCTCAATCATAGTTTTAATAATAAAAAGGTAAATCTAACTTTTCTAAAACATAAAATCATAGGAGAAATCTTTGAGATGTGGAGCTCTCAGAGTTCCCAAATTCGATATTAAAAGCACATCAGTGAAAGGAGAAACTGATCAACTGAATTTCATCAAAAGTAATAACTTTTTCAGTGTGAAAAAAAAAACCCTGCTAAGACGGGTACAAAGCCACAGACTGGAATAAACGGTTTGTAAGCCACATTCCTGACAAAGGGCTAGTATAAAGAACTCTAAATGCTCAACAATAAACAAAACAAAACAAAACACAATTACAAAATGAACAAAAACCATTAAGAGATATTTTACTGAAGAAGATATACAGATGGTAAATAAACACATGAAAAGATATTCGACATTATTAGCCATTAGGGCAATGTAAATTAAAATAATTGGATATTACAACATACCTGTCAGAAGAGCTAAAATGTAAAACAAACATAATAACCCTGAATGTCAAGAGGATGTAGGGGAATTAGATCCCTCATACACTGCTGGTGGGTTGTAAAATGGTACAGCCACTCTGGAAATCATTTTTGCAGTACTACCATATGACCCAGCCATTACACTCTTGTGTATTTATCCCAGAGAAACAGAATCTTGGCATTTACACCAAAACCTGTACATGAATGTTTATGGCAACTTTATTCATAATGACCAAACTTAAAATAACCCAGTTGTCCTTTAATGGCTGAATGGGCAAACTGTGATACATTCATACTATAGAATACCATTCAGTGATAGGAGCGCCAGTGGTGCAGTTGGTTAGCCCTTGGTACTTATGCAGAATACTATTAAGTGATAAAAATGAATAAGCTGTTGGTACACATAACAATGTAATGAATCTTAAGAGAATCATGTTGATAAAATCCAGTCACAGAAAGTTACATATTGCATAATTTCATTTATATAACATTCTTGAAATGACACCTTTATGAAAATGGAGAACAAATTCATAGTTGTCAGAGGTTAGGGAGGAAGTAGAGGTCAGAGGCGAGAGCGTGTGGCTATAAAAAGCACTATGGGGGCTGAGCGTGGTAGCTCACACTTGTAATCCTAGCACTTTGGGAGGCCTAGGTGGGTCAGAAGTTCAAGACCAGCCTGGCCAACATGGAGAAACCCTGTCTCTACTAAAAACACAAAAATTAGTTGGGCATGGTGGCGGGCGCCTGTAATCCCAGCTACTCGGAAGGCTGAGGCGGAAGAATTGCTTGAACCCAGGAGGCGGAGGTTACAGTGAGCCAAGATCACGCTACTGCACTCCAGCCTGGGCAACAGAGTGAGACTCCATCTAAAAAAATAATAATAATAATAAAATAAAAAACAAACAAAAAGACTATGAGGGATCTTTGTGGTGATAGAAATACTCTGTGTCTTGACTGTGGCAATGTCAATATTTTGGTTTTGCTATTACACTATAGTTTTGCCAGATGTTACCACAGGGAGAAACTAGGTGAAGGATATTATGGAATTGTCTTTATGTTTTTTTTTTACAACTATATATCAATCTACAATTATATAAAAAGAAAAATTTAATTCAAAGTGAAGATCATAGAGGGCTCCATGTCATTAACCATTAGGTTAAATGGTTTGAAATCAGCTAACACTTTTAAGACAAAAATGACATGGGTCAGAATTAGGATCCAGCTTCTTGGATGCCTGGCTTTGCATCAGCCTCACTGCACGAATCCTCAGTTCCATACCTAGAAAATGGGATGTGTAAATCAAGTCTGACCTAGAGGGGGATGCTGGGGTGTGAAGAAGCAATGTAGGTCTTTATAGACAGCAAGTCCTGGAAGCAGGAGGGAGGAGAGGTCATGGCTTGCATGGACCTGAGGGCAGGCCTGAACTGAGATCTGAGGGACCATGAAAGTGAACTTTAGCTTAAGAAGAGGAGGAGTGGAGTTGGAGGTTTCCTGGAGAGAGCCCTGTTCTTGAGAACTGGTCCCGCCTCTCTGATTTATGGGACAAAGCAGCATTGACTAGAGCATTCTTGGTGAGAATGTTGTCAAGATCAAGGCATTTTCAGGGAAAAATAAGTTTTGAGTGTGAATAGGCTGATTTTCTTTCTTTTTTCCTTTCCTGTTCTTCTTTTTCAGGTTATTCTGCCATAACAGCAACGATTTGAAGGAAGATGTATTTTGTTATTTGATCCCTTGGACATATGTAGCCTCTCTCTTGGAAAAGTTGACACCGTGGCAGAGGAAAATCCCATTTAGTGGACCACTCCCATTTCCAGTTGAGAAGAAAATAGTCACTGTGACCCTCCCTGATTGTGAAGGATGGGATTCCTTAAGTGAATTGCTTTGGTTTAATGAGTACAAAGGAGAAAAGAGGGTATCTGACTGTTTTCTCACTGAGGGCAGGGACCACACCAGCCCCGTTCTTCCTTGTGCTCAGTGTAGCTAAGTGTGGAACTCTAGAACCTGGATTGGGTGCTGATTCGCTGTGTGAAGTTGCACATGCTTTTTAGCCTTTCTGATCTTTAGGTTTCACTTTTGCTTCCAAAGGATGTACCTGTGTGTTCCCATCTACATGAGGCTGAAATGCGTGGACGTGGAGATCAGATGCATCTGCTTTCAGGTCTGGCTTTGGGATCTTGGGCATGTTACTGGAATTTGAGTTCTAAGTAAACAGAGATGATGTTCTCTTCCTTTTCTCCCATTGACCTCTAGCACCTGGAATAGGTTCTACCACCAAGTAGGTGCTCAGTAAGCATTTGTGAATAAATGAACAGCCTTATCCCTCACTTATTCCATCAAGGATTTGCCTGAGCCTATCCTTCTGCACCATGTACTCTAGGCAGTCCCTCCATGGACCTTCTTTGCTTTATAAGGCAGATGATGATGTTGGTTGTGATTTCAAGTCCCTGGTCTCCCCAGCTGGGTCACGTTGCTGTGGCTCTGCTGAGGTGGTGGAAGGAAAGACACACCTTGAGAATAGAATGCATTACCTGGAGGCCTCCATTAGGAAACGCAGTGAGCAGGCACATTCTCACTCATGTTCCAATAATGTTTTTGATGCAACTAACGCAAGGGCTAAGCTGAAGGTAGAGGACAAGAACGGAGCATTCAGAATTGAAGGGAACTGAGTTCAAATCCAGTTGTATTGCTTTCTAGCTCCTACTATGTCCCATGTAAACATTTACTGACCACCTGCTGGGTGCAAGGTATTGTTTTAGATACTGGGTATACAGTAGTGAGCAAAAAAGGAAACGCCTCTGTTTTCCTGGATCTAACATTCAGTGGAGGTGGACAGACAATAACAGTGACATAAGTAATTAAAACAATTTCAGATACTAATACATGCTATGAAAAAATAAATAGCTCATTTAATGAGCTCATGCAACAGATATTTATTGGGTACCTATTATGTGCTAGGCACTGTTCTAGGTTCTGGAGATACAAAGAGTGAAGACAACAAACATTACTCTCATAGAATCTACATTCTAGTGGAGGAAGACATACAATAATAAATAAATGAGTGACCAGGCATGGTGCCTCGTGCCTGCAATCCTTGCACATTGGGAGTCCAAGGGAGGATGATCACTTGAGGCCAGGAGTTGGGGACCAGCCTGAGCAACAAAGCAAGACCCTGTCTCGACAAAAAAAAAAATTAAATAGAAATTAGCTGAGTGTGGTGGTGTGTGCCTATAGTTTCAGCTACTCAGGAGGCTGGATTGCTTGAGTCCAGGAGTTCGAGGCTGCGGTGAGCTGTGATTGCACCACTGCTGCACTCCAGCCTGGGCAACAGAGTGGGACCCCTGTTTCAAAAATAAAAAAAGAAAATAACATATATGTTGGAGTTGAGTGGTGATAGAAAATGTAAATATAAATGAAGCAGGTGAGGTGAAAATGTGTGTGTGACTGTGTACATGCTATTTTAGACAGGGCAGTGACAAAAATTCTCTTTGATACAGTGAAGACATTTAAGCAGTGATATAATTTCTAGTATCAGTTTCTGCTCAAAATGTGGAACATGGGATTTAGCTGCTAGGTTGTAGTGAGGACTAAATGAGGTGCTAAATTTGAATGTGCCTGAGCAGGTGCCTAGCACATGAAACACACTCAGGAAGCACAGGCTATTATTACTGTTGTTATTGTTGGTGGTGATCAGTGTCTGTAATGAAGGCCTGTGAAAACAGAGTCAAAATCAGTATTCCTTCCACTGGAGTCTCAAGGGAAAAACTCTTCATGAAGGGAAGGAAGAGCTCAGGGAAACGTAGAAACCTGAGGCCCTTTGTTTTTCTCAGTCACAGTAGCATCTGCTGGAGGCTGAAATCTTAATTAGCTTAGACAGGTGAGTATCCCCATTTCTAGGCTTTTTCCATTTGTGATGTTCACAGCTAGCAGGATTGCTGGCTGTGTGCCTGAGGGTGTGTGCTTGTGGGAGGCAGCGACTCCTCCAAGCATGGGGCTCAGGCTGCCAGGTGAGACAAGCCTCTTGTATATGGTCTGAGGATGCTCTGCTGTCTGGTCCTTTCCAAGGGATGGTTACAGGAAGCTGCCTCCACCTTCCTAAACTACTCTACTTATTTTTCATAACCTGGATCTGGCCCAGTTTATTCAGTAATTGGCTTAGCAACCTGGAGAAACACATAATCACAAGCTACTGGTGAAGAGAATTTAGATATGTTACTATGACTAAAAATGAAAAAATAAATGGTCCAGGACATACGCAGAGACTGCTAGCACAGTAACATTCTTTAGTGATCACTGCTCTGAACATCTTCGTTTGCAATTGGGAAAACAGTGCTATTTACTGCCTAAGCCAAGGCCACACAGTGAATTCATGATAAACTAGAAGTCAGAAATCAGATTTATGATTTTTGAGCTGAGGCCCACAAAACTCTCAGGAATGACAATTGTGTCAGCGTGTCTAAGCAGAAAAGCAGAAACAGCTTCAAGTATTAAATGGACACTGATATGGTTTGGGTGTGTCCCTACCCAAATCTCATCTTGAACTGCAGTTCCCATAATCCCTAGGTGTCGTGAGAGGGACCTGGTGGGAGGTAACTGAAGTGTAGAGGCCATTACCCCAATGCTGTTTTCGTGCTAGTGAGTGAGTTCTCACAAGATCTGGTGGTATTATAAGGGGCTTTCCCCCTTTTGCTCAACACTTCTCTCTCCTGCCACCATGTGAAGGAGGATGTGTTTGCTGTCCCTTCTGCCATGATTGTAAGTTTCCTGAGGCCTTCCCAGTCATGTGGAAATGAGAGTCAATTAAATCTCTTTCCTTTATAAATTACCTAGTCTTGAGTATTTCTTCATAGATGCGTGAGAACGGACTAATACAGACATATGGAGGGGAACAGCACACACTGGGGCCTATGGGAGGGTGGAGGTTTGGTGCGGGAAAGGATCAGGAAAAATAACTAATGGGTACTAGGCTTAATATCTGGGTGATGAGATAATCTGTACAACAAACTCCATGATACAAGCTTACCTATGTAACAAACATGAACATGTACCCCTGAACTTAAAATAAAAGTTAAATAAAATAAAATAAAACAGAAGGAATTTAATAGAAGGAGTTATTTTTCTAGATGACAGAAGAGCTGAGACCAAACATAAAACATGTGGTAACCCAGTGACTTAGCCTATTTTGTGTTGCTATAAAAGAATACTTGAGATGGGAGAATTTGTAAAGAAAAGAAGTGTATGTTTGTTCTGCAGGCTGAGAAGTTCAAGGGCATAGCCTTGTCTTCTGAGGGCTTTCATGCTGGTCACAACATGGCAGAGAAGATCAAAGGGGAAGGGGACACATGTAAGAAGGGGAAACCTGGGGGGTGTCCTGGCTTTATAACTTACTCTCTCGGGAACTAATCCATTCTCATGAGAGGTAATCCAGTCTCTTGAGAGCAGGAATTCACCCACTATGGCAAGAAAATACCCAGCCATTCATGAGGAATCCACTATGAATCACAGAGAATACGATCAATCAAATGTAGTGATAATTCCACCAGAATGAGGAGAGTAGCTTAGGAAGATGAAGGCAACTTCCTCACCCCATCCCTTGGAGAGGACCAGACAGCAGAGAATCCTCAGACCATAATCCAAACACATTCCACTAAGCCCCACCTCTCAACACTACCACGCTGGGGATCAAATTTCAAAATGAGCTTTGGTGGGGAAAAACAAACCACGTCCAAACCACAGCACCTAGAGATTAGTAACAGCAGGAAGTTGCTGCCAACTCTAGGCCAGAGACCTCAAGAGAAGCGGTGGGGTTACCAGAGCCCAGAAACACCTGGAAAAAGCTAGAACCATGGCAGATCTGCCAGGGAAGGGCTGAAGCCACAGAAGTTACACACTCTCTGCCCTGGAAATCACTGGAAAAGAGAATGGAGAAATGTTCTGTTTTTCCTTTTTCCCTTGCTATCCAATTTCCTGCCAGTACCTTCTATTGGCCAAACCCAATAGAAAGGTAGCTACTGTAGAATCCTAGGAAATTCGGCTGCACAGGGGAAGCCCCATTGTAATATAGAGCAGAGAAGAGGAAGGGCAGGAAACCAATCTGAGGGTGAAGAAGTCCAGAAGAACCAGCAGCACCATAATCACTTCCATGCTATGTTTGATTGATCATAGACTATGTGTTAACACTATGGTAAGACGGTTGCTATCAAGACCAATAACAGAATTCTTCCAGGCAATTCACCTAGCTATATAAGCACTCTCAGTCCTATTTTTCAGCTAGAACATTGACGCTAAGCAAAGTGAAGTGGCTTGCCACAGGTGGTACTCTTAGGTGGCTGGGCCAACATCTGACCTAAGGTCAGTTGGATTCCAAAGTCGATGACTTTAACCCATTATTAAAAATCACAGGTATGTTTCCAATGGAGCTAATTTTATCTGTTGGTAAATATATTAACACATTAGTTTTCTAGTAAAATAAATACCAATATATTTATAGAGGAGAATGACCAATGTCTAATACGTTTTTTTTTTTTTATTTTTTATTAAGGTGTAATTTGCAGACACTAAATTCAATCTTTTTTTTTTTTGAGACAGAGTCGCATTCTGTTACCCAGGCTGGAGTGCAGTGGTGCGATCTCGGCTCACTGCAACCTCCGCCTCCCGGGTTCAAATGTACTCCCCGAGTAGCTGGGACTACAGGCGTGCGCCATCATGCCTGGCTAATTTTTGTATTTTTAGTAGAGACAGCGTTTCTCCATGTTGGCCAGGCTGGTCTTGAACTCCTGACCTCAAGTGATTCGCCAGCTTGGGCCTCCCAAAGTGCTGGGATTACAGGTTTGAGCCACCACGCCCAGCCTGTCTTAGAAGCCTGTCTTTAGAAGTATTTTTGTGTACAAGTTTTAAAATTTCTCTGTGGCTCAGTTTCCTCATCTGGAAATGAGGATAATAGTACTCACCCAATAGGCTTGATGTGAAGATTAAATAAATTAATGTAAGTAAAGGGCTTAGAATAGTACTGGGCATAAAGGCATTATATCGGCATTACTGTGATTATTATTATTACTGCTATTATTACTACTACCACTGTATTGTTGTTGTTCTTATTGAATAAATGATCAGGGCACCATCAAAGGATGGGGGAAATGGCAGTGAGGGGTGCGTAGAAACACAGTTTGGGGTTTTGGACCATGAACTCAGTACGTGGGCTATCTTAGAGAAATTGTTTCATTAATACAAATTTTTATTTTTGTATTGACTATTATGGATATCTGTTATCATCTTTCTTCCCAGCATTGTTGCCCTCTTTGGGCAACCTCTTGTTCTGCTAACTACATTTTCATTGTGCAACCACTTCTCAAGTATTTTCAAAGGGTTGGCCCCGCCCTGGGCACCAGTGGAAGGCCTATGCTCCAGCTCTGACCAATCAGAGCCCTGCTGTACCTTTGATATGGTGATTGGTTCAGGCACGGACACATGACTCAGGCCTGTCCAATGAGGATCTTCCCAGGAATTTTACTAGAGCTACCCGGAATAAGGTAAGTTATTTTTCTGGTTTCCCTAACTGCTGGCTAGAAGGTTGTAGCAGCTATCTTCACCACCATGAGGGAAGACTCTCTCTGTGAATAAAATCAATGCCAAGGAAAATCGACTTAAAATGAGGGAGTGAGAAATTTTTTGTAGCACTAGAGTGCAACTGAAGTCAGACAACCTCTATTCATGTGTTCTAACTACATGAATCAATAAATTATTTTTGTTGTTATTTTGCTAAAACCAGTTTGAGTTACATTTCTTCACTTTCAACCACAGGCGACCTGACTTACAAATCTGTGAATTACGGATAATAATCCCAAACTGTGAAGTTTGAATGGAATAATATTTGTGCAAAGTCTATAACATTTTACATATCTTAATAAATGGTAACCGTTTGAAATAACGAAGAAAATCCTTGGAAATACTCAGGTCAGGGACTGAAAGCATTTTAGTCATTCTGAAATCACTCAATGGGTGAGGAGTTGGAAATCACGCCTTAGCTTCCCCCAGTGACCAGCCAAAATGTTGTTAGGATTTTAAAGGCCTGTTCACTACAGAGGTTGTTAGGATTTTGAAGGCCTGTTCAATACAGATGTTGTTAGGATTTTACAGGCCTGTTCTACATGCTTTTCTCCTCATCATGACATTCAAAAATCCTTCATGCAAACTGAGGCAGTTTGGTGTGACAGAAAGCATGTTTGACACCATAGAAAATGGTACAATAGGTAGCACTGCAACTTACTGTATGGCTTTGGGTTGTCACTGATGTTCTCTGAATCTCAGCTTTCTCAAGTGTGGCAGCACGTGGCAATAACTCTTCTGCCTTACTTCTGAGTTGCGCTTTGATTAAAAGAGAAAAGAGATGTGAGAGTATTTTGACAAGAGTAAGACATCATCATATGTGAATGATTTTCATCTATTTCTACTTAGAAAGGTATCTAATCTTTGGAATATAAATATCCTGGGTGCAAGGATTATATGTATATTTTTTACCATTTCTTTTTTTTTATTTTACTTTATGTTCTGGGATACATGTGCAGAATGTGCAGCTTTGTTACATTGGTATACATGTGCCATGGTGGTTTGCTGCACCTATTAACCCATCATCTAGTTTTTAAGCCCCAAAACCATAAAGACCCTAGAGGAAAACCTAGACAATACCATTCAGGACATAGGCATGGGCAAAGGCTTCATGACTAAAACACCAAAAGGAGTTGCAACAAAACCCAAAATTGACAAATGGGATCTAATCAAACTAAAGAGCTCTGCACAGCAAAAGAAACTATCATCGGAGTGAACAGGCAACCTACAGAATGGGAGAAAATTTTTGCAATCTACCCATCTGATAAACGTCCAACATCCAGAATCTATAAGGAACTTAAACAAATTTACAAGAAACAAACAATCTCATCAAAAAGTGGGCAAAGGATATGAGCAGACGCTTCTCAAAAGAAGACATTTATGCGGCCAAGGATTATATTCTTTAACAAATTCAAAGATTTTTTTTTTATAACACTTTGTGGTAGATTTTTTCTAAAAAGACCACAAATTCTTCCCTGCCCTGTTCCCGTGCCCTTTCAATGGAGAACTTTGCATCCCCTTCCATCAAGAGATGGCAATTGTACTCTTTTCTGGTCTGGCTTTGTGACTTGCTTGGTCATTAGAATGTATCAGAAGCAATGTAATTCCCTTTCCTAGCCTAGGCCTCAAGAAGCCTTACAGTTTCCTTCCCATTTGGGGACTCTTCCAGTCAGCATTTAAAACACTAAGCTAGTCTGCCAAAGGATGAGAGACCATTAGAGATAAACCATATCAACTGAGCCCATCCTAGGCCAGCCAGCTCCCAGCTGAGCTGACCCAGTAGTTGTCCACAGATGCACAAGTGAGCCCAGCTGAGACTCAAAGAGATGCTCCAGTGAGCTCAGCCTAATTTGCCAATCCACAGTATTGTGAATTAAATAAAAGACTGTTTTTTCAGGTCAGTAAGTTTTCAGAAGCCTTGTTCCATAGTAAAAGCTAATACATACCAAGTAGTGTCAGTAGGTGGTCATATCTATCACAATGTGTCTCTTTACAAGGACAGTGATTTGAGTGCCAGCTTCATCATTTATTATCTTGTGACCTTGAGTCAGTCAGTCCTTATGCTCCTCTCCATCTTTAAATTAGGACTAATCGTCCAACGTACCTCACATGGTTCTGATGATTGAATAAGATAAAATCAATGCTGGGATGGATAGAATGGCCATGTTAGAGTGATGACCTTCAAGCTTCTTTGCAAACTTAAGGGTTTATATGGACTGTATAAATGTAGGTTATTAGTATTATTACTACACATAGAGTAGACACATAATCAATATTGATGACACTATTGGAATAAAATTGCCAAGACCTGAAAGTACAAAGAGATAACCCTCCCAGGGCTCACTCACAGTGTTCAGACTTGTATTCTATGAGACATTCAGGAAAGAACTGTCATAAAGTAATAAAACTGGCCTCGCGACACATTGGCACACAAACTCACATGGTTCCTGAATCCTGTTGTGTTCTGCGAATATCTAACAGGCAAAGGGAGAAAGAAGAAAGCCTGGAGGCAGTTTCTGGCTCTCTGCTGCCACACATCTTGAGATCATAAGGAGCAAGGATTAAGAATTTCCCAGGGCGACTCTGAATTCAGGATGTGAGAAATCCAGTACCATTTTGTAAACAGTCAAGCCCCAGAGGAACCACTGCCCAGTCATTACCAGTGCAACTTCTTTGCAGGAATCATAATCTGTCCCATTCCAAGGTTTAATGTAGCCCTAATGAGTCTATGATCTGTGTGGGTGTGCTGTCCTGGGAAAATAAAAGGACCCAAAGCCCTGGGACCACTTGGTGCCTAAGCCTTCCCAAGCCAGTTCTTCTTAATGAATTTTCTCAACCCAAGTAGATGTGGATGCTGTCTTAATTTGGGTTGATATAACAAAGCACCATAGACTGGGTGGCTTCAAAACAACGGAAATTTATTTATCACAGGTCTGGAGGCTGGAAATCTAAGATCAGGGTGCCAGCATGGTCACTTATGGTGAGACCTCCTTCCAGATTGTAGATGTCCAACTTCTCCTTGTATTCTCACATGGTAGAAAAGGAGTGAGAGAGTTCTCAGGAGCCCCTTTTATATGGGCACTAATCCCATTCATGAGAATTCCATCATCATGATCCAATTACCTCCCACAGGTGCTATCTCCTAATGCTATGGCATTGGAAGTTAGGAGTTCAACATACAAATTTTGAGTGGACAAAACATTCAGTCTATAACATCTGGGAATTCAGAAAAGACCATCTGGATCTTAGGACACCCAATCTTTCTTGATGTAATCACTCATTCGTTCCTTCTCAATGTCAAGGTGATTGTGGATTGTTATGTGAATGTGGATAGTGGATAGCAGCTTGGGGTCTGGAACCAAACTTCTCAAGTCAGAATTTCACCCATGCCACTCAGCAGTGTGGCTTTGGGCAGATTTGAGCCTGTTATCTCATCTATACAATGGGAATAATAAGTATAATCCTGCTAGTCACAATAATAACAAAAACAACCCCTTGGGTGGTGGTGAGAATTGGAGTGATATTGAAAACCACTTTGAATCGTGCAAGTGTATAAGGACTCAATAAATGTTAACCATTCTTATGCTTATTATAGATGAGCTTGGACAGGCTGTAAAATGACTCTGTCCTCACAGATTTCAAATTCTCTAGGAAAAGAGTGTGATGACGAAACAAATAACTGAGTAAGTAATTATAGATTTCTAGGAGTGCAGTGAAGGAAATAAATAAATATGATCAAATAGGACTTGGAGGGGAGGAGCTTATCTGGAGCAGATGGTCAGGGATGGTCTTGGGTGGCTGAAAATCTAGGATGAGGGTGCCAGCATGGTTGGATTCTGATGAGGGCTGCCTTCCAGGTTGCAGATGGCTGACTTCTTGTATCCTCACTTGGATACACTTGGAAAGGAAGTGAGAGAGTTCTCAGAGGACCCTTTCCTATGGGTACTAATGCCATTCATTAGTGAGATTAGGAGAGATATGAAGAAAGAGGGTTCAAGATGGAGAGAAGAATGAATGCAAAACCCCTGAAGCACTATCAGCTTGACATTGTCAAAAAACAGAAAAGAAAACCACGTAAATGGAATTTACGGAGAGAAGGGCAGACTAGCAGGGACGGAATGCCAAGAAGTAGGCAGAGTACTGTTCAAGTAGGCTGTATCAAAGAATATAAGAACAAAAATATTATAAATAAAATGAAAATAGTTTTTGTAATGCATAGGTTGGACATCCTCTGTCTCTTTTACAAGCACTTTAATTCATTTATTTACATTTTACTGGGTTTAAAAGAGGTTAAATAACTTTTGCAAAGTCACACAGCTCTCTGCTCTTTGCCCTAACTCTGAAGGTTCTCTGGCCCTCATTCAGTTCAGTACCTCCTCTCTCAATGATTTCCTTAGGTCTGCCTGGCTTTTATGGTGCATTTTTGGGTCTGCACTTCCTGTTGTCTCTAGCACTTCTTCTAGATGGTTTTATATTTGAACACTGAAAACCACACACCACAATCAGGAAGAGCTAGTCTTGGAAATACTAACACCCTCAGTTCCTGTTCTTCTGAACACCTGCTGGTGTTTTGGGGGGCCAAAAGAAGACATATTTAACCCATTAATGAAGCCCTCAGGTATAAGGAAAAGTTTCCAGTATTCAGAGTTTTGTGTAATGAGGACATAGGGACAGTGATATCACTGTCGTTCGAGCAAAGGACTAATGGCTATTCATAATAAAGAGTAGATGTGTGTGTGAGCACGTGTACGTGTATGCATAATGGCAATTAGCAGTCTGCAAAAAATTCAAACACTCTCTGCCAACTTTTTGAGCCTCAATTACTCATTCGTGGGTAGGAATTAAAAGTTCTTCCCAAGATTATAACAACAGATACTTATAGCACCCTTAGTGCATGCCAGGCGCTGGTCCACATCATACTCACATACCTTTACATACAATTCTACCTCTCGACAAACCCAATGAGGCAGGTACCATCACTATTCCCATTTCATAAATGATGACCCTGAAGAATAAGAGAGTCAAGTCAACTTAACCAAAGTCATAAAGTGAGAAAGTGGCAAAACTAGAATTCAAACCCAGACTGTCCTGAACCAGAGCCTCTGTTTGTAATATATAGAAACGAAGTTTGGTGCATATTATGTGCTTAATATATTTTACAACCTTTCTTCCCACTTCTAAGGGGAATTCGAGTTAGCCACCCAGAATGATGTCTGTGGCCCAGCTACAACAACTACAGCTTATTTTTGTTCCCCCTGGCCCACAACTGTGGTTCACTCAATGGTCAGCCTTTAAACACTAGGCACATAAAAAAAGAAAAGAAATACCACAAACAAACTGATGGTGCTTGGCATCCCTCTCTTCAAATGGATGTGGTTGAAAGCTGATGAGATGTTAGAAATTCCTCTAGATCATGGCTGGGTTGTGTGGAAAGAACAAAAGGAATACTGATGTATCCCAAGGTGTTATCCTAACAGGATGGACCATCATGGCATTCGCAAATTCTGAACTGGGTTCACAGCTTATGTTCTGACCTTCCTACCCCACTGGAATAAAATCAGCTTCCTTTTTGCTCCTGCCTCTAAGACTGTTCTTAAGTTTTGAGGAGGCTCATCACCTTCTGAGACCCAAACAGAAACGGAACAACACAGTTGTGTTTTTGTTTCAACTACTCTATCTTGCTCTGGGAGACTGGTTTAATAATTTATAACTTTCTTTCTTTCTGGCTGAGTCCTGTTCACCAATACAAAGTCATTCTTTGATTCATGAATTTTTTTTTTGGCTCAAACATATTCAGTATCTAAACCCTGCCTGTTAGTATGAGCACAGCTTCAGTCAAAGGAAGAAAGAAAAAATCTCCAGAGGAAGATTCCCAGGAACCTGCTTTGTCTTTCCCATCTCAAAGCTGGGTATCATCGACATGCTTACTCAGTCCAACAAAATGCTTCAAAGTGGGTTCAGAGCTCTAGTTAAACACAAAATGGTTCGGATTGTCTTGGATTGAAGTTCTTTAAAAGCATAAAAAGAGATGCAATGTTTCAAAGGCACTAGAAACTACAAACATTTTTTAATTTACTTTTTCCTCCATCTTTTCCAGACAGGATTCCCAATAGCTTCCAACAGGATATGCAACACCACAAGGTAGTATAAATGAAAAGGTAGAGTGAAAGTTACTAGGAAAACAGACAGAGGGTGTGCAATAGAACTTGCTATGAGGTTAAAAAGCAGTTTGTCATGACTTGTAGTCCAGAAACTGGTGCAGCAAATATTTGGCTTTCAGCTTCCTGAGGAAAGTTTGCCTGTTTTTTCATTACTTGCAATACCCATGAAATAAAAACAGGCTACTTTTTCAAGAGAAATACAAATGTTCTTGTCACAAAGATCAGATTGAAATTTCTCTTTCAGATCCTTATAAAGAAAATATATATCATCTCAAGAACAATGTCCTTAACAATGTTTTTTCTTTTTTCTTTTTTTTTTTTTTTGATACAAAGTCTCACTCTGTCACCAAGGCTGGAGTGCAATGGCATGATCTTGGCTCACTGTAGCCTCTGCCCCCTGGGTTCAAGTGATTCTCCTGCATCAGCCTCCCGAGTAACTGGGATTGCAGGCATGTGCCACCATGCCAGGTTAATTTTTGTACTTTTAGTAGAGACAGGGTTTCACCATGTTAGCCAGGCTGGTCTCAAACTCCTGACTTCAGGTGATCCACCCACCTCGGCCTCCCAAAGTGCTGGGATTACAGGTGTGAGCCACCATGCCCGGCCATCAACGCTTTAAATTTTTTTAAATGCTTTACATTTTTAAAAAAAATAATGATTATCAATACAGCCAAAGTTATCCTACCAAGGCATGATTTTGGAACAGGCAACTTTGCAAGAGTCTATATAATGTCATCTAGTGACTTGGCTTTGTCCAGAGATACATTTTGAAATTTCCAAAATCATCAATGGTATGTTTTAAGTAACTGCCTGTTGTTGGAGTTTTTCTTAATTGGTGTTCTGATAAATATTGAGCTGGATTCAAGAGTTTATTCAGTGAAATTTCAAAAAACAGTGTAGCTTCTTTGGTTACTGTTGAAATCACATTTCTATGATTTAACAAATCAATGTCCTGGGTGGGTGAGTAGGAGATGATAGCATCTTTGTCTAGGTAGAGGGATGCACAGAGACCTGACAAAAATACATTCCTGAATATAAGACCACCCTACTTCTTTCTGTGTTAAACCCAGTGATTACCTAGGGAATAGGGCAGGATTATATTCACCTCAGAGCTGAGAAATAAGGGATCGGGTCCCCAAATTCTACTCTGTATGGAAAGAATAAAATAATGGTGACTGGAGCCATCATTAAGGCAGATGCTACCTAGACACCAGATTCAGTCAGAATAGAGTTTAAAGCCTTCAAAAAGCAGCTCTCTCTGATAAGCTCTTAGCAAAAGGTTCAATCAATATAACAATCTGGTTACCAGTTTGTTAAATGTTATTGATAACTTTGAGGAAAGACTCAGTTGGATACAAAGATAAATTGAAATTATAAAAAGAATCACCCAAAGAAAAATTTTAAACTGCTGAATAGAGAAGATACAGGACTCTGTATGAAGGTTTGTCTTTTCTTTGAGTTAGTGGGTGAGCTCACTGCTGAAGAGGGAAGGGATGATATGATAGTGGGGCTTGGATGGTGTAGAGATAATATAAAGGTGAAATATATTTCCTAAAGAAATGAAATAGAGTTGAATTGTAGCGGTTATTCTCTGCAAGATTTTGTGATGTTCATAATCAGAAAAACTGAATACTCAATGTGACCCAAGTTCAAGGACCTGTTAGGATGTATGGTGATGCCAAAGGTATGATAAACATACAAGGCCAAAAAGGATAGTTTGGTAATGTCTCAGCAAGCCATGACATTAGAAAGGAAGGCACATAAAGATAGAGGAGATAAAAAGGGTTAGGACAATGGTGAGAGATCTAGCTACTGAACATCCAGTGACAATGAATGCAGTGGTTGGAAAGAGGTTTTAGAGAAAATAGTTGTAGTTAGAGATTGAGAAGCCAAAGCTTAAGCTTGAGAAATTCAAATGAGTTAATGATGAAAACTTACTGTAAATTAAAACTATTCTATACTACAATTTATTGCTCATTTGATGATACGCAGAATGAAGAAAATGATGTTGATGATGGTAGTGATAATGATGATAATGGTGGTGATAGTGATGATGGTAGCAGAGGTAACAATGGTGATAGTGGTGGCGATGATGATGATGATGATGGTGGTGGTGATGGTGGTGGTGATGATGATGATGATGATAGTGATGGTGATAGTGATGATGATGATGATGGTGGTGATGGTGGTGGTGATGATGGTGATAGTGATGCTGAAGATGGTTATGATGGTGGTAGTGATGATGATGATGATGATGGTGGTGATGGTGGTGGTGATGATGGTGATAGTGATGGTGAAGATGGTTATGATGGTGGTGGTGATGATGATGGTGATGATAGTGATGGTGGTAGTGATGATGATGATGATGATGGTGATGATGGTGATGGTGATGATGGTGATAGTGATGGTGAAGATGGTTATGATGATGATGATGATGATGGTGATGATAGTGATGGTGGTAGTGATGATGATGATGATGATGGTGATGATAGTGATGGTGGTAGTGATGATGATGATGATGATCGTGATGATGGGGTGGTGGTGATAATAGTGGTGGTGGTGGTGAAAATGGTCATGAAGATGGGAGTAGTGGTTGTGATGTTTCTGGTGTGATTATGCTCTTCCTAGTCACAAGGAAGAAGATGTTTCCTCAGCTGTTTCCTTGCTCCCATGTTTTTACATGTTTTCTCCTTCTCCTGAACTGTTATTGCTTATCCTTGACTTATTGTATGCCTGGAGAATGTATTTCCACCCATCTTCTTCTCTCCATTTTTAGTGTCACTTCCTAGCCTAATGCACCATAATTTCTCACCTGAACTACTGCAACAACTTCCAAACTGATCTCTCTTCTTCCAATCTCGACTTTTCTTTCAACCTCAACCACCGACCTAAGTCCATTCTCTGCATGGTAGACAAATGATCTTTCAAAAGTATAGATTATATCTTGTTACTATCTGGCCTAAAACCTATGATCTAAGAAAAGCAACAAACAAACAAACAAAAGCGTAAAAATGAACTTTTTAGTGTAGCCTACAAAGTTCTCCATGATGTGGCCCCTGCCCAGCTCTGAGACCTCATTTTATGCCATTCTGCCTTTTGACCACAGAGCTCCACCCACACTGTTATCTCTTCAGATCTCTGAAAAATCTATGCTTTTATTAGCCGGGGGACCTTTCAAAATAGAAAGTTTGACTTTTCTTTTCATTGCTGTAACCCCCGAGCCTGGGAGACCACACGGCCGCTACTGGTACCAGAGCCTGGCAGACCACATGACTGCTATGTATGTGTGTTGAAGAAATAAAAAAGAGACAAAATGAATACTTCTCTTTTTTCTGTACTACCAGTATGTTTCACAGGCATCTCTATCAATGAATTTCTGACAGTAGATTATAATTTCATGTTTCATATCTTTTTTTTCTGCTAGAATATATGAGCTTCTTCAGGGCTGGGATCAGACCTGATTTAAGTCCACTTCCACAGAACTGAGCAAGTGTCAAATAGTATGCATTCTATAAACACAGTAAAAATTAAGAAATGCTACTGTAGGTGTGGGATCACCAACTGTGGGATCAGGGTGTCACATGAAGAATCAGGTATGTCATTGTTAAACATGATAACAAGCAACAAGGCAGCTTGAAGCAGAAGCAATGTAACAATGAAAATGAACTTTTATCACTGGGTGGATGGATCCACTTCTTTTTACTCCCAGATAGCCTACTGTATCCTTTGTCTTATCTGAAAATATCTTGTGTATACGCCAGTTTGTTTGAAACTTTTCTTTCCATGTTTTCTCTCTGAAGTCAAGGGACAGGAGAGAAATGACATTTTCTTTGCCAAGATCAATTTGAAGTCCTCAGCAGGAGCTCACATTAATCACCTTCTTAGAGGCTTTCTTTTTCTGCTGCTCAGAAAGACTATTGTTAAAGGCAAAGGGGCCAGGAACTTCATTGATTCTTTCTCCACTGTATATGAATAGGTCCTCTTTATCTAACTAAAGAGGTATATTGTCAAATGTTTCTGTATTCTACCCCTAGTACTTTGAACTGCATGCGGCTCTCTTGACCTAGGACAACAAAAGTATGCAAATCTTGTCTTCTCAGAGCTCAGGGAATAGAAAAAGTCAAGGGTACATGTTCATTCCCCCAAATGGGCCAATTAGCTTTTCTGTATTCAGTGAACCAAAGCAGCCCCCATGACTGAGCATCTACTATGAGAAAAGCCTTGTGATAATTGCAGAGAAGGAGGAGATAAATGGTGTGGTCTTTTCCCTGGAGGATGTAACAATATATTGAGGAGACAGAGAGATGAATAAACCATCATAGTAAAGTGCTAAAGGCTCTAATAGAAGATGTACAAGGGAATTTGAAATGATAAAACAGAGATTAGTGGTGCTGGAGAAGGTTTCCTAAGGAGAATGCCACTTGTGTCAGGTCAAGAAGGATGAGAGGGGGTTTTCCAAATAACTAGAATAGGAAGAATCTGCCAAAAAAAAGGAACATATTCTATGCTGTAAGTGTGGAAAAGGACTGACCATCAAGAACTCATCTTTTCCTTGGATAAGATCAGTTACGTTGATGTTGTTCACAGATCCCTGGGGCAGCCAGGAAAGCTGATAGGGGAGGGAAAGGACACTAAATATAATCCTTGCCCCTCAACCAACCTGCAGAGGTCCTGCCTTTTAGGGATTGATATGGTATCAGCACCAAAGGGTGATAGCAGGAGTAAAATTTTATTGTTCAAAACTGATGTACCACCTTCTACCCCATTTACCTATTCTATCCACCTTTATCTACCCCAATTATTTACCACTGCCTACTGTAGAGAAAAGAAGTGGGAACAGTGACCAAATTTGAAGCAAATGATCTCTTTTGCTGAAAGCCAGCCTACAGTATCCTACTTACTGCTCTACTATACCCTCAACCCTATTCCTAATTCAGTAAAAGAATGTTAAGCCACAGAGAAGCTAGATAAATTATCTCTTATCTCTAAAATTGCACACCAAAAAACATGGGAGATGGGGAAGATTTTGGCATTTGAAGGTATGTGTGATATCAGCCTATTATTTAGATTTGTAAAGGGTACCACCAGAATAATTTCAAACACGTGGTTTAGCTACACAATCTGCCACTAATCCAAATTAAGATGTGGCATGTGCAGTGGTTCACACTTGTAATACCAGCACTTTGAGATGCAAAGGTGGATGAATCACGGGAGCCCAAGAGTTTGAGATCGGCCTGGATGCCACAACAAAACCCTATCTCTACAACAGATACAAAAATTAGCCTCATATGGTGGCATGTGCCTGTAGTCCCAGCTACTGAGGAGGATGAGGTGGGAGGATCATTTAAGCGAGAGAAGTCAAGGCTGCAGTGAGCTATGATCACACCATTTCACTCCAGCCTGGGCAACAGAGCAAGACTCTGTCTGAAACCCTGCCCCTACTCAAACAAAACAAAACAAAACAAAAAAAACCCAACAATAACCAAATTAAGATGTGCTATTAGTGAAAAATATGCAATAAATTTTGAAGATTTGCTACAGAAAATGTATAAGATCTCAATTTTCATATTGATTTCATGTTGCAATGGTAAGATTTGAGCTGTATAGTGTTAAAATATTATTAACATTATTTTTCCTTGTGTCTTTTAACTTTCTTAAATGTGACTATTAGAAAATCTAAAATTGCATGTGGAGCTTGTATTCTATTTCTACCAGACAGCATTGTCTGTGAGATTAAAGATATGTTGCTTTAGGTTGCTAAATTTGTGCTAATTTGTTACAGCAGCAATAAAAACTGATGTGATGTTGATAAACCTCCATCAAAATATGGGGTCTGTGATCCAGTCACTTAAACACAAGAAAAGTTTTGTGACTGCCTGGACCAACAGAACAACACTGCATGCCCTGCTGTCCCTGTCCAAGAGCCTTGGAACACAGCCATCTTGTGAGGAAGCCTCCAGCCAATATCCAGTATCAACCATCACATATGTGAGTAAATGAGCTGACGCATGATTTCAGGCCCTGGCCTTACAGTCTTCCAGGTGAGGACATAGATAAAATGATGTGAAGACAAACCATCCCCACCATGCCATCTGAATTTCTCCACCTTGTTACCTTCCATATCAGCATATGAAAGGTGGCTTGTTTAATGTCCTAGGATAATTGGTAAACCATCAGTTTAGCATTTAAAAAGTAATCTAGATTATTTCCCCCACAATTTAAATGTCCAGAAAATTGAAACATTAACTTGATAATTATGGGCCCTAGATACAAGAAACACTATATATATGGGATGTCTTGTCTTGGCATCATTTTATCTATGTCCTCACTTGAAAGACTCTAAGGCCAGGGCCTGGAATCACCTGTCAGCTCATTTACTCACATATGTGGTGGTTGATACTGGATATTGGCTGGAGGCTTCCTCACAAGATGGCTGTCTTCCAAGGCTCTTGGAGAGAGGCAGTTAGTTGCATATATAGGTAAAATGCTCATTCTTGTCATTGGGTTTCCTCTGAGCTCCACTGATTTCCTGGATAAATCAGGTGTATATAATATGTCACATTCTCTTCAAGCTCAATTACCCTGCCCCACCATTTATCTTTTGGATAAATATTTCTCTGCTTCTTTATTCAAACTGTCATTGCCTTAGTTCAGGCTCTCAGAACTGCTCAGACTATCACATTCACCTATCATTTTATATGGGCTCTCCAAACCCCTAGAAATCAGGTAGTTTCATGTAGGAAGTGATTTAGAGCACAGGAGTAAAAGAACAGGGAGAATAAAAGAGGGAAGGAGAGAAAACACTGAGCTTGTCATCACTGCAGACAACAAGGGCTTGATCCTGTTTTTTTTAAGGAGGCTAGAAATAGGACTCCAATCCCTTCTAGCTTGTAGGATTTCTGCTGAGAAATCTGCTGTTACTCTGATACATTTTCCCTTACAGATTAACTAATGCTTTTGCCTCACTGCTCTTAAGATTCTTTCCTTCGTCTTAACTTTAGATAAGCTGATGACTATGTGCCTAGGCAATGATCTTTTTGCAATGAATTTCCCAGGTGTTCTTTGAGTTTCTTGTATTTGGATATCTAGATCTCTAGCAAAGCCAGGGAAGTTTTTCTCAATTATTCCCTCAAATATGCTTTCCAGACTTTTATATTTCTCTTCTTCCTCGGGAACAGAAATTATTCTTAGGTTTGGATGCCTAACATAGTCCCAAACTTCTTGGAGGCTTTCTTCATTTGTTTTTTGAATTCTTTTTTTCTCTGTCTTTGATGGATTGAGTTAATTCAAAAGCCTTGTCTTCAAGCTCTGAAGTGTTTTCTTCTGCTTGTTTGATTCTATTGCTGAGACTTTCCAGTGCATTTTGCATTTCTATAAGGGTGGCCTCGATTTCCAGAAGTTGTGACTGTTTTTTACTTATGCTATCCATTTCACTGAAGAATCTTCCTTTCATATTCTGTGTCATGTTTTTGATTTCTTTAAGTTGGAGTTCACCTTTCTCTGGTGTCTCCTTGATTGGCTTAATCATCAACCTTCTGAATTCTTTTTCTGGCAATTTAGAGATTTTTGTCTTCATTTGGATCCATTGCTTGTGGGCTGGTGTGATCCTTTGAGGGTGTTAAAGAACCTTGTTTTGTCATATTAACAGAATTGTTTTTCTGTTTCCTACTCATTTGGGTAGACTATGTCAGAGGAAAGATCTGGTACTCAAGAGCTGCTGTTCAGATTCTTTTGTCTCAAAGGGTGTTCCCTTGATGTGGTGTTCTCCCCTTTCCCTTAGGAATGAGGCTTCCTGAGAGCTGAACTGCAGTGATTGTTTTTGCTCTTCTGGGCCTAGCCACCCAGTGGAGCTACCAGGCTCTGGGTTGGTACTGGGTAGTGTCTGCAAAGAGTTCTGTGATGTGATACATCTTCAGGTCTCTTAGCCATGGATACCAGGACCTGCTCTGGTGGAGGTAGCAGGGGAATGAAGTGGACTCTGTGAGGGTCTTTGGTTGTATTTTTGTTTGGTGCACTGGCTTTGTGTTGATTGGACTTTCAAGAGTGCATCCGCTGTGGTACTATAGGTAGGAAGCAAACTCCCCTAGGGTCATCTGGTTACATATTCAGGTTTCTCAGGTGGTAGGCAGGGCCATAGAACTCCCAAGAAATTATATCCTTTGTCTTTCGCACCCAGGGTGGGTAGAGAAAGGGTAGGCCCAGAGCTGGGCGTGTCTGAGCTCAGACTCTCCTTGGGCGGGGCTTGCTGGGGCTGCTGTGGGGGATAGGGGTGTGATTTCCCAGCCAATGGAGTTATGTTTCCAGGAGGATTATGGCTGCCTCTGCTGAGTCATAAACGTGGCCAGGGAAGTGGGGGAAAGCTGGCAGTCACAGGCCTCACCATGCTCCCATGCAACACACAGTCCTAAAGGCCAGTATCACTCCCACTGTGCCCCGCAACAGTACCAAGTCTATTTCCAGGCAGCTGGTGGCCAGGGCTGAGAACTTGTTCCACACCACCAGCCTCCCCACTGAGAAAGCAATCAGACCTTAGAGTTTTTTAGCATCTCAGGGAAACTGCAGAAGCGACACAGTTCCTTCAGAGCATCTGTGGATTCTCTCAGCTTTCCTGGTATGTTGCTGTGGTAGCTCCTTGAGCAAAAGTTCACAATGTGAGTCTCCACACGCTGATCCATCTGTCCGAGCAGGAGCTGCAAGGTAGTCCTGCCTCCTATCTGCCATCTTCAGAACATGTCAAAGATATCCGTTTCCATTGGAGTTCTTCAACTAGGAAGATGTAAGTTTGAGGCTGCTGATGTCCACTCTTTTACCTCTGGCAGATGCTTGAATGAAAATTAAAACAACTTGGAAAAAAGTTATGCCAAAATACATAAGGAGACAGATTCCTGATTATATCATTTGGACACCTAGATCTAGCCATGCCTGAATCCAAATATTCTTGACTTTTCCATGTGCCAATATAATTTATGCTTAAACCAACTTGAATTATATTTTGCCAGGTGCCATTTAAAGGGATGTGACAAATACACTCATAATCTGTTCCCTCCTTCCTTTCCATGCTTACCTCTCACCATTCCCCACCATGCATTTCAGTACTTTATTTGTATCAAAATCTTTGCCTGCTTTGAAACACATCAGTCACTTTTAAGCCTCTGTTCCTATGCATACACATTTTTATTTTCTTATACAATTCTGTCTTTCCTAGAAGAAATAAAACAGAGAGGAAAATTATGTCTTTTTAACTATGTAATCCAATAGTCTAATATATCACTTATTTAACAATATGATCAATGTGTCCTCCAGGCACTGTGCTAGGTGACAGATATCCATGTTGACCAAGACAGACTTTCTCTGCCCTTGTGGGAAGTATATTCAAGCAAGGAATATACTCACATGTTTCTGACTAATTATTCTTTTATTGTAGAGATGTTTTCCTCTTGGAAATCAATAAATGAAAACATGGATAAATTTCAAAAAACAAGTAATTGAATGGAATTGAGTAAAAACACTTTAGAATAAGCTGCCATCATTTTAAACTTATTTTACAGGTAAAATTTATTTTATATGTACAAGGAAGTTGGGATATATAGTTTGGACCCTCTGCCACTACCCCCAGACCATGGTCTCTTTACCAGTCTGTGTTATATTTTTATCTTTCTGCAAAAAGTGGTGAGAAACTACTATAACAAGTCATATCAGCATCCTGTGATCTAAATCACCATTTCTTTAAGAATAACAAGTTCTTTTGCATGTTTATTTTATTTATGTTTGACAATCATTGTAGTCAATATCTGAGAATTAGATGAACTATGTAAAAAAAATCAAATTCCTCTAATGGTTAGAAATAAAATTATCCCTTGTTATAGGTAAAATCTTGATGGAATCAGCTATTGATTATCTGGCATATACCTTGGAACAGTTGATCCAATTGTAGAAATTTTCTGTAAGGCTCAATGATTCTCTCATGTCAGATGCCTCCCAAATCCTGCACTCTTTAAAACCCAGACACGGAAGCCTGACTGCAAGCTTTTGGCTGAAAGACTAACATGGTATTTAAAAAGTAAAATACTTTGGTCTCTTTTGTCCCACAAAGTTCAAATTTGCCCTACAGCAATAAACACCTTATCTGAGATGTATGCAGTATGGGCTAAAGTCTTCAACCATGAAATTATATGACTGTACCTTGACCTCTGGTTTTCTCCAGTGAATCTCACTGATAGAATACAAACAGCAGCTCTGGGCTGTTTCTCTGATCCATTCCGTGAATTGTGTAAATCTTGAGGAATGCAGACTTCCATACAAAGGTGTTCAGGTAGCAGCAACATCTTTATCTGTCCTCGCTTACCCTGGGCAATACTGAGCGGGCCCAGGGACTCATGCTACATAATGTATGTATCTGACCATTTTCCTGTCCATGCCTCCAGCAGGCAAGGAAGAGACTGGGCTCCCTCCGGATGTGAAAATCAAGGCCTTGTTACAGTGATGAGTAATGCTGATAAAATGCTATGTTGAGGCAGAAAACCAATCCCCCCAATTTGGTCTGACCACTTACTGTAATTAGGAATGGTTTTCAGCTAACCTCTGGAATATGTGATATAATGTCACAGTACTCAAAGTGTGGACACTATAGACCAGCAGTATCAGAATCATCTGGAGTTTGTTACAGATGCAGAATTCCAAGCCTCATCCCGGATCTAATGAATCAGAGTCTTTGTTTGAACCAACCCCCAGGTGCTTCTTTTGCACATTAATGTTTTAGAAGTACTAGTGTAATGGAGCTCTGCTATTCCCATCTCAAATCCTCTCATCCTATTCTGATAAAAATACCCTGAATGCATTTTGTTTTTTTGGAGGTGGACCCAATTCTCTTAACCTTCAGACCCATGGGTGAGGAAATCAGTATGTCCCATTCTCTGACCACAGCCATTAGTTCAGGGATGGGCACGGGATTAATTGCAGGCAGAGGCCTTCAGGCCCATGACAATTACTTGAGCCTTTGTGGGTGAGATGCTATCTTCACTTTTGCACTTGAACTTGGAAGGATGTGAGCTTGGTTAGCTGCCAAAGGCCATCTTGTAGAGCTTGATGATGAATCTACAATTAGAAATCAGAGGCAAGAAATGGGTAATAATAAACCTTTCTGGTCTTATTTTAGCCCCTGGATCATGTACTGCTTGAAATCCTCCTCCATATTGTTAGTATAATGCAATCAATTTGTTTTAAGCTCTAAGCTTTGTGTTAGCTTATGATGTTGTTTGACTATAAGTCAGTTTGAGTTGGTGTGTTAGGGATCTCCAAGGGTATGTGTGTGTGTCTGTGTGTGTGTGCATGTCTGTGTGTGTGTGTGGAGACAGAGAGAGAAATTTACATTAAAAATTGGCTTACATGATTGTGGGGGCTAGCAGGTCTGAAATCTGTAGGGCAATCTGGTAGGCTGGAGATTCACATAAAAGCTGAGGTCTTGAGTTCAAAGGCTGGAAACTCGGGCAGGATTTCTGTGGTGCAGTCTGAAGCTGGAATTCTCTCTCCATTGAGAAACCTCAGTCTTTGCTGTTAAGGCCTTCAACTGACTGGATGAGGCCCACCCATATTACGAAGAGTTATCTGCTTTCCTTAAAGTCACCTCATTGTAGGTATTAACCAGGTCTAAAACATACCTTTACACCTCAAAGTTCTGTCCCAATTAGCTACAATATACTGATCTAATATCTCTCTATGGAAATGTCTCATGTACTTGAAATATATATTTAATAAGATAATGCCATCAACCAGTACAGCTCTAAAGAAGGCCCTGGACTCAAGTGATCCTACCACCTCAGCCTCCCAAGTAGCTGAGATTATATGCGTGAGCCCCGATGCCCAGCTCAGAATTTATTTATCTGGTAACTGAAGGCTTATGCCCCTTGAGTAACATCTCCCCATTTCCTCCACTCTCCAGCCCCTGGAAACCACCATTCTATTCTCTGTTTCTTTTAGAGCAACATTTTTAGAGTTTACATGTAAATGAGATCATGCAGTTAAAAAAAAGAGTAAAAAATTAAAAAAAAAATAAAATAAAAAATACCTTTACAGAAAGAGCTAGACTAGTATTTGACCAAACAACTGGTCTTTTCAGGTTGATACATCTTTCCAGACTGATATATACAATTAACCACCACAATTGGGGATTTTGAACCTTGAAATGAGATGGTTGAGGGTGGGGCTAAAAATCCTTAGGGTTTAGAGGTGATGCTTCTACTCAGCCTAACATACATAACTGAATCCTAGCTTTCTGCTTTCTTTAAAAGGGTTGACTTGTTTAAGAAAATCAGCAAAATTATTTGCCCTCATTTTTGTTCTATGAAATCTAAGGAGCTAGAGTTGGGAAAGACTTTAAGATTTAATCAGGTTTTCAAATATCAATGATTTGCTTACTACTATAATAATGATTTCTTCTCCCCATAGTTATGGTTCACAACACACAACACTCATGCCTATGTATGTGATATTTTTCTTTAAATATATATTATTCTTTAATAATGGAATTTATTTACAAAAGTCATCTTTATATTACTGCCATAAATGCAAATCCCACATCACTTGCCTTAAATTCATGAATACTCACATAAATAAATGTGGAAGCAAAATGTTTCACAAGTCTTGCAAGATACTATTATCTGCAAAAATAATATCTGCATCTAACAATTTATTTCCCTTTTTTTAAAAAAAAGGGATACAAAGCAAGTATCAAGGATTAAAGACAGATGAGACATTCTTCTTGAAATAAAAAGGTATAATTAAAAGGAAATTGAAAAGGAATAACCTTTTTTTGCTTGATTTTATGTTATTGAATGACATGACTGTGTAACATCTGCCATTAGCAACTGTGGCGTGTGACCCCATCCTTTACAAAACACTAATTCCAGCCAGGCGCGGTGGCTCTCACCTGTAATCCCAGCACTTCGGGAGGCCGAAGTGGGCAGATCATGAGGTCAGGAGATCAAGACAATCCTGGCTAACACGGCGAAACCCCGTCTCTACTAAAAGTACAAAAAAATTAGCTGGGCATGGTGGCGGAGCCTGTAGTCCCAGCTACTCGGGAGACTGAGGCAGGAAAATCACTTGAACTCGGGAGGCAGCGGTTGCAGTGAGCCGAGATTGCGCCACTGCACTCCAGCCTGAGCGACAGAGGGAGACTGCATCTCAAAAACAAAAGAAAAAAGAAACGCTAATTCCAGTTAACACTGATTGCATGATTTCCAGCTACTATGCTACTATAACCTTAAGGCAGTGCCCTACATTACTTGGACTCTTCCTGTGATGAGAAACTCATTACCTACTAACACAAATTCCATCATTGGATACAGATATAAACTAGAAACCTCTGCTCTTTGCTGAGCTGAACAACCCCTTGTAGCTTCTACTGACTGAGATCACAGTGCTACCTCTTGGGGACACACAGACTGTGACCTTACCCTTATCCAAATCCCACATGCCAGCCTTCCAAAGAGCTGAAGATGGCTCCTCCAGTTTCTGCTCTTATAACTTCCATGTATAATAATCATATTAGTTAAGCCTCAAACCAGACATCAAGAGCCAAAACATAGCAGGGGCATTGATACTTTGGAGAGTGGAACATTTAAATTCAGGACAGACATGTCCATCTGATCAATCTCACTCACCTCCCTCTCTCATTATGTTCCAGCCACTGAGATTGTCTCCTACTTTTTTTTTTTTTTAAACATGTCGGTGTGTTCTTGCTTGGAGATCTTTCTACTTTCTGTTCCTACTGCCTAGAAAGATACTTCCCAGTTCTTTTGAACTGCCCTCATCTTATAAGTTGTCTCATTTTAAATGTCATTTCCTTGCAGAGATCTTTGAATAACCAAACTAAAGATTTTTTTGATCTTATAAAAACTTTATAGTCTCTGACCCTTTTTTATTTGCTTCACAACACATCACTCTCTCAAATTAACTTGTTGGTTTACTTGGTTTTTTTAAATAAAAGTGTAAACTACAAGACAGCAGGGAATTCATTGCTTCATCTCCAATACCGAAAACAGTGCTGAGAACCTAGTTTGCATTTAGTAAGTATTTGTTAAATTAATGGGTGAGGTCAAGATACAGTACTGATATTTTCAAGCTTTTGCAATGCATTTCCTCAGTCATTTATCTATGCATTTCTATGCTCATTAAGTCAAAGTATTTGTTTAATTAAGAGTAATATGTGTCTTCTTGAGTACTGCAAACCATCTTGCCACTCCCCTAATTTTACTCTAGTTTGCCTATTTCATTTTTCATGTGCTTCTGGCAAAACTGAGTCTTCTATGTGTGTTCTGACCCCATTACAGTAGATGTACAACCTTCTTTATTCTGGGTGGTTTACTTCCATTAATAGAGTCTACAACCACATCAGATTTTTTGGCAGCCTTATCATTCTTGCAGTACTTATCATTCTTGCAGTACTTATAAGCTTAATGTCCAAAAATAAAGGGGGCTGAGTTTCTATTTTTCTGCTAAGCCACATGTCTTGGGAAGCTGGCTTTTTAATATAAATCCAGGGCCTTGCATTCATCCTTGTTAAATTTCATCATATCCTCTGACAGGTATTTGTGTCATCTTTGCATCTCCCAATCTGTGGCTCTATTTGGGTTCTGGCAGACTGTGTAAGAGGTGATTTGCAGAGTAGCTTCATTGCAAGCAAAGGGTGAGTGACAATTGAACGTACTGAGATCCCATTTCTCCACTGTATCCAGTGTGGGCCTAAACCAAGGCAAGGAAAAATGACACACCTTGGAAATATAAAAATATAACGATCCCAATGATAATAGTAAACATTCACTGTTTTGGCTGTCTGTGACTAGGTAATGAATCACACCAAAATATAGTTGCTTAAAACAACAATTTGTTATTTCTCACATTCTGTGATTTGATTCTTTTTTATGTAATATTCATGGAGGGACCAGGAAAGCCAGAAGTGCTGAAATGACCTCATTCACGCAATGAGTAGTTGGTGTTGGATGCTGTCTGGGAGTTCAGATGGGGCTTAGGATGGAGGCCTCCCTTCCTCATGTGGATCTCTGCACATGGCTGCTGGGCTTCCCCACACCATGGAGACCGGGTGCCTGCATCACTATTCCCAGAGGTATAGGTACAAATATAACCGTGTTAATCTCCAGCCTTGGAAGTTGCACATCTCTCTCTCTTACTACATTTTATTACTTATAAAAGGTTACAAGGCTAGCTCAGATTTTGCAGATAAAGAAAATGAGGCTCAATAAGAAGTTGCACACTTGATCTGTTAGACCTTTCACTGGAGAGAGACTGAGCTTTGAGATTCCAGAAGCCAGGAGGCATGGTATCAGGGTGCTGCATGTGTGTATGTGTATTAAATATTATTATTCAAAAGTAATACAAGTATACCCCAAATTTACAAGCGTTTATTTTTAGAAACTACAAATAAAAATAAATAAATAAATAAAGTAAAAAATAAATACTTTTTACTAGTCTCATAGTTTGAGGTCTTAAATTTTTGTCTTTAATCCATCTTGAGTTGATTTTTGTATTATGGTAAGAGATTAGGGTCAGTGTTACTCTTCTGCATATGGAAATCCAATTTTTCCAACACTATTTGTTGAAAAGTGTGTCCTTTCCCCAATGTATGTTCCTGTCAACTTTGTCAAAGATCAATGGGCTGTAAATATGTGGTTTAATTTTTGGTTCTCAATTCTCTTCCATTGATTCACATGTCTATTTTTATACCATGCCCTGCTGTTTTGGTAACTATTGTCTTGTAATATAATTGGAAATGAGGTAATGTGATGCCCCCAGCTTCATTTTTTTTGCTTAAGATTGCTTTTGGGTTCTTTTTTGGTTCCATATGAATCTTAGGATTTTTTTGTTTCTTTAAAAAAATAAAAATCTAATTTTGCTTGGATCTTCTCTTTTTTATCTTGGTTAGTCTAGCAAGTAGTTTATGAATTTTGTTTATTTTTTCAAAAAGCCAGCTATTATATTGTGATCGTTTGTGTGTTTTTTAGTCCTATTTTGATAGGGATTGCACTGAATCTATAGATTGCTTTAGGCAATCTATACAGTCATTTTAAAGATATTAATTTTTCCAATTCGTGAGCATGGGGGTATTTTTCCATTTAGTTACGTCGTCTATAATTTTATATTAGTGTTTTTTAGTTTTCCTTTTAGGTATTTTTTACTTACTTGGTTAAATTTATTCCTAGGTATGTTATTTTTTTATAGTTATTTTAAATGGGATAGCCTTCTAGATTTTTTTCTTGGCTAGTTGATTATTGGTGTATAAAACACTACTGATTGTTGTATGTTGATTTTGTATCCTGCAACTTTACTGAATTTATTTGTCAGCTTTAAGAAGATTTTTTTTGTGTGTGTGTGAAGCTTTTAGTTTTTTCTAGACATAAGATAAGATCATCAACAAAGAGGGACAATTTGACTTCCTTTTTTCCAATTTCGATGCCTTTTATTTCTTTCTCTTGACTGATTGCTCTAGCTAGGACTTCCAATACTATGTTGAATAGTAGTGGTAAGAGTGGGCATTATTGTCTTTTACCAGTTTTTAGGAAAAAAGGCTTTCAGTTTTTCCTTGTTTGGTATGCTCTTAGCTGTGGGTCTGTCATAGATGGCCTTTGTAATGTTAAAGTATGTTTATAATGTTAAGCTTGTTGAGAGTTTTTATCATGATGTGATGTTGAATTTTATCAAATTTTGTGTGTGTGTCTACTGAGATGATCATATGGTTTTTGTTCTTCATTCTGTCGATGTGATTTATTATGTTTACCAACTTGTGTTAAGCTGAACCATCCTTGCATCCTTGAGATAAATTTTACTTGACCATGTTGTGTGCATCTGTGTGTGTGTGTGTATACATATACACACACATATATATATGATGTTGGATTCAGTTTTCCAGTATTTTCTTGAGAATTTTTGTGTCTATGTTCATCAGGGATATTGGCCTGTACTACTCTTTTCTTGTTGTGTCCTTGTCTGGTTTTGGTATCAGGGTAATGCTGGCATTGTAAAATTAGGATCATTCCCTCCTCTTTAATGTTTTGCGGTGGTTTGAGGAGAAACGGTGTTAGTACTTTTCTGAAAGGTTGGTAGAATTCAGCAGTAAATCCACCCAGTCCTGGACTATTCCTTGTTAGGGGATTTTTTTTTTTTTAATTTACTGACTCAATGTCACCACTCATTATTGTCTGTTCAGGTTTTCTGTTTCTTTCTGATTCTGTCTTGGTAAGTTGTATATGTTTGGGAATTTGCCAGTTTCCTCTCAGTTTTCTAGTGTGTGAGCATATAATTGTTCACTATAGTCTTTGATGATCTTTTGTATTTCTGTGGTATTAGTTGTAATGTCTCCTGCATTTCTAATTTTGCTTGGATCTTCTCTATTTTTCTTGTCTAGTCTAGTAAGTAGTTTCTGAATTTTGTTTATTTTTTCAAAAAACCAGCTTTTATATTGTGATCTTTTGTGCTTTTTTTTCAAGTCTCTATTTCATTTAATTACTCTCTGGTTTTAATTATTTCTTTAGTTCTACTAATTTGGGGTTTGGGTGTTCTTGCTTTACTAATTCCTAGAGGAGCGTCACTATATTGTTCATATAAAATCCTTTCTTTTTTTTAAATGTAGGTGTTGATTACAATAAACCTCCCTCTAGGCACTACATTTGCTGGATCCCACAGGTTTGGATATATTGTGTTTCGATTTTTGTTTGTCTCAAGACATTTTTGATTTACTCTAATTTCTTTCTTGACCCAGTGGTTATTCAAGAGCATGTTGTTTAATTTCCATGTATTTGTGTAGTTTCCAAAGTTCCTCTTGTCATTGAGTTCTAGTTTTATTTCATTGTGATCTGAGAAGCTGCTTAATAAGATTTCAATTTTTAAAAATTTTTTGAGGCTTGTGTTGTTTCCTAACATATGATCTATCCTGGAGAATGCTCTGTGCACTGATGAGAAAAATGAGTATTCTGGAGCTGTTAGATGAAATGTTCTGTAAATGTCTGTTAGGTCTATTTGTTATAATGTGCAGTTTAAACGCAATGTTTCTTTGTTAATTTTCTGTCTAGATGATCTGCCCAGTGCTGAGAGTGGGGAGTTGAAGTTCCAACTATTACTGTATTGGAGTGTCTGTCTCCCTTTAGATCTAAAAATATTTGCTGTATATATCTGGGTCTTTTTCCCCTCAAGTTTTTACTTACTCAGAGACAGTCAAAAACAAAAATAGTTTTTTTCTCCTAAACCTGCAAGTCCTTGTTTCAAAGTATTTCCTCTAAATTCTGTTTGAATATTGAACATTTCCTTCTTTAGACCATCTTACCCCAGCTCTCCCCACTCCCACTTTATTATAGGCAGTGAAAAAAAGCCAGTCAATACTTTCAACATTCTTCTGGAAATCTCCTTAGCCAGATCCACAAATTAATGGAGTGCATTTTCCTATTTCATACTTTACTATAGGTAGGTGTTGCCAAATGTCTCATCTTTGCATAGGACAGGCTGCCTTTTCTCCAAATTCCAATAAAAATTTTCTCACTGCCTTTCAAGCCTCTAGTTACAGTCTCCTCACTGCCCTTCAGCTGCTACTGCTTTTCCATACCAAGGCCAATGCCACATTGGAACTCCTCATGGCCAGTTGACTCCCTCACAGCATGGAGGCTTGGTTCCAAGGAGCAGTGTTCCAAGAGGTGAAGATAGAACCTTTAGATCTTTTAAGACATGGTCTTGCAGTTACACATCTCCCTCCTATCACATTGTATTGGTCATAAGAGGTCACAGGGCAAACCCAGATCTGAGGGGAGCACAGACTCCACCTCTTCCTGAGGGAGTGGCAAGATCACAGTAAACAAAAGTAAGTAAGATATGGGACATTGCTCTGGCCATCTTTGGAAACACAGTCTGCCTCATTTGTGCAACACATGCTATGTCCTAGGCTCTGTTCTAAGCACATTCCATGTAATTATTAAACCACATGATTCTTAAACTCCTGTGAGATCAATTCATGTTGTCTTCATCTTACGGATAAAAACAAGGAGGCACAGATAAAATTACTATATAATTAAGGTTACAAGTTAGTCAGTTGCAGCACTGGAGTTTGAGTTTGGGGCAAATCTGGCTCCTGAGCCTTTGTGCTTAACCTCTACCCCTTTCTGCCTATCTTTCGAGGGCAACATGTATCACTAAGTGGTCAGATCTCCCAGAGTGAAGAAATTTTCCTAAGGAGAACACACCTCTTATACTGTGTTAATTTATTCCTTTACTCATTCAAACGTTTATTGAAATCCTGCTAAGTACCAGGCACTGTTTTGGACATTGAAAGTATAATGATGAATAAGTCAGAAATTATTCCAGCTTTCAAGCAGCTTATAATACATATTAGGAAAACAGCTATTATGAATTCTTTGAATAATGGCTATTATGGTTTTCCTATACACTTCCAAAAAGCAATAAAATGCACTACTATGAGAGCTTTACATAATAGGATGATTTGGGATTTGGCCCAGGGTCTAAGAAGTTTAAACATTTAACATTTAAAATAATGATTTGAAAGACTGTACAAATGCCCTGCCTTTTGTCCCTCAGCAAGTGTCTCCCTCTTCAAACCTTCAGGTGTTTCTTCCCCAGTCATAGAAGAAATCTAGTTGCTTGTCCAGGCTGAGCTTCCTTGAGAGTTGGCAGAGAGTATTGTGCCTACTCTCTTGGCCAAGGGCAGGGTGTCTGCTGGTTCTTGGTAGAAAATGGGAGGCCCTGTCTTCACACATTTCTCATGATGTTAAGTCCCCATATCTTCCTGATTGTCCTTAGTACAAATTGCTTTTGACTGTGCTGATAGATAGATTGAATAAAACTTGAGGATCCACAGAATTCTTCCTGGGTAAAGTGACATTTTAAAAAAAGATGAGAAACTATGAATCTGATGGGCATCCATGAAAAAGTGCCAAGCCAATTGTCTCTCTTGGGTGCCGATTTTAGTAAATGGGGGCGAAGTAGAGGTGATTATCACATAAGCTCTGTTGTCAGGAGTCTGACTTGAATTCTCTCCCTGAGAATTCAACTGTCATACTTGGAGTGTGACAATAAATGAATTACTCAACCTCTCTGAATGTCATTTCCTCTTCTGTAAAATAGGAAAGAGGTGAAATCATTGTGAACTATTGTGAAGATCAAATAGGATGACATTGAACACAGTGCTTGGCACAAAGACAGAGCTCAGTGTTGGTAGCGTCTTATTAGATTACTAGTAATCTTATTTAAGTCAAGAGAGAAGAAGGTTTGCAAGGAAAGAAGCAAGCCTTTATTTATCTACCCAGATAGGCATTGCACAGAACGTGTTAACTCAGCAGACCTGAGTTGCCCAAACTCTGCACATCCCAAAGGTCTTCAGGACTGGCTCCTGACCTGATCCTGGCCTTTAAGTCCTTGGAATATCCTAAGACTGTCTTTGCCTCAGAAGAATGTCTTTGTATACCTGAGATCTTGAGCCATGTCAGATCATTTATGCTAACAATGTGATTTACAGTACATGATCATTATGACTTTGGGCCATACTGTATCAATTCAACATCATGTTTGGGGGGTGGGGAATAGATGCTGAGTAACTAAGGCCAGTCATATGGGTCGCCCATGCCTACATGACTTATCTTCAGTAAAAATCCCAGACAGGGCTCAGGTGAGCTCCCCTTGTTGGCAACTTCACAGGTATTGTCACATATTATTTCTGGGAGAATTAATGACTCAACTGAGAGAGGACAGCTGCAAACTCAGATCTAGTTTTTCCTAGACTCTGACCTATGTGTATTTTTTTTTTTTTTTGCTGATTTTGATGTGTATCCTTTGACTGTAATAGAATAGAACTGTGAATATAATACCTTTCTGAGTCCTGTGAGTCCTTCTAGTGAGTCCTCAAATCTAGGGTGGTCTTAAGCTTCCCCAACACAGATACTGTGCTAGGTGCTGCCTTCATGACATCTTACTTAATTTAATCTTCATCACCACTAAGCAATGAGACTGATATACACAGAGGTAATATTCTAGGGTGAAGCTGTGAGGCAGGCTCACCTATTTAGTAAGTGTTCAGCCAGAGTCTGAACCCAGGACTGCCAGATTTCAGAGAAATGGGTGTTACTTGGGCTGGTAATTTCCATGGACCAAGTACACATATGGGACAAGGGCACTGTGTCCAGGCACTAATAACGCCAGTTTCTCTGGCCTGATTGTGGTTTCTCTTGGCTAGTAGAAAACATGAGGTATGAGACAGAGGCATAGAGAAATGGACAGAGTATCAGAAATGACAGCCTGCTACCCCTCAGTCATCACCTGCTGAACTATCTATAAATTTTTCCAGGAACTAGAGAAGGTGCACATCAGGAAGCAAGTGTCCCTCATAGACCAGGGTAGCCAGAAATAAAAAAGGAAAACAGACTGAGTCTCAAAGAATCTTCTGGCTGGTTTTTTCTATATTTTCTATTAAAAACATTTTTTTGAGGAACAAAACATATCTGTATGCACTGATAGAGAAATATCTCCAATACAGACCATCAGGAGGTAACATCAAGGTGTAGAAAGATGTATAGTGTATAGTTTTTGTGCAAAACAAAACAAATGCACATACACCTACATACATATACTTAATATCTTTTATATTTGTTATATATATGTATATATATGACATATACAGTATCCGTTACCTACATATCTATGTGTATTAGTCTGTTCTCATGCTGCTAATAAAGACATAACCGAGACTGGGTAATTATGAAGGAAAGAGGTTTAGTTGACTCACAGTTCCACATGGCTGAGGAGGCCTCACAATCATGGTGGAAGACAAGGAGGAGGAAAGTCACATCTCACATGGCAGCAGGCAAGAGAGAGAGAGAGTGAGCCTGTGTAGGGGAACTCCCCTTTATAAAAACATCAGATGTCATGAGACTATCCACTCTCAGGAAAAAAGCACAGGAAAGACCCACCCCTCATGATTCAATTACCTCCCATTGTGTCCCTCCCATGACATCTGGGAATTATGGGAGTTACAGTTCAAGATGAGATTTGGGTGGGGACACAGCCAAACCATATCACTATGTATCCATCCCTCTCTACCTATTTTTACATATATATGATATGTACATATATGTATGATATACACATATTTACATATATATGATTTTTACATATCATATATATGTAAAAATATATATTATATATAATATATAACTTTTCTGTCCTTATATTCCAAATATATATCCAAAGATATATATTATATATAATATTTACATAATATGTACCTTTCTTGTCCTTATTGTTCAATTATACTTTTTCTTGTCCAGTTACACAAATGTTAAATCATTTCATTTTGCCCCATATGTCTACGCTCTTTTTTGTCTTCAATTTTTTTGTCTCTTTTTGGTACAATCTGTAATTATTTTCATAAAGTTCTCTGTTTCCATTCAATGATTTTTCCCTTTGTTGATTCTCATCTGTTATTAAATTTATCCATTGAATACTTAAACTTTGTCGTTTTATTTCTCATTGCTGAAGTTTTGATTTGATACTCTTTTATAGATTCTAGTTATCTGGTAAAATTCTTCACCCTCTTGTTTATTAAATTGAACGTGTTGATCAGAGTTATTTCTAAGTCTGTGTCTCATCTTCAATATTGGCATCATCTGCGAGTCTGTTTCTACTAGAGTCCTTCTCTCTTTGCATGTCTGTATCTATATGTTTGCCTGTATATGGAAGGAAACACAGAAATAAGGAGAAGTGGTGTCCTCTGAAAAAGGTACCTGAGATATCAGGGATTATGTTAATTTTCTTTTTTCTTTTTGAGGTGGAGTCTTGCTTTGTCGCCCAGGCTGGAGTGCAGTGGTGTAATCTCGGCTCACCGCAACCTCCACCTCCCGGGTTCAAGCGATTATCCTGCCTTAGCCTCCCAAGTCGCTGGGATTATAGGCACATGCCTCCACGCCCAGCTAATTTTTGTATTTTTAGCAGAGACAGCATTTCACCATGTTTCCCAGGCTGGTCTTGATCTCCTGACTCAGGTGACCCACCCACCTCCGCCTCCCAAAGTGCTGGGATTACAGGCGTGTGCGACTGTTCCTGGCCAAGGGGTTATATTAGTTTTCTATTCCTGCTGTAACAAATTGCCACACCATTGTTTAAAATAATCCACAGTATCTTATAGTCTGGAAGCCCTGAAATGGGTCAGCAGGGCCACATTCTTACTGGAGGCTTGAGGGGACAACCCAGTTCCCTGCCTTTCCTGGCTTCTAGAGGCTCCCACGTTGCCTCTCTGCAACCCCTATTTCCATCCTGACATCTCCTCTGACTCTGACCCTCCCACCTCCCTCTTAAAAGGACTCTTGGGATGACACTGGACCTACCTGGATGATCCAGGATAATTTCTCCATCTCAAGGTCCTTAGGTTAATTACATTGGAAAAGCCCTTTTCGCCCCTTAAGGTAGCATCTTCACAGGTTGTGAGGATTACGATGGGGACATCTCAGGGGACTATTATTCCACCTCCTACGAGGGTAGAATGAAACTTCACTGTCGCTGGATAGAGCTGTGCATTTAAAATGTTTATTATGTGTGGTATTACCTAATCAAAATTTAAAGTTGTATTTATATTTGATAGGACAATTCCTGCAATGATTTTAAAAGCCAAAGTGTGTGTGTGTGTGTGTGTGTGTGTGTGTGTGTGTGTGTGTTAAATTAAGCCTCCTTTCCATGCCTGGGGTGTTCCTTCTCTGAAGCAGACATTTTACTCATTTTTTGCATATCAGTCTGCATTTTCTGAAGAAGAAAAAGGGGAATGGGAAAGAACACAGTCCCCAGCTGAAGGAGGGGTAGGGTGGGCTGCTGTGATGTCATCTGCCTGGATTGAGACCTCCTTCTGGTTCTCTTTGGGCATCTAAATCTTTCACAAATCCAGCAAATGTGTATATTTCCTGACTGTAGGCCAAACATCATGTTAGATCCTGGGGTACCAATCAGGCTATGCCCCCAGGCGGCCTTGGCTCTGGAGGGAGGCAGGCAGTAAGAATGCACTGATGACTTGTCAGAGAACGTGTGGCCTTAACAGCCACAATTCCAAACCTGTGTCTCAGCCCGGCTGAGCCTCGGGCCTCCTCCCTGTGCAGCTGGGTGCTGGGGTCAGGGGAGAGGAGAGATCTGCTCAGCTGCTAGCCCCAGGAAAACCCTGTACATCTTCCAGGACGGCCTTTCTGCTGTGTATTTATGCCTAGGCTCATGTTCCAAGAAAATCCCATGATCAACCAAAGCATGATTTCCCTGGGAACCAGAGGGACGTGAGGCCGTCAGCCCCTCTGATATAGGGACTTCCCTGGGCTGTTTTCTCAGCAACTCACAGCTACAAGGCAGAAAAACATAGATGATGCATAGTGCTCTGGCTTTCTCTCCCCTCCTCTGGGGATCCTGGGGCTTGGGCGATTCATTTTAGTGCCTCTCATCAGGCCCTGAGCCCAGGGCCTCGGAGGGAAGGAGGATTCCTGCAGAGGGGTGAAGTTTGGCTGTCATTGATGGTTACCCTTGGGTTGGTACCATGCGCTGGGACGTTCAGAGGCTGATTTTCCTTCTTATATCTGACAGTACATTTTGGATCTTTAAAAGCCCCAACTATTCCAGACACCTACACAAGTCATAAGCCACAAAGGTCAGTAAATTTCAGACCAAAAATAAAAAAGCAAGGGAGAGAGAAATGCACAGTGACAGAATGAGATTCAGACACCCAAGATACACAGGCCCCCAAGGAACGGCCAAAGAGCTGCCTCTGAGACAGAAATGCCAGAAGTACAGAGGAGACACACACCTGAAAGGACTGAATATTATCAGGAAAAAGACGTAGTGAAGAGACAGACTCAGACACACCAAGGCTCAGCGGCACTGCTGTCCTCAGGTGCTCCGAGATGAACAGGCAACCTGAGAGCTTCTTAGGACAGGCCGGATCCCTCAGGGTCGACTCCCATTCCCACCATTTTTATTTCCAGCCTGCAGAATCACCTCTTCCTCGTACTAGGAAAGAACTCTGCAGACTGGGAAACCCCTGCAACCTGCCACTGCAATAAATTAGATCTGCCACTTGCAGACCCTAGTAGGCAAGTGGTATTAACTAGACCTCAATAGCTATACAAGAAAGATACATGCACATAGTACACAGAAGGCTGTGCAGTCACAGGATCCATTTTTATGGGAAGTGTTCCCTTCTCCCAGACATTTAGCAAAGAAGTGATTCTAGAACAAGAGTCGCAAAGGTGGAGATGAGCAAAGCAAAATCCTAATTTATCCAACCCTTTTGTTGAATAGCTGAGCAAATGAAGTACACAAAACCAGGGGAACCATTAAATGTCACAAATTCAATACAGAAGCCAGGTAGAAACCAGACATCTTTGGCCATGGCTTAGGGTCTTGGATCAGTAGGATTTTGCCTCTCCATTGGAATGGCATCCTACTCTACTGTGGCAAACAAAGCTGGATCCCAGAATTCGAGCATCAGTATCAAATGAATTGGGAACTATAAACGACACTTTTAAAGGTGATCATAATTATTTCCCTCTTTGATAGAGCACAAAGGGAGTGCCCTGTCTAACACTCCCACAAGAACTTGGCACAAAAGGAATGAATGTACAACTTTGGTTTCTCGCTGGCATTTAAAAGCCCTCATTTGGGAGTAGGATTTATTAAATATTATAATCAGTTCAGTGTCGCCTGCTGAAACATTTACTTTAATGGGCTTGTTAAATTTAGATTATGTTAAAAAGAAAAAAATTTAGATTATGCTAAAAGGAAAAAGAGAGAGTGAGAGAAAGAAAGACATTCCCCTGTCTCTGAACTCTTGGGCTGCCAAATCCTCATTGGATACATACTGAAGAAATAGCTCCCAGCCATGATAATTACCCAGATTGTGGGAGGAAGGGGATGACATTTCAAGATGATGTGAGAGGACATTTTGTTTGGTAAAGACACCCTCCTGATCAAAGCCTCTTTATTTTGGAAAGAGCAACATAAACCTTTCTTTCTTCCTTTCTGCTTCCCATTCTTCCTTTCTTAAATGGTATTTTAACTTAATTTTAATTACATGAGTAACACGTGATATTTATGTTCGTTTGTATTGTGTTGCCATAACAGAATACCTGAGGCTGGCTTATTTACAAAGAAAAGAGGTTTATTTGCCTCATGACTCTGGAGGCTGGAGAGTTCAAGATGGTGCAGCTAGACCTGGTGAGAACCTCATGCTTCTTCTACTCTTGGTGGAAAGTGGACAAGAAAGGGGAGTGAGCATGTGCAAAGAGAACACATGGTCACAGTGGAAGCAAGAGAGAAAAACTGAGGAAGCCAGAGTCCTTTTAACAGTCTGCTCTCTTGGGGACTAATCTATTCCTGAAAGAGGGATAACTCACTCACCCCCAAGAGAGCGCATTAATCTATTCATGAGGGATCTACCCTCATGACCCAAAAGCCTCCCACTAGGCCCTATTTCCCAACAGTACCACATTGGAGGTCAGCTTTCAACATGAGTTTTCATGGAGACAAACCATATCCAAACCAAAGCAATATTAATAGCTGACATTTTTTGATGCCTTGCTATGTGCTAGACACTGTTCTAAGCATTTACCTGCATTGATATTTTAAATCCTCTGATTGCATTATTAAGTGGTATTATAATTATTGCTATATTACAGGCGGGAAAAGTGGAGCATAGCGAGGTTAGGCAATGGGTCGAAGGTCACATAGCTAGTAAATGACAAAGCCAGTATTCAAACTCAGGTGCCTGACACTGAAGATTATGCATCTATCTAACTGCTATGCTATACTGCACAGATACTCATTCACCCATAGAACTAAAGTTTTTCCGTATAAAGCCAAAGTTTTCTTTAATCAACCTAATCCCTGTCTCCTTCTTATAACCAATATTAGCCATTACCATCAGCTTGGGAAGCATTCCCCATGTGTATGAAAATAAATAGAATCACTGTGTGTATTAAAGCAATGATGTCATTCTGTATCATTCTTGTAACTATTTCTTCAGTCAAAAATATTCCATTTTATACCTGTATAATATTCTATTCTATTTTATTTAGCTACTCTCTTCTTGACAGATATTTAGGTTGAATTTAATTTTTAAAAAAGTAAATAATGTTCAGTGTATATGTAAGTTTGTCTTTAGGGAAGATAGAAAAAATGGAATTACTTAGGTCATTTTTTGTTTTTGAACAGATATTGCCAACTTAATGTTCTTAATGACAGTACCTGAACGTTACTATTACTTCAATCTCTCTGTCTTTTTCGTAATTAAACTGAAAAACAAACAAACAAACAAACAACAACAACAAGAAAAACACTTGGCCGGCCAGGCGCAGTGGCTCACACCTGTAATCTCAGCACTTTGGGAGGCCAAGGCATGCAGATCACAAAGTCAGGAGTTCGAGACCAGCCTGGCCAATATGGTGAAACCCCATCTCTACTAAAAATACAAAAATTAGCCAGGGGTGGTGGCTGGCACCTGTAGTCCCAGCTACTTGGGAGGCTGAGGCAGGAGAATTGCTTGAACGGGAGGCAGAGGTTGCAGTGAACCGAAATCGCGCCACTGCACTTCAGCCTGGGCAACAGAGAGACTCCGTCTCAAAAAACAAACAAACAAACAAAAACCTTGTTAACCTTATGGGTAAAAAATACAAGTGCTTCTCTCTACCCTTCTGTGAGAGTTAACCACCTTGGCTACTGCCTTTCAATGTGCAATTCTACACAGCTGGGCCTACTAACGGTCAAGTTCAGGTTTTCCTTGGTTCTAAGGCAAGTTTGGCAAAAAAAGGTTATTTATATCTCTTCTCTACTTTGAGTCCTGGCAATTTGGAGCCAAGTTGTAGCTGTTGAACATTCTAGGCCATGAGACTCCTCACCCACCAAGATAAAAACTATGTTCAGTTTAGAAGCAAAATCAAAATCTCCCACTCTTTGGTGTATTCATTAATGTTACTATCCAGCCCTTAACTTGACAAATACTTAATGAGAACTTTCTATGCGCAGACACAGTGCCAGGTGCTGGGGAAACAAGGATGAGCAAGATAAATGCTCTCCCATCCTCATGGAGCTTCATGTGTCTGTGATTGCCCAGTTCATAGAATCAAATGTCCACTTGGGTCTTCTCTAGTTTATAAAAACTGTTCTCCACTCACCTTCCATGAACTTCACCTTGAATCCAAGACCATGTTTTTGGGGCCCTGGTGCTTTACAAAGCACCCAGTCCGCATCTATGAGGGTTGCCTACAACCTCCAACCTCCATTCCTCTTGTGGGACTTCTACAGGGTCTATATGAATATTTTAGAAATACTCAGTTTAGATTTGCTATTATTGTGTCAGGTCTGTTGAAATAGTTTAGTATAGACTAGTCCTAAACCTTGAAATGAAATACCCTTTCTTTCTACTAGAAGACAACTTTTCATGAGTCTCTTGCATTTCTGCCTAACTTGAGAGCAGATGAACTGACCTCAAAAAACAGAGATAGTGTGGTGTAATAAAAAACATATTTGGCCTTCATCCTTGGTTCCTGATGCAGAACTCCTAAAACCCTTGGAATTTCCTGAGTCATAGGAGCATCTTTTATTCTTCATAACAAACCCCTTTCAACCTGAGTTTATGCTACTGAAGTGACTCTTGGTGGGCACCTGCATAGCTTCAGGATGGGGACTGGTTGCCAGAAAACCATATGATTAGAGGGTTGGAACTTCTAGCTCTACTTCTGACCTCTAGGGAGGGGAGAGGGCTGGAGATTGAGTTCAATCCCCCAATGGCCAATGATTTAATCAATTATTCCTGCATAATGGAACCTCCATAAAAACCTCTAAGCAATAGAGTTTGGAGAGCTTCTGGGTTGAACACATCAAGGTGTTGGAAGGTGGTGTGTCCAGAGAGGGCATGGAGCTCATACCTTGTCTTATGCTTCTCTTCCATTTGGCTGTTCCCAAATTGTATCCTTTTTAATAAACTGGTAATAGCAAGCAAAGTGCTTTCCTGAGTTCTGTGAGTCATTTCAGTAAATTATTGAACCTGACATGTGAAGAAAGGTCATGGGGCTTGCAACTGGCATCAGAAGTGGTAAATAATCTTGTGGGATGGAGCTCTTAACTTGTTGGGTTTGGGCTAACGTCAGATAGTGTCAGAAATGAATTGAATCATTGGGTGCCCAGTTGGGGTCAGAGAATTAGAGAAATGGAGAATTGCTTAAAAGGTATCCCAGGAAAAAAAGAACCTGAGGGATAATCTCCCTCTGGAGCAATGGATAGGTAGGCTTACCACTTGTTATAAAAGATCTGGATTCCTTAAACTCAGGGTTCTTCTCCAGTAATGCACCCTTCTGCATATGCAAATGTCATTTCGTCCTCTCTGCATTATCCTGTAAAAATTGAGTCTCATGGGACCATGATACATGCTGAAGGGTTGTTCCTGATTATTGCTATGCTTAATACACTTTACTTTATTTCTGGCTTAGGAGCCTCTGTCTTCTACCAGCATCAATGAAACTGTGGCAGTTTGGCTTGCTAGCTTGCAAACAGGGAAATGTCTGAGACATTTCACAGTTATTGACACAGGTATTTACCCATTAAATAAAATACTTATTGAGTATCTGCTATATGACAACTACTAGGGGTTCACAGATGAATCAGATAGTCAGGTCCCTGCTCTCATGGAGTTTCCATGCATAGTGAAGGAGGCATGCAAAATAGAAGCATTTATGGATTGTGAAATGTGCTAGGAAGGGAATAAATAAGTGCAGTGGTCGAGACCAACAGGTATACTAGGGTGAGTTGGTGAGAAAAGGCCTGTCTGTACAGATGACCACATTGGTGAGAATTGAGAAGTGGTACCAGTCATTCAAGTGCTCCAGGAAACACAAGGATGGAGGCACTGAGGTGGGACGGAGCCCAGTGTCTTCCACAAACTGACTGATGACACAAGTGACCCCAAAGTAGATTAAAGCAAGTGAGTCATATGAGGTGATCAGAGAAGTAGCAGGAAACACCCGTCCTTGAACTCACAGTATGAAGGTTGTATTTCATTCAAAGTGAAAATGGAAATCATAGAAAAGTTCAAGCCGCAGAGAATAGGGAGGAGCAGCATTTCATTTACATCTCATAACAATTTCTCTGGACACCTAGTAAAGAAAGGAACAAGAGTGCTTCTCCTAGGACCTCCTGCCTGGACCACCCAGTGCCTTCTCTGAGCCCAGCCTCAACTTCCCCTCTTCCCCTCCCCCTGCCCTGTGAGTGTGTTTCTGACCCATCTCTGCTGGCTCTCCCATTCTCCCTTCTCACTGCCCCTAGGTTGCTGAGCAACCCACAATGCCTCTCACCTCAGTGCACAGGGAACAATGGTTTTTCAGCTCAGGGCTTGAGAAGGGCAAAGAGGGAATCCAAAAGCAGAAATATGGGCAACCCTTCAGAATGGGCCATTGTTCAGTTGGGAGCAGAAGGGGATTTGCAACAGGCAAAAAGAGAAGGTACACCTTTTGTCAGGAAGGGATTATAAAACCATCCATGAGAACACGTGCCCAAAGCATTAAAATTGACATCACAAATACATTTGATGGAACAAGACAGCGGGACATATTGCAAACAGAATGTGACAGACAATGTCTATGAAGAAAACAATGGTCAACAAAACGGTGCCATACACACATTATAAGGAGATATTATGCAGCTAAGTGAGAACGACAAGTTGCAAAGTCCTGTGTGTAATATGATCCATTTAAAGCAAACATTAACGATTTGAAAAGCAAGTCTATGTTTATGTGTTTGCATATATATATATAAAATCATGAAGAACAGTGTGAAAAGTTACCTTTTCAGACCTTGTTGGAAAGGTGATCCTCAGCCTTGACTAAATATTAGAATAATTCTAATAATTTCTAATAAAAATTAGAAAATTTCCTTCATAGCTACCACAAAAGTTAATACTAGGAAACTGAATATTTTCAATAAAATTCTTGTTTTTAAATAGCTTTAGATTATAGGAAAGATTTTTGCAAGATTAGCATACATTATCATGTATGTCCTTCATACCTATGGTATATTTGTCAAAACTAAGGAACCAACATTGATACATTATCGTTAACCAACTCCAGGCTTTAATTTGTATTTTACCAGTTTCTTCCACTACTGTCCTTTTTTCTGTTCAAGAATCCAATTAACAGTACAACACTGCTTTTAGCCATCACGTCTTCTTAGTCTCTTCCTGTCTGTGACAGTTTCTCAGCCTTCTCTTAATTTCCTCACCTTGAAAGTTTTGAGGAGTACTGGCCAGGTATTTTGTCAAATGTTCCTCAAGTTGAATTTGTCTGATGTTGATTCATAATTAGACTGACGTTATGGGTTTTGGGAAGTACCAAGGGCAGGTCATTTGTCCTTTTTAGCACATTCTGTCAGGGATTTGCTACCAACAGTAGCAAATTAACTGGTGACATTAACCTTGATCACTTGGCTAAGGTGGTGTCTACCAGGTTACTCACTTGAAAAGTTACAATTTTTCCTTTCCCTTTCCATAGCCTATTGTTTGGAAGTGAGCCACTAAGTCCAGTCCCCATTTAGGGGGAGGAGTTTAACTGCAACTCCTAGGTAGGGGAAGACATACATTTATTATTTGGAATTGTTCTATGAGGAATATTTGGCTCTTTTTTCTCATTTATTTATTATCAGCAAAAACTTGTGCATATTTATTTTATACTTTAGGTTATATTCCAATGCTACATTATTTATTTTGTTTCTCAAATTGTTCCAGTCTTTGGCATTATGGTTTCTTTCCAGTTGGCTCTGGGGTTCCCTTCGTATCCCCTTGCCTTTTTTTTCTTTATTACCACTCTCTTACTTTCTGGCACTATAAAATACTCTAGTCTCATATTTTGTATTTCCTTTCCCAGCTTTAGACTCAGATATGTCTCTGAGAATGATATTTAGAAACCAAGGTCTGGGAAGAGGCATTCTCATTGCTATAGGGGTGTCACAGCTTCTGAGACTTCTCTGTGGATAGAGGTAGGAAATATATGTGTATACAACCCAGGTGTACACACGTGTCTAGAATTATTGTTGAATCTCAACCTCTCTGTCTTTGTATACACACACACACACACACACACAGAGCACTAATGAAGTATATTTCATTGCTTCATTAGTAAGAACATAAACTCATACATTCATACATATATATATACAAATGCATATATGTGTATATGTATATATATGTATGCGTATATAAATAAACTCATACACGCACATATAAACACACACATACACGCATATATATACACACACATACACGCATAAACACACACACACAGAGGGAAGGGGAAATAGATATTTGTTGTTGCTCTCATGGTTTAAATTAAACATGAGTTCATACTGATGTCTTCAACTCTAAACCAATACTCAAGGATTCATTCCCCTTCTTGCTTGTTTATAATTTTGTCTCTGATAGTAACAAATTTTGCTGTTGTTATCCTCCATTTATTTACTTACTTGCTTAACCCTCTATTAGATGTAAAATACTTTGGGAATTACCAACTGTAGGTACCCCTATGACAAACAAACTTATAAAATAAAGTTCAATGTTTCTATAAAGTTCTTTTTGTCCTTAACCTTACAGTTTCCAGTCAAAATGCCATTTTCCAAAGTCACAGAGATCACCTTTTGTTTATGTCACTTCTGGGGAACTTTAAAAAAAAAACACTGATGCCTATAACCTAACCCAGATCACTGAAATATCCTTGTAGGTGAGTCCCTAGCCTTAACAGTTTTAAAAATTTTGAAATATACAAGGTAAATGTTTTCATCCCAAAAAATGCGTGCAAGGTGATACATTTATCAATTAGATTGATTAAATCATTCCACAATGTAAATATATTGCACAATTTAAACACAATGTAAACATTGTACCACACAAATATATAATTTACACAAGTATTATTTGTCAATTAAAACTAAGTACATTAAATTAAAATAAAATAAACACTTTAATTATCCCCAGGAGGAGCGATAGCTTCAAACCCATTGAGAATCATTGAGAATCATCACTTCAGAAATTAGAAACAAAGAGTTTCAAGTATTGTTTTATGTATTTCATTGTTTCATTAATTAATAAGAACACAATTCATTTGTAATTTAAAACAAAATAAGAAAGTAAAAATTTTTTTTTCTGATAGGATGAGAATAGCAGTCACAGAAACCAACCCCTCTTCCTGGTTTTTCCTCTTAAGGGCTGTGTGACATCAGAAAAGCAATTTAAACACTCTGAGTCTCTGCCTCTTTGTCTGTAGATTCGCTCTAATGCCACTCATTTATCTTCCTTACATGGCTTTTTCTCACACCCCAAGCCAGCTGAGACAATGTCTGTGAACACATTTCGATGATCTTGAAGAACTATTTAAATAGAAAGAATTGTTGTTACTAAGTTATGTCACCTAATGAGTTGTTCTTGAGACCCTTGAGAACTAAGGATGGCTCTGTGACTTGCATAATTGGTGTAGCCATTACTCACATAAACTGGCCTGACATGGAGGACAATGGCCAACCAGGAGGAGAGGGGAATGGAGCAGATATGGAGAAAAGAGAAGAACCATGAACGATAGCGCACAAAAGGCATAAGAAAGAGAGGAGGTCGTCTTCTGATTTTCCTTGGTTCCTGAATAGCTTTCTAGGTCTACTTATAACCTTGAATCTCTCTGCTATCCAGTAGAGCTACTGTATATTTTGTATTATTTCCAGTGATCTCTAATTTAATAGTGCACTGGTTTCTCTAATATGGTAGAAAGTGATAACAAATTTGCATGTTAAACCTCACGTATGCCGATTCAGCCATGATTAATCCAGATGAAATATTGCAAACATAAGCAGACCTCAAGCTGAGGATTTATCTACTTTGGCACCATTAGCCCTGTGAGTAGCCCTGTGTTTGGAGGCTTTTGTGTAGATAGGCTGCTTAACATTACCCTTGGCGATTCTGGTCTACCAGGTGACAGCAGCAGTCCCTCCTCCAGTGTGACAGCCAAAAAAGTGTCTCCAGATATTGCTAAATGTCCCCTGAAGGAAAAAGAGTCTCCGTTTGAGAACCACTGCTCTAGTGAGAATAAAAATTTTTGTTCTTATTAAATAACTAATACAATGTTATATGCTGGTTTTATCCTTTCAAAAATTGTGATGAATTTTTCAAAAACTACAAAAAACTTGTACTTGTAGACACTGAATGACCACAAAGTGGTCTGATGATGATATAAGGTGAAGAGACACAGCTCTAGGGAGACCGTTTTGAATTTTTCATATATATTAATAATGGGTAAAGGAAATTGTCTCTTATTATGTGAGACAGCTACCATTGTAGTCATGTTTTTATCTGCCTCCCAATCCCGTACTAAGTGGAGAAAAATATCTAAAGGGAGTACATTTTTCTGTGAATATAACAGTTTTATGTATATTCTTTCTAAGTTTTAGGCTAGTTTCCTTATTCTTATGGGGAGATACCTGAGTCATCTCCAAAGCACTATCTACTTCAATGCAGTCACGTTTGATTCTAGGTGAAAAAGACATTCAAGTATACAAACTTGGCTTGTGCAAAATCCAAATTGGCTCACAAAAGCAATAGGGAATATATTCAGGTACAGCTTGATCCAGGGCTAAGCAATGTAACCAGGATTGGGTTTGTCTCTGTCTTTTACTTTTGCTATCATGTTGGTTTAATTCTCAGACTCAGTGATCCAGCCTCTTTCTCAGAAGACAAGATGAATACAGCAGCCCCTCTTCCCATGCTATCAGGTTCACTCCCAATGAGAAAAGAGGACTCACCTGTCTCCCAGCAGCAAAAGATCCTCTGTTTCTTTGGTTTGCTTTCATTTTTCATTGAATTTGGGTCACCAGCTTATGCACATGCCATTATTGAACAAGGGTTCAAGACGATGGCTCATGTGCCAATTCCTCTAACTGGTTCAGAAAGGGGAAGAGGAGAAAAATCCTTAAATGAAAACAAGAGCTGGTACTGGAAGAAGGTGGAATCATTTTTGGAGGGGCAAACAACAGAAGCCTGCTTCTCTAACCTAGAATATATTTATAAAAAAAGTTCTCAGAGACTTAATAATGGGATGGCCTACATTTTATAAATGAAGACATCAGGTCTCAAGGATCTTGAGAGAAGCAACAACTATAGTTTGTAGCAGAGACCAAATACTAACCAAAATTTAGCTATCAAGTTTTAGATGATGGAATCCAAATTTCCAATATTCAATGAGAGATGACATTTACACTGGACTCAATGAAAAGTGAAAACATTTTCTTACACATTCCTAGGATCATTTTGTTTTAGACCTGGTGTTTATTTTTAAATCTTACTTGATCAAAAAAACAACCTGTGGTGCTTGTAAGAAATACAGATTCTCAAGTTACTCTCCCATCGATTAAAACTTACAATGCCAGGGGTATGGTGAAGAAATCTGTTATTCTTATTATTTAGCTAGTTTGTCAATGCATATGTCAGCAGTTCACGGCCTCAGGTGAATATTAAAATTACCTGGGGAGCTGCCGATGACTGGTCTCTCAACTCAGATCAATCAAATCAGAACTGCCTGGAAACAGGACTTGGATTTTTTTTCTCCTTTTTTAAATTCTCAGGTGATTCCAATATGCAGCCAAGTTTGAGAATCAGTGTCTTGTGCCGTAGAGCAGTGGTTTTGGAGAACTCAATATAATAAACACAGGAGCTTAGTTCCTACCCTACTTCAGTAAGTCTGAGCTCCCCCTTTGGTTATGAGCATTATGGGTGATTCTTATACATTCCAAAGCTTGAGGAACACTGCTCAGAGTCTTACTAATCAGTGTGGTTCCCAGCTGGCAGTGTTGACATCATATGGGAACTTCCTAGAAATGCAGCATCTCAGGCTCCACCTCAGATCTGCTGAGTCAGAATCTGCATTTTAAGAATATTCCCCAAATGGTTTGCAAACATTTTAGGGTTTGAGAATCTCTGCTATAGCCCTATCTTTGACTCACAACAACAACTTAAGCCCATGTGAGGAGATGTTTATCAAGGGAAAGCGTTAGCACAAATACCTAATGCATGCAGGGCTTAAAACCTAGATGACGGGTTAATAGGTGCACATGTGTACCTATGTAACAAACCTGCACATTCTGCACATGTATCCCAGAACTTAAAGTAAAATTAAAAAAAAATATATATATATATATATATATATAAATTTCCAAGCCTCACTCCAAGATATTCTGATTAATTGGGTGGCACCTTGGGCCTTTTATCAGGAATTCTTTAAAAAAGGTTCCCAGGTGATTCCAATATGCAAAGTAGGACTAAGAACCACCATTATAGGAAAAAGTATGCTACTCAATAGGATCCAGTTATATTTCCGCTGCAATGTTTATTAGCTTTACAACTTTGGATAAGTTATATAACTACATACCATTAGCCTCCTAATCTGTAAAATAGACACATATCTAAAATACCATTTCTAGAAAAGTCTTGCAGATGGAACTCCTGACATATTCTGCCTTGTCTTCCTTACTAGGAAGGACTGTTTTGCATGTTGAAGTTTAAAATAAACGGAAAAACACCTGCAGTCCAACAAAGCTGAGGAAATCAGAAGCTAAAATTAATTTTCATTAAGTAAAACAACGGCCAAGAGATTTTCACTTTCTATTCCTGATTCCTGCTTTCTTCATCGTCTAATAAGCCCAGGTTTCTAGAAGGAGAGCCGAGTTCGGCTGTTTCCTCCCCTAGATCCTGCAGCTGTTGAAATATCATTTTTTTCCTCCCTAGGTAAATCAAATGGTGCTTTATGCAACAGTGAGTTTGGTTGCCAGTTTAGAGGGAGGTGTTGTTCTTCCATGAACCCTTTCTGAGTCATTTTTCTCATTAGGTGCAGATAGCAATGAGGCTGACTAGAGCAAGCCTAATGGGCAAGGAAAGCTCTTGGCTTTCAAGCTAGATTGTCAATAGGTATGTTTGATATGGCTGCATTTCCGACCTAATCAGCTGCCAGCAGTCTCTCCACCGAGTTCCCTCGGGGCATCAGAGCAAGCTATATTCCACAATCTAACAGCTTAAATCAGCTCCAATCTCAAGGAGCAGGGGCCCGAAGAAAACAAAATGTTGGATGAAGCTTGTATATGCAGAGAAGAACCTTTTTGATGAGGGCAAGTGTGTTTGCACAATATCTACTCCTTGCCTGAAACCAAACCCAGAGCCTCCGTTGGCGGAATGATGTTTGTGAGAACAGGTGCATCTAAATTCAAATTAAATCCTCAGGTCATTCGGCATTCAATTATTTTTACTGGAGAACACCCACTGAAGAACTTTGTCCAAAGCATTGTAAGAACAGAACATTAGCTTATCTATGTGTGCTTTGGTCAGGCTTCAGCCCTAGTTAAATATCAGCTTCTATCTTGAAGATGCTCTGGCTGTGGCTGTATTTGATTTAGGCACAGAAGGGTGCATGCCAAGTATTTTTGAATTAGTAAGGACGCTTTTAGGTGCAATTTACCATAAACATAAACTAATTAAATTAAATATGGACAGAATGTACAGGCTCATAAAAAAAGGAAGTCTACAGTCATTAGGTTTAAGGCATAGTTTTTTGTTGTTTTTTTTTTAATCAGGATAATTTTTCAACTGCTGTCACCCTCTTAGCTTGCCCTACTGACTTTGTCCTCATGGTAGGAACATAGTTGAGACAGGGCTAGCCTTCATATCTGAGTGAGCCCTACAAGAGCCTGAGAGAGCTTCTCTTTCCCCAACCTTTAAAAAACAAAAATTCCTGAGCTTCACTCTGATTGGTATAACTTAGTTTGCCTGCCTAACTCTAAGCCAGTCATGTTCGAGGGGAATGACCTTATGCTAATTAACCTGACGGTAGAGTCAATTCCACCCAAACCACACAGCTACTTCTCAATGAGATAAGTGGATATTGAGGAGAATAGTAGAATTTCTTACGTAGTTACTTATTTTTCTCAAGGAATTAATAGTTGTTATTATTTTTAATTGGAGAGAACTTGGGGATGTGCAAGCTAGATTCTGAAACCAGTTCCATGCTGGCTTTGAGAATCTCTTCCCAAAGCGAGGCACGTCAAAATACAGCTGACACATTCTGATCTGAGAATTATCTTATGGTGACACAAAGTGAGATTTTGAGGGGTGAGAGGCTTGGAAGAGGTTTGAGGGGTGGCCATTGGAAGCCTTCTGACAGGGTTGAAGTGTGTGGGATACAGGAGGGTGGTAAGTGTGTGTAGGTGGGAAAGTAGAAGCAGAGACACCCCGAGTTTCTTTATTGATGGAGCATATTAGCTCCTGGCTCACAATCTTTCTTCCTGTCTTCCCTTTTCATCATTCTGGGTGGCTTACAAGCTCATGCACGTGACTGGTCATTTATCGGAGCAACCACCTTATTTTACCCCCATCTCTGCCACTCACTCCAGGTGTTCCCACCCTGAACTTTACACACTGGTGACTTTACCCCTTCTCCACTTCTAAGATATATTTCAAACAACTCGTTCTTACATTGTCACTTAATATTCCTTCCCAATAATTCCAGGGCCCTCAGTGCAATAATTCTTTCATCTTTATAATCCTCCAGCCCATTGGTTGTATCACCTTTTCATTATTCATTAATCTGCTCCTACCTTCTCTTGCCCCCTTCATCAGCTTAGATTTCACGACCCATTTTTATAATGACTACCTTTAAAACATCTTAAATCCCAGGCCTCTCTTTTCTTTTATCTTGTTCAGATGGCTAGCTAAACATTAGTGAAGAAAAATCAAATAAGCAGACCAACTAGTTTCACTTAAAATTCATGACCACAGACCTCATGTGGATACTCAATACTGCTCTGACATCTGACAGTGCTTCTCCAGGAAGATTACCTCCTATCCTCCAGATGGAAATTTTAGAATTTCTCTACTCTCTTCAAACCTTGCATTCCTGCTCTCCATAATTCTTATTCTCAAGTGATGATATAAATTCATATATTTTGAGAAAATAGAAGTCATTATGAGAAGTCCTTCATTACCTCACCACAAATCTACCCATAACTGTTCCCTCTTTTGTAGATTTTCCTTTTGTTGAGATGAGGGATATAGAGAGATGGGAGGAATGGGAGTTAATATTTAACAGATATAGGCTTTCAGTTTGGGATAATGACAAATTTCTGGAGATGGATAATACTATTGGTGATACAGCAACGTGAATGCACTTAAGACCACTGAACTCTACACTTTAAAATGATACATTTTATCTTACGTATATTTTACCACAACAAAAATAGGCCTTAATTACAAAGGAAGAAGTATTAACTTTAGAGTTGAGAACCCATCAAAAACAAACAAACAAGCAAACAAACAGCAGGTGCAGGAAATATCCTCCCTCCATTTTTAGGCCAATCTTTTACAGTCTGGATTTATCGCCTATCGTTTTATCAGACTTTACTCCTTTAGTTAGTCTCCAATGTGCTGGTTCTCTGTTCCATTCTCTTACCCTCTCTGCATGCTGGGAGGCTGACCTCTATGGAATACATCAAAGTTTCTTAGGTTTGGCCAGCTGGAGGCACAACCAGGAGACCACAGGGCATGAGGTGTGGTCATGAAGATTGCAGTCTCCATATTTCACGTTCTGAATGTCCTGATCACACATCTGATAATAGCAGTTTTCCTCTATAGCCACAGCTTTTAGTGAACAGCCCTCACTTTTTTGGCTTCGGGTTTCACTGTTTCCTTGGTCTTCTCTCTTTCAGACCTGTGTGTGCCTTTCCTTCATGGCTACCCTTGTGCTTCATCTGCCCTCACCTTGCTAAGTCATCCTTACACTTACCCTTTGTGTGTGCCGAGCGCTTCTCACCAGAACTCTGAATGATATTTTCCCCTATTCTTCATCATTATTTTCTTTCTTTCTTTCTTTTTTTGACGGAGTCTCACTCTTTCACCCAGGCTGGAGTGCAGTGGCGTGATCTCGGCTCACTGCAACATCCACCTCCTGGGTTCAAGAGATTCTCCTGTCTCAGCCTCTCAAGTAGCTGGGATTACAGGCACCTGCCACCGTGCCCAGCTAATTTTTGTATTTTTAATAGAGATGGGGTTTCACCATCTTGGCCAGGCTGGTCTCAAACTCCTGACCTTATGATCCACCCACCTCAGCATCCCAAAGTGCTGGGATTACAGGTTTCTTCATCATCATTTTCTCCAGATCCAGAGAATCATTCCCAGCCTCATGTGTACATGTCCTAATAATCTCCATGAAACAAGTAAAATATTTAACTGTCAACAGACATGATACTCCACTAACAGCAATCATAAAAGAGGAATAAAATACAAAACAAACACCTCATTTATTTGAGGGTAGAAAAGAGCCACAGAGGCAGCCAAGACCCGATAAGCCAAGGTCCTGGAGAGTTGGGAACCTTTAGAGAGAAGCTAAATTTTCTACACTCACTCGTCCCTGGAGGTATTTGAAGTATTACAATAGCACAAAGGAAGAGGTCAAGAACTGGAGCAGAAAGTGACAGCTAAATAGACCTCTTGAAGTCTCTTGGGGTGAGATTAATGAAAAGTGGGGTTCAAAGTTACCAAAGTGATTAGCATTTGAGGGACCAAGATGTCGGTGAGAAAGAAGGCTCAGAGAAGTAGGCATGGAACTGTAGGCCATGCTTCCCCCAGAGGCATTTGCCAGCCTATAAACGTCACAGGGCAATATCAGGAAATGATGTGTACATTTTAAGAGGCTGAGAATCTAAGCACATATTTTGACAAGTTCACAGTGCTGCAAAACAGAAATTGAACTTCAGGGTCCTGCAAGCTACTCAAGAATCTCTCATAGAAACTCTTGAAGGGCTCTATCCTAGGGTTAAAAGTAAACTAGACTGCACTATGCAGCCATAAAAAATGATGAGTTCATGTCCTTTGTAGGGACATGGATGAAATTGGAAATCATCATTCTCAGTAAACTATCGCAAGAACAAAAAACCAAACACCGCATATTCTCACTCATAGGTGGGAATTGAACAATGAGAACACATGGACACAGGAAGGGGAACATCACACTTCGGGGACTGTTGTGTGGTGGGGGGAGGGGGGAGGGATAGCATTGGGAGATATACCTAATGCTAGATGACGAGTTGGTGGGTGCAGCGCACCAGCATGGCACATGTATACATATGTAACTTACCTGCACATTGCGCACATGTACCATAAAACCTAAAGTATAATAATAATAATAATAATAATAATAAAAGAAAAAAAATCATACAATGAAAAAAAAAAAAAAAGTAAACTAGAAATAGGACCTGTCTGAAACTCAGTCTTAAATTAGCTTAACCCCTGACTGAATTAACATGATCAACCACAATCTAACTGCCTTCCAGTGGCTAAAATATATACTCTGGAGAAAAATACCATCATCTAGAGACTCAACATCTTTTCTTTTCTTTCTTTTTTTTTTTTTTTTTTTTTTGAGGCTGAGTCTCGCTCTGTTACCAAGCTGGAGTGCAGTGGCACCATCTCGGCTCACTGCAACCTCTGCCTCTCTGGTTCAAGCGATTTTCCTGCCTCAGCCTCCCAAGTAGCTGGGACTACAGGCACCTGCCACCACACCTAGCTAATTTTTGTATTTTTAGTAAAGACGAGGTTTCACCATGTTGGCCAGGATGGTCTCAATCTCTTGACCTCATGATCCACCCACCTTGGCTTCCCAAAATGCTGGGATTACAGGCATGAGCCACCGCACTTGGCCTCAACATCTTTTCATATGCAATGTCCAGCATTCAATTAGAAATTACTAAGCATATGAAGAAATGAAATGAAGAAGAACTCTAGTAGAAACAGGCTCACACATGATGCAGATATTGAAGATGGAACAGAACTTGAAAATAACTCGAAAATAACTCTGATTAACATATTTAATTAAATAGATGAGAGGGTGAATAATTTTGCCAGAGAATTGGAATCTGTTAAAAAGTATCAAATCAAAAATTAAGAAATGAGAAAGAAAACAGCAAAGTTTAAGAATTCGGATGAATTTAATAACAGATTAGAACCAACTGAGGGAAAAGTCATTGAACTGAAAAAGAGATGTTTATTTAAAAAATAAATATATGTAATATTTATTTTTTAAATAAAGATACACAAATATATACACATATATATATTTATATATCTATACATGTACATATATATGTACTGAGAGAGGAATAGAGAGGGGAGAGAGAAGACAGAGAGACAAAGAGACAGCAGAATAACTATTTAAAAAGATAGTAAAGATTTTTCCAAAATAAATAAAAGCCATATATTTAAAAAATGCTAAAAACTCCAAGTGGAATAAAAACAAACAACTACTCATGTAAGCTCATTGTAGAAAACTGCTAAAAAAATACAAAGAGAAAATTACAAAATCGGCTGTAATGAGAGGTGTGTGAGGGGGTAAGTAGATTACATTCAAAGAAGTAACAATAAAATTGATGCTCCAATTCTCAATTGAAATAATGGAATTTAGAAGATAATGTAATGATTTCTTCAAAGTGCCAAAAGAAAACAATTTTAATCCTTATGAAAATATCCTTCAGAAATGAAGGTGAAATAAAGACTTTATCAAACAAAGAAATGGAAAGCTTGTCTCTAGAGCAGATCACACCAATGACTGTGGGTATGCAAGGTAAGGCTTCTGAGTTGCTGCTAATATTCTGTTATAACCCTGAGTAGCAGTCACACAGATGTGTTCATTTTATGTAAAATGTTTCGTCTGTACACCTATGATTTATGTTCTCTTCTGCATATGTTACGCACTTTAACAAATTGTCTAATTATAAATCCACAATCCCTTTCCTGTAACATCTTATTTATTTACTCCACTTCATAGCAAAACTTCTTGAAAACATTTGTCTAGTGTTGATAAATCAACTTCTTCATGTCTCATTTTTAAAATTGTATTGAACTTCAGGTTTTTCTTTTGTAATTTTTAATTGACATATTTGTAAATATTTGGGGGGTATAATTTAATTTTTGATACATATATGTTGTATAATTATCAAATCAAAGTATTTAGCATGACCATCACCCCATATATTTATCATTTCTTTGTGGTGAGGATATTCAAGCTTCTCGTATAGCTGTTTTGTAATACACAACACCTTACTATTATCTATTCTCATCCTATGGTGTAATAGGACACCAAAACTTATTCCTCCTATCTGACTGTGATTTTGTACCTGTTGGTCAGCCTCTCCCCATCCTCCTCTTCTCTCCTCCCCAGTCTCTGGTACTCACCATCCTATTCTCTGCTTCTTTGATACCAACTCTTTTTTTCTTAGATTCTACATATGAGTAAAATCATGCCTCTCACCATATACAAAAATCAACCCTCAAATGGATTAAAGACTTAAACGTAAAATCTGAAACGATAAAACTACTAGAAGAAAACATACAAAAAACTCCTTACAATATTGGGCTGAGCATGGATTTTAAAAATAAAACCTTGAAAGCACAGGTAACAAAAATAAAAACAGACAAGTAAGACTACATCAAATTGAAAATATTTTGCACAGCAAAGAAAACAATTAACAGAGTGAAGAGACACCCCAAGGACTGGCAGAAAATATTTGCAAATGTACATCTGACAAAAAGTTAATATCCAGAATATATAGGGGACTGAAATAACCCAACAGCAAAAAACCAAAAAACAACCTTCCCAATAACCCAATTTAAAAATGGGCAGAAGACCTTAATAGATACTTCTCAAAAGAAGACATTCACATGGCCAATATGTTCATGAAAAAATGTTCAACATTTTTTCATATTATAATTGAGGAAATGCAAATTGACCTAGGTTCTTTTTCTACAACTTCATTGACACACTGTTCAATGTCATCTTTGCCCTCTCCTATGATGTTGCAAAATGCAGAGGATATATTGGTCCCCATCTTTGCATTTTAGGATAATTGAACACAGCTTACCTTCTGCTCAAGACATTTTCTTCTCTGAGCTGCTGTGATACCATATTCTTCTGTTTTTATTTCCAATCTCCCTGGCTGCCTCTTTTCATATTTCTTTATGCACTCACACTTCTCTGTTTGACCTCTACATGTGGGAGTGCCATGGAACCCTATCCAGATGCTTGTGTCATTTCTGATCCAAACTCTATTCCACATTTATGTCTCCAGTTTAGACTTGAAAGTTGAGCTCTAGACATGTACACGTAATTGCGTGTATCAGGGGTCAGCACACTTTTTCTGTAAAAGGCCAGAGAATAAGCACCTTAGCCTTTGCAGGCCACATGGTCTCTGTCACAACTATTCAACTGCGTTGAGTGCATAAAAGCAGCCATCACCAATACATAAATGAATGAACGTGGCTGTATCCCATAAAACTTTGTTACCAAAACAGATGACAAGCAAGTACAAGGGGCTATAGTTCATTGATCCCTGGCCTATATACATTCTTGATATTCACTCTTGATATTCACTCTTGAATCACTAATAGGAGTTTTCATATTAACAGGTTTGAAAGATTTCTCCCTGTGATACTGAATTTGATGTGTCAATTTGGCTGGGGCACAGTACCCAAATATTGCGTCAAGTTTTAACCTAAGTATTTCCGTGAAGGTGAGGTTTAAGTAAGGTTCACATTTAAATCAATTGACTTTGAGTGAAGCAGATTATCCTCTATAATATGGGTGGGCCTCATCTAATCAGTCTTGTAGAAAGAAGACTGACTTTCTTGGACAAGGAGGGAATTTAGCCTGAAGACTGCCTTCAGGGTCAAACAATAACTTTCCCCTGGGTCTTCAGTCTGCTGGTTACCTGGCAGAGTTTTGGACTTGCCAGCCTCAGCATTTATGTAAGCTAATTTCTTGAAATAAATTTAAAATATCTCTCTCTTCCTCTCTCTCTCTCACCCCCAATACACATACACACACACACACACACACACACACAAAACACTATTGCTTCTGTCTCTCTGGAGAACCTTGAGAATAATACCCTTGCAAATCTCTATTTTGTAATCTTTCCTCCATCTCCACCATCATCATGATTCAAGTCACTATTATTTCCCACCTATATAGCCTTGATAGCCAATTAATTAGTTTCTTTTTAATCTCTGCTCCACAGAGTAGTCAGAGTAATGTTTGTAAACACAAGATCCTGTTCCTCTTCTGCTTAAAACTTCTCAAAATAAAACCCAAATGTTTTACTAAGGTCTGCCAGCATGTGGAGCGGGGAGATAAAGGAAATTGAAGCGTGCTCACCCTCTTAAATGGGACTGCTATTCTTTGGCTCCAACATACAAAGCAATGTGGGCTCAGTGTGGCCAGACCTTTTGTTTTCTTTTTAAAATAAAAAGCAGCCATCTAGGTTTCTTTGGTCTTCATAATTTCTCAGACTCCTCATCAGGGTTTTAAAGCTCTTGTAGATTTCAGTTCTCTCTCCATCTTTCCAAATTCTTCTCTCCCACACGGCGGTCTGCATTTCTCCCTCCAGTCATGGTGATCTAACTGTGATTTTCCCTCTGCATCCGGCTGTTTCTCACCTCCAAGCCTCTGCACCTTCTGTTTCTTGTGCTCAGGCTTCCCTCCACCTCCCACCCCTTTGTTCTCATGGTTGATGCTTCTTCTTCTATGCCATGTATTCCATGAAGACGTCTTTGACTCCACCACTTCAAGCTGAGTTCACTGTCCTTCCCTGGGGCTAATAAAACCCCTATGCTTCCTCATGAGAGCAGGCTTTTATGCTTCCTTTCCATTGTCTCTGCCAGTAGCCTGTGGGCTAACTGCTCAAGTACATGAACAGTATCTTGGATTCCTTTGTGTTCAATACAGGAATAGCCATGAAAGAATTCCAGCCCTGCTCCTAGGTTTTGACCAGTTAACCTGATTAATATGTATTGCCATGAAGCCTCTGTCGCTATCCAAGGTGCTGGCCACCTTGCCTTGGTGGTTCTAGCCAACCTTCCTTACCAGGGCTAGAGTGTGATCCTCTGCTCCCAGTGCTGTGACGCTATCTGCTCATTTAACCTCTATATTACTAGGGTCTGCTACACCCCAGGCTGCTGATATTAAGTTTATGCATTAATACAAGTCCTCAGTTGCTTATTTGCACCTCTGGGGTCAGTATCTGCAGCCAGATCGAGTTTCTCTGTCCCAGTTCTGACCTGGAAGGCAAGCCCTCTGCCCCATTTCAGCCAAGGCACTCTCTCTTTCTGCTTCTTATATAAACTACATGCCAATCCTCACACCTGTCTCCACTTGGTTTGAGACAGGATTCCAATTCTCACTCCTGAGAATGTCTAAGAAATAGTTACACAATTCTTTTTCTACTGGAGGAGGTCCTTTGCATGGGAGAAAGTTCAGGTTAAAAGCACATAATTTTTTAACATATTTCCTCAGACCTAAATTTATACCCTAGCTTTATTAATGACTAAATATGCAAACTTGGGCAAGCTACTAATGCCTCCGAATCTTAGCTTCCTCATCTCTAACATGGGAATAATAATACATGCCTCATAGGGTTATTAATAAAATGGAAGCTAATGTGTTTAAAATCACTTAGTTCATAAGCTTTAATTGGTTTTTTAAAAGGTATTAATAAATAACAGTACAGCAGTAGTCTCATCCATTGTCCCAGTCTGAGCTGGCCTATCTCTCTCATTGTGGAACATTTCCTACCTTCTTCTACTCTCTCCTGACAGCTGCTTTTGCTGCTAATAAATCCTGCCTGTGATATCACAGTGCATTGTAGCAGCTGGCTCAGAGTCGAGACATCAACACATGAATCAGACAGGATGAGAGGAAGATAAGGCTAAAGACAGAGGCTCCAGCTACCTTGGTGACAAGGAATGGAGGAGAAAATGAACAGGAAATTTTAATAAGATTAGGAGGGCTTGCTTTTCTGCCAAGTGAGGTGGGTTTAAACTTCTTCCTGTGTTCACTACCTAGTTTGTCTGAGTTAGGCAATTGCTTGAGGGAGAGGTAGCTAATCAGGAATTTGGCAACCAAGAGGAAAAACTGCAAATGAAATCGACCATCTGATGTTCAGGAAGAAGAAGGAAGGAAAGAAGGAGGGAGGGAGAGTGAACAAAAGGAGGGAAGGAGAAAAAGAAGCACCATTCCCCTTCCTGACATGCCTACCTTGGACACATTTCCAGCATGGTAGAAATAGGCTTCCCAAGACTCACACAATTAAGAATTAGTTTTCTAAAATTTGATGTTCATAAGAGTAAGTTCAATTCCACAGTGGCACCTAAGACCATTCAAAATATGATTCCTTCTGAACTTTCCCTCTCCATCTCTGGGCACCCCATCTCCATGTGTACATAGAAAGATGTAGTAACAGGCCAGGCATGGTGGCTCACACCTGTAATCCCAGCATTTTGGGAGGCTGAGATGGGCAGATCACTTGAGGTCAGGAGATCAACGTCAGCCTGGTCAACGTGGTGAAACCCTGTCTCTACTAAAACTACAAAAATTAGCCTGGTGTCCTGGCGCGCACCTGTAATCCTAGCTACTCAGGAAGCTGAGGCAGGAGAACCACTTAAACCAGGAGGCGGAAGTTGCAGTGAGCCGAGATTGTGCCACAGCACTCCAGCCTGGTGACAGAGAGAGACTCTGTCTTAAAAAAATCAAAATAAAAAAAGATGTAGTAACAAAGTTTAAGTGTTTACTCACTGTCAGGTTCTATATCTGCATTCTTTCATTTAGTCTTCTCAGCAACCCTGGAGAATGTCCCATTATTATCCTTATTTTCTTTACAATAAAACTGAGGCTTAGCATATTATATTATTTTCTAGAGTCACAGATTCAGCATGATGTTGAGCCCCACAGCCTGATAACAGAGAGTATAATGATGACTATTGTGTCATCAAAAAAATTTTTTTTTTGAGATGGAGACTCACTCTGTCACCCAGGCTGCAGTGCAGTGGTGCGATCTCAGCTCACTGCAACCTCTGCCTCCCAGGTTCTAGTGAGTCTCCTGCCTCAGCCTCCCGAGTAGCTGGAACTACAGGCACGCACCACTATGCCCAGCTATTTTTTTTTTGTGTGTGTGTGTGTGTATTTTTAGTAGAGACAGGGTTTCAACATGTTAGCCAGGATGGTTTCGATCTCTTGACCTCGTGAACCGCCCACCTCAGCCTCCCAAAGTGTTGGGATTACAGGTGTGAGCCACCGCGCCCGGCCCAGTGATTTTTTTTTTAAGAAAAACAATACTTTATATGTGAGTGTATGTATATGTTGCTTAGTATGTGTCAGCCTCTGCCCAAGACACCAGGGATACAGTGGTGAACAGCACAGAGGTAGAGAGGTTATACAGCTCTTCAAGATTGAACAAGTAGCAAGCAGTAGACTGGGGATCCCAACCCTAGTCTTCAACTTTCAATTTTATTTTTCTATTACACTCAGCTGTTCTCCAATTCCCATGTCTTCATATTCAAAGACGCTATTAACCTACCCTATCACCACCACCTGGGGCCTGCAAAGCAAAGCAAATGGAGTTAGCATCTTTGTAAATACGAATTGTCTGAGTCAGAACTCATTGGACCCAGGGAAATGCCCTTCCCTGTTTTTCAGAGAGAGTAGAAATGCTATTACTCTCCCGGAGAAAGCATGAGGCTCAGGATATAAGCACTGAAGAGCTGGTTCTCGCTCCGTGTGATCCGGCCAGGATGACTTCCCTTCATAGATCCTCATCTGTAGATTGAGAAGGATGGATGAGCTGGTTCCCAGGTTCCCTTAGCCTTTGTGGGAAGAAATCTATTTGCAGTAGTTCCCTAAAACTATTAGTTCAAAACTCTTTAAAACAGGGAGTTTAATGAAAAGTTAGGGAGACAAAAGTTTGACTAACAGAAGCACGGTCTTTTAAATTCCACTTACTCTGCCAATCTTTTGCTGATCAATATGCTGGATCACACTCTAAGGCGTAATTGGCTGCAAGCTTCTCCTAAGGGCTTTAAAATTCAGAGCCCACTGGGAGGCTGAAGCCAGAGGATCACTTGAAGCCGGAGACCAGCTTGGGCAACAAAGCAAGATTCTGTTTCTACCAATAAAGTAAAATTAGCTTGGGCAAGGTGACACACACCTGTAACCCTAACTACTCAGGATGCTGAGGTGGGAGGAGCGCTTGAGGCCAAGAGTTTCAGACCACTCTGGGCAGCATAACAAGATGCTTCTCTATTAAAAAATAAGAAATTAGCCGTGCGTGGTGGTGCATGCCTGTAGTCCTAGCTACTCAGGAGGCTGAGGCAGGAGGATAACTTGAGCCCAGGATTTCCAGGCTGCAGTGAGCTATGATCATACCACTGCACTCCAGCCTGGGCGACAGAGTGAGACCGTCTCTAAAATATAAAATAAAATAAAGACATCCAAGCTTTATCAGGAGAGAATACACATAGGTAATTGTGTTGGTGAATTCCTGGGGCTTCATTCAATAGAAATTCTTCTACGACAACAGTCATCCTTAGCTTCCTCTTCTCCAGAGTCTAGGTGCAGGGTAGGAGTTAAAATCTTGAACTCACACATCAGTCAGGAAAGATCTGTGTAAAACTGTCATCCCTTAATTTCTCTTAGCCTGTTTCTAAGGGGATATTTCTATGAGGATAATTATAGTACTTCCCTCTTTGGGTATAATCAAACCAGTTTATGTAAGTATAGCTTAGCCCACAGCAGAAAGGTAATGAGATGTTCAACTGATCAACAATGAAGTCTACAGGGTCATAGATGTCCCTGAGCTCCTCAGAATATTGTCATACTGACTTAGATAGTTTATTACCACATTCCAATATTAACATGCTGTCTTAATTGCAGAGAGACCCTGTTACCTGTTACTAATAACAATATTTAGCAATTTTTTTTTCTTTTTTGAGATGGAAACTTGCTCTGTTCCCCAGCCTGGAGTGCAGTGGTGCCATCTCGGCTCACTGCAACCTCTGCCTCCCAGGTTCAAGCGATTCTCCTGTCTCAGTACCCTGAGTAGCTGGGATTACAGGTGTGCACCACCATGCCTGACTATTTTTAGTAGAAACAGGGTCTCACCATGTTGGCCAGGCGGGTCTCAAACTCCTGACTCCAAGTGATCCATCCACCTCGGCCTCCCAAAGTGCTGGGATTACAGGGGTGAACCACCATGCCCGGCCTATTTAGCACTTTCTAACTGGACAGAGAGAGAGAGAGAGAGAGAGAGAGAGAGAGAGAAATGGAGGTAGGGGAAGGAGGATTTTGCAGTGTGCTTAGCTGGAAAGCCAGCTAGGCAGTAAGCATGGAATGAGCCATCAGTTTCCACAAGAATTGTTGGTAATGACTCCTTCTTCCCTCCCTTCTGGCTGGCTGTCCATTTTGTTGAGGGCTGGATTGTTTATATGAGAAAAATTCTGGTCCTGTGTTAGAAGGCACGCTTGCTGCTAAAGACAGGTGCTGATAGAACAGTGCAGAGGGCATGATGCTTATGAATGGAGTCACAAAATATCCCACTCCACGAGCCCTGCCCCACACACCAGCATCAGCTGCTTGATTGCTTACAAGCTCACAATTCTAGCAGACATCAGAAACTTGGAGGAGATGCCAGTGGCTCTGAGAACCAACCCACATTACTTGTTTATTTCCCCCCAACCATTGTTGAAGAGTATTTAGCAAGTATATTTCCTGAAGGTGGTTCTTTTTACAAGAAACCCCAACAGTGATTTAATTAAGCCTACATAAATGTTAAGTGGGATTCAAACAGAATGGGATTTTCTGATTTTTATGTGTTGAAATAAATTCCTTGTTCTGTTCTAATTGAATAGATTGAACACAGACTGTATTTGTTCTTATCCTGCAGCCGCTTTCACAGGAGCGATAAATTGGAAATGTTATCTGGCTTGATACGCCAGTTTTTCTGAGAAAATCACTCTGCCAGTGGTGAGAGAATGGAAGAGCTGAAAACATCTTCTTTTTTCAAAGTCATATGTCACAAACCTAGGAGACTCCAAAAAATAAATTATGGAATATTATGACCACTGCTGCCAAGGATACGGTGAAATAGGTACATCTTGTATGCCCAGTAATGTTGAAAATTAATATAATCTTATTTAAAAAGCAATTTGGACATGTTGAAAGAAAGCCTGAAGATTACCACCATGCTTCATGATTCTATCCAGGTGTCCCACTATGGGAGCCAATTCCAAAGAAATAACTACAACTTGGGAAAAAAACTATATGCATAAAGATGTTCATTGTGGTGTTAGCTATAGCAGCAAAACAAAACAAAAAAAATCACAGAAAATGTTTGCAAGAATTCCCAAATAGAAAATTATTAAGTCAGCTATGACACTTTCTCAGTAGGATATTATGCAGCACTTAACATGAAAGTCAGTAAGCTTACATTGAAAAATACCCAAAGCATAATCTTAAGCTAAAATAAATCTAAATATACTTATACACTATAACTGCACTTTTTAAAAAATATGACAGACAGCATGAAATATCCAGAATAGGCAAATTCATAGAGACAGAAAGACAGGCATAGTGGTTGCCACAGGCTGGAGGAAGAAAAGAATGTGGAGTGACTGCTAATGCATAAAAAGGGTTTCCTTTTGGGGTGATAAGAATGTTCCAGAACAAGATACGGGTGATGGTTGCACAACATTGTAATAATGTAATAATGCCACTACGTTGTACACCTTAAAGTGGTTAAAATGATACATTTTATGTTATGTGTATTTACCACGTTTAAAAAAATAAAATGACAAAGGATGAAAATGAAAGTATGTAAAAATTGGAACAGCAAATGTTTTCGGAGGATGGGATTATGGGTGGATTTTCTATGTTTTTGAAATTTTCTGTTATCTTGGTATTAGAGAAAGGCAGAATCAGACAGTATTAGAATGCAGCCAAGAAGCCTCAGGGCTGTGATTTCCCCAAACCCCATCCCTTTCTCCAACTCCTGTAGACCTGGATATCCAAAACTGGAAACTGAGGCAAAGCCACTGCAAAGGACTGGACTTATGAGAGAAACAGCAGGGAGTTGGAGAAGAGGGAATAGTTAATGAGTACAAAAATACAGCTAGACAGAATGAATAAGATTTAGTATTTGATAGTACAACAGGGTGATTACAGTCAATAATAATTTATTGTACGTTTTTAAAATATAACTGAAAGAGTATAGTTTGTAACACAAAGAAATGATAAATGCTTGAAGTGATGGATACCAAATTGACCCTGATGTGATTATTACACATTGTATGCCTGTATCAAAATATTCCATGTGTCCATACATACATATACCTACTATGTATACCCATAGAAATTAAAAATAAAAAAGTATAACGAAAGAAAGAGAGGGGGGAATAAACTAAGAAATTCAGTGTATAGAAAATTTTCAGTGCTTCAGAATTGCCTGCATTCCTCTTCACAATTGTTATTCACTTTCTCCTCCTCACAGTGTACCATCATAATGCATTATAATACAGTGCCATGGTATAGTTTTGTTTGTTTTTGAACTTTATATAAATAGAACCATATAAAGGGTCTTCTTTTGTGTTTAGCTTCTTCCACAAAAATCTATAGAGTTATCTATATTGATGCACATATCAATAGTTCATTCATTTCTATTATATCATAATATATTCATAATACCTTATGAATGAACCAGAGAAATGACCTGCTTTATGTTTTTAAAGAGTTTGTGGCATCTGGTTTTAACTCCAACATGTAAAGAGCTTGGAAGCCATCTTTCCTTCCACCACAAGAAAACAGCTGAACTGAAAATCAATGACTTTTCTTAGATCCATTACAGAATTGAGATTGCAGGACACACTACCACCCTGAAAACTGGAGATAGGCAAATACAGAGAGGAAGCAGATCAGCTTACCTGAAGCAGAGGCCGCTGGAATCAGTGACAGGTAGGAACATTTAAACTGTACCTTTGATGACTTACTGGAAGCTGAGTGTGGACCAGATTGGGAGCCTGGTTTGAGGGAGGTCTCCATGCTTCTGTGTGTTTTATCTCCAGGAGTCCCACTAGGTTCCCACAGTGAAGATCAGAGAAAAACAGTGAAAAAATCCCTCATATTTGTTCAAAGGAAGAGAAAGTAGCCATTCTGAAGTAAGCCTACAGGTTTCTCCATAACAAAGATCTACCCAGGAAGGGAAAATACTTTACTAGTTTCTTCTCCCAAGTGAAGAAAAAGAAATACCCAACTCCAGCTCCCTGTAGCCTTCCTGTCCCTCTAAACAGAAGATATAAAGCTTAGAGGCATCTTAGAGGTAACAAACTCCCTAAAAGACTAAAGCTTAATCATAGGATTATAGAACACCTCACCTTTTCCCACACCTTACTGCATTATAGAGCTCCTGTATAATAATATGGATTACAGCTAAAAGAGCTATAAGGCTTAGATTTATTTAAGAAGGAGTTTCTAGGGAAACCCAGAGACAACCAGGGAGACAAAAACAAATGACATTAAAGTAAATGTGAGCCTCTGACTCCTACAGCTGTATAAAATGGTAAACACAACCTAACTCCTAGCCAAATAAACAGAAAACTTCAGTAAATGCATTTCCACCTTTGTTGTTATTATCCAATATATCATGTCCAGTTTCCAACATAAAACTACAAAACGTGCTCAAAGACAAATAAAAACACAGTCTGAAAAGAAAAAACAAGCATCCAGACCAGACTTAGATATGGAAGAGATTTGGGAATTATCAAGCCAGGTATTTAAAATAACTACATATATGCTAGGGGCTGTAATGGAAAAAGTAGACAACATGTAGGATTAGATGGATAATGTAAGCAAATAGATGAAAAATGTAAGAAAGAATTAAAATGAAATGATAGAAATCAAAATAATCACATCACAAATAAATAAATTGTGATGGCCTCATCAGTTAGTTGAAGAAAGAATCAGTGAGCTGGATGTATTGTCAATAAAATATTTTCTCAACTGAAATGCAAAAAAAAGATAAACAAGCTGGGCACAGTGGCTCACACCTGTAATAAACAGGCCAGGCATGGTGGCTCCACTTTCAGTGTCTGAGACAGGCAGATCACTTGAGGTCAGGAGTTTGAGACCAGCCTGGGCAACATGGTGAAACCCCGTCTCTACTATAAATACAAAAATGAGCTGGGCATGGTGGTGTGTGCCTGTAGTCCCAGCTACTCGGGAGGCTGAGGCAGGAGAATCACTTGAACCTGGGAGGCGGAGGCTTCAGTGAGCCAAGATCATGCCACTGTACTCCAACCTGGGCAGCAGAGTGAGACTCTAAAATCAATCAATCAATCAATCAATCAATAATAGAATACCCACGAACTGTGAGACAATTTTAAAAGGTATAATGCATACAAAATTGGAATACCAGAAGGAAGAAAGTAGCAGAAAAATTGTTTGAAGTAATAATGATGGGAAATTTTCCAAAATTAATGACAGAAACTAAACCACAGGCATAGTAATCTCAGAGAACAACCATCATTATCAAAATATCTATCTAGGCATACCATATTTAAATTGAAGAAAACTAAAGACAAACAGACAGGCTTAAAAGAAGCCAGAGGGAAAAATCAACCACCTTCTCTACAGAGAAACAAGAATGAGAATTACAACAGACTTGTCATTAGAAACTATGCAAGCAAGAAGAGAGTGGAATAAGATATTCAGGGTTGAAAAAAAATAAAACTCCAGCAACATAGACATTTGTGTCAAGCAAATTTTTTTCTCAAAAGTAAAGGAGAAGTAGATATTCTCAGACAAGCAGAAACTGAGGAAATTTGTTGTGAGCAGACTTGCTTACAAGAAATGTTAAAAGAAGGCCAGGTGCAGTGGCTCATGCCTGTAATCCCAGAACTTTGGGAGGATGAGGCAGGGAGATCACTTGAGGTCAAGAGTTCCAGATCAGCCTGGCCAACATGGTGAAACCCTGTCTCTACTAAAAATACAAAAATCAGCTGGGCTTGGTGGTGCACACCCATAATTCCAGCTACTTGGGAAGCTGAGGCACACGAATTGCCTGAACCCAGGAGGCAGAAGTTGCAGTGACCTGAGATCATGCCACTGCACTCCAGCCTGGGCAGTGGAGTGAGACCCTGTCTCAAAAGAAAGGAGGAAGGAAGGAGGGAAGGAGGAAAGGAGGGAAGAAGGGAAGGAAGGAAGGAAGGAAGGAAGGAAGGAAGTAGGAAAAAATTCTTCAGAGAAAAGAAAAATGATATAGGTCGGAAACTCAGATCTACATAAAGAAAGGAAGAATAACAGAGAAGTAATCAGTGAAAGGTAAATGAAATCTTTTATTTTTGTTATTTCTAATTGATCTAAAAAGATAGCTGTTCAAAGTAATAATAGCAACAATATATTGGTTGAGTATAGCAGATGAAATGAACAGGCTGGTAGTATAAGAGATAAGAGGGATGAATTGGGAATACTGTGGTATAAGGTACCTTCACTACCTATGAAGTAGAGAGGTATTATTTAAAAGTATAATTAGATTATTTTAAAATGTGTATCACACTCAAAAGCAGCCACTGTTTTTATCAATATATAATAATTTTACATTTTTGGGTGGCACATGTGATATTTTGATACCTGTAACATTGTACAACATGTACCCTGATACCATGTACCCTAATACAAATCAGGGTAATTAAAATTCCATCACCTCAACCCTTTATCTTTTCTTTGTGATGGGAACATTTTAGTTTTTCTCTTCTAGCTATTTTGAAATATACAATTATTGTTTACTATAATTTCCCTACTGTACTATTTAACACCAGAACATATTCCTTCTATCTAATTGTATTTTTGTACCTGTTAACTAACTTTTTATCTCCCACACCCCATCCGCCACCACATATGACTGATATGCTAAGAGAAGTGGGAACATGGAGTTATATCAAGTGTTCAATTAAAACTAGCAAAGGCAGAAGAAGAGGGGAGGATAAGAAAGAAAGAGCAAGTGCAATGAAAAGAGACAGAGCAAGTGCAATGAATAGAAAAAGCTACAAACATGATAGATATTAATCCAAGTAAATCAATAATAAACTTAAATGTGAACAGTTTAAATATACCAGTTAAAAGACAGAGACTGTTGCATTGGATTATTTTTAAAACAAAGCCAAGATTTATTTATGTGTTCTCTATAAGAACCCCATTTTAAATATAAATACACAGATAGATTAAAAATAAAATGCATGGAAAAAGATATACTGTTCTAACACATTAACACTAATCAAAAGAAACCTGGAGGATCCATATTAATTTCAGTCAAAGCAGACTTTAGAGCAAATAAAATTGTCAGAAGTAAAGAGGAGCATGGCATAATGATAAAGGAACCAATTCTCCAAGAAGACATAACAATCTTTAAGGTGTATACAACTAACCACAAAGCATCAAATTACATGAGGCAAAAATAGATAGAACTGAAAGGAGAAATAGATAAATCCACTATTAAAACTGGCAACTCCAACACCCATCTATCAGTAATTGACAAATCTATCACACAAACATCAGTGAGGATACAGCTGAACTGAACAACACCATCAGTAACTGAATCTAATTAATATATGTAGAGCACTCCATCCAGTACAGCAGGATGCATTCTTCTCAAGCTTATGTAGAAAATTCACCAAGTAGACTACATTCTGGGTTGTATAATACACCTTAACAAGTTTAAGAGTGTGCTGTCAAATAACAATGGAATTAAATTAGAAATCATTAACAGAAAGACAGCTCAAAAAATCCCCACATACTTGAAGATTAAATAACACACTTCTAAATTACACATGGGTCAGAGAAGAAGTCTCAAGATAAATTTTTAAAAATATTTTAAGCTAAACGAAATGGTAACATTAAAATATTGGGACACAGTGAAACAGTGCTTAAAAAGAAATACAGAGCACTGAATATGTATTTTAGAAAAGAAAAAAAGGATCAAAATCAATAATTTAATCTTCTACCTTGGGAAACTACATAAAGAAGAACAATATACACTAAAGCAAACAGAAGGAAATAAATAATAAAAATTAAAACAGAAAATGGTAAGATTGAAAACTGGATGTTAATAGAGAAAATCAGTTAAACCAAAATCAGCTTTTTAAAAACAGTCAATGAAATTCATAAACCTCTCATCAAGCTAACCAAGAAAAAATGGAAAAGACACAAATTAATAACATCAGAAATGAAAGAGGGAACACCATAATTGAGCCCATGGGCATTTAAAGGAGAATAAAGAAAATTATGAATACCTCCATGACTCCAAATTTGATAACTTAGATAAAATTGAAGCGGGATATTTCCCTGACCCCTTCGCAGGACATGCAAAGGGGTGCCTTGTTGACTCAGCCTGCAGTACTCAACTCCTTGTGAGAGGGACCATGCAAGCAAACGAGGCAGGAAGTGGAGTGTGTGGTCACTGGAACTAGCCGGCTGCTTTGGTGCCAGCAGAGGCAAACTCCACTCATTTGGACCTGCTGGGCTTCCCCCTTTGTGGGAAGGAGCACACAGGTGAGCAGGTGCAGGAGCCAGGGCAAGCAAGCACTTTTGGGAGCTGGCAGGAGTGAACTCCACACAGGGCCCCATAGCAGCATCTGGCAGAGAGATGCCCATATCCCCAGAAACCCCAGAGACAGTCTTACAGTGCTCTTTTAGCTCTGTTGTCTGCAGATGGCTTAAATGTTACCAGTTCAGTATACTCTCTGCCTTTTCTCATGAGGCAGCTGCCTTCCATCAGTGAGGGCAAAGTGTCAATGTGACAGCCTTTTGCATCCACATTTGTGGTAGCTGAGCTCTTGTCTGGCATCCAGGAGAAATGAAGTCACACAAACAAATCAAAGTTTAGTAAATGTGGGAAATTTTATTGCCAATGAAAGTGACTCTCAGTGGGAAGGGGAGCTGAAAAGGGGACGTGATAGGAAAGTAATCTTTTCTTGAAGTCCAGCTGTCTCCAGCCCGATTCTTCTCTGAAGTTATGTAATCAAGCTGTCCCTCTGAAGTCAAGCTGCTTCTCTCTGATGTACAACCAGAGTCTCCAATGTCCAGCTGCTTCTCTCTGCCAGCTGGGTCTGGGGTTTTTATAGGCACAGGATTGGGGGCAGGGTGGGCCATGGGTGGTTTTGGAAAAGGCAGTATTCAAGCGGGAAAACAGGGATGTAAGTTCTCACTTTGGGCTGTGGTTTCAGGTTTTTGGGCTTGAGAGTGGGGCCCTTGCCAGGGACCCTCCCTCTTCTGCCCAGAATTTCCCTGCCTTCTGTCCCTATCAAAATCAATCAATTCCTTGAAAGATACAAGCTACCAAACCTCACACAAAGAGAAACAGATAATCTAAAGGGTCTATATCTATTAAAAATCTTCCTAAAAAGAAAAAATCCAGGCACGGATAATTCCATTGCTTAATTCTACCAAACATCTAAGGAAGAAATGATACCAATTTTGTACAATGTGTTCAAGAAGATAGAAGCAGAGGGAATACTTTCGAACTCATTCTATGAAACCAGCATTACGTTAATACCAAAACCAGATAAAGACATTATTTAAAAAAATCTATACACCCACGTCATAGATGTAAAACTCCTCAACAGTATCTTAGAAAACAGAATCAAAAATATGTAAAAAGTATATAAAATATACATAAATATATATGTAAATATATAAAAATAATTATACAGCACAAGTAGGGTTTATTCTAGGCTTGCAAGGCTGGTTCAACATTAAAATCAATTAATGTAATCAATCATATCAACAGGTTAAAGAATAAAAATTGTATGATTATATTAATAGATGTAGAAAAAGTATTTGACAAAACCTAACATCCATTCAAAATACAAACTCTCAGAAAACTAGGAAAACAGGAACATTTCCAAACTTCCTCAATTTGATAAAGAAAATTATCTACAAAAAACTCCAGCTAACTTCATACACAATGGTGAGAAACTTGATACTTTCACCTCAAGATCAGAAATAAGGAAATAATGTCTCCTCTTGCCATTCCTTCTCAACACTATCTCAGAACTTGTAGCTAATGGAATACCATAAGAAAAGAAATTAAGAGATATACAGATGGGAAGGAAGAAATAAATTATCTTTGTTTACAGATTATATTATTGTCTATGTAGAAAATCCCAAAGAACTGGACCAAAAAATCCAGAACTAATAAGTGATTATGGCAAAATCAAAGAATGTAAGGTCATTATACAAACATCAATTTGCCCCCAATATGGTAGCAATGAACAACTGAAGATTGAAATTAAAAGTAAGATATAATTTGCATCGGCACCAAAAAAAAGATCTCACAAAATATGTGTAGGATCTATATGAGAAAAACTATAAAACTCTGATGGATGACATCAAAGATCATTTAAATAAATAAAGAGGTGTTCCTTTTCATTGATAGAAAGACTTGATATAGTTAAGATATCAATTCCTCACAACTTTACAATTTGTAGACTCAGCACAATTACTACCAAAATATCACCAAGTTATTTTGTGAATATTGACAATTTGATTCTAAAGTTTATATAGAAAGGCAAAAGAAACAACTATGTAACTCAAGACTGAAGAATAAAAAAGTCAGAGAACTAACACTATCGGATATTAAGATTTACCACAAAATGACAGCAATCATGTTAACAAGGTATTGGTGAAAGAATAGATGAATGATAAATGGAACAGAATAGAGTACCCAGATGTAGACCCACACAAATATAGCCAACTAATCTTTGACAAATGAGCAACAACAAGACAATGGAGAAAGGATAGTCTTTTCAAGAAATGATACTGAAACTTTTGGACTTTGGTATGCAAAAAAAGAGAACCTTTTATAAAAATTAGCTCAAAATAGATGTTACACATAGACTGCAAAATTACAAAACTTCTATAAGGTAATGTAGGAGAAACCTGAGGTGACCTTGGGTTTGGTGGTGAGTTTTTAGATTCAACATCAAAAGCACACTCAGTAACAGAAACACAATACAAGTCATGTATCTGTTAAATAACTTTTAACCAAAATGTACAAAGAACTCTTAAAACTCAACAATAAGAAAACAAATAACCTGATTTAAAATGAACAAAAGATTTGAAAGACACCTGAAAAAGATACACAGAGAGCAAATAAGCACACAAAAAGATGCTCAGTCCCATATGTCATTAGGAAACCACAAATTAAGACAAAAGTGATAGTACGACACACCTGTTAGAATGGCTAAAACCAAAAAAAAAAAAAAAATCGCAACACCAAATGCTGACAAAGATGCAGAGAAACAACACTTACTTGCTGCTGGTGGGAATGTTAAATGGAGCAGCCATTTTGGAAGACAGCTTGCAGCTTGCAAAGCTAAGCATAGCCCCACTATATGAGTGCAGCAATCATGCTCCTAGCTATTTACCACAAAGAGTTGAAATTTATGCATGCACAAAAACCTGCAACGTGAACGTTTACAGCAGCTTTATTTGTAATGGCCAAAGTCTGGAAACAACCAAGATGCTCTTCAATAGGTGAATGAATAATTTCTGGTATATCCATACAATGGAGTATTATTCAATGGCTGAAATAAAATGAGCTATCAACCCACAAAGAGACATGGAGGAACCTTAAATGTATTTCGCTCAGTGAAGAAGCCAGTCTGGAAAGCCTACACACCGTATGATTCTAATTAGATGACATTTTGGAAAAGACATTACTATAGACAGGGAAACAATCAGTGCTTGCTGGGGGCTTGGTGGAAGGGCACGTGCATGACTCCTGTAGCGACAACTCCTGCTGAAAGCAGGCTCACAGGCAAAAATTACAAAATAAATTATATTAAAGACCACATAAATACTGGGAGAGTTTACTACCAAAGGGAGGGAAGAGATGAATAGAGGAAGCATTGGAGATTTTCTGCGTGGTGAAACTATTCTGCATAATACCATAAGGGTGGATGCACATCATTACGCATTTGTCAAAACCCATAGAACCAGACAACATAAAGAAAGGAACATCATGTAAATGAAGGACTCTAGTTAATGGTAATGTATAAAATTGTAACAAATATGCCACACTAACGCAAGATGTTAATAATAGGAGAAAAGGTATGCTAGAGGTAGAGAGTAGGGGTGGGGTGCGTATATGGAAGTCTGTATTATCTGCTCAATATTTCTGTACATCTAAAACTGTACTAAAACTGAAGCCCATTTAAAAAATAAAAAATAAAATTAGTTGAGTGCAAATGATGGTCTAAGCACAGCAGTTAAAAAAAATTAAAAAAACAACAACGACAACAAAAAACAAAGGTGGGGGGCTGGGCATGGTGGCTCACGCTTGTAATCCCAGCACTTTGGGAGGCTGGGGTGGGCAGATCACCAGAGGTCAGGAGTTCGAGACCAGCCTGACCAACATGGAGAAACCTGTCTCTACAAAAACAAAAACAAACAAACAAAAAACCCCAAAAATTAGCTGGGTGTGGTGGTACATACCTGTAACCTCAGCTACTCAGGAGGCTGAGGCAGGAAAATCACTTGAACCAGGAGGCAGAAGTTGCAGTGAGCCCAGAACCCACCATTGCACTCCAGCCTGGGCAACAACAGCAAAACTCCGTCTTAAAAAACAAACAAAGAAAGGAATTCTATTAATTTTTTTGTAAAGCTTGTCACAGCTGCCAAAGTAATCTATACCTTATTCCTGATAAGGGATGCCATTGGTAGGTAGGGGTGAAAATATCTTAGAAATGCAACCTTCCTTCTAATTCATTAATATTTCTTTTCAGAGGTTTTACGGGTGCTTTAGCTGTCTTTTTGTGTCTTTTTTCACCTGGTGACAAAGAGCTGCAATTTTCCTACCTATCAGTTTGGCAGTCTGTGTGACATTTGATGGAACAACTTATGGAGTATGGTGGTGCTTACATTTCTACAGTCAGTCTTCCTGGGTTCAGTTTCAGCCCCACGACTTAACAAGCCTATGAGTCTGAGTTTTAACAAATAGCATGGAGGAAATGTTAGTATTTACCTCAAAGATTGTGGTAAGGATTAAATAAACTAATCTCTGGTTCCCATTAGATGTGTTCAATAGATGTGAGCTGTTATTTTTATTATTTATATAAGTCTTACCCAATGCTCACATCAAATAGGGGAAAGATGAAAGATTCCCGCTCAAATTATTTCTGGACTGTCAAAGTACATGAAAGCAAAACTAAGATAGGATGCTTAGAAGCTGTGGAAACACGGCCAAGAGGAAAAAAAAAAGGAGAGAAATACAGGTCAGGATAGCTTGAAATCTCCTCTGCCCTTGATCTGGGCATCCAATATAGCTCACCCCAAATCCCTTTAATAATCCCCTTCTGTAAACTTGACCCTAACCTTGTGCTCTCCAGTGCAGGAAATAATGATAAAGTCTGAGGTTTTACCTCTAAGGTTCTCGGTGACCCCTGGCCTGAGCCTCCACCTCTTGAACCTGAAATCAGGAAGGGTCAAGACCCTGATTATTTCTCCTGCTCTCTTCCTCTCTCTCGGTGTTTATATTTTGCTCCACATGCCTGGGGCCCATCAAAGGGAAAGGAACATGTTCAGAAAATAAATAGCATTGCTATCTTAGGCTTTGCTTGCTAGAAGCTGTTTATATAATATAATCTGGTTTCTTCACTTTGGGGAACTTAAGGCACAGAAATTGCTTTCCCTCAAGTCTTAATATCATAGGACTCAAAAGAGACCCAAAAGAACTTCATGGGACCATGGTTCCCTCCACAGACATGTTGCTAAATAGTTTCTTTCCCTTCATGTTTGAAAGTTGCTTCTTCAATCAAGAAGCCAAAAACATCTCCAGAAGCACTGATACTCTGTTGCCTCGGGCTGCGACTTGTGGCTTATGCTAAATTCTTTTCTCTCTCTCATCCTTGCTAGGCTGCATTTGTAACCAAGCCCTGGTCCTTTTCATTGCATCTTGCCAGAATGAAGAAGAGCTGATCTCTCCAGTTCCTGTTATTCCCCTTACATTGCCCACATTTATTGCTCAATAAACTACAGAAATCCTTTTGTAACCCTCGTTCTCCTCTCTTCCCCCTTTCACTATTGAATTTAAAACTCATGCATTAGGCATGTGCTTTGTGATATTTGTGTCACCTCTCTAAATTGTAGTGCAAAAAAGAGGAAGAAAAGGCATCTGCTCAAATTGACATTTCCATCTCGGCTCACTCATTTGAGAGTGACAGGCTATAATTTGCCAACAGGTTCACATCCAAATGCATAGGTTAGTGCTGACATCAGGTGATTTTTCCACCATTGCCATCTCCAGCTCATGCATGCTACACAGGAGGCCACGCTTAAGTCAGCAGATATTGCAGGAAAAAGGAAGAGAAAAAAAAGGAGAAAGCTCTTGATTCCCTAAGCCTCTTAATGCACCAAACACAATGATATACTTAGGTCTATTTGGTGGAGCAGGTGGGTGGGTCAGAGCATGCATTGGAATGCTGTGTGGGTTGAGAAAACTGGGTTTTCTCTTATGTGCACTTAGTCTGGTGCAAACACACTTACCCTTTGACTCTGTGAGTAAACAGACTTTGTAGCCAGGAAAACCAGAATCAATTCCTGGCTCTGAAGACCAAGACTGAGGTGAGAGAGGAAACATAGTTCCCTCCTGCTTCCAGTGGTCTTTCCCTATCCAGTTATGTGCCTCCCCCAGCCACAACAAGGTCCACTTGCTATTAGACTGGTGCAATGAATGGCAAAAACCACAATTACTTTTGCACCAACCTAGTAACTTGTACATTGTCTGGCCAAGAAGAGAACGTGTTTATTACTTTGTCTTTTTCTTTCTGTTTCTTTTCTCCCTATTGCTTCTTTCATCCTCCTCCTTCCTTCTGGATTCAATTTTCTTCTTGCTGGGTTATAGTCTTTAGAGGTTCTCTCAGCAAGCATCTCTTTGGTAGTAAATTCTCCTAGTCTTTTCATGGTCTTTAATATAATTTTGGGGGGTAATTTTTGCCTGTGTGCTTACTTTCAGCAGGAGTTGGTATTAACAGCAGTCGTGCACGTGCCTAGGTTTAGGAGGACTCCTATTGTCTGGGTTTATGGTTGTCTCTGCAGAGGTTCCTCACTTCCTGGCTAGCTTTTACATTAATTCCGTGCCTCGAAGTTTCTACCCGATATGAGGAGGTACAGATCAGGCTCATCTACTACATACACCTCATGCAGTTCTAGGGTTCTAATATTTTATGAGTCACTACTTTCCATCAGCGATTCAGACAGACATTCACTTCTGGTCTCTGTCCTGGAGCTGGAAGGGAAGTTTCTCCTCCCTGTTTACAGACTTAGCATATGTTTCCTGGTGCCTTACTTTACCCAGGAATCTTCATTCCTTTTTGTAGCCTTACAAGGGGCCACAGGCTTGAAGACAGTTTCTTTCCAAGAACATTACAATCCCAGCCCCAGAGGGTCAAATTCTGTTCTCTACTGAGCCTGGAAAGCCTCTTATCATCTCTAGATTACCTGAGGGGCACCCTTTTTAACTTTGACCTCAGATTCTATTTTATTGAATTAAAATTGTTTATTTAGTAACTTTACACTTTAGGGCATAGAGAAGGTTTTGCATAAAGTTTTGTTTTGCCTTATTGACCAGGAGTCCTGCACTCACCTTTCTGCTCCTGTTTTTTCAACTTTCATGTATCCCTTTGAAGCTTGGGACAACATCCAGGTTTGCAATTGTGCCATCTATGGACTACCTTACCAGTCAAGACTTCAGCTAGTGATGGGCTTTCAAGCCCTTACTGCATTGACGTTATGAAGTCAGAGACCCAAAGACATTTTGAGCAACACTTGTTTGGGGAACCAAGATCTCTGTGCAGGTTCACAAGCGCATGGTAAACTCTGACCTTTACCAAGTCTGGTTCTGGTCCCATGGGCAGCTACTCAAAAACGAGAGAAAAGGAAATGAGATGAGGTGGCTGCACATGGAATAGAACGTCCCGCATTTTGGGGCTGACCATGGATAGCATGCGTTCTATCCCTGTTGTAGTACATTATTTCCTGCTCAATCCAATGCCTCTCTTTCTTTAAAGACAAGAAATGTGTTTATGTCATCATTGTCTTTGGCAACCAAAAGAGTGAGTCAGTCTTCACGTTCCAGAGTGGAAAGAAAGCAATAATCAGATATCAGAACTAGAGAATAATATCTTAGCAGCCAACCTAAGGAAAAAAAATTTTTGATTAGAGACACCTTAATGACCAGGGAACATAAGGTTACCATCTTTGCCTCATACCAACTTGCTCAGTCCACTTGAATGTTTAGCAAATATTGCTTTGAAAAAACTTCCTGGTTCAGGTGACATTATAAGATAAGCACCACATAAATCCAGGATGGACAAGGAAAGAGGCTTCTGAAAAGAGGATGAGACTTGGCAAATAGAATACAGCTCCCGTCTCTGAGAGGTACCCCGTCTGGTAGCAGAGGGTCAAACAAAACAGTTTCAAAGCCTGTTTTCCCTACAGCAGCCTGTAGCATCCATGATTTTTGGAAGAGAAGGGACATTTCTCCTGGATGTTAGCTTTCTTGTCTTTCCCCCAGGCGTCTCCCAGAGTAGGGAGGGAGCTCTTCTATTTGTTGAGGGCTTAATCTCTGCCAGGCAGGAGTTCTATCTATTTTTAACACATTTGACAGAGTGATCTTTTAAAAGCAAAATTAGATCATTCTATTCTCCTTTAAAAACTATTCAAGGGGTATTTTCTTTGCATTCAGAGAGATCCAATTTTTTATCCTCACGTACTTGATGTGATCACTGTTTTCTCACCTGTTTTGTAACTTACAGCAGCTCCCGCTGCTCAATACAGTTCAGCCTCTTTCTGTTTCTTGATGTCTTCCAGCTCATTTCACCCCAGGGCCTTGGTGCCTGCTGTTCCATTGGTCTGGGGCCCTTTCGTTCTTATATTATCATCTGGTTGGCTCCTTGGAGTCATTGAATCTCAACTCAACTCAAATTTTGTTTACTCGGAGAAGGTGGCCCTGAAGCCCTATCAGGTTAGCCCTTCCTGTCACTAACAACATCAGCCTGTTTTATTTTCTTCATGGCCGTCTCCATTATCTGAAATTACGGTCTTCATTTATTTATTTCCCATCTCTCTTCTCTACTGTAATGTAAGCACCATAAGAACAGGGGGTTTTGATGATCTGATTCACCACAGCATCTCCCGTGCCTAGAGCTGTTCTGGTTCTTAGTAAGCCTAGTGGCTGAAAATATGGCCTTTGTAGCCAGTTGACCTGGGTTCAAATCCTAGCAAAGCTATGTGACCTTTCTCCTGTTGCCGAACCTCTCCAAGCCCTCACCTTTAAAATGGTAATAGTAATCATAATTCTTATCTCATAGAATTGTTCTAAGGATTGAAGGAGTGAATGCATATAAAGTGTTTTGAATAGCACCTGGTACATAGTAAGCACCCAAGAAATGTGAGTAATTATCATCGATTATAAATCTGTTAAATGAATGAATGAATCTGGTGTTTTCCCATACAGATTTCATTGACTTCTCATAGCAAATGTGATTCCATCCATTTTATGAGTGATGTTAAGAAAATTGCCTGGGTTTTCACAGCAAGAATGACCTGGATAAGGATTTCTTTCCACATCTACCAGACTGTGAATCTCGGGCCCTCTTTTATGATTCCAAGCCCTCTCCCCTCCCCTCTGGTGTCACCCGTTTCTGTACTGTGCCTTGGCCCTGTGCTGGGTCAATTTTTCTAAAACCTCTTGCCCTGGTGTCTTCCTAGCTGGTGTCAGCTTGAGGCTTGATCTTGAATTAATTCCCCTTTTGCTCCTGTGTGTGCTGCAGACTCCTCCACTCAGGTCTGCTCATTTCAGCCTCTGTCTCAGCAGTTCCTGATGACCCCCAGCAAGGAGCAACAAAAGGGATTTTCAAGGAAGAATACCACATTGATTCTTCCACTGCATCTTGCTATGGAAATGGAAAGAGTGGTAGTGATTCCCCTGGTCTCATCACCCTGACTGGCTCTACCTGCACTGAATTATTCTTCCCAGCAAGGTGGCAGAAATGGCCCTAGTGTTTTTTTTATAGAGCTGTCTTTTATCTCCACTTAGTGTCGACTTCTGCATTCAAGGTAGAGTGGGAAAAAAACATAAAAGTAAACATTCTTCCGGGAAGAAAAAGGCCCAAGACTTCAAGTCAACATGGTAAACAATGGCGTAATTTTTCATCTAACTGGGTTCTAGAATTCGTGAACTTCAATCAGACCCATGTTGCAGCATTTGCTTTGATATGTGCTGTGGAATAATACTTCACACTTCCCTAGGTAATTCAGGGAGGGTGATTATCACATCCATTCCCTCTATCTGTCTCTTAAAGACATCCTTTGGGTCTCATCCTCTCTCCAGAATTTAGAAATGAGAGGGAGCAAAAGCTCTTGACTACTCCTCTGGCCTAAACTGAAGGTGTTTCATGTATACGAATGTAAGTCAAGGAGTCACACAAGTCTGTCTCTGACAGTATGTGAGCCTCTATGTAGGTGCAAAGCGTGTCTGTGTGTGAATAAGAAAGTAAGCACGAATAAGTGTATGTGTCCATATATGAAGTATGTGTTTATGTGCCCAAGTGGGTAAGTATGAGAGCGTATGCTTGTATACCCATATGTGAGCATATATGTGTGTAAACATGGTATGAAGATCATGCAATTTTCACCTAGAGATGAGTGTCTAGGTGCCTACGCATCTTTGCATGTCCAAGTGAGTCTTAATAAATATATCTTTGGCTGGGTGCAGTGGCTCACACCTGTAATTCCAGCATTTTGGGAGGCCGAGGTGTGCGGATCACAAAGTCAGGAGTTCAAGATCAGCCTGGCCAACATGGTGAAACCCCGTCTCTACTAAAAATACAAAAATTAGCTAGGCGTGGTGGCGTGTTCCTGTAATCCCAGCTACTTGGGAGGCTGAGGCAGGAGAATTGCTTGAACCAGGATCCAGGAGGTGGAGGTTGCAGTGAGCCAAGATGGCACCACCACACTCCAGCCTGGACTACAGAGCGAGACTCTGTCTCAAAAAAAAAAAAAAAAAAAAAGAAGAAAAAAATCATTATATGAGCATGTTTCCCAGTATATAAATATATCTGGGCATGTGTAAGTACTTGTGTATATACACCTTTGAGGTCTGTGCAAGTGTGTGCATGAGTGAAGAGCTAAGTGAATGCATTTGTGAAAGTGCATGCTTCTGTGCAGGTGTGAGAATATATGTCTATTTCCCTATAGGTTGTGACTACATGGGTAAACAGAGGTTCGGGTCTGCTGAGGATGGAAGAACAGGCCACACCGTTCTGACTATTTTTCCATGTCACCCTCCTGGGCTGTGGAAACAGAACAGGGCTTTAGAATTAATCTTTTCCAGTAAACTCAACTCTGAAAATAGTTCCGCTGTAAAATTTACCTTGCCTTCTAGAAAGGCCCATCACTTCTGTGCTCTTTTCCCATAGGTCTGAGGAAGTTCTTGAGATAAACTTTGTGAGTGGTCCACTATTTCTGCATTTCACTCCAAACTTTGTTCTACTCATTGTTCAATTCAATGCCTTGAACCTGGCTTATAATAGATGCTGAATAAATGAGTTATAATTGAGAACAATGTTGATTATTCTTTTACAACTAAACTCTAGCCATTTACAGATTTTAAATAAAGTGATCCATAACATTGAATTCTTCCTGAATGTATTATCAGAATGTGAATTATGGGTTATGGCATTCATCATTTGCTTCATTCATTATTCACTCAACAAACACTCACTGAGCACCCACTATACTCCAGGCTTGGATTTGGACACCGGAGATGCAACAGTGAAGAGATGCATTCCCGTAAGGAAACCAATCAATAGGCAATTATAATACAGAACAACCCATCCTGAGTGGTCAAAGTAAGAACCATAAGTTGAATCCTCAACGTTATTTTAGGACAAGAACAAGAAACCCAAGAAACTCTTCATCTTTGCATTTGGGCTGATAAGTTCTTCCGATTCTTCTAAACACGCTCCCCCATCCTGGCTTAGTGGTGCCCATAAGACTCCCTGGGTTTCCTTTCTTTTCTGTTTTCTTGGCTCTTCCCAGCTCTCAGACTGAGCATCTATCATCAAGACAGCAGGGAAAGTTCAGCTGATGAGTGGCAGACACTGATGCTGTCCCTTTAGTAGAGGTTTGTTTGCCTGCTTTCTGTGGCCAGGTAGGGGGTAAATTAGTGCCCTGTGTTCTTCTCCTGTCAGGCATGGGTGAATGGCTAAACTCCTTCCTTTTCTGAGACTGCTGGTCAGGCTCCACTGAGCAGCCACTTGGCACTGCTGAAACCAAAGAGAGAAATAATGAGCCACCATCAGGTTCTGTAGATTCTGAGGTATGTCTGAATATGCTCTGGTGTTGGGTAAGTGAACAGTGACCCAGGGGAAGGGCAGAAGGATCTGAAGCTGTGAGTGCAGGCACAGGGTTCCTCTGGGAAATAGACACCAGGTGGAGGTGAATAAAAAGGAGCTCCTAAAGACAAGATGCTCAGAGACCCTGGGGAAGAGGAGCAGGTCAGGAGCTCCACAGCTCAAAGTTGCATAAGGACACACCCAAAGCGTTTTGAGGTGGCAGACAGACAGCTGGAGGCAGATCTTGGAATAGATGCAACAGAAATAAAAAATGGAAATAAGTCATGCTCAAAAAACTGAGACAATGATGATGGCTCACAGAGCAGGAGGCAGCAGCTGTAGGAAAGGGATCTTGGGAGCATCCTTGTGTCTTTCCTCTGTTCATCTATGTCCCACGGACCACAGGTTGGCAGTGGGAAATGAATCAGCCCCAAGAGTGCCTCATTTCCTTTGCAATTCTAGCAAGAAAATGAAATTGTCAGAGTTACACTCCGAATCCTGAGGACCTGACCCCTGGCTGTAGCATCCTCTGCATTCCTGTTGCTTCACAATCTCATCGCTGACTTTGACCACAGCTTTCACAGCCTTCCTCTCTCCTTCAAGCCACATCTTCACCATGGTGGCACCAACCAACCATCCAATAGACACCAAATTAGAGACTCAGTGGGTCCAGGAGATTCAGGGTGCATCTTGTGTGAAAGAGCGTGACTGGCATTTCCACAGGGAACAGGTCTACATTTTTTTTATAAGATTATCAGAGACTTGTGGGATCCCCACCTCCCCTAAAAAAAAAAACATTCACGGCCTGGTACGCTGGCTCATGCCTGTAATCCCAGCACTTTGGGAGGCTGAGGCGGGCAGATCACAAGGTCATCAGATCAAGACCTTCCTGGCTAACACAGTGAAACCCCGTCTCTACCTAAAATACAAAAAAACTAGCTGGGCAAGGTGGCTCACACCTGTAGTCCCAGCTGCTCAGGAGGCTGAGGCAGGAGAATCGCTTGCACCTGGGAGGTGGAGGTTGAAGGGAGCTGAGATCGCGCCACTGCACTGCAGCCTGGGTGACACAGCGAGACTCCGTCTTAAAAAAAAAAAAAAAGAACCATTCACTGCCCTAGACTCTCAGTCCCTACCCTCCTCCCTTCTTTAGTGAAGATTCGCCTCTACCTGAATCTCATCATGAACTTTCCTATCATTGTCCGCATCGGTCCCACCCGTGAAGCAGTCGTCTCTGGTTTCCCTGACCATAACCTTTGGTCCAAATAGCTTTCTCACTTCTCCATGCTAATTCTGCTTTATCAGCTGGTTGAAGACTTCTAGGCCCCTCCCTCCTCTCTGTCTTCCAGCCTTTCTATCTTCTGACCTGGCTTCCCACTGCATTCGGTCTAGGTTCCAAGGTCAATTACTCAGCCACCCTCTTACCAGCATTTTCAGATTCCCAGGCTCCTTGTCTCTTTTGTAGACCTACAAATACATCAGAGAATGCAGAATAGTGTTCTGCCACCCCCCAAAATTCAGAGGGTAAAATCTCACCCAGGCATCCACGGCATCTCGGTAATTGTGTTATTTAACCTTGGCCATCTCTTTTCTTCATTTATCTTGGCAAATCCTCCAAAATTTATCCACTCTTCCTCAAGTCCCTCTATAATGAACTTCCAGCTCACATCCTTCTCGAGGAATGGCCTTGCCTTTTTCAAGAAAAGAGAGACCTGGAGGGATAAACTTCCTCAACTTCCTGCTGGCTCTGCCTATGGTAGCCCTCTGTTGACAGGTGAGAAATGAGGATTAGAGAAGGATAGCGCCCTCTCCAACCACTTACAGCTAGCTAACGGCTGCAATGGAGAATGTCTCTACTTCTTTAGGTCATCTGGAAATGCTTTGTTCTCTCTGTTTATTATAATTATTCTTATTGTTATGATTATGATAATTAGATAGGCTTTATTCTCCATTAAAACAACAGATACATGCTGAATGACTACTGATATGGTTTGGCTGTGTCCCCACCCAAATCTCATCTTGAATTGTAATCCCCATAATCCCCACATGTCTTGGGAGAGACCCGGTTGGAGGTAATTGAATCATGGGGGCAGTTTCCCCTATGCTGTTCTTGTGATAGTGAGTGAGTTCTCATGAGATCTGATGGTTTTATAAGTGTCTGGTATTTCCCCTGCCGGCATTCACTCTCTCTCCTGCCGACCTGTGAAAAGGTGCATTCCACCATGATTGTAAATTTCCTGAGGTCTCCCTAGCTATGTGGAACTTTGAGTCAATGAAACTTCTTTTCTTTACAAATTACCCAGTCTTGGGTATTTCTTCGTAACAGCATGAGAACAAACTAATGCAACTACTATGAGCCATTTCTTACAATGTGAACAGTGTGTCATGCTGGCCAGCCCAAGCAGATCTGCGGGTCCCAGGGTAATTGTAAAAGTGCGCAAATCCACAAGCAGTAAGTGTTCACAGGCATGCATGCTCCACGAACCTACATCTGCTCTCACAATGCTTACATGCGCACACACACACACAAGGACAGGTGTCTGCAGAACACAGACCTTCTGCAGATGCAGATTCATGCGCAGGTGTGCAGGTAAGTGCAGCTGCTGATTGCTTGTGTCTGGTTTTATCTGCCACCTGTCCTTGAAATACTTCCCACTGATGACCACTGCATTCCACCTGTGAGTGGAAAGGCACAATGAACTCTGCTTAACAGGCTCATGAATTTACCAGGCACTTACTTAAGATGGTTACACCACATTATAGCAAATGGCTTCTGTGGGCTCAGGAAGGGCTGTATTTACTTTCCGAGAATTACCATTAGTCCTGGGTGGGAAGGTGCTAAGAGGCCGCATTAGCACGGCTTTGGTCAGTTTCTCTCCCCTGTGCAGTTGCAGAATTCATGTGGGGTTTATTGATGGGCCAGTTATTCTTTAACAGGTTTCCAATTTGACTCCTGGGATAATGAGATGGGTCTTTAGGGACCATCCGTCTCTCTCCCATGGTTGTGGGCAGCTCTGAGGAGCCTGACTCCTTAACTAGCGGGTGATGGAGTGGAGATGGGGCTGAGTGTAGCACAATCTATTTGTCTCTCCTGGAGCTGAAATGCTCCCCAGAAACTCCTTTCTCCTCTCTGAAACCCCTCCTCAGCTGACATATTTGAAAGTCAAGCAAGGCTCTGCCTCAGGTAGTCAGGGGATTTGTGTCCCAGCTCTGCTGGGCAAGCTTAGGCAAGTAACCAAATCTTTCTGAGTCCGAGGTTTCTCTCCAGTAAAATAAAGACATGCACCTGATAATACGTGGCATGAACTGAGGATCTACTCTGTGCTCAGCACTGTGCGAGTTTTCAGCCTAGGAAGGGACCAAAATCAGGCAACATCTCTGTCCTTATGAACAATGACAAAAACAAAAACATACTGAATCACCTTAATGGATGCATGATTCAGGTTGATATAGGTGCTGGGAAGACAAGAAGCAGGACCGTAAGCAAGGGCCATGTCCTTGTCTAGGACTCCAAGAGAGTAACAGTGGAGCTGAGAGCTGAGGGGTGAGCAGGCATGAATCCGTTGGAGGAGGGTGGTGAGAGTGTACCAGGCAGAGGGAACAGCTTGCATAAAGGCCTGGAGACTGGAGAGAACATGGTGTGTTGCAGAAGCTGAAAGAGAGCCAGGAGGACTGGCATGCAAAGAAGGAAGGGCTGGAAAGGTAGGCAGAATGCAGATCCTCCAGTAATTTATACTAGGACACCTTGTTAAGGATTTGGTCTTCATCTCAAGAAAAATAGACAGCTGTCAAAGGTTGTAAGCAGAAGGAAGACTCCAGCCTATTGGCATTTCAGAAAGATCTCTCTGGGCCAGGCATGGAGGCTCATGTTTCTAATCTCAGCACTTGAGGGGGCCAAGGAGGGAGGATGACTTGAGCCCAGGAATTCAAGACCAGCCTGGACAATACAGTGAGACCCCTACTCTACAAAATTTTAAAAATTATGTGGGCATCATGGTGCACACCTGTGGTCTCAGCTACTTAGAAGGCTAAGGTGAGAGGATCACTTGAGCCCAGGAGTTGGAGGATGCAGTGAGTTGGATGGCACCACTGTACTCCAGCCAGCCCAGGCGACAGAGCAACACCCATCTCAAAAAAAAAAAAAAAAAAAAGGAGATTATTCTGGCTGCAGTATAGACACCATATTGGAGGGGAACCAGAGAGGATGTTACAGACTGGTTAAAAGGCAATTTATGCAAAAAATGATGGAAGCTTGTCCATGGCAGGGGGCAGAGAACACCGTGACAAGTGATATTAAGCAATTCATTGAACTGAATTTGAGCAGAGAGGAGAGAAATCTGTCAATGATGACTCCTGTATTTCCTGCTAATTCCTCACAAGGCCACTTAAAGATGAAATGAACTCATGTGTGACTAGTGCCTGGCACACCACAGGTGCCCAATAAATGCCAGTTCTTGTCTCCCTGTGTCCTTCAGTTCTTTGCCACTTGATTCCCACTGACTCCTTCACAGCCATGCAAAACTGGGACTCTAATCCCTGTTCCCTTCTCCTAGAATGTTCTAACCTTATCATTTTTCTAATTCAGTGCTGACGTGCCAACAGGCAGCCTTGGCTTGGCAGAGCTGCCAGGGAGAAGCCAGGCACAGCTTGCGGCTGGGAACAGTTGTGCTGGGATAGTCCTTGGTGGGTTGATCCTCCCCCTGGCGGGTCTGACTAGGAGAGCTGCTGCTTTGTCACATTGATGGGCCAAGTCCCCTTACTCCTTTGCAGAATGGAGAGGACACTTGATAAATAGGTGAAGGAGGGACACAAAACAAAATTGGAATGGAGAAAATAATAGGATTTGTGGACGGAAGAAACTGCACCCTTGGGGCTGTGTAATCATGCATTAATCCCCCGACTCTCCTAGGCTCCAGTTTTCTCATCTTTAAAATGGGGTTAATGATAGTTTTTATATTGGAGTTCCATTGTGAGAGTAAATGAGATCCTGTGATGAAAAAATGGTAAATAAAGTATAATGTGGCAAAGAAATAATTAATGTGTAAGTGGCCGGTAGGGTGTCTATGAATTCAGTTAAACCTGAGCTCAAACCCAAATTTTACCACTTCTGACCTGCATGTTGGAGCAGGGCAGGTGAGTTACTATTTCTCTGCACCTGAGTTTTCTCATCCACAAATAGAGATCATAACATGTAGCCCATAGAACTATGGTCAGCCTTAAAAGGGAAACCCCAGGTCCCCAATCTCGTGAAGTTTATAGTTTTAGATAGAGAAAAAAAAATAAACCTGTAAATCAAAGATTAGAGCAGGTGTGGTGGTTCATACCTGTAATTCCAATGCTTTGGGAAGCTGGGGTGGGAGGATTGCTTGAGGCCAGGAGTTCAAAAGCAGCCCGAGCAACATAGCAAGACCCTGTCTCTACAAAAAAAAAAACTTTTTAAAATTTTAATTAGTAGGATGTGGTGTCTTATGCCTGTCGTCCCAGCTCCTAGGGAGCTTAAGGTAGGAGGATCGCTTGAGGCCAGGACTTTGAGTCCAGTCTGAGCAACAGCAAGAGACCCTGTCTCTACAAAAAAAATTTTTAAAAATTTATGGCTGGTGCCTGTTGTCCCAGCTACTGGGAAGCTTAAGGTAGGAGGATGACCTGAGGCCAGGAGTTTGAGTCCAGCCTGAGCAACATCTCAAGACTCTGTCCTACAAAAAAATAAAAATAAAAAAGATTAGCCAGGTGTGGTGGCATGCACATGTAGTCTCAGCCACTTAGGAGCTGAGCTGGGAGGATCACTGGGGTCAGAGGCTCCAGTGAGCTATGACTGAGCCACCACTGCACTCTACCCTGGGTGACAGACTGAGACCCTGTCTCTTAAACAAAAAAAAACAAAAACAAAAACAAACAAACAACAAAAAGAAATGAGGTGAAAAAAATGAACAAACATAAATCAAAGATTAGTTGACAGGGTGGTTTAATTCTCTGAGGAAACCAAAACAGTGTGAGGTCATAAGAGTGGCTACCTTGGATGGGGTGTTCCTGGGGGCTTCCCTGTGGACATGACCTTTGAGCCCAGACCTGAACAAAAAGAAAGGCTAATGACTCAAAGATCTGGAAAGATGATTCTCAATCCTGGCTGCTCATTAGAATCACCAGGAAATCACCTCCAGACCAATTGAAACAGTATTCTTTGGGGTAGAACTTGAACATATGTATGTTAATATCCAGGGGGATTTTGATACATGACGAAGGTGGCCAATACTAAGCAAGTACAAGATGCAAGATCTCAGGAGTTTCCTATTGCCTGACATCTAGTAGTATCTTGTGTTTATTTGCTAGAGCTGCTGTAACTCATATGGCAGGCTGGGTGGCTTAAAATAGTGGTCTCCAAATTTTTGGTGCCAGGGACCAGTTTTGAGTAAGACAATTTTTCCATGGATGGGGCTGTTGGGGTGGAAGGTAGTGGATGGTTTTGGGATGACTCAAGCACATTACATTTATCGTGCACTTTATTTCTATTGTTATTACATTGTAATATATAATGAAACATACAACTTACCATAATGTAGAATCAGTGGTAGCCCTGAGCTTGTTTTCCTGCATCTAGACTAAATGGTCCCATTTGCGGGTGACGGGAGACAATGACAGATCATCAGGCACTAGATTCTCATAAGGAGAGCGCAACCTAGATCCCTCACATGCGCAGTTCACAACTGGGTTCACACTCCTATGAGAATCTAATGCCACCGCTGATCTCACAGGGGCGGAGCTCAGGCGGTAATTCAAGCAATGGGGAGTGGCTGTAAATACAGATGAAGCTTCGCTCACTTGCCTGCGCCCAGTTCCTAAAAGGCTATGAACAGTACTAGTTCATGGCCGGGGAATTGGAGACCCCTGGCTTAAACAACAGAGATTTATTTTCTCACAGTACTGGAAGCGGAAGTCCAAGATCAAGGAGTTGGCAGGGTTGGTGTTTTTCTGAAGCCTCTTTCTTTGGCTTGCAGACAGCCGCCTTCTTGCTGTGTCCTCACAGGCTCATTCCTTGGTCTGTGTTCTGTGCGTCCTAATCTCTTTTTTTTTTTTTTTTTTTTTTTTGAGATGGAGCCTGGCTCTGTCGCCCAGACTGGAGTGCAGTGGCAAGATCTCGGCTCACTGCAAGCTCTGCCTCCTGGGTTCACACCATTCTCCTGCCTCAGCCTCCCGAGTAGCTGGGACTACAGGCACCCGCCACCACGCCCAGCTAATTTTTTGTATTTTTAGTAGAGACGAGGTTTCACCGTGTTAGCCAGGATGGTCTCAATCTCCTGACCTCGTGATCCTCCTGCCTCGGCCTCCCAAAGGGCTGGTATTACAGGCATGAGCCACCTCGCCTGGCCCCTAATCTCTTCTTAAAAGAGCAACAGTCATATTGGATCAGAACCCACTCATGTGGCCTCATTTTACCTTAGCTACCTATTCAATGGCTCTCCCTGCAAATGAAGGCACATATTTATATTTAGGACTTAGCATATAAATTTTGGGGGGGACACAATTTGGACCATAACACACCTAATAGATGCAAGTTTCTTCCTTGACCCTAAGCTTCTGATTGATTTTTTTATCTACCTCCCTAAATTGACACTGTCTGCACTCCCTTCTGTGTGGCTCTGAGAATACTTTTCATTATCCCAGAATTAATGGTTTCCAGAAGTTTGAACTACAAAACATCTAAACAAGAGTCTTAATTAGAGCCCTTATCTCCCAGGTAGAGACTGTGCTTCAAAGAGGAAGAAACTTTCCCAGTCCTTCATAGATAAAGGCCTGGGAGCAAGTCAACATTCCCAATGTTATTGCTGCCATAATCTTTGTTCTCCTTGTACCTGCAGATGCAGAGGGGCAGGAAAAGTCCACTAGGCCAGCTCTACTGCTTATTATGTGGCTTTTGGAAAGTTAGGCCACCACATTGAATGTTATCTATAAAAAGGAGACTATAAAAGGATGATTGTGAGATGCACGCCATAACGAGAAGCCTTCTCACAATGACTGGTCTATAGTATGTGCTCCATAAATGGTGACCGTCATCATCCATGTGATCCTCAGTGCTGTGCCTTCTGATGGGTGTGAGGCCATCCTGGGTGGAAGGAAGGAGCATCTGACTTCTCAGGGTTTCCAAGTCTGGTGTGACAGTGCCTCCTTTGATTCCAGCTCTGGGTAAGAGGAGGTCATGCCCAGGCAAGGATGAGCAGACTGAAGAGGACCTGACATCAGGTAACTGTATAGCCACTATCTTCACAAGGACAGTGGTCCTCACACTTTCTTACAAATGCATTTCTCTCCTCTGCCACTGGGCTATTGTCAGAGCTGAATTCCAGGCCGATGGCCGTGGGACATTGTCACACGGGATTTAAACAGGAACCTGTGAGAGTTTCCCTGACATCTTGGCTGCCCTGCACTCTATGAGGGAGGTGGAGGGAGAAAGTCTCTGTAGCCCACTGGGGCTGTGACATCAGGACTCAGCCATGTCTGCAGGGTTTTCCTCCTCTCTGACACTCCAAAGGCTTCATTGGCAGATCAGCAGAGAAAGTAGCTTCCTTTGCTGAAAGGCTTAGGAAGAGACGGTGACCTATTTTTGCAAGCTTTTCTGATGAGGTCTTCATATGGGAACTTCTGCCAAGCAATGAACTCATAAACAGTGGGTAGGGTTTTCTAGGCACCCAGATGAAGAACAAAGAGACCTGGTGTTTTCCAAAAACACAATCTTGCTTTCAATATGGAAAAAGGAATGAATCCTTACATCAAAAGCAAGAAGGAAGGCAGCTTGTGTGTGGGTCCTTTTCTCTAAATCCCTTGCAACCATTGTGGCTAATGTCCCTCTCTCCCCATTTGTCAGTTATCCAGTTCCTGAGCAAGTTCTGACAAAGACAGGAAGACCAGCAATAGTCTTCCACAAGGAGGTTGGTCTGGAATGAGAGTTGCTGCTAGAGAACAAATACTCAGTCTGATGGATATGACACTATGTCTCAGCATTCCCTTCACTAACCTTCCAAGCTCAGCACCAACTGGATTTAGAGCTCGACTACAAAGCAAATATGTCAACTGTTTCTCAGATGCCTCCAGTCCTCTTTTCCCCACAGGGTCTATATCATACGCTTTCCATTCTCAGAGTCAATTAGGCTGCTGCGGGCTGCAAGAAACAGAAGATGCAACAATGTGGCTTGAGCCATCAGTAAACGTATTCTCTTCTTAAAGCAAAGTCCAGAGGTAGGCAGTGTTGAGGAGAATTCCACAGCTCAGACATGCCAAGGACTGGAGCTATTATAGTCTTCAGTCCACCCTCCTTGGAATATTGAGTTTTCCTCCTTATGTGTGTTTTTTTATGGTTATAAAATAGCTGCCACTGCTCCAGCCATTGCCTCTTTACCAGACAGTATCAAAGCAGGAAGCAATAGAGCTCTCTACTCAATCCACTTGTAACTTTAAATATAAATGTTCGATGATGTATAACACATGTACAAAGAGTACACACATCAAAAATGCACATTAGATGACTTTTCACAAAGTAAACTGAGGCATGAAACAAAGCACACAAACCATGATACAGAACATCACCAGAAGCACCCTTGGCCACATTCCAATCCCACTGCCCCCAAGGGAAATCACTAACCTAACTTCAAACACCATAGATATGACGGCTTCCTTTTTTGTTGTTGTTAACCTTTTATAAATGGAATCACACAACTCTTCCCTTTAGGCAACTGTCTTCTGTTTCCTGAGATTTATCCACATAGCTGAGACTATCTATAGTTTGTTCTTTCTCATTGCTATATAGTGATCCTTTCCACATATCTAACAAGATTTATTTATCCAATTGCTGATAATTATGTGAGTTGCTTCTAAGTTTTGTAGATCCTGAATAGTGCTGATATGACTTCCTGGTGTGCATGTTTTGGTGAATATATAACTTAGGAGTGGAATGGCAGGGTCATAGAATTTACCTCTCTGTTTCCGTGAGGGAAAGTTTTTCCCAGAAGGCCCCAGCAGACTAGAAACAAGCTTACCCTGAAACAACTCACCAACCACAGCCACAGATTGCCTTGACCTTGATTGGCTTAGAGATATAATTTATTTCCTGTGGTTGGGAATGTTGCTTTCTTTTTTGTTTGTTTGTTTGTTTTTTGTTGTCGTTGTTGTTGTTGTTGTTGTTTTTTTTTTGAGATGGAGTCTCACTCTGTCACCCAGGCTGGAGTGCAGTGGTCCCATCTTGGTTCACTACAACCTCCGCCTCCTGGGTTTAAGTGATTCTCCTGCCTCAGCCTACTGAGTAGCTGGGATTACAGGTGTGCACCACCACACCCAGCTAATTTTTGTATTTTTTGTAGAGACGGGGTTTCACCATGTTGGTCAGGTTGGTCTTAAACTCCTGACCTCGTGATCCACCCGCCTCGGCCTCCCAAAGTGCTGGGATTATAGGAGTGAGCCACCAGACCTGGCTGCGAACGTTGCTTCTTAATCAAAACCAGGCATCTGGAGAGAGTAAGAAATAGGCACGGTTTCATGTGGGCACCATCACACGCTTTTATCTCCTACTGATTATTAGCTCAGGTTCTTCCATGAAATGTAGGTTCACCTGCAATCACATCGGTGTCACTCACCTGGACACCTGTCCACTGCTCTGCGTTTCCTAGAAGTGTGGTTGAAATTTCCTGTCACTATCTGCCTGCCCCCTACCCAGGGTTTTTCTCTAATTGTGTCTTTTTTGCCAGAACCATGCCTGAGCCCTCCTTGACAGGTAGGCCTGAAGATGCTGTCGGGGAAGAATAATAAATATAGACCAAAATCGCCTGGCACGTGCCTTATCTCAAGCCCTCTATCTGCAATTCTATCCCATCGGGCACGCTTCCTTCAGTGAATTTTCTAAGTACTTCTATTTCAAGATCCCAATGGGAGTGATTTTTTTTTAAAAGGGCACATCCTCTTTCAGTATCATCCGGCGAAAAATCCTGAACAATCTCAAGCTGATTCTAGGACAGTTTTGAGTAGGTTATCATGGGATTTCCCCCAAAGTGTGAGTTCAGTGTAGTATTTTAGCAGAATTTTAATATTGCGATAAGGGTGGATTGACGTTGCATCCATTTGTATTCTCATTACAATAAAAGAATCAGCATGGTATTAGAATTTTACTGCCTGTGATGTTTGGTGAATTACAGGGAGGTCTAATATGATTTCCCACACTATATTCTGTTTAGATTGGCAGGTTTCTGTGGCCATTTCTCAATAGACTGATAAAGCACTAGACAGAGGATTAGCGCTCTTGGAAGCTAAGAAAGGAGGTGATGGGGTTGTTTATAGCTTCTGGGGATGGATTCTGATGAAATAGCCCAGAGGGAGTGAAACTTTCACAGCATACAGAATGCCAAGGACTCGGAACATATTATAGGGAACAGCCCCACTCCATCGAGTACTTCCCCCTGGGGGCCCAGGACCAGAACAATCAGAACAGAGATACTAATGAATCTCCCCTTGGACAACATCATAAGAAGATATAAATCATACCAAATGTCTCTGGAGGAGATTCATTCTTTTTCTCCTGCTAGAGGGACGCTTCAGATTGGATTTAACTAGCACATGTTAGACAGCAGCAACAACATGCACTCTCAACACTCACAATCTCATTCCATTTTCACACAGCCCTGTTGAATAAGCTATCACTATTATGCTCCCCACCACCAGTATTGTTTTAGATAACGTTTCCCGGAAACAGACCCTGAAATGGAGAATTACATGCAGAAGGATTCCTGGGGATTAGTCTCTGGAGATCAAAGAAAGCAAGGAAGTGAGGGAGGCAGGATTGGAGAGGTAGAGAAGCTGACCGGCAAAGTGGCTACAATGAAGCTCCCGCAGAGAGATCCAGAGTGGGGTGACCTTCCGAGTTCTTGCAGACAGACACAGTGGTTCTGCTCCTGTGTCTAGACACATCAGTTGCTTCTTGGCTGGGGGCTACCCCATAGAAGGGACATAACCTTGCACAAGGCAGCTCCCTGCTACAAAGGACAGTACTCAGTGAGGGACATGGAGGTGAGAGGTCAACAGCCAATATTCTCATCACCTGGGGGATGAGTGTGTCAGCCTTGATGAAGGAATCTGGGCAGAATTCCACACTGTCCACTGACATCATCATCATGATCATTTAATGAAAGAGCCTCAAAAGAATTAAGCAAATGACCCAAGGCCACATAGCTGGTGGGTGGACCCTCAGTTGCTCTGACTCCTGAGTCAGTGTGCCCTCTCTTCCCTGCCATTGCCTCAGTCTCTCCATTTCTCTCAGGAGTCTAACTAGGGAAGCAGGTGGTGAGGTAGATGATAAAGGAATGGAAACTCTGAGTCAAGGAAATAACAATTCAGATAGAAGAATGCTAGGAACACCTTTCATTTGATAAACACCAGTACACACCCACTGTGTGCCCAACATTATTCTAAATGCATGGGTAGAATATTAGGAAGACAGACAAGATTCTCTTTCTCATGGAGTGTTTATTCTAGTCAGATAGGCTTATATTCTACAGAGCCCAGAATGTGATGGATAAAGTCAGTAGTAGCTGAGATTGGTTGAGTGGACATGGGATCTCATTTGAAGGAACAGGAAAGGTCCGTATTATTTATACTAGTTGAGGTTATATCATATTTGGCTACATATAACAGGAAAACCAACTGATAAGAAGAAGGTTTATTTATTTCTGTTCCTTAAGTATGGTGTTTATTAAAAATAAGAAAACATGTGGCCGGGCACAGTGGCTTATGCCTGTAATCCCAGCACTTTGCTAGGCCTTGGCGGTCAGATCAGCTGAGGTCAGGAGTTCAAGACCAGCATGGCCAACATGGTGAAACACCATCTCTACTAAAAATACAAAAAATTAGCTGGACCTGGTGGTAGGCGCCTGTAATCCCAGCTACTTGGGAGGCTAAGGCAGGAGAATCACATGAACCTGGGAGGCAGAAGTTGCAGTGAGCCGAGATCGCACCACTGTACTCCAGCCTGGGTAACAAGAGTGAAACTCTATCTAAAAAAAAAAAAACAAAACAAAACATGCAAGGTTATATTATATGCTGGGTGTGCAGGTAGACAGAAAACCCTACACCAGCATGGATGGCAGACTTCTGTTCTCTGACTTCCACTTCAAACTGGATTTTGGTGTAGTATGGGCTAAGTTGACATTTGGTTTAAAATGAGGAAGCAGGAGATGCAACAGATGAAGTCAAGGCAACAATTCAGTCTGTCTCGTTTAGGTAATATTGAATGGCAGGGAGTATCTCTTGTCATTAGAAGCACAATTGCTTAGTTGGGCATGGTGGCCTGAACCTGTAGTCCCAGCTACTTGGGAGGCTCAGGCAGGAGGATCACTTGAGCCCAGGAGGTCAAGGCTGCATTGAGCTATGATTGTGCCACTACATTCCAGCTTGAGCCACAGAGTAAAACCCTGTCTCAAAAAAATAAATAAATAAAAGTAAATAGAAACACAATTGCAATTGTAACTGGGAGTGATAGCTGTTACTTAATGAGATTTAGGCCTTTGCATAGGTTTGTCATGTGGTCTTGTCTTCCCTCTTTAGAAAAGGAGGAGCTCTTTCATGATGATTTCCTCAGATGTTTGTCCACAGATAATATAAGTCTCAATTGCCAACATGCATTGCTTTCCAGGTTTGTGAGCTGGAGTCTCTTCAGTAAATGGCCGATAAAAGTATTTGAATATATCCCTGAAAAAGAAACTTCCATCTACCATCTAGTTTTGTGTGTGTGTTTGTGTGCGTGTGTATGTGTGTTGTTTTGTTTTGTTTTGTTTTGTTTTTAGACAGGTCTTTCTCTGTTTCCCAGGCTGGAGTGTATGGAGTACAGTGGCGCAATCACAGCTCACTACAGCCTTGAAGTCCTAAGCTCAAGTGATCCTCCCACTTCAGCCTCCCGAAGTCTATCTAGTCCTCCTTTGATTTTCTTTTGCCACAATGTAGCAGAGCAGACCTACATTGGATTTTGGTTTTTGTTTTCTGGTTCTGCAGAACTTTCATTCCCACATAAAGGTAGAAGGGATTCTTGGCTGTCTGAAAGAGAAGATACAAAGATTCCACTAACTTTGGTCTCAGTGGGTAGAAGAAAACATCAGAGACTTGGAGACACCAGTTAAACTTCCTCAGAAGGGTTATGCATCTTTTCCACACAGCAGAATAAAAAGTGTGGAGGAAAATGCCAACCCTTATTAGAACCTCAGCCCAGGGAATTAAGCTTTGCACAGTCAACCCAGGAGGTTATCAGCTGCCCACTGGACATAGTTCTTTCAGTTCTCCTGATCTTTCGTTAAGTAAGTCTGAATACCCTGACATGTTGCCATCTTAGTCTAGTCGGGTTGCTATAATAAAATACTCATAGGCTGGGTGGCTTAAACAAAAGAAATTTGGCTGGGTGCAGTGGCTCACACCTGTAATCCCAGCACTTTGGTAAGCAGAGGTGGGTGGATCACCTGAGGTAAGGAGTTTAAGACCAGCTTGGCCAACATAGTGAAACCCTGTCTCTACTAAAAATACAAAAAATTAGCTGAGCGTGGTGGTGCACACTCATCCCAGCTACTGGGGAGTCTGAGGCAAGAGAATCACTTGAACCAGGGAGGTGGAGGTTGCAGTGAGCCAAGATCGTGCCATTGCACTCCAGCCCAGGTGACAGAGCAAGACTCCATCTCAATATATTTATCTAGGTCCTAGAAGTCCCAGATCCAGTTGCCAGTCAATTTGGCTCCTGGTGAGAACTTTCTTCCTAGCTTTTGGGCAGCCACCTTCTTGCTGTGTCTTCTCATGGTGAAAAGAAAGGGAGAGTGAGTTTTCTTGCATCCTGTCTTACAAGGACACTAATCCTATCAGATCAGGGCCCCATCCTGTGGCCTCATTTGACCTTACTTACTTTCATAAAGGCTCGACTTCCAATTATAATCACATTAAGGTTAGGGCTTCAACATATAAATTTAGGGGACAGGCAGTTCAGTCCTCTGCAGTAACAGCATTAAACATGTGTAGGTCTTCTCTTTCTCCAAAGAAAAAGATTTCAAGAGATATTCTTTGAGGGAATCCAGCCCAGCATCCATGCCTCTGTGCTTTCTAACCCAATAGTCCAACTGAATGTTCACATGTGACTTCATAATTCCATACTATTGTTCCAGAGGTTCCAAAGAGCTTCATGTAGACTTCCCTAGGCATTAGCTAAGAATCCCAAATTCCACCCACAGAGAGCCAGCTTCTGCTGGGCACTATTGTTGCCTATAGATTAGGGGATAAAGAATTTGTGTTTTAGTGTTTCAAAGCAAGGCACAGTCACATGGCCAGGTCATGAGCCATGTGCAATAATTCATTATCATCATTCTTAATTGTCACATCACCAATGGGCTGCTTTGGGTCCATTATTATTATATGGTAAGATAGAAGTCTTTCTGGGATCCCTATTACAGCTTCAAAGACTTTGCAGTTCAACAAACTCATACAAAAATGCTCAATATTACTAATCATTGAGGAAACGCAAATCAAAACCACAATGAGATACCATCTCGCACGAGTCAGAATGGCTGTTATTAAAAAATAAAAGCATAACAGAACCTGGCAAGGTTGTGGAGAAAAGGGAATGCTTACACACTGCTGGCGGAAATTTAAATTAGTTCAGCCACTGTGGAAAGTGGTCTAGAGATTTCTGAAAGAACTTAAAATAGAAGTACAATTCAACTCAGCAATCTCATTACTGGGTATATACTCTAAGGAATATAAATTGTTTTACCCTAAAGATAAGTGCTCTTGGATATTCATCATGGCACTATTCACAATAGCAAAGACATGGAATGAACCTAAATGCCCTTCAGTGGTGGACAGGAGAAAGAAAAGGTGGTACGTACACACCATAGAATACCACACAGCCATAAAAAAGAATGAGATCATGTCCTTTGCAGCAACACAGATGGAGCTGGAGGCCATTATCCTAAGTAAATTAACACAGGAACAGAAAAGCAAATATTGCATTTTCTCACTTACAAACGTGAGCTAAACACTGAGTACACATGGACACAAAATAGGGAACAATGGACACCAGAGCCTACTTGACAGTGGAGGGTGGGAAGAGGATGAGGACTGAAAAACTACCTACTGGGTATTACGATTACCTGGGCGACAAAACTATCTGTTCACCAAACCCTTGCAAAACACAATTTACCCATATAACACACCTGCACATGTACCCCTTGAGCCTAAAATAAAAATTGAGAAGAAAAATAATAAAAATTAATAAACTCATTGCACATTTAAAAAGAGAGTTATCATGGTTGGATTTTCCTTTTTCCTTAATAAATAAAACTCCATTATTTCACACTAAAAAATGTAAAGAGATACTTGGCAGTTGGACTCTGTGAAATAAAGCAGTATTGCTCAGTGACTTCACCACTTTCTGGACCTCAAATTAACTTTTCATTATTGCAAGTGTATCCAGTGCAGCCACAGCCTCAGCAAATAATTTCCTAGGACATCACTGACATTCGGACTTGAAGTGTCCTCACTGTCAGATCTGAGGCCACAGCAGTGAAGGCTGAGTTCAGCATCATCTGTGTCTGGGGCTCTGAGAGCAACTGAACCTTTCTCCTTCCTCTGTTGCGCCGTGGGCTCCAAGGCAGGTGACAAATGGAAACCAAGTTGAGGGGAAAGTGCTCCTAGAGCCTGTGCTAGTTCCCAACCAGATGAGCCACAATACCCGTGGAGGCTGAGACTGAGGGTCACCAGCCCCAGGATGAATGATTGAGAGTGCATGGTTGCCTTGGTTTTATAGCATTATTTTAAAGAAAGAGGGCCTCCCCTCCCTGACCAACACACCCCAAACTATTGAAATCCCACCTCACTTCCTTTTTAATAAAGTCATCTTGAACTGCCCTATGGTCTTTCACTCTCAAACTCTCAGATCCAGTTGTCCGGGCTCACCTTCGGCCCTTGCCCAGCCTCAGAGGAATGTGGCTTGGAATCAGGGAGATTTCTTATTACCTCTGGGGATAGGAGTTCTCAGGTTGGTGGAGGAGCTCAGAATATCCATCAGATCACAAAGTCCTTCTGTTTTCAAGTCTGTCATTCTCAGTGAGTCAGATTTATCTCCCACCGGATGGCAAAATGACCACAGTGGCTTTCTATCAGTTAAGGTAATGTAGTTGCTCTAACAAACAACCCTAAAATTTTAGTGGCAGTAAAAAACGTGCTTTAAACAATATTTTTCTTTTGCTCATCATAGTCCAACAAGAGTTGATGGGAGAAAGTTGAGGCAGGAGCTCTTTTCCTGTCTGTCACTCAGAGACACAGGTTCCTTCCATCTTGGTTCTACCCTATTCTAAGTCTGGAGTCTTCTCTACCCAGTAGAGAGGTTAAAAAAAGGGCAATATTCCTAACAGGAAGGTTTCATGGGCCAGGCCTGGGTGTGAAGAGCACTGCTTCTGTTGAAGATCTAGAACTTGGTCAGAGAGCTTCATCTACTGCAAAGGAAGATGGTGAATGTAGCATAGGTGTATTGCCTGGACAGAAGAAACCTAGGTATTAGGGAGCACTGCAGTGTGCCCCAGAATTTCCAAGCACCACGTCCTTACACAACAGCATTCAAAGTCAGGACCAAAGGCAGAAATCACAGGGCTTTCTTCATTCTTTCTCTCTTTGCCATCAAAGAGAAGCATCTTTTTCCAAAGCCTTCCAGAAGATTTTTTTGCCTGTGTCACACTGGCCATCACTGGGCCACCATTAGCAGCAAGGAACTCTAGGAGAGTGAGTATCTGGCATTTTGTTCTCTAAGATGGAAAGTGGTTTCTGCCAGCAAAATAGACCTGAGAATGGCTCTTGGTTGTTACACCAATGTGTGCCTACAGCTTAGAACAGAGTGTTCCAGCCAAGGTGACAAAGAAGATGTTAAAATCAGAAGAAGATGGGACTGGGTATGTGGCCAATGACCCAGGTGAGAAGGTCTTGGATGTGGGATGGATTTCAGTCTTGTCGGGGAATTGCAATAAAAGGTGCAGAGGACAAGCACTAAGGCCACAGGTAGTTAGATCAGGAAGCTGCAGCCTGCTTCTCACATAGATGCCCAGGGGTCATGTTCATGTCCCATGCCCCTCTGGGAAGAACAGCTGGGTTACAGCATTGGGTGGAATTGTTAGGGTAACTGGTCCACACCATTACTTGGTGTGTGTGGGGTAAGGGGATGAGCATATATATGGGGAATACCCTTTGACCACTTTGTCTATGTGTTCCATGGTTTTTCTTGAACCCATCATCACCCAGTTCCCGTGGAAGCAATGCTTCCTGCATCCCATTACATCTCACTTTTCTCCTCTTCTAGGAAGAGTAGACTTTGACTATATCAGGAATGGGGATTAAGTTTGCATTGCAGGTGAATTCCAAGCCTCCTTGTAAGTGAGAAAGAGTTTTATACTTACCCCCATGAGTGCTGAGACTAAGGAAATAATTACATTAGCTTCTGTCTATAGAGCATCTCTTTTGTACTTGAAGAGTCGTTTTCAGCCTTGGCTATATATTGCAATCACCTGGGGTGTTTTAAAAGATTCATGCTCCAATTAGAATCTCTAGAGGTACAGCCTAGGCATCAGTAATTTTTTAGATGTTCCCCAGTGATTCTATTACACAGAGAAGTTTGAAACCCATGTTACCAGACAGTGTTCTAAAGGTTTTAGATATATTAGCACTTTTAATCTTCACAACTACCCGTTAAAAGAAAGTACCATCAGTTTCCTCATTCACGAATTAATGAATGAATGAGGTTCAGTGAAATTAAGCAACGTGCTAGGGTTTATACAGCAGGAAGTGATACTGGAATCCACACCTGGGTCTGTCGGACTCCTGGGGTCAGCCTCCCCACCACTTCGTAAGGCTGCATCTATAGGAAACAGGTTGTTATGTCTGACAACCGGGTGAGGCTGCAGTAGGCTTCGGCTGACAACACCCGAGATTGCTCCCAAATGGTGTTCCCCTGGCACTGGCTGGGGAAACCTAATTGCTGCAGTTGTGTTATAAAATTATCACTTTACCCACGCAAATGGGCCAGAGCCACCGGTTGTCTATTCCTGTGGTTGTCCCAGATTATTAAATGAACAGCTGCCTCCAATTATGTTCGCAGCCGCTGAATTCAATGGCATGGCTGCACGCATTTGCATACTCATGGCTCCCAACCCATGGCCCAGGCTTGCAGGACTCCTCCAACGGGGCTCTAAAAGTTAATTTATCTTGGCAATTTAAATAAATACACTTCCATCAGCTTTAGTGACTCCACTAGGTTTCAGAGAGTACTTTGACGGAAAGGGAAGGCGGAGATGGAACGAGATGGGTGGGTGACGGTGGCGTTTGCTATGAGCTCAAGGTTAAGGGAAGCAAGAGGAATAAACTATTGAAATGATGAACAAAGAACTCCACACTGGTCAATCACTTTCACTCAGAGCTCCAATTTGCTCATTTTACGTTTGATTTTATTTATTTATTTATTTATTTTTCAGACGGAGTCTTGCTCTGTCATCCAAGCTGGAATGCAGTGGTGCAATCTCAGCTCACTGCAACCTCCTCCCCTTGGATTCAAGCGATTCTCCTGCCTCAGCCTCCTGAGTAGCTGAGATTACAGTTGCCTGCCACCACACCCAGCTACTTTTTGTATTTTAGTAGAGGCAGGGTTTCACCATGTTGTGCAGGCTGGTCCCAAACTCCTGACCTCAAGTGATCCACCAGCCTCGGCCTCCCAAAGTGCTGGGATTACAGGCATGAGCCACCACGCCAAGCCTCATTTTACATTTTAGACCTAGGGCAAGCTAACTGAAAAATATATATATAGTCATAAGAACACTCAACTTGAGATCTACCCTCTTACAAAATTAAGTGTACAATATGTTATTGTTGACCATAGGTACAATGTTGTAAAATATCACAATTTCATAAATTTCTATCGTTCTCACAGCCTTGTGGAGCGGTGGGATTGTGATCCCAGAAGTCAGACAGCCCCAGGTGTGAATTCTAGCACCACTGCCTATTGGCTGAATAATTCCTAGCCAGTTGCTTAACCTCTTTGAAATTCACCTGGAGCATTTCTAGAGCTGATTCATCTTGCTTGACTGGAACTGTGTCCCTTGGTTAGTAACGCATTTCTCTTCCTCCTCATTTCTGATAGCCACCATTCTACTCTGGCTCTATGTAATTGACTGTTTTAGATATAGATATATCTTAAATACGAACTCATGCAGTACCTGTTCTTCTGTGACTGGCGTATGTCACTAAGCATAATGTCCCAGTTCCTGAAGTTTCATCCATGTTGTCTTGGAATGCAGAATTTCCTTGTGTTTTATGGCTGAATTGGATTCTGCTGTATGTGAGGACCACATTTTCTTTATTCCCTCACCCACTGCTAAATATTTAGGTTGTTTCTGCATCTTGGATGTTGTGAATAATGCTGCAATGGACACTGGAGTGCAGGTATTTCTTCAAGATCCTGACTTCAGTTCTTTTGGATAAATACCCAGGAAGTGGGATTGCTGGATCATACGATAGTTCTGCTTAACTTTTTGAGGAACATCCATACTGCTGTTAGTGGCTGCACCATTTTGCATTCTTGGGCAAGCTTTTTGATTGATCTAAAACTTACTGTTTCTCACCTATAAAACGGGATTAATAAACTCAAATGCAGGGTTGTAGCGAGAATTAGACGAAACAATGCAATTTCCTAACTGCCATCGTTCTTGTCTTGCCTTCATATACTTGTACTTTTGGGGCTACTAGTTAATTTTCCCCTTTAAATTGAACCACTTCTATTTTTAATGTGAATATTATTTATCCATAACTTTATTAATAGCATCCTGCAGACCACAATAACATTGTCCTTTCCTAATGCACATTAAGCAACAGATAACTTTAAAAACAGAGCTCTCTCAGCCAGCCGTGGTGGCTCACGTCCATAATCCTATCACTTTGGGAGGCCAATGCAGGCAGATCACTTGAGGTCAGGGGTTTGAGACCAGGCTGGCCAACATGGCTTAACCCTGTCTCTGCTAAAATACAAAAATTAGCCAGGCATGGTGGTGAGCGCCTGTAATCCCAGCTACTCAGGAGGCTGAGGCAGGAGAATCACTTGAACCCCGGAGGTGGAGGTGGCAGTGAGCCAAGCTCACCCCACTGCACTCCAGCCTGGGCAACAGAGTGAGACTCAAAAAAGAAAAAAACAAGAACACAAAACAAAACAAACAAAAAAACAGAGCTGTCTCCTTCATGTGCCACCTCAGTGGTGTGTGGAATGCACTTGGAGACCCTCTACATGGAGGGAGTAAGACCGCAGCTGGGCACCTGCACATGAGAAATAGCCAGTACTTATCTGTTTCACCCTCTCCTTAATGCCAGCCTCCCATGTGAAGACGATCCTTACACAGGCAGCACTGATTGAATCTGGGGTGTGGGGGCAGCTCAGCCACCATGCAGGAATAGAATCAGCTCCAGTGTTGCTGCAGCTGCCCACTCTTGCCCCTCACCGTGGCAGCTCTGGGTTAATGGCAGAGACCCAGGACCTCGCTGCCTGTGCTACAGCCTGGGCTGTGCAAGCTACCAGGGAAGCAATCCTTGGCAGGCATCTCACCTTTCTGTGCCTCAGTTTCTTCATCTGCAAGGTGGAGATAATGTTAGCTACATCATGAGGATTGAATGATGTGCCTGGTGCAGAGAAAGTTGCCATTTAAAGGGTTGCCAAGCTAAAGGGATTTTTTTTTTGAGACAGAGTCTCTCTCTGTCGCCCAGGCTGGAGTGCAGTGGTGCAATTGCGGCTCACTGCAACCTCCACCTCCTGGATTCAAGTGATTCTCCTGCCTCAGCTTCCTGAGTAGCTGGGACTACAGGCCCATGCCACCACACCCTGCTAAATTTTTGTGTTTTTAGTAGAGACAGGTTTTCACCATGCTAGCCAGGATGGTCTCGATCTCCTGACCTTGTAATCTGCCTGCCTCGGCCTCCCAAAGTGCTGGGGTTACAGTAAAGGGATTTTTTAAATGTCCAGATATGCTGATTCACATCAGTTTGTAGCCCCTCTTATCTTCTCTCCCTCCTCTTTCCTTCCTTCCTTCCTTCCTTCTTTCCTTCCTTCCTTTTTTCCTTTCTCTCTCCTTTTTTCCCTCCTCCTTTCCTTTTTTCCCTTCCTTGTCCCTTCTTTCCTTCCTTCTTCCTTCTCTTTCTCCTCCTCTACCATCCTTCCTTTCTTCCTCCCAAGTGCTTTCCTTCCTTCCCACATCCATTTTTCCTTTCTTCTTCCCTCAAGTCTCTGCCTTTCACACACCCAGAGGACCTCCTACACCTCAGGGAATTTAGTTACTTTCCTATACATGATGCATCTTGTTTTCTCATTTCACAGGTGAAATTGAAGAGGCTGCAGCTTTGAGAAGACACATGATTTTCACATGTTCACATAGCAAGTGCAATAATGAGCTGATATCTTCCTAAACGCACACTAAATATAATACATGCTTGTGAAAACTAAGATGGTTCCTCCATTGTCACCTAATGCATTGTGTGCACCTGCAGTACATGTGCTTCTCCTGGAGAAATCATGGAATTGTGTTAAGGAACAAGCTCAGTCTCTTGCATTGGAGTGGCATCTTGTGTCTGAGTGTGTGTAGGAGACAGAATATATAAAGGTTAGGTGCGTGTTCTGTGCAGGCAGACTTCTTGGCTTTGTCTTCTGGTTCCAGTGCAATGCTGAGCACATCCATTCTTGTTTCTCATCCTCAGTCTTTGTATCTGAAATGTGGGGATAATAATAGAACTTACCTCCTGAGGCTGTTGTGTGGAATAAACAATACAACAGAGAAGTGTTCAGCAAACACCTGCTAAGTACCAGTAAATATGGGTGATTGTTATCATTATTCTGGGCATTACAGGGAACTACATTGCAGAAAGCAACTGTTCAAGTGCAAGATGATGCTTGCAACAGTTGCAGGATCCAACCACTCTTCTCCAGTGTGGGGTTTGGCTGACCAAACTGCCTTTAGTCAGATCCACCTGCCACCTACATCTGTGTGACCTGGAGTAAATTCTTAACCTCTCTGAGCCACAGTTTTCTTATCTATAAAAGGAGAAGAATACTGGCACCTGCCTCAGGGTAGTGGTGAAAATCAAAGTAACAGAAGAATTACTTAGAATAAAGCCTGATACATAATACATAGTAATTACTTATTTATTTATTTTTTTTGAGACAGGCTCTATTGCCCAAGCTGGAGAAGACTGGCATGATCATAGTTCACTGCAACCTCAAACTCCTGGGCTCAACTGATACTCCCACTTCAGCATCCCAGGTAGCTGAACTACAGGCATGTGCCACCATGTCAGGTAATTTTTAAAAGCTTTTTATAGAGAGGAGGTCTTGCTCTACTGCCTAGGCTGGTCTTGAACTCTTGGCCTCAAATGATCCTCCTGCCTCTGCCTCCCAAAGTGCTGGGATGACAGGTGTGAGCCACTGCACCTGGCCACTGTTTTCTTTTTAAACCACTGCCTCTACTCCTCCCTGTTATCTGATGCTCTCTCTCTCTTTAGGTAAACACACCTGGGGATGTTCCAGATGTTTGGTGCTGGCAGGATCATCACCCCTTTCTCCATCACTCACACATCGACACCACTACCAGCTGTGCTCTCAACCCATTCAGGGAATTGCATTGCTCCAAAGACAACCAGGAGCAGACAGAGGCCTGGGAGAGAGGGTCTGGGCAGGGGCAGGGGGAGAGGAAAGAATCACCTCCAAGTACTTGGCTAGCCTTCTGCTTCACCTCAGGAGAATCATAAATTACCTTCTTTTACTTGTTCACCACTGCTCCCATGAAAATTAAATTCCCAGCCTGTATTTTAAATCCTATGTATTGTTTGGCTTAAGCTGAAATTTTTTTCACTCTGATAAATAGGGCATTTTAATAACATTCACAGCACGACCAAGAGTTGGAAGAAAATACACATGGCTCACAGGTGTCGGATTCCCTGGGCACTGCTGAGATGGGATCTTGTCATAGCGCTCTCCTGGAGAGTGACTAATGTTTACGTAGGAAAGGGGAGGGTGTCTCTGCCCCTCCAGGGACTGAGACAGCAGGGGAGGCTGAGTGCTGGGAACATAGAACTGCTGGAGGAAGGAATAGGAGGGGAGGAGGCAGGCAGAGGCAGGGACCCCAGTGTGCTCCTCCTGGGAGATGCACAGTCCCTAGGGGGATGGCAGCCTGGCCCCAGCGGCAGTCCTTGAAGCTCTTCTTTCTCCACTCTGTCAGGGCTCTGTGTCTTCACTGCCAGAGATAACAGGGTGATGAAATGTTCCGAATCCATCAAATGCCTACACACCGAGGCAAGGGGCTGCTTTTGCTCTATTCTTTTTTTTTTCTTTTTTCAGTTTTGCCCTCTGATGTCTGCAGAAGTCTTTGACATTAACATGCATGGGTTGGCTCCTACCCTGTGCTGGGTTCTATGGGGGATACAGAGATGAATAAGACATGGCCACTGCCCTTGAAGAGCACACACACCAGTGGGGAAGACGGATGTGAGCTCAAGCACTAAGAGTTAAATACTAATGGCTATTGCACATTGAACACTCACCAGGAGCCTGGTACTGTGCTAAACCTCACTCATTCATTTAATAACTATTAATCAAGTGCCCAGAATATGTCAAGAATGTTTTTTTTTTCGGTGCCTGGAATCAAATAAGGAACAATGCAGCAGTCCTCTACCCTTGTGGAGTTTATCATCCCTGAGGGTGGTAGTGAGGAGAAAGACAACCAATAAAGAAAGAAAGAAGTCTATAATACACCTGGAGGTGATCACTTACAAGGCAAAGTAAACAGAAAGGAACGGGGAAGCCTCACCAATGAATGAATGGTATAAGAGAGTGAGTCATGGGGATGCCTGAAGAAGAGTGTTCCAGGTTGAGAACACAGTCAGTGAAAAGGCTCTGAGCATGTGGAGGCCAGCAGCCCAAAGCAGAGGGAGAGGGAGGAGGGTGGGAAATTAGATCAGAGAAGTCAAGAAGCCAAGGGAAGAACTTTGGGTTTTATTCTAAGGACAGTGAAAATTTAACAGATGATTTTAAAGCAAAGGAGTAACTATCTAAGTTAAGTTTGCAAAGGATCACTGAGCACAGTGTAGGAATGAACAAGGATGTACAGGAACAAGGGTGAAAGCTGGGGACCAGTCGTGAGGTTCTAAGGGCAGCCACAACTATTTCCATTGTGGACATCAGAAAAGCTGAGGCTGGGAGGCCAAGGCAGGCAGATGACCTGAGGTCAGGAGTTTGAGACCAGCTTGGCCAACATAGTGAAACCCTGTCTTTACTAAAAATACAAAAAAATTAGCTGGGCATGGTGGTGCACACTTGTAATCTCAGCTACTGGGGAGGCTGAGGCATGAGAATTGCTTGCACCCAGGAGGCAGAGGTTTCAGTGAGCCAAGGCAACAGAGTGAAAAAAAAAAAAAAAGAAAACAAAAGAAAAGAAAAGAAGACCTGATGCTGGAAGCTGAAAGTTATCACTGGTTTCAACCCTGGTAAGTAAAGAAGTTAGAGGACAAAGCCAGAATGGTCTGGCTCCAGACTCTCTGCCATTAATTCCTGTGATCCACCAACTCCCTGCTAACTTGAGTAAAAGACCCAAAATGATCCACATTGTATGGTGTGTACAAATCTCAACCTGGAGGTTCAAAGGAGAGAGCAAACCCCTGCTGATGCATGGCAAATCAGGGAGGACTTCATGCTGGAAGTGATGGCATGCTGGCCCTTGGAGAAGGGCCCCATTTGATCAGATAGTGAGAAGATGTACCTTAGACATAAATGATAATGCAGCAAAGGCACAGAGATGGGGAATGGGGAAATTATGCAGTTCAGGAAGATGAGAGCTTGGAATACCTTTCAAAGAAGTGTGGGACAAGAGTCTGAAGAGGTAGCTAGACCACTGTGGAAAGCAGTTTGGTGATTTCTCAAATAACTTAAAACAGAGCTACTATTCAACCCAGCAATCTCACCATTGGGTATATACCCACTGGAAAATAAATCATTCTACCAAAAAGACACTTGTGCTCATATGTTCATTACAGCACTATTCATAATAGTAAAGACATAAAATCAAGCCAGGTGGCTATCAATGGTAGATTGGATAAAGAAAATGTGGCACATATAAACCATGGAATACTACACAGCCATAAAAAATAACAAAATCATCTCCTTAAAGCAACATGAATGCAGCTGGAGGCCATAATCTTAAACGAATTAACACACGAATAGAAAACCAAATACCTCATGCTCTCACAAGTGGGAGCTAAAGATTGAGTACACTGGACATAAAGACAGGAACAACAGACACTGGAGACTCCTAGAGAGGGGCGGGAGAGATGGGGGCAAGGGCTGAAAAACTATTTATTGGGTACTTTGTTTACTACCTAGGTGATGGGACCATTTGTAACCCAAACCTCAGTGTCATGCCATATACCCAAGTAACAAACCTATGTGTACCCCAAAATCAAAAATAAAAGTTAAAATTTTAAATAAATAAAATTCTAAACTGAAGGATTATTGATAAGGAACCATCAAATTGTTTCAGGCTGCAAGTGGTGAAAAGGAGTTGATGGCATTAGAGAGAGAAGCCTTAGGAACCTAGAGGGTGTCTCTCAAGAGCCTGTCAAAGTCTCCCCAAGGCAGTGCCAGGAGAGGCTCAGCATGAGTTCCATGTGAATCTGGCCAATTGGGCAAAGATTGTGTTCAGCCTTTGGGAATAGCCTGGGCAATGTAGCGAGACGCTGTCTCTAAAAATAAAAATAAAATAGCCAGGCATGGTGGCTCATACCTATAGTCGCAGCTACTTGGGAGGCCAAAGCAGGTGCCATTCACAGAAGTAGTGGAGTCTGAAAAAAGAAAGTTATTCATAAAGAGATAATCAACTTGATTTTTGATAGGAATAAAAGCTAGAGGAATTTATTTCACAAGCACCCTTACAGCATTTACAATCGACCAGGTCCAATTCTAAGTACTTCATAAATATTGACATATTAAATACAATCCTACGAGGAATGTTTTCTCTTATTACCCTTGTTTTGCAGTCAAGAGAAGTGAGGTACACAAAGGTAGAACAACTTGCCCACTGTCACATGGGTCATGAGCGTCAAAGCCTGGGTTTGAACCCAGAAATATCGGCTCCAGAGGTCATTCCTCAACCACGTTAGGACATCATCTTTGGGAACATCAACATCCAAGCAATAATCTACAAATCTGAATTACTCACCTTTCTTGAGTTTGACAAATGGAAATGACTCCTACCATCCCACAGGCCTCACATTGTGGGGACATGCCAAGATCTCTAGATTAATTTAGATCTATATGCTACTAATGATCAATAAACTTGACATTTGTCCTAGGACTTCCAATTGCCAAGTTCATCATTATGACTAGAGTCCATTGTCACATCCTGTTCACCGCTACATTGCTACTGCCTAGAAAAACACTTGAAATGTAATTACTGCTCAATGAATATTTGTGTTTGAGTATAGTCTCCGGCCAGAGCCAGGCCCAGGTTTGCCCCACATTTTGAATCTTGTGTTCTTACAGTGTTGCATGGTGATTTTAAACATAGAGTCTGAAGTCAGACTTCCTGGGTTTGAATCCTAGCTTTGCCACTTACTAGCTGTGGAACTTCAAATAAGTTACTTAATATCTCTGTGCCTAAGCTTTCCTGTACATAAAATGTGGATGAACCCAGGAGGGTTCATTGCTTGAGGCCAAGTGTTCTGGAATAGCCTGAGCGACATAGTGAGATGTTGTCTCTAAAAATTAAAATTAAAATTAACAATTAGCCAGGCATGGTGGCTCATACCTGTATCCCAGCTACTTGGGAGGTCAAAGCAGGAGAACTGCTTGAGCCCAGGAGTTCAAGGCTGCAATGAGCCATGATCGTGCCACTACACTCCAACCTGGGCAACAGAGTTGAGAGCCTGTCTTTAATAATAATAATAATAATAAATTAATTAACATTTTAAAATGTAATGGTAATGGTAACTACCTCATAACATTGCCATGAGCATCAAATGGATTAATGTGTGTGTAGTACTTAGAACAGTGCTAGCACATAGAACCACAACTGTTAGCTGTTACTGTTACTAATACTATTACCACCATTACTGTGAAGTATAGATGGGCTGCCTCATAGTTATAGAAGCTTTTTTCCAACCAATTCTCCTCTCTGTTTCTCCCTGTTGAAGTCTCAGCCTGCTTCAAGCCTAAGGTCATCCAAGTTTTCTCTTATTATAATGACTATGGTAAGTGTATTAGTCAGGGTCCTCTAGAGGGACAGAACTAAGAGGATAGATGCATATATGAAGGGAGTTTATTAAGGAGTATTGACTCACATGATCACAAGGTCCCACAACAGGCAATATGCAAGCTGAGGAGCAAGGAAGCCAGTGAGAGTCCCAAAGCTGAAGAACCTGGAGTCCGATGATCGAGGGTAGGAAGCATCCAGCACAGGAGAAAGATGCAGGCTGGAAGGCTAAGCCAGTCTAGCCTTTTCACGTTTTTCTACATGCTTTATATTCTGGCCACTCTGGCAGCTGATTAGATGGTGCCCACCCAGATTAAGGGTGGGTCTGCCTTTCCTAGCCCACTTACTAAAATATTATTCTCCTTTGGCAACTCCCTCACAGACACACCCAGGATCAATACTTTGCATCCTTCAATCCAATCAAGTTGACACTCGGTATTAACCATCACAGTAAGTGCCCTCTTGATGAAACCCATACCATCATCATTCCCTGTGTCATCTTTATCTCCAGTTATAAGCACCAGCCATCCCTTTGCCTTCTTGCTGACAACAAGAATTGGGTTTAAGAAGGAAAATCTCCTTCCAGAGTAGCCTCTTTCCTGCTGATCCAGGAGCCCGGCCTGCGGGACTGGGCTGTGCTTCCATCCTCAGCCCAACTCTACCCTCCAGGAATGCTCTTACAGTCATAGCTTTCTGAACCCTAGAAAGGCTCCTGAGCTGCCCTGAGCTGGATAATCCTTGCTACAGCTGTATCCTCTGCCTTCCAGTCCCGTGTACCAGAGAGAAAGGAGGACTCAGTGAAGACCCAGATCAGAGTGAATGTACAGAATTTTGATTAACGCCTGAAGATCTCAAGCACTGTGTATGTGAAAGTGATTGGATGATGTGATGGTAAATTTTTTGTGTTAACTTAGCAAGTCTAGAGTACCCAGTTATTTAATCAAACAATATTCTAGGAGTTGCTTTGAAGTTATTTTGCAGATATGGTTAACACCTATAATCAATAGTCTTTAAATAAAGGAGATTTCCCTCAACAATATAGGTGGGCTTTATTTCATCTGATGAAAGCCTTAAGAGCAAAACTCAAGGTTTCCAATAAAAAAAAATTCTGCCTCAAGACTTCAATATCAACTCTTGCCTGAGTTTCCAGCCTGCTAGCCTGCCCTACAAATTCAGACTTGCCAGCCCCCACAATCATGTAAGCCAATTTCTTAAAATAAGTCTCTTAATATAGACATACACACATGTGGTGCACACACACACACACACACACACAGACAAACGGTCTCTTTCTCTGGAGAACCCTGATGGATAGTGATGCTATCCAGCCTCACAATAACAATAAGAAATCGAAGACAAACAGACTCCAAGAGAAAGATGAGGCTGGGTTGCAGTTATCACATAACAGAAAAAGGAAAGATAAAATGAGGAGGGAAGGGAAGGGAAGGGAAGGAGGGAGGAAGGAAGGAGGGAAGGAAGGAAGGAGGGAAGGAAGGAAGGAGGGAAGGAAGGAAGGATGGAAGGAAGGAAGAAGAAAGGGAGGGAGGGAAGGAAGTGAGTTAAATAAGGAAGGAAGGAAGGGAGTTAAAGGAAGGAAGGAAGTTAAAGAGGGAGGGAGGGAAGGAAAGAAGAAAGGAAGGAAGGAAGGAAGGGAGGAAGGAAGTTAAGAAAGGAAGGAAGGCCAAGAGTTAAATCAGAAAAGAAGCGGTGGGGGGGGAGGGAGGAAGGAGAAAAAAGACAGGAAGTGGGGAGAGAGAGAGGAGGGGAGAGGAAAGAGGGGAAAAGATGAGGAAAGGAGAGAAAGAGAAAAAATAAATAGCTTTTTTTGTTTGTATAATCTGACATCTTGTAGACAGTTTTTTAGAGAGATCAATTCTGTCCCTTTGAGTTTTATTTTAAAAATTAGAGACATAGGCTATTTGGCTAGTCTGTGAGACTTGTCATAGCCTCTGGGTTTACTGGGCGATTGGCAGGCCATAGTGTAAATAATGACTTAGAACTACTGGTTCAACTTCTCTTCAAAAATAAGGAACTAGGATCCAAGGTGAGCCTAGTGACATATGGTGACTTGGTCAATATTGCTCATGGGAAGGCAGTCAAAGCTGCAGGTGGGACCAAGGTTTTCCTAACTCCCAGTTCTCTTCATCACATGATAGAATCAGGAGAGAGCTCTTCTCCTCTGTCACCCATCAGTCACCTCTGACCTTGCTATTTATTCCTAAGAGTCAGAGAGGCAGTGTCCCCTCTGCCCTCGGAGATATCAAAGTCATCAAACCTGGACAAGTGAAGCCTTTGGCTGACCAGGGGCAGGGGATGTTGGGTGTATCTGGCTGCTTACAATTCAGAAGTTGACGTCAGCTCAGCTGCTTGCATGCTGTGCTAAATCTCAACATGTATAGACTGAAAATCACCCAGTTACTTTGCAAAAACAGCAGTTTAATAAGATTAGGAGGAGTTGAGAACACTTGTTACATTCAAGGCAATAATATGAAAAGCAGATCATGAAGCTGAGAATTTGCAATGGAATTCTGAAATCAGCAAGTGGAAGAAATATTGTTTGAGGAGACAGAATTCAAGACATTGGCTTCAGACAGATCAAGTCAAAACGTACTACCCTTAGAAGAAAATCCAATTGCCCTTGGTGTAGAAGCTCCTGCTGCTCTTCTTGGACACCACATTATTATTTATATTGGGAACTTCTACCAAATTACATATCCTATAGATTGACCTGGTCTATTAAGCTCTAAGCCTCAAAGTATTACTGTAACTTAAACTTGCACCAAGTAGTGCTGTGATCTGAATAAATTGTGTTGGGTGGAAGTTCATCAAGTTGGGCAAAGGGGAAGAGAAAAAAATGAAGATTTGTACATGATCAGAATTGAGAATGTTACCCAGCCAAGACATGGCTCACCAAGACATCCCAAGAGGCTGTGCCCAATGCTGGCTTGGTGAGTTGGGAGTTGGCATTTGTAAGTGTCTAACAAGGCCATGTTGCTCAAAGGAAGCAGAAATCTAAGCAGCAACAGAAATACCTTAGGCAAAAGAGGTCTTGGTGTGATAGAGGTCTTGAGACAATTCTCAAGTGGTTAGGTAGAGTGGGATGGAAGGATTGTAATCTAAAAGAATATGAGAGGAAAGGAGGGGTCAGATCACTCCGAACGTTGTGTTAAATAAGAAATTTGGGATATAAGCTAAGAGGAGTGGGAGTCATAGAAAGGTTTTAGGCAGGCAGTGACAAGAATTGGCTTATATTTTTAAAGGATCATTCTGGCTTTTAGATAAAACTGATTGCAGGAAGGGCAGGCAAGAATGAAAACAGGGGAACCAATTAGACGAATATTACAGTACTGAAGGATAAAAAACGGTGCTGGCTTTGACTAGGATGATGGAAGTAAAGATGGAAAGAAGTGAATGCATTGGTAGATAGATGGATTTATGGGTATATGTGTGAATGGATTGATGGGTGAGTGAGTGGGTGAACGTATGGATGAATGGATGAGTGGACAGATGGGTAGATGAATCGATAGATGGATGAGTGGATAGGTATATGGGTGGATGGATGGGTGGATGGTTGAGTAGATGGATGGATGGGAAGATGAGTGGATAGATGGATGGGATAGTGGGTAGTTGGGTGGATGAGTGTATGAGTGAATGGGTATATGAATGGGTAAATGGGTGGATGAAGAGATAGGTGGATGACAGAATGGGTGAATGGATGAATGAACGAATATTTGGATGGATGGGTGAATGGGTGGATGGAAGAATGGGTGGAGGGGTAGATGGATGGATGGATGGATGGATGGATGGATGGATGGATGAGTGTGAGTGGATGGGTGGATAGGTAGATGAGTGAGTAGGTGGGTGGATAGGTGGGTAGACAAATGGATGAGCAGATGAATAAATGGGTGGATAGATGAATGGGTAGATGGGTGAATGGGTGGGTAGATGAGTGAATGGGTGGATGGGTGGATAGATAAGATGGATGGATGATTGGCTGGGTGGGTGGATGGATGTATGAGTGGGCAGGTAGATGGATGGGTGGATGGATGAATGGGTGATGGATGGGTGGATGGGTAGATGGGTGAGTGAATGGATGAATGAATGAAAGGACTGGTAGGGGGGTGTATGGATGGATGGAAGGGTGAATGTATGGATGATGGGTGAGTGGATGGGTGGATGGGTGGATGGATGGATGGGTAAGTAAGCAGGCAGATGGATGGGTGGATGAATGGGAGAATGGGTGAGTGGATAAATGGGTGGATGCATTGATGGGTGAGCAAGTAGATGGGTGGATACATGGATAAAAGGATGGATTTGTGAGTGGCTGTATGTGCTGATGGGTGAATGTATGGATAAACGGGTATATGGGTGGATTAATGGGTGGATGGGTGAATGGATGGGTAGATGCGTGGATGGATAGATGTGTGAGTGGGTGGGTGGATTTATGGGTGAATGGTGGAGTGGATAAATGGGTAGATGGGTAAGTGGTTATATGAGTGGTAGATGGTTGGATGGATGGATGGATGGATGAATGAATGGATCGAACATGGGTGGGTGGATGGGTGAGTGAATACATTGGTGAAAGGATGGATGGATGGACACATGGATGGATGGATGGATGGGTGGATGAATGGATAGATGACTACTTAAATGACAAGGTATGCACACTGTGCCCTTTGTCTTGCTGCTTGAACACATAGAGACATTTATTAATTTTCTGTAAGAAGTTCGTTGATTATTTAGGATTTTCTCAGTCAATAGAAAGTAAATGTAAATGAAAAGTAACCCATTGGTGTACGTGAAGAACAAATACTGTGCCATCTCCACCTTGCAGATGAAGAGACTGAGGTTCTTAGAGGAAAGCAGCTGGCCTGTGGATATACAGCCTGGGAAGACGGGGAGTGGAAGTAGAATTTCACTCTTGTACCCTTATTTCTAGGAGTCCTTGCTCCACCCACTTCATGGGGCTCCTGCTGTTGTGTACTCTTTCCAGATAAGGAGAAGATGGTCTAGGAAATAATCCAGGGCATTTGTTACTGCCATCAGTCATGGATGTATCTTGCAAAGAGGCTGGTGGAAGAAGTCACCACTCTGCACTGTCCCCCAAGGGATCAGCCATATGGAGTAAAGAATGTGCTAAGCTCTGTTCTGGGGCAAAGTGGAGGCAAGAATGTAAGCACTGCCATTTCACAGGTGTGTGAAGAAGGACCTGCAAGCAAGAAGAAAACAAAATGGGTTGCATGTGTAGACATATGTATATCTACATCTAAAGACAGAGACAAACCAAAGCATTCAGAAAGAAGATTTTGAGTTTGGTTATTTCAGAGGTCTGGATATGTATCCAGTGAGGATGAGAAACAGGGACAGAAAAAAAGTGAATGAATGACAGAGTGAGAGTTGCTTTATATTTATATGGGCAGAGGAAGGTGTATGAATGTGTGTCTAGGTGTGTAGATGTGTTTGTGTGTATTTGTGTGTGAGTGTGCATCAGTGGTTGTGTGCATGTGTATTTACTTGTATTTTTATTCATACGTATGTGGGTAAAAGAGAAAGATTTTGAGACATCTCTGAGGATTCACACTTGAGGAGTGTATGTGCACTCAAGGGAAGGAGGTAACATTATTTGTCATTTGACAGTTTAGGGACATGTGGGCTTGCAATGGGAGGTGGCAGGGGTCAGGAGAAGGAAAAGAGAGACAGAAAAAGAGAAAGGGAGACAGAGAAAGACAGGTAAGGCATAGGGGAAAAGGGAGAGAGAACAACGCCACCCATCACAGAGGCTGCCAGAAGCTCTTGGCCCACCCCCACCTGCCCAGAGCACCTCTGCTGTCCTAGAATGGTTTTAATCCCAGTACGCTGTGATCACCCTGCCTATTTTATGGTATGTCAGTCCTCTATACCACTAGAAATTGCTTGGAAAAGGACCTCATTTTTTTTCAGACCACTAAAAGCAGCCCTTCTCTGTTTCTGGTTTCCCTTAAATGCAGTCGTGGAGAGGTAGATGGATTCTTTTCAGCCTATCTCAGTACTGTGGCAAGGTGGCAAAGGCCTCCAGGCTATCCTGGGAAGGAGGAATGCATGGGAGAGGGGAAAAGGATTTCATTAGATCATGCCCTAGATTGTTCAAGTGAAAAATGGAGAAAATAATAATACCTTTCTTGCCCTCACAGATGAGTCTGGAAAGGAAGAGTAACTCTCTACTCTCCAGGAGTTCCCTGGAAGGCAGATTTTATAGAAGCTGTGGAAGAGGGTGTGGGCATTTTCAGAGAAGAGGAGATATTTAGACTGAGAAGTCAGTGAATGTTTCAAGGAGACACAGGTGAAAATTCTTCCGTTAGGGTAGCTAGGCTGCAATGTTGTGGATTTGGTCTGTTCTTGGTCAGTATCTTCTAGTGGAGTTGAATTCTAATCAGACTAACCTGGTTGGAGAATGGAGGATCCAGCCCTTATGCTTTTAAGAATCACTTACCACAGTCTGGAATTTACTGGAGACATGCAATGGCTTAGTGGCAATCCAACAGAATAAGCTACAAGGACATGCAGTTTGGGCTGCACCAGGCTGGATTCCCAGGCTCAGGCAGGTGGACTTAGTAAACATTTATGGAAGGTTTTCAATGTGCCCAGCACTGGGCTGTGTACTCGGGCAATGCAGGGAACACAACACGCCAAGTCCCACTTTTGTAGAGCTTACAGATAGGTGGGAGAAGATAGTTCAGAGTCAATGATTTAGATGATACAGATAGTGATGAGAGATGTGAAGAAAATAACAGCAATGGATTGAATAAAGAGTGATTGGCTAGGAACATTATTAGAGTGATGGTCAGGAAAGGCCCCCTGAGGAGGCGTTATTTGGGCTGAAACATGAATGATAAGAAGGGAGATGTGAAAGCTTGAAAGTCACCCTAAGAGCAGAGATTTATTTCTACATGCAGCCAGGAGCCATTGAAGGGCTTTAGTAGGAAAGTGAAACATTCTGGATATTGGGTGGAAAGTGGATTGAAGGGGGTTTGGCAAGAGCAGAAAGCAAAGGGACCAATTAAGAGTTCACTGCAGCTGTCCAGGCAATAGACAACTAACTGTGCCTTGAAGTAGAGTGAGAGTGTGAAGATAATAAGGAGTGGTTGTCTCTACACCCACCTGAATAGCTACAATTAAGAAGACTAATGAGACCTAGTGATGGCAAAGAGATGAAGCAAATGGGACTCTCAAACACGGCTGGTTGGAGTATAAATTGTTATAAACAGTTTTTAAAATGCTTGGCAGGATCTTCTAAAGCCAAATATACATATCTCCTAAGACCCAGCAAGTCCACCCCTGAGAATATGTCCAACAGAAACAAGTGTTCATGCTCACCCAAAGAAATGTAAAATAACTTATATAAACTTTATGCATGGTAGCCCCAAACTGGAAAACCAAATGTCCATCAACAGGAAAATAAAGAAGTGAACAGACTACTGAATCACCAACAACATGCATGAAACTCACATAGACGGTGTTCAACAAAGGAAGTCAGTCACAAAAGAGTACATACCATCTGAGTCCATTAATGTGCAATCAAGAACAGATGATCGAGGTCATCATAGTGGTTACCTTTAGTGATTACCATAGTGATTACCAGAATGAGACACAAAGGAGTCTTCTACGATGCTGGAAATGTGTATCTTGTTGTGGATTGAAGCATAGATGCATTCATATGTACAAATGAATGAAGCTTAATACTTAAGATTTGTGTACAATTTTGTGTGTAGATTCTACCTAAATGGTAAAATTAATAGGCATGGTTTAGCAGGAACATGTTTTGAGGTACATTCAAAGATCCAACAGGACTTGCTGACAGATTTGGTATAGGGTATGAGAAGAAAAGAGATGAGTCAAGTATTGCTTTTGAGTTCGTGGCCTGTTCCATGTGGAAAAGGCATGCTACTCAAGGATCTGAACTGCCTCTTGCCATTTTACAAGTAAGGGTGAACACTGATGTCTAGGGTGAGAAAAAAGAAATCCAGGTCCCTCAGCTGTCAGGTGGGCATAATAGTAAGGAAGCCAAGCCCACAGCCCTTAGGGAAGCAGAACTTTAGCAAGTAGTTTGGCATTCAGGGAGAGAGCTGCCACCTGTGGTAAGGTGAACGTGTAGGAATATGGCATGGCCTCTGTATTAGTCTGTTTTGTGTTGCTATAAAGAAATACCTAAGGCTGGGTAATTTACAACAAAAAAGGTTTAATTGGCTCATGGTTCTGCGGGCTGTACAGGAAGCATAGCAACATCTGCTTCTGGTGAGGCCTCAGGAAGCATCCAATCATGGCTGGAGGAGAAAGGGGAGTTAGTGGGTCACATGGTGAAACAGGGAGCAGTAGAGAGAGAAGGAGGTGCCAGGCTTTTTTAAATAACCAGATATTCCATGAACTAACAGAGTGAGAACTCACTCATCACCAAGGGGCGGGCACCAAGCCATTCATGAGGGATCTACCCCCATGTCCCAAACACCTCCCACTAGGCGCACCTCCAACACTTGGGGTCACATTTTAACTTGAGATTTGGAGGGGAAAAATATCCAAACAATATCAGCCTCCATCTTACAAAAGGCCTGTAGGCAGAACTGGTCATCAGAGCAGGAAACAGAGCAGATGTTTTATCCTGTAGACCAGAGCATGAGACAGGATATAAGTGAAGCATGCTGTGGCAGAGAATGAGTAGATGTGCACCGATCCCACTTCCCTGGCCTAAGAGCATGAGGAGACTGCAGTTCCTGCCTCCCTGGCTCTTGAGCTGAGGCCACATGCTGATTCTGGCAAGTGGAATGCGGGTGAGCAAATGTACACTATTTCCAGGCCCAGCCCTGCTTCTCTCTGAGATCCTCGGTTCACTCTCTATATTCAGAGCATAAGGATCCAGCTTAAGACCACACAACCCTATGCGAAAAGTTGAGCCTCGAGATGGAAGAAGAGTAGATTGCTAAATCATTGCACATAATGCTGCTGGCTCAATGCCTGATCGGGTTGTGACATGAGTAACAAATAGGCCATTGCACCAAGTCTTTGAGATACAAGGGTTGTTACAGCAACTAGAGTTAATTACCCTAGCATGTGTGTGTTCAGAATCTAAGGACTAATCTAAGGAAGATGGGGCCGTTACAATGTGGGAGCTGGGATTCTCTGAGATCCAGTTAGCTCTGAGGAGGGTGCTGGTAGGGTGGGACGTATGAGACTGAGCCCATATGATGGAAGTGCTGAGGAAAGTCGGAGCTGTTAAACCTCTGTCTTTGGGAGAAGAGTCTAAGAACTGGCCTGTGACTGTGGACCCCAAGAACACAGCTGTGGGGGCGCTACAACTAGGAGATGTAGAGAAACTCCTCCATCTATCCATCCAGCCAGTACTTCCCATCACTCACTATGCACTGAGCATGTTGGATGCATGGAACAACTGAACAGACATGGGCTCTGTCTTCTTGGGGTTCAAAGACTGCACCTGAAATTAAAGGTGGGATAGCTGATGCTTTATTCATGGGTTAACTCTTCGTAGAGAGAAATAAGCACCTTACTGCATCCTTTACCCTGAAAACCCACATTGGAGAGTCTCTTGGCATGGCCAGCCCAAGTTGCTCCAGCCCTGAGCAACTGGAGAAAGAAGCAGATTTAACTTCAGAAGGCAGGTGGAGACTGTTGGAGCAGCCCAAGCTTGGGGCAGTGGGATAGCCTGAGGTGTTGTTCCTGCTTGAGGTTTCCCCAATTGCCTTACGGGTAGTCACTTATCACACTCCTGGGGATAGGTAACATTCTATGGTGTGTGTGAGCTTGCTGTGCTTGTGTGGGATGCCTTTGCAAAGTCCATCTAAGCCCAGGTCAAGGAAGGTGCAGGGGTCTTCGATGGAAACAATTGTCAGCTCATTATGGAAACTACTCTGGGGACAAGGGACAAACGGAAATTATGGGGATTCTCTGTGCCAGGCCAGCTTTCTCTCTAGCAGTCCCTCCCTGAGCTGTCTGGGATACAGGCTTACCAGTGCTCAGAACTCTATTGGTGAGAATCAGGGGCTTCCCTCCCCTCCAAATTTGGCACCAGCATTGTCTTCACTCTGTGATGAATAATTATAGCAATGATAAATAGTATTAATGATAGTAATAAACTCTGTTTATTGAGGCCCTTCTACCTCTAGTCACTTTGTATTACTTCCTTGACTCTCAGGCTTGGCACTGCCTCTTCTTGCAGTTGACACCATGGAGCATCAGGAATGAGAATGTGCAGGAAACAATATGATGAATTAATTGAGTGCTTGCTACATGTCAGGCACCACACTAACTGCTTTAGCTTGCTAGATCTTTCAACAAACCTATCACTTAGGCAGCATTAGTAGCCCCATTGTGTCAAAGGACTGAGTTTTAGAAAGGTTGAGTAGCACAGCGAAGGTCACACAGACAAGGACATGGCAGAGCAGACATTGAATGCAGCAGCCTGGCCTCAGAGCCTATCCACACAAACACTACACTACACTGCCAGGAGCATGCCTGTCTAGAACGTTCTGCAGGAGGACTAAGCTAAGGACATCAATGGCTTTGACATTTTGTGCAGGAAGGCAGTGCCATGGCAGGGCCTAGAATTCCACTGAGAAAGGAAAGTCTGCCTTACATAGAAGCAGTGATTCTTTGGGGCTTCTAAAGGATGCCTGGGCTCCAGTTCTCTGCCTTTCTGGGAGACACAAGGACATGGATCACAGACAAAGTGAGTTTGGTCATCCAGACCACCTTCCTGTTCCCTCCATTCCCCCAGGAAATGATGCTGATTGGCAGTTAGGGCAGAGAGTGGGCTGAGCAACTGAGCACTGGCTAGCAGGTCAGCACTTAGGAGGGGCTGCCCTTGACAATGATGTGAGCATGGTGTAAATCCTGAGAAAGCTAGACCTGGTGAACTTCTTTTTCAAAAATGAAGGCTGCATGTTCATTTTTATTTTGCGGCGTGCAAAGCAGGTTCACATTCATTAGCTCATTGAATTTGAACCTCAAAAAATAAGTCCTGGCAGTCAAGCAAAGCAGAAACTATTATCCCCAACTCCAGTGGGCAGATATTGTCATTCCCATGCTATAGATAAAGAGAGTGGATTTTGATGTGCTGAGGTCACTGGTCCAAGGTCACACAGTTCTGTAGTGATGGACCAGCAGTCTCTCTAGTCCAAAGTTTACATTGCGAACCATTAGACCCCACTGGCTCCCTGCAACAAATACCTTCCCATTGTTGGCTCCATGCACTGCACCTGCTTCCTCCTGTGTCCTCAGTAGCTGTCACCATATAAGTAAGACACATAGTAGTTGCTCCGTGTGTTCATTCAATGTATTGATGGATGGATGAGTGGGTGGATTTTCTGCCTCAAGATACAATCATGACTTAGATGACATAATAATGGGGTGAGTCTGCCTCTACCTACTAAGATCCAGTAAAAATCCATCAGCTGCTGCCCTGAAGTTTGTACAGGTACCACAGCGGTCTAAATGCATTGACTTCTCTGTACTCACCCTAAAATTCTCTCTCCTTCATTATTAATAGTTTTTCTTTTTTTGAAAAATAACTATGCACCATGTAATTTAATTTCATTAAACCCATAGGAAGCACCTATTATCATCCCTATTTCATAGATGAGAAAATTGAGGCCCAGAGAGGTGAAGCAACTTGCCCAGGTTCACACTGTTGCTCAGTGGCAGAGCTGAGATCCTAATTATGATCTGTCTGTTGCTGAAGATCACAGTCCTGGTCAGGTTATACTGATTTTCTGCCAACAGTGGTTCTATCGAGATTGTTCAGAGGAGCATGTGGTGTCTGCAGCTTCAGGGAGCCTGACCATACAAAGCTCACCTTGTAAAATCAACCCTTGCAACTTCCACCTTCCCCCACACCAATAAAGGAAGAGGAAGCCAGCAGAGAGATCTTGCTTTGCTTGTCAAGAAGCTTCGGATTAGAAAGCTAGTTAACAATTCATCTAAAATGAGCAGAGGATTCCAAGCATATCCAAATTAATATTTATAGAGGGAACGCTTGCTCAGACCCAATTATTCTGAGGGCCCGGAAGCCGGGCACAAGTGGTGCGTAAAGGGAGGGAGTACGGATGCCAGGGGAAGCCGGCCCTGGGGACTATTGCCAGGATGCTGTTAGGTGCCAAACATGGGGCATCAGTGAGGCCTGGGCACATCTGGGAAGTGAACAAGCAGGTGTCTCACCCCACGGCCTTTTATTTACAGCTAAGCCCTAGGCTTCACCATAGCTTTAATTCTGTTCAGCACAGGATATGAGCAGAGCTCACCTTTCCAGAGGCCTACAGTGATTGGGAAATAAGGAAATTTGTAGATGGGCCAGATGGACACTCTGGAACCTGGGGATAAGGCATCACCACTTCCGGCCTCCTATTCATAACTGCCAGGGGGAACAGGGGCCTGGCCTGGTTTGCCAGATTTCTTTGTATAGAAAATTCAAATGTTAATATAAAATCTCCATAGCAGCAAATTGTCATTTTCAAATAGTGAGAGAGTCCAACAAAGCATGCCCACGTCAGTTTTGGCCCCCACACTGCTGTAGGTCAGAACCTCTGGCCTAGAGGCTGGAGTCTGAAATTATTTCCACTGGCTTTGATGAAGTCCTGCTATTTTTGCCGCATAGAATTCTTCCAGCACTGGCTTAATATCAATCCATCTTTGATGGTATTTCTCCAGGTTCTAGCCTACTCAGCCCATTACAACCATAGAACCTCGCGTCCCCTTTAAAACTCTCTACCCACCACTGAAAGGAAGAAAAAATAGTCTTAGTTGTTATTCCCAAGACTTTAATGTCACCATGAGAATATTCTCCCTCCAGCCGCCTACTCAATGAGACTCATTTATAGGTCTCTGATCTCTAAATCGCTCTTCTATTCCTCTTCCACATAGCACCAGTGGGAACTTCAGAAAATTCAAATCTGATTGTATCATTCTTCTGTTCAAAACCCTTCAAAGACTCCCCATTGCCTTCCTGAAAAAGATCAGCCTCCTTAGAATGGTGGTTAAAGTCCTACATGATCTGGCCGTAGGCTGTCTCTTCCACTTTATCTCCTACCACCTCTAGCCTTGCAGTCTATAACAATGAGAAATGTTTATTTGAAAGCAACAGAAAATGTCTCTGAGTAACCGAAGCAGAGTAGGAAACCACTGTCTTCCAGCTCTAACCATCACCATCGTCAGTTGCCTGGATCTTAGCTTCTCCAATTGCCCAGTTCAGTCTGTTTTCAATATAATAGACAGAGAGATCATTTTAACCTTGAACCAATCTATGTTTCTCTCCTGCTTAAAACCTTCCAAGGACTTCCTATTTCACCAAGAATAAAAATAAAATCTTTACCACGATTTACAATAACTAACATTTATTGAGTACTTACATACCAGACACTTTTCTAAGCACTTGAGCTTGACATATCTTAATATGTCAAACCACTTTGTGGGGTAGGTTTTGTAAGTAGCCTCATTTAATGGATGAAAACACTGAGGCATTGAGAGGTCTGTTAGTTTGACCAGGGCTCATAGCTGGAAGGTAGTGAATTTGAAAAGATAGGCTGACTCCAGAGCCCAAGATTTCATCCACTAAACTGCACTCACATGCTGCCTGTCGTTTTCTAACATCATGCCCTTTCACTCTGCTCCAGACTAACTAATCTCATTACTGTTCTTCAAATGTGTTGTGTTCATTTCAACCTCAGCATCTTTGTTCCTGCTATTTCTCTACCTAGAAATCCTTCCAGGCAACTCTATATGGCTCCTCCCTGGACTTTCTGTCTTGACTAGCACCTCTCCTCCTATAAGAGGTTATCCCCCTAAACCACATCCGTTTTCTCCAAAGCACTAAGTCAATGGAAAGGTGGGGAGGGGAGTAGTTTGAAAAGGGCAGGAACCAAAGAGCTTTGGGAGACCCTTGTAGTAGGTACCAATGGAGTTACTCCAGGTTGCTCACTGGAATGAATTAGCTCTTTTAAGGTTTCCATCTTTAATAAGCGAAGTCCAAGGAGAGAGAAATTCCTGTTGGTGTACTCTTGATCATGTATCTCATTCTTGGCTAAGGTAGAGTGAGGCATCTTTTTTGACAACCAGGGCAACTGATACCTTGGTTCAAGTTGGAGAAAAATGCCCTTTCCCTGAAATAGGCACAGCTCTCCACCAGGATGCATGGCTGGTGAACAGAACCAGGGCAGGATTTCAGCCCTCAAATCAGCCTTGGTCAGTCATGTTTGTGCAGTGCTCAACCTGCACAACCACATGTGGCCACTTAGCTAGGACTGCTCACAGATGAGAAAGAGGTAACTCCCCTAATGGGAGCCAGGGATGTCACTAAAATAATAATAATAATAATAATAATAATAATAATAATAAAGATATATACTGAGTAGCAAAAAAAAAAAGTCACTAATGAGCAACAGGTATTCTCAACCAGTAGTTCTCAATTCAGATTACTCACTAGAATCGCCTGAGGAAATTTACATATATTCGGATTCTAAAGTCCTACCCAAAACCAAAGTAAATTAGTTCTGGAGGTGGCACCTAAGAATTAATACTTTAAAAAGCATTGCTAATGATTCCAATTTGCTGCCAAGTTTGAAAACCAATGCTCTAAACTCTACCTCTGCTGAATGCTGCAGTTTCTTTTTTTTTTTTTTTTGAGACAGAGTCTCGCTCTGTCGCCCAGGCTGGAGTGCAGTGGCACAATCTCGGCTCACTGCAAGCCCCGCCTCCCGGGTTCAGGCCATTCTCCTGCCTCAGCCTCCTGAGTAGCTGGGACTACAGGCACCCGCCACCACACCCGGCTAATTTTTTGTATTTTTAGTAGAGACGGGGTTTCACTGTGTTAGCCAGGATGGTCTCGATCTCCTGACCTCGTGATCTGCCCGCCTCTGCCTCCCAAAGTATGTAGTTTCTTATCTGGATTTTAGTATGTATTGTTTCCATGCCATTGTTCCTGCCATCACCATTCCCTAGAATGCTTACAAATGCTACACATACACACAGACACACACACACACACACACGCACTCACACACCACACCTTTGTTGCGATAACTCCTGCTGACATCCTGAAGGAAGCTTACCTGACCTGCACTGCTCCACTCTCACTCTTCTTGATCACTGCACACTCCACAACTCACTGTCTGTCAAAATACCCATATATCCCTCCCTCTAAACTAGGAACTCTCTGAAAACAGGCTCTGGGCCAGATTCACAATAGACCTAAAGATCTCGCCCTAGAGACCTAATCCTAAAACCCATGGACTTGTGATTGTTGCCCTAACATCTCTCCATTTCCTTCCAACACCACACCCCAACCTGAGATGCTTCAAGGTTTTAGGTGTCCTATCAGCACCATGGTTTCTTCAATCCAGAATCCACATTTCTACTTGATTGTGAAAATCTGTGTTTCTCAGAAATCTTGATAGTTCAGACTCCCTGAATTTGTATTCTGGGCTGCATTGGACTGCCTTTTGAACTTTATTTTTATTTTTTGCTTTTTTAAAATATCTTTTGCCCTTTGAATTAGTAAATGTGGACTAGTGCTTCTTTTTGCCTGCAATAAAGCCATCCACCCACTCTGTCTCAGTTAAAATTCCTGGCTCACCTCTTCACTTCACTCCTTTTTCTCCAGTGTTTTTCAACTTTCCCTGCAGCCTAAGCTATATCCTTAAAGAAAGAAAACAAAACCCTTTTACATTCTTCCTGCCTTTCATCTCCCTAAGATTCGGGCTTCTGCTATCTGCCAGCCTCACTCTGCTTTCCCTGAGAAAAGCAGCCAGGACTTGAATTAGAAGGGTGTTCCAAAGAAAGGATTTTGCCTGATGTGTGCATGCAGTTTTTCCTTGATGTGCTAGAGACAAATGAAGGAAGGATTTCATACAGAGCTTCTGTCTCTGCTTGGTGTCAGCAGCTGCTCCTGAGTCAACAGAGCAATGGCATGTATCTGGACTGAAGATAACAAAGGTTGCTTAAATTGTTTTCCATCCCCTCTGAAATCAATAAGTGCTACTCCATTGCTTAGCACAATTGAGTTCCTGAACAGTGGTGCAGCAGGGTGTCAAATCAAATCTTACTTCTGTCAAATGCTGGCTTGATGAGCTTACAGAAGCAGGTGCAAGGCCAATAGGGGAGAGGTCAGGGGGTCCTATTCCAACTGGCTATGCCAGGGGCCCCAGTGAGACACTCTTCTCCAGGAGAAAGGACAGCCATTCCACTAGATATTTGAGATCTTAGAGATACTTTCCAGTGGGTTTAACATGGCCATTAGCCAAAGCACATGCCACATCTGACTTTATGATAAAGTTCAACAAGGCAGGTAGGAATCGAAACACATGGGGTTGATGAAATGTTAAAAGGAGGGAGGGATGGATGGTCATGAAATGGTTACTAAGGGTTACACCCTAGAGAGATATCAGTGAATAAGATCAAAGATCCCTGCGTTTAAGGGGCTGGCGTTCTAGGCGTTGTCTCCCTCCAATTCACTCTAGAGAAGCACAACTCTTGAAAGATGAAAAGCTTTCAAGAGATACCAAAGGACAAAAGATAAAAAGACAGATCCCATTCTCTCAGAGGTATTGAAAAATCCAGCCTTTCTGGCAGACTGATTTTTTTTTTTTTTTTTTGAGACAGGGTCTCAGTCTGTTGCCCAGGCTGGATTGCAGTACAATCTCCATCTCCCAGGCTCAAGCGATTCTCCTGTTTCAGCCTCCTGAGTAGCTGGGGTTACAGGCATGTGCCACCATTCTCAGCTAATTTGTGTATCTTTAGTAGAGATGGGGTTTCGCCATGTTGGCCAGGATGGTCTCGAACTCCTGACCTCAAATGATCAAAGCCCCACATGACATTGGGCATCTATCCCTCCCTCCTTTTATCATTTCATCAGCTCCATGTGCATTGATTCCTACCTGCTCTGTTGAACTTTATCATAAAGTCAGATGTGGCACATGCTTTGGCTCATGGCCATATTAAACGTACTGGAAATTATCATATGTCCATCTCTGAAACATGTTTTGTTGGAGCTATTAAGAAAGAAAAATTATCCACTGGGATTGTTAAACAGAGAGAATGGGAACTTGAAACTGCTGGGCCCATCCTACTGGCTCATAAGAAAAGCCTGCTTCAGGGGAAAGCACAGGCAAGAGATGAAAGAGTGGCATTGTTTGTATCTCTGTATTCTTTTTTATGTTATTTTATTATTATTATACTTTAAGTTTTAGGGTACATGTGCACAATGTGCAGGTTAGTTGCATATGTATACATGTACCATGCTGGTGTGCTGCACCCATCAACTTGTCATTTAGCATTAGGTATATCTCCTAATGCTATCCCTCCCCACTCCCCCACCCTACAACAGTCCCCAGCGTGTGATGTTCCACTTCCTGTGTCCATGTGTTCTCATTGTTCAATTCCCACCTATGAGTGAGAACGTGCGGTGTTTGGTTTTTTGTCCTTGCGATAGTTTACTGAGAATGATGATTTCCAATTTCATCCATGTCCCTACAAAGGACATGAACTCATCATTTTTTATGGCTGCATAGTATTCCATGGTGTATATGTGCCACATTTTCTTAATCCAGTCTATCATTGTTGGACATTTGGGTTGGTTCCAAGTCTTTGCTATTGTGAATAGTGCCGCAATAAACACACGTGTGCATGTGTCTTTATAGCAGCACGATTTATAGTCCTTTGGGTATATACCCAGTAATGGGATGGCTGGGTCAAATGGTATTTCTAGTTCTAGATCCCTGAGGAATCGCCACACTGACTTCCACAATGGTTGAACTAGTTTACAGTCCCACCAACAGTGTAAAAGTGTTCCTATTTCTCCACATCCTCTCCAGCACCTGTTGTTTCCTGACTTTTTAATGATTGCCATTCTACCTGGTGTGAGATGGTATCTCATTGTGGTTTTGATTTGCATTTCTCTGATGGTCAGTGATGGTGAGCATTTTTTCATGTGTTTTTTGGTTGCATAAATGTCTTCTTTTGAGAGTGTCTGTTCATGTCCTTCGCCCACTTTTTGATGGGGTTGTTTGTTTTTTTCTTGTAAATTTGTTGGAGTTCATTATAGATTCTGGATATTAGCCCTTTGTCAGATGAGTAGGTTGTGAAAATTTTCTCCCATTTTGTAGGTTGCCTGTTCACTCTGATGGTAATTTGTTTTGCTGTGCAGAAGTTCTTTAGTTTCATTAGATCCCATTTGTCAATTTTGGCTTTTGTTGCCATTGCTTTTTGTGTTTTAGACATGAAGTCCTTGCCCATGCCTATGTCCTGAATGGTAATGCCTAGGTTTTCTTCTAGGGTTTTTATGGTTTTAGGTCTAATGTTTAAGTCTTTAATCCATCTTGAATTGATTTTTGTATAAGGTGTAGGGAAGGGATCCAGTTTCAGCTTTCTACATATGGCTAGCCAGTTTTCCCAGCACCATTTATTGAATAGAGAATCCTTTCCCCATTTCTTGTTTTTCTCAGGTTTGTCAAAGATCAGACGGTTGTAGATATGCGGCGTTATTTCTGACGGCTCTATTCTGTTCCATTGATCTATATCTCTGTTTTGGTACCAGTACCATGCTGTTTTGGTTACTGTAGCCTTGTAGTATAGTTTGAAGTCAGGTAGCGTGATGCCTCCAGCTTTGTTCTTTTGGCTTAGGATTGTCTTGGCAATGCGGGCTCTTTTTTGGTTCCATATGAACTTTAAAGTAGTTTTTTCCAATTCTGTGAAGAAAGTCATTGGTAGCTTGATGGGGATGGCATTGAATCTATAAATTACCTTGGGCAGTTTGGCCGTTGTCATGATATTGATTCTTCCTATCCATGAGCATGGAATGTTCTTCCATTTCTTTGTATCCTCTTTTATTTCATTGAGCAGTGGCTTGTAGTTCTCCTTGAAGAGGTCCTTCACGTCCCTTGTAAGTTGGATTCCTAGGTATTTTATTCTCTTTGAAGCAATTGTGAATGGGAGTTCACTCATGATTTGGCTCTCTGTTTGTCTGTTATTTGTGTATGAGAATGCTTGTGATTTTTGTACATTGATTTTCTATCCTGAGACTTTGCTGAAGTTGCTTATCAGCTTAAGGAGATTTTGGGCTGAGACAATGGGGTTTTCTAGATATACAATCATGTCGTCTGCAAACAGGGACAATTTGACTTCCTCTTTTCCTAATTGAATACTCTTTATTTCCTTCTCCTGCCTAATTGCCCTGGCCAGAACTTCCAACACTATGTTGAATAGGAGTGGTGAGAGAGGGCATCCCTGTCTTGTGCCAGTTTTCAAAGGGAATGCTTCCAGTTTTTGCCCATTCAGTATGATATTGGCTGTGGGCTGTCATAGATAGCTCTTATTATTTTGAAATACATCCCATCAATACCTAATTTATTGAGAGTTTTTAGCATGTAGGGTTGTTGAATTTTGTCAAAGGCCTTTTCTGCATCTATTGAGATAATCATGTGGTTTTTGTCTTTGGTTCTGTTTATATGCTGGATTACATTTATTGATTTGCGTATTTTGAACCAGCCTCGCATCCCAGGGATGAAGCCCACTTGATCATGGTGGATAAGCTTTTTGATGTGCTGCTGGATTCGGTTTGCCAGTATTTTATTGAGGATTTTTGCATCAATGTTCGTTAAGGATATTGGTCTAAAATTCTCTTTTTTGGTTGTGTCTCTGCCCGGCTTTGGTATCAGGATGATGCTGGCCTCATAAAATGAGTTAGGGAGGATTCCCTCTTTTTCTACTGATTGGAATAGTTTCAGAAGGAATGGTACCAGTTCCTCCTTGTACCTCTGGTAGAATTCGGCTGTGAATCCATCTGGTCCTGGACTCTTTTTGGTTGGTAAGCTATTGATTATTGCCACAATTTCAGAGCCTGTTATTGGTCTATTCAGAAATTCAACTTCTTCCTGGTTTAGTCCTGGGAGGATGTATGTGTCAAGGAATTTATCCATTTCTTCTAGATTTTCTAGTTTATGTGTATCTCTGTATTCTTTTGTTGTTGTTTTTGCGATGGAGTCTCCTCTGTCACCCAGGCTGGAGTGCAGTGGCACTATCTCAGCTCACTGCAACCTCCACCTCCCAGGTTCAAGTGATTTTCCTGCCTCAGCCTCCCTCGTAGCTGGGATTATAGGCACACACCACCATGCCTGGCTAATTTTTGTATTTTTATTAGAGACAGGGTTTTACCATATTGGCCAGGCAGGTCTCAAACTCCTGACCTCAAGTGATTCACCCACCTTGGCTCCCAAAGTACTGGAATTATAGGCGTGAGCCACTGCTCCCGGCCCTGTATTCTTTTTACAGATTTATTAAATTAGAATAGACATACTATAGCTGTGCTATTTAAAATGTATTGTTGGCCAGGAGTGGTGGCTCATGCACACCTGTAATTTTAGCTACTCAGAAGGCTGAGGCAGGAGAATCGCATGACCCGGGAGGTTGAGTTGCAGTGAGCTGAGATTGTGCCACTGCACTCTAGCCTGGGTGACAGAGTGAGACTCCATCTCAAAAAATAAATAAATATAGAGTGTATAATGATGTGACTTTGAATATGTGCATATACCAGTAAAACCATCACCGTAATCAAGTTAATGAACATAAACATCATCTTTGAAGGTTTTCTTGAGTCATTTTGTAATCCCTAACATTCTCAAGCAGCCTGTTTTGTCACTATAGTATAATCCGCACTTTCTGTAATTTTATGTAAATAGACTCATATAGCATGCACTCTTTTTTTTTTTTTGACATGGCATCTTTAGCGCAGGATAAGTATTTTAAATGTTCTCCATGTTGTTGTGTGTTTCACAGGTTCATGCCTTGATCATGTTCAAGTCTTTTTGTGGCATTTGCCTTTATTTATCTCGGGGAAATACCTGGGGATGGAATAATTGGGTCATATGATAACTGTACGTTTATCTTTTAATGGAACTGGCAAATTGTTTTCATAATCATTGCACGTCATATGACTTTATATCCTTACCCTTCGTGTATGAATTCTGCTTGCTCCACATCACTTGATATGGCTAGTCTTTTTATTTTAATTTTAGCTATTTCAGCGGTTGTATCGGTTGTATCTCATTACAGTTTTGATTTTAGTTTCCATAACGACTAATGATGAGGATATTTTCATGTGTTTATTTGGCATCCACACATCTTCTTCGGTGAACTATCTGCCAAATCTTTTGCCCATTACTTTGCCGGGTTGTTTGTTTTTTTTGGTACTGAATTCTGAGACTTCTTTATCAGAGCTAGATACAAGTTTTTTGTCAAACATATGCTTTGCAAATATTTCCTGCCAACTTGTCATTTGCCTTTTGATTTTTGTCTTTTGAAGAACAAAAAATTTTAATTTTAATAAAATCCAATTTATTGGTATTGCTTCTTTTATACTTTTTGGTGTTTGTGTTTTATTTAGGAAGTCTTTGCCAAACTTAAGGTCACTGAGATTTTCTTCTGTGATTTATTCTAGAAGTTTCAGATTTTATCTCTTACATTTAAATTCATAACCCATTTTGAGTTATGTTTTATATATTGTATGACGTAAGTGTTGAGGTTCTTTCTTTCTTACTTTTTTCCCCCCTTTCTTCCTTCTTTCCTTCTTTCCTAATCAATTATTATTGAAAATATGATTCTTTCCCCCCACTGAATTGCACTGGCACTTTTGTGAAAATCTGCTGACCTTATATGAGTGGATCTATTTATTTCTGGACTCTCCAGTCCATTCTGTTGATCAATGTATCTGTCTTTACACCAATGCCAGTATTTTGTTTCCTTTAGTTCCTCCAGCTTTTTTTTTTTTTTTTTTTTTTTTTTTAACATGGAGTCTCGCTCTGTCACCCAGCCTGGAGTGTGGTTGCATGATCTCGGCTCACTGCAACCTCCACCTCCAGGGTTCAAGCAATTCTCCTGCCTCAGCCACCAGAGTAGCTGGGACTACAGGTGCGTGCCACCACGCCTGGCTAATTTTTTATATTTTTAGTAGAGATGGGATTTCACCATGTTAGCCGGGATGGTCTTGATCTGCTGACCTCGTGATCTTCCTCCTGCCTCGGCCTCCCAAAGTATTGGGATTACAGGCATAAGCCACCGCGCCTGGCCAGATTCCTCTAGCTTAAAACTAAGTCTTGAAATCAGATATTATAAGTTATCCAACTCTGTTTCTCAAACTTGTTTTGGCTATTGTAAGCGCTTTGCATTTCCATATAAATTTTAGAATCAGCTTCAAAAAATAGCCTGCTGGAATTTTTATTTGAGTTTGAGATGAATAGGCAACTTCTTAATAATACTGAATTTTCTGCTCTACAAACACAGTATATCTTTCTAATTTCGTAGGTCTCTTTAATTTATACTGTCGATCTATATAATCTTCAGTGTACCGGCATTGTATATTTTTATCAAAATTATCCCTATGTATTTCTGTCTTTAAATTTTCAGTAACTTATAACATATAAAAATAACATTAATCTTATATCTGTACCTTTATAACACTCCTTTGAATCCATCTATTGGTGTGGGTCCTTTGTAAGTCTTCATTTTCTGGTTTTGCTCAATAGTTCTGTTGAGCATTCTCATCTCTGTCTCTACTTGCCATGGTCTCAGTCCTTTTACTGGCCCTTTGCATGGCATTCTTATTCCCATTTTTCATGGCCTCATCATAAAGGCCCAGCTCATCCTGAACTTGTCACTTGGAACTTGCTCTGACCACTGATTTATAAACACCTAGTGCTGACTCCCACCCAAGGCAGGTAGAAATTTACTTTGCTCTTTCAAGAGGGACAAGCTCATCTGCAGCAGATACATTGGTTTAGCTCAACTTCTGCCCATACCTGATCATTCATCTATTCCCTAGACATTTGCAGTCCGACAGTTTTTTTTTTTTAACCTGGTTCCCAGATTATCCCAGGTATGAAGCATAGTTTGTGATGCCCTGGATTTTGTCAGAATAAAAAAAAAACATTGGAATTCTTCCACATTCTCTATGGCAATGATTGTGGGGAGGGCTTCCTGGTGTAATATAAGTCATAGAAGTGACAAATCAAAGACCATTCAATATTAAAAATATCCAGTTAGAAATAAGTGGGAGGAGGGGAGGCCCATTCACAACAGTCATAAAACCTATAAAATATCTATGAATAAATTTAGCAAGCATGGTACTTATCTGAATAAAACTATAAAATTTTATTAAAGAGCATAAAGCATGATCTGAATTAACGGAGAGACATAGCCTGCTACCGAATGGGATGACTTTGTATCATAAATTATCTACTCTTTCCAGACTAATAAAACTATTTACCAACATTTCTATCAGAATTCTTACATTTTATACTTTTAGTATTTTCTTTTTCTCTTGAATAATTTTTAGGGAAATGGAACAAAATAAGATCATTAAAGAACAAATTTAGAATGATTTCCATACAATTTTTGGAAAAGAAGAATGATGGGGAAGGAATTGTCCTACCACCCATATAAAAACATACTCTGAAGATGCTCTAGTCAAAACAGTATTGTCATTAAAATAGACAGATAACAGATATTACAGTAAAAAGCAATACAGTATGCAGAAATACATCCTTGTATATAAATAAACATATGACAAATGTAACATTTCAATTTAAATTAGAAATGAATGGTTCATTTAATAAAAGTTTCTAGCATAATAGGCCACCCATCTGGCAAGAGACAAAGCTAAATTCTTCCTATAAACAACACAAAGAATAAACTCAAAGTGCAGAAGATTTTAAAATTAAAATGATACACAATAAAGTATGAATACACACTTACTGACAATATTTATCAGATCTCAGATTGAAGAAGCACTTCTTAAATAACAAAGAGCATTTCAGAAACCACTAACGTGACTATTAAAAAATAAATGAACGTAAAGGATATTAGTATAAAATCAAAAGACAAATAAGAGATTGGAAAAATAGAAATTTGAGGCGTTGCAAATAAAAGTTAATGTTTATATCAGATGATTCAGAAATGTTAAGGAAAAAGTTAAGCACCTCTTTTAGAAATCACGAACAAAGAATATCAACAGAGTATTTGTAAAGATGCTGATAACGGCTCTATAACATCTGAATATCCATAGCTGAATACATTAAGTTTCTGTATCCCTTCTAGGAAGACTAAAATGGATCTTCTTACGCAGTAGGTGATCATTAATATATATTCCCATGCTCTTTCCTATTTTAGCTCTGCCCTTCTCCAGGAGTTCAGAGTCCTCTGAATTAACTTGGCACTTGGGAGACAGAAATAAAAATCACAGATGGGAGGATTTGAGGGGATAGGCCTGAGAGTAAACAAGCCCATGACTTTTGTTTGCATTCCATTGGACAGAAATCAGTCACACAATCATACTGTCCTGAAAAGGAGGCTGGGAAGTGTAGTTCCGTTAACATGCTCAAGAAGAAGAGGAAATGGGATTTGATGACCCACTGGAAGACTCTGCTATAATTTGGCAATTCACAGGAGCAGATATCAGTGACCAATAAACATACAGTAGGAGGCTCAAAGTTAGTATTCAGGAAAAGAAAATTAAAACATCACCTCTTATTCAACAAACTGGAAAAAAATTAAAAGTGGTAACACAAATTTAGCAAGGAGATAAAGGAAAGGGATACTTTATGTATTTCTAGTAGAAATAAGAAATGCTATAGCCTTTTAGGAAAGCTGTCTGATAATATTGATTACATTTTTTTAAATCACATATATCTTCAAACTCAGAAATCCTACTTCAGGTATCTATACATAAAAACAAATGCACAAGTAAATAAAAATATGTAGGTAGAGACATCATTGCAGCATGTTTAAAATGACAAAAAACAAAAGCCAGAAACATCCTGAATGCTCATAAATAAAGAAGGAGTCAAACAAATCACAGTACGTTCACTCCCCGAAATACTATGCAGTTGTAACAAAAGACTGAATTAGATTTACACATGTTATCCTAGAGATACACTTACAAAGTATTGTTAAGTGAGAAAAGCAAGGTACAAGAACTAGTTTGGGTATGGCATAATTTTGCACAGCAAATTTTGCATAGCAAACTCTACACAGCAAAAAATAACTATCAACAGAGTAAACAGACAACTTACAGAATGGCAGGAAATTTTTGCAATGTATTCACCTGACAAGGGTCTAATATCCAGCATCTATAAGGAACTTAAAGAAATTTACAAGAGAAAAACAACCCCGTTAAAAGTGGGCAAAGGATACGAACAGACAATTTTCAAACGAAGACATACATGCTGCCAACAAGCATATAAAAAATGGTCAACTTTTTAATCATTAGAGAAATGCAAATCAAAACCACAATGAGATATCATCTCATACCAGTCATGATGGTTATTAAAATGTCAAACAATAATAGATGCTGGCAAGGCTGTGGAGAAAAGGGAATGCTTCTACACTGCTGGCGGAAATGTAAATTAGTTCAGCCATTTTGGAAAGCATTCGCAGTGATTACTCAAAGAACTTAAAACAGAACTACATTAGCTCCAGCAATCCTGCTATTGGGTATATAACCAAAGAAATATAAATCACTCTGCCATAAAGCCATATGCACATTGTTCATGTATGAACAATATATGTTCATTGCAGCACTATTCACCATAGCAAAGACATGGAATCAACCTAAATGCCAGTCAATGACAGACCAGATAAAGGAAATGTAGTACACATATGCCATGGAATACTACACAGCCATAAAAAAGAAAGAGATTATATCCTTTGCAGCAACATGAATGGAGCTGGAGTCCATTATCCTAAGCAAATTAATGCAGGAACTGAAAACCAAATAACACATGTTGACACTTAAGAGAGTGTCCCTTTCCTTTATATCCTTAAGTGGGAGGTAAACTTTGAATACACATGGACACAAAGAAGGGAACAATAGACACCAGCGTGGAAGGAGGGTGAGGATTGAAAAATTGCTGTCAGGTACTAGGCCTATTACCTGGGTGACAAAATAATTTGTATAACAACCAAACCCCCACAACACACAATTTACCTATAAAACAAACCTGCACATGTACCCAGAAAATAAACTAAAACTTAAAAATAGATAAATAAAATGAAAAAACAGAAAATGCTAAGAATTCTGGGGTTAGACAGATTTGGATTGGACTCAAATCCTGGCTCTTAACATATGTAAATCACCTGTGGTTGTGGTAAGAATTAAGTGAAGTATTTCTCTGAATGATTTATCACAAAATACATTATTTGTTTATGGATTTATATGTGATTGGCAGAGTATGGGTTGTGAACAATGGGTTCTAGGGGTGGAGGTGACAAAGGTGCTGCAAACAAACAAATGTAATGATTGTAGGATAAAATAAATATCATGACTTTTCTAAGTATGAAGTAAATCATTCATCCATGTATTAACTCATGCTATTTATTGAGACAAATACCTAGCTGGGCCCTGGTGATAGAGTAGTGACCTGGACAGATAAAATTTGTATTTCAGGGAGCTTGCAGTCTGTCCAATGTGATCTTAGGTGTGGGTAAATAGGCAAATGTAAATGCTTTAGTGGGAAAATAAGAGAAGAGGAGCAGAAATGGGGAATCAACATCTATGTTCACTATCAGTACCTAGATATATGGGCTTGTCCAAGGTGCATAGCCACTTCTTGTCTTAATTCTTCCATCTTTAACTAATGAACTCTTACTTACAGGGATGTTGTAAGGAATGAATAAAATAGTACATATAAATTGAACTTCACAGTGCTGAAAATAGGATCTTGGTAAAATAAAGTACCTTTGACTTTCCTTAAATCAGTATCCCGTGTCCTCACTCCAATGTGAGTCAGGCTGGAATGGCTAGAAGAGAAGCATTTTCCCAAGTCTGCAACCATTTTCTTCTCATGCTTTACTCACTGAGAATAAATAAGATACCCTCAGCTACTGAAAAGTACTAACCAATATGTACTTCCTAATGGGTTCTGTGCTCTCAGGGATGCAGAAAGCCTTTGTGTCTGGGACTTGGAAAACGCTGAGTGGTGCTGAGGTGCCTGGATAGCAATTACCATGAACGAGGTCTCAGCAGGTCATTAATAGTCACATCTAAAGATCTCCAAGATCAAGCTTGTCATGGCTCTTGTTTTAGTGTCCACGTTAATATATTAATTACAAAAAATTAATGGCAGAATCCTGAGGTAGTTTACTGAGAATTGTAGTGAAAGTCTGATTTTATAGTGACCATTTTCCCTCTTATTGTGACAGCACCTTGCTCTAATTTTGGGAAGCCACTTCCTCCCCATTCTTCCATCCTGTGGTTTTAGTGGCATTGAGTGCAATCCCATCCACGGGGCTGGTGAACTGAGGCCTGGCAAGCCAGAGTGTTAGATCTACAGAGAAGTATTTTTTGGTTGTGACTGAACAGAAATTAACTTCTTGACTTTCATTGCTCCTATTATGAAAGAGAAGGATTCTCTTAATTAGAATGTCCTGGAGTTTCCAGGGTCTACCCTGTAAAGAGAAAGTTATCTGGGCTTTTATGCCAAAATCTCTCAATTTTTTTTAACACTTGCAGTTAATTCAGTTTTTAAAAACAACACTACAGGATGCTTACTACCAAGTGGGGTGAGAGGGGTGAGGCAGGGATGCTTCTAGACTAGCCCTCAGATGAAGTCTTCATCCATAGTTGTCTGAGCAGGACATACAGAGACAACTGCCAAACATTTTGGTCCATCCATCCTCAAAGGTTGAAGCATCTCCCCAAGTCTGCATCCATGTCCTTCTCATGGCTTAGCCTCTAAGAGTGAATGAGATAGCCTCTGCTACTGAACACTGTTAACCAATAGATGCATCATAATGGGATGATAATTTTCTTTCTGCTCATTCAACAAGAAAAACGGCAGTGTTTACAACTTCATATTGGATTTGAATCCTCTCTCAGTTGCTTACTAGCTGTGTAAAGGTGATAATAATGGCCTTTACTTCCCAGGGATGTTTCTTAAGAAGTTTAGGTGAGATACTTGGCCATAAGGACTCCCCTGGTAGTCTCCTTCAGGAGGAAAGGCCAATACAGAAAGAAGCCATCCAGCATCCGCATCCAGCATCCATAACCAGCATCCGCATCCAGCATCCATAACCAGCATCCACATCCACCATCCGCATCTAGCATCCGCATCTATCATTCGCATCCAGCATCCAGCATCCGCATCCAGCATCCACATCCAGCATCCAGCATCCAGCATCCAGCATCTGCATCCGATATCCAGCATCCAGCATCCACGTCCAGCATCCACATCCAGCATCCTCATGCAGCATCTGCATCCAGCATCCAGCATCCGCAGCCAGCAGCCAGCAGCCAGCAGCCAGCAGCCAGCAGCCAGCAGCCAGCAGCCAGCATCCGCATCCAGCATCCGCATCCAGCATCCAACAACCAGCATCTGCATCCAACATCCAGCATCTGCATCCAGCATCCAGCATCCGCATCCAGCATCCAGGCCAATGCTGCAGGTCCATTGTTATACTTTTCCTGGAGCAGATTTCAAATCTCTGGCTCCCTTCCCAACCAGAACACAGTGTGTGTTCTTCCTCCTGTGTCCTCTGTATGGGCAAGAATTGGAACAATTGTTCTCTGCCCATGGAATCTTTCTTGGAAAAAAAAAAAGATCTCAACTTGTCCCGTGTTTAGGGTCACTGGGGTTTAGATTGTGTTGATTTTCCCCTTCCTCTCTTTGTTTTTTATTTGTATGTCTATAAGAACACACTATTTCCTCTCCCTTCTCTTTTTTTGACCTCTTAATTTTTATGGTGGTCCTTTGCTTCTCCTTTCTCTTCCCTCCTTCCCCCTCCCACTTTGCTTTCCACTTTCCTTCTTTCCACAGCTCACCCTTTCTTTCTTGCCATTCCTACATCTGTAAAATGAGAAAAACCGTAACTATATTATCTTGAATGTTTGAAGGCTTAAAGGAATACACTTAAGACTCCTAACGTTCAGATACTGTAGGCTGTTAATAAATGGAAGATGTTCTTCTTGCCTGTCCTGTTTCTCTGAGTCTGTCTTCTTCTTTTCTCTCTCCTGTTTCCTTACTTAGATCCTTGGCATCTCATTCTGCTTTCCACCCCCGTCTTTTGCTGTCAGGTTGGCATCAGCACCTTCTTCACCCCCACAGCTCAGGGAGGCAGCACCCTTCATTCACACCAATAACTCTCCTCAGCTCTGTATACTTCCTTCATTTGATAGGCACAATGGTAACTTGTTAAGATGATTCACTATACATCACAAAAGAGTCACATTTCATGAACTTCAGGAATTTCCTCAATAAAGATATATTTGCTCTATGTACATTTTAATTATCTTTGTCAGAGGATTATTTTAGATGCCAGAAGAGGACTGCTTGGAAGCCACCAGATAGAATTTGGCTTACACTTAAAGTTCTGTCCAAGGTGCTGAAACTTGACGCCATCAGGTGTCTTCACTTAATTCCCTTCCTTAGGGTGGACAGGAGAGATTCTTTCAGACATGCTTGATAGACAGTGTTACAATAGCATCTTGCTTTGAAGTTTCTGAATTATGTTACTTCAAATTTATACCTCACTCCTATAATGTCATTTCCTGGCTTAGAAACCTTTCATGATTATTTTCCAATGCATCTAGCTCTTACAGCTCTGTTCTTGTAAAAGCTTAAGTTCTGGCAAAGAGCATGGCTTCTGGGTTCATCCTCTCCCCATGACTAACTGGCTGTGTAACCTTGGAAAAATTTCTTAACCTCTGTATGTCTCTGAAAAATGAGAAGAAATGAGAATAATAACATGCCTACTCCATAGGTTTTATAAGGGTTAAATAAATTAATGTATGCTCTTTGTAAGGGTTTTGTAAGGGTTAAATGAACTAATGTATTTCAAATACTTAGAAAAATACCTGTCATATATTAAGTGCTATGTAAGAGTTAATCAGTGAAACCCTTCGAGAACAAATCATATGGAACCAACTTATATCTTCACTTTAGATAAGATAGCATAGTGGAATTCATTCTGAACTCGATAATAATAGCTTCCATGAACACCCTCAGTATGTGCCAGACATTGTACTGCATTGTACTAGATATGTAAGATATATATATATATATATATATATATATATATATATATATATATAGAGAGAGAGAGAGAGAGAGAGAGAGAGAGAGAGAGAGAGAGAGAGAGAGAGTAATACAGATACAGATACAAATATAGATAGAGATATATCCCACATAACCTCCTCATGAGATGGGTATAATTATTATCCTCATGCTTCAGGTGAGGAAATAAGACACTGAAAGCTTAAAATGTTATTTTAGATTCTTGACTTTTGTTTTGTTTTGGGTTTTTTTTTTTTTTTTTTTTTTTTTTTTTTTTTTTTGAGACGGAGTCTGACTCTGTCACCCAGGCTGGAGTGCAGTGGTATGATCTCGGCTCACTGCAACCTCCACCTCCCAGCTTCAAGCGATTTTCCTGCCTCAGCCTCCTGAGTAGCTGGGATTACAGGCATGCACCACCACACCCGGCTAATTTTGTATTTTTAGTAGAGATGGGGTTTCTCCATGTTGGTCAGGCTGGTCTCAAACTCCCGACCTCTGGTGATCCACCTGCCTCAGCCTCCCAAAGTGCTGGGATTACAGGTGTGAGCCACCATGCCAGGTCCCGATTCTTGACTGCTTTAAGTTCTAGTTATTGTATTAAGAAGGTTGATTTTAGCTGCAAGTGAAAAAATCTAACTAAAATTGTCTTATGCAAAGAAGTGGAGAATTTCTTGCTTAGCTAACTGGAAAGTCCAAAGCGGGAACTTCTAGCTTCAGGCACAGTTAAAGCAAGTGATTAAGTGATATTGTACGGAATCTGTCTCTATCTCTTGGCCTTCCATCATTCTCTTTTGGGCTTGTATGAAAACAAGCTCTCATCATATGATGGCAAAATAAGACAAACCATACTTACGATCTTTCTTTTTAAGTTTTTATAATCTGATGTATTTTCGTCTTCATTTATAAGGTTTTGCAGAGATGTTTTTCTATGCAGTTATTTTACTTGTTGGTGAGCATATTTTATCTTATGATATCTATTAAATTCATTAATTTTATAATAATGTTGTTTTGGTTCTTAGTTTATTCTCTAAAATCTACAACACCCCTTTCATCCCATTCCATTGTTCTATTGACTCAACTTTGTGTCTAATATTACTGAAATTTCATTCTAATTAGTATTTTTTTCTATAGCTTGAGGTACTCTTCATGCATTTCTGTAAGCTATGTTTTCTTTCCAACAAGTTTCCTCGTTATCTTTTGTGAGCTATGTGACATGGTTCTCTATATCTTGCCTTTTTGTTGCATTAGTAGATTTTCAGGTTGCAAGGCTTTTATAAGCTTCTTATTAATACTAACTCTTTTCACACCTTCTATTTGAAGTCAAAAATATATACGCGTGGGTGTATTTGTTTGGTTCTTATTTGGTCTTTATTTGGAAACTGTTTGTCTTTCTGACGAGTGAGAGCTTGAGTCTAGGTTGCTTACATATCTTTTCCATATACAGAATGGGAGATATGAGATAGGATGGGGAGAAAACCTAGTTGTGGAAGTTGTTGGTTTATCTAGGTTTTGTCTTTCTCTCTTCCCATCCCCACCCCTCTCATGTTAAATTCCCAAGATCTAGACTTTCTCTCTTTATTTGAAGGGGTATTTTAATAACTTGATAAAGTGAATTTACATGTTGAATGTTATGCCTAATTAGGTCTAGGGACTTCAAAAAGGCAGGTAGAACTTGGTGGCTCCACCTGTCTCAATAAAAATAATTTTTTTCATAAGTAGCCAAGATTGAAGGCTGTTCTATGATTTCCAACGGGCAACACCTTGGGCCACATCTCAAAGTGGGAAGTACTGATAAGTATTTTACTGTCTTTCCTCCTTACCCTGCCCCCATGCCCAACACTGTGCCAGTGAATGCAGACAGGGTTCAAAGCTCTGCTGCACTTTGATAGAGTATTCTGTTCCTTTTCTTTACTCTCATCTTAAAGTTTAGACCACTAAGTTGAATATCTTTCATTATATGGTTGTTGCTAGCAATGGTGTTTACAATTCCTTATTAATTTCATGAGTAGTGGGGAAATGTAGATCTGTGATTCAACTTAAGCATGTTACCTTTACCCAGAAACACCATTAACTCCCTTATCAAAAAGAAAACTGATGTTCTGAGAGCCTGTGTTTCTCTAAAATTTCCAGTAATTAGGTAGCAAAGATAAGACAGAACGAGTTCTTTTAATTCCAGTTCTAGCAAGCCTTTCCTCTTGCCTACGCTCTTCCAGTGAATATTTTCCACTTCTATGAGAAACTGAGAAAATGGGTTTAAGTCACAGCATGAAGAAGACAGTCTGAATAACTGATGAAGTGACTTAATAATGCATTCAAGCATCCATTCATTCAAAAATATGTTGTTAAATTGAGTGTCTACTACAAACTGAACACACTGTTGCGTGTTAGGACATAAGTGGAAAAGGGAGAAAGAGAAACGAGGCCCTTCTTCTTATAGGAATTCTGGTCTAACAGGGAAGACAGTTAATAAAAGGTAAACACATAAAAAGAGCACACGTCAATGACTATACGTTCTATGAAGACAGCAAGCAAGTGGTGTGATGGAGCCTGGAGTTGACAGGGAAGGTCTTTAGGGGGATTGGTGACATCTGACAGATGAGAGAGGGTCCATCTCGGGAAAGTGGAAGGGAGAAATGATCCAGGAAGAAGCAGCAGCATTTTCAAAGTCCTGAGGTGGAAAAGGCTTTGGAGAAGCAGAAGATGTAAACACAAGCCAAGATGGTTGAAATGCAGAGATAAAAAATCGGGCGGCTGGTAACAGATGATGTCAGAGCAGTGGAAGACAGACAGATCTGGTAAGACCAGTCTACCATGGCAAAGGGTTTGACCGATTGTCAGGCAGGCGAGTGACTTCTTGAAGAAGAGAGGATTTTAAAAGGGGAAATTTTAGATGCTGGAGGTAGTGGCGCGGGTGCTAAATGACTGTTACACTCTGTTTCAGAGGTGGCAACTTTGCAGCACTAAGTGAAAGGAGCTTGGTGTATTTATGTGTTGTAAAAAGCTCAGAGATGAAAGGCGCTAGAGAAAGCAAGCCTATGGCTATTCTTACATTTCGAGATGCCCGCCCAGGACCGTAATAGATTCCTCTGGCATTTTCTGCTTTCTGTCTGAACATAGGGTAAGAATCTTTTTTTCATTTCCCCAGTTACATCTCACTTGCCTGTGTCTTCCCACTTTGCAGGATGGATGTAAAGGTTAATTCCACATCTATAACTTCAGGAAGCGTTTTCTTCCAGGCTGCCAACCTCTTTGACGATTTGTCTTGGCTGTTGTGCAATGGTATGTCACTTCTTTCCACTCACCTTTTGAAAACAGCCTATTTAAATAAAGATGATTTGGGGTTAGAGTCAATAAAATCAGGTGGTAAGCCATTCTTCAGTATGTTTGGCCTTCAGCAGGTGGGCTGGGTGGCCAGGGAGCCATTTTTTACTGACAACTGTCTCCTTGTCGGCAGTGCAAGCCTGAGAGATGCTCTGTGGCTGTGCATGCAAAAGGCTCCAAGTGACTTAAAGGTATGCCCAAATGAAAGTCAATTCTTGGCCATAAAAGCTTCTTAAATTACTCTTTCGGGAACTCTCCTGGGAGGCTCTCCTGGAGAAAATGCAGGCTCCATCCAACATGAACTCTGTCTCTTTAAGCAAATAAATCCATATTTTGAGGCTCAATTTTCTCATCTATAAGTTGGGACAAATATTCCTACCATTCAGTATTCTTTGGAAACTTAAATAAGATATGTAAAGTGACTGGCAGAGCACCAGTACATCTTTGTAGCCTCCTCCATTCCTCCTGTCATTGCACCTTCATTCCCTTATTTTTTTTTCTGTCCTGTTTAGCAGCCATTTTTATCTGGTGTTAGGGTTGCATCAAAAAGTTTGGTGTCAGTGTTAGAGCACAAACTCTGGAGCCAGACCATGTGGGTTTGAAGCCTGGTTCTGCCATTTTACTTACTACACAATCTTGAGAAAATCACTCAACCTCTTTGTATTTCTGTTTTCCCATCAAGTAGTGACAACAACAGAATGTGTCTCACAAGATTGTCGTTATTAAATCAGTCAATATGCAAAGTATTTAGGATAATGCCTGGCATATGGTATGTGCTTTATAAGTGCCCATAGTTATTATTATTGCTATTGTGTTATGATGATGATGATTCTATTTTCTCTGCTTCTGTAGTTTATCATGTTGGAAGTCAGTTACCACCAGAGAGGTACTTGTCAAGCAGTTCATCGCAGAGTACAGAGCAAAGTTGCTGGCACCTGGGGGGTTGGTGGGGGTGGTTGTCTCATGGACCCATGATTCATGTGCTTGTCCACAGCTTAGATTTTGAGGTAAGAACAATAAATTCGTATTGGCTAGATTTTGGCTGCAGAGTTGACCGCATATAAATATATTTGGTCACAGCCTCATTTTTATTTATTTATTTATTATTATTATTTTTTACTACACTTTAAGTTCTAGGGTACATGTGCACAATGTGCAGGTTTGTTACCTATGTATACATGTGCCATATTGGTGTGCTGCACCCATTAATCATTTATATTAGGTACATCTCCAATGCTATCCCTTCCCCAGCCCCCCACCCCACGACAGGCCCCAGTGTGTGATGTTCCCCACCCTGTGTCCAAGTGTTCTCATTGTTCAATTCCCACCTATGAGTGAGAACATGCAGTGTTTGGTTTTCTGTCCTTGTGATAGTTTGCTGAGAATGATGGTTTCCAGCTGCATCTATGTCCCTACAAAGGACATGAACTCATCCTTTTTTATGGCTGCATAGTATTCCGTGGTGTATATGTGCCACATTTTCTTAATCCAGTCTATCATTGATGGACATTTGGGTTGGTTCCAAGTCTTTGTTATCGTGTATAGTGCCACAATAAACATATGTGTGCATGTGTCTTTATAGCAGCATGATTTATAATCTTTGGGTATATACCCAGTAATGGGATGGCTGGGTCAAATGGTATTTCTAGTTCTAGATCCTTGAGGAATCACCACATTGTCTTCCACAATGGTTGAACTAGTTTACAGTCCCACCAACAGTGTAAAAATGTTCCTATTTCTCCACACCCTCTCCAGCATCTGTTGTTTCCTGACTTTTTAATGATCGCTATTCTAACTGGTGTGAGATGGTATCTCATTGTGGTTTTGATTTGCATTCCTCTGATGGTCAGTGATGATGAGCATTTTTTCATGTGTCTGTTGGGGTCATAAATGTCTTCTTTTGAGAAGTGTCTGTTCATATCCTTTGCCCACTTTTTGATGGGGTTGCTTGATTTTTTTTCTTGTAAATTTAAGTTCTTTGTAGATTCTGAATACTAGCCCTTTGTCAGATGGGTAGATTGTAAATATTTTCTCTCATTCTGTAGGTTGCCTGTTCACTCTGATGGTAGTTTGTTTTGCTATGCAGAAGCTCTTTAGTTTCACTAGATCCCATTTGTCAATTTTGGCTTTTGTTGCCATTGCTTTTGGTGTTTTAGTCATGAAGTCCTTGCCCATGCCTATGTCTTGAATGGTATTGCCTAGGTTTTCTTCTAGAGTTTTTATGGTTTTAGGTCTAACATTTAAGTCTTTAATCCATCTTGAATTAATTTTTGTATAAGGTGTAAGGAAGGAATCCCATTTCAGGTTTCTACATATGGCTAGCCAGTTTTCCCAGCACCATTTATTAAATAGGAAATCCTTTCCCGATTTCTTGTTTTGTCAGGTTTGTCAAAGATCAGATTGTTGTAGATGTGTGGTATTATTTCTGAGGGTTCTGTTCTGTTCCATTGGTCTATATATCTGTTTTGGTACCAGTACCATGCTGTTTTGGTTACTGTAGCCTTGTAGTATAGTTTGAAGTCAGGTAGTGTGATGCCTCCAGCTTTGTTCTTTTGGCTTAGGATTGTCTTGTCAATGCAGGCTCTTTTTTGGTTCCATATGAACTTTAAAGTAGTTTTTTCCAATTCTCTGTAGAAAGTCATTGGTATCTTGATGGGGATGGCATTGAATCTACAGCCTCATTTTTAATAACAAAACTATCCCGCATAAGAAAAGTGAGTAAAAAAATATGATATATTAAGGTAGTGTGCTACACACCTACAGAAGGAATAGTTTGAAACATTTTTTGGTGATAGGAAGTGCATTATTATCTCAAAATTAAAATGAGCTGCAGAATAATATCCATACAAAAACACACAGAGACATTGATAATAGGCAGGAGGAAAAATGTGCTGAAATATTAACAGTAGCTACTGCTCTCTAAGAGTTTTATACACTGAAGATTCCCTAAATGCTGAAAGGCTGAACCCATGTCCTCAAACAGTAAGAAAGCATAGCCTGAAGTGCCCCACCAAGTGAAGAAATGTCTTTGAACTTCCATATTTTAACTTGAAAATTTATGTGAATTTTATTTCCTGCTCAACGGTCTGCCACTTTTAAATATAAAATTATTTTTAAAATTATTGATCAGACAAAAAGTAGAAGCCAAAGAAAGCTAGCTTTCTATCTGTTCTTAGGTAGTGACATATCATAAGAATTAATCTATTAATGCTGGAATAACTGAGCTGCCTGCAAGAGCAGTAACTCCACATATCATACTCCATATGTAGTCATATTTTCTTTTATGTGTTGTTTTTGCAAAGATTTCAGAGCTCAGGCCTCATAAATATGTGGATATGAACTTGAAAATAAAATCCTTTCACATATTTCCAGTAAAATTGACTATCCAGGAAATTTTTACCATTTTTATTTTAAAACTTCCCACCTCCTTCAGACTGACTCATACCCCTAGTGGTACAAATACTATAAAAAAGGGACAAAATCTAACTTTACCAAACATCTTATAATGTAATATGTCCCAATCAGTTCTTATCTTCTGCTTGCCTGGAGCCTCAACTCAAAGATCATCTCCTCCATCCACTATGCCTTCATCAACACAAGTAGGATGTGTTTCTTCTCCCAGGCTTTCTGTGCTGAAATAGATAGGAGTCATTGTATGTATGTGGCACAGGGAGGAATTTAGAAAGGGAAATGACTTCACTGGCTGGTTTTGAAGCCAGTACCTAAACAAATGGAGGAGGAGTGACTGCTTCTACTTTGACTTTCATTACTTAAGACTCAAAGGTCCAGGTATAGACCTGGAAATATCCAGGCATAGACAGTGGGTGCATGTTCCAACCTTCTGTGGGAAAAATTGACCTGTTAAGTCCAATTTAATCCATCTCTCTTAACCACATGATACAGCATTGTGATTCAGAATGCAGATGTTTGTTTCAGACAGACATGGGTATGAATACAGACTCTGATATTTTCCAATGATGTAGTGCAAGAATAATAACACCTAGACTGCTCGTGGTGGCTCACACCTGTAATCTCAACAATTTGGGAGGCTGAGGCAGGCGGATCACATGAAGTCAGGAGTTTGAGACCAGCCTGGCCAGGATGGTGAAACCCTGTCTATACCAAAAATACAGTAATTAGTTGGGCATGGTGGTGGGTACCTGTAATCCCAGCCACTCAGGAGGCTGAGGCAAGAGAATCAGTTGAACCCGGAAAGCAGAGGTTACAGTGAGCCAAGATCGGCCCACTGCACTCCAGCCTGGGTGACAGAGCGAAACCCTGTCCCCCCTCCCCCCAAAAAAGGAATAATAACACCTGACTTCCAGGGCACTTATGAGGATCTTCTAAATATGAAACTCAAGAAAGATTAAAGCTTTTCTATGGGAAATGATTCCATTTGCCTAGAAACAAATTTTTAAAAAATTATCTGCATGCTATACATGAAGGAAATGTTTAAAGATAGTAAAGGACAAAAATGTGGCATGAACAAATGGAAAACCATATTCTTGTCTTGGATTATAAGACAAATATTATAAATTATGAACTCTTCCTCAATTAATTTATATATTCAATATGACTTTATTAAAATGTGCCAGCAGGCTTGTTTTTGAACCAAATAAGATAATATCAAAGTTCACATTAAAAAATGAAAACATCCAAGATTTAAAAAAATAAGAGTTTTGAAGATTAATGCTATCAGATATAAAGAAATATTATAAGGCTAAAATAACTAAAATAGTGTGGTTATAGCAAATGAATAAAGAGAGATCAGTAGAAGAAAACAGATAATGTAAAATTTGAAGCAAAAGCAGGTAAATTTAACACATTATAAAGAAAGTGCATATTAGTGGGAAGAAAGGTAAATTAATACATTTTGTTAAAAATTTGAAAGTCATATGGAAATAACCTGGGTCCCTACTTGACTCTTTATAATAAGCACATTACAGATAAAGCAAATATTTTAATTCAAAAGTAACTCAATCAGACAATGGAATATTATTCAATGACAAAAGAAAATAAACTACATCATACTCAACGGTAAAAGACAATAAGCTTTTTACCGAAGATCAGGAACATGAAAAAGACATCTGCTTTCACCATTGCTATTAAAAACTGTACTAGAAGTTCTAGCTAAAGAGATTAGGGAAGAAAAAGAAGTAAACTGTAAAGGAAGAAGTAAAACTATCCCAATTTACAAATGACAAGATCCTATATATAGAGAATACCTCAACATCCACAAATACACAAAAGTAATACAGCTAATAAATGAATTCAGTAGTTTCAGGGTACTTTGTGAACACATAAAAAGAAGTTAATTATGTTTCTATATACCAGCAATGAACAATTCAGAAAAGAAAATAATAAAACAATCTCAATTACAATAGATTCCAGAAGAATAAAATTCTAAGAATAAATTTAACCAAGCAGGTGAAAAACTCATATATGGACAACTATAAAGCATTGCTGAAACAAATTAAAGAAGATATAAATAAATGAAAAGACATCTCATTTCTTGGATTTGGAAGACTTAATAGTTTTAAGATGGCAATACTAACTAAAGTGACCTACAAAATCAATGCAATCCCTATCAGAACTCTAACAGTCCAACAATCTTTTTGGTAGAAATAAAAAAGCTAATTTTCAAATTCATAGAGAATTGCAAGGGACCGTGAATATCTAAAATGATATTGAAAAATAACCAAGTAGGAGGACTCAGAGTTCTCAGCAACTTCAAACTTACTTAAAAACATGAAGTAATCAAAACGTTATGGTACAAGCACAAGGGTGTCAAATCCATTCAGCTGGGAAAGAATATCCTCTTCAACAAATGGTGCTGAGGCAACTTGATATCCACATTTAAACAAAAACACTATAAAGTTGCACGTGTATACTTATGTAACAAACCTGCACTTTCTGCACATGTACCCCAGAAGTTAAAGTATAATAAAAAATTTTTTTAAGTTATACCTCTATCTCATAATATACAAAAAATTAATTCAAAATGGACTAATAACCTAAATATAGGGGCTAAAACTATAAAATGTTGTAAGAAAACAGATGGGTAAGACCTCATGTTCTTGGATTTGGCAATTGTTAGATATGACACCAAAAGCATGGGCAACAAAAGAAAAGATAGATAACTGAGCTTCATCAAAATTAAAAACTTGTGCATCAAAGGACATCATCAATAAAGTGAAAAAAACACCTGTAGAAAAGGAGATGATATTTACAAATCACATATTTGAAAGGGGTTCAGTGTCTAGAATATATTTTAAAAAACTCTTACAACAATTAACCAAAGACAAATAATCCAATCCAAAAAATGGCAAAAGACTTGAAGAGACATTTCTCCAAAAACGATATACAAATGGACAACAAGTACATGAGAAGATTCTCAACATAATTAGTCATTAATGGAATGCAAATAAAAACTACAATATGTTATCACTTCACACCCACTAGGATAGCTATAATAAGTAAAAATGGGGAAATATCAAAGATTGGCAAGGAAGTAGAGAAATTGGAACATTTATACATTGCTGATGGAAATGTAAATGGAGCAGTCACTATGGAAAACAGCTTGATGGTTTCTCAAAAAGAGAAATATAAAATTATCATGGGACCCAGCAATTCCACTACTAGGTATATACTCAAATAATTAAAAGCAGATACTAAAACAAATACTTGTGCACAAATGGTACAGCATCAGATTCACAATAACCAAAGGTAGTATTAACCCAAACATCCATCAACCAATGAATTAATAAATAAAATGTGATATATACATGAAGTGGAATATTATTTAGGTATAAAAAGGAATGAAATACTGATATATGCTACAACATAAATGAACCCTGAAAACGTGCTAAACAAAAGAAGCAAAACACAAAAAGATTACATGGTGTATGATTCCAATGAAGTATCAAGAATAGGTAAATTTGTAAGTACAGAAAATAGATCTGTGGTTTTCAGGGGCTGGGGGTAGGGGGGTTTTGGAGTGAATGCTTAGGAGTATGAGATTTTCTTCTGGGGCAAAGAAAATGTTTTGGAACTTGATGGAGGAGATAGGTGCACAACAACATGAATGCACTACATTCCTCTGAGTTATACACTTAAGGAGTCTCAATTTTATGTTATGTGAATTTTACCTCAACTGTTTTTTTTTTTAAATGAAATGAGCTATGAAGCCACAAAATATCATGGAGAAAACAAAGCAAATTGCTAAGTGGAAGAAGCCAATCTAAAAAGGCCACATACTGTGTGATTCCAAGTATATGACATTCCAGAAAAGGCAAAACTATAAAAACACTTTAAAGATCAGTAGTTGCCAGAAATTTGAGGGAATTAATAGGTATAACAATGGAAACATTTTAGGGTGGTCTCACTATTTTATATGATATTATAATGATAGATACATGCATTGTGAATTTGTGAAACCCTATAGTACTTTACAACACAAAGAGTGAACCTCAATGTATGCAAATAAAACATAATCTTTTTTTGTTTTGTTTCATTTTTGTTTTTTTTAAATTATACTTTAAGTTCTAGGGTACATGTGCACAATGTGCAGGTTTGCTGCATATGTATACATGTGCCATGATGGTGTGCTGCACCGATTAACTTGTCATTTACACTAGGTATATCTCTTAATGCTATCCTTCTCCCAGGCCCCCACCCCATGACAAGCCCCCGTGTGTGATGTTCCCCACCCTGTGTCCAAGTGTTCTCATTGTTCAATTCCCACCTATCAGTGAGAACATGCGGTGTTTGGTTTTCTGTCCTTGTGACAGTTTGCTGAGAATGATGGTTTCCAGCTTCATCCAAGTCCCTACAAAGGACATGAACTCATCCTTTTTTATGGGTGCATAGTATTCCATGGTGTATATGTGCCACATTTTCTTAATCCAGTCTATCATTGATGGACATCTGGGTTGGTTCCAAGTCTTTGCTATCGTGTATAGTGCCACAGTAAACATATGTGTGCATGTGTCTTTATAGCAGCATGATTTATAATCCTTTGAGTATATACCCAGTAATGGGATGGCTGGGTCAAATGGTATTTCTAGTTCTAGATCCTTGAGGAATCACCACACTGTCTTCCACAATGGTTGAACTAGTTTACAGTCCCACCAACAGTGTAAAAGTGTTCCTATTTCTCCACACCCTCTCCAGCATCTGTTGTTTCTTGACTTTTTAATGATCGCCATTTTAACTGGTGTGAGATGGTATCTCATTGTGGTTTTGATTTGCATTTCTCTGATGGTCAGTGATGATGAGCATTTTTTCATATGTCTGTTGGGGGCATAAATGTCTTCTTTTGAGAAGTGTCTGTTCATATCCTTTGCCCACTTTTTGCTGGGGTTGTTTGATTTTTTTTCTTGTAAATTTAAGTTCTTTGTAGATTCTGAATATTAGCCCTTTGTCCGATGGGTAGATTGTAAATATTTTCTCCCATTGTGTAGGTTGCCTGTTCACTCTGATGGTAGTTTGTTTTGCTGTGCAGAAGCTCTTTAGTTTCATTAGATCCCATTTGTCAATTTTGGCTTTTGTTGCCATTGCTTTTGGTGTTTTAGTCATGAAGTCCTTGCCCATGCCTATGTCCTGAATGGTATTGCCTACGTTTTCTTCTAGGGTTTTTATGGTTTTAGGTCTAACACTTAAGTATTCAATCCATCTTGAATTAATTTTTGTATAAGGTGTAAGGAAAGGAATCCAGTTTCTGCTTTCTACATATGGCTAGCCATTTTTCCCAGCACCATTTATTAAATAGGGAATCTTTTCCCCATTTCTTGTTTTTGTCAGGTTTGTCAAAGATCAGATGGTTGTAGCTATGTAGATTATTTCTGAGGGCTCTGTTCTGTTCCATTGGTCTATATCTCTGTTTTGGTACCAGTATCATGCTGTTTTGGTTACTGTAGCCTTGTAGTATAGTTTGAAGTCAGGTAGCGTTATGCCTCCAGCTTTGTTCTTTTGGCTTAGGATTGTCTTGGCAATGCGGGCTCTTTTTTGGTTCCATATGAACTTTAAAGTAGCTTTTTCCACTTCTGTGAAGAAAGTCATTGGTAGCTTGATGGGGATGGCATTGAATCTATAAATTACCTTGGGCAGTATGGCCATTTTCATGATATTGATTCTTCCTATCCATGAGCATGGAATGTTTTTCCATTTGTTTGTGTCCTCTTTTGTTTCGTTGAGCAGTGGTTTGTAGTTCTCCTTGAAGAGGTCCTTCACATCCCTTGTAAGTTGGATTCCTAGGTATTTTATTCGCTTTGAAGTAATGAAGTAATTGTGAATGGAATTTCACTCACGATTTGGCTCTTTGTCTGTTATTGGTGTATAGGAATGCTTGTGATTTTTGCACATTGATTTTGTATCCTGAGATTTTGCTGAAGTTGCTTATCAGCTTAAGAAGATTTTGAGCTAAGATGATGGGGTTTTCTAAATATACAATCATGTCATCTGCAAACAGGGACAATTTGACTTCCTCTTTTCCTAATTGAATACCCTTTATTCCTTTTTTTATTGCCCTGGCCAGAACTTCCAACACTATGTTGAATAGGAGTGGTGAGAGAGCGCATCCCTGTCTTGTGCCAGTTTTCAAAGGGAATGCTTCCAGTTTTGCCCATTCAATACAATATTGACTGTGGGTTTGTCATAAATACCTCTTATTATTTTGAGATATGTTCCATCAATACCTAGTTTACTGAGAGCTTTTAGCATGAAGGGCTGTTGAATTTTGTCGAAGGCCTTTTCTGCATCTATTGAGATAATCATGTGGTTTTTGTCTTTGGTTCTGTTTATATAATGGATTATGTTTATTGATTTGTGCATGTTGAACCAGCCTTGCATCCTAGGGATGAAGCCAACTTGATCGTGGTGGATAAGTTTTTGATGTGCTGCTGGATTCGGTTTGCCAGTATTTTGTTGAGGACTTTCACATCGATGTTCATCAGGGATATTGGTCTAAAATTCTCTTTTTTTGTTGTATCTCTGCCAGGCTTTGGTATCAGGATGATTCTGGCCTCATAAAATGAGTTAGGGAGAATTCACTCTTTTTCTATTGATTGGAATATTTTCAGAAGGAATGGTACCAGCTCCTCCTTGTACCTCTGGTAGAATTTGGCTATGAATCTGTCTGGTCCTGGACTTTTTTTGGTTGGTAGGCTATTAACTATTGCCTCAATTTCAGAGCCTGTTATTGGTCTATTCAGAGATTCAACTTCTTCCTGGTTTAGTCTTGGGAGGGTGTATGTGTCCAGGAATTTATCCATTTCTTCTAGATTTTCTAGTTTATTTGCATAGAGGTATTTATAGTATTCTCTGATGGTAGTTTGTTTTAAGAGGTTAGGGGATCCCAGAAAGAATGGAGACTATGACAGAAAAATCTAATTATATTAGAAATGTATGAAACAACCTCACCGAACACAGTGGGAAAAAAATGTGCAGACTAATAAACTGGACACAGAAAGAAAGATACTGCATGATCTCGCTCACATGTGAAATCCCAAAAAACCTATACCTAGAAACAGAGGAAAATGGTAGTTACCAGGGGCTGTGGTGGGTTTAGGGGTGGGGATGGGGAGATGTAGGTCAAAGGATACAAAGTCTCTGTAATGTAGGATGAATATGTCTAGGGTTGTAATATTTAGGATGAGGACTACAGCTAATAATATTTTATTGTGTACTGAAAATTTGCTACAAGAGTAGATTTTAGGTGATCTTACCACACTCACAAATAACTCTGTGAGATGATGTATATGTTAATTTGCTTGACCACAGTAATAATAATGTCTCTGTATACCTATACCCATATCAAAACATCATGCTTTATACCCCAAATATATACAATAAAAAAGAAAGAATTTCAAACTTACAGATATATAAACATAAACAAAAATTCTTTAAAAAAAATATGTTGACCTAAGTAACTTTGGAAATTAATGGAGTCTGTAACATAAAAGGAACTGCACTTGGTATTATATACACTAGTTGATATAGTTGTTTCACATGCACATAAGGATTCACAATCCTGTTAGTAGTATGCAGGTATACTGAAATTGAACAATTATATAGATGGACGATGGATAGTGGAAACCAGATTTTTCACTGTTGAAATGGGAATTTACAGATCAACAAAGGGGAGGAAGCTAGAATAATTCATGTGGCAATAGATTAGAGTTAAAAATGTATGTTCTCACTCATAGGTGGGAATTGAAGAATGAGAACACATGGACACAGGAAGGGGAACATCACACACCGGGGACTGTTGTGGGGTGGGGGGAGGGGGGAGAGATAGCATTAGGAGATATACCTAATGCTAAATGATGAGTTAATGGGTACAGCACACCAACATGGCACATGTATACATATGTAAAAAACCCGCACATTGTGCACACGTACCCTAAAACTTAAAGTACAATAATAAAATAAAATAATAAAAAAACATAATCACAAACTCAATTTTAACTTAATATAGATACAAATGGTTACAAATAAAAATATGTATAGATATGTATACATACACAGGCTATTGTACACACATATATTTTGCTCTTCTGCTGAAAGTTTCTAAAAGAAATAGCATCCAAATAGCACCAAGCACACCTAGTGTTCAGCTCTTAGTTTCAAATGCCATTCACTATTAGAAGAAATCAGGGCTCCTCAGAGAAATGAATTATTCTAGGACAGGGGTACAAAAAATAGAAGATGAGCCTGGGACATCTTGTATTGCCAGGAAAGAAGAAAGTGCTAAAAAAAAAAAAAATGAATCAATGGGGATATATCAAAAAGGCACTGAAAGAGCTCCTAATGGCCAAAATGGAATAATTTAAGCAGCAAAATAAATTAAGTAGTATTGGATTTTAACCCAAAGTATAAAATAAACATCTATAAGCCTATGCCAAAATAAATAAATGGTTGAATGAATTAATAAATGGGAGAAAAGAGACAAATCTCCCATGCCAAAGAATTCCAAATGAATTATGTAGATAGTCCACCCCAAAGGAGAGGCAGCATAACTCCTTATGTGCAGACCCTTCACAGTAACTTCCTTTCAAAGCCTAAGTACAGTATAAAGCTGGGGCCAAAAGAATAATTTACAATGGAGATACCTGACTAACATTACTTCAGTCAGATGATTAAGGTCAACCTCAGCCATAAAGCATGGTAAACCATTGATATGATGAGATAAAAATGGCACTTTACCTCTGTAATCTTTCTCCCCTAAACCTATAAACCCAGTCTAATCATGAGAATAGCATCAAACACACTCAAAAAAAGGGCTAACCAAATATCTGATCAATACTCTTCAAAACTATTAAGATCTTGAAAAATAAGCAAAGACTGAGAAACTATCACAAACCAAAGGAGGCCAGGGAGTCATGACAACTAAATGCAATGTGATATCCTAAGTTGGACCCTGAAACAAACAAAAAAAGAGGATGCTAGGTAAAATCTAAGGGCATCTGAATAAACTACGGATATTAGTTAATATTAACATATCAGTATGGGTTCATTGATTGTAACATATAGTAATATTTGTAGAATGTATATGGGAACTTTCTGTACTATCCTTCCAATTTTTCTTTAAATCAAAAACTGTTCTTAAAAAAAGTCTAATAAATTTTAAAAATCATTAAAAGGAAAAACAGAGATAGAATAAGTTTTAAAACATCTCACTAAAAGCAGTGGAGCTTTTTTAAGTCTATGAAAAGCATAGGAAATTTGTAAATTAATAATAAAAATCTTATGCTCAAAACAAAAAGCAAAAATGAAAGCAAACTATAGCAGTGTATAAAGACACACAAAAACCTTGGGAAACATTTACAGTATATAGCTCTTTATAAAGCAACTATTTTTAAAACAGAAAATTACCATGAATCAATAAGAAAAATGCCAGCAATACAGCCAAGAAATAAAGACATGAGCAGATAGCTCACATGGAAACATCATTAATGTGACAGTCAATCTCTATGCTAAGCAGCAAAGGTGGCAGTGCTTTCTTCGCCAGAGCAGCCACCGGGTTGTGGTTTGAATGCTTTTGCAGGTGCATAGCTCACATGCCTAACTTGCAGGCATTGCAGAAGATTCTGTGATATTACGGATATCCTTGGAAAAAATTACTTTACTACTTGAATGAGCTGAAGTAGATTCACTGGCTTGCAAAGCTTGCAATTGTTGCAAGAAGGAGAGGATGGCTGGAGAAGGGGAAGGTTGATATTCGTGTCAGTCTGAGTGGGTAAGATTGCATCACAGTAAGAAATAAACCTGGCCGCACGCGGTGCCTCACACTTGTAATCCCAGGACTTTGGGAGGCCGAGGCGAGAGGATCACCTGAGGTCAGGAGTCTGAGACCAGCCTGGCCATAATAGTGAAATCCCGTCTCTACTAAAAATACAAAAATTAGCCGGCCTTGGTGGCGGGCGGCTGTAGTTCCTGCTACTCGGGAGGCTGAGGCAGGAGAATCGCTTGAACCTGGGTGGTGGAGGTTGCAGTGGGCCGAGATGGGACCACTCCACTCCAGCCTGGGCAACAGAGTGAGATTCCGTTTCAAAAAAGAAAAGAAAAGAAAAAAGAAACCAAAATCTCAAGGACTTTATTTATACAATGAAGTCCTTGTGACTTTATGTATCAGTCACAAGATTCTTTGGAGGGTCCAGGTGACTCTCGGGAGTAACTGTTCTCCAATTAGTGTATCAGTCTCCAGGCTACTTTAATTCTGAAAAACATGTAGCCTCCTTTATGATCATTGCAGTAGGGCAAAAGCAGTGAGTTTCTCCCTGCTAAATGAATGCTTCAGGTCAGTATTAACACATTTATTTCTGTTCATGGTCAATTGGTCAGAACTAGTCATTTTGTCCAAACTGGAAGAAGATAAAAAACAGATATGACAAATACTGATAATTTCTATGACACACACACATTTACTTGGTTCTTTTCCAAAATTTATGATTTGTTCTTGAAACTATTATGTGCGTGTTTTCTGTCCTTCTATTCAGACATTATTAGTACCAGAGTTGTATTTAATATTCCAGTAGACTCATGCCAGGCACTCTTTCTGGGGGATTCTTCAACGTTTTTTGTTTCAAATACCATTGTATTCAGTTAGCTGTATAATTGGGAATTTTTATCCCCAGCTTCTTTCCTGAGCTCCATATCTATCCAGACTTCTTATTTTCTACCCATTTTGGCCAAATTTCCCATGAGCACCATAAGGTACATAAAATTTCAAACAAAATTATCATCTTCAATTAACCTTCTTGTCCTTGACTTCTATTTAATAGAAGAATCCTTCTGGGGCACCCAGATTTTTTTCTAAAATATTCCTCACATTTGTGCCATGATAGGGGTTATCAAAACAACTTCAAAGCAACCTCATTATCTCAATATTACATTCATCATTTCAACAAGTTTTTAAACAAATACTATGTGTTTAAAATTATGCTTGGCTACACAGGCAACTCAACTGCCCACTAGAATGGTGATCAGCTCTACTTAAAGTAAAGCAAAGCAAACAAACAAGCAAATTTGAAATTGAAAATTTAGATTTTCAATAATGTAATACCCACACAGTCCTGCATCCAACAAAAAATTACTATTACCAAACATGACAAAAATCAGGAAAATGTGATCCTTGACTAAAAGAAATATCAGTCTATATATATGCAAATAGAATAAACACTTCAACAAAAAGCAGAAAGTCGTAAAACACAATTATAGGCTGAGTACAATTGATCTACTTTAAGTATAAATTCAAACAAAGCTTTTAAAAAGAGATGACTCATGAAAGAATGCTACTGCTTTAGGTAGTAACAATGGATTAATGGATTAATGGGTTGCTTGCCTGGAAGTGTTGGAAAATACAGCTGTGTGGGTTGGAAATGACAGAAAGCAGAATTTGGGGCTTGGAATGGCAAAACAGTAGGAAATACACAGAGGAATTTGGGGAAGTAAGTTATACCTAGTAGGACCTAGAGCCAGAATCTAATAATAAACTCTACCCAAATCACTAGCTGACTGCTCAACTAGGCATAAGACAAACAGAAAACAAATATTAAAATGACAGACAATGCATGAGAAAGGAGATGTGTCTTTGAAGGTAGAAATACTCACGAGACTTGCTCATTGCTGGTCTTTTTGACTAAAAGTTGTTCTCCAACTTTCACATAGTTTGGGCTGAGCATACTTTCTGTGAAAATAATTGGCTGACTATTAAACTATGCATGTAAAGTGAGAGTCCTAGAGGGCCAAGCTAAAAAGTAACAGCTGTAATAAAAATGTTTTTTAGAAAACTAAAATTGATTCAAGAAATCAGTACCTGCTTATATGGGGAAGACAGATCTCATAGTTTGAATCCAAGCAAGTTAATTGCCAATAGCAATAAAATAGTAATGATAATCATAATAAAAACACCAATAACAATTGTGCAAAGAATAAAACAGAATCCAGAGTTATTCCAATATTTCTTCAGTCAAGAAAATTACTAGATATGCAAAGAAATAGGAAAATGTGACCCATACTCAGGAAAAATATCAATCAGTTAAAACCGATTATGGGTGGGCCATAATTTTGTATTTAGCAGACAAAGACTTTAAAGCAGCTATTACAAATATAGGCAAGGAATTAAAGAAAATATGTTCAAAATTAAAGAACAGCATGTTAACAGTCAATGACCAGAAAAGGATATTTAACAGATAAATACAAACCATAAAAATGAGTCGTTAGGAATTTTTATTTTATTTTATTTTATTTTTTAGATGGAGTCTCGCTCTGTCACCCAGGTTGGAGTGCAGTGGCCCAATCTCAGCTCACTGCAAGCTCCTGGGTTCACACCATTCTCCTGCCTCAGCCTCCTGAGTAGCTGAGTCCCTCCTGGCAGGGACTACAGGCGCCTGCCACCATGCCCAGCTAATTTTTTGTATTTTTAGTACAGACGGGGTTTCACCGTGTTAGCCAGGATGGTCTCAGTCTCCTGACCTTGTGATCTGCTCGCCTTGGCCTTCCAAAGTGCTGGGATTACAGGCGTGAGCCAGCGCGCCCGGTCAATTGTTAGGAATTTTAAAGGTGAAGATTGTAGTAACTAAAATAAAAAATTCTCTAGAGGGGCATAGTAGAATTTTGGGGTGTCAGAGGAAAGAATTAGTGAATCTCAGTACCTGTGATAGAAATTAGAGTCCATTTATAAGGGGGGACAAGGAGACAAAGAGAGATTGAAGGAAAGTTATCAGAGCCATTGGTATCTATCCAACAAGATCAAGTATGCTAGCACAAGTGTCATTGAACTTCCAAAAGAAAAAAAGAGAGAGAGAAAATGGCAAAAAAATAATCAAACGTTAATTCACAGATCTGAGATGCACAATAAACCCTAAAACACACAAACACAGAGGATACCACATTAGACCTGGAACAAACTGCTGAAAGCCAAAAATAAAGAGGAAATCCTGAAAAAGCAAGAGAAAAATGACAAATTGCCTTCAGGTGAAGAATAACATGATTGATGACTGACTTCTCAAATAAAACAGCAAAGAATTAAAAGTAATTGAAATAAAATATTCAAAGTGCTTTAAAAAGAAAACCAAAGAAATGAAAATTGTAAACCAAGAATTCTATACATAACAAAACTATGTCTCAAGAAAGAAAAGAAAGGCATTTTCAGATTGTTAGCACAAAGTTAATAACTAGATTAACTTTAAGGTTAATTCTATATCGATGGGTTTACATATATATATACATCATATAGATTAAAAACAATAACACAAAGCCGGAAGAAATTGAATTATACCAATGCAAGGCTCTTCTATTTCACCATAAGTAATTCAGCATGACCTTTAAGTAGACTGTGATAATTAAAAATGCATGTCAAAATCTATAGAGCAATGACTAAAAATAATGTGAAGGAATAAAGATAAAATGTGAAATAAGTGAAGAAAATACTTTGTTAAAAATACTTGTTTTACACAAAGAAGGAAGAAAATTGGCAAAAGAAGTACAAAAAAATAAGGCAAACAGAAAACAAAGAGTAAAATGACAGACAAGTCAAAATATATCAATAGTTATGTTAAATGTAAACAGATTAAACATTACAATCAAATGGCAAAAGTTGCAAGAGTCAACTTTGAAAAGTAAGATACAAACGACAGATTCCAACAAGAGATGCATTTTAAATTCAAAGGTGTAATTAGTTGTGATAAAATGATGAAAAGTGATATACTGTGTAAACGGTATGCATACAAGAGCTGGACTTACTATAATATAATAATATCAGATAAAATGAACTTTAGGAGAAGGAGTTTACTAAAGCCATAGAGGGATATGTCATAATGATAAAAGGGGCAAGCCAGTATGAGTAATAATTACAAATATATATTCACATAATAGGAGGGCCAAAAAATACATGAAGCAAAAACTTATGAAATTAAAAGGGGAAATAGACAAATCAACACTGATAGCTGGAGGTATTAATACTCTTTTCTCAATATTTGAGAGAACAAATATACAGATAATCAGTAAGTGTAAAATATGAGAAAAACAGGCCAGGCATGGTGGCTCACACCTGTAATCCAAGCACTTTGGGAGGCCGAGGCAGGTGGATCACGAGTTCAAGAGATCGAGACCATCTTGGCCAACATGATGAAACCCTGTCTCTACTAAAAATACAAAAAATTAGCTGGGCGTGGTGGTGCATGACTGTAGTCCCAGCTACTTGGGAGGCTGAGGCAGGAAAATCGCTTGAAGCTGGGAGGTGGAGGTTGCAGTGAGCCGAGATCACGTCACTGCATTCCAGCCTGGTGACAGAGCAAGACTCCATCCCCCCCAAAAAAGATGAGAAAAACAATATTAACCAATTAACCTTAACAATTATAGAACCCTCTACCCAATGATAAAAGAATAACATCAAATAAAATATATATGGAATATTCACAAAGTTAGACCATTTAAAAATACATATGGAACATTCACAAAGTTAGACAATTTTCTGGACCACAAAGCTAGACTTAATAAAATTTTAAAAATTCAAATCATTCATGGTATATTTTCCAAACACTACAAATTAAATTATAAATCAATTACAGAAATAGATCATGGAAATCTTTAAATTTCAGAAATTAAACAATACACTTCTAATAATATTCCTTAGACATAAAAAGAAAGCAAAAGGGAAATTAGAAAATATAAATGAATTTAAAATAAAAATACCAGAAGATGGCTGAATAGGAACAGCTCTGGTCTGCAGCTCCCAGTGTGATCAATGCAGAAGACAGGTGATTTCTGCATTTCCAACTGAGGTACCTGGCTCATCTCACTGGGACTGGTTGGACAGTGGGTGCAGCCCACGGAGGGCGAGCTGAAGCAGGGTGGGATGTCGCCTCACCTGGGAAGTGCAAAGGGTCAGGGGATTTCCTTTTCATAGCCAAGGCAAGCCAGGACAGACTGTACCAGAAAAAACGGGACACTTCTGCCCAAATACTGTGCTTTTCCCATAGTCTTAGCAACCAGCAGACCAGGAGATTCTCTCCTGTGCCTAGCTCTGCGGGTCCCATGCCCATGGAGCCTTGCTCACTGCTAGCGTCTGAGATCGACCTGCAAAGCTGCAGCCCGGCAGGGGGAAGGGTCGTCTGCTATTGCTGAGGCTTGAGTAGGTAAACAAAGTGGCCAGGAAGCTTTAACTGGGCGGAGCCAACTGCAGCTCAGCAAGGCCTACTGCCTCTATAGCTCCACCTCTGTGGGCAGGGCATAGGTGAACAAAAGGCAGCAGAAACCTCTGCAGACTTAAACGTCCCTGTCTGACAGCTCTGAAGAGAGCAGTGGTTCTCCCAGCATGGCATCAGAGCTCTAGGAACGGACAGACTACCTCCTCAAGTGGGTCCCTGACCCCCATGTAGCCTAACTGGGACACACCTCCCAGCAGGGGCCGAAAGACACCTCATACAGTTGGGTGCCCCTCTGGGAAGAAGCTTCCAGAGGAAGTATCAGGCAGCAATATTTGCTGTCCTGTGATATTCGCTGTTCTGCAGCCTCCGCTGGTGATACCCAGGCAAACAGGGTCTGGAGCGGACCTCCAGCAAACTCCATCAGACCTGCAGCTGAGGAACCTGACTGTTAGAAGGAAAACTAACAAACAGAAAGGAATAGCATCAACATCAACAAAAAGAACAACCACACCAAAACCCCATCTGTAGGTCACCAACATCAAAGACCAAAGGTAGATAAAACCACAAAGATGGGGAGAAACCAGAGAAGAAAAGCTGAAAATTCTAAAAACCAGAGCACCTCTTCTCCTCCAAAGTTTTGCAGTTCCTCGCCAGGAACGGAACAAAGCTGAATGGAGAATGACTTTGACAAGTTGACAGAAGTAGGCTTCAGAAGGCCGGTAATAACAAACTTCTCCAAGATAAAGGATTATGTTCTAATCCATCACAAGAAGCTAAAAACTTTGAAAAAAAGTTAGATGAATGGCTAAATAGAATACACAGTGTAGAGAAGAACTTAAATGACCTGATGGAGCAGAAAACCACAGAACGAGAACTTCGTGACACATGCACAAGCTTCAATAGCCGATTCCCTCAAGTGGAAGAAAGGATATCAGTGCTTGAAAATCAAATTAATGAAATAAAGAGAGAAGACAAGTTTAGAGAAAAAAGAGTAAAAAGAAAAGAACAAAGCCTCCAAGAAATATGGGACTACATGAAAAGACCAAATCTACATTTGATTGGTGTACCTGAAAGTGACTGGGAGAATGGAACCAACTTGGAAAACACTCTTCAGGATATTATCCGGGAGAACTTCCCCAACCTAGCAAGGCAGGCCAACATTCAAATTCAGGAAATACAGAGAGCACCACAAAGATACTCCTCAAGAAGAGCAACCCCAACACACATAATTGTCAGATTCACCAAGGTTGAAAAGAAGGAAAAAGTGTTAAGTGTAGGCAGAGAGAACGGTCAGGTTACCCACAAAGGGAAGCCCATCAGACTAACAAATCAGCAGAATATACAGTCAAAATTGGCCACATAATTGGAAGTAAAGCACTCCTCAGCAAATGTAAAAGAACAGAAATCACAACAAACTGTCTCTCAGACCACAGTGCAATCAAATTAGAACTCAGGATTAAGAAACTCACTCAAAACCGCACAACTACATGGAAATTGAACAACTTGCTCCTGAATGACTACTTGGTAAATAACGAAATGAAGGCAGAAATAAAGATGTTTTTGAAACCAATGTAAACAAAGAAACAACATACCAGAATCTCTGGGACACATTTAAAGCAGTGTATAGAGGGAAATTTATAGCACTAAATGCCCACAAGGGAAAGCGGGAAAGATCTAAAATAGACACCCTAGCATCACAATTAAAAGAACTAGAGAAGCAAGAGGAAACAAATTCAAAAGCTAGCAGAAGGCAAGAAATAACTAAGATCAGAGCAGAACTGAAGGAGATAGACACACAAAAAACCCTTCAAAGAATCAATGAATCCAAGAGATGGTTTTTTAAAAAGTTCAACAAAATTGATAGACCACTAGCAAGACTAATAAGGAATAAAAGAGAGAAGAATCAAATAGATGCAATAAAAAATGATGGAGGGGATATCACCACCGATCCCACAGAAATACAAACTACCATCAGAGAATAATATAAACACCTCCATGCAAATAAATTAGAAAATCTGGAAGAAATGGATAAATTCCTGGACACATACACCCTCCCAAGACTAAACCAGGAAGAAGTTGAATCTCTGAATAGACCAATAACAGGCTCTGAAATTGAGGCAATAATTAACATCCTACCAACAAAAAAAGTCCAGGACCAGACGGATTCATAGCCAAATTCTACCAGAGGTACAAAGAGGAGCTGGTACCATTCCTTCTGAAAATATTCCAGTCAATAGAAAAAGAGAGAATCCTCCCTAACTCATTTTATGAGGCCAGCATCATCCTGATACCAAAGCCTGGCAGAGACACAAGAAAAAAAAGAATTTTAGACCAATATCCCTGATGAACAGTGATGCAAAAATCCTCAATAAAATACTGGCAAATCGAATCCAGCAGCACATCAAAAAGCTTATCCACCATGATCAGGTTGGGTCCATCCCTGGGATGCAAAGCTGGTTCAACATATGCAAATCAATAAATATAATCCATCACGTAAACAAATCCAATAATAAAAGCCACATGATTATCTCAATAGATGCAGAAAAGGCCTTTGACAAAATTCAACAGCACTTCATGCTACAAACACTCAATAAACTAGGTATTGATAAAAGGTATCTGAAAATAATAAGAGCTATTTATGACAAATCCACAGCCACTATCATACTGAATGGGCAAAACCAGGAAGCTTTCCCTTGGAAAATTGGCACAAGACAAGGATGTCCTCTCTCACCACTCCTATTCAACATAGTGTCGGAAGTTCTGGCCAGGGTAATCAGGCAGGAGCAAGAAATAAAAGGTATTCAATTAGGAAAAGAGGAAGTCAAATTGTCCCCGTTTGCAGATGACATGATTGTATATTTAGAAAACCCTATCATCTCAGCCAAAAACCTCCTTAAGCTTATAAGCAACTTAGCAAATTCTCAAGATACAAAATCAATGTGCAAAAATTGCAAGCATTCCTATTCAACAATAACAGACAAATGGAGAGCCAAATCATGGGTGAGCTCCCATTCACAATTGCTACAAGGAGAATAAAATACCTAGGAATCCAACTTACAAGGGATGTGAAGGACCTCTTCAAGGAGAACTACAAACCACTGCTCAACGAAATAAAGGAGGGCACAAACAAATGGAAGAACATTCCATGCTCATGGATAAGAAGAACCAATGTCATCAAAATGGCCATACTGCCCAAGGTAATTTATAGATTCAATGCCATCCCTATAAAGCTACCAATGACTTTCTTCACAGAAGTGGAAAAAACTACTTTAAAGTTCATATGGAACCAAAAAAGAGCCCACATTGTGAAGACAATCCTAAGCCAAAAGAACAAACCTGGAGGCATCACGCTACCTGACTTCAAACTATACTGCAAGGCTACAGTAACCAAAACAGCATGGTACTGGTACCAAAACAGATATATAGAACAATGGAACAAAACAGAGGCCTCAGAAATAATACCACACATTGACAACCATCTGATCTTCGACAAACCTGACAAAAACAAGAAATGGGGAAAGGATTCCCTATTTAATAAATGGTGCTGGGAAAACTGGCTAGCCATATGTAGAAAGCTGAAACTGGATTCCTTTCTTACACCTTATACAAAAATTAATTCAAGATGGATTAAAGACTTAAATGTTAGACCTAAAACCATAAAAACCCTAGAAGAAAACCTAGGCATACCATTCAGGACATAGGCATGGGCAAGGACTTCATGACTATAACACAAAAAGCAATGGCAACAAAAGCCAAAATAGACAAATGGGATCTAATTAAACTAAAGAGCTTCTGCATAGCAAAATAAACTACCCTCACAGTGAACAGGCAACCTACAGAATGAGAGAAAATATTTGCAATCTACCCATCTGACAAAGGACTAATATCCAGAATCTACAAAGAACTTAAACAAATTTACAAGAAAAAATAAATAATCCTGTTAAAATTGGGCAAAGGATATGAATGGACACTTCCCAAAAGAAGACATTTATGCAGCCAAGAGACACATGAAAAATGCTCATCATCACTGATCATCAGAAAAATGCAAATCAAAACCACAATGAGATTCCATCTCATGCCAGTTAGAATGGCGATCATTAAAAAATCAGGAAAAGAACAGATGCTGGAGAGGATGTGGAGAAATAGAAACACTTTTACATGGTTGGTGGGAGTGTAAATTAGTTCAACCATTGTGGACAACAGTGTGGCAATTCCTCAAGGATCTAGAACTAGAAATACCATTTGAGCCAGCAATCCCATTACTGGGAATATACCGAAAGGATTATAAAACATGCTACTATAAAGGTACATGTACACATATGTTTTTTGCAGCACTGTTCACAATAGAAAACAGTTGAAACCAACCCAAATGTCCATCAATGATAGACTGGATTAAGAAAATGTGGCACACATACACCATGGAATAGTATGCAGCCATAAAAAAGGATGAGTTCATGTCCTTTGTATGGACATGGATGAAGCTGGAAACCATCACTGTCAGCATACTATCACAAGGACAAAACCAAACACTGCATGTTCTCACTCACAGGTGGGAACTGAACAATGAAAACACTTGGACACAGGGCGGGGAACATCACACACCAGGGCCTGTCAGGGGGTGGGGGGTTTGGGGAGAGATAGCATTAGAAGAAATACCTAATGTAAATGATGAGTTGATGGGTACAGCAAACCAGCATAGCACATGTATACCTGTGTAACAAACCTGCACGTTGTGCCCATGTACCTTAGAACTTAAGGTATAATAAAGATAAAATAAAATAAAATATAATACCAAAATATATTAGATGAAACCAAAGCAGTGCATAAAAGGAAATGTATAGCATTAAATTCTTATATTAGAAAAAGAATAAAGATGTAAAACCAGACATCTAAGTTGCACCCAAAGAAAATTAAATTAAACCCGAAGTTAGTAAAGAAATTTTTCATTAATGAAAAAGAAAAAACAAACAGAAAAGCAGTAGAAAAAAATGGTGATACAGAAGCTGGTTCTTTGAACAGGTTGACAAAGTTGATAAATCACTAGCCAGCTTAATTTTAAAAAAAAAGAGAAGAAGCAATTTAACAGTATTAGGAATGGAAAAGGGATATAACTATAGTTCATACAGACTTTACAGAAAAATAAGGAAATAGATGAGCTACTTTGTGTTAATATCTTGAAAATCTAGATGAAATGGGCAAATACTTTGAAAGTCATAGATTTCAAAAAGTGAAATTAACACCATAAATGGCAACTACACACACACTTAAATGGCTAAAAATTTACAAAGCTGACAATATCAAGTTTTAGCATGGATGTGGAACAGCTGCGACAATGACACTACCGGTGGGGATATAAAATATTACAACCACTTTGAGGAAACTGGTAGTTGTTTTGTGAAGCTAAGCATCCATTTACTATGTTGTCCTGCAATTGTACTCCTAGATATTTATCAAAAAAAAAGTAAAACACATGTCCATACAAAGACTTATGAACAAATGTTCACAAAGCTTTTATTCATAATAGCCCAAAACTAAAAACAAAATTTCATTACCAAGTGCCGGCATTAAAAATTTGTGGCATACAACGGATACTTCTTGGAAATAAAAAGGAACAAATATCTTATACGTGCACGTGGATGAATCTCAAAACACACACTAAAAAAAAGAGCCAGAACCAGATACAAAATAATACATACTATTTGATTCCATACATATGAGGCTGGAGGAAACAATTATAATTCCTAGCGACCGAAAGCAACTTAGTGGTTAGCGAGAGTTTATGTAAAATTAATGGAAAAATGGCACAAGCAAACTTTTTATGGGGACAAAAATGTTCAAATTTTATTGTAGCTGTTATTGTTTCAGAGATGATGTTTGCCCAAAGTCATCCATCTGTGCATTTAAAATGCATGCATTTTATTGTATATAAATTATTCTTCAATAAAGTTGATTTTTAAAATAAATAACATTTTCCTAATGAATGAGATTTAGCATCTCTTTCTATTTTTTATAACCTTTTGAAATTTCTCTACTGTGGGCTCTCTATGTGTGTTTTGCCTATTTTTTCCTACGAGAATGTAGGGCTTTTTTCTTATCCATATATAGGAGTGCTTGATATATTTAGAACTTTTTTTCTGTTATCTGCTGTATTTTTGTTGTTATTTTCTAGATTTGTCATTAATCTTTTCACTCAATATGGTGGTTTTTAAAACATTTTAGATTATGACATGCTTCTGATTCAAATAGTCAATGACTGCTCTTTGCCCACAGATTAAACTTGGAAAACAGTATGTCATAACAGTTGTGTGTGTAAGCTTTGGTATAAGAAGTACCTGACTTCAAAGCCCAATCTCTCCACTTTCCTGTACTCTCTTTTGGAAAGTTATTTGACTTCTCCAAGCCTCCACTTTATTATTTGTTTATTCAGAATAATATCATGAAAATTATTTTGAAATAATGTTGATCGGTCTAAAAGAAACTTTCATGTTTGAATGTCATTTTTAAATATTAACAATGTTATGTAGTTTAATCATATATATGTGCATCTGTGTTCAAATCATATATATATGTGTATGTGTATATATATGGGAATGTGTATATATATATATACACATATATACACATACACCCACACAAGTACATATATTAATATAATGAAGGCACACAATACTAGGAATATTATAACTTTTTTAAGTGGTAACATTGTTCTTTATAAAATCCAGCTACTGATGTTGTCAATTAAGACCCTCCATGATCTGAATAAATCTATCTTTTAAATCAGTATTTTCAGCCAGGCATAGTGCTTAATGCATGTAGTCCCAGCACTTTGGGAGGCTGAGGCAGAAGGATTACTTGAGGTCAGGAGTTTGAGACCAGCCTGGGCAACATAATGAGACCCCATATTTACAACAATACTATAAGAACTAGCTGGGCGTGGTGCCACCCACCTGTAGTCCCAACTATTCTTGAGGCTGAGTTGGGAGGATCACCTGAGCTGAGAGTTTCTGGCTGCTATGAGTTATGATCTCAGCCATGCACTCCAGCCTGGATGACAGAGTCAGATCATGTCTCATTAAAAAAAAAAAAAAAAATCAGTATTTTTACTACTTCACACATCCCAGTTTTGGTCACCTTATATTGCATCTGCTTTCTATCTCTGTATCTTTGTGTATACCTTCTTATGCATAATGCCCATCTTTACTTCTCTGCGGTCCCAAATTGCTTGACATCCTTCACATCCCAGCTCAGATGCTACCTTCTCCAAAAACTGCCCTGATATGAGTATCTTCCCATTTGTAGTCTTATAACATTTATTTCTTTCTTCTTACAAATTCTTTCTTTCACTGTAGTACATTCTGCATATCTATCTCTTTCTTTTTGATGCAGTCATCAATTTTCTAGATACAGGGACTGTGTGTTGCTCTTTTCTGTTGTTTTTGAAATGCTCAGTAAATATTTTCTGTGTTTATTTGTGTTCCATTGCATTGTCAAGTTTATTTATTCATTCAACAAATACATATTTGAAATCTAGTGTGAATCAAATGGCGAAATAAGACACCATTCCTATTATATGTACAAGTCATAATAAATGTTATGAAGGCAAAAAAAGAAAAACTAATGTAAGGGAGTTTAGTAGGCAGCCAGTAAGATGGGCTTCGATGATTCTCACCCTCTGACATGCATGAATTTGTGGCAAAACACTTTTAACGAATAAAATTTGGCAGAAGAGATGGGACATCTCTTTTGAGATTAGGTTACAAAAAGATCACATCATCTATATGTAAATAGCCAACAGGTATATGAACTCCTTAGAGAAGCGCAAATCAAAACCACGATGCTATATCCTCTCACCCCAGTTAAAATGGCTTTTACAAAAAAGACAGGCAGTAACAGATACTGATGAGGATGGAAAGAAAGGGGAATGCTGTACACGGTTGATGGGAATATGAATTGCTACAGCCACTATGAACAACAGTATGGAGTTTCCTCAAAAAGGCCTAAAAATAGAACTTTGCATGCTTTGGCAATTCTACTACTGAATTTATATCCAAAAGAAAGAAAATCAATATATCAAAGAGATACCTGCACGGCCATGTTTATTGCAGCACTATTCACAATAGCCAAAATATCGAATCAACCTAAGTGACCATCAACAGACGAATGGATAAAGAAATGTGGTATATATACACAATGGGATATTATTCAGCCATAGCAAAGAATGAAATTCTGTCCTTTGTAGCAACATAGATGGAACTGGGGGCCATTCCATTAAATGAAATAAGCCAAGCACAGAAAGAAAAGTATCGCATGTTCTCACTCACATGTGGGAGCTAAAAAATGTGAATCTCATGAAGATAGGGTAGATTGGCAGTTACCAGGGATGGAGGTAAGAAGAGGGAGGAAAAAAGAGAGAAAAATAAATATAAATGTTTTTATTACCACTGAACCATATACTTAAAAATGGTAAATTATTGTTTTTATTACCACTGAACCATATACTTAAAAATGGTAAATTATCGGCCGGATGCGGCGGCTCACGCCTGTAATCCCAGCACTTTGGGAGGCCAAGGCGGGTGGATCACAAGGTCAGGAGTTCGAGACCAGCCTGGCCAACACGGTGAAACCCCGTCTCTACTAAAAATGCAAAAATTAGCCGGGCGTGGTGGCAGGCGCCTGTAATCCCAGCTACTCAGGAGGCTGAGGCAGGAAAATCGCTTGAGCCTGGGAGGCAGAGGTTGCAGTGAGCCCAGATCATGCACTGCACCCCAACCTGGGCAACAGAGCAAGACTCCATCTCAAAAAGAAAAAAATTGTACATTATCTGTGTGTATTTTATTTGAAAAAAAAATTTTTAAGTTTGCACTTTCTATCTTGAGTAAAGAAAAGGGAACACTCACAAACTATTGGTGGAAATGTCAATTAGTTTACCCTCGATGGAAAGCAGTTTAGTAATTTCTCAAAGAACCAAAAACAGAACTGCTATTTGACCTAGAAATCCAGTTACTGGGTGTATACCCAAAGGAATATAAATTGTTCAACTAAAAAGACACATACACACGTATGTTCATCACAGCAATATTCACAGTAGCAAAGACACAGAATCAACCTAGATGCTCATCAACAGTGGAGTTGATAATGTGGTACATGTATACCATGGAATACTACACAGCCATCAATAAGAGAAGGATCATGTTCTTTGCAGCAACTTGGATGAAACTGGAGGCCATTATCCTAATCAAATTAATGCAAAAACAGAAAACCAAATACCACATGTTCTCACTTATAAGCGGGAACTAAACATTGGGTACACATGGACGTAAGGATAGGAAAAATAGACTCTGGAACTCCAAAATGGGGGAGGAAGGGAGGGAGGGAGGAGGCAAGTGTTGAAAAACTATTCATTGGGTATTATGCTTACTATTTGGGTGATGGGTTCAATAGAAGCCTAAACTTCAACATCATGAAATGTGTACCTATGTAACTAACCTGCACGTATACCCTCTGAATGTAAAATTCAATAATCAAATAGATAAGAAACAAATCAGAATGAGTATAGATTTCTTAAAAGGATTTTTTGTTCACCTTCTAAGGTTTGGGTAATCTGTGATGTGGCAATAGGTGGTTAATACAAAACATCAACATATTTTAAAGATGGTAGTTACAAAAAGCTTCTTGGAAGAAAGTGACATTTCAATGGAACCCTGAATGATAAGAAGCTGTCTGGGAAGAATATTCCAAGCAGTGGTGATATCTGAAAGAAAGTTTACTTGAAAGCAGAAGCAAGGCCAGAGTCTGTGGGTGTGGGATCAAGGGTGACGGCAGCATGCTGGGAGGTTTTAGCATCGGTCAAAGGTCAGAGAAACTGTGGTATATCTGTATAATGGAATACTACTCAGCCACAAAAAGGAATGAATTAACAGTATTTGCAGTGACCTGAATGGGACTGGATAATATTATTCTAAGTGAAATAACTCAGGAATGGAAACCCAAACATCATATGTTCTCACCAATCTGTAAGAGCTAAGCTATGAGGACACAAAAGCATAAGAGTGATACAATGAACTTTGGGGACTTGGGGGGAAGGGTGAGGAGTGGCGAGAGATAAAAGACTACAAATAGGGTGCAGTGTATATTGCTCGGGTAATGGGTGCACCAAAATTTCACAAATCACCCCTAAAGAACTTACTCATGTAACAAAATACCTCCTGTACCCAATAACCTATGGAAAAATAAAATAAATAAGTAAATACATAAAATAGCAAATAAAAGGTCAGATCCCTCCAAGAGCTTCCAGGGCCATCATCCTAAAAGTTTGGACTTTATTAAATGTTCACCCATGAGCCATCACATGATTTATTATAAGTGAATAATGAATAATGTAGAATTTAAAGTTTGTTTTGTTTTGTTTGTTTATTTGTTTATTTGAGACAGAGTCTTGCTCTGTTGCCCAGGCTGGAGTGCGGTGGCACAATCTTGGCTCACCGCTACTTCTGCCACCAGGGTTCCAGAGGTTCCCCTGCCTCAGCCTTCTGGGTAGCTGGGATTACAGGCACACGCCACCACACCCAGCTAATTTTTGTATTTTTAATAGAGACAGGGTTTTGCCATGTTGGCCAGGCTGGTCTCAAACTCCTGACCTCAGGTGCTCCACCTGCCTCGGCCTCCCAAAGTGCTGGGATTACAGGCATGAGCCGCCATGCCCAGCCAGAATTTAAGAGCTTTTTCCTGGAAAATGGTTGTGAGCGGGCCAGATTAAAAACAGGGTGAATCATCGGCAGAATACTACACTGGCTTAGGCAAAAGATAACGGGGCGTGGACCAAGATCATTTGTGTAAGAAGGAAAGAAAATAAGTTTTAAATTTATTTTGTAGGTAGAATCCATAACCATCAAGCATATTTATTGGCCATTGAATTGAACTGAATTCAAAATAATTGAAGTTTTTAATGTAGTGGCTAAAACTCAACAAAAGGCTGATAGCTCGGACTTCAGAATGAGTTTTCAATGTAGGGAAGAAGGAGTAAAGACCAGGAATAGTGGGTAGAGCCTCATCAACTGATATTTGTCAACTGATCTTAAGTAGTGAAATTTCATGCCTTCCTTCCTACTTTTTGTTGATCTGAGCTTTCCCATCAATGCTTCTTCTCTGTTTGTCCCATGTCCTTAATTCCTAGTCATTTGTAATCCTCATTTCCTAATCTCAACAAAAGAATCTAATTAGATGTAACTTCATAGCCTAGATACTTGTAGTATCTAGACACCATGTAGTCTTTACTAACCTGTGCATATGAAGGTGAAACTCAAAATATTTAATAACCAATATGGCATGGGCATAAAAGAATGATAAAAACTGGTGTGGCTGCTCAACTAGTGTGCAATGAAAAATCAGCCTTAATTCTCATATTTACCAATTGATAAAAAATCTCCTCTGTCTCTAACCAGAACCTTTTTGTTCATCTACCAAAATTTGCTCAAATATCTCTTCCATATACCCTTCTTTGACCTCTAGGTTCTTCATAACTACTGGAACAAACTCTTGCATTAGTTATTACCTTGTATCTACATTATCTGTGTACATGACCATGGACCAAAGTCTTTCCCACGGATTTCCAGTACCTAAGCCCAGTGTAAATAGGCCTCCATGATACCGATCTCGTTGTCTCTCTCCAGTCTCCACCTTTACAATGTTTATCCACACACCAGAACCTCCTTTCCATCCTCATCAACTTGATGGGTTCTTCTTCTCAATCTAGCCACCTGGGCTGACAATCTGTTCACCTTTATGCCCCTATATCTGTTTCTTTCACAGAAGGTTTTCTTTGCCAACCCGACCTCCATGTTGAACTTCTACTCATCCTTAAAAGCCCGACTCCAGTGTTAAGCTCTGGGAAGACTTTTTTGATTACTATCTCTAACAAAGTCACCAGCCTCTTCAGCTTATATTCAACTTTTTCTTGAGCATAACTTTATTCATTTTATATACAATTTTGTGCACACACAGAAAACACATATATACGTGTGTATGTATGTGTGTGTATATATATATATTTTTTCTGCTGTGTGGTTATAAAATAGTTATCAACATATGTATTTGTCTCCCACACTACAGTGTTACAGTGTGAGCCTCCAAAGGAAGAAATTATGACTAATATCTTTATCCTCCATATACCAATAGTGACCTAAAGCAGTGTTTGTTGAATGAATGAATGAATGGAAGGAAGAAAGAAGAGGGAGGAGAAGAGAAGGAGGGAGGCAGCATTTAAAGGAGAGACATGGGAAAACTTGGAACAGAAGTTATATTTCTGCAGTTGTTGCCTGCATGAGAGTTTCCTAAGAAAAGCTTTGTGTCCATGTCTATGTGGCTATCAAGGGTTTCCTCTAGCATCCTGTTGTGATTGGCTGCACCATTTCATCCCAACCTTTAGCTGAAGCTCAGGTCAGGACTGTCTGTGGCCTGGACCTGCAGGACAGATGAGTGGCCTCCTCAGCACATCAGACTGAATGTCCTAGGAGAGAAAGGGCTTGTTAGGGAGTATAGAGGAATATCCAGGTGGCTCAGTGCTATTCCTCCTCCTCCACACATTGTGTCATTTCCTAGGAGTGGTACTGGCATGGGGACTGGAGGAAGAAGAGGGATCTCTTTTCAGCACCAGAGGTAGAGATATTCTTGCCCTGCCTGTCCTATCTAGAGAACTAGGTCAAGAAAAGACCCTCCTTTGAAAGAAAATTAGAGGTTTGCACAAGCACTGAAATCCTCTTAGCCATTTATTGTGGCATTATTCACAATAGCAAAGACTTGGAACCAACCCAAATGTCCAACAATGATAGACTGGATTAAGAAAATGTGGCACATATACACCATGGAATACTATGCAGCCATAAAAATGATGTGTTCATGTCCTTTGTAGGGACATGGATGAAACTGGAAATCATCATTCTCAGTAAACTATCGCAAGAACAAAAAACCAAACACCGCATATTCTCACTCATAGGTGGGAAGTGAACAATGAGAACACCTGGACACAGGAAGGGGAACATCACACTCTGGGGACTGCTGTGGGGTGGGGGGAGGGGGGAAGGATAGCATTGGGAGATATACCCAAAGTATAATAATAATAATAAATAAAAATTAAAAAAAAAGAAGTTAGGAGCTGCTAAGTCACCATGTGAGCATGGGAGGTGCTTCTGACAAAGAAAACAATATTTGCATCTATATTTGGGGCAGTGATTGCAAGATAAAGCAATGAAGGTACCAAAATGACCTGTGATTGACTCTGGGGAAAAGAGAGCAGTTGGTGGTGGTGGGGTGGGCAGTGGACTGCTCCTTTGAAACAGACATCTGCAATAAAAAAGGAACTCTATTTTTTCACCAAAATAGGCGGCTACCTGTCGTGCCGCAATTTTGTGAAAAATCCAGAGCAAATCTCTACTCCAGTGGGAAATCAGGTGATATACACTCAGTTTTTGTTTTTATATTTTGTCAAATATTTCAGGTTTTGTTGCAGAAAAATTCTAATGTCAGTAGGTTTTTAGATCACAGGCATATAAGATGGCCTGGAATTGGGCATTGAAGTGTATCCCAAGCTACTGATTGTTCTAGACGTTTCTCAAAAACTGCTGTATGTTCCCATTAGTGACATTAAGCATTTTTTTCATATACCTGTTTGCCAATTATGTCTTCTTTTGACCATTTACCAATGTTTTCATGTCCAAAGAGTCAACAAGCCAGAGAACATTTAAATTTGTGCTTATCTTGCATAAATAACTACCATATGCCAGACACAATACTAAGTCTTTTATGCACTAAGTATTTCAATTTACATTTTCAGTCACCCTATGATGTGGATATCATCTTGCATTATTAATAAATAAACTAAAGCTCAGGGGTATTCAGGAGATTTGTTCAAGTTACCTTTTTCCCTTTTTCTTTTCTGTTTTTTTTTTTTTTTGAGATGGAGTTTCGCTCTTGTTGCCCAGGCTGGAGTGCAGTGGCGCAATCTCGGCTCACCACAACCTCTGCCTCTGGGGTTCAAGCCATTCTCCTGCCTCTGCCTCCCGAGTAGCTGGGATTACAGGCATGGGCCACCATGCCCGGCTACTTTTTGTATTTTTTCTTTTTTAGTAGAGACGGAGTTTCTCCACTTTGGTCAGACTGATCTCGAACTCCTGACCTCAGGTGATCCACCCACCTCGACCTCCCAAAGTGCTGGGATTACAGGTGTGAGCCACTGTGCCCAGCCCCCAAAGTTACCTTTTTCTAAATGCACTTCTCCTCAGAGTCAGTACCCGGTCTCTGAAGGCAAAACATGCCGTGGACTTTGTTCTTCAGTTGTATAGCAACAAGTGACACAGAAGACTGAGGTGTACTCAACATATATAGAATTCTTTACCTAGTCCAGGCAACGTGATCTACACAGGCACACACACCCCTACATACATATACATGCATACACACACTTACAAATATAATGGATACATATCCATCCCAATCCACTCCTTAAAGATGAGAACACAGACCTTCATAGAGAACACTGAAACTACCATGCTCATGTAGCCAGTAGGAGGTGAGTTGATTTCTATTCCAGAATCACCTGGTGCCAGTGTTTTTTGCAAGGCATACCTTCCAGAGATGGTGACTGAGCAGGGTCAGGCTCTGATATTTGTTTATTCAATGTGTCTTCTCCTATTGTTTCTCATCAACAGAACCCCAGCAATGGACCAGTTATTTTCTGTTCAATTTGTCAGACTCCTTAGCACCTTGAATGCCCAACTGAGAGTTCTTGCCAATAAGGTGTAGGTAAAAATCCCTGTTGAGGACTTCTTTCCCCAATAAAAATGAATGATTCCCCCACTAAAGAAAATGTTATTCCTTCATCTTTTCCCCTTTTCCCCCTGATTCCTGGAGATCAAAAACTGTCTTGCAATTCTAAGGATGAGGGCCAGAGGCTGAGAATCATGGAGCAGAAAGATAGGAGGAGTCCCAGTACTTTATACCTTCCAAGAACATTTTTACCAGCTTTATAATGCTGATTTCCAGACTTGTTACATGAAGAAAATTTAGATTAGTCAAGTTTTCTAACTGATGCATTACCATAGGGATATGATCCAGATTCTTAACCGTGGCTGTTACTTATCAATTCAGCTGCTTTGTTTCGACCACTGTTCTTGCTAAATCCAGCACCAGTCACAGTACTTGCCACTATATTCTCCTCCTTATATATTTTTTTCTTTAAACAGCTTTATCAAAGTATGATGGACACAATCCATAACTCCCCGAAGATTCCCCATGTTCCTTTGCAGTCCCTCCCTCTGTTCTTTTCCACTCTCTCCTCCATTCTCAGCTAACTCCTGATTTGCTTTCTGTCACTATAAATGAGTTTTTATTTTCTAGGAATTTCTATAAATGGAGTACATATGGTCTTTTTTTTTTTAGTCTTCTTTCCTTCAGCATAACAATTTTGAGAATCATTCTTTTTTTAATTTTAAATTTTCTTATAGATATATAATATTTGAACATATTTATAGGGTACATGTGGTCTTTTGATGAAAGCGTACAATGTGTAATGATAAAATTTGGGCAGCTGGGATATCTGCAACCTCAAATATTTGTTATTTCTTTGTGTTGGGAACATTTCAAATCTATTCTTCTATCTATTTTGAAATATACAAGAATGTTAGCTGTAATCAACCTATTGTGCTACTGAGCACTAGATCTTTTATCTAACTGTTTTTTGTACCCATTAAACAACCTCACTTTATTCCTTCTCCCCACTAGCCTTCCCAGACTCTGGTAACCACCATTCTATGCGTTAATCCATGAGATGAATTTTTTCAGTTCCCACATTTGAGTGAGAACCTGTAATATTTGTCTTTGTGTGCCTGGCTTATTTCATTTGACATAATATCCTCTAGTTCCATCCATGTTGTAGCAAATGACAGAATTTCGTTACTTTTCATGCCTGAATAATATTCCATTGTGTGTGTGTGTGTGTGTGTGTGTGTGTGTATGTATATATATATCTCTCCCATATTCTGTACCCATTTATCTGTTGATGAACATTTTGATGCCATATCTTGGCTACTGTGAATAGTGCTGCAACAAACACGAAGGGTGCAGATATCTCCTCAGTATACTGACACATTTTCATTTGGATAAATTCCTAGCAGTGTGAACACTGGATCATATAGTAGTTCAATTTTTAGTTTTTTGAGAAACTTCGTGCTATTTTCCATAGTGGCTATACTAATTTGTATTCCTAGAAACAGTGTATGAGTGTTCTCTTTTTTTCCGTATCTTTGCCAGCATTTGTTATTCTCTGTTTTTTTTATAATAGCCGTTTTAACTGGAGTGAGATGATATCTCATTGTGGTTTTGATTTGCATTTTCCTGATGATTAGTAACATTGAACATTTTTTCACATACCTGTTGGCCATTTATACGTCTTCTTTTGAGAAATGTCTCTTCAGATATTTGCCCATTTTTTATTCAGCTTATTATTATTATTTTTGCTGCTGAGTTTTTTGAGTTCTTTATATATTCTGGTTATTAATACCTTGTCAGCTGAATAGTTTGAAAATATTTTTTCTTACTGTGTAGGTTGTTTCTTCACTTTGTTAATTGTTTCCTTTGCTATGCTAAAGCTTTTTAAGTTGATGGAATCCCATTTGCCAATTTTTGCTTTGGTTGCCTGTACCTTTAACTTCTTACTCAAGAAATATAAGTCCTACCCAGAGCAATTAGACAAGAGAAAGAAAGGGCATCTAATTTGGAAAGAAAGAAGTTAAATTGTCCTTGTTTATAGGCAATATAATCTTATATATAGCAAAACCTAAAGACTCCGCTAAAAACTATTAGAACTAATGAACAAATACAGTAACATTGCAGGATAAAAAATCAAAATACAAAATCAGTAGGGTTTCTATATGCCAACTGTGAACAATTTGAAAAAGAAAATAAGAAAGCAATCCCATTTATAATATCTAGGAAAAAAATACCTAGGAATAAGCTTAGCCAAGGAAGTGAAAGATCTCTATAATAAAAAATACAAAAGATTGATGAAAGAAATTGAAGAGAACATCAAAAAATGGAAAGATATCCTATGTTCACGGATTGAAAAAGCTGATATTGCTAAAATGTCCATATTACTCAAAGCAATATACAGATTCAACGCAATTTCTATTAAAATATCAATGACTTTCTTCACAGAAATAGAAAAACAATACTGTAATTTCCATAGAACCACAAAAGACTCAGAATAGTCAAAGCAATCCCGAGTAAAAAGAACAAAGCTAGAGGTATCACATTGACTTCAAAGTATGCTACAAAATGATAGTAACCAAAACAGCATGGTACTGGCATAAAAATAGCCAGACCAATGGAACAGAATAGAAGATCCAGAAATAAATTCACACATTTACAATCAACCCATTTTTGAGAAAGCTACTCCCTGTATTTTCATGATCCATCCCTTGCTTCATTTAAGTTCTGATTCTATGTCACCTTAGGAAGCCATCACTTGATCATTTTATTTCAATAATCTCTACTACACTATACCCCTTACTCTACCTTTATTCTTCATTGAAGTTATCTTTACAAAAATAATGTTATAAATGTATACAGTTATTTATTGTTTATCTCTTCCACTAGAAGTCAAATTCTTTTTTGTCCAGGAAACCCTGGTACATAATAGCTAACCAATAACTACTTGTTGTACCTGTGAGTGAATGTTCAACCCAATTCCATATGCTTCGCATAGAAAGAATGTAGCAGAAAGTATTCTGAATAAAGAATATCTGATTGAAGTCTTTGCTTTGCCACTTACTGGCCGTGTGGCCATTAGCAAGTTACATTATCTCTCACTGCCTTATTTTTTTATCTGTAAAATAGAATAAATAATATTAAATTATCTCACGATTTGAAATTGTTAGGTGAGTGCCTGGTATATACTAACCCAGAAAATGATGACTATTATGATGATTAGAACCATTGTTATTATAACAATTATCATTTCTAAACACTGATTTTCTCAACAATCATATTAAGATAGTAATATGCTTTTTCCCCTCAAAAGTTATGGCAATCAAAAGAGGATATGTACATGTTGTTTCTATATTTTAAAATGCTGATATTATTAGGTGTCTTTACTGTATTAGTTTCCCAGGGCTGCTATAACAAAGTCTGACAAACTGAATGGCTTAAACAGTAAAAATTTATTGTCTCACAGTTCTGGTGAGTAGGAGTCCCAAATTAAGGTGTCACTAAAGTTGATTCCTTCTGAGGGTCAGAAGAGAATAATCTGTTTCAGGTATCTTTCCTTGGCTTATAGATGGCCATCTTTTCATTACGTCTCTTTATATCGTTTTCCATCTGTGGGTGTCTGTGTCAAAATTTCTCCTTTTTATAAGGACACTAATTATATTGGATTAGGTCCCATTTTAATGACTTCATTTTAATATGATTACCTCTGTAAAGACCCTAGTTCCAAGTAAGATCATATACTGAGGTACTGGGGGTTAGGACTTCAACAGATAAATTTGAGGGCACTAGAAAATTCACCTCATAACATGTACCTACACTGGGGTACTTCTCACAAATAAAGTTCATTATCTTTAATTATATAAACTCTGTATTCAATAATTATTTCATTTATTTTTTATGAATTTCTACATGTATTGAACTGTATAGAGGAACTGGACCACAAAATACTGTTTCATTTAGAACCAAGGAGGAGATCTGGAGCTTTCCAGTCCCTCAGTGTACCACCCCACAAAGCTTGAAAGACACCGATATAACATCATCAGTTGATATACATTGACTTGAAGATATAGAGTGACTTGGCTATGGGAATACTTGAGTGGTGGTAAAATGACTGAGCCTGTATCTCTACCCAGCTTCCCCTTCTATCTGCAGATGTCCCTGAGGAACAGAGGCAAAGATACAGTGGGATCTTCTCTAAGTCATTCGTTAATGAGCGTGAGAGAGAGACAGATAACTCATTGTCAGGAATGACCCTAGATTCCAAAGCAACAGAAAACTGTTCTGAGAGATGAGAGGAGACATGAGGAGACTTAATAGGAGATGCCCATAGTTAGATCAGCACCCACTATAATCTTCCACTCCTCCTTGGTCTCATCTCAATGTCTCATCAACCACTGTATTAGTCTGTTTTCACGCTGCTGATAAAGACATACCTGAGACATACTTGTGATTTACAAAGAAAAAGAGGTTTAATGGACTCCCAGTTCCACATGACCGGGGAGGCCTCACAGTCATGGCAGAAGGTAAGGGGCATGTCTTACATGGCGGCAGGCAAGACAGAATGAGACACAAGCAAAAGGGGTTTCCTTTTATGAAATTATTGGATCTCGTGAGACTTAACTATCACGAGAACCATATGGGGAAAACTTCCCCCATGATTCAATTATCTCCCACTGATTCCCTCCCACAACACATGAGATTACAGGAGCTACAGTCAAGATGAGATTTGGGTGGGGACACAGTCAAACCATGTCAGTCACTAATATGAGGCATGTCTGCCTCTTTAACTGATTTTCTTGGACCTCATCACCTCTTGCTTGGGTTATTCCAAGTGTGTCTTAAAATTCCAGGCTTCAATCATGCCAGTTTCTGGGTCTATTCAGGTATGTCACAGCCAGTGGAAATGCTTTAACGCCAACTGGTCAAAGTCCACACTCCACAGTCTTTCGCAATCATGTTTCAAGTTCCCTTTTCAGTCTCATTCCTTTTTTTCACCTAAATAGCATTCTCTGTCTCAGCCAGGCTGACCTGTCCCTGTCTTCCACATGCATCTTGGACTTTTTGATGTCTTGTTATTCACTGATGCCACAACACCCACCACATTCCTTAGTTCTTCAAGGTCCAGATCTCAAGATGCTTCAAATATTTTCTCTCCTTTCTCTGAACACTAGCACTGATGTGATAGAAGTATGAGCCCGAACATAGACCAGATTCCATAAAATTTCCGGGATATTATATGCCAGACATTCATCTAATCTGGTATTTTCATCCATTGATTAATGTGTTGATTGATTGATTAAATATATGATATTTAGTGAGCATCTACTTGTAAAACACATGCTTAGGAACTGAAGATACAGAGGAAAACAAGACAAATTCACTGCCCTCAAGGACCTATTGAAAATCATGTATCTGTTGCATGTTTGCCCACGTCCCCCACAGTTCTTGCACACAGATTAGCTAGAATGTAAAACATTTAGAGATGGAAATTCTTTCTTTGTGACTAGCCTATGAATTTTCTGAGAGCTAACCCATTATTATTATTATTAACATCATCATCATCATCATCATCACCAATATTTACTGACCTATAACCACGTGCCACATCCTATGCTTGATAAACTACCATGTACTTAACCTATATTATGTCATGCAATCCTTACAATAATCCTAAATATTAGGATTATTATTTCTCCCATTTCACATATAAGGGAAATGAGGCACAAAGAATTTAAATTACTTGCAAGAAGCTATGCAGATAGTAAGCAATGGATACAAGCTTCAGACTGAGGCAGTGTGAACTCCATGATGTAGAATTTAAGCAACAATATCCTTACTCCCCTCTTCGTGACATGGACCTAACACTGTGAAGACACACATTGAGTGTGTATTAGAGTGCTGACTCTTGCATCACACTTCTTGGGTTCAGTCACTGGATTTCTCACTTACCAGCTCTATGACCTCTTTGGTCTTCAGGCTCCCCATCTGCAAAATTGAAATAATGATAGTAGCTTCCTCAGAGGGTTGTCAGAAGGATCAAATTCCTGAATATACGTAAATATTTAGAACAGCACCTGGCAAAAATTTACCATTACTTTGGTTGATAATTATAGGTACCATTAGAAAGGTTCAGAGCATATTTGCAAAGGAACAAACATCTAGCCCAGTGCCTATGCACAGTTTGAACTTAGCAGCAATAAATAAATCTCCAGCCCAGTGCCCAGAACACAGCAGGGTGTCCAGTAATTGTTTATTGATTGAACAACTGACTGTCAAAGCCAAGGGGCGGTGCCTGTGTGGATAAGTTTGCATCGTGCTCTGAACATTGATCTGACTCCGCAGGGCGATGGGTCCCCAGCCAGGAAGAATCCAATTTCAGTATTGTAAGCGGCACACATGTCCTCTAACCCATCTCCCTTCTGCCCTGCAGCTCCAGGCCTGGAAATGTACTCCCCTCTGCAACAGAGCTGGCTGTGTCTGGACGCCACTGACACGCCACATCTAGTTTATCTGATGGCTCTCAAAGTTGCAATTATACCTCCCGAATAAAGAGGGTTATGAAATTAACTAAAGGATGACAATCTCAAGCAGACTTGCAGAATTTCTGTTGCTGCTTAGGTGGAACAGTTCCAAGTGCATCTGCAGCTAGTGAGGCAAGAGGCCTTGCAGCCTGTCCCTCTCCCTCCAAGCAGCATACCTTGCACTTCTGTTTCTCCAGAGAGAAGTGTCTCACGGCCCTTCTTCTGACCTTGAAAAACTGAGCCAAGGATTGTTGTTTCTATGCTTCACTAAAAGAGAAGCTGGGGCCACGGATGGCTCTGAAACAGAAAGAGTTGAGATTTCCTAAAGAGTTGAGATTTCCTTTCAGATCCGGGTTCTTTGTGGAGTAGGCAGAGGAGAGAAGGAAATGCCATCACATCATCATTTTCCAATTCTTTTTTTTAGAGTCCTCATACTGCTTACTAACACATGAAATCCTTAAGGGCAGGGACCAGCTCAGAACCTTGCACAACTCCTATAGCAATGATGAGATGGTGTTTGGCTTGGTCCCAGGGCCTCCAAATGGTCAAATCTCTAGCCAGTTGCCCACTCTGCCATCAAATCAAAAAATGGGTATGAGAAAGGAACTCCCCTAGCAAAATCCTTCATATTATTACTCTGAACATAACGACTGTTAGCCCTTAGATATGTACTCCTATCCAAAACCCATTAAAACACAGTGTCTGGGAGTAGGACAGACATTTCTATTGTTGTTTCATTCTCATGATTCTGAAGGTCACTTGGAGTTGGAAAGCATTTATGTCAGGATTTTGTTCCAAAAGCTACTGCAAAATTTCAGTGAACTAGACGTGACAAGTAGCTCTAAGAGTCCGGAAGCCTAGGTGGTTTAAAAAGGCTGAAGCCTTCAGCTTTAAACACAGTCAGGCAGTGACTCAGGCCCCCTATCTGATATTCACAGATTATCTCAGCCCACAGGATTTACCACTCCAATGGTGAGGTTAGGGAAGAGTGTTTCTCCAAAGGACTGGAAAGGACTGTTTGAGCTACCTTTCTAGAGAGAGAAAATAGCTTCCATCAAGCAGAAGGAAGCACTAGGTCCCTCTCGTATTAACCACAAAAGGGAGGGAAATTTCAGAGTCAAAAGAGAGAAGAAAGAAAATCCTAAGAGTGCCCTCAGCTTGGGAATGCAAAGCTTAAACCTTATCTCTAGGTCACACACTTTGTCCAGAGTTGTATCCTCACACAGGGCTGGCTCGTAGTAAGTTCTCTTGAAAGCCATGTTAGATAGATAAACAAAAGTCCTGCAAGTAAACATAGCTGTCTTCTGTCCCATTGCATCAAATCCCTATGCTGGTTTAGGGTTAATCTGAAGAGTCAAGTTACTCTCAGATACTACCTAAGCAAGAAGCGTCTCGATCTCATACCTCAACCTCTCAACCTCTGTCTCATAAGAGAGGGAAAATGATACAGACAAAAGAACACAAATGGATTGTGGGGTCCAACCACTTTATGTATGACCTTGGGTGAATCACTCAGCTGTGCTATTCCTCGGTTTCATTAGCTGCAGATTGAGAATAATGGCATGTATCCCACGGTGCTGTTGTGGGTGATTTTGCTGAGTTTTCTGCAGTGACTGCACACAGTAGATACTCTATAAATGGCAGCAGTCAAGAGAGTATGTCTCTGGCTGGCTTTTGAGACTTGGAGTGCAGGGGAAGGTTTTTGGTGGTGGGTTGGACATTTATTAAGCTTTGGTTGTCACCAGGAGACCCTGGAGGGTGCCATGGCTTGAATGTACCCCCTTTAAAATTCAAATGATGTCAGTGTGGTGATATTAAGAAGCAAGGCCTTTAAAATGTGTTTAGGCAATGACGACCCATCCTTGTGAATGGGATTAAAGCCTTATAAAACAGACTTTACTCAGCATTCAGTTCTCTTGCCCTCCACCTTCCGCCATGTGAAAATGCAGTGTTCCCTCCCTCTGCACCAACAAGGCACCATCTTGGAAGCAGAGAGCAGCTCTGGCCAGACACCAAACCTGCTAGTGACTTGATCTTGGACTTCCCAGCCAGCAGAACTGTGGAAAAGAATTTCTGTCCATTGTAAATTACCAAGTCTCAGGTGTTTTGTTAATATTAATAGCATACTATGGGCCGGGCGTGGTGGCTTACGCCTGTGATTCCAGCACTGTAATTCCACCCTCAGGTGGGCGGATCACCTGAGGTCACGAGTTCTAGACTAGCCTGGCCAACATGGTAAAACCCCACCTCTACTTAAAAAATACAAAAATTAGCCAGGTGTGGTGGTAGGCGCCTGTAATCCGAGCTACTCAGGGGACTGAGGCAGGAGAATAACTTGAACCCGGGAGGCAGAGATTGCAGTGAGCCAAGATCGTGCCATCGCACTCCAGCCTGGGGGACAAGAGCAAGACTTCGTCTCAAAAAAAAAAAAAAAAATCACGCTATACATGCTATTAATAGCAGCACGAAATTAACTAAGACAGAGGGCTTTGGTGTCCAGAAATGGTCTTCTTTTGAATAGATGGGGATGCTTAAAAAAATAGAGCTAGAAAGATAAGGTGGGTTCAAGTCCCAACTATGCCACTTTTCAGCTGTGTGACTTGAGGAATTCCCTTTGCCTTTCTTGGCCTCTGTTTCTCTATGTGCAGAAGTCAGGAGTCAAGTTAGATGATTTCTCATGCACCATCCAAGAGTTTATCATCCTATTCCCCTGTCAGTACCATAGCTGGCAGACACTTCAAGCTGGGAGGCCGATGGCTGAGGCCTATGCAGGGCTAGAGGACTGTATCTGGCATTGCAAGAAAAGGAAAACCAGAGAAGAAGTTAGAGTGTGGCAATAAAATGAACTAAAGTTATAAGACTGTGGGTGGTTTCAAAGTATTTCTAAATCTATTTTATAATTGCATTATAAACTTTGTATCTTGTTTTAAAATTAGAGGTAGGGAAGGGTAAGCGCCACAATATCTAATGCTCAAGGGTGGGCTATGAGTAAGGGCAGATTCAGGGAAGGTGGAGGAGGGTTTTAGAGGGGCTGTGATGAGAACTGGAATCCAAGTGGAGCAATGGAAAAAGCTTCACTGGTTTGGCCAGAATACAGGGACAATTTTGAACAATTCTGCATTGCAGTGTTGGAGGCAGGCCTCACAGACACTGGCCTGTAAGAGGCTTCCACTGAAATTACTCTGTGACCTTAAATAAGCCACACTCCTTCTCTGAGGCTCAGATACCAAACTAGCACAATGAGGGGGGTTGGACTAAATCAAAGCCATTTTCTTCTTCCGCAAAGCAGAAGAAATATATGTGTGTGACACAGTCCCACGGGTGCATCTACATTGTAGTGATGTTTTCCTCCCACCGAAGGCTTTCTCAGGGTCATCGGCCTATTCATGTTAGAATTGCTCTGTCTGCGGATTGACAGTGGAAGACAGTGATCATGGGCAAGGCCTGTCTTTTTGCTACACTCCATTGCTTTCTGCTCTTACTAAAGAAATCAAAATAAAAATAAATGGGATATCTATCATCTAACCATAACTTTGAATCTGTGATAATTTATAGAAGAGTAAATACATCAAAATCCATGGAATGTGCAACATCCACCCCAAGGCAATGGTTATGCACCAGAGTAGAGAAGCTCTGGGCAAGAGGATCTCTGAGGGTCTATCAAGCACCCAAGGACACTGTAGGGTGGATGTATCCCACCAGAGCATCTCATAGCCACTACATAGGGGTATTAAGGCATAGTAGTCAAGGGAACAGGCCCTGGAGTCAGACTCGCTGGTAGTTCTATGAGTGTAACCTCTTCTGTGTCTTAATTTTCTCATCTGTAAAATGGGGATGATAACTAGGAATACTGTGAGGATAAAATGGAATAATGCATGTAAAGTGCTTAGTACAGAGCTTCGTACATGTTAAGTGCACGATACGTGGTAAGTGTTAGTTAATGTCATTCAGATCCTACACATTTCCTGTTATTCATTCAACAAGGATTTAACCAGTGCCTCTGATGAGCCAAGTACTGCTTCGTATTCTGAGCATGTAGCAAAGAACAGGATACAGTTTATGTCTCCCAGAGGTTTACTTTCCAGTGGAGAGAGAGAGGCAAAAAACAAGAAGACCAATTAATAAATCAGATAAGTTTAGATGGCACAAGTGCTCTGATGAGATTAAAGTGCTATAGTGGAAATAAATCAGGTGAGAGTCATGTTATATCAAGTGGCTGAGAGGGGACAACTTCATCTCCTCCCAGCCCTGTACCCAACCCAACCCTTTCCTCTCCTCTCTGCCTCTTCTCTCTGAACCCCTCTCCTGTTATATATTCCTGTAGTCCTGTGTTGGGTAAGCTTTGATTCAGTGATTCAGGCATTAAACTTGATATCCATGTGTCCTCACTTGGATTGGAAGTTACAGTGTTAGACTTTCTTGTTGTTCCCTGATATATTTTTTACTCCTAGGACAGTGTTTGCTTTAGAGTAGATATTAAAAAAATATTTGTTGAATGTATGTGCCAAAAATTAAAGGCTTGAATAATCTACTGCTTCTTCTGCTTCTTCACAATGATAGGAGAAATGCTTGCCCAGCCTCCTTCAGTCTGTCCACCAAGAATTCACAGCCCTTTATCTTATACTGAATACTTTTGTGTTTTGCATTATGTAATCAAACTAGAAGAGACCACTGAGCATCTGAGAATCCAACATTGCCTTTATTGTTCACCACATAAATTTGAGCAAGTCACCTAACCTCTCTAAACATCTGTTTTCTCATCAATAAAATGGGAAGCTAATTCTGTGTCTTAGTGGGAACTGTCACATGTTAGATGTGAAAGAATGAATTGTAAATTCCTATCAAATGCATGACATTATTACCATGAAAGGCAATTAATGGCCAGAGGAAAAATCTGAATCCCTGAGCAAATGTTTGATAAGAATCACCATATAGCCTCCTTCAGTCCCTGAAGCTCTCCTGTCTCCCTTGTATCCTCTGAGGCGCACTCCTCTTTTTGTCCTTAGCCAAACGTTGTGCAGACTTCTTGGGTATGAAAAGAACATTCTGCCTAGAGCTATGATCAGATGACTGAAGTTTTCTACAAATGAAAGAGCTGGAGTTTGAGGCATTTAGAAGCTCAGAATAAACAGACTAATTGGAGAAATGAAATATCCATTAGTCTAAATGAATACTTCTATAAAGCTGCATGTTAGACATTGATAAAAGAAATGATTAAATGCAAAATTAACCAGGATTAATTATTTTAATCAAGAGATTAATCACGATTATATCTTTACATTAGTTTGCTCTGCTGATGTTTGCTCAGCAATCTGGGGGAAAATCTGTTCATTTATCATCTTCGTGTTTGAAAATCAGCCCATAATTTATACAGTCGCCCATGCATCCTCACTAACCTCTTTGTAAACAGAAGCTCCTGAACAGATAAACAGCATTTGAGAAGAAAGTGTACAGGACCAAGGACACAGAGCTTCATGCCAGAGACCCAGATTCAAAGCTGAGGAATTAAAAAGCAATTATTGGGATATTGGGGCTCAGAAGCCCATACCCCAAAATACTCCATTTCAACATGCTGAACTGAAGAAGCCTCAAGTTCTCTGGACCTACCCCATACTCAGTGTCTCTCTCATATAAGCTGAAGTTCCTTTATCTGCTTAGGATCAAGACCCATCAAGGAGAACAATAGGTTTCTCCCCTTTCTGTTTCTCACTATTACAGGATAAAAGACCAAAAATATAACCGTACATGAATAGACCCTGTTTCAAGATAATGACTATCTCCAAGGACCATTTAAATTCCAAAAAGAATCATTTACAAGTTCATTGCTGTTCCCCAAGATCCAATCATTCTGCCTGGTAATCATTTACTGCCCCTCAATAGAATTTCTCTTCTCCCCACCCTCACAACCTGTTTCACCGGGATCCAAGCTCCCATTTTTTCTGAAATCTCAAGATGGTATATATGCTTCCAGACCTTATTGTTGAGTTGGGTCTTTATTCTGAAGGCGCCCACATATATATGTTTGATAAATTTGTATGCCTTTTCTCCTACGCATCAATCTGCCTTATGTCGGTGATTTTCAGTGAAACTCCAGGGTCCATGGACGATGGTCCCTAGAGGGAAACTGCAACTGCTCCTCATCTTAGATCAGTTGCCTAATCTGGTGGTTTTTACAGTTGAATTCCCCAAGATCCTTAGAGGGCAGGCTTATAGAACTGATGGTAGTTGCCTGCTGAGAATATAGGTGATGCTTTTGTGGAGATGACTACCCAAGAAGGCTCCGCAGCTGATAGGAGGAAGCAGGCAAGGACTCGGGCTCTTGGAAATCAAAACAGTCCAGTGTCAAATGAGATAGTGAAACATGGGGAGTTGGGGAAAGGGCAAAAAGAAGTAGATGATGTAGGTTTGCTGTTCTTGATCCTTTTACACATGGTTCTGCATCTCCAGCTTTTAACAGCTAAATTTGCTGATAAGGATCCAAATCTAGTCCTCTCTGAGGCTCCCTCTTCTCAGTAAAAGGTACCACCATGCACCCACTGTTGTTTATGCCAGAAAACCAGAGTAATTTTTAACATGTCTCTCTTTATTACTTCCTCAACCAACAAATACGCACCCATACACAAAGAAACATATATGTGCATATATTCATATATATGTGTGTGTGTATATACACACACGAACACACACACACACACACACACACACACAAAGTCTAGGGTGTCTTCACTCCCCCTGGACTGGTTTGTCAACCCCTTCTCCCACTCTTTTGCCTCTTGATGTTGTTACTTTGTTGTGGAATGATTAATCTATAACATTTATATATTGATTAAGTATACTATTATGTATGGCTTGCAATATTGACTGACTTGTGGAGTGGCTTGAGCCCGTGTGCCACCAGCTCTGACTACCAAGTGAATGAGTAGTACTGAGAATTGCCTCCTCGGGAACTCCATGTAGCTTATGGCATTTGTGAATGAAATAGCATTGATAAAATTCTGACGTCGTAGAAAGACACAAACATGCATGGGTCTGGTTACTTATAACCTTACATTGCTCATTAGTCATCTATAAATAAAAACAATTTTATTCTTTCCTTCCAATCTGGTTGCCTTTTATTTCTATTTCTTGCCTAATTGCATTGGCTTATAAGCTCTACTACAATGTTAAATAAAAGTGATGAGTGGATATCTTTGCCCTTTAAATAACACATGCGTCAATGAGAAAGTTAAAAGGGAATGACAAATTATTTTGAAATGAATTCAGATGAAAATTCAACATAAACATTTGTGAGATGCTGTTCTCAGGAAAGCATTCAGCCTTTTACCATTAAGTATGACCTTAGCTGTAGGGTTTTGCAGATGCCATTTATCAGGTTGAGAAAATTTTATTCTATTCTTAGTTGACTGAGAATTTTTATCAGGAATGTATGTTGGATTTTGTCCAATATCTTTTCTGCATTTATTGGCATGATCACATTTTTTTTCTCTTTAGTTTTTTAATATGGTGAATTACAATTGACTGCCCTTTGAAAGTTAAACCAAACTTGCAATCTTAGAATAATCACCCAGGATATGTAATGATTATTATATATTATTTTTGTTAAATGTTGAATTCAATGTCCTAAAATTTTGTTTAAAATGTTTGTGCCTGTGTTTATGAGGGAAATTGACCTGCAGTTTTCTACTTTTGTAATGTCTTTGCTTTTGGTGTCAGAGCAATGCTTGCTTCGTAGAATGAGTTAGAAAGTATTTCTGGCCGGGTGCAGTGGCTCACGCCTGTAATCTCAGCACTTTGGGAGGCCGAGGTGGGCGGATCACGAGGTCAGGAGATCAAGACCATCCTGGCTAACACAGTGAAACCCCGTCTCTAATAAAAATAGAAAAAAATTAGCGGGGTGTGGTGGTGGGCACCTGTAGTCCCAGCTACTTGGGAGGCTGAGGCAGGAGGATGGTGTGAACCCGGGAGGCAGGGCTTGCAGTGATCTGAGATCATGCCACTGCACTCCAGCCTGGGTGAGAGTGAGACTCCATCTCAAAAAAAAAAAAAAAAAAAAGAAAGAAAAAAAAGAAGAAAGTATCTCTTTATACTTAATTTTCTAGAAAAGTTTGTATAGAATTAATAATATTTCTTTTTGAAATGTTTGGTAAAACTTACCTGAGAAACCATCCGTGCTTGAAATTTTTTTTGTGGGATTGTTTCTAACCAGAAATTCAATGTCCTTGAAAGGCATAATGTTAATTCAGGCTAATTATTTCTTCCTTGATGTTATTTGGTTGTATCTTTCAAGCAATTTATTCATTTTGTCTAAGTTGTCAAATGTATTGGCATTAAGTTGTTCATAATATTTCATTAGTATTCTTTAATATTTGTAGAATCTCTGGTGATGGCATCTCTTGGTTTAGGTATTGATTAATTATTATTCAATTGTTTTCCTAGCTAGAGGTAAATCAATTGTATTGATCTTCTCAAAAGAAAAAAAAAAAAAGCTGAGTATGGTGGCACATACCTGTGGTCCCAGCTACACAGGCAGCTTTGGTGGGAGGATTGCTTGAGCACAGGAAGGCAGGATGCAGTGAGTTATGGTCATGCCCCTGCACACCAGCCTGGGTGACAGAGTGAGACTTTCTCAAAACAAACAAAAAACCAGCTTTGGTTTTATTGATTTACTCTATCATTGCTCTGTTTTCTTTTGCATTGTTTCTGCTCTGTTTTTTATGATGTCCTTTTTCCTTTGCATTTAATTGGCTCTTCTTTTTCTTATTCCTCCAAATAGAAGCTGAAGTCATTGATTTGAGACCTTTCTACTTTTCTAGCATAAGCATTTACTGCCATAAATTTTCTACTAAATTCTGTTATAATGGCATCTCATAAATTTTTATATTTTGAATTTTTGTTTTTATTCATTTCAAAACTTTGTAATTTACCATCTAACTTCCTCTTTGATACATGTGTTATTTTAAAGTAAGCTGTTTAGTTTTCAAATATTTTGGGATTTTCCAGGGACCTTTTAGTTATTGATTTCTAATTTATTTCCATTGCAGTGAGAGTATGTGCTTTGTATAATTTGAGTTCCTCTGAGTTTATTGAGATTTACTTCATTACCTAGAATATGATCTATCATGGGAATGTTCCACATGCCATTGAAAAGAATGTGTACTCTGCTGTTGTTTGATGGAGTATTCCATAAATGTGAATTAGGTCAAGTTTGTTGATAGTATTGTTCAAATCTTCTATGATCTTCCTAATTTTTCTCCAATTGTTCTATTGATTACTAAAAGAAGGGTATTAAATATTTTATTATAATCATTGCTTTTCCCAACGGTACTTGCAGTGCTATTGGTTTTTGCTTCATGTATTTTGAAACTCTATTATCGGGTTTATAAAAGGTTGAGATTCTTAGATTCTTTTTATAAATTGATACATTAGAAAGTGGCCATCTTTACCACTGGTAATATTATTTATTTGCTCTAAAATCTAGTTTCTTTGACATTAATATAACCATGCCAACTTTCTTTGGATTAGTGTTTGCATGGTGTGTCTTTTCCACTCTTTTATTTTAACCTATTACATCTTTTTTTTTTCTTTCTTAGATGGAATCTTGCTCTGTCACTCAGGCTGGAATGCAGTGGCATGATCTTGGCTCACTGCAACCTCTGCCTCCCAGGTTCAAGCAATTCTCCTGCCTCAGCCTCCTGAGTAGCTGAGATTACAGGTGTATGCCACCATGCCCGGCTAATTTTTGTATTTTAGTAGAGATGGTGTTTCGCCATGTTGGCCAGGCTGGTCTCGAACTCCTAACCTCAAGTGATCCAACTGTCTCGGCCTCCCAAAGTGCTGGGATTACAGACATGAGCCACCGTACACCATACCCGGCCAACCTATTGTATCTTTTATTTGAAGTATATTTCTTGCAGGCAGATGTATTAAGCTGTTCTTGCATTGCTATAAAGAAATACCTGAGACTGGGTAATTTATAAAGAAAAGAAGTTTAATTGGTTCATGGTTCTGCAGGCTGAGCAGGAAGTATGGCACCAGCACCTGCTTCTGGGGAGGCCTCTGGAAGCTTACAGTCATGGTGGAAGTCCAAAGGGGAGCTTGCATGTAACATGGTGAGAGCAGGAACAAGAAAGAGAGATGGGGGAGCCACAGACTTTCAAACAGCCAGATCTTGGAAGAACTCACTCACTATCATAAGGATAGCACCAAGGGGGTGGTGCTAAACCATTCATGAGAAATTCATCCCCATGATCCAATCACCTTCTACTAGAGGCCCCACCTCTAACACTGGGGATTACAACTCAACATGAGATTTGGGTGGGGACAGGTATACAAACTATATCGGCAGAATATAATTGGGTCTTGCTTTTTAAATGTAATCTGACACCCTTCTGACTTTTAACTTTGTTATTTATAGCATTAACATTTAATATTATTTAGATTGTTATGCTTAAAATTATCATATTGCTATTTTCCTATTTAATCCTTCTCTTCTTTGTTTCTTTTCACCTTTCTTCCTTTATTTTATTAACAATGAATTGAATTTTAATATTCATTTTTAACTCCTTTGTTGGCTTTTCTACAACTTTGTTATTTTATTGGTTGTTTTAGCACGACCAAATTCTGTCTTTAAATGACATTATACTGTGAGTGGCAGAGTTTGATTTGCACACATTATTCTCTGTTTCTAAATCTTATTTTTATTCCCTACTTTTTGGGGCCTCTCAATGATAAGTTATATAGTTGATTTCTGTACAAAGTTCTATAAGAGAGAGTAAAGAAGGAAAGGGTACTCATGTTGCAGAGGTGGGTCTGAGGCCTCAGCCTTGGAGAATTTACTCTGGTCTAGGAGAAAATAAATGATACATTTTGGAGCTCAGCTCTTCATATTCAGTTGCCATTTTTCAAAAACTAACTTTTTTGATGAATGATTTATTTCCCTTTAAGTAATATAATACAAATAGTACTTGCTGGGCAATATTGGATAACACAAAAGCTAACAGGAAAACAGGAACAAATTCTGGCGACTATTGTCCTTCTAGACTTTCTGCCTGCAAAGACAGGCATACATGTATATGCAAATATAATACCTAATGTTTAGTAAGCACTTCGTATATGCTAGACATTTTGTATAGCAATTAATATAGATGATTTCATCCTCACAAATTTATAAAGTAGGTGCTATTACTATCTACACTTTATAGATAAGAAAACTGATACACACAGAGACTAATAAATGTTCATGAGACCTCCTATTACGTATAACTTTGATATTCGAACCCAGACAACTGAGCCAAAGCTGTCACTCTTAATGACTAAACTAAATTTCCTAACATAGGTACATATTTTTATAAAAATGAAATAATTTTCTCTACATGTATGTACAATTTTTTCCATGTCATGTTTACACTTTTACACTCATAATTCTTGGTTTTAGATTCTGATAAGTAGTAAAATTGGCAGTTTAAAGTTTCTTTAAAAGTTTCTTCTCTCCTTTCCCCATTATCCTTTCCTGTCCATCCACTCCAGTCTCTTGGACAGATATTAGTGGACTAACTCTCCATAACCAGGCTATATACAAGGTTTAAGAATTCAGAGCAGTTTTTCCTACCCCACAATCAAAATAACCATTTCTAAGGAGTTCTGAGAAGACTGGAGATCTGTTCTTCCATGTTCATAGGAAACATCCCTAGGGGGAGAGTATAGAGGCTTCTGTCATCGAGTAAAAGTTGTACTGACTTATGCGAATTTACCATTAATTTATTTTCCAGAACCAATAGCTTGGTATATAGGGTAGTTTCACGGTATTGTGAGTAATGGCCAACATTGACATCTGCTGTTAAGCAGTAAAATTTCAGCTCAGCTCTGTTAGCCATTGCAAGTGAAGGAATTCCTGACACAATTCTATACTTCTAATGTTAAGGCAGCCCCTGAGCTTCTAAGAGCAACAAAAGCTAGATAAATTGTCTCCAGCAAGAGCTTTTGCTTGTCTTACATAGCTCTTGACTTAAAATATGTATGATGGATTCCATTCATAGTTGTGCTCTTGGAAGTCTGAATTCCCTCATTTTTTCTCAGAGTTCGTCTGTATTTGCAAAATGCTCTTATCCTCTACCCAGCTTCTCACTTTCCAATCTGCATCTGATGGCTCAAAGCTTGCATTAGCGATTTCCATACTGAAGTTCAGGCTCAATAATTAAACAAATAGCAGGCAATACATTTATTTGCAAAGGGGAAAATATAGAAACCAGCATTTCCGAGAGCTGAGTATACACAAGTCTTATGCTCAGTGTTTTCACGCAGTTTTCCTCTCAATACTCATGACCATCCTTAATAAGTAACAATTATTATTCAATTATTTGACAGACAAAAATTTGTCACCTCTAATTTCAAGTCTTAAGTTCACGGAGCTTAAATAATTTTCCTACAGGCAGAGAGGTAGTACATCAAGGAGATTAGATTTGAAAGCAAGTCTTCATTACAAAGCTTAGTATGCCACTCTGTACAAAGTTATATTTTATATTATGTATCTACCTAGATAACCTTATTTTATAATCATAAAATCTTATCAGATAAGCACTTCTAGCTTCATTTTACATATGAGGAAAACAAGGCTTGTGTAGAGTCAGACAGCTTAAGAGATCCCAAATCAGGATGTGACCTAAAATATTCTGATCTTATCATGAGCTGCCTTTGCTCAGTGCTTAAGCATGTGGGATCTGGTATCAGACTGTTTGGGTTCCCCTGTGTGCTTTGCCAGTTTCTAAATGGGTGAACTTAGTCAAGTTGCTTAATCATAGTATGACTCATTTTTTTCCTCGTCAATAAAGCAGGGATAATTATAGTACTTTCCCTGTAAGATTGTTGTGAGGATCAAGTGAGACTATATATATAAAGCACATATGGCAGGTAATACGTAAGATGTTGTTATTATGATCAAGAATATATATATCCTGTCTTTGTTATGAGGTTTCTAGTGAAGACAATAAAGACACTTGTTAGAAAATTTCAGCATAAAGCCATCTATTTTCTGGAGTAGATCCCCTTCATTTTTCCCTCTCTCTAACAGGCCTAGGTTGGGAGTTGCAGAAGCTGATGTTAGGGTCTGGTTGCCATAGGGAACTCTTTCCTCCCTACTACCATGACAGAATCAGCTGTGTGAACATCCAAAGCTTTCCTATTGTCTCTGGCAGCCGGAAGCAGGCTCCAAGGGTATGGGCATCATCATACTGGTTTGTCTTTAAGCATTTCTATTTCAGGTTACTGGGTCTGCTTCCCAGGGGGAAGGAATGAGATCGAAAAGAATGCACATTCTACTAGGCCAGCTGGGTTCTGATGCTTTCCAGAGTTTCTCTACCAAGTAGGAAGAGTGTCAGAGCCAGAGTTGGGCAATTGGGTCCAGGTGCACTTGTAGAGCTGGGAAAACACTTCAGCAATCATTTCTCTGACCCTTCGCTTCCTCATTGTTACAATAAGGATAACAAGGCTGAGCAGGGTGAGTGAAATGCTAAAACTGAGTGCCCCTTGTGGGACTGTAATGCAAGGACAGGACTTCTGGATTGAGGATTGAAACACCTCAATTTTCACATAATCACAAATGTTCTGTGTGTTTTTGTGTGAGTTATTTGCCTTCACTGGCTGACAGTTTCTTCATCTCTGTAATCAGTAGTTTGGATTTTATGAATTCTTAACGTTTCTTCCAGCTTAATCTGTGTAAATAATTCATCCATTTGTCCATAACACTTGTATTAAGTACCTACCTACCTACCACCCAGGAACTGATGATACCATAATGAATTAGATTGACTTCAAGAAACTCAAGTGCTAGAGTGGATATACTCCATGAATTATGTGAGCAAATGAAGGGAAGTAAATTGTTTCTAGGGAAGTTGCAGTGGCCCCAAGAACAGGGGATATTTGAAATAAGCCCGGAAGAACTAGTATAGGTTTGCCAAATGGAGAAGAAATAGTTACAAATGAGATGACTATTATTTCACTCCACATTCTGCACAGCTTAGTCTGTGTCACGTTGGATCCAACCAGAATAGAAAAGTTCCTATTCTCTGAGGGACATGTCTAAATCTCATTTCCAAATAAGATCAAATTTTGCCTCTTAAGTTCCGCTCTAAAGTGGTGGCAGTCATCATGTGGATTTACTGCCCTGATCCTGGGTCATTTCTCTAACATAGAGCAAAACTCGAGCCAATATCTTAGGGAAACGTGTACAGATCTGAGCACACAGAACAAACAAGGAATAAACAAGCTCTCCATTCTCAGCCATTGTTCTGGTATTCAAGGAAAGTTTTGGGTTCCTCTGGGAAATCAAAGAGCTAAGCTGGGGGAAAAACCACATTGGTAGGACTGTGGAGGATTGTGGCTCCAAGACAGCAGGGCTCTTGAAGCTCCCACCAGGCTGGAGATGAGCTAATATGCTGAAAGTCATCTCTGCCTGCTGAGAGTGGTGCTAGTGAAATTGAGGAGGGAGGGGAAGTGGGGGTTGCTGCTGAAGACTGCAGCCGTCCCTAGGGTACACAATAATTGTTCAAAAAAATGTTCACAAAATTTCTTATTTGCCTAGCCCCCTGTATTTCTCCCTATCTTTATCGCTGCAACTTTTCCTTAGGGGCTTATGCTCCATTTTTCATTCCGTTCCTGTAGTTCATGTGCAGCTGATCCATGTATGGTCTGGGATTTTTCATGTGACCCCAGTCTGGCCAGTCAGAAGTCATATCCTCCTTGCCACGGTGATGAGTTCTGGATTGTGCTTGCATCCCAATGAAAGAAAATCCAGAGCTCTTTTTGGAGTGACTGGGAGAGGGGCACTCTCTTCTAGTAACAAGGACAGGAAGACAGAATGCAAACCGGAAGGTGCTAGCAGCCATTATGCTGTCAGGAAGGAAGAATCTTCCTGTGAGTTCAACGTTAAAAATACAAAACTGGCACCAAGACAACAAAACTTAGAAAAATAAATAACACTGATGATACTGTTCCAGCACCCAGATGCCGCTCTGCCTGAAGCTGTATCTAATCTTGGACTGCCCTATTATGTCAGCCAATAAAGCTCCCTTTTTGTTTAAACCAGCTCAAAGTTAGTTGTATGTCACTTGAAAATTATTTTCTGGCTGGTCATGGTGGCTCACACCTGTAATCCTAGCACTTTGGAAGGCTGAGCCGGGTGGATCACTGGAGCCCAGGAGTTCAATAACAGCCTGGCCAATATGGTGAAACCCCATCTCTACAAAAAATACAAACAAATTAGCCAGGTGTGGTGGCATGCACCGGTGGTCCCAGCTACTCAGGAGGCTGAGGTGGGAAGATCACCTGAGCCCAGGGAGGTCAAGGCTGCAGTGAGCTGTGATTGCACCGCTGCACTCCAGACTCGGCAATAGAGCAAGACCCTGTCTCAGAAAAAAAAAAAAAAAAAAAAGAAGGGAAAATTATTTTTTGGCATTATTTTCTGGGACCATCTTTCTTGCAATCTGAAGGCATCTTCCCAGTCTAATTCTCCAGGTTCTCAAATCTCAAGGCATTGTCCCAGTCTAATAGTCCAGCTTCTCAACCCTGATAGACACTTTTCCTCTTTAGGGATCCCAAATCGTATTCCAACCTGTAGCTCCAGAGCTCTCTTGTCTGTAGCATTCTCCTCCCACGACTTTTTGCTGCCTCTTTTTAAAAATAACTCCCATCTGCTCATCGGCCTCCTGCTCATTCTTCTGTTTCCATGTCGTGAGCTTCTCTGGTTTCTATCTCTGGCTCTGGGAAAGCTTTAGAGATACATTTCTCAGAACCACTTCTCCTGCTGTGCTTGAAATTACACGCATCTCTCTCTTTGGCTCAACAGATGACCCATGAAAAATTCTTTGCTGCGTTTCTGGATTCACTCACTTGAAACTTTTTACAATGCCATAGATTCCTGAAGATAGCTTCTTGACACCCTAAAGATGGAGTAGAGGTGAGCAGAGGTGGCATATAATCAGAGAAAACCTAACCTATGCAAATACTCAGGAGAGATGTCCCATTGTATGGGTTTAAGCTAGGAGGCAACTTGAGCCAAGTCAGTTCAGGTAATAGGGTTTGGTTAATTTCTAACTACAAATAAAGCCAATAATAATAATAATTTCTAACTATAATAAAGCCAAAACGTGCCATGAGTGATGCTAAGCACTTCTACAGGTTTGCAATCATTTCTCACAGCAACTTAGGAAGTATGACAGTTACCTTTGTCTTGAAGATGAGAAAATTGAGGCACAGAGAAGTTGAGAAAGCTGCTCAAGATCACATAGCAAATGGTGGTTATAATAGTCATCTATGCAGTTCACAACCAAATATGCCTAGGTTTCCACTTTCTAGACACAATAAATATTGCACTTCTCTTTTTTTTGTTTGTTTTTTTTTTTTTGAAAACCAATGCAATGCACTGTATGACGTGCTTCGGCCAAAGAAATGTCAGTAGAGGTGGTATATGTCACCGCGCAGTGAAAGCTCTAAAGGCTAGTGCTCAATTCATTATGCTTAGATGTCTCCCTCTGCAGATACTCCAGCTGATGGCGATGTCATCAGCCTGGTGAGGGTGACAGCATGGGGCTCCCCACTGATGCTCTGTGGCTGTATTAAAAACATCAAAAATACAATTGTATTGTTTTAAGGCTCTAAAATCTGTAGTGTTTTAAATTATTGACCCATAATATAAACAATTTAATTGGCACATTAGTAGAGTCATGGTTAAAAAAATCAGATAATCTGGTTTCAAAACCTACAATTTTAGCAATTCTATTTTTCTCTGTAAAAAGACATGGAAAAGTAAGGCACCCAGAAATGACTGGGCAGCAACTAGAAGCAATTGGGACACAGCACTGCTGTAAGCTCCAGGACATCTAGTCAACCTCGCAGTAGTAAAAAGATCCAGGGCATAGAGTCAGCCTCCTAGCAGTAAAACCTTGGTTGCTGTGAGCACAGTTCTGAATACCGGCCTCCATTGCTCTCTACATCAGTGGCCTGACATTTTGGTAAAGGAGTGACTTTGTTTCCACCTTGTCCTGAGCCTCTGCTTCCATCTTTATATTGCGGTTCTGCTTAGTCATGGCACCTGCCGTCCCTTGGCACCTGTCTCCCAAGAGCATCTCCTTCCTCAATCTACTCATGGATTTTCCTTTCCATCCTCTATTTACCTCATTGCTTTGCTTCTTTTCAGGTGGTGGCTTCTATAAACCACCCACTCACTCTAACTTACATTTTAATGTCCCTAAGAATGAATGTATTCGTGGTTCAGAAAATTCTGGGCCACTTTGTAGACTGCTGGTATGGAAAATAGATGGCATTTTCATCTCTGTGGAACAGATTAGGAGGTCAGGTGGTTATCTCTGTTCCAGTCAGCTACCATGAGGATTGGGTCACCTGCCAAGAGGCCAAGAGGTCCATATAAGAAGTTCTTCAAAAAAATGTCTGTAGGCCAGGCATGAAAGTTCATGCCTGTAATCCCAGCACTTTGGGAGGCCAAAATGGGTAGATCGCCTGAGGTTAGGAATTAGAGAACAGCCTGGCCAACATGGTGAAACCCTGATTCTACTAAAAATGCAAAAATTAGCCACTTTTGGTGGTGCACATCTGTAGTCCCAGCTACACGGGAGGCTGAGGCAGGAGAATTGCTTGAACCCAGGAGGTGGAGATTGCAGTGAGCTGAGATGGCACCTCTGCACTCCAGCCTGGATGACAGAGCCAGACTCCATCCAAAATTACAAAAAAAAAAAAAAGAAAGAAAAGAAAAGAAAAAAGAGTGAGATGATAGAAATTATGAGACTTGCCATAATCGAGTCATGCTTTCATGCCACAATAATCATCAACACAGAGGACTTCTGTGACTTCTGTGGTTTTTTTTCCCCTGCACACCAAGTAGCAGACACCAGCTGGGTGTCGTCTAATTCAATGCCAACACTACCCAGAGATTGTGTTAAATCCCACAGGTCGAGTGCTCAGTACCCACGACTGCCCTCCCTTAACACCAGTGGCAAGTTCAGGCCTCTGAAACTTCTTACACGCTGGCTTTAAGTTGGGGCTCTTTGGGTTGAATTAATTTTCTGGAGCAGCTCACAGAACTCAGGGAAACACTTACATTTACTGGCTTGTTATAAAAGATATTGCAAAAGATACAGATGATGATGTACGTAGGGTGGGGTATAGGGGAAGGGACGAAGAACATCCATGCCCTTGCTGAGCATGTCACCCTCCAGTAACCAGTAACTTCCGCATGTTAGGCTATCCAGGAGCTCTTTGAACCCAGCTATCTTGTTTTTTTTTTAAGGAGGCTTCATAATCTGAGCATTCCTTCTTCCTGGGTATAGGGTGGCACCCTCTCTGGGGAGGGTCATAAGACCCACAGTGAGAAAGGGGTGGGGGAAGCATGGAGTCCTGCTTTGGGGCAGGTGAAAAGAAGTCAGGAGAAAGTCAGAGTCCTGTCTCTGAGGCTTGACACACCCAACATTATAACACATGACTGTTAACGAGGGCTATGGAGGTTACGATCCAGGAACCGTGGAGGAAACTAATACACATCGTAACACCACAGGGGGTATAATCAGAAGGCATTTTGTTAGGCTTGTCTAGAGCATCTACCTTGCATTCACAAATGGCCTTCTTTTTCTTCCTTAGCACCTTTTCACGCATTGTACATCCTTCTCTCACCAACGGCGCCTGGCTGACTCCTCATCTATGCCTATGCCCCTCATCTATGCCTATGTCCCCTCCCCATAGTCAATGGACTTCTACCCTGTAGGTTCAGCCCCACCCAGGGATCTGATTGCTCTGAACACAAGCCTCAGTCTATAGAGTAGAGCTTCTGGCTTCCAAGCAGGTTCTTGAAACAAATCTGGTCTATATGTTTTCTAAAATTAAAATCTCATTGCACAAATTCTACATGAATATCTTCTCCTTGTAATAAATTAAAAGAGTAGAGATAATTCTAAAGTTCCTTCTGACCAACAAAGTTTAGAATTATCTCTACTCTTTTAATTTAATCTCAGGCTATCCCCTTCCCCCGGTGATAACTATATTACCGTTTCTTCAATCTCTTTCTCCTTCTCTCCTTTACCCCTCATGATTATAGTGTAGAATTACTATGTGTGTGTTTTACATAAATGGTATCATACTGCATATATCATTTTTGTAATTTGCTTATTTTTATGCAACAAGCCATTGATATATTTTCATGTAATTATATATTATAGATCTACTTCATTTCCTTGAACCTTAGCTTATTTTCCATAGTGTAACATCACAGTTTATTTAGCCAATTTCTCATTAATGAACATATACATTATTTATTTTATTTTTTGAGATAAGATCTCTCCCTGTCACCAATGCTGGAGTGCGGTGGTGTGATCATAGCTCACTTTAGCCTTGAGCTCCTGGGCTCAAGCAATCCTCCTACCTGTCTCCCAAGTAGTTGGATGACAGGCGTCCACCACCATTCCTGGCTATTTTTTTTATTTTTAGTAGAAATTGGGTCTTGCTATGTCGCCCAGGCTGGTCTGAAACTACTGGCCTCAAATGATCCTCCCACTTTTGTCTCCCAAAATGCTGGGATTACCAGCATGAGCCACCATACCCAGCAATTGTTCCATTTGTTTAAAGTTATGAACAATGCTGCAATGAATATCCGTTCTTATGCTTTCTTGTGTGTTTCTCAAGATCTAACAATACAAATGGAATTCCTTGGTAATCTAGGAACATACACCTTTAATTCCAGGAGATATTCCCAAACTGAAGCTCCCTTTGGTAACCTAGTTCAAATATATTACTCTTTGCCTTCTTACCTGGATCTGAAAGTATGTCCGGAAGACATATGTAGCATTCTAGTTCAAGTAGCAGCAAACCAACATTCACTCCAGGCACTGTGCTAAGATATTTCATACATCTTAATGATCCTACAGAATCTTCTAAGTTAGACATTATAACCACATTACAGATGAGGGATTTTAGCTTCAGAGAAATTAAGACAGTTACCAAAACTCACATAACCATTAGGCAGTGGGTTCCGGGTTTGAATCTAGGTCTCTCAGATTACAAAGTCCATGTCCTTAATAATACTACATGGATTTGCCTCTGTGGAATTTCTAGGACTTTGGCTTTGTCTGGCTCTCCCAAGAAAGAAATAGTTCCAGTGCCCAATCCCCAGCCTTGAAACAAGGCTTACCTTAGAATGATGGTTGACCCTCATGCTGCCAAGTGGTGGAGAGGTGTATTGTGAGAGGTGCAGAGAGAGGCATCAGGTTATCTCAGCAGGTGGTGCACATAACCTGCAACCCATCTTATCTATGCAGTGGCCTGCACAATAGTGAGAGCTCCCTTCTAACAGAATAGACAGAATGTGTTTTTGCTCATGTGAATGTCATCGATTGTTGGTGTCCAGGGAAAATATAAAAAGTTGAACATTAATCTACTAGATTGATTCTCTAAGACACCTGTCTGAGAAGCTTGCCTCTAATTTGATGGATTGCTCCACTTTCTGAGCAGCCATTGACCCCCCTCCAAGTCTGTTCAGTCCCAATGTAGAAGAAGCCACGTATATTTGCACTTACATATGCCTGCCCGCCATACTTGAAGCCCCAGCCCTGTGCCCTGCACTTGCTCAAGCTGCTCCCTGTGCTTGCAATGCCCATCACTACTTATCTCCACAAATGTCCACAAACAGACCAACTCAGATGTCAAATTACCCACCTAACATTCCCTGATTCCTCCCACTGAGACTTACCTCTTCACCCTCTAAACTCTCACAGTATCCCCATCTTCCCCTGATCGATCATTCCCTATAAGGTATCTCAGTTATCTTTGCTTGAAACAAGTTAGCATATGAGCTAAAACTGGGGAGACAGGGAGGTTGGAGTGATGAGCTGCAAAACCTTGGGTAAGGTACTTAACCTCTCTGTTCTATAATTTTCTCACTGAATCCTTTGTTTATCCTCAGTCAACATGAGTTCACCACATATTCATTGAGTGCCTGAACTGCACCAAGCCCACTGTTTATCCCTGGAGAAAGAAAGGTGAACAAAATGATAAGTTACTCTGTTCTCATGAAGCTTACATTTTAATCAGGGGAAATAGGCATCAATCAAAACACATCGTAACAAATTTGTAGAGTTATTCCTGTGATGGGTACTTGAAAGAGAGATATATAGGGTATGCTATGGGAATTTGGTCTAAACAGGGTGTTCTGCTAGGGAAATTGAATTGAAATCTGAAATATAAGCAAGAGTTAAGTAGAGAAAAAGAAGAAAGAAGCCCAATGATGGCACAGTGGAAAGCATGTGCAAAGGTCCTGGGGTGGCATTCAGTATATTTATTAGAAAGAGCTCAAGGAAGGCCATTGTGGCTGCCGTGCAGAATTGAGAGAGGGTGTGCTCTGAGATGAGGCAGAAGAGATAGTCAAACACATTCAGAGTTTCCTCCAGGAAGCTCTCCTGGATTGATACAATGAAAATAAGAGGAGTCCTTGAGTCTCTGCCTTGGGACAGGTGTTAGGGTCTAACCCATTTGTTTATATGGATTAGAAGAAACAATATGTCTGTGAGTTCCCACGTGGTTAAATCATGTTATTCTTATGCTTATCTCAGGATATCACGCTTATTAGACATTAGAACATATCTGCTGTTGGTTCATACCTTTCCCTCAGTCACGCAGAGTTTCATTTTGCTATTAGTTTGTGCATTTACTTTGATTTGTTCACAATGAAGGCTCATGAATTTGAATTCTACTCATTCAAGAATTTGTGATACTAAAAGAAAAATTGAGTTGACATTAGGAAGCACATAAGAAAGTTTTCAAGCCATGTTAGAAGTATTCAATTAGATACAAACAATTACGAGGCTAATTATAAATCATTCCTACCTATTCATTAAAGCAATTCCAAGATGGTAGTTAAAAGTAATAAAGCTGCATCTCTTTGCAAACAGTCCATAACTCAGGATGTTGCTAATTCAAATTAGCCACCCCCTCAATCAAGGAGATTACTGAAGTGTGTTGGCTTGCTTGTTTTAAAATTAAATGGAACATCTTTCTTTTCTTATTATATAAGTGCACCTACAATGTAATAAATTTAGAAAATTTGGAACAGGACTGTGAGCATAGTGATGTGTTTTTTCATTCTCTTTAAATACAGCTTGATAAATTAATAGATGGGTGGGGACATAGATGGATGAATAGGTAGATTGTTGGATTGGTCATAAATATATTTCTAAATAGATATGCAGATTGATTTTCTAAAAATTGAGATCATAGCGTGTCAGAGATTGTCAATTTTAACCAATTACCCATGTTTTCTTATATCTCTCTGCCTTCTTTAAAGTTAATTGGGCTATAAGACTGGGTCTGGTCAAAGAGATGGGATAGAAGTAATACACACCATTTCCAGTCCTGGCAACACAACTTCCTCCACGATGTACTGCACCCTACTTCTGCCCTTCTGTCTTAGGTTAAAAGCCTCTTTGAGATCATCATGGCGGATGGGAGGCAGGACTAGATTGCACCTCTGGACACAGCAGTGTGTGGGGGCTTGCACTGTAAATTTTAGCTCCAGATCGACTGCAAGAAAAAACAGTAATTCCGAGAGGACCCATAGACCCTCTAAAGGAAGCAGATTGTTCCTGCAGGACCTGGGAGACTCCTCAAAACCGTGAGTGCCGCAATCACGGAAATGGGAAAGGGAGGCCCTCCTCTCCCAAACACACACTCCCACTGGAGAAGCTGAAGGTCTGTTTGCCAGAGAAGTTTTTGACTTTACCTGGAGCTGAGTGAATCTGGAGAGCTGAGCGAAATACAGGGTTAGAGTAAGCAGCAGAAAGGCTCTGGGAGCTCGCTGAGTCCCCAAGCAGCCCATTCCTGCCTGGCGCCACAGGGATTCAATGGGAGAGGAACAGGGGGTGAAACTACCCAGGGAGAAGAAAATCTCTAGTTGAACTTTGTAACAGTTTGAACCAGGCGAGAAGCCTCCTGGCCAGAACGCAAGGGAGGGTGCAAAGCCAGTGTGCAGACTCCACTGGCAGTGAAAGAACCAAGCCTTTTTCTTTCACAGCTGGGAGGTGGGTAGCCTGGGGCAGGTTTTCAAACCTATATTGCTCTCCGCCTGGAAACAGACTCAGGGCTATTGGGGTGGTATGGTGGGAGTGGGACTGGCCTTTCCAGTTTGCATGGGAGCTGGGTGAGGCCTGTGACTGCTGGCTTTCCCCCACTTCCCTGACAACCTGAATGACTCAGCAGAGGCAGCCATAATCCTCCTAAGTACACAACCCCAGTGACCTGGGAATCTCACCCACAACCCCTAAAGCAGCCCACAGCAAAACCCACCCAAGGAGTGTCTGAGCTCAGATATGCCTAGCCGTGCCCCACCAGAGGATCCTTCCCTACTCACCCTGGAAGTCTAAGACAAAGGGCATATAATCTTGGGAGTTCTAGGGCCCCGCCCACCACCTGTCCCTCTCTATACTACTGCAGGTGATGCTCTCTGGAAAGCACCACCTCCTGGCAGGAGGCCAACTAGCACAAAAATAGAACATTAAACCGCCAAAGCTAAGAACTCTCTCACGGAGTCCATTGCACCCCTCCCCCTCCCCCTGCCACCTCCACTGGAACAGGCACTGGTATCCATGGCTGAGAGTCCCATAGATGGTTCACATTACAGGACTCTGTGCAGACAACCCCAGAACTGGGTAGACTTGCCAAGTGGCTAGACCGAGAAGAGACAACAATCACTGCAGTTAGGCTCACAGGAAGCCACATCCATAGTAAAAGTGAGAGAGTACCTCATCAAAGGAACAACACGTGGGACAAAAGAATCTGAACAACAGCCTTCAGCCCTAGACCTTCCCTCTGAGAGAGCCTACCCAAATGAAAAGGAACCACAAAAACAACTCTGGTAATACGACAAAACAAGGCTCTTCAACACCCCCCAAAAAATCACACTAGCTCACCAGCTAGTGATCCAAACCAAGAAGAAATCCCTGATTTACCTGAAAAAGAACTCAGGAGGTCAGTTATTAAGCTAATCAGAGAGGGACCAGAGAAAGGCAAAGCCCAATGCAAGGAAACCCAAAAAAATGGTACAGGAAGTGAAGGGAGAAATATTCAAGGAAATAGATAGCTTAAAGAAAAAACAATAAAAAATTCAGGAAACATTGGACACACTTTTTGAAATGTGAAATGCTCTGGAAAGTCTCAGCAATAGAAATGAACTAGTAGAAGAAAGAAATTCAAGCTTGAAGACAAGGTCTTCAAATTAGCCCAATCCAACAAAGACAAAGAAAAAAGAATAAGAAAATACGAACAAAGCCTCCAAGAAGTCTGGGATTACGTTAAATGACCAAACTTAAGAGTAATTGGTGTTCTGGCTGGGAGCGGTGGCTCATGCCTGCAATCCCAGCACTTTGGGAGGCCAAGGCAGGTGAATCACCTGAGGTCAGAAATTCGAGACCAGCCTGACCAACGTGGAGAAACCACATCTCTACTAAAAATACAAAATTAGCCAGGCGTGCTGACACATGCCTGTAATCCCAGCTACTCGAGAGGCTGAGGCAGGAGAATCACTTGAACCTGGGAGGTGGAGGTTGCAGTGAGATGAGATTGCGCCATTGCACTCCAACCTGGATGACAAGAGTGAAACTCCATCTCAAAAAGAAAAATAAAAAAAAATCGGTGTTCCTGAAGGGGAGAATTCCAAAAGCTTGGAAAACATACGTAGGGGAATAATCAAGGAAAACTTCCCCAGTCTTGCTAGAGACCTAGATATCCAAATACAAGAAGCACAAAAAACACCTGGGAAATTCATTGCAAAAAGAGCTTTGCCTGGGCACATTGTCATCAGGTTACCCAAAGTTAAGAGGAAGGAAAGAATCTTAAGAGCTGAGAGACAGAAGTACCAGGTAACCTATAAAGGAAAACCTATCAGATTAACAGCAGATTTCTCAACAGAAACCCTGCATGTTAGAAGGGATTGGGGCCCTATCTTCAGCCTCCTCAAACAAAACAATTATCAGCCAAGAATTTTGTATCCAGTGAAACTAAGCATCTTATATGAAGAAAAGATACAGTCATTTTCAGACAAACAAATGCTGAGAGAATTCTCCATTACCAAGCCATCACTACAAGAACTGCTAAATGGAGCTCTAACTCTTGAAACAAATCCTGGAAACACATCAAAACGAACCTCTTTAAAGCACAAATCACACAGGACCTATAAAACAAAACTACAAGTTAAAAAGCAAAAACAAAGAACAAAAACACCAAAGGCAACAAACAGCATGATGAATGCGGCGGTATCTCACATTTCAATACTAACATTGAATGTAAATGGCCTAAATGCTCCACTTAAAAGATACAGAACTGCAGAATGGATAAGAACTCACCAACCAACCATCTGCTGCCTTCAGGAAACTCACCTAACACATAAGGACTCACATAAACTTAAAGCAAAGGGGTGAAAAAAAGGCATTTCATGCAAATGGACACCAAAAGTGAGCAGGGGTAGCTATTTTTATATCAGACAAAACAAACTTTAAAGCAGTAGCAGTTAAAAGAGACAAAGAGGGACATTATGTAATGGTAAAAGGCCTTTTTCAACAGGAAAATATCACAGTCTTAAACATATATGCACCTAACACTGGAGCTCCCAAGTTTATAAAACAATTACTAATAGACCAAGCAATGAGATACATAGCAGCACAATAATAGTGGGTGACTTCAATACTCCACTGACAGCACTACACAGGTCATCAAGACAGAAAGTCAACAAAGAAACAATAGATTTAAACTATACCCTGGAACTAATGGACTTAACAAATATATACAGAACATTTCATCCAACAACTGCAGAATACACATTCTATTCAACAACATATGGAAATTTCTCCAAGATAGATCATATGATAGGCCATAAACTGAGCCTCAATAAATTTAAGAAAATTGAAATTATATCAAGCACTCTCTCAGACCACAGTGGAATAAAACTGGAAATCAACTCCAAAAGGAACCTTCAAAACCATGCAAATACATAAATTAAATAACCTGCTCCTGAATGAGAATTGGGTCAAAAACAAAATCAGGATGAGAATTTAAAAATTTTTCAAACTGAACAACAATAATGACACAACCTATCAAAACTTCTGGTATACAGCAAAGGCAGTACTAAGAGGAAAGTTCATAGCCCTAAATGCCTACGTCAAAAAGACTGAAAGAGCACAAACTGGCCCTCTAAGGTCACACCTCAAGGACCTAGAGAAACAAGAAAAAATCAAACCCAAACCCAGCAGAGGAAAGGAAATAACTAAGATCAGAGCAGAACTAAATGAAATTGAAACCAAAAAAATACAAAAGATAAATGAAACGAAAAGCTGATTATTTAAAAAGATAAAATTGATAGACCATTGGCAAGGTTAGCCAAGAAAAGAAGAGAAGAAATCCAAATAACCTCACTAATAAATGAAAAAGGAGATATTACAACTGACACTACTGAAATACAAAAGATCATTCAAGGCTACTATGAACTCCTTTATGCAAGTAAACTAGAAAACCTTGAAGAGATGGATAAACTCCTGAGAAAATACAACCCTCCTAGCTTAAATCAGGAAGAATAAAATACCCTGAACAGACCAATAACAAGCAGTAAGATTGAAATGGTAATTTAAAAATTACCAGCAAAAAGAAGTCCAGGACCAGACAGATTCACAGCATAATTCTACCAGACATTCAAAGAAGAATTTGTACCAATCCTTTTGACACTATTCCACAAGATAGAGAAAGAAGGAACCCTCCCTAATTCATCCTATGAAGCCAGCATCACCCTAATACCAAAATCAGGAAAGGACATAACCAAAATAGAAAACTACAGACTGATATCCTTGATGAACACAGATGCTAAAATCCTTAACAAAATACTAGCTAACTGAATCTAACAACATACCAAAAAGATAATCCACCATGATCAAGTGGGTTTCATACCAGGGATTACAGGGATGGTTTAACATACTGAAGTCAATAAATGTGATACACAACATAAACAGAATTAAAAACAAAAATCACATGATCATCTCAATAGATGGAGAAAAAGCATTCGACAAAACCCAGTATCGCTTTTTGATTAAATCTCTCAGCAAAATCAACATACAAGGGACATAGCTTAATGTAATAAAACCCATCTATGATAAACCCACAGCCCACATCATACCAAATGGGGAAAAGTTGAAAGCATTCCCTTTAAGAACTGGAACAAGATAAGGATGCCGACTCTCACCACTCCTCTAGTACTGGAGGTCCTAGCCAGTGCAATCACACAAGAGAAACAAATAAAAGGCATCCAAATCGGTAAAGAGGAAGTCAAACTGTCACTGTTTGCTTATGATATGATCGTTTACCTTGAAAACTCTAAGTACTCCTCCAGAAAGCTCCTGGAACTGATACAGTTCTACACTGCTGGTGGGAATGTACACTACTATAGCTGCTGTGGAGTTAAAACATACTGCTTAATCACTTAACCACAAAAGAAGACAGTAAGAGAGAAAAAAGGAAGAAAAGTTCTACAAAATAACCAGGAAACAAGTTACAAAATGACAGTAGCAAACCCTTACCTATCAATAATAACCTGGTTATTGTAAGAATTAAAGAAAGAGGAAAGAAACATAAAAGGCGGCTTGCCAGTTAAGACAGGTTTATTTTAGAGAAAACAAGCCTGATTGGGGCATTTGGCTGAGTTAGGTTAGAGGCACACTTTTTTTTACAGACTAAGAGTTTTTAAGGATTTGGGGTGGGAGAGTTTATTAGAAACTTGGACTGCTTTTGTTTTTTGTTGTTGTTGTTGTTGTTGTGCTTATTTGGGAGGGAGAGTTGTGTGTTTGTTTTTATACATTTTTCTGCAGCTGCAGGCATACCCCCTAGTCTGCTTTTAGCTTTCCTATTTTAGTGCACCTGAAGGGAAAGGAATGTGCTTATTAAGGCCCACTGTCTTACTGGGGCCCATTGCATGAGGGTGAAGTTTGGCAGTTACTCAAGAGACTTTCCCCTGCCCTCTGTCTGTGCCTGAGCTGTTTTATCTGTGTTTTACTGTCTGCTTTTTCTGGCTGCCTGTGGTTAGAAAAGAAGTGATTATTTTGAAATGCATGAGGCTAGAAAGGGAGCTGGAACTTAAAGTCGTGGTGTTTGTCCAAGATGACAGTGCTCCTGCTCTGTCAGATATAAATGGATTACATTCACCAACTAAAAGGTACAGAGTGGCTAAATGAATTAAAAAAAAACAAGATCCAATTATATGCTGCCTAAAAGAAACTCACTTCATCTATAATAACACAGACTAAAAGTGAACAAATAGAAAAATATATTTCATGCAAGTGGAGACAAAAAAGAGCAGAAATAATTATACTTACATCAGATTAAATAGACTTTAAGTCAAGAATGGTAGAAAAAAAAAGACAAAGAATGTCATTATATAATGATAAAGGGGCCAATACAGCAAGAGAATATATCAATTGTAAATATATATGCACTAAACACCAGGCACCCAAATGTGTAAGGCAAATATTAATAGATCTAAAGGGAGATATTAACTATATCTCCTACTATTACAATAACAGGAAACTTCAACATCCTACTTTCAACAATGAGCTGGTCATCCAGACAGAAAATAAAATATGAGAGTTAAGCTGCATTGTAGGACAAATGGACCTAACAAAAATTTATAGAACATTCCATCTAAAAGCTGCAGAATGCACATTTTCTTAACAGCAAGTGGAACATTCTCCAGGAAAAACTTACCATAAGTTAGGTCATAAAACAAGTCTCAACAATTTTTTAAAAATAGAAATCATAAGCATATTTCCTCACTACAATGGAATAACCCAGAAATTAATAATAAGAGATGTCGGAATTCATTAATTCATGGAAATTAAACAACATACTTCTCAAAAACAAATGCACCAATAGTGAAATTAAAGAAAAATAAAAAAATTCCTTGAGACAAATGAAAATGGAAACATGACATACCAAACCTATGGGATACAACAAAAGCAGTTCTAAGAAGTAAGTTTATAGCAAAAATGCCTACATCAAAAAAGTAGAATGATCATAACAAGGAAACAATACCTGAAGGAACTAGAAAAGTAAGAACAAACCAAACCCCAAATTAGTAGAAGGAAAGCAACAACAAAGCAGAAATACACAAAATAAAGATTTTAAAAAATCAATGCAAAGGGTCAAGAAAACAGAGTTGGGTTTTTAAAAAGATAAAATATACAAACCTTTAGCTAGACTAATGAAGACAAAAGAGAGAAGACTCTCCCACCAAAGAAGAGCCCAGGACCTGATGACCTCATAGGTGAACCCTACTAAACATTTTAAAAATAACTAATATCAATTATTCTCAAACTCTTCCAAAAAACTGAAGAGAAGGGAATACTGCCAAACTCATTTTATGAGTCCCACATTACCTTGATTCCAAAACCAGACGAAAACACATCAACAAAAAAAGGAAATGACAGGCCAATATCCCTGATGAACATAGGTGCAAAAATCCCCAACAAAATACTACCACACTGAATTTAATAACACATTTACAAAATCATTCATCATAATCAAGTGGGATTCATTCCAGGTATGTAATGGTAGTTCAATATATGCAAATCAATAAATATGTACATCTCATTAACAGACTCAAAGACAAAAACATATGATCATATCAATAGATGCTGAAAAAGCATTTGGTAAAATTCAACATCGCTTCATAATAAAAAACACAAAACAAGTTGGGTATAGAAGAAACTTACTTCAACACAATAAAGGCCATATATGACACACAGTTAACATAATACTGAATGGGGAAAGATTGAAAGCTTTTTCTGTAAAATCTGGAACAAGACAAACAGGGTCTACTTTTACCACTTTTATTAAATGTAGTACTGAACTTTCTAGCCAGAGTAATTAGGCAAGAGAAAGAAATAAAGGTCATTCAAATAATTGGAAAGAAAGAAATTAAGTTGTTGCTGTTTTCAAATAACATGGTCATATATGCAGACAACCCTAAAGTCTCCACCAAAAAACTTTTAGAAGTAATAAATGAATTTAGCAAAGTTGCAAGATACCAAAATAACACACAAAATCAGTAGTGTTTCCATTGATATATTCCAGTAGCAAACTACCTGAAAAAGCAATAAAGAAAGCAATTCCATTTACAGAATCTACCAAAAAAATACATGGGCATAAACTTAACCAAGGAGATGAAAGATCTCTGCAATAAAAACTATAAAACACTGTAAAAGAAATTGAAGAAGACATAAATAAAAAGATATCCTGTATTCACAAGTTGGCTTTTGTTAAAATGGCCATATCACCCCAAATGATCAACAGATTCAATGACATCTATCAAAATACCAATGACATTCTCCAAAGAAATAGAAAAAACAATCTTAAAATATATATGGAAATACAAAAGACCCTGGATAGCCCAATTCATCTTGAGCAAAAAGAACAAAGCTAAAAGCATCATACTACCTAACTTCAAAATATACTACAAAGCTATACAAACCTAAACAGCATGGTACTCACGTAAGAACAGAACCAAAGACCAATACAATAGAATACAGAATGCAGAAATAAATCTGTGCATTTACAGTAACTGATTTTCAACAAAGACCTCAAAACAGACATTGGAGAAAGGACAATCTCTTCAATAAATGATGCTGAGAAAACTGGATATCTACATACAGAGGAGTGAAACTAGATCTCTATCTCTCATCATATACACAGTTCAACTTTAAATCGGTCGAAGACTTGAAAGTAAGACCCCAAACTATGAAACTAGTGGAAAAAAAACACTGGGGAAATGACTCATGAAACTGGAACAGGCAAGGATTTTTTGAATAAGACCTCAAAAGCACAAGCAACAAAAGCAAAAATTGACAAATAGGATTACATCAAATCAAAAAGCTTCTGCAAAGCAAAGAAAACAATCAATAGAGTGAAGAAACAACCTACAGAATGGGAGACATTATTTCCAAATTATGCATCTGACAAGAAGTTAATACCTAGACTATATAAGGAACTCAAAAAACTCAATAACAAAAAAACACAAATAATCCAACTTAAAAATGGGCAAAAACTTGAATAGACATTCCTCAAAAGAAGACATTCAAATGGCCAACAGATATATGAAAAAATGCTCATCATTACTAATTATCAGGGGAATGCAAATCAAAACTACAATGAGATATCACCTTATCCCAGTTCAAATGGCTATTACCAAACACAAAAATAACAAATGCTGGTAGGTAAGTGGAGAAAAGGGAATTCTTATGTACCACTGGTGGTGATGTAAATTAGTACAGTCCTTATGGAAAATAGTATGGAGTTTCCTCAGAAAATTAAATATATAGCTATCATATGATCCAGCAATCCCAATACTGGGTATATACCCAAAAAAGTCATAGAAAAAAAAAAAAATTAAAAGGAGCAAATAAAAATAAAGCTATGATAATTAAGACAATGTGAGATTAATAAAAACCAGTGAATCATAATAAATCAACAGGACACAATACAGTATGCAACTAGGGCCATACATTTATAATCAGTGGATTTTCAAAAATGGTTCACAAACAATTCAACGAAACATGATAGCCTTTTTAATAAAGGTTTCTGAAACAACTGGATATCCAGATGCAAAAAAGTGAACTTTGACTCATATCCCATGCCACACAAAAATGAATCAAAATGGACTACAGACCTAAATGCAAAATCTAAAACTACAATGTTTTTAGAAAGTGACATAGATGAAAATTGTTGCCTTCTTGCATTAGGGAAATATTGCTTAAAAATAACACCAAAAACTCAATTCATAAAAGAAAATTGATAAATTGGACATCATCATAAAGTAAAACATTTGCTCTTCAAAAGACATTATTACAAAAATAAAGAGGCAATTCACAGACTGATAGAAAATATTTATAAAACATATCTATCAAATGGTTTATATCTTAAAAATGTAAGAAATTCCAACAACTCAATAACAAGAAGACAGATGCCCTAAATTTTAAAAAAAAGTGAAAGTTTTCAGCAGGCACTTCACACAAAAAGATAAATAGATGGCAAATAAGCACATTAAAAGATACACAACATAATTAACCCTGGGAAAATTCAAATTAAAAGCATAACAAGATAATATCACGTACCCACCAGAATGCCTAAAGTTAAAGATAAGTCATGCCAAATATTGGTAAAGATAGTAAACAGCTCTTACATACTGCTGGTGGAAATATAACATTGCATAACCCCTGTGGAAAACAATATGGCAGTGTCTTAAAAAGTTAATCATGTACATATAATACCACATGGCCCAGCTATTCTTCTAGGTACTTATCCAAGAAAAATGAAAGCATATGACCACACAATTACTTCTAAATAAAAGCATATAGAAAAATTACTTGTAATAGCCAAAGACTGGAAATAATGAAAACGTCCATCAACAGATTAGTGAATAAATAAATTGTGGCATATCCACACAGTGGTGTACCACTCAGCAATGAAAAGGAACAAAATATTGATAACTATTGTGTCTGGAATTGGTTCCTTCTGGTAGGTTCTTGGTCTCGCTGACTTCAAGAGTGAAGCCACAGACCCTTGCAGTGAGTGTTACAGTTCTTAAAGATGGTGTTTCCGGAGTTTGTTCCTTCAGATGTTCAGATGCATCTGGAGTTTCTTCCTTCCGGTGGGTTCGTGGTCTTGCTTGACTTCAGAAGTGAAGCTGCAGACCTTCGTTGTGAGTGTTATAGCTCATAAAGGAAGTGCGGACCCAAAGAGTGAGCAGCAGCAAGATTTATTGTGAAGAGCCAAAGGACAAAGCCTCCACAACATGGAAGTGGACCTGAGCGGGTTGCCCCTGTTGGTTGTGTGGCCAGCTTTTATTCCCTTATTTGGCCCTGCCCACGTCCTGCTGATTGGTCCATTTTACAGAGCGCTGATTGGCCCATTTTACAGAGTGCTGATTGGTCCGTCTTTACAGAGTGCTGATTGGTGCGTTTACAAACCTTTAGCTAGACACAGAGCACTGATTGGTGCATTTACAAACTTTAGCTAGACACAGAGCGCTGATTGGTGCGTTTTTACAGAGTGCTGATTGGTGCGTTTAGAAACCTTTAGCTAGACACAGAGCACTGATTGGTGCATTTACAAACCTTTAGCTAGACAGAAAAGTTTTCCTAGTCCCTACCTGACCTAGAAGCCGAGCCAGCTTCACCTCTCACTATTAAATATGAGTGAATCCCAAAATTATTCTGAGTGTAAGAAGCCAGACAAAAGGAGTACACAGGGTATGATTCAATTCATAAGAATTCTACAGAATGAAAATTTGTCTATAGGAACAGAAAGCAGACCAGTGGCTGCCTGAGGATAGGTTGGGAGAAGGGAATGATGAAGGACGTAGTGCAATTTCAACCTTCACACTTTGCAACTGCTTTGGAAAGGGGTTGGTGGTTTCCTATAAAGTTAAATATACACTTCCTATAGGATCTGGCAATTATGTGATTAAAAGATAAATAAAATTATATGTTCATAAAAAGCCTTGTACACCAATATTTTATAGCAGCGTTTCTCATAATAACCCAAAATGGGAAACAACCAAATGCCTTGCAAAAGGTAAAGCCGTGAAAAAGTGATATATTTATGCAACGGATACTTGATAACAATGAAAAAGAACAAGTTAGTGATACACACAATAATATGGATGAAACTCAAAAGCATTATGCTGAACAAAAAAAGTAAGACAAAAGGAAAGCAGGAGCCCTTTACTTGAATTTCTAAAATAGGCAAAACTATAGCGATAGATACCATATCAGCAACTGCTTGGATTATGCGGTCAGAGGCGATTTACTGCAAATGGCTCTTGAGGAAACTCTCTGACGTGAGAGAAACATTCTCTGTCTTTATTGGGAATGATGCTTACATGGGTCTATAAACTGGCCAAAATTCATAGAACTATACACCTAAAATATGTTCTTTTTATTATATGTAAATTATGCTTCAATGCTGTTGATTTTAAAATGGATAGAGTATGGAGAATTGGAAACAAAAGTGAAAGAGAACAAGTCCCCGAGGCCTTGGGATTTGTGTTTCCCCAGTCACTTTATAAGAAACAGCAGGTGGCTCTTGCCAAATTGAGTTTATTTTTAGGCAAAGAGTTCATTGGTATACCCTAGGGGATTATTTTCTAGCACTGAGTATTTCCTTTTGCATTTTGTTCTCTGCAAATAAAACAAAGTAGTTGGAATGGAGCTTGGCTAAATAACAATTGAAAGTGTTTTGTTCTTCCTGGGATACATAGTAGCATATCCAAAGTTTTACTTACATGGTTTCACTCCTGCAGTTTCCATTACCAGTGGTCAACTGCAATCTGAAAATATTAGGATATTTTGAGAGGAGGTCAGAGGAGAAAGAGAAAGAGAGAGCACATTTATATAGCTTATATTATGGTATTTTATTATAATTGTTTTATTTTATAATTAGTTATTGCTGGTGTTAATATCTTACTCTGCCTAATTTATAAATTAAAGCTTTTTTTTCTTTTTTTTTTTTAGAGACAACATCTCACTATGTTGCCCAGGATGGCCTTAAACTCCTGGGCTCATGTGATCCTCCCATCTGCCCCCTGAGTAGCTGGGACTACAGGTGCACGCCCCCACATCCAACTTATAAATTAAACCATAGGCATGTATGTAAAGGAAAAAAAGTAGTGTACACAGGGTTCAGTACCATCTTTAGTTTCAGGCATCCACTGGGGGTCTGGGAACATACCCCGATGGATCAGGGGTGACTACTGCATCTGGAAATCAAAGTTTAATAGCATTTTCTCTAATTGTGATGGTTAGTACTTTACAGATGGCCTCTGGAATTATGAACATGAAAGGAAGAGCGATGAGCTGGGTATCAGAAGACCTGAGTCGTTCACACAGTGCCGATAAGCATCTTTGTGACCTCAGGAATGCTGCCTCCGGACACTCAGCCTTAATCTCTTCATCTGGAGAGAAAGGGTGAGTGAGCCTCCGTTGGACTAAGCAGTTAAGAAAGATTCAAACGTGATCGTGTCTGTGAATTCGTTTTTGAAGTAAAACAGTGAAAAATAATATCAAATATTAATTTCATTAATCACTTAACTTTAGAGAAACAAAGGATGTACTTTAGCCAGAATTATGCAGGATGGGGCGGGAGGGAGAGCACCCGCATTTCATGGTGGCCATCTTAAGTCACCTGAAATTGTAATATGGAATGGGTGAAGCAAAGAACGTAGAATCAGAAAATCTTGGTTTGTACTCCCAACAATTTAATATAGAAAAATATAAACTGTTTAATAAGGGGCAAATTATTTAACCCTTTTGAACCTATGTTTTTCTAGCTATATAGCTTTAATGATTATGTGGAGTTTTACTAGAATACATTGAAATAACTTCTGTGAAAACATATAATGTAGTGCCTGATCAGTAGCTTATTTTTAAATTAAATTTTGGTTATATGTAATAAAAATAATAAATAATAAAAATTTAATAAAATTTAACAACAAAAAAATAATAAAAATGTTCTCTAAAGTGTAATGATTAGCCCTTTGAAAATAGTCCATGTAATCATGGAAGGCAAAGTAATGCAACAGACGGTGTTCTGGTAACAACAGCAATGAGGATAATGAAGATCATAATTATTATTATAAACATTTATTGAGAAGTTACTGTATGCCAGACTCTGTACTAATTGTTTTTCCCATACATCTCATTCAATCTTTTTATTAACCTGAAAGATAGGTGCTAAATACAATTTATCCTCATCTTACAGATAAAAGCCAAAGGTCAGAGATGTTAAGTCTCTTGCCTAGAGTTGCACAGCTAGTGGTGCTAAGATGGGAATGACTGCTCAGCTTGTTCCAGGCACCAGTCTAAACATACCAACTGTGCCATTGAAAAGATTTCACTATTGCTGAAATGCGCACTATATGCAGTTCAATGACAGTAAAATCATAGTGTGAGAGATCCCACAGTACAGAGGTCCTGCTGTCTATCTCTCAGAGTGAAATTGTTATCAAGGCCTTCAGGCTTTTGTTATTACAAAACACTTGTGCATCTCCAGGCATACCTGCAACTAGATGCTCATTTGGTAAGATGCAATCAGAAGATTCCAGAGCAGGTGGCTTTTACCCCCCGTTGATAAGCAAACATATCCATTGTACAGATGCGCCTGCTGTTTGCAAGGATTCCGACACCAAATCCTTTTTTAAAAAGAAAGAACATTTTGCAAGGTAGGAAATTCTTAAGCCCTCATTTAGAGGTCTCACAAATTCACATTTTTCTAAATATGCTTTCGTATGTGTGGAAGAAAGAAGGGCACAGGATGGGGAACATAAAAGATGGCCACAGGTGGACTGTTTCTATCTTTTTTTTATATATCAGTTTTCTATTTGGATGGCCAAATGGAAAATTGGTGTAAAAATAAAGGTAAAAATGGTTATTAAGCACTTGCTCTGTGTCTAGCATCCTTTTAGATAGTTTTCACTTGAGCACTTTCATTTGAGCCTCAAAACAACCACACTACATTGCATATGGTATTATAGGATTGTCTAGGTTATGCAGCAGTTAATCAGTGAACTCTGAAATTTCAGTGGCTTCCCACAACAGTTTGTGTCTCATACTAAGTGCCCAATTTGTATCATTGAGGAGTTCTGCTTCACATAGCCATTCAGGGACTCAGGTTGATGGATGCTCATCATGTGGTTGCCACAATTATTGTATTGAGAGAAACAAAAGCTGAAGACGCACAAAATGCCTTTTAAATGTTTCATCAGGAAGTGGCACATCACTTCTACTCACAGTGTATTGGGCTGAATTAGTTACATGGCTTTGCCTAACTGCAAGAAGTCTGGGAAAAGAGTGGTGAGTAGAAGAACATTGATATTTGGGAGTAGATGTTGCTAACACAAATGACTGTTACGATCTCCCATCTGACAGAGGAAGTAAATGGATCAATGAGGTTACCTGACTTAAGGCACACAGTTTTAAAGCAGCAAAATCGTATCACAAATATATGTCTTCTAAAATTTGATTTCTGAATTACTACACTGTCAAATTCAAATGTCCAGCTTTTACAAAAACAAAATCACAAAACATATACAGAGCAGGCAAGTATGACCTATTTAAAGGAAAAAATGAAATCAATAGAAACTGTCTCTGAAAAACACCTGATGGCAGATCTACCAGACAAAGCCTTTAAAACTACTATCTTAACAATGGTCAATGAACTAAAAATAAATGTGGAGAAAGTTACGAAAATGATGTATAAACAAAATGAAAACATCAATAAAGAAACAGAAAACCTAAAAAGAAACAAAAAATAAATTCTGGAGCTAAAAAGTACAATAACTAGATTGAAAAATTTACCGGTGGAATGTAAAGGCATATTTGAGCAGGTGGAAGGAAAAACAGCAAACATGACGATTGGCAACAGGAATTACCAAGCCTGAGGAACAGAAAGAAAAAAAGATTGAGGTAGAGTGAACAGAGTCTAAGAGACCTATGGTATATAATCAAACAGACCAAGATACACATTATGGCAGTCTCAGAATGAGAAGAGAGGGAAAAATAGGTAGAAAGAATATTTGAAGTAATAATGACTGAAAATTTCCCAAATTTGAGAAAAAACATTAGTATAACCATCCAAAAAGCTCAATGAACTTCCAGTAAGATAAACTCAAAAAGACCAGACTAAGGCACATTATAATCAAACTCTCAAAAGACAAAGAATAAAATAAATCCTAAAAGCAGCAAGAGAAAAGTGACTCATCTCAGACAAAGGATTCTCAATAAGATCTTCAGCAGATTTCTCATCAGAAACTTTGGAGGACAGAAGGCAGTGGACTAATATATTCAAAGTGCTAAGAAAGAAAAAAACACACAAGTGTCAGTCAAGTATCTTTATATCTGGCAAAATTTTCCTTCCAATGTAAGAGAGAAATTAAGACATACCCAGAGAAACAAAAACTGAGGGAGTTTGTTATCATGAGACCTACTCTGCAAGAAATGCTCCATGGAGTCTTGCAAGGTTAAAGAGAAGTAGACTAGGCAGTAAATTGAAGCCACATGAAGAAACAAAGATCAAAAAAACAGAGAATGTCATGAACAACTATAAAAGCTTCTATTGTTGTAACAATAGTTTATAACCCTACTTTTTGTTTCTACATGGTTAAAGAGACTAATACATTTTAGCATTATTATTCTAAAAGCTACTATTATTGTAACTTTTTAACTCTACGTTTTTTTCTACATAATTTAGCATAATACTTCATTGAAAGAAATTACCAATTTATGTTTTGAGGTATAAAATATATAAAAAGGTAACCAAAATAGGTGGGGATGAAGCTGTTTACAAAGCAGAGTTTTTGTGTTATTGAAATTAAGCTGGTATAAATTCAAATTAAAGTGTTATAACTCTAGGATATCAAATGAAATCCTCACAATAACAACAAAGAAAATAGCTATAAAATATATGCAAAAGAAATGAGACAGTTATTTCAGCATTTCACTACAAAAAATCAACTAAACACAGCAGGAGGTAGTAACACAGAAAATGAGGAACAAAAAAGCTATGACATATAGGGAACAAACAGCAAAATGACAGAAATAAATCCCTCCTTATCAGTAATTACTCAAGTGTAAATGAATTAAACTCTCCAATCAAAAGCCAGAGATTGGCAAAATGGGTTTTAAAAATACGGTCCAACTATATGTTGTTTAAAACAGATTCACTTTAGATTCAAAGACATACATAGATTGAAAGGGAGTGAATACAAAAAGATATTTTATTCAAATAATAATCAAAAGAGAACATGGGTGTCCATACTAATATCAGACAAATAGACTTTGTCACAAAGCTTACAAGAGACAAAAAATTATGTATTAGTAAAAGTTTCAATACAGCAAGAAGCTATAACAAAGATAAACCTTTAGGTACCTAGTAATACATCTATAACATTTCCGCAACAAACATAACACATCTGCATACAACATAAGAAATCTAAAACAAACATCTATAATATTTGCACATCTAATATTTGTGAATTCTTTTTGATAACCATCAAAATGTATGAAGCAAAAACTGACACAATTGAACAAAGAAATAGACGTTTCTACAGTAATAATTGGAGACTTTAGTACTCCACTCAGATACAACCAGACAAAAGATAATTATGTAGGGGAACTGAGGACTTAAACAACACAATAATCCAACTAGATCTAACAAGTATTTACAGAACACTCCACCCAACAACAGCATGCATATTCTTCTCAAGTGTACATGGGATGTTTTCTAGACTAGACCATATACTAGGTCACATGTTAAGTCTCAATAGATTTTAAAAGATAGATATCAACCAAAGTCTCTTTCTCAACTACAATAGGATAAAGTTAGAAATCAATAACGTAAGGAAAACTGTAAGATTTATAAAATTGTAGAAATTAAACTACACCTTCTCAAATGATCAGTGAATGAAAGAAGAAATCAGAGAGGAAATTAGAAAATACTTAAAGATGAATGAAAATGAAAGTATAACATACCCAAACTTATGGAACACAGCAAAAGCAGTGCTAGAGGAAAATTTATAGTCATGAATGCTTACAGTAAACAAACAAGAAAGATCTCAAAGCAACAACCTAACTTTACAACTTAAATAATCATAATAAGAACACACTGATCACAAAGCTAGCAGAGGAAGGAAATAATAAAGATGAGAGATCAGCAAAATAGAGAACTGAAAAACAACAGAAAGCATCAATGAAACCGAAAGCTAGTTCTTTGAAAAGATCAATAAAATTGACAAAGCTAGCTAGACTAAGAAAAAGAGAAAAGACTCAAATTTCTAAAATTAGAAATGAAAGTGGGAACATACTCCTGATTCTCTAGAAATAAAAGTGATTATGAGAGGATTGTGAACAATTGTAAGCTAACAAATTGAATGGCATAGATGAAATGAACAAATTCCTACAAACACAAAACCTACCAAGACTAAATCTGAATAGACCTATAATTAGTAAGGAGATTGAATAAGCAATTTTTAAAAATTCTAACAAACAAAAGCCCAGGACATAATGGCTTCATTGGTGGCATCTACCAAACATTTAAAGAAAAACTAATAGCAATTCTACTCAAAGTTTTCCAAAACATTGAAGAGGAGGGAACACTTTCTAATAAATTCTATGAGCTCAGTATTACCTTTATATCAAAGCCAGGCAAATAAGTTATAGAAAAAGAAAACTACAAACCAATATCCCTCATGAAAATTGATGCAAAAGTCCTCAAGTAAATACCTGCAAACTGAATTCAGCAGCACGTTAAGAGGATTATGTGCCATGATCTACTGGGATTTATTCCTAAAATGCAATGACGGTTCAAAATACGAAAATCAACTAATGAAGGAAGTTTGAAAAAATCCACATGATCATAGCAATTGAGGCAAGAAAAAAAGCATGTGACAAAATTTAACATTCTTTTTTAATAAAAACTCATAACAAACTAGAAATAGAAAAAAAAAGTGAATTCAACGTAATAAAAGCCACATATGAAAAATCCACAGTGAACATTTTACTGCCTAGTGAAAGACTGAAAGCTTTTCCTCTGAGATCAGGAACATGAAAAAGAGGCCTGCTTTCACTACTTCTATTAAACATTATGTTTCTAGCCAGATACTAAGGCAAGAAAAAAATAAAAGGCATCTAAGATGCCTTTTATTAGAAAGAAGTAAAATTATTTCTGTTTATGGCTGATATAATCATATATTTAGAAAATTCTAAAGAATTCATACCAAAAACCTCTTAAAGCTAATAAATGAATTCACAGTAGCAGGATACAAAGTCAACACAGAAAAACCAGTTACATTTGTATACACTAACAATGAACAATCTAAAAATAAAGTTATTAAAATGATTTCATTTACACTAGCATCACAAGAATAAAATACTTACAAATTAACTTAACCAAGGAGGTTAAAAACATATACAATGAAAAATATACAACATTGTGGAAATAATTTTTTTTAACTTTTATTTTAGGTTTGCAGGTACAAGCGAAGATTTCTTACATAGGTAAACTCACAGCACAGGGGTTTGCTGTACAGATTATTTCATCACCCAGGAATTAAGCCCAGTACCCAATAGTTATCTTTTCTGTTCCTCTCCCTCCTCCCATCCTTCACCCTCAAGTAGACCTGTGTCTGTTGTTTTCTTCTTTGTGTTCATAAGTTCTCAGAAATAAATTTTACAAGACGGAAATAAGTAGAAACACATCCCATGTTCATGGATTGGAAGACAAATATTCTTAAGGTATCAATATTACCCAAATCAATCTACAGATTCAGTGTAATCCCTCATCAAAATCCCAGTGATGTTTTTTGTAGAAATAGAAAAACCCATCCTAAAGTGTATATGGAATCTCAAGGACCCCAAATAACCACAATAATATTGAAAATAAAGGACAAAGTTGGAGGACTCACATTTTCTGATTTCAAAACTTACTACAATGCTACAGTAATTAAAACAATGAGATACTGGCATACAGATAGACATATAGACCAAAGGAATATAATAGAGGTTCAGAAATAATCTCTCACATATTTGGCAAATAAGTTTTGACAAGGATGCCAAGATCATTCAAAGGAAAAAAACAGTCTCTTCAACAAATGTGCTTAAAAACATGAATATCCACATGAAAAAGAATGAAATTGTACTCTTACCTAACACCATATGCAAAAATCAACTTAATATGAATTAAAGTTCTAAATGTAAAATTTTAAAGTATAAAGCTCTTAGAAAAAAATGTAGGGCTAAAGCTTGATGACATTGGATTTAGCAATGATTTCTTGGATATGACAACCAAAAGTCTGGACGATGACAATGATAAAAATATATAAATTAGACTTTATTAAAATGTTAATGTATTTGTGCCTCGAAATATGATATCAACAGAGTAAAAAGGTAACCAACCAATTGGAAGAATATATTTTCAAGTTATATATCTGACAAGGTATTAATATCCAGAATATATAGAGAACTCCTAAAACTCAACCAAAAACCAAACTAATTGATTAAAAAATGGGCAAAGAACTTGAGTAGACATTTCTCCAAAGAAAGTATACAAATAGCTATTTTCTTAAAAAACACAGAAGATAACAAGTGTTAGTAAGAATAAGAAATTAATTGGAACCCTTGTGTGCTGTTGCTTGGAATATAAAGTGATTCAGCTACTGTGGAAAACAGTGTTGTAATTTCTCAAAGCAAAAATAGAATTAGCATGTTATCCAGCAATTCCACCTTGGGATATACACCCAATGAATTGAAGGCAAGGTCTCAAACAGGTATTTGTACACCCATGTTCAGAGCAGCATTATTCACAATAGCTAAGATGTGGAAGCAACACAAATGTTCTTTGACAGAGGAATGGATAAGCAAACTGTGGAATAGGCATACAATGGAATATTATTCAGCTGTTATATAAGAAGGAAATTCTGGCACATGCTGCAACATGGAGGAACCTTAAGGACATTATGCTAAATTAAATAAGCCAGATATAAAGGGCCAAACACTGTATGAATCCAATTACATGAGATACTTAAAGTTGACAAAATCATAGAGACAGAAAGTAGAATGGTGGTTGCCAGGGGCTTGGTATAGGGTAAGTGGAAATTTATTATTTAATACATAACATTTTGGTTTTACAGAATGAAAAATATGAAAATGAGTGGCAGTGATAGCTGCACAACATTATGAATGTCTTTCATACCATTGTGTGCTTAAAAATGGTTAAAGTGGCAAATTTTATGTTATGTGTATTTTACCATAATTTTAAAACTTGGGAAAACATCTATCTTCTGAGCTTCAAACAGTGATCATTTAAATTCTCTGCAGTGCCTCCATGGAATACCAAATCAAGAATCCTTCTATATTCTGTGGACAGACCTTTGGATACCATTTAGTCAAGCAGTATGAAGGAAAAGTTGCATATCAGTTAAGGTTTAGTCAGAAAAGTAGAAAACTAGAATAATTCAGAAATTTGGAAAAGTAGAACCAGTAAGAGTGTGTGTGTGTGTGTGTGTGTGTGTGTGTGCAAGAAATTTCTTAGATAACTGACATTCAGTTGTGGAATTCGGTTAAGCAGTCTCTGTAAGCTTCTGTGTCCATGTCTGATACTAGATCCTAAAGTCCTTAGAGCAAGCAGTTAGGAATGGAAGATCATGAACATGCTGGAACCCAAAAACATTAGCCAAAGCCCCACAAAGATGAATTGGAAACCACATCTATTCTTGTTCACTATGACCTTGGCAATAAGGGTATCCTGAAGAAGCCAGGGGCCCTCATCATGGAGCTAAGCACATAGTTCTAGTCTTGGAGTCAGAGAAGTTAAAGAGGAAGGTAAAGCACTTAAAGGCCAATATGCTACTTAACACCAAGAAGGTGAATCAGCAGATCAGCAACAAAATGTGTGAGCTACAAAATTGCTGCTGCCTTTCTTCTGCCGTCCAGATCCTGCAAATCTTCTTTCTGCCCTACTCTAATACAAAAACATACAATAAAGTGAATTCTGGGGAGGATAGTTCACCCTAGCCAAGTTGACACATTACACAGCCAAAACGCACGCTTTGTCAACTTATCTCCCATACACATCTACTTAAACCATACGTAATCTCCAGCTCATAACAATCACAGAGTCATACCTCTGATTCAAGTATCTTGTATATAACAAAAACCATATTAACCCTTTCCCCAAAAGAGGATACAAAGTCCCTTTTTTTGTCCTTGAATGGTGTTTACTCTTCTCCTACCGAATTCACATTCCTCTTTTGATATCCTCTAATACAAACACTGAGATATAAAGTTAACTTTAATTAATGCATTTTACTTTAAAAGATAAAGGCAAAAGAGAGGAATTAAACAAAAATATTTGATGAATATATAAAGTCGTGATGTAACTTGGAAAGCTTTGTGACTCCCCATACATACCAGAAATGTCTGGATTGACAGCCATGTGTAATTCCCTGCCCAATTGCATGTCTCTGTCTGTTGACACACCTAACACTTGCCTTGGTCATGACAAGTGTGAAAATGTAATGGAGCCTACAACAGGGATTCATCAGTTCACCAAGCTGCAGAGGACTGGGAATTTCCCACATCAAAACCAAGGTCAGGACTATATCTACTTCACAAGGCTGCCCATTTCAATGTTTTGTTTGGTTTTTGTTGTTGTTTTTTGTTCTTTGTAGAGATGGGGTCTTGTTATGTTGCCCAGGCTACTCTCAAACTCCTAGGCTCAAATAATCCTGCTGCCCCAGCCTCCCAAAGTGCTGGAATCACAGGCGTGAGCCTCCACACCCAGTCCATTCCAATGTTTTGATAATTAGTTGCTTCTGAATGTTATTGATCATAACAATCATAGAAACCATTTATTAAGTGCCTTTGTCAGAGGCATTTGAGCCAGAGCAACTGTATCTTGAATAGAAGCTGGGTAAGATAAGGTTGAGACCTACTGGGCTGCATTCCCAGACGATTAAGGCATTCTATGTCACAGGATGAGATAGGAGGTCAACACAAGACCCAGGTCATAAAGACCTTGCTGATAAAAAACAGGTTCCAGTAAGGAAGCTGGCTAAAACCCACCAAAACCAAGATGGCCATGAGAGTGACCTCTAGTTGTCCTCCCTGCTACACTCCAATCAGCACCATGACAGTTTACAAATGCCATGGCAACATCAGAAAGTTACCCTATATGGTCTAAAAGGGGGGGGGGCATGAATAGTCCAACCCTTGTTTAGCGTATCGTCAAGAAATAACCATAAAAATGGGCAACCAGCAGCCTTCGGGGCTGCACTAGGGAGTAGCCACTCTTTTGTTCTTTTACTTTCCTAATAAACTTGCTTTCGCTTTACTCTTTGGACTCACCCTGAATTCTTTCTTGCGCGCAATCCAAGAACCCTCTCTTGGGGTCTGGATCAGGGCCCCTTTCCTGTAACATCTTTGATATGATTTGGGTTATCTTCGCATGTATTGTTTATTCCCATTTTATGTATACTGAAACTGAGGCTCAGAGGAGTTACGTTACTAGGAATGCCCAGTTTACACATGGTTAAGGTGAGAGCTCAACCCAGATTAGTCTGATGTTAAAACCTCTGTACTTAACCATCAAATTTTCCTTCCTTTCTAGAAACTTGCCCATGTTTTTTAAAATCAAGTCAAAGAACATTTCTTATTCAGGCTTTTTGAAGGCAAGTCCATTTTCTAGAAGCTTTCTATCCCCACTTCTGGTGAATATCAGGCTACCTTGTTTGCCCTCAGATCATTCATTCATTCAAATTACATTTACTTATCAAATATTTATAAAGTTTATACCATATGTCAAGCACTGTTCTAGGCATTAAGGATACAGCAGTGAAAAAGACAACAAGACCCCTGCTCTTAAACAGGATTAAGATGGAAAATATACAAGTAAATGAAGAAGCTAAACAAGAAAATTTGACAAGAAAGATTAGCTATAAAAGAAACAAATAGAATGATGTGACAGTTTATGTTTAGTTACTAATTTCAACATAATTCATGTTTTCATTTGATCTATACACCTTATAAAATGTTGTGTTACATTAGGCTATGGCTTGGTGCCTGAATTCTGAATGCTCTCCTAACAGACAACTTTTGTGTGTTTTACCAGGGAAGAATTGGAGCACTGATAAATTTTAATTAGTCAAATTCACTTGTGGTCTGATAAGTCTCAATGTCATTCAAGAGGGAGAATTTCCAAGCACATAGATTGTTGCTAACACCTCTTGCAGTGTCATGACATTGAGCAAGTTTAATAGTTCTTGAGCTATGCAAGCTTTAATTCCAGATTTCTTCAGTGAATATGTGATGCCATCTATTTGAGCGGACTTCACAGATTGAGGACCTCTACACAAGTCTTCATTAAAAATGGCTGAGATTATGCTTAAATGGATATTGTGGAGTAGTGCAAATTGAAGTTCATGTGAATGAAAGAAACATGTTCTTATCTTCAATCAAACATTTTTTATCCAGTGTTAGCCTTGGGCAATAGTTTTCACCAGGGCGATTTCATCCCCCAGGGTACATTTGATAAAGTCTAGAGACATTTTTGATTTTCACAACTTGCAGTGGGGGAGGGTGAGTACAGGGATCACCCAAGTGGGCGGAAGCCAGGAATGCTTCTTAACATTTAGCAATGCAGAGGACAGCTACCCACAACAAAGAATAATTAAAATTTCAATAGTTCTGAGGTTGAGACACACTGGGCTATGAATGTTTGACCTCTTTTGAGACCAAGAGTCTGGAAGACCATCTTGCACATAAAAATCTAAAATTCTACATAGAACTGAGAGGACTCAGCTCCATGTACACTGTCAGAAGAACAAGAAGCCATGAACCCATAAAAGGCATTGACTAATCCTTTAGCAGATGGAAAATGATCCCTCCCAAATCACCAACAGACCTCAGAAGCTGATTAAAATCTATAGCGAGGGAACCATTGCATCCTGGAGAAATCTATGGTAACTTGCTGAGGATGAAGCATTGCAAAATCCAGCCAGGAGCTACATGAAGCATGGAGCTGAATCTGCAGAATTTTAACAAGTGCATTTAACAAATGGTTTTCTACTCTTTCTCAACTTACTCCCTTCTCTTCCTCCTCTCTAAATTCAGAGGGCTGGGGATGCTGGGAGATAATCAAAGTGGAAGGTAAGAGGGGGTAGAATAAAAGGAAAAGAAAAATCATGTTTGAATCTTGTTCTCTAAACCCTGGATGGGAGGAAGGTGAGGAAAAAGAAGGGTCAGGGTTGGGGGCCGTGGAAGGGAGGATCCTGAGCCTATGGCCCCTTTTCTTCCTCCAAACCCTTCTCTGTATCCATCTCTGGCTTTTCCTTGTGAGATTCACAGAATAAAATATCAGAGGAGAGGGAAATTAGAGATTTTCTTACCCAATATTTCCCCAAATATGAAGCAAACTACTTGTGGCACAGAGACGAATGTAGATGATTTGCAGATGCAGCATTAAGTGGTATTTGAGAGAACTATTTGATGGCAATTATCAAGAATTTTTGACCTTCTTTTTCCCTCTGCCTGAAATGCTCTTCCCCAGATCTTTATATATTCTGACTTCTTATCTTCCAGGTTTTAGCTCAAAAGCCTCCAAGAGATCTTTTCTGAGCACCTTAGCAAAAGCAGTGCAACACTTCCATACACATACACAACCCTCTGGATTTCATTACCTTAGTTTGCTTTCTTTGTAGCACTTCCCACTATCTGAAATCTTATTATTTATTTACTTATTTTGTTGCCCATCTTCCTTTCCCCTGCCCTCTAAGAATCAAGTACCACAAAGATAAGTACCATCTTTATCATGCTTAAAACTGCACAGGCTCAAAGGACTCACAGCTGAGTCTGGACCATAGTAGGGTCTCAGTATAAACCTGCTGAAATCAATTACCTTTTATCCTTCCAATTAAGTTTGGTGCACTCCTTACAGCTAAACAAATTCTCTCTTGAAGGGAGATGATGCCGCACACCTCCAAGATTGCCATGCTCAGTTTCTGCATTCACAAAGTGCGGGGACTGACAGGGGAGGTGAAAAGGGAAGAATAGGGGAAGAAAAATGCAGGAGCCATAAAGACAAGCAGAAGTCAGAGGCGTACGGAGTTCCAGACTTTAAGGAAACTCACCGCAGCCTGCCCCAGGTGACAGGGATTTTGTAGTTGCAGTGAAAGACCTTGAGTCAGTGGGAGTCCTGGCAAGACAGTGGCTCACCCACTGCCTTGAAAATCTGCCCAAGCCTGGAGGCATGGGTGTGTGGAATATTTGTTAACTGACATTCAGTGTCTCATTGCCTCACTCTGGGATCCTGAGACCTGCAATTTCCACCAACTGTGAGGAAGCCTTCCAGAGCCCAGAGGGGATTTTCCAGCAGAGGCAGCCCTCAGATGAAGACGAAAATCTTTCTTCTTTGGAAAGGGCTATTTACTGATTCAGAAGACAGGACTGAGGCATGAGAAGCACCGAGCTTATTCCATTCTCTCCCATACTACCCAGAGAAAACTATCAAGGGTTCTTGCAGAATGCCATAAGGAGTTAAGCACAGTCACCATCTTAAACACCTATTGTGGACCAGGTTGTGCATACATGCACATACATGCGACTACATGTACCTAAATAGATACACAGTAACACATGTGTGCAAACATATCTTTTTAATTATTCATAGTGTCTCTCCTCCATCTCATTCCAAAAGGGATTTGAGGTGTCTTATGCAAAAGTCACATACATTATGAGAAGTAAAATCAGAATAAGAGGAGGGCACAGTTCTGAGCAGCAGGAAAGTCTCTGGGCCAACCATGTGCCAATTCTCCAAGACGAGTGTGTCTTAGGAAAAACAAGTGTTTAAAGAAAGTGGCAGTAGGCAATGTGAGGTCTGGCATCAGACACAAGCAATTCTCCTGCCTCAGCCTCCTGAGTAGCTGGGACTACAGGTGCGCATCACCGTGCTCAGCTCAATTTTGTATTTTTAGTAGAGATGATGTTTCTCCATATTGGCCAGGCTGGTCTCGAACTCCTGACCTTGTGATCTGCCTGCCTCGGCCTTCCAAAGTACTGGGATTACAGGTGTAAGCCACCACGCCCAGCCAACTTTTTACTACGTTAAAGCATAATAAAACACTTATTAAAGCGCTATGCACGGGTTTCTCGACAAAGTCCCTGCTTATAAGGAAGCTGGCAAATCTTCTCAATTAGTCTGCAGCTGTATGTTGGGATGCGCGTCCTCTGGAAAGAACTGAGGATAACTGTGGGTCAGGTACCCAGACCTTTACCGTGCATCCCCTCAACAAACAACACTGTGGGATCACAGTGTCCACTGCACAGAAAGAAGACTGAGACTCAAATTGTGAGAAAGGTTTGCCTAGGCTCTCACAGCTAGTATGTTGTAGGACACGGACTTGAATTTAATGATTTTAAATCTCATGCTTCTACCTCCCTTCTCTTTTCTTGCAAGCCTGTCTGAACCAAAGGATCTGCCTTATATCGCAAATCAGGTCTAAAGTGGTGTTTGCTAAATCTTCATTCTCTGAAATGAGCCCAGCCCTCAGTCCTGGGAGTAGCTGAGTCCTCAGTAACTAGTTTTGGAAGCTGCAACAGCCTAATCTCTCACTCTTGACTTTTCCATAAAAATAGCTATAGTTCCTCCACAGCTGCGAAGCTCTCACTGGGTGGTCTTTCACTCCATTATATCACGCAATGAGCTTAATCGGGGCAACCATGGTTATCTCACGATGGAGCCTGAGTTTCAGAGGGAGCTAAATCTTTAAGTCAGAATTACCTCTGCCTACCACACTGCTATCTCTTAGCTCAAATATAAGGCAGAGAATGTTTTGTGTAGGCATCACTCAGGTTAGCAAGGTGTTTACACTCCGCGAAGCGTGTAGCAGCTAAGATCAATTGAGAACCCCTGATTTGTGTGTCCTACTTAATGCTCACTCCAAGTGTATACGTTCCCTGAGCAACGTGTCAGGAGAAACCATTAGAACTCTTTAACTCCGTTTTTCTCTCTCTCTCTCTCTGAACTGCATAGTTGAATCACCATACATTACATGCATTTCATTACGGGCAAAGCATTTGCCTAGGGATGAAGTCCTCATTTAGAGTTTGACCATCTCAATCCACTTTTGGAGTTTCTCTTCCACCTATACCCTTAAGTGTTTTCTGAGAATTTCTTGTTGTATTCTGTACTCCTCCTCTGCTGAAGACTATCTGGGACCTCAGTCATGTCCCCAGTCTTGCCCCTTTTATGTTCTGATGACTTTCAGATCTGTGCTTTTGCCCAGAATTCTCAGCTGAGTTCAGGCGCCATATATCTTGCTGCCTCTTGGGGTGTACCCCACAGAATTTAAACTAAGAGGCTCACCTTAGCAGTCATTACCCTCTGTGCAACCTATCACCCCAAACGAAGGCTTCCTCCTTCATTCTAAGCACCCAAGCCAGAAAACGGGAACTACACCAGCCTCTCTTGACCATTCTTCCTTTACATCCCATCCAAACAGGTTCTGTAGATTTTGCCTCCTAAAAATCTTTGGGATTCATTCTGTCTTGGTTGCTGTGATAAAACAGAATTGCGATATAACAGCTTAAGAGCAGACATGAGCTATTTTCATATGATTTTGGATTCTTGGTTCCTAGGCATGAAAATCTGACTAATGATAACATAATCATTAAGAGAATGAACACAGGAGAGAAAATGGGCATTGTATTTAATTCGAGCTCTTCCACATAATGGTTGTGTGACTTTAGCCAATTTACTCAGCCACTCTGTGACTCAGTTTCCTCATCTACAAAATGGGGATAATATTACCTATCACCTTTATAGCATATAGTTTATGCCAGGCATATTCTAAATGCTATGTGTGGATTAACTCATTTAACATTCCCAGAAGTGTCTGAGATAGCTATTATTATTACCCTCATTTTATAGATGAGTAAACTGAGGCAAACAGAAGTTACACAACCGCCTGCATCCATTCAGCTAGCAAGCAATAGAGTTGGGTTCTGGCTCAGATGCTCTGGCTCTAGAACCTTTGCTTTATTTATTTATTTATTTATTTTGTGAGACAGAGTCTTGCTCTGTCGGCCAGGCTGGAGTGCAGTGGCATGACCTCAGCTCACTGAAACCTCTGCCTCCCGGGCTCAAGCAATTCTCCTGCCTCAGCCTCCCATGTAGCTGGGATTACAGGTGTGTGCCACCACATCCGGCTAATTTTTGTATTTTTAGTAGAGGCGGGGTTTCACCATGTTGGCCAGGCTGGTCTCGAACTCCTGACCTCAGGTATACTGCCTGCCTCTGCCTCCCAAAGTGCTGGGATTACAGGTGTGAGCCACCGCGCCTGGCCCAGAGCCCTTGCTCTTAACCACCAGGTAATAAGACTTATCTCAAGGGACTGTTAGGAGGATTCAGTTCACGCATGTAAAATGCTTAGCACAATACCTGGTACACGGTAAGTGCTTGACAATTAGTTAACATATATACCCAATAACGGGTTTCTAGCCTCACAAGGAACACAAGGGTTTTAGTGATATAGTTTCCTAAAGATAGAGATTCTAGATAGCTTTGCCTATCAATTTTATTCCTTGGGAACCTATGGCTGATTAATTGACACACATCTCAAGCCAATCTTAAAAATTTGATTACTGCACCTGCTCTGCTGTCTCTTATGATGACCAAGCCCTCTCTCCTTTTGGTAATTAACTACACCATATGGGTCTAGATATCTGGACTCATTTCTCCCCACTGAGTTCAGGGAGCCTATATCACTGGCATCCCTTGTTTTTGAGGTTAGCCAATAAAATGTTATGCATGAGTGTGTGTATTTTGTCAGTTCATTGCTTCGTTTTTGTAGCCTTTCATTCACTCATTTATTTGTTTAATAACACTAATTGAATGCTGACTTTTAAAGATCCTGCTTTGAATTTATTTTGAAAGTTTTTATCTCCTTCTTTTTCCTATTTTCTTTCACTCCCCTAGCAGAGTAAGGCAATTCCCCAGGGCCAGAGTAGCTTTTCTCGCCATTCCTCCCTCACCACCCCCTCCTTCTACAATTCAGAGTAGAGGCATACAATGCACTTTATGAAGGACACAGGATAATAACAAAATCGCTGATAATGCTAAAGATAGCTTTTAATGAATCTTGTTTCTGAGTATTATTGGAAGCATTTTTGCTGGCAAGAGAGACCTTCTCAAGCTCCAAGAGTTTCACATTTGGAGACTTTTACAGCATTGGGAGGGTTGTTTAGTATTGGCTGAAAAAACATTTCCTTTGACAAGAGCTAGATCTAATTTGTTAAACTGGTTGCTTTTGTTTTTCTGGTTCTATTATTTTTTAAAAATCTGTACACTTTCCTGGATGCAAAAATAGCCAAGGTGCATTTAATTTTTTTTTTTTTTTTTTTACTCCCTTGACTGTTGACAGCCTGTGCTGTTGAGTGCAGAAATGAAGCCTGTTTTCTTATTAAAATGCACTGAGTTTCCAAGGTAGGCACTGGGGGTTTGCAGGTGCACTGTCTCATTTACAGGGGATTCTATTGGGATGGGGACGGATCACACTGCCCTTGGACCCCTTGCTGAGTCATCTCAACAGTAACCTTTCACTCATGCTTCCTGAATACCTCTTGGGTGCCAGCTGCTTTGACATTGTGACTTAGTGAAGGGATAAATGTCATTATGCTACCTTTTGTAAATGAAGTCACTGAATCTCACTCATTCTTTTATTCATTAATTCAATAAATATTAGTTGAGGACCCACTACGTGCCAGACATCATTCTAGGTTCTGGCAATGTAGCAGTGAACAAATAAATGAAAAATCCTTGCCCACGATAAGCTTAAATTTTAATAAGATGAGCCAGAAATCAAATAATAAATACAGATGATTTCTCATAGTGGCAAGAGCTATGGAAAAATAACAAAGACGTTGATATGGAAACTTGGGGGTTGCAATTATATGGAAAAGGGGCTTCACTAAAATGATAGCATTAGAATAAAGACTTGAGGGACATGAGAGTGTTGATGATACAGATATCTGGGGGTAGGGAAGGGGCGTTTTTAGACAGAAAAAATGTAAGTGCAAAGGCACTGGGGCCAGAATGCTTAACATATGGGAAAGCAGCAGAGACCAGAGAGATGGGAGCGAAATGAACAAAGCAGAAAGTGCAAGGCAGTGGAGTCAGCGAGGTGATCCAGGTTCTGCAAGGGTGTCGAGGACACTGCAAAGATGTTGGCTTTGATGCTGAGAGTATGGGAGGCATCCGAGGGTTTTAACAGAGTGATATGACTTGACCTGCAAAGTCTGCAGCTAGGACTCAGTCCTTTCCATCCAAAAGCTTGTGCGTTTTCCTGTATTCTGACACTACCTCCTTCTCTTAAATTTCAGTATAATTTTTTGCGTGTGTACCTGTCTGTCCCATGAGACTGTGGCTCCTCCAGAGTATAGGCTGAAGCTTGATCTTCTGAGCATATTCTGTAGTTCTGACATGATGTAAGTACTCAGCAAAGACTTATAGAAAAGACCATTTGTATACCTAGGAAAAGAAAAGAGAAGGCTTGATTCTAAAAAGAAAATAATAAAATAATGCCTTTTGCAGCAACATAGATGGATCTGGATATCTTAAGTGAAATAAGCCAGAAACAGAAAGAGAAATATTACACCTTATCACACATAAATAGATGTTAAAACGTGTACATGTGATAGAGAGTGGAATAACAGACAACAGAGACTCAGAAGGGTGAAGGGACGGGAGGGGGTGGAGGATAAGAAATTACTTAATGGGTAAAATGTATGTTATTCCGGAGATGGATATCCTAAAAGCCCTGGCTTGACCACTATGCAATCTCCATGTGACACCAAATTGCACTTGTACCCCATACATATATACAAATTTTAAAAAGCAGAATTCAAAATTGGTTTTATAAAATAAGGAGGAGAAAACAAGCAAAATATAACTGTAAAATATGTGCACATATTCTTTCCTTTCTATGTGTTTCCTTTCAGTGTTTTTCACCTGCAGATAAAATTCAGACCAACAATAATCTCAGGGTAATCATTTTGTATTAGTCATTTTAAATTTAATATTGGAACCTAAGCATTTTCCAACATTTCTGTAGATCTTTTGTACCAAGCTTTTAAACAACTGATCAATATAGCTTTATAATGCTGTGTCATAATTCACTACCAGTTCAATTTTTGGCCATTTAGAAGCCTTCCAGGTAGGCGTATTTTGTTTCTTTTTGTTAATATAGGTAATCCAGCAAAGAACATCTTCATGCATGTAGCTTTTTAATTTTGTTGTCTTCTTTTCTCAGGCTACATTCCTAGAAGTGAAATTCTCAGATCAAAGGGTATCAATGCAGAGTACTTACTCTTTGGAACTTTCATTTCAATTTCCAATAATTACTGGAATAATTAGTGCAATTGTCATTACATGCATTGATCCCAGTATTGCCTTTCCAGTTCAGGCAGATAAAACTTCCTTGATTCTTTCTATATTCTAAGAGTGCTAAGGGTAAAGTAAGCAGACATTATATGATAAGAGTAAAATCTATTCTTTGCCCAACATCTAATTCTGCATCATTTTTCATTTAATCTTTACAATAGCCCTCACTGGCATTGAACAAATGCTCTTGTTCATATTGAACAAGGGAGGAAACCAAGCCACAAGAGATCCATAACTTGCCCACAATCCCAGATGCAGATGAGAGATTCAACCCCGGCTCTGTCAGACTCTTTCCTTTATGTCACACTTCAGCCCATGAGTAAAGCAGTGTCTCTTCCATCAAGGTGTCCTCAACTTAGTGTGGGAGAGGCTGTGTTGGTATAAATATGATCACAATGAGTTACAGTACGGATATGCTAAAGGATCAGAGGTGGCACCCAATGTGACAATCATTAGATCTGTCACAGTGGGGCAGAAAAGACTTCACAAAGGAGGTGACAGTGGAAAATAGGAATTTTCCAAATAGAGAAAATGTGAGAAGGCATTTCAGCAAAAAGAATATTGTGTTAAAAAACTCAGAGGTAGGCCTGGCACGGTGGTTCATGACTGTAATCCCAGCACTTTGGGAGGCCAAGGCAGGTGGATCATATGAGGTCAGGAGTTCGAGACCACCCTGGCCAACATGGTAAAACCCTGTCTCTACTAAAAATACAAAAAGTTAGCTGGGCGTGGTGGCTGGCACCTGTGATCTCAGCTACTCTGGAGGCTGAGGCAGCAGAATTGCATGAACCCAGCAGGCGGAGGTTGCAGTGAGCCAAGATCGTGCCATTGCACTCCAGCCTCGGTAACAAGAGTGAAACTCCTTCTAAAAAAAAAAAAAAAAACAAAAACCTGAGAGGTGTGGAACAATGTGACATATATGGAAATGCACAGAAATGTGATGAGAAGGGAATGGCACAGGCCATAGGTAGAGGATCAGTCTGGAGCTTGGAGCTGCAGCAGCAAGGGGAGCTTGATACCCTCCCATCCCCTAATCCCCTAATACGTGGTCTGGACTTGATATTGTAAATCAGTTTTTCTCAGTTCTGGCTGCACCTCAGGATCATTGGGGCAGATTTTAGTTTCAGGTGGTGTAATTTTTTTTTAATACATGAATTTTAGACCAACTGGATTAGCATCTTTGCAGGTGGGACCCCAGGTGATTTCTCTGTGCTGCCAAGATAGAAAATTGCCAAAATAAGATAAATTCACGTACTGTCAAATACAGAATAAAGTTTATACCCTTATAAAATCTAAGAGCAGAAAGGGAGCATCAGAATCAGCTCAGTGTTTGGAACGCCCCCTGCCCCCCGCCCCCGGAAGCTACCTGAGCGTACACTGTGTAGGAGATGTACAGTCAGGCATTAGAGCATCCAATGAGATGATCTTGCCCTGGCTGTGATGTCAAAGAGGATGAGTGGTTTCCTGGAGCTGAGCTTCCCAAAATTTGCTGCGTAGTGGCGTTATCTGGGGAGATTTGAGAAGTACCCTTGCCTACTCATCACCAAAGTCAAAATCTTTGCTGATGGGACCAAGACATCAATTTTGTGAGGTCCCTAGATGATCTCATTTTGTAGCCGAGTTTGAGAATCAGGGTTCTAGAACCTTGAAGACCAGCAGCATTGGTATATCCTGAGAGCTCATTGGAAACGGAGCATTTCAGGCCCTATCCCCAACCTACTGAATAAGAATCTGCACTGTAACAAGATCTCTAGGGGATTTCTGTGCACATTAAAAATCAGGAAACACTGTTAGGCAGATATCTTAAAAGGCAATATCGACTTTAGGTAAAAATAATTTTCACAAAAATTTCTATATTGTAGGGATATAACAATATGGTAAATTCCCTTCAATTTGCAACTGTAGGATTTAGCTGGTCACCACGTGTCTATGTTGCTAGACTCTTTGTGTGTGAGTTATGTATGACTAGTTCTGTATTTTTCTGGCCTTGGTTGGGATTTTATGATGATGTTTGGGGTATGTCTATCTATATGTTTAGATGATTGTATGAAGTTGGCCTGCCCTTTGTGTGTGTGTGTGTTTGAGGGATCCTAATTGTGTGTGTACCCATGCCTGTTTTTGTGTTTTGCTCTTTGGAGTTTCCTTGAGTGGGGCGCTATCGACATTTTGAATAGGCTGGTTTCAGGGTGGGTCTGTAGCAGGGGTCCCCAGTCCCCTGCTAGGTTCCTGTTAGTAACCAGGCCACACAGCAGGAGGTGAGCAGCAGGCAAGCTGTGTTGTATGCCACTCCCCATCACTTGCATTATTGCCTGAGCTCCACCTCTTGTCAGATCAACAGCAGCATTAGATTCTCACAGGAGCGTGAACCCTATTGTGAACTATACATGCGAGGGATCAACGTTGCAGGCTCCTTATGAGAATCTAATGCTTGATGATCTGTCACTTTCTCCCATCACCCCAGATGGGACCGTTTAGTTTCAGGAAAACAAGCTCAGGGGTCCCACTGATTCTACATTACAGTGAGTTATATACTTATTTCATTATATGTTACAATGTAAAAACAGTAGAAATAAAGTGCACAATAAATGTCATATGCTTGAATCATCCCCAAATCATCTCCCTCCATGGTCCATAGAAAAATTGTCTCCCACAAAATCAGTCTCTGCTGCCAAAAGGATATACCTTAGGAGAGACCTAGTGTCCTTTGACCATACACACTAAATATTATAGCACACACAGGTCATGTGATAATCATGCTCCCACACATTTCCAAAAGCCCCCTAGGGGTTTGAGAATATTACAAATGAATAAGTTTGGACTTCTGTATCCAAATCATCTGCAAGTTGCTTCGTAGATGGAAGATGTCTATGTGAGATGTGGGTTGGAGGTGGGAGATGGTAACAGCCTGTGTCCAAAGGGAGGACCCTTTGTGTATCTAAGTGTGTGTGTGTACCCCTGAGTGTGTGAGTGCATCAATCACTGTGTGCCTGTAGGCCTGACTTTCGCTCAGACTGTGGTTCATAGACAACATCATGGAGTCATTTGAAGCAACACACAGATGTGCATACAGTCAGTCACACAGTGGGGTCACTCAAACAAGGAATCTCACCTTAGAGACTAATAGCTGCGTAAAGCCATACTCATACGGCCAATCACACACCTGACAGGTTGCACGCAAAGTCATACGCACACAGAATCAGCATCCTTTTTAATGCCCAGATTCTCAGCCAGACTCAGGCACCAGCACAAAGAGAAGCACCTGCATTCGAATCACACACACACACACACACACACACACACACACACACACACAGAGCCCCCAAGGCAGGATCTGTGTAGGTTCCAACCACCGGAGGAACAAGAACTACAAAGAGATTTACAGAACAACACTCAAAGGGAAGCTTGAGTCCTGTTGTGCTGTGGGTGACCTTGAAAATGTTGCTTCTAATCCTCTGTTTAGAAAACTGAAAGGGTTTACATTGAATGATGGGAGAAAGGGAGAGACTGAACCGCAGAGACTGGGACTACTTACCACTTGGATTCAGAGAAAACTCTTGGATTCAGGCTCCTGATGAGAAAACATCCCCCATGAAGACGGTCTGCTCTCCTCCCTGTGCCCAGCCCTGGTTCCTCTACACCCTCACAGGGTTTCAGACTCACTTCGTGTCACTTCTAACATCTAACAGTGCATCTTGGGAAATCCAGAGGAATCTTGCCTTCTGCTTACAACTCTTTAACTGAACCAATACTCGTGTGCTCTGAAGGTGCATTTCTGGATTTTCTTTCACAAGCAGCTAAAGTATCCAATTATCATTGCATTTTGATTATTCATAACCAGAAGAATACATGTTCCAAACGAGAAATAATCTCTATATATTTTATATTAAACTTCAAAATAACTTGTCCCCAGTTGGACAGAAAGTCAAATAAACTTTGTTCACACACAAACACTGAGATTCATTCAAAAGCTCTGGCAAAGCAGCACACGGAGTTACTGTCAGAAACCCATTCCCTCAGCCCCACCAATGATGTGGCACATAAGGGTGACCCCAGTGCCCAGACACACGTGGGAGCTCAGATGCCCATACACAGCAACAACTGCACGTATGGAAACACATACACCCGACACAGGCACCCCTAGCTGTGGATGCATCCATTTCCCTGGGCGACGCAGGCCTCTGCTTGGAAAGGAAGGCTTTCACTTTTATTTATCTATTTATTTTGAGATGGAGTCTTGCTGTGTCGCCCAGTGCTCTGTCTGGAGTGCAGTGGTTGGTGCAATCTCAGCTCACTGCGACCTTCATCTACCAGGTTCAAGCAATTCTCCTGCCTCAGCCTCCCAAATAGCTGGGACTACAGGCATGCGCCATCACACAGGGCTAATTTTTTGTATTTTTAGTAAAGACAGGGTTTCACCACATTAGCCAGGATGGTCTTGATCTCCTGACCTTGTGATCGGCGCACCCCAGCCTCCCAAAGTGCTGGGATTACAGGTGTGAGCCACAGCACCCGGCCTGGCTTTCGCTTTTATAGGCGGTCTCATAAAATCAACAGAAAGGCCAATGCATTGGTGGTGAGGTAGGAGGTGGGACTTGACTCCAGAGGTGGGGCTCAAACCTCCTGACCAGATTGAAGACTAGCTGAAGCAAAGAAGAGGCTAAAGCACCTCTCCATAAGATGCACCCACCAGTGCCATGTTAGTTTACAACTGCCATGGCAACACTCAGAAGTTACTGCCCCTTTCCGTAGCAACGGCCGAAGTTACCACCCCTATTCTAGAAACTTCTGAATATCCCTTTCCTTAATTTGCATGTAATTAAAAGTGGGTATAAATATGACTGCAGCCCTGCTTCTATGCTGCTACTCTGGGCACATTGCCTACGGGGTAGCCCTGCTCTGCAAGGACTGACACCGCTGCTGCTGCTGTACACTGCTGCTTCCATAAAAGTTGCTAACACCACTGGCTCACCCTTGAATTATTTTCTGGGCAAAGCAAAGAACTCTCCCGTGCTAAGCCCCAATTCTGGGGCTCACCTGTCCTGCATCAGTGGGAGTTGATAGCAACCATCTCAAAATATCCTCTAAAATAAATGATAATTTGGAGATATCAGAAAATTAAACCTCATTCACAGTGGCAAGGAAGCAAAGCCATATCAGAAGACATTCTGCAACAAAGAGAGTGACAATTTGTAAAATGTTTTCTCCCTTCCCTTTAAACAATTATTTGTGAGCCTATTTGACCGAAGGACTATATTTTCTTCCAAAGTCTTTGTTGTTGTTAATTTGTGGACACAATGTTGTTGATCTGTGGACAAATTGTTATTGTTAATTTGTTGTTGTTAATTTGTGGACACAATGAGAGAGAAGAGATACTCAGCAGTGGCTCCATGTGCCCAGATCTTGCTGGGAAAGCCTCTCAGAGTTATTTTTCCTGCTGAGAGCTGGGGCTGTGGTTAGCACTGGCCCCATTACACCTTCCCTCAATCACTTATCAGAGAGGAAAGGGCCTCACAGAACTGAACTGGGTACATGGGGAGGGAGGAGAGAGATGTATCTTGGTAGAGAGATGGAGAGAAAGAGAAGCACAGAGAGAAAAAAAAGAGAAGAGAGTGGGGAAGAAATAATATGGGAGACGGAAAGAGAGGCAGAAAGCGATAGAATAGACTATGCATGCGAATTACTCATGAGACAAAGACAACATGTTTATGAAAAAAGATCACAGTATGAGAGAAAACCTGTGTGTGTGGGTGTGTGGTGTGCATGTGTGTGTGTGTGTGTACATGCACACATAACATACAAGTCTGTCTAGAAACGGACAAGATGACGGGAAAAGAAAGCCAGAGAAACCATGCAGTAAAGCATGCACAAGTGAAGCGAGAAGGCTTTAGAAATTCTGTATGTAAGCATGAGAGTGTTTGAGAGAGAGACCAAAAAAGACTGAGTCATAGAGAGAGAGAAAACATATCAAGGAAAGTACGACGTTCCCTGAAATTGGTTCAATGAAGGAGCAATTTTCCAAAATCCAATTCACTCAATGATTTATTCGGGAAAACTATACAATTCATCTAATTACTAAAAATCTATTTCTTTGAAATATGTATACAATTTCTGACAATTTCTATTAAAACAACTTTTGAAGTCTGGTAAAGTTTTTAGTTGATTCATTTTCATTTTGTGTTACCAATAATATTTAAGGGAGTATTTAAATGTTATTTTTGCCCATCCTGGTCTCTTCCTAGAGAAGAAAAGATAAAATGATACTCTGCTGGAAAAGGGAGAAGAGAATGAGAAGGGTCAGACTGAGAAGGAAGAGGGACTGTAACAAAACAAACCAACACAAAAAACAGAGAGTCAGAAAGAAAAGGAGCATGAGGATCAGAGAGAAGGGATCTGAAACATCAGAAAAAGGGAAGACTGATAGGCAGAGAGAGAGAGAACACTGGAGTAAAGAAATAAAATAAAAACAGATAACCACATAGACCATTCCAAAGTACCCTATACAGATTCATACAAACTTTACACATTGTAAAAACAAATACATTGATGGTAAATTAATACATTCAGAGCACTTGAAAAATTGATCACTTAGGGAAATAGTTTCTTGCAGATTTTTGTTCTTTGTTTTTGTCAAAGTTTCATTTAACAAATAATTTCTGAGATCTTCTCTATGTCAGGCTTCTCAAATACAAGATACAAAAATGAAAAAAAAAATTGGGTTGGGCACAGTGGCTCACGCCTGTAATCCCAGCACTTTGGGAGGCCAAGGCGGGTGGATCACAAGGTCAGGAGTTCAAGACCAGCCTGACCAACATGGTGAAACCCCGTCCCTACTAAAAACACAAAAATTAGCCAGGCATGATGGCAGGTGCCTGTAATCCCAACTACTCAGGAGGCTGAGGCAGGATAATCACTTGAACCTGGGAGGCGGAGGTTGCAGTGAGCTGAGGTCATGCCACTGCACTCCAGCCTGGGTGACAGAGCGAGACTCTGTCTCAAAATAAAATAAAATTAAATTAAATTAAAAAAATAGTTGAAGATGTTCCTGGCCCACTGATTGAAGGAGGGTGTCCTGAGTTCTATGATGGAGTCAAACCCCGGGCAATATGAGAGCTCTGGGAACGAGCCCTAGTCATGGCTGCCTGGAGAGGTGTTACCTCAGGGAGCTTCAAGGACTGAGCAGACAGAATCCAAAGGAGTTTGGAGATGATGATGAAAGTCCAAGATGGAGACTGTGAGACCAGAGCTGGAGCATTTGCATTTGGCTCTGGTGGGGGAAAGAAAAACCAGGAGTCCCTGGTGATGGCCAGATTCTGTCCTAGAAGACTCATTGGACAGTGGGTTTTCCAGTGACAGAAGAAATGGAGAAAGGTAAATTAGAGAGAGAAATAATGAGATCAGGTTTGTATATTTGAGCTCAGGTCCTGGTCAGTCATCCCAGTGGAAGTGGCCAGTAGGCCTCTGGGCACAGGACTGAGGCCTGGGAAGAGGTCAGGCTGGAGTGGAAGTTAACACCTCAGTGCAGAAACGGTAGCCCAGGAAGTGTGTACAGAGGAAGAGGAAAAGGTCAAGAATAGAACCCGAGGAACAGCAACATTTCTTGTTCTAGGCTCTCCTTCGTAGAACCTTGCAGTAGCACAATCTTAGCTCACTGCAGCCTCTGCCTCCCAGGTTCAAGCGATTCTTGTGCCTCAGCTTCCGAAGTAGCTGGGATTTCAGGTGTGCACCACTGCACCCAGCTAATTTTTGTACTTTTAGTAGAGAGGGGTTTTGCCAGTTGGCCAGGCTAGTCTTGAACTCCTGACCTCAAGTAATCTGCCCACCTCAGCCTCCCAAAGTGCTGGGGTTACAGGCATGAGCCACCGCACCTGGCCTATTTTGAATCTATTTTCTATTAACTGTTTCAGTTTCAGCATCCACACGCCATGCAGTAACATGGGAGCCATGGGTGCATACAGCTGCCCTGCAGATTTCAGGATAAATGTAGCTTCTTGTATCTCTTTTAGTCACAGAGGTGTCCTCAAAAAACTTGGGATGATGTATCGAATATTATCATATCCACCACCACCTATACTGGCATAGACTTACTATTTTTCTAAAATGGTCTCACTCTTTTAAGTGAAAGTATCTATATTATATTATTCTATTACATCAATTCTATCTTTAATTACATAGGTGTGGTATGCTAGTTATATGCAAAGAGCCTTGGATGGCTTCTGATTGTTGGTTGTAAGTCTAAGCTCCAGGTGCAGTCTTAGGGCAGATCACCTGAGGTCAGGAGTTCGAGACTAGCCTGGCCAACATGGCAAAACCCCATCTCCACTAAAAATACAAAAATTAGCTGGGTGTAGTGGTGCACACTTGTTATCCCAGCTATTTGGGAAGCTGAGGCATAATTAAAATTAATGCATATATCAGGATGTTCCTAAAGATGTCCATCTGTATTCTACATTGTATCATGTCATCTTCCAATAGTGTTGTATCTCTCAAATTTGGAAAGTGTAAACTCAGTGTGCTGTGCTTCACCAGCTATTCACACATCATTGTTTAAGACTCCTGGCATTTGGGTAGCACAGCAGACTTGAGATAGGGCCAAGAAAATTTTCTATTTTAGGATACTATCGTCATCATTACCATTGTCACATCATAATAATCATAATTTATTGTCTATTTAGCACTTTATTAGTCACTTCTTATATTCTGTCCTGACCCAGTTTTCAAAATAATCAGCACCTGATGCCTGGTGCCCCTTTCACTCCTAAGAGGGGTCTTAGAGAAATGGTAGCTCCCCATGTCCTGAAGCCCCAAGACTGCACCTGGAGCTCAGACTTACAACCAACAATCAAAAGCCATCCAAGGCTCTTTGTTCCTCTTTCCTCATGTGCCAAATGGGCTGAGAATTGTACTTATTTCATATGGTTGATACGATGATTAATTGAGTTACTATACGTAGAATATATAGACAAATGGCCTATATCTGACTTTGTTAAATAAATGGATAAACACCATAAGTATGGAGGCCTTGCCAGAGATACTAAAGGGAGGCTATGGGATCATCGTGTAGCTGTGAGGACCATAACCATGTGAAAATGTAGATGTGCTCTGCTCAGAGAAGCTCGGTGTATAGACTCATGTCCAGCTAACCAGACTAACCAGCTCTAGTATCGGTGACAGGTTTAGGAATGGACAATTGACCCAAGTAAGCCAAAGAAAACCTGCCTGTGGACTTAATCTTTTGATTTTATTAATGTAAGTCTGTGGCTGCTAATGGCCATCTTTACCATTTCTTAGGGAAAGAATATTTCAACACACAAAAATACAGAGATTAGAGATAGAGACAGAGATAGCGATAGAGATAGATATAGATAGATGATGATAGAGTGAGAGAGAGAAAGAGAGAGAGAGACACTGCTGATATTTTGAGTACCTGCATCCAGTCATTCCTGAATCTACTATATTCCTGAGTTTGCCAGTTAGGTGAATCAATACATTTCTTCTGATTTTGGATGTGCCTTTTGTTGTTGTTCAAACTAGTTTAAACTGAATTTTCTTTCACTTCCAGATAAAATGGTCCTAATTAATGTTTGTCATGTTCTTTCTTACAGCTGTGCCTTGCACAACTTGTTCTTTTTACTTAGAATGTCTTTTCTACCTTCTCTAACTGATGAACTCCTTTTTATCTTCTTTTTTATTTTATTTTTATTTTTCGAGATGGAGTCTCGCACTGTCTCCCAGGCTGGAGTGCAGTGGCGTGATCTCGGCTCACTGCAACCTCCGCCTCCTGGGTTCAAGGGATTCTCCTGCCTCAGCCTCCTGTGTAGCTAGGATTACAGGCACCCACCACCACGCCTGGCTAATTTTTGTATTTTTAGTAGAGACAGGGTTTCACTATGTTGGCTAGTCTGGTCTCAAACTCCTGACCTTGTTATCTGCCTGCCTTGGCTTCCCAAAGTGCTGGGATTACAGGTGTGAGCCACTGTGCCCGGCCCTTTTCATCTTTCAAGTGCCAGTTCTAACATTACCTCTTTAGTTGAGCTTCCCCACGATCTCCTAGTAAGACACTTCTATTCTCTGTCCAACAGCATTTTGTGCAAATCATTGTGAAAGCTCTGATCACATTGTAGTATATAAATAGTATCTATATCACCCACATTAGATTGGGCCAAAGTTAGTCTTATCTGCCATTCTAACTTTATCAAGAGTGCATTATCCATGGTGTCATAAACACACATAGCTGTTTTTCTTCTGAAGGAATGAATGATTTTACCTAAAGCATGTACTCTAGCTAAAAGCCACTGGAGAAGAGGTGGTTTAAGAAAATGTTAACACTATCTGGACGTCACAGAGGATAACATGTTAGGCTAATTGGGGTGCCCCTCTACTTAAAGAAGCACACAGACCGGAAGTTATAGAACTCAGACATCAGGGACCCTGAGAGCACATGAGAAACAATGAGGGTCTATGGGAAAATCTAACTTGAACTTTCATGAAGCCCCGACTGGCAAACCTTAAACCCAACCCTGATCTTCCTAGGAGTTGAGACCTAAAAGCTGAGTCCTCTGGTTCCTGTGTCACTTTCTAGGGCAATAGTCCTCAGGATCATTCTCCCAAAACCTCTTGCTCCAATATTTCCAGTTATTTCCTTTTGGATTCAAATTCTGTCCTTCCCCTATTATGCTTTTTGGGACATGTAATGCACCAGGGACTTGGACTTAAACTCCTCTTAGCCCACTCTGTGGTTATTCTCCTTTTAGGACCTCTGGCTTGATCAATGACCAACTTGACTCCAGCTTCCCACATCCCCACATTCTTAGGACATGAAGGACAGAGAAGCTGCTGTCCTAGTGTCTGTCTACCTTGTTCATATCCCTCTCTATGGAAGATCTGGGAACTGAGCTAAAAGGTTAATATGGAGTCTTAGGTCTCAGTGACCCCTAAGGACTACATGCAAGTTCAACTTGAAAGAGACACTCACCATGGGAATTAATAAATAAAGTAAACCAATTAGTATAGAGGAAAATAGCCACCGTAGGAGATGGAGCTATAGAGTTCCCTCTGTGCAGGCAGCTCTTCGTCTACAAGGCCTGACTCTACTTTGATCCTTCTACGTCCCTATGAGCTCCCTGAGCAAACTTGCAGCAAAATGCAAGCCCCTGTGTATTAACAATATTGAATGTGTTTCTGTTTTTTTTTTTTTTTAACTAAATTAACCTGAGCTAAAACTGACAACTAAATGGATTTTGTTCGGATCTCACTCTTCTGTTTGGAAGATCATGTTGATCATGGCAACACAAGATAGGTGGGAACAGAGTGAGCCTGGAGCCTGGTAAAGATCTACGCACTGGTGCGGAGTAGGATCTGGAGGAGATGATCAACTTGCAAAGGCCAACTTTGGATTTTCCTTCAGGTTGGTGGTAGACTGTGTCCACAGAGTCCAAGGGTCTCCTTCATCATTCTGAATCAGTGACCAGGTGGACAAGGCACAGTAGCAGAAGGGCTAAGATATAATAGTTGGGAAAACAGTGGGTCATAAAGCTTAGAAAATACTCCCGTGGGATGCTGCCAGGCCTGGAGGGGCTAGCAAGTAAGAAACATTTTGGGGTAAGAGGTATCCAGTTATCATGATGGTAAAACTCACCATGAAGGGGGATTGGACAATGAGGCCAGAGACCAAGGCAGAACAATGAGTCCCATGGTCTGAGTCACAATGGTTGTGATTAGGGAAAAAACATAGGAACAGCGTGACTGTTTAGCTTTTAGGGGGCAGAAGAATTTCTTTGGGCAATTTAAGAATATTAGGGGCCAGGCGCGGTGGCTCACTCCTGTAATCCCAGAACTTTGGGAGGCCCAGGCGGGCGGATCACGAGATCAGGAGATTGAGACCATCCTGGCTAACACGGTGAAACCCCGTCTCTACTTAAAAATGCAAGAAAAAATTAGCCGGGCGTGGTGGCGGGCACCTGTAGTCCCAGCTACTCGGGAGGCTGAGGCAGGAGAATGGCGTGAACCCCGGAGGCGGAGCTTGCAGTGAGCCGAGATCGCACCACCTGCACTCCAGCCTGGGCCATAGAGCGAGACTCCATCTAAAAAAAAAAAAAAAAAGGATGTTAGGGTATTAGGGGAAAGTTGGCCATGAAAGAGATTAGGGCAGCAGCACAAAAGATGATTCCTTGGTCACCAACTTCCAGAGTCCAGTTGAGTTAACTTGACTGTAAGACTCATTTGTTCTGAGGCCTCTGGCTATAGTTTCAGAAGTGGGGAAGAATGAGCCTAGAGTGGACAAGAAGGGAGGGTTGATGCACCTTCAGGCGTTACCAGGCAGGTTTTGAAAATTCACTAACAGGAGAAAATAAAGCTCTGTGCATCCCAGCATGCCTTGCTCTTTCTGGAAAATTCTAACAAATCCACAAGAGCCTCTGCTTTTTGTGAATAAAGAGCTGTCTTTTAGAGTGAGAGTGCAGTCCACAATACCCGTTAACCAGCAGGTCTCGCCCTTCTGCCATCTGCAAAACAGCATTTCTGGGCTCAGAATGCAATTGGATGGATTAGTTTAACTTACTAAAGCTTGGTTCATGAGATTGTGCATTTGAATGTTATAATATAGGAAATTAATTTCTTAAGTTATTAGGACAGAAATTCAATAGGATTAATTCTCCTGGTTCAAAAATAATCAGAGGTCACCATGGCAACGCACATCAATGGAGCAATACACAATGAATGAAACATTTCCAATGTTTGGCTGTTTATCGGAGGCCTCTCTCTTCCCTGTCCCTGGAGAGATTTGTTAGGATCTCTGAGGCCCCTCGGGCTCTGCTCCTAAAATGCATAGGTCAAAGTGATTGTATCCAAGAACCACCAAGATACAAGGTGAAGTCTAGCTTTGAAGCAGAGTTTCCTCTGGGTTAAGCCCTCATCCCCCAGGGAATGAAAGGATAAGGTTTAGAGATAATACCAGTCATTGCTCAAAATTCATGGGGTGGCTGTGGAAACGAATCTAGCAATGGCATGGACTCAGGTCATTTACTGAGTGCCAAATGCAGCTCCTTGGAAATTAGAGAAACACAGGCTCCTAACATACTAAGAGGGATTTTCAAGGTTGAACAGCTCTGGCTGGCTAAAACAAGAAGACCAAGGAACACTGAATCCCTTTCCCATTGGATTTTGCCTGGATTCAGCTGAGACAGAAGAAGATTTCTCTGGGTCCCAAATTCTATTTTCATGAAAGGCAGCCTATCCGAGCTATTGAAAGCTTCCCTCGGCAGGAGCCAGTCTGGGCCTGAATGCTGGTTCCACCACCGTTTAAGCTTGGAAAATTTATTTCTCTGTCTGGCTCCTGATCTAATCACCCATAAAATAAGGTGTGTGTGTGTGTGTATGTGTGTGAGATATCAGTTCAGTTGATAAAGATGCTGTGCAGACGCCATTAAATAATGAATGTAAAATACTTAATGTAGTTCCAGGTACATGATAGGCACTTGATTCCTCTTGTTACAGAAATATAAACTCAAGGGCAATGACATGGATTTCTCGAATTCTTGTTCTAAAGAACAGGGACTATCCAGAAAAGGTATCTTGAGGGCAGAAGGGCAGTTTATGCCTTTTACTCCAGATGTAATTTATATTTAAATTAAAGAATACAGGCATGTAACTATAGTATTAGGAAACATGGGTTACAGTGTTATTCACATCTCTAAAAAACAAAAAAGGCTGGGCATGGTGGCTCAGGCCTGTAATCCCAGCACTTTGGGAAGCTGAGGCGGGCGGATTGCCTGAGCTCAGGAGTTCGAGACCAGCCTGAGCAACACGGTGAAACCCCGTCTCTACTAAAATACAAAATATTAGCTGGGCATGGCAGCATGCACCTGTAATCCCAGCTACTTGGGAGGCTGAGGCAGGAGAATTGCTTGAACCCAGGAGGCGGAGGTTGCAGTGAGCCGAGATCACACCACTGCACTCCAGCCTGGGTGACAGAGCGAGACTCTGTCTCAAAACAAAAAGACCTGGAGTTTTTGGGGACCCCCAAATGTACTTAGAACCATCAGAGGGATATTTTGACAAGGCCAGCTACTACAAACATGGAAAAGCCAAGCTCAGAAAGAAAGCATATTTTCCACTGCTCTTACCTCCTGCCCCACCTGGCCTGGAATCTATATTCTCATCCCATGACCAGATTTTCCAGGAGCTTTTTGGAGAATGCGGTGAGAAAGTGGTGAGGCACCTAGAATCTAATCAAATAAGGAGCAGTAGAAGGTACCAGACCTATAACAATCAATTAGTCAGTCAATGGGCCTGGTTTGGCATTTTTTGATGGTTCAAATAATTGTCATAGAGAAAATGTTACAAATGATGGGAGAGGAGTCTTAGACATTTCTCCTCTTGGCAAGCTTACCTTCCATATCCCTGCCCAAAGCTGCAGAGGTTGCTATTCAGATCAGTCCGTGGTTGCCAGCGGGTGGTGGGTTCATTGAGTTGTAACAGGTAGGTACTGCCTATGTATGGTGCTCCTTCCTCTTTTTCTCACTTTTTATGTCTAAATGCATAAGCTAAGTCAAGGATCCCCTTGAGACCCCCTCTCTCTCTCTTTCTGACTCAGTATCAACGAATGGGTAAGTAAATTCAGGGCTGCTCTAGAGACTTAGCCAGATTTTTCTTACATCGGCTATGTGTATGACCTTTCATGGCCCTGATAGAAAATAGAATTCCATTCCCAATGGCTCGAACGTTTAATAAAGATATTATTTATGGAGGTGTGGGGAGGGTTAAGGAAATCCACAAAAGATAATGAGACACCAAGGGACCAGCAAAAATGAGACTCCAACACTACTTCCCAAAGCTGGAAAGTGCAAGGTAAGAAACTGGCATTTGAGAGCTCAATGAGATGTGGAGCCATGGAGAAGGGGGCTGCGCTAAAGGAGCCATAGACGCGCTGACCTTCTACAAATACGAAGGCACCAAAACAGGGGTGAGGCAGAGGAAAACATCTCAGCTGCTTTTTCCTCCCACTCTCTGAGCTCCTGCAAGGGCTGTCATTGTTTTAACTCAATGGGAAGAGAGTCAGTAAAGGGGTCCTGGTGATGTGGTATACATACGTCCAGCCTCCTGGGATACCAGGCATGGCTTAGAAGGCTGAAAAATGGATGGGGAGCAGCTACAGAATAACCAGCAGATAGGCTTACATGAGACTGTTTACCAATTTTATGTGTGTATGTATGTATGTATTTTTAGCACAAGATCTCACTCTGTCACCCAGGCTGAAGTGCAGTGGCACAATCATAGTTCACTGCAGCCTCAAACTCCTGAGCTCAAGCAATCCTCCTGCCACAACCTCCCAAGTAGCTGGGACTACAAGCATGTGCCATCACGCCAGGCTAATTAAAAACAATATGTTTGTGGAGATGGGGTCTCGTTATGTTGCCCAGGCTGGTCTTGAACTCCTGGCCTCACAGGATACTCCTGCCTCAGCCTCCTAAAGTGCTGGGATTATAGATATAAGCCACTGTTCCCAGCCTAACATTTAAATTTAGGGAAAAGAGGGGCATGATGTTGTGTTGAGATCAATCAAAGTATCTATTAAGCCTCAAGTATAAACTGAGTGTCCCAACTCAGACTTTCACCAGAACTCTAAATTCAATGGACTGGCACTGGTGCAAGTATTTATTTTTAATGCTGTTTTGATTACATGTGTATATTCCTTAGCCTCTTCATGTTGAAATTAGAGGGAGTATTGTGTTTATATTTGGGTATTCCTGGGTCCTTGATCATAAGCTATCCAATATCATTAAACCTAGGCCTCAATTCCAATAGGATGGATGGCAAGAGCATAACTTATAGTGTGAGATTGGCTTTTCCACTTAGTAGCTGTGCAATCCAATACAAATCACATGGGAATAAGAGGTTGCTTGACCGCTGCATTTCCTCATTTGTAAAGTACCAATCTTAATTGTATCAAATTTATTTTATTTATTGATTTTGAGGTGGAGTCTCGCTCTGTCTCCCAGGCTGGAATGCAGTGACACGATCTTGGCTCACTGCAACCTCTGTCTCCCAGGTGCAAGCAATTCTCCTGCCTCAGCCTCCCCAGTAGCTGGGATTACAGGCGCCCGCCACCACGCCCAGCTCATTTTTGTGTTTTTAGTAGAGATGGGGTTTCACCATGTTGGCCAGGCTGATCTTGAATTCCTGACCTCAGGTGATCCACCTGCCTTGGCTTCCTAGAATGAATTGCATCATATTTATTTGCTGCTATGAAATTTCAAGTGAGATCATATGCAAAATCTTTGGACAGTGTCTGGTAGGAAGAGGTGGAAGAGGAGGAGAAGAAAAAAAAAAAAGAAAAATGAACTGCTTAATCACCTATAGACCAAGTGATAGAAACAGGCTAATGAATCGAAGTTGCAAAAGTGTAGGTTTGGGCTCATTGTGAGAAATTGACTTCCAAAGCCCACACGCCATGTAGGGATGGAAAAGGAATGAGCCTCTTGTCATTAAACCATGTTCAAGTCGGGGCAGAGTGACTTCCTTGTCAGAGATGTTGCGGAATCAGTCTTTGTACTGGGTAGGAATTTGATTCAGATAACTTATTGGCTTGGTTCCAGTGACATTCTTTCTTGAAACTGGGAGCACCGGATTGAGGCCAAATCAAGCTGCAGGATTCTGTGTACCCTGGGGAAGACCATTCTCTGAAGAGCCTAAATATTTGGTTCTGGAAAACAAACAAACCAACAAAAAAAACCTAAAAAGTTACTTCTCTCTGGGCATTTCCCTGGAGTACTTTGAAGGATGTTCACTATGAAGGAGGCTGCAGCCAGAGGCTGAGGAGTTGAGAGAAAATAAAATGACGGCTTTTCAAGACATTGGAATTCTCAGAGCTCTGAAAGTGGAAGGATGGAGAAAGGATAATTTCAGATGACACATGGAACATTCTTTCACCCTGGTATGTTGGTGAGATTTCTTCCCACATACAACCTCTTGCAAAGTTTTGTGGCTTTATGTTGGGAATTATCTCTCAAGCTTCTCTAAACATTACTTTAGGAAGCAGGCCAGGTGCAGTGGCTCACACCTGTAATCCCAGTGCTTTAGGAGGCTGAGGCAGGAGGATCGCTTAAGCCCAGGTGTTCAAGATCAGCATGAACAACATAGTGAGACCTTGTATCTACAAAAAATTAAAAATTAGTCAGGTGTGGTGGTGTTGGTGGTGGTGGTGGTGCAAGCCTGTAGTCCCAGCTACCCAGGAGGCTGAGGTAGGAGGATCGCTCAAGCCCAGAGTTCAAGACCAGCCTGGGAAACATAGTGAGATCCTGTCTGTACAAAAAAACTTTTTAAAATGCAAAAAATAGCTGGGCATCATGGCACATTCCTGTTGTCCCCGCTGCTCAGGAAGCTGAGGCAAGAGGATAGCTGAAATTCAGAAGTTAGAGGCTGCAGTGAGCTATTATCATGCCATGGTACTCCAGTCTGGGCAACAGAGTGAGACCTTGTCTATGTAAAATAAAACAAAAAAATAAAGAGGGCTCCATGGACATTATTTGCCTTCCCACTTACCCAGGAAGAAGCCAGTTGAGCCACAGAGACGAGAAGGATGTTACTAGATTGACCCAGTTCATTAGTAGAAGTTGGGGAATGGGAGGGGAAGGGAATAACAAAGTCTGGATGGTAGCTATGTTCCTTTTGCCTGAAAAAACAAGGACCACAAACACAAATGCAGAAATTGGGCAAGCAACATGAGTCGCTACAGCGTAGTGGTGAAGAGCACAGATTCGGAGACTAGATGACTTGGGTTTAAATCCTTGCTCCATTACTTGCAAGCTGTTTCAGAAACTTCAGCAAGTTTCTTCACTACCTTATGCCTCAGTTTCCTCATCTGGAAATGGGCATGATAATGTAATCCTTTAATAGGATTGGTAAAATAATTATATGAGTTAATATTTGTAAAGCCCATAGGATAGTGCCTGGCACATTAGAAGTACTATGCAAGTGTTTGTCAAACAAATGCAAGAACAAAGTGCAAGGATGGGAGGGATAGCATAGGGAGCCTGTGGCCAATCTTTGCGGAGAGTGAGAGACAACAGCCCAGCTCCAGCCAGGTTTGGCCATGTAGAGTGAAGGAATTGTGTTGCTAAATTTCTTGAGGTTTTAAAAGAAAGTGGAAATTCAGAGGTGTTTTTATCCCCTGGGACTCAGTTTCTTCATCTGACAAATGGGTTTACTGACTATTGTATCTCAGACTAGAGTGAAGTTCATGGCAGGTTTGCACAGTGCAGGGGACCAAAAGGATAGAGGAACAAGGGCACCCAAGGCATGTTTCTTGCTCTATTCGTGAGAGAAGAGTAGATTCCCTGGGAGCCATGCAGACGTTCTTCCTATTCAAAGACCATGGAAAGGTCTTTCTTGCCTCAGGGTACTAGGAGACAGAATAATTGTCACTAGCTCCTCTAACAAACACCTCCCACCTGAAAGCTGAAAGACTTAACACAATAAGTTCATTTTTTTGTTCACTCTCATCTCAGCCCAACACAGGTCAGTGGCAGGGAGAGGCTCCTTTGAGTACCACAGATGAAGGAGGCTCTTCCATCTTCAACTCGTGGCTCCTAAGAGCTTTACTGAGTGGTGGTATTCAGCCAGCAGACAGGAGCCAATGGAGAACACCGAGGACCATGTCAGAGGCTTGTGTGGCCAGGCCTGGAGGTAGTGAATGTCACTTCCATCTGTATGGTATAGGCCAGAGCTCAGCCAGGAGGCCCTCCCCCACCACAAAGGGGCTGGAAAAATGGTCCAGTAATGCACCGAGGAAAGCAGGGAGAAACTCAGATCTAGGCGAGCTTCAGCATTCACTGCCACAGGGCCTTTGCACTTACTGTCCTTTCCATCTTGAGCATTCTCCTCCTCATCCCTGTCCTTGCCATTCAGCTCAAAAATTCCCCAAACAGACCTTCCCTGACATGCCCATTCACAGTAGCTCCTCCCCTCCCACCCCCATGTTCTTTACCACTTCATCCCACTTCTTCATAGCATTTGCCACTTTCCGAAGTCATCCAACGTATTTCTTTTTTTCTTGTACACCCTATGGCTCTGCCTCCTTCTTTCAGTTGGAATAAAAACTCTGTGGCAGCAGAAAGCTCATGTGTCTTGTTTACCAACATATTTGCAGCATCTGCAATAGTCTGGTTGAGTTAATGGATTTGAAGTTTGTTGCAATCACAGACAGCCTTGCGGAAAGCCAGAGCTACTCTGCTTCTGCAGGGACCAAAGATGAAATCCTAACTCTGAAATCTCGTCTCTCTGTGGTCCAGCGTCCTGGGTGCAGCCCAGAAGTTGCCACTCAGAGGGCTAACAACAGCATCCAGTGGTGTCTGTGCTACCTGTTTCCTAAAGCCAGGCTTCTAGGGTGGATTATTTCATCTGTTTTACAGCATCCACAGCAGCACCCTCCTCTACTCACTCTGTTATTTTGGAATCTGTACAGAGGATTTTGAAATGTTTCTTCTATTTCAGGTCTACTTGTTAAGCGTGAGAGAAAATGTCAGTGGAGGAGAATGTGTAAGGGATTTTGATGTGTGTGTATGTGTGTTCACAATTGCATGCTGGAAAATGAATATGGGGTGAGTGTGGTGATGAATGCAAAATAAATCAATACTTATGACTGCAAAAACAAAGCAGCGGCAAATCTCAATGACTTACAATGTCAAGAGTTTATTTCTTGCTTATGCTATAAGTTGTTGGCTGTGGGTCAACCAGGCCCTGCTCCATGGATCTTCCCATTGCAGAACCCAGGCTGAAAAAGTATCTGGGACTTGTCTTTCTCAAGGAAGAGGAAAAAAATAAGAGGTAGGCAGGCACACACAAGAAGTCTCAAAGCTCTTACTCAGGCTGACATATGACCACTTCTTACTGGCTCAAGCAAATCATACAACCCAGCCTGATGTCCAGGACATGGGGAAGTAGCCTCTTTCCCCAATCACTGCACAAAAAAGTGGCAAAATTACAGAGAGGAAAAGTGAATCATTGAAAACAACTATGTAAATGTACCACAGTCTTCATTCTACAGAGGTTTTTTGTTGTTGTTGTTTTTGAGTTGGAGTCTCACTCTGTCACCTGGGCTGGAGTGCAGTGGGGCGATCTCGACTCACTGCAACCTCTGCCTCCCAGGTTCAAGCGATTCTCCTGCCCCAGTCTCCCATATAGCTGGGATTCCAGGCGCCCACCACCATGCCCAGCTAGTTTCTGTATTTTTTTAGTAGAGATGGAGTTTCACTATGTTGGCCAGGCTGGTCTCAAACTCCTGACCTTGTGATATGCCTGCCTCGGCCTCTCAATCTATAGAGGATTTAAGGTGGCTATATCAGCTGGAATTGTTTCAGTTGTATCAAACAGAAAGTCAGCTCAAACAGGCTTAATTTGGAAAGAGGAAATATGTCTGGCTTTGGCCAAGGCTGGATGCAGGGTGATGTGTTAAAGGCCAAATTCAAGATCTCTCTGTTTCTTTTTGTAGTATTAGTCTCAGGTAGGCTGTGTCTATGCTGTAGCCTGTTGTAATTCTAGTCTTCCGCCTTATAAAGGGATCATGGTCCTTCACCATAATTCCAGCCTATGTTCCAGAATTGGATCTCATTGGATCATCTTGAGTGACATGAACAGATATAAACTCAACACTATGGACAGGGAATGAAATGTAGGGACTGGCCATCCTGCATAGATTCCATAAGGACTCTTAGGAACTGGAAGTGGCAGGGGTTTTCTTCTCAACTAGAAAAACGTAGACTGAGAATGAAGAACCAATTGTTCCCCTAAACAAAGCTAAAATGTTTATAGTTGAGGGCAGGTTGCCAGGGAGTTATAAACAACAGATTCTATTGTGGGTTTTTTGTTGTTGTTGTTGTTTTGTTGTTGTTGCTGTTTCTGAGACGGAGTCTCGCTCTGTCACCCAGGCTGGAGTGCAATGGCATCATCTCGGCTCACTGCAACCTCCACCTCCTGGGTTCAGGAGATTCTTGTGCCTCAGCATCCTGAGTAGCTGGGATTACAGGCGCCTGCCACAACACCCAGCTAATTTTTGTATTTTTAGTAGAGACGGGGTTTCATCATGTTGGCCAGGTTGGTCTCAAACTCCTGACCTCAGGTGATCCACCCTCTTTGGCCTCCCAAAGTGCTGGGATTACAGGCTTGATCCACCGCACCTGGCCAACAGATTCTATTAAAGTGGCTTTTAATGAATTCACATATAAGCATGTCTCCGAACCAAGGAAAATGTAACTCAGAATAGAAAATCGAAACCAGGGATTAACACAGAACATATAAGCAGCCCATGAGGGCTAATGAATGTGCTCTACTAGTATTGAAAGTTCAACTCTGAACTTCCTGATCATCATGTTGACATCACAAAATACACAGTCATCATCCACCTATTTCTGCTGCTAAAACCTTAGCATAAATTATCTAGATCAAGGACTTTCAAAATTCTTATGTTGTCACCCATAATACACTCACTCTCACACAACCTACAGTTTTGCCTGTATGTATATGTTTATATTGTTATATGTGCATACATAGATATAATCTATATTTTTCAAGAAATAATATTAACCTGATATGTGAAGTACATTCTGACAATTTCTATCCTATCTTGTTCTAGTCTGGCTTAGCCTGGCATACCCCACCCTTTCCCATTCTATCCTATTTCATTGAGTTCTACAGCTTTTATGTATTTAATTTTATTTTTTGAGACAGGATCTCGCTCTGTCACCCAGGATGGAGTACAGTAGTGTGATCATAGCTCACTGCAGCCTTGACCTCCTGGGCTCAAGCCATCCTCTTGCCTTACCCTTCCAAGTAGCTGGGACTACAGGCCAGTGCCACTATGCTTGGCTAGCTTTTTCTTATTTTTTTGTAGAAACAGAGTCTCACTATGTTTCCCAGGCTGGTCTCAAACTCCTTGCCTCAAGTGATCCTCACCTTGGCCTTTAAAAGCATTGGGTTTACCGACATGAAATGCTGTGCCCGGCCTGCTTTTTATGTTCTTAATGCTACTTGCAATCTACTATTGTATTGTAATCCACATTTTGAAAGATATGGAAGGCAAAGAGTCTACAGTGCCTTATAAACATCTGTTGAGTAACAGATGATGAATGAAAGAAATCCATCTAGTCTAGTCTGTAATTATTCTGTACTCTACTATTAGGTATAATTATGTGTACCAGGTACTGGGGGTACGATTGTGAACAAAACTCAGTCCCTGGCCTTCATCTCACCTTTCAACAGGAGAGAGGGAGGTCCTAACAGACAAGAACAATGCGGTGTATAGCTCTGTCACAGAGGCAAGCCAGGGGCCAGAGATGCACAGATGAAAAATCACACTGGTTCTCCCAGAATGGAAGGTGGGAGAGAGAAAAATGCACTGAGGAGGTATCAGAAGAGGGATGTGAAATTCACAGAGGGCTTCTCTGCCACGTGAGGTTGGAAAACCTTCAGACTGAAGCAAACCAGGATGGGAGATGGCAATAAGGCCAAGGCTGTGGAGGGGATATTTGGGAAGCTTGTGTGACTCAAGACCTCTCTGCTTCTGATCAGATAGAGTTGTTCCATGTTGATTTGGTTTGTTTTTGTTTTTTTTATGTTACTTGGGGTTTATGTTGAGATTAGGCAAGCGCCGGTGTATGCCGACCAGCCACATTTCAGAGCAATCATGGGAAGCAGCACTGGGTGTCTCAGCTGGGTGAAGAATTCTTTCTTCAAACTGTCTCTTCTAGCCATAAATATAGAGAATGTTTCTTTCTTCCTTTTTTTAACCTTCTTTTCCTGTTTAAGGGCATCACTTTTCATTTTCTTTACCTCCAGCTGTCTAGATGGTATTTCAACCTTTCTTATATTTTTCTAAGTCTCGTATTTAAAGTAGAATTTCTAGGGCACAATGCCCTAGAAATTGCCATCTGATCTGAAAAAATCAGATCTTAACTTTCTGCACTGGGAATGTGGAGACACAAAGACAAGGAGGATTTTTGGAGTACGTGGATGGTTGATATATGGAATGAAGACGATTGTGTCTGATTGCATCTGTAATGAAGCCTCATAATTTTAGATTAGGGTTATGTGGATGTCCCAATTAATGGGCAATAGATTGTGTGGAGATAATTCTAGTTGATCAGACTTTTTCTTCAATATCAATTACTTTGAATGCTTAAATATCCAATTTCCTGAGATTTTTATTGTTCAATTTTCTTCTTAAATGACCCTCCCTTCCTCCAAGTTAAAGTTGCTAAAGCAATGAGGTATGAGTCCCGGCAGCCTAACGTGAGCAAAGCTGGCCGGCTCAGGTTCAACAAGGGAATGGTTTATGGTTTCGAATGCTTGGAATATTCCATAACAAATGCTGCCAGAGATTGGAGACTCAGATCTTTTCCCCAGCGCTCAGACAGAATTGAAAAAGGAGAAAATTAAAGACAGGTTTAATTAACCTGCCAAAAAGGAAAAAAAAAATCACAGAATGTCTGCGTGTGAGATTAAGAGCAAATCTAATGATCAAAAAGATTGGGAAGGGATGGTTTTAAAGGCACATTTCATATTCACTCAACTAATATCACTGAATCTCCTTAGAATCAAATCATCAAATTATTTCAGCCTTGGGTCTGCTGCAGCAGAGACAATTTTTGGAGGCGGAATTTGACTGACAGGAAGAGTCGGTCACCAGGACTGGCCTGAAGTCTCCACTTCAGTGCCCAGTTTGTGGTGACTCTGGTCCCGACTACTCTCAAAAAAAAATTCCCTGTGTCATTAGGTAAAGTATAGGCAGACATCAGGGCAAAGACACAGAAAAAAAGTGAAGGCCAGGCAACAAGCGACAGAATTTCGGTAATGACCAGGTGAAATGGCAAGTATCAGTGTTGGGCAGTGTATGAGTGAGTGTGGGGTGAGTGTAACTTCTACATGGTAGTGGGTGGGAATGTAGGTGAACACGTGACTGTTGTTACTCACCAGTACCCGTGTAATATGCAGTTTCCTTGACACACACAGAGACCACACTCCCCAGTCCTCCTTGGATATGGGGGGATAGGGGCATGTGACTTTTTATTTTATTTTATATTTTATTTTGTGAGACTGGGTCTTGCTCTGTTGCCCAGGCTGGAGTGCAGTGGTGTCATCTACTCACTGTAACTGCGAACTTCTGAGCCTATGTGATCCTCCTGCCTCAGCCTCCTTTAGTAGTGGGACTATAGGCACACACCACCACACATGGCTAATTTTCTTATTTTCTATTTTCTTGTAGAGATGGAGTCTCTCTATGTTGGCCAAGCTGGTCTTGAACTCCTGGCCTCAGGCAGTCTTCCTGCCTTGGCTTTCCAAAGGACTGAGATTAGAGGCATAAATCATCAGGCTCTGGCCCAGCCACCACATGACTGATTTCATCTGTGGTCTGGGAGCAGGAGTGGGGCGTACCACCTCGGTCAAGCTGGTTAACCTCTAGTGACCTTCCTCCACATCCCCTCCCTTTCCTCATCTAGCAGATGGTACAAAGCAGGACATGATCCTGGGAGAGGTTAGAGCCACGTAATTAAAGGGGCCAGGTGTCTGAATGACTGCAGAAGAACCCACCCTGCCCACCCATATAGGGCTTGAAATGAGCAAGAAACAGCTTTCATGGTGTACAGATACTGAATTTGGGGACTGTTCATACAGTCTAGTTTAACTAACACAACATCAATCTTGAGCAGATGATCAAACCTTTTTTTTTTTTTGAGACATCATCTCATTCTGTCATCCAAGCTGGAGTGCAGTGGGGTGATCTTGGCTTACTGCAGCCTCTGCCTCCTGGATTCAAGCAATTCTCCTGTCTCAGCCTCCTGAGTAGCTGAAATTACAAGCATGTGCCACCATGCCAGGCTGATTTTTGAATTTTTAGTAGAGACGGGATTTCACCATGTTTGTTGGCCAGGCTGGTCTCAAACTCCTGACCTCATGTAATCCACCTGCCTCGGCCTCCCAAAGTGCTGGGATTACAGGCATGAGCCACTGTGTCTGGCCGACCTAACCTTTTTGGGCCTCATTTGTAAAATGGAGGTAACAAAAGCTTTGCTTTTATAGAATTGTTGTGAAGATTAAATGAGATATTGAAATTAAAGGGCTTAGCGTAGTATTTGGCACATATAATCATCTGATAAATATCAGTTAACAGATATGTAGCAGGAGGCTGCTTTTCTTGGAAATCTGGTTCATTTTATTGTTTAAACACCACAGTTATCATCATCATATTAGTAGTAGCAGCAGCAGCAGTAGCTGTTCTAATACACTTTCACTAATTATTGAATATTTCTTGATCACCTACTATGTGTCAGGCATGGTGAGAGAAGTACTGAGAACAGAGGAGCAAATAAGACAAACTCTCACTTGTCTCTAACCACAATGGACTCTTAATTTCACCATGTTCTTCTAAGGTGTGCAATTCATCTTTCCACTCGCATCCTGATTTTTCACTCTGCCCCAGAGATTAGAATCCCTGACCACAGCATCCTTCACTGAGACCAGCTCCTTTCCCTTGGTGTTAGGAACCAAAAAGCTGTGTCCTAAATAAAGAGAATAATGTTATTTTTGCCTAACCAAAATTCACTACCATTGCACTCGAATTACCCCGTAAGAAGCTGTCCCAACAGAACTTTACAACTGTGTCTTCTTGATGGAGCTGGCCCCATACAGGGTCTAGTTCTTGATGTGAACACATGACCTAAGCTGGCCAGCCAGGCCCCTCCATGATCCCTGAGAACAGTAATCAGGGAATAGACACGTGGCCCAAGCTGGGGTAATAAAAATTTCAGGCCTTCCACAGAAATATTGACCTAGAGATGCTCCTTCTTGCTGGGAATATTTGGTGGGTGGATATAAGCCCAAAGTTCTCGAGTTGCTTATGGCCATCTCTGGGACCATATGGTAAGACCTGCCTGAGATAAAGGCAACATTAGGGAAACTGAGTCAAGAGACTAAAAGAACACAAGTTCCTAAGGGTATCATTTGAGCATCTGGACCCAACTATTCCTAAAATTCTACCCTTGAACTTTTCAGTTAATTTAACCAAATAAATTCACTGCTTCAGGCAATTTGATTTGATGCCTTGTTGTTTGCAGCCAAAATATTCCTGAGTAATATCAGGGATGAACTTTGGAGACGCTGAATGGTCTAAATCACTATTCACCCACCTAAGAAGAGATATTCCCTGTCCTTTAGATAGCTGAGTGGCATGCTTCCCACTATGTCACCCTTGGGTGAGGTCATCTTCCAGGAACACCTCCAAACTCTCAAGCTTATAAATGCTATTAAAGACCTTCTTGGGGGTTATCCCTGTAGCTCAGCCAAATGTCCCAGTCCCCCTCCTGCCTGGTCCCAGCTCTTTCCTCCTATTTACCAGCCATGTTACTCATGTCCCACCATGCCTTTTAGGTGAGATTTCCCCATTAAGGACAAAGTCACCATTTTGGTGTAGAAGATTATCTTTTTAAACTTTTTGCTCTGTAAGTTGATAGACTGTAACCTCTGGGGAAATTTAGGAGGCCCACATCTCTTCTCTGGCATCCTACTCCCTGCACTTGCATAGAAATACCATTTTCTCCCCAAGACAGAAATCACTTTGGCTCAGTTTTTTTTCATTAAAATTCAAATTAATTTAATAAAATGTGAGATTGTAAATTAATGAACCACTTGCAGAATCTACACAATATATGCCCCTCATGTAACTATGAAATTTTTTCTATTAACAATGTCTGTGGCTCCCCAGGGGGACTTAGTCAGCTACAATTACTCTTATCACATCAGCCCAGCTAATAGCAGGCCTCTTCACTCAAACACAGACTCATAAACATTTCCTGAGCACCTAATGTATACTAAATCCTATGCATGGCACTTCCACTGCATTATCTTCTAGAATCCTCATAGCCACTTGTTATAGACCGAAGAGTTATGTCTCCTAACTCAATTCATTTGTTGAAGCTGAAACCACTGATACCATGATATTTGGAGATGGAGCCTTTTGGGAAATGAATTCGTATAGATGAGGGCAAGGGGTGGGGCCTCCGTGATGGGGTTAATGACCTTATAAGAAAAAGAGACGAGAACTTTTGCTGGCTTTATCATGTGAGGACACAGTGAGAAGGCAGCTGTCTGCAAGTGAGCAAGAGGGCCCTCACCAAGAACCCAACCATACCAGCACCATGACCTCGGACTTCCCAGCTTCCAGAAATGTGAGAAATAAATATCTTGCTACACAAACCTAGTCTACGGCATTTTATTACAGCAGCCTAAGCACATTAAGTCACCACTCTAGATAGAAGTGGTGTAAAAGTAATCTACCCAGCTATGGTCCCAAACCTTTAAGAAACTCAACTCACCTAGGAGAGAATACACAGACTCGTGAAGAACCATGGTTACTCCTATATCCCTCATATCAGGAATACAGTGCAATCCCTGGAAGGTAAGGAAGGGGTATATTCAAAAGCAATAATAGGCCAGGTGCTGTGGCTCACACCTGTAATCTCAGCACTTTGGGAGGCCGAGGTGGGTGGATCACTTGAGGTCAGGAGTTCGAGAGCAGCCTGACCAACAAGGTGCAACCCCATTTCTACTAAAAATACAAAAATTAACCAGGAGTGTTGCTGTGTGCCTGTAATCCCAGCTACTCAGAAGACTGAGGCAGGAGAATTGCTTGAACCTGGGAGGCAGATGTTGCAGTGAGCCAAGATTGTGCCATTGCACTCTAGCCTGGGCAACAATAGTGAAAACTCTGTCTAAAAAATATAAATAATAATAATAATAATAAAATTATGTGGCTATGTTATGCCTTCCACTCTCAATTTTTAATACTCCATTGTATAAAATAGTTCAGTGGGAAGTAGTAATGCAGAAAGCAGCCACCTCTACACGTAAGCTCATATGTAATATGTACAATTGAAAGTTATTGAAAGATAACTACATGCCAGGCATGGTTGTTATCAGATCACTCGGTCTGCACGACAAACATATCTATTGCAATTTAGTACTGGCATCCTTCATTTAAAGATTAAAAAAAAAACAACAACAGTTGCCCAAGTTTGCCCAGTTAATAAATGGAGAATCAGGAATTTAACCCAGACAAAAAATAGTTGCTCCAGAACACCAAAGCCTAACCACCATGCTCTTCTTCCTTATATATGTTAAAGATATTAGTACCTCAAGCAGGTAATAAGGAAGCTACACATTCAGATGACTTATAGTGATGGGGAGCTATGATAAATATTTTTATGAAAATAGAGTGATATGTATTTATTTATTTGGTGTCTACATTGTGTCAGCAACTATGGTAGAAATTTTAGACCCAATGCTGAACAAGAAAAACAAACAAACCAAACAAACAAACAAAATGATCTCGACCCTGACTTTATGAACATAGTATGCAAAGGCCCTGTGGCATGTGAAGAAACCCAGAGAAGAGCAGTAATACCAGAACAAAAGAATGAGAGCCAGTTGACAGTCAAGGCAGAGGTCAGCAGAAGCCAAGCATGCAAGGACTTGTAGCCCATTCACCATTTTTGTTTTTATTCTGAGAGCAATGGAATGTCAACAGAGTTTTAAGCAGGAGAATAACTTGAGGGACATTATCTTTGGTAACCTAAGCAGTTTCAAGATTTCACAGTGCAGCGGTTTAGATATAGTTTGATTGGCTCCACCAAGTCTCATGTTAAAATTTGAACCCCAGTATTGAAGGTGGAGTCTGATAGGAGGTGTTTGGGTCATGGGGTGGATCTCTCATGAATGGCTTGGTGCCATTCTCTAGGGAGTTAGTGAGTTCTCGTTCTTATTTTTTGTGAAAAGAAGGAACCTCCTTCCTCTGCCTCTTGCTTCCTCTCTTACCATGTGGTCTCTGCACACAGCGGCTCCTCTTCACCTTCTGCCATGACTGGAAGCAGCCTGAAGCTCTCACCAGAAGCAGATGCTGGTGCCATGCTTCCTTTGCAGCCTGCTGAGCCATGAGCCAAATGCACATGCTCAATAAAATTATAAATTATCCAGGCTCAAGTATTCCTTTATAGCAACACAAACTGATTAAGACAGACAGTATAGCAAACCCATGAAAAACACAGATGGAATGACAGTTCTAATGACCCACCTTCTCTGGGTGCATCAGCCTAAGATAGGGTCTGGTGAGTTGTTTGTCATTCAATATGGGTGGTTCTACTGGGTAGAGTTGCCATCAAGGTCCTTAAGGTATATGATCTCTATTATACTAATTCATCACTGATGGCCTTTGCTTTAGAAACCAGAACCTAAAACAATTTGCTGTAACCATCATAAGAGGGCTGTTTTAATTCTCGCACTTGGAAAAAAAAGTGTGAGAATAAAACAGACAAACGAACCCTTTGTACTATGAAAAGCAGTCTGAGGTTGCTTTCCTTAGAAGAAAGCTGTAGGCATGAAAGAAATATAGAGTTTCTTAGGATTATCTCCACATACGGTATACTTCAAGGAAGAGGTATTGCTTGAGTGAAAATGTAAGAGATTGTTTTACTAATGGAGAAGATGAATCGAAAAGGTTCGTTACTCTGCCCCGAGCCATAAAATCCATAGGTAGCTGTGCTCAGATGAGCTCATATCCTTTCTCAAGTCTAACTCTCCTAGCTGTGCACCATTCCCTGCCATTGATCTTGGGGCTAGGCTTCCAATCACACATGGTGCTTCATTCCTTCCCACAACACCAAACTGAGCAGGAAGGTAAATTTCAATTGAGTAGAAAAATCATCTCTGCTCTTATTTTCCCAAAACAGAGCTTAGCACATAATAGGTGCCCATTCAATACTTCTTGAATGAGTGAAAGAAATCCTGTCATAACATCTCTGATGGCTGGCAAGCTTCTGCCTATGAACATCAAAGGGCAAATATAACACAGCCTCCTGGGTCAGGGTTAAATTATTTCTTATAATGCAGCAAAATATCTTTCTTATAACTCATGTCCTCTGGAGCTTTCCCAAACCAGCGAAGTCTTCCTTTCTCATGATACTCATTGAGATTTCTGAAAACAATTATTAAGACCTTCTTGGCACATCTTCCCCAATGAAACAACTTTAGCTTCTTAAAACGTCCTTCATGATGTGTTTTTGTGTGGTTTTAAATGTTCTTACTTTCCTTTGGGGAGAACATCTACGTTTCTTACTTCAACCAACCCCAAAAAGGTTAACCACTGAGGACATCTTGAGACATTTATCAGCCTGGTGATAATATCAGAGGCTTAATAACCTTTAATCCTACATTATCAAGCTTTATTAACTAACCTTTATCTGCCAGTTATTTTTTTCTCACCCAAGTTGCTGCCCCTGGAATCTCAAAGTCCTTTTCTTGTCTGTCTTGTCACATCTCTAAAAATGTACTGTTCTTTGTTGGCTATGTTATATTGAAACTCAGTTCATATTGAAACTCAAAGCTACCTTTTTGAGAACTATGCATTCCTTATGCGTAGTATGGTATCACTTAGGGTATCTCCCATATGTATATGAAATGCTCATGTAAATAGACTTCTGTTTTTCACTTGTTAATCTGTCTTTTGTGATAGGGGTCCCCTCCAACTAAGAATCTGTGGGGATTATTCTTGCCCACATACATTTTAAACAAGGGAATAATTTAACTGTTTTAATCAAAATGCTAGGAAAGTTACTATATTTTCATGGAGGAATTATTTCTGGAACTAACTCTTCAAACCTGTTTAACTCTTGGATCAATTTTCTGCATAGCATACTTAAACTGCTTCCAATTATTTTCTATTTTCATTCTACTGAAATTATTTATATATGGATCTATTTCACAGCAAAGATTTCACTCTTATTATAGAAACAAGCAATGATTTTGATAAGAACAACACCAGAGCTGGCCAGACCAGTCTTATATCTACAAACAGGAGATCTGTCTTTATGCCAAAACCCAACACCTCATATAAATAGTTCATTCTTTCTTATGTCCTCATCCTTTTCTCCTTAAAATTCTTTATCCTTTTTTTTCCTGATCTTTTTGTTTTCTTCTCAGTTTTTCTATAAGTCAAATCTTTCTGTCTCCGAGGAAATAATGCCAACTCAAAATCATTTAGTAAATATTGGAATGTATTATTTTATAACTAGCTTCAAGTACAACTGGATTCAGGGACTTAAATAATGTCATGGGCATCCAGGATTGCCTTCTATTTCTCTGAGACATGCTTTATTTTCTCTCAAACAGTTACTTTATGGATGAAGCCCTCTCCATGTGGTGGGCCATAGCAGCACATAGATGTATATTTTACTACCTAGCAACTGCAGAGAAAAAAAAAAAAAGAAAAAGAAAAGAAAAGAAAAGGAAAAAAGCATCTTCCTTTCAAATTTTCTGGCAAACATTGTGGGACTGAGTCTATCTTTGGGTCATACACCCACACAGAAGCCAATTATTTAGCCAAGAGGATGTAAGTCCCTGACTGGCTAGTTCATTCTTCAAGACAGGGGGTACCACCAAGCCCTCCTTGTACCATATCAGTTTAAAATAAGGAAGTGATTTTCCTATAAGAAAAATACAGCTATTAATAACAAAATAAGTGGGAACAGATGCTGGGCAGTGACAACTACAGTTCCTGAGCCAGTAACAGCTTTCTATCTGCAGCTCCCTGATTTCCCTTCACAACTGTATTTCTTCAGCTATTGCTTACACTTGGCCTTTTGGTCATCTTGCTTCCTAGAGTTCTAGTTCACTCCTCACTGGGCCCAGCATTTCTTTGTTTTCCGACCTTAATAGAGGACCTCATTACTGGATTCACCTGAGACCTAGAAGTAAGATCCAGATTAAAAAACACATCTATAGATGGGGTCGGTTGCCAAAACAGCCACCTCTAAGTCCCTAGTTGGAGGGACAGTTTCTCTTTCTCCATCCTCTGCAGCCTCAAATTGCTGGGCCAATGCTTAATTCAGATGCTAGAATCCATTAAAAGCCAAAACAAGAAACGAAGAATAAATCCCCTCATTAAATCTGTGTTCAGTGGGGTATGTGCATAATTCATCCCAACATCATCATCAAATATAAATGTTCCAGCATCAGGGAAAATGGAGCCGGCACCACAAAAGTCTGAGCCCACTTACAGGGAGATGTCAGGAAGAGACGAGCCTTGCAAGAACCTTCTCAGAGCAGTAATGAGATCTGGCACCAAAGTGTTTCCACCAAGGATCCTAGATGAGGTCATGCTCAAAAGTGGTGCTTCCCTCAGCATATCTGTGGGCATCTGCATGTTTATAAACTCAGCTCCACATTCCTTCTGAGCTGGTGCTGGGATGCCAGAGCTTCTGAAGTATATGGAATGAAAGTTTCCTGGGCTGTGGATTACACTGGTAAATTGCATGCAGGGAGTGTCAGCTCCAGCTGTCCAGCTCTGCTCAACTGCCAAAAGCATCATCTACAACCTGTAGCTTCAACTCCAACTAGCTCCAGAGCCAGAACTAACTATAGTGGGAAGAGCTATTGGGAACCCCTTTGTTCCCAAGTCTATCATGTAGAGATAAGGAGCTGATGACCTAAGGGAAAGTTTTCCTACTAAGTGGACGCTTACTATGCACCTCACCAAAATTACAGATGCAGCTGGGCATGGTGACTCATGCCTCTAATCCCAGCACTTTGGGAGGCTAAGGCAGGCAGACCACCTAAGGTCAGGAGTTCAAGACAAGCCTGGGCAACATGATGAAACCCCGTATCTACAAAAAATACAAAAATTAGTTGGGTGTGGTGGTGCGTGACTGTAGTCCCAGCTACTTGGGGGGCTGAGGTGGGAGGATCACCTGAGCCAGGGAGGTCAAGGCTGCAGTGACCTGTGATCATACCACTGTACCCTAGCCTGGGTGACAGGGTGAGACCCTGTCTCAAGAAAAAATTACAAATGCATCTGCTCTGTACTCTGCTCTGAACAACAGCTCATATAGCCTTGTGCTTGCCAATCTCTTTCCAGAGAGATTGCCTCTTACTCACTATGGCCAGATCCTAATGATAACTTATAATTTCCTCCTTCTCCTCCTTCTTCTCCTTCCCCTCCTCTCCATTGTCATCATCATCATTACCATCACCATCACCATCATCACCACCATTACCATCACCACCATCATCACCTACACCATCACCATCCTCATCACCATCACTATCACCATCACCATCATCATCATCACTATCACCATCATCACCATTACCATCACCACCATCATTACCAACACCATCACCATCACTATCACTATCACCATCATCATCACTATCGCCATCACCATCATCATCATGGCTACTATTCATTTACCATTTACCATGTACTAGGCACTATGTGAAATACTCCGCATGCATAATCTCATTTAATCTTCAAACATACAAACTCTTGCATTTTTCAAGACTATTGCAACAGCTTCCTAGAATGCTCTTTAAAAAAAAAACTGCCACCTAATTATTGTCCTTAGTCTCAAGCTAAATATCAATTCTCTTTGGAGAAGACATTCTTGATTACCCCAGTTGTAGAGAGACATCATCTGGCCCAGTCACAATCACTTACATTTTTTTATTTTCTCTCACCATAGTTAACATTGTACATACAGTCGTGATTACTTATTTGTGTATTTGTTTATATCAGTCTCCTCTAGCAGAATATAAGCAGTTGGAGGTAGAAGGAAGGAAGATGTTTTCCTTCTTTGCTATATTTTCACAGCCCATAGGAATATTTTGAGCAAAGTCGGTACTCAAAAGGTATCTGTGGAATGCAAGAACAACTCTATGTTGAAGGCAGTAGTATATTCCCCATTTTATTGTTAACAAAACTGAAGTGCAGACATTATATATAATTAAATAGTTACCCCAGGTTTCATGGAAGAAAGACCTTAGTACTAAGTTAGGGAGTGGGTATTACTATTCATTGCAGGTTTCTCCAGTAGTAGAGCCCCAAGCCATCATGCTGCCAAAACACTTCTTTACACTCTTTTGGAATAGCTACTCTATCTTGGATCAGTGCCAAGTTCACCAAAAGCCACTGGACTGTGCCCTGGATAATAGTTCATTGGAGCTTAGCTCTCTCAGATAAAATGTAACTGTCTATGTGTTCTCATTCTAACCTAGGCTTGTATCACCAATTCTTTCATGTTTATATAGTCATTTAGAATACTTGAGAGCACCTGTGGTGTTAGAGGTACTGGCCAGGCACATACTCCTTTCTGGATATGTCAATGACACCTGACTTCCTGGTAGAGAAAGATATGGCACAGCCAATTACTACAGTTTGAATGCTTGTGATCCTCAAAATAATTCATGTTGAAACTTAATCCCCAATGAAACAATATTAAGGGATGGGGCTTCAGGAGATTATGGAGATTATTAGGCCACAGGGGCTTTGCCCTCATGAGAGGAACTATTGTCCTTTAAAAAGAAGCATATAAGAACTAGTGAGGCCCTTCTTTTCTTCACATGTGAGGACACAGCAAGAGTCGTCATCTATGAAGCAGAGAGCCAGCCTTCACCAGACACCAAATCTGCTGGTGGTGACTTTACCTTAGACTTCCCAGCCTATGGAACTGTAAGAAATAAATGTCTGTTGTTATAAATTGCCCAGTCTAAGGCATTTTTGTTATAGCAGCAGGAAAGGATTAAGATACCAGGCTTCTGGTTGACAATAGTGATAAAATGTTTAATTGTGTTAGGAAGTAAGAACACTCTGTTTGAGTCTCTGTCATCCCTTCTTGTCCTGAACACTGGTTTGGTTCTCAAAAATATTCAGGGAGGTGAACTGAATTAAGCTTTACCTAAACTGATTCCAGCTGATTTCTGCCCTATCAGAGAGATTGAAGAGTTTTGTGTTATAAGAGTCATGGTATTCACGTTGTTGGAAATTGGAAGATCAGGGTAATAAACAGTAAATATTCTGCTAAGTATTTAATGTATAGTGTAATTAGTCAATTCCCTTACAGGTTAAAGGAGCTCATGTGAGTCTAACTCCAATTTACAATGCTGTTCTTTGAGAAAGCCCATTCTTATTTCAGAGAGCTAGGTTGCTGAGAAACCCAAGGGGCTGTAATGATCCAGGAGCTCTGTCTCCTAGGATTTAAAGATGAGACATTCAGAGATCACTTAGCTTGTTTTAGATGGGTTTTAAGAATATACAGGATCCTTTGCTGTGCAGAAGCTCTTTAGTTTAATTAGATCCCATTTGTCAATTTTGGCTTTTGTTGCCATTGCTTTTGGTGTTTTAGACATGAAGTGCTTGCCCATGCCTATGTCCTGAATGGTATTGCCTAGGTTTTCTTGTAGGGTTTTTATGGTTTTAGGTCTAACATTTAAGTCTTTAATCCATCTTGAATTGATTTTTGTATAAGGTGTAAGGAAGGGATCCAGTTTCAGCTTTCTCCATATGGCTAGCCAGTTTTCCCAGCATCATTTATTAAATAGGGAATCCTTTCCCCATTGCTTGTTTTTGTCAGGTTTGTCAAAGATCAGATAGTTGTAGATATGTGGCATTATTTCTGACGGCTCTGTTCTGTTCCATTGATCTATATCTCTGTTTTGGTACCAGTACCATGCTGTTTTGGTTACTGTAGCCTTGTAGTATAGTTTGAAGTCAGGTAGCGTGATACCTCCAGCTTTGTTCTTTTGGCTTAGGATTGACTTGGCGATGCGGGCTCTTTTTTGGTTCCATATGAACCTTAAAGTAGTTTTTTCCAATTCTGTGAAGAAAGTCATTGGTAACTTGATGGGGATGGCATTGAATCTGTAAATTACCTTGGGAAGGATGGCCATTTTCATGATATTGATTCTTCCTACCCATGAGCATGGAATGTTCTTCCATTTGTTTGTATCCTCTTTTATTTCATTGAGCAGTGGTTTGTAGTTCTCCTTGAAGAGGTCCTTCACATCCCTTGTAAGTTGGATTCCTAGGTATTTTATTCTCTTTGAAGCAATTGTGAATGGGAGTTCACTCATGATTTGGCTCTCTGTTTGTCTGTTATTGATGTATAAGGATGCTTGTGATTTCTGTACATTGATTTTGTATCCTAAGACTTTGCTGAAGTTGCTTATCAGCTTAAGGAGATTTTGGGCTGAGACAATGGGGTTTTCTAGATATACTATCATGTCATCTGCAAACAGGGACAATTTGACTTCCTCTTTTCCTAATTGAATACCCTTGATTTCCTTCTCTTGCCTAATTGCCCTGGCCAGAACTTCCAACACTATGTTGAATAGAAGTGGTGAGAGAGGGCATCCCTGTACAGGCAACCTACAAAATGGGAGAAAATTTTCGCAACCTACTCATCTGACAAAGGGCTAATATCCAGAATCTACAATGAACTCCAACAAATTTAGAAGAAAAAAACAAACAACCCCATCAAAAAGTGGGCGAAGGACATGAACAGACACTTCTCAAAAGAAGACATTTATGCAGCCAAAAAACACATGAAAAAATGCTCACCATCACTGGCCATCAGAGAAATGCAAATCAAAACCACAATGAGATACCATCTCACACCAGTTAGAATGGCAATCATTAAAAAGTCAGGAAACAACAGGTGCTGGAGAGGATGTGGAGAAATAGGAACACTTTTACACTGTTGGTGGGACTGTAAACTAGTTCAACCCTTGTGGAAGTCAGTGTGGCGATTCCTCAGGGATCTAGAACTAGAAATTCCATTCGACCCAGCCATCCCATTACTGGGTATATACCCAAAGGACTATAAATCATGCTGCTATAAAGACACATGCACACGTATGTTTATTGCAGCATTATTCACAATAGCAAAGACTTGGAACCAACCCAAATGTCCAACAATGATAGACTGGATTAAGAAAATGTGGCACATATACACCATGGAATACTATGCAGCCATAAAAAATGATGAGTTCACGTCCTTGGTAGGGACATGGATGAAATTGGAAATCATCGTTCTCAGTAAACTATCGCAAGAACAAAAAACCAAACACCGCATATTCTCACTCATAGGTGGGAATTGAACAATGAGAACACATGGACACAGGAAGGGGAACATCACACTTCGGGGACTGTTGTGGGGTGGGGGGAGGGGGGAGGGATAGCACTGGGAGATATATCTAATGCTAGATGATGAGTTGGTGGGTGCAGCGCACCAGCATGGCACATGTATACATATGTAACTTACCTGCACGTTGCGCACATGTACCATAGAGCCTAAAGTATAATAATAATAATAATAATAATAATAAAAAGAAAAAAAATAAAATAAAATAAAATAAAATAAAATAAAAGAATATACAGGATCATAAAATGCAAGAGGAATTCATCCATCACCAAGAAGTCACACAGTTCCCCAGCCTCCCTGGTTCTCAGATGCATCTCAGGCTCCTAAGAAGCCAGGAAGATTGCCAAACCCTGCTGAGGATAATAACCTGGAGTTTGGAGACCCTGTTCCTTCCCCTGTGTCCTCTGCATTTATGCTTCACACAGGAAAAAGGGACTGGATGGGCTTGGTGTTCTTCAATGTGAGGCATTTTCATTAGGGTGAGGCTGCTGAGCTCTGCCATATACCCTGCACACAAATGCATGGCATTAGGTAAGACACTGTACCTCTGCACCCCAGGTTTCACAAATGTAAAATGAGGATAATATTATCTTCTAGCTCATAGTGCTGTTGCGACAACAAAAAAAAAACTGCGTACAACAACCCCAGCACTATACCTGTTGCATGACAAACATCCATTAAGTGGAGGCCATTGTTATACCATCTTTTCTCCTCTGTGGTTAGTTTTCCTGCCTAAGAGGACACCCAAGGTCATTGTGGGGATCAATGAGATTGCATCTGTGGTGTACTTGATTGTGCTCATGAAAGCCATGTCTTGATTTTGCTAAGAGCATCCTTGGAGAAGATCTAGCCCCTGTCCTTCTCCTCACTTTACCTCCCAGCACTCCCTCTTGCATTCTACAATCTATCCACATCAAAATTATTCCATGTCATGGCTAGGAGTGGTTACTCACGCCTGTAATCTCAGCACTTTGGGAGGACGAGGCGGGTGGATCACCTGAGGTCAGAAGTTCGAGACCAGCCTGGGCAACATGGTAAAACTATGTTTCTACTAAAAATACAAAAATTAGCCGGGTATGGTGGCACGTGCCTGTAATCCCAGCTACTTGGGAGGCTGAGGCAGGAGAATCACTTGAACCCAGAAGGCAGAGTTTGCAGTGAATGGAGATCATGCCTTTGCACTCCAGCCTGGGTGACAGAGCAAAACTCCATCTCAAAAAAAAAAAAAAAATTATTCCATGTCTTGAACTTGCTTTCCTGTTAGTCATTTTCATACAACTGAGCATGATGTTCTTGCTGCCTTGATCACTACTAGCTGCTCCTGCACACTACCCCATACCCACCCTCACCTCTCATTCGATAATTCTGTATTTTTGGGGTCTCTTCTTACCTGGCACTCACTTCAGAGTCTTCTCCAGCTTCCCTAAACCACTTAGGTGTCCCTGCTATAACTCCTTCAAGTCCCATATGCAAGCTTAATGCCTTTCCAGCTGTTCATACTTCTTTCTTCCTGAAATTCCTCTACCTCAATTTGTCCAAAGATATTTTGAAATTAGGATTGCTAAGTTTACCAAATACAAATTTAAAATACCTAATTAAATTTGAATTTCAAATTCAAATTGGTAAAGAATGAATAATTTTTTAGTATAAAATTACCAAGTATTAAAAATAAATATTTGTTGTTTATCTTGAAATTTAAATTTAACTGGGCACTCTGTTTATTATCAGCGAGTCTATCTAAAATGCTTATTTACCTTCAAAGGAGCTGGATGTCTCACTGCTAGAAATGGGGCTCCTCTGCCTTAGGAAGTCAGGCTGAAAGTCTTAGTGACAACTGCAAAACCTGGTTCTTCCTGAATTTACCATCACACCATTGTTTTTTGTTTTTTGTTATTGTTGTTGTTGAGACAGTCTCTTGCTCTGTTGCCCAGGCTGGAGAGAAGTGGAGTGATCATGCCTGACTGAAGTCTCAACTTCCCAGTCTTAAGTGATCCTCCCACCTCAGCCTCCCAAGTAGCTGAAACTAAAGCCACTCACCACCATGCCCAGCTCATGTTTTTTTGTTTGTTTGTTTTGTTTTGTTTATGTTTTGTAGAGATGGAGTAACACTATTGTGCCTAGGCTGGTGTTGAATTCCTAGGCTCAAGCAATCTTCCCATCTTAGCCTCCCAACATGTTGAGATTACAGGCCTTCCACTGTGCCCAGCCATCACACCATTGTTGGAAACAAAACCAGAGGCTTGTTCTTGTCAGCCATTGAAATAATTGTAATCTAACAAATAGAGCTGTGGTTCATCTCCCAGATCCAACCACTTCAAGGGTGCACTCCCAATGCCATCTTGGTTCAGGCTTTAAGCAAGACAAGCCTTCCCTGAGTGCTAATCTCCTGCATATGCTCTATGGAAAAACAGGACTAGACTGAGACAAACTGCTGTAGCTGCGCCTTAGGGACTCAAAACCACCATGTACTTTCAGACTAGACAATGGTTTTGTAATTTCCATCTCCAAGGTAATTTTATCTCAAGAGCACCATTACCTTTTCATCTACCTGAACTTGGTAATGAACATCTTGACAGGTTTAATTAAATTTGAATTTCAAGAGAAGTATTTGGGTGATGCAAACCCATTTTTCACCAAAGACAGGATATTATTAAAATTTCCCACTTTCTTCTCAACATCCTGAAGCTCCTTGTAATAGTTATTTTAAAGTTCTGTGTCAAAGGATCCCACTACAAATGTTTGCTAAATGAATAAATAGGATACAGAAAAATGCATGTATTCAACATCTACTATAAGGCAATGGGCCAAGTGCTTTGTATCTCATTTAAATTTCACAGGAACACTATTGGGTCAGAGGTAATTTTCACAGGCTTAGGGGAGAAAACTGAAGCATAAAGAGGTTAAATAAATAGCCTGAGCTCATCTGGGTAGTGTAACACTTTGGACTTTTAAAGCATTGTGGGAGGAGTATATTTCCTCACCCACTGATTTTGGACTCGGTTATGTGACCTACTTTGCCTGGAGATATTCATAGATGAGACCCAAAAAGAGGCCTTAAGTATGCTTGTGTGCTTTGGCTTGGCTCTGATGCTCTGGAAATTTGCCATGCAAACAGGCCCCGCTAGCTGTTGAGATAGGAAGATGAGACACGTAGCACTGAGTAAACCCAAACTCTCACCAAAGCCAAGCCTAGCTCGCTTGTAGCCTGGTGCAGAGTCACCCAGCTGAACCAAGTCTACATCAGCTGAACTTCAGTTGCCTCGCAGACCTGGAACCCATTGAGATTCCAAGGTTGTGTTTTCTAAGGAACAAAAGCCAATTATTGCAGCTAGGAGATCACATTTCCCAGACCTCAACCCATAACATCTGAATCTGTGAGCTCATCCAGAACTTACCCCTGGAGCATGGCAAGCTCCATCTGTCAGATAGAGAGTGCTAAACCCATAGGCTCCGGATTTCAGAGACGCCGGAAACTTGCAGAGTGAGGGAGAGCCTCTAAGGAATTCTCCAGGCAGAGCTTTGGTGTAGGAAACAAGATCGTCAATATTTATTTCCCTGGAAAAATCAAAGGCCTTGACGCTGGCTTTGGAGAAATCAGGAGTTGCACATTGTCACAGTCACAAAATTCATCCCTCACCTTTGCCTCCCTGAGTTCTAGCAGGAATTGTCAAGGATGCCTTCAGGACTGTTTGCATTGTAAGATGACATGAGTATGAACAGAAGGCTCCGGGGACCTACACTCTCCAGAAGCCTCCATAGGCATCTCGTGCTTCAGGGTGAGTCCTGGAATGTCACAACACTGCTGGATGTGGTTCAGCTGTGAAATGTATTGCAAATAAATTGTTACCAATGGTAAAAAGCACACAGCTCTTTGAAAAAAGGACTGTACCACACAGTGTAACATGGATTCTCAAAGCAAAAACTTAATTGGACTCTTGCCTCTCACCAGATTCTTAGTTGTGGGTTTCTGCATCCAGTAGTAATCTGAGGTCATGCTTCTACCTATGAATGAATGAAAATTACCTCCAATGTGCTAATCTTGTCCTATGGGAGGTCAATGGACTCACCAAAATTTCCAAGAATTAATATTCTCAGAGGCACTTGTGGCTTTACTTTTTCATTGCTGTGGGTTTTCATATTTATAGTCATTTTCTAATTATGGCCTAACTTAAATACAGTCAATTTACTATTTTTAGTTGTATAGATCTGTATGTTTTGACAAACATTGTATGTGTATATATAGCATAACCACCACCATATCAAGATAGAAAATAGCTCAAGCACACCCTAAAAATTTCTTCTGACCCTTTCTAAAAAACTGATCATCCCAACCCCAAACTATAGAAACTACTGATTTGTTTGGCCTAATACTTTTTCTTTTTCCAGAATGTCGTATAAGTTGAATGTAGCCTTTTGAGTCTGTCTTCCTTCACTTGATATGATGCATTTGAGATTCACCTTGCTAATGTGTGTATCCATAACTTGTTCCTTTTTAATTGCTGAGAGTAATATTTAATTGTATGGAAAAGCCACAACGTGTTTATCCATTTATCAGTGCAAGGACATGTGGATGATTTCCAGGTTAAAGTGAATATGGATAGAACCAACATAAATATTCGTGTACAGATTTGTTTCTGTGAATTTAAGTCTTTATTTCTCTTAGGTAAATATCTAGGAGAGGGATTGCTGGTTCCTAGAGTAAACGCATATTTGACTTCGAAAGAAACTGTAGTACATCTGCAAAATAGCAGAGTAAAGAACTCCAAATTCCACTCATCTGTAAAAGCAACAAAATCCCCGAAAAAACCTATGAGAATCAACTTTTTTTGGAACTCTGGAAAATAACCAAAGGCTTGCAGAAAGCTGCAAAGTGCTTATTCAAAAAACAAGCAAACACACTAAAACCAAAGAACAATGCTCATTGTAAGTAAGAACAGTGAACTTAGTTTTGACAGTAGCTGTGAAAATAAGGCCACATTCCTGATACTAAAGAGAGAAGAGACATCATTAGCAAAGAATTGTAATTAATTATTTGTTCTTACCTGTCTAGTGGCTCTCTGGGACCAATTCAAAACTCCTGTCTTTATAGAGCCAGCCTCCTGCTAAATCTGCTTTTGAGAGGGGAAGGGATTTGTCAAAAACATTTATAAGCTAGTGTCTTAGGTTAGGTTGCTGCTGCTTGAGGCAATAGATAACAACATGGCAAATAATAATGCCAACTAAAAATCTTGAGAATAAAGGCAGAGAGATGACATGTCCTTAAGGACTTTGAAAAGTTCCAACATATTTCTGAGAATCTGGAAGGCTGCATATACACAGCTCAGGGCTGTGTGCCTACTCAGAAAAGATTTGAGAAGGCCCTCAACTCCAACCTTAAGGTTCTGCAGAAACAATCAGTAAATGGTAAGGTAGAGTTGTAAACTTCCTGACTGTCAAAGGTGTGCACCCTCCACCCCAAGAACCACTTGGCAAAGACAAATAATTTTTAGTTCAGGCAATTAAGAAAAACTCTGTTCAACCATTAGCTGACCACTAACCCAATGGAAGAGAGACTTCAGGGGCCACACATAACAAAGAATATAAACTTTCCAGAAGTAATTCATTAAATAGCATCAGCAATAAGCAGCAATAACAACAAACCCTGGGGAGGGGAGAGAATCTGATTTTCCCAGATGACACATTATAATGTCCAAAATTCCAGTTTTCAACAATAAAAAAAATTACAAGACATGCAAAGAGACAAGAAAGTATGGCTCATACATAGGAAAAAACAAATCAATAGAAACTATGCTTGAGGAGGCAAAAACATTCACCTCTCTAGACAAGAATTTGAAGTCAGCTATTTTAAATATATCAGTGATTTAAAGAAAATGTGGCCTAAAGAAAAAAGGAAAGTATGAGAATAATGCTTTACCAAATTGAGATTATCAATAAATAAATTGAAATTATAAAAAGGAAACTAAAAATTTTGGAGTTGAAAAATACAATAATTAAAATGAAAATTCACTTTTTCAGTGAATTTATACTCTTAAAGAGTATAAATCTAGGATTTATATTATCACTTAGACAATAATAGAATAGAATTAAAAATAAATGACAGAAAGAAAACTGAAAAATTTATAAATATGTGGAAATTAAACAACATAACCTTAAACAACAAATATATCAAAGAAGACATGACAAGGGAAATTGAAAATACTTTGATGAGTATAAAAATATAAACACAAAATAACAAAATCTGTGAAAGGCAGCAAAAGCAGTGTTCAGAGGGAAATCAACAGCTGTAAACACCTACCTTAAAAAAGATCTCAAGTCAATAACCTAATCTTCCACCTTAAAAACTGGAAGATAATGAAGAAAAGGCAAACTAAACTCAAAGCAAAAAGAGTTAAGGAAATAATATATATTAGAAGAAAAATCAAGGAAAGAGAACAAAAAATATATATATATAGAAGATAAACAAAATGAAAGTTTGTCCTTTGAAAAAATACACAAAATTGACAAACTATACTGACCAAGAAAAAAGAAAAAAAGAGGCTACTGATATTACTAAAACCAAGAACAAAAGAGGAGACATTATTACTGACCTAACAGAAATAAGAAGGATTATAAAGGAGTACAGTGAACAACTCTGGGCCCACAAATTTAAAGGCTTATGTAAAATGGACTTATTCTTTGGAAGATACAAATACTAAAACTCACACAAGGAGAAATAGATAATCTCAATAGGCCTGTATCTATTAAGAAAATTTAATCAATAATCAATAATTTTTCCATAGAGAAAACACCCAGCCCAGACAGTTTCACTGTTTAATTCAACCAGTCACTTAAGGAAGAAATGATAGCAATTCTCCACAATATATTTAAAAAAAAATAGCAGAAGCAACACTTCTTATCTCATACCCTAATACAAAACCAGAAAAATACAAGACAGAACAACAATAGACTAACATCTCTCATGAACATAGATGCAGAAATCTTCAATAGAATATTACCAAATTGAATCTGACAATGTATTAAAAAAAAAAACTATTACACAGCATAGCCAAGTAGCATTTAACCCAGGTATGCAGACTGGTTCCACGTTCAAAAATCAATTAATGTAATCCACTACATCAGCAAGCTAAAGAAGAAAAATCACGTGATCATATAAATAGAAGCAGAAAAAGCATTTGACAAAATCCAAAACCCGTTCATGATAAAAATTCTCAGCAAATTGGGAATTGAACAGTTAAATAAATGGACAGCAGGTAATGGGAGCTGGGTTACTCACTGTTGAAGTGGAAATTCACACATCAGCAAGGGGAGGTGAGAGTTATCTGTGTGGTAATGGGTTAGAGTTAGAGACATCAGTATGAATGTACATTGAGTTTAATGTGGATACACATTAATTCATACAGGCATAATTACAGATACATATAAGTACTCAGGCTAATGTACACACATTTATTTTTTTGCTCCGTTGTCTGAGAGAGCCTAAATGTAATGGTACTCCAGGGGCGACCAGAATATGTAGTGCAACTAAAGGTAATGTAATATCCTACATGGTACCTTGAAAGAGAAAAAGGACCCTAAATAAAACCTAAGAGGATCTGAATCATATTCATTTTAGTTCATAATAATGTATGAATATTGGTATTGTAACAAATATACCATAATAATGTAAAATACTAATATTAAAGAGAGGAAATAGGGTATGAGGTATATAAAACTATTATCTTTACAGGTTTTCAGTAAATCTAAAACTCTAAATAAAGTCTATTTTTGAAACAGAAAGGCAAATATTCCTTGTACAAATTTTAAAAGTAAAAAATTGTCTTTCACAGAACAAGAGGTTTTATTTTTTAATTTTAATAAAGTATATTTGATCAATTCTTATTCCTTTCATGAATTTTTTTGGACTGTTTATGTGATGAGTTACACTGATTGATTTTCTAATTTTTAACCAGGCATTTCTTCCTTGGATAAGCACTACTTGGTCATCATATACTATCCTTATTGCATATTGATGATTAGGTTTACAAACTTGTATTTAAAATTTATTTTTGTTTATTAAGGGTCTTGGTCTGTAGTTTGTTTTCTTGTAGTGTTGTTTCTAGTTTTGGCATTAGCATAATACTGAACCCATAAAAGGAGTTTAGAAGTGTTCCCTCTTCCTCAATTTTCTGGAAGACTTTGTGTAGAATTGATATAATTTTTTTCCAAAAATATTTGGCATAATTTGCTAGTGAAAACTTCTGAGCCTGGAGACTTCTGTGTTGGAAGATTTTAAACTACAAATTCAATTATTTAAAGAAAAATAGAACTGTTGAGGTTATCTGTTTTGAATGAACGTTGGTAGTTTATGTCAAATACATTTTTTAAAATTTTGTCTAAGTAATCAAATTTATTGGCATAGAATTTTTGTTTTATTTTGAATCATTCTTTATTTTTTTTTTGAGATGGAGTTTCGCTTTTGTTGTCCAGGCTGGAGTGCAATGGTGCGATCTCAGGTCACTGCAACCTCCGCCTCCCAGGTTCAAGCAATTCTCCTGCCTCAGCCTCCCAAGTGGCTGGGACTGCAGGCATGCGCCAACACGCCTGGCTAATTTTTTGTGTTTTTAGTACAGGCGGGGTTTCAACATGTTGGCCAGGCTGATCTTGAACTCCTGACCTCAGGTGATCCACCCACCTCAGCCTCCCAAAGTGCTGGGATTGCAGGCATTAGCCACTGCGCCCAGCCTGTATCATTATTTTAATGTGTATAAGATCTGTCATGATCTTTATTTATTGGTGGTATTTGTAACTGATGACTTCTCTGTTTTATTCCTGGTCGGTCTTGGTAATGGTTTATCACTTACATTGGTCTTCCAAAAGAACAAGCTTTTGGCTTTATCCATTTCTTTTATTGCTTTTCTGTTTTCTGTTCCAATGATTTCTTCTCTAATCTATAATATTTCCTTTTATGTGCTTACTTAGTTTAATTAATTCATCTTTTTCAGCTTTTCTAAAGGTGAAAGCTAAAGCATTTATTTGAGACCCTTTTTCTTTTCTAATACAGGTGTATAGTATAATACTTTTTTTTCTAATTTTTGCTTTAGTTTTATCCCACAAATTTTGATATGTTTGGCTTTGTTTTCATAAATATAAAAATATTATCTAATTTCCTTTTTTAACCCATGGGTAATAAAAAAAAGTGTGTCATTCAACTTCCATAATTTGGAGATTTCTCAAATATTTTTCTTTTATTGATTTCTAGTTCAATTCTAGAGTGGTAAAAGACTGCTTTTCATATAATTTGAATCCTGTTTTATTTATTGAGTCTTATTATATGTCCCAGAATATGTATTTGGAAAATATTCTGTGTGGACTTGAAAATGTTGTGTATTCTCATCCTCTTGGATGGAGTGTTGTATAATTGACAACGAGGTCATTTTGGTTTCTTAACTGACTCTCACCCTAATTGTTAAATTGATTATTAAGAGAAGAGTGGGCCGGGTGCAGTGGCTCACATCTGTAATCCCAGCCAGCACTTTGGGAGGCCAAGGCAGGCAGATCACCTGAGTTCAGGAGTTCAAGATCAGCCTGGCCAACATGGTGAAACCCCATCTCTACTAAAAATACAAAAAATTAGCTAGGCTTGGTGGTGGGCACCTGTAATCCCAACTACTCAGGAGGCTGAGGCAAGAGAATCGCTTGAACCTGGAAGGTGGAGGTTGCAGCCTGGGCAACAAGAGTGAAACTCTGTCTTTAAAAAAAAAAAAAAAGGGAAGAGTGGTGAAATCACTAGCAGAATTATACATTTAATATAATATGCTGTGGTCAAAAAATCCATCATTTTTCAATTTTTATTCTAATTACCCCATCTGTTCATCATCCTTCTTTTCTCACTTTCTTCCTTCTTTTAAATTAAACAAATATTTTATGTTCTATTTGATCTTCTTCATTGAGTTGTTCTCTCTCTCTTTCTCCCTCTCTCTAGCTTTGTCAACTGGTAATGTAGTTCCATACATATAGTACAAAAACTTGACTACTGAATATGTTCATTATTCTCTCTCTGACTTCTGGGCTACTGTGCTATTGTTGCTGAGCATTTTATTTCTACATATGTTAAATACCCCCACAGTAAATATTTTTTGACATCTATTTACATAATCTTGCATTTTTAGCCTATTAATATAACTTATTACGTTATGTATTTTTTTTTTTTGAGACAGAGTCTTGCTTTGTCACCTAGGCTTGAGTGCAGTGACACAATCTGAGCTCACTGAAACCTCCACTTCACGGGTTCAAGAGATTCTCCTCCTTCAGCCTCCCGAGTAGCTGGGATTATAGGCGCCCGCAACTGTGCCTGGCTAATTTTCGTGCTTTTTAAAAGAGACGGGGTTTCACCATCTTGGCCAGGCTGGTCTCAAACTCCTGATCTCGTGATCCACCCGCCTCGGCCTCCCAAAGTGCTGGGATTATAGGTGTGAGCCACCCCGCCCAGCCTATGCGACTTTTGTTTGTTTTTGTTTTGTTTTTTTTTTGTTTTGTTTTTTAGACAGAGTGTCACTCTGTTGCCCAGGCTGCAGCACACTGGCACCGTGTTGGCTCACTGCAACCTCTGTCTCCTTGGTTCAAGCAATTCTCCTGCCTCAGCCTCCTGAGTAGCTGGGACTACAGGCGCCCACCACCACGCCTGGCTAATTTTTGTATTTTTTACCAGAGACGGGGTTTCACAACGTTGGCCAGGCTAGTCTTGAACTCCTGGACCTCAGGTGATCCACCTTCCTCAGCCTCCCAAAGTGCTGGGATTACAGGCATGAGCCACCGCTCCCAGCCCTGTGATTTTTAATTGAGAAAGAAATCTTGTCTTCCTAGGATAAGCTCCATTTTATCGTGTACTATCCATTTTATACACCACTGGATTCTGTTTCTTAATATTTTGTTAAGGACTTTTGCATCCATGTTAATGACAAAAAAATGTTGTTTTGTTTTCTTTCTTTGTACATATTTTTACATATTTTGCAAACTTTATTATACATGTCTTATATACACTACACACTAAAATGACCATTAGTTTATACAATCCAGTATCTTTTACATAAATTAAAAATTTAAAAACACTATATTTTATATTTACTCACTTTTTTTTTCTTTTGATCGGGTAAGTTTCTCCCTGTTTCCCTGGCTGGTCATGAACCCTGCGGCTCAAGCGATCTTACTGCTTTGGCCTCCCGAAGTGCTGGGATTACAGGCATGAGCCACCATGTCCAGCCTTTTACTAACATTTTTTACCTTTTCCATTGGTCTTCATTCGTTTATGTGTAGCCAGTTTTCTATCTGGTATCATATTTCTCTTGTGGGAAGAATTTTATTTAATATTTCTTATAGTGGAAGTCTGATAAAAAGTCTAGTCTCTGATTTTGTGTGATGGAAAAACATTTATTTAGCCTGTAAACATTTATTTATTTAGCCATTCATTAAAAAAAAAAGCAAACCTAATTAATACAGACAGATTCCCCTTACATCTGGAGAACACCCAAAGATTCTAAGCTGTAATGCCTTCCCTGGCTTGATCTTTAAGAATTTTTAAAGTAGTATTTCTTTTTTTTAATTCTTATTATCTTTTATGGTGACCACCCCTTCCCAATGTTCTGCAAAAGATGTAACCATTTGTATGTCCCATTTGTCCTCAGAGAGGCTTGTTTCCTTTTGGAATTCAGTAGTATATATACGTATTTTTTTTTTTTTTTTGGAAATGGATTCTTGCTCTGTTGCCAAGACTGGAGTGCAGTGGCGCAATCTAGGCTCGCTGCAACCTTCTCCTCCTGGGTTCGAGCCATTCTTCTGCCTCAGCCTCATGAGTAGCTGGGATTACAGGTGCATGCCGCCACGCCTGGCTCATTTTTGTATTTTTTTAGTAGAGACAAGGTTTCACCATGTTGGCCAAGCTGGTCTCAAACTCCTGACCTTGTGATCTGCCCACCTCAGCCTCCCAAAGTGCTGGGATTACAGGTGTGAGCTACCGCGCCCAGCCAGCCTATGTATATGTATTTTAAAAACCTAAACTCTCTACTGGGCTTCAAAAAATGTTAATATGCAGATTATATAGCTTTTTCCAATTATTAGCAGAAGAGCAACATTCTCCTATCATTTTAACATCTAAGGAAACTGCAGAATCATTCTTGATAGATTCTCAAGCTCACACCAGTACCATCTCAGCTCTCCTGGATGTCTCTTGTTCATTGACTCTTTGGTGGAACAACTTTTTTAACACTTGATTGGTCCCCAAACCGTTAACCTAGTTATCTGTGTGTAAAAGCCTTTTCTGAAAGTTTGAGGAGCAGTAGAAGTTACATTTCAAAAGGACAAATAACTGAAATGTTAGCATCATCAAACGTTGGCCTGAAGTGTCACCCATCGACCCCACAATTGCCAGGATCTTATATCACTGTCATTTTTTGAAATCAAATTCAGAATTCTGCCGTGTTTCCTCAGCACCCAGACTTCACCCCACCTGCAGACTCTTCTCTCACTCCCTGTTTTCTTGTTTTCTGGGAAATTTTCCTCAGTTCAGGAATGGTGTCTTAGCAATCGTTCAATGCAAGCAAGGAGTAAGCACAATTCAATCTGTAATGCCTCCCCTGACTTGTCTCCAGTAGAAATAGAAATTGATTTATTGGTGCTCTATGTGAGTGCTATGGAGGAATAGAACTGCATATGGATCTGCATATGAAGGGTGGAACCATGGGAGCCAAAGTTTCTGTGTTAACAAGTGTCTTTCTAATGACTGAATCCACTTCCTTCTCTATTACCTTCATTCTCAGAAGGGCATTTTCTAGGTGGAGGCAAAGATTAAAGATAGATTCTCCTTAAAGCGGGAACCTCAGGGAAAGGGGATACATTCATTACCCATAGCTCCAGCAATGTCAAGGGTACAAACCCTGCAGGCTCTGGTCTTAGTCATATGCCTATTCCCAGAGTCAGGGGAAAGGTTCAGCACTGCTAAAATCATAAGCCCAGAGAATAAAGAGGGCTAGTTTCCCAGAAAGGAAACATTTGAAACAGACAAAACAAGTTCCAGATATTGTTACGATCAGCTTTTCTTTTCTATGATGAAGCCAGTGTGAAACAATCATTATTGGTGAGCCATCCTGAGTAGTTTTAGAAATTAATTATTTTAGAGCTTTACTTGCCTACTTTTCTGGGCGTAGGGGTAACTCAAACTCTGGGTAGATCCCAGAGTTTATATTACATATGGGAATGTCATTCTGTGGGTGGGGCATAAGCCTGAGGCTATCAGTGATGAGAACTGTGACCTTGGGGAGGAAGGTGTTTGCTGGCTATAAGCTCCACACCTGGCTGTCTGGTCTGGAATTCTCACTCGGCTTTCCTGGGCCTTGGGCAGCGTCCATTCCACCACTGTCACCTGCATGGGTGCACAATTTACTGCTGTCTTCCCTATACTCTGGGTCTCCTCTGAGATGACACTCTGGGGAGGAATTCTTTACAACTCCCAGCTCAAGAATAAAATCTGATTAGAAGCCAGGTGACCTCAATTTCTTAAGCTTTGAGTGGAATCATGCTAACACTCCTAGTTCAGCACAAACAACTGCTAATAAATAAAGAGTAGGTCGGGGCTGGTACTGCAGTTTGAAAAGTGGGGGAGCATTAAGGGACCAATTTTTATGGTCTTGGGAACTCAGTCTTAACAGGTTCACAAGTCAATATTGGTCTTTTGAAGACTTCAAAGAAGGGCGACCATTCATTGCACAACTCCTTGAGGTGAATGTGCCCCATGCAATTGTGCTACATGGAGGTCCTGCATTGAAAGACACTCTGGCCTGCCCCAGTATTATAATGGGAAGAAAGTGACTCACTAAACGCTTCCCCTAAGGAACATGCCAGAAATCAAGGTCAAGAGCAGAGGTCCAATGTAACAACCAAGTGGGTGAGAACATTTGAAGTCAGAACCTAGAAGTGTTTAGAGAAGTTGCACATCTTTGCCCTGGAGAGGAGGGCCTTGGAACCAGTTCTGAGTTCAGATAGAAGAAACATAATTCCAGAAAAAAAGGTGTGATGTTTTCTGAATGATTCCAGGGGCTGGAAATAGAAACCTGAGAGAATGAGAAGCAAGAGTCAGATTTTGATTCAAAAGTTGAAAGAAGATTTTAATTCTGTAGGGTATCCACCCCTGCTTCAGAGCCTTTGAGGGTGGGTGCATTGCCTGTTACATGGTTTCTCTGCCCTCTTATCTTTTCAAAATATCTTCCCCTGAGCAGAAAATCCTTTTACTCTTGACCCAACTCCCTGCTTCAACCCTTTTGCTTGTTCTTACTTCTTTTGAAAACTCATTTTAGGAATCATTTCTCCTGGGCAACTCTCACTAAGTATCTTTCTCTCACTCTCGACTCTATGCTGTTTCCAGAGTGCTCTGTGATTCCTTCTGTGTTCACCACTACCATGATTACCACCACTCCCACTATCACCATTACCACGATCATTATCATCACAACTGTCACCACAAAACCACTACCATCGTCACCAGTACCACCACCGCCATTACCATTTCCACCATCACCATCATAACTACCATCACCACCATCACCATTTCTACCATAAACACCACCATCATCATCTTCACTACAACCACCACCACCATCAATATCACCATTTCTACCATCATCATCACCACCACCACCATCATCTCCACTATCGCCACCTTCACTATCACTACCAACACCATCAACACCACCATCATCATTACTACCACCACCACCACCACAACCACCATCTCTGTCACCACCACCACCATTATCATCACCATCTCTGCCATCACCACCACCATCATCTCCACTATCACCACCTTCACTATCACTACCAACACCATCAACACCACCATCACCACGCAACCACTACTATCATCAACACTATCACCATCACCACCACCAACACCATTTCCACCATCATCACCGCCATGACCACTGTATTATTCAGGGTTCTCTAGAGGGACAGAACAAATAAGATGGATATATATATATACATACATATATATATATCCATATACACATATATATATGAGTTTATTAAGTATTAACTCACATGATCACAAGGTCTCACAACAGGCCATCTGCAAGCTGAGGAGCAAGGAGAGCCAGTCCGAGTCCCATAACTGAAGAACTTGGAGTCCAATGTTTGAGGGCAGGAAGCATCCAGCATGGGGGAAAGATGTAGGCTGGGAGGCTAGGCCAGTCTAGTCTTTTCACGTTTTTCTGCCTGCTTTATATTCTAGCCTTGCTGGCAGCTGATTAGTTGATGCCCACCCAGATTAAGGGCAGATCTGCCTTTCCCAGCCCACTGAATCAAATGTGAATCTCCTTTGGCAACACCCTCACAGACTCACCCAGGATCAATACTTTGCATCCTCCAATCCAACCAAATTGACACTCAGTATCAACCATCACAACCACCATCTCCATCATCACCACCACCATCATCATTACCATCTCCATCATCATCACCACCATCACCATCATCTCCACCATCACTACCTCCACTATCACTACCAACACCATCAACACCACTGCCATCATCATCATCTTCACTATTAATTAACATTACTATTAAGCCTTTTTTATATGTCTGTCACTGAGATGAATACTTTTACATGCATTATCTCACAACTACCTTACAAGGTAAGTACTATCTCATGCGCTGTCTTCCCTACTCCTCCCAGGATGAAGAAACTGAGACTTAGATAAATAGATTAAGTTCCTTAAGGGATGTGTTGTGAGTAAGTTAAGGAGCTCAAATTTGAACTCAGCTCTATCTGACACATTACCATGTGGCTTTGTGATTGCCTCTTCTTACTTGGTCCTTTCCAACTCTGCTAAGAACAACTAAGTGGAGGCTAAGGCACAAAGGAGGAACTCTACAAACTCCAAAAATATTTTACTGCTGATTGAATTGGCTGAATGTTTGAGGAGGTGTCGTCCGCCCATGGTGTAAGGGAAGGAAGCATTGAGAAGAGGAAAGAGTGCGTTGACCCCTAAACTGAAAGGACTCAAGCCCTAGTGAGCTTCCAAAGGCCAGGCCAGAGAACAAACTAGTGACAAGATAGCAAAGGGCATAGACAATGGCCTAAACCACTAGGAGTTTCTGGAAACAGCCACTTCCCCAACCTTGTCACTCTGTCATTTCTAGCTTGTTCCATTTCTAGCTTATTCCTTCACAGGAATAAGAGGCACTTTAGCAGTAGAATTGAGGAGAAGAAGTCTCAGACCACGTCCTTCAGGATGGAAAAGTGTGGTCCAAGAACAGAGAAGATGACACCAGAGGAGAGATAATGCTCATTGGAGTTGACGAGCTGGCAGAAAGGGTCAGGAGAGGCACAGGAGCCACAGCCCTAGGGCCAGGATCTGTTTAGGTTCAGATGATTGTAACACAGAGCACAGACTTAGGAGTCTTAGAGGTCAGAGTTCAAACCAGGCTCTGCCACATGAAACATGACATTGTTTTTACTTCTCTGAATTTCAGCCTCCTCACCTTTAACACAGACTTATGGCACTTCTATTTCACAGAATGTCAAAAGGGGGAGGGTTAAATGAGTTAGTATATGTAAATCCCTTTGCTCAGTACATGGCAGATGGTAATCTCTTACTTCTATCGTAATTGCTCTTTTCATAATAAGATTCAGGGTCTGTGATGTCTGCTTAGAATGCCTAGCAGGGAAAAGAGTGCCCACACAGGGAATCAAGGGAGAGTTAGGGGCAGAGAAGCTATAGACAAATTCTCCCAGTCCTAAGGGGTGGGATGGAGGTATAATAAGTGTAAGCAGGTGGATTTGGTATCCAAAGGGTCAGATAGGAGGAACTGTGAGAATAGCCATCACCTTGAGTTGAATGATGACCAGGATTACACGGAGTTGGGCCAGACAAGTTCTGAACAGAAGCCAAAAACCAGGTTGGAATTCCCGTGGTCTGAATCACAAGTCAGAGTCAGACACTGGAGAGACATTATCAAGTATCTAGCAGCAGAACTGGGCTGGAGGAAGATAGAGCCAGAAAAGGCATTGAGGGTATGAGTAACAGACCTATGCTCTTTGAAAATGGAAAGGAAGACGGTGAGAGATTGTGGATGGTGGAAGAAAGGGCAAGGTGTCCATTCTTTTGGCTAAAAGACAGTATGGAGCATTGATACACCATGTGGAATCCTAACTGCACCCACTTGCTAGCTTTATGAACTTTGGCAAGATGTTAAACCTCTGTAGGCTTTAGAGTCATCGTCTATTAACTGAGGATGAAGGTAATGATACTACCTAACATTTAGGGTTGTGTGAAGGGAGGAAACACACATTTCAAAGTGCCTGGAACATAATCAGAGTCCAACTAAGTGTTAGCTGTTGCGATTATTTGATGAACTCCAGCTCTAAGATTTTTAGAACAGGGTTGAAGGGAGCACTTGAAGTTTCCAATTTGTTCATCACAACTCATTGGGGTAAGAAAGCAGAGAGAATGGAGAGTAGGGATCGCAGCTGAGAACCAGGAGGACGCTAAAGACGAAGAGTACCTGGAATGTATTGTTAATGAAGAAAGGTAATGGGAAGGAGATGAGAAGCCAGGCCAAGCCAAGAAGAGGTTATTCACATGTGCGTCATTGCCAGAATCTTGGGGAGGATCACCATGGAATTCAAATGTCTGCACACACAAACACACACACTCACAATCTACAGTAATATTCCAGAATTGTTCATGCTCTTCCTTATTCTTTAAGAAATAATCAGTATTGATCTGCAATGTGTCAGGGTCTATGCTAGGTGCTGTTGTCTAAGACTGATGTCCTTTCTCCCTCATAGAATATATGGTCCAGTGGAAGAGAGGAGGCTTCCTGAAGGAGGTAGGATCCTGGCACTGAACAGGAGTCAGCTGTAGGGGGAGCCAGTGAGAGGAGTGTGGGGTGGGGAGGTTTGGTTGTCTAGAGAGGGAAGTATAAAAAAGGCAAAGGGGCTGGGCACGGTGGCTCACACCTGTAATCCCAGCACTTCTGGAGGCCAAGACAGGCGGATTACCCGAGGTCAAGAGTTTGAGGCCAGTTTGGTCAACATGGTGAAACCCTGTCTCTACTAAAAATACAAAAATGAGCTGGGCATTGTAGCACATGCATGTAATCCCAGCTACTCGAGAGGCTGAGGCAGAAGAATCTCTTGAACCCGGGAGGCGGAGGTTGCAGTGAGCCAAGATCATCCCACTGCACTCCAGCCTGAACAACAAAACGAGACTCCATTTCAAAAAAAAAAGGCAAAGGGACATCATGTGCAAAAGGTCAAAGGTGTGAGGCACCATAGCACATTAAAGGGGGCCAGAGTGCCAGTACCAGAAGAAGCAGAACAGGATGCTGGGCACCAAAGGAGCAGGTGCTTTTATATTTATTGGTAAGGAAACCTAAGCCAAGTGAACATGACTTGCCAAGGTCAATCATTAGGTAAATGACAAGACTGGAATTCAAACCCAAGTAGAATGCATTCTGAAATTCCTGTTTTTATTCAGTGCTGCCTGGACCTGCTCAGGTGTACCCAGGGTGCGCAGCCCCTGCCCAGACCAGCAGAAGGCAGGGGTTTCCTTCTATTTGCCTAAGGAGGATATTTGTGTGGGAGATGGGGCAGCCATGGGGGAGCCAAGCTTTGCTCCATGAGCCATTGCTGAACGCTTTTACCTCCCTTTCTGAAAGTGCAATATTGAAAATCAATGGAGAGAAAGTGTCAGAAAGGGGAACTAAATCAAATATCCCAATATGGGGGAGTTAATCATCCAAAATTAACCTTATAACATCTAGTATCAAACTGATCTATAAAGAAAATCAATAAGAACAAATAAAACCCCAAAGCCTTTTGCCTCCTCCCTGGATGCTAATGTTACTGGAGAGTGGTGATTGTGCACTATTACCTGGAAACAATCTCTCAGCAGTTGATATATTTAGCCACAGGCTTTCAATGGATAATTTTCATATACATTTCTCCTCCTGCATTTGCTTAAACTGCCATTCTTAGAGCCTTAAATAAGATGCACTTAGCTGAAAATTGTCCTTCACTGAGGAGACACGCTGTTCCTACTGAGGGAGATAATCCAGCATTGTATATTTTTGTGCACGAAGGAAAGCAAGATACTCATCAGAGACTCAGCTATTCCTCCATTCCGAAGCAGCCCAGAGGAATTTCTGAAGGCAGGAGGGAATCCTGAGAGACAGATGAGCAGAACAGAAGAAGACTTCTGGGGACAGATTCAGGAAGGTAATTTGGTCAAGCTACTAGGTTGATGCAAAAGTAGTTGCAGTTTTTGCCATTTAAAAATAATTCCAAAAGCAGCAATTACTTTTGCACCAACCTAATAGATGTAAAGAAATGTTGGGGCCATTGGCTTCATGGTTTGGCAGAATGAAAGAAAATGCCAGGAGTATCCAGGGCAGGGGCTGGGCACTTAAATCCTACCCTCTCCAGGCTATTTTTAAATTTAAAGTAAGAGTAATTTTTTTTCAGATAAAAATATTGTTAGGGGGTTGTTCATTGTCATTCCTTCTCATGAGATGTAAGCTCCATGAGAATGGAGGCCTTGTCTGCTGTGTTCACTACTAGAGAAAACACCATTCTAGGGTCCAGAATAATTCCTAGCATTTAGCAGAAATTCTCTACATTGATGAGTAAATGGAAATAGTTCAGCAAAGTTCAGTAACTGATTTCTAGTAAAAGTTCTCGTATAATGAATAGTAGTGAGATGCTATTGGTGATAATATTAATGATAATGACACAAATAAGCAGCCTACTGTATACACTGTACTCATTGCATAACTTGTATTTTTATTAGATCTTTATAAAACTATCTTATGGTAAAATTATCATCCTCACTGTATAGATCAGACGTAAGGACAGGCTTCATGGTGGGCCCAACTTTACAGCGCTAGTGGTGGAGAAAATGTTGATAAAGAAACTGAGTCCTTAACCTCTATGCTACACAAATAATGACAATAATGATGATGATGTTGATGATGATAAGAATGATGGTAATGGTGATGATAATGATAATGATAACTATGATGGTGATGAAGTTGTTGGTGATGATGATGGTGATTTCATTGGTGAGTTTGGTGATAATAATGGTGATGTTGGTGAATATGTTGATAATGTTGGTGATGATGGTGATAATGTTGGTGATGGTGGTCATGATAGTGATGATGGTGATGGTGACGATGATCACAAAGATCGCAAATTTAAAAAAGAAGCAAAAAGAAGAAGCCACGAACTTGCTCCTAAGTCTGGTTCTATCAAAGCATTTGGGAAACATATAGTTTCTAAACTCCAGTGTGATTTCTGGCCATAGTTGCCCTCTGGCAAGGAGCAGATGCAGACAAGCTATAGCTAAAGGAACTCAAGAAGGAATCAGGCTGTTTCACTTGGTCAGCCCTGCTGTTGTTGCGAGATTCCAGATGGTGGTGAGGCTTCAGGACTCAGAAGCAAGCTCACTAAGGAAAGAGCATGGCAAGATCTAAGCAGAGTATCACAGCCCTAACCAAGTCAGCCTCAGCTTAGGACAGGGCCACAGACTCACCAGAAATGGTGAGCCAAGTAGAGACGCCAAGGCATCTATCCAAGTATAAGACATGGTTCAATGGATGGAAGATTTTGGCAATGTCAAAACTGAATAGAACTGTGGATGTCCATGGCTGCTCCTCTCACACACACAAATTTATTCATCCCCAAATATTTATAACACATATACTGTCTGCTAACACTGGGATACAACAAAAATGAAACCATCTACCTCACACTCTCATGCACTTCAAATTCTAGTTGACCCAATACATACCATCCCAATAAACAAATAAGTCAGCAAGGTAGTGCTGGATTGTGCTAAGAGTTATAGAGTAAATAGACATGGTCATCTGGAAGAATGAGTGGGGATAGTACTTTAGGTAGACTCATTTGAATATAACTCTTCGAGGAGGTAAGAATTTGATTTGCAACATAGTGCCCTGGATAGCAGCTCCAGAGCATTAGAACTAATTCCAGGTGCTTCTGACTGGTAGTCTAAAGCTGTTACATGGCCCTATAGCTCAACCTAGGACAGCCTTCAAAAGATCAGGGATGTTAATGGCCTCTGAAGGTAGAAACTGAGGAAGCAAGAGAATGAGACACACTAGACCTATACTGCACACCTTAGATTTGTTATTTATCCATGCTCCTTCACAATCCTATGAGGTGGGCATTAATTGTTGTTTTACAGATGAGGATACTGAGATGCAGAGAGGACACCTATTTTGCATAACTATTAAATAGCACAGCTTAGATGTGAAGCTAAACTGAAATGATTCCAGTGATAATTCATTCTATTTCTGTTATACTGTGGTAAATATAATTCCCCTAGCTAAGTGAAGGGGACACTTATTCTCAGGTTTTAATGCTGAGAGGAGTTCTTTCTGTATCCTCATGGAAGAGGGGATTGGAGACCCTCACATTCAAGGAAAAGATAATGCTAGAAGTATGAACCCAAAGGGAATTTTACGACTGTCTCAGAGAAGAAGTGAGGCTTCTCCTGCATAGTAGCTGAGAAGTCTGGAAGATTCTGGGAACTTTGTCAAGGCCCTATATCTGCACATTTCTTTCTCCTTCATGGTGTAATACCTGGTGATCTGCAGTAAAATCATGTTGGAGAAAGGGCCAGTGAGATATTTCTTGGAGAGGTGCATGGGGTTAAAATACAGTGAGAAACTGAGAAATGATTGAGACTGGACCCTGTTGTACATCAGGGTGAGAAAGGGTCCCAACGGAGGTGAAGACACCCCAGGCATGCTCAGAGCCTGTGTTATGAAGAAGTTCGGCAGCTTCAAATTATCTAAAAGGGATAAATGAGGAGGGAAGACAATATTATGGAAAGGAGTAAAAAAATTAATGAGTTAATTCATGTAAACCAGCTGACGTGTCTGTTGAGAGTTGAAAACCCTGAGCTCGGACACTTTGCATTCATTAACTTGTTTCACTTTCATAATAACCACATTGAGTACATTTTTTCCGATTTTATATAGGAGGAAGCTGAATCCCAGAGTGGTAAAATTAATGACTGCTGAGTAGTGGTAAAAAATTTGTTCAAAGTTGCAGAACTAGGATGTGTTGAAACTGCAATTCAGACCCTGGTCTGTCTACCTCCAAAACCTTAGTTATTTCACCCATACCAAATAACTCTCCTAGAAAAGAAGCAGAGTCAGTCTTCTAGGATGCCTCATGGTAATCATTGCTTTCTTTTCTGAGTGTTCATATCCTATTATAACCCAATCAAGGAGCACACCCTTGAATTCTATCAGAATTTCCAAGTCTATGTCTTACAAAATTCACTTTGTTCTCCCTTTTTTTTTTTTTTTTGGTCCATCTTCAATTCACTGGCATCTCATTAAGTTCTCATAAGACAAATAGTAGCAGTGAATAATTATTTGAGCAACTATAATAACAACAGAGACCTCAAGTCTTTCTCAATTCCCCCTTTCCTCCATCCTTTTTTCCTGAGGATCCTATCTCTTAAACCCCTCATCCAGTTTTTCTCTTCTCCCTTTCATGCTCTTCTCATCTCTCACCTGTAGGTCAACTGGCCTCATTCCTTCCAGCTGATCTCTCTACTCAATACCCGCATGAGGGCCCATCTTTCCAAGTTGGAGTCATGACTAGTCCCTTCCCTGCTTAACACCCTTTTTGGCCTTGCTATCACCTGTGACTACCAGATTCCTTCACTGTGTGTCCTGGAAGACATGACCTTGGGATTTTGCCTTTGTCCCTCCTTCCAAGAACATTTCTTCTCATCCCGGCATAGGTGTTCAAAAGACTAGCTACCAAAATGGGGCCTGTGACCTCTAACTCTTATACATTTAAATGAACAACTCCTGCCTTGAACACATAATCCTCTACCTTCACCCAGCTCACTTCTTGAGAGCTGAAAGTTTGCCTCCTCCAGATGTCTTCTCTGATTACACTGTTTTAGGTACTCTGCCTTTGTACCCGCTTAGTGCTCTGTGCTACACCTATCCCTTTGCTGATTCCTCCTGTGATTGCTGGAAATATTGTTCAACAAATATCCCCTTGCTTGCCTTCCCACTGTTGGGGGGTAGGGTATGGGTTCCTGCCCCACTGAGGCCGGGCTTGGCCATGCAATATACTTTGTCGAATCAAATGTTAGCAGGGATGATATAAGCAGAGGCTTAAATGTGCTTGCCCAGTTGGGCTTGCCCTCCTGTTCTCCTATGATCCATTATGAGAAGAGAATGCCCTGAGTAGTTGCGACCCTTTAGCCTGGCTGCATAATGAATCCACAGGGAATAGACCTAAACCAAGCTCTCAGCCTGGAGCCAAACCCAGCTCACTGGCCAGGTACAGCAGGGGTGACTAGCTGAGCTCAGCCCTGGAATATTCTTGCTCTACAATATTCCAAGCTAGAATACTCTCGCAGACCTGCAAACATGAGAACACATAGTTGTTAAAAGCCAATGGTTTACTACATAGGATAAGTTTCAATTGACAGTAAATATTTATTTTGTACTTGCTTTTCCCCCTCTCTGATGCTATGAACAACTGAAAACTGAAGGGCAAAGACTGTCTCTTACATATAACACTACATCTCCCACCTCCAACATGTCATTTGGCATCTAGGAAGTATCTTAATGTGTGTTTGAAGAAAGAAGGAAGAGAAAAGGGAAGAAAAGAAGGAGGGTAGAAAAGAAGGTAAGGGGAAGGCAGGGAGAAAGAAAAGGAAGAAATAAAGAATGATCATATTCTTAGTAAAGTGCAAAAGCCTTTGTTAAAACAGCCTTTTATTGGCACCTGAATTTAATGATTAAGCCCCATGCTGACAAAACTGTCAGGGAAAATACAGAAGGGAAAAAATAAAATGAAAAGTTACCAAAATGACCATCTATCAACCTAAATTCCTTCCCGAAAGATTGAAATTAGACTACTTCTCCATCTTCAAGGCTGTCTAAGTCCTACAAAAATGAAATTACTTATAGCAGTGGTTGGACATTGATTGACACAATGACATCTCCTGAAGAAGATGAAGAGCATTACCAGAGAAAAGAGTCCAAGAGCCATGAAGCAGAAATTATTCTGGGGCCACAGAAGCGACCGTCACGGACATGACCTCCTGCTTCCTTTACTGACTCTGCCTAGTTGGGGATGATTATGACATTGAGTGCCATATGTAAAAATTGAGTGGGCATCAGTGAGAGGGAATTTATGACAAACAGGTAGGTGTGTTAGAAGTCAACATTTTATACCTGCTGATGATTTGGCATAAACTATCTTCCTTAAGCATTCCCATTTGTAGAAATAATTTTTACTTTTATTTTCATCTTTCCTGACACCTCAGAGAGCACCAAAAGAAGTTCAGATTTCCAATCCAAAGGTTTTTCAGTTCCCAGGGCTGTACTTTATCCAGACCAGGAAGATAAAAAATAATTTAAGCCTTCCTTAGAGGTTCCCTAGCTAATACTAAGAATCCAATGACAATTAGTCCGCCTTGAGCACTTGGGTCAGGCACTTTACATCAATTATATTTTTTAATTCTCACAACAATGGGATGGGTGGAAAGGGGGCAAAAGAGGAGGAGAAATAAGTATTGCTTTTTCACACATGAGGAAATTGGGGCTCAGAAAGCTACATAACCTGTTCTTAGTCATATGGTTAGGAACAGGCAGAAGGGAAACTCAAAGGACTGTTGGAAGCAGGCTCAAGCTCACTCCATCACACAATACCATCTCTCACTTTTGGCTTCAGTTCTTCCCTACCAAGGGATGCCTTTGCCAGTCCAAAGATGATGTGCTCTGGCTGACAGAGAAGGGTGAAGCAAGCAGAGTGAGAAGTTTAGAATGTTCCGTCACTTCGAAAAATTAGCATGTCAAGAAAATCTTTCCTTGCTCATGATAGCTCTAGTCTCCAGGGAAACAGGGTTATAATGCAATGCCACAGGCAGCAGACAAAACCTGCATGCAGGTAGATTGCTAAATGCTCAAGCTGGGTGTGCCGGCAAGCACTGCCCTAGGAATGAGAATACAGGATTTACAGCCACAGCTCCACTGTCTTCTAACCATGAGCAAGTTGCTCAGCCTTTTCCAGTTTCACTCTATTTCCTCCTTTGAAAAATGGAAATGAGGGTGTTTGCTCTGCATATTCTATATTCTATACTAGTGAAAGAATTGGAGACAGCATAAATCTCTAACAATGGGAGATTGATTAAATTATGTCATGCCTATGCAATGACATATCATGGTCATTGAGATATATTTAATAATTTGGTAGAATACGAATCCATTTAATGTTTAACTCTATTCTGAGCACCATGTATTACACATATCAGCTCAATTAATTTCCCCCCAAATTTACAAGGTAGATATTATTATTAAACCCATTTTAGCTTGCCCCAAATCACAGCTAATATGTGGAGAATTCAGAATTTAAATGGAGGCAGTCCGATCCAGTACTGACTCTAAACCACAACACAATTACAAAGAAGTCGATCTACTTTTAAGTTTAAAAATGCAAATTATAAAATTATATACATTATCTGTTACTATGTAATAAATCACCCCAAAAGGCTGTGGCTTAACAATCATGTTTATTACCATTTTTAACACTGTTGCAATTCAGCAATCCAAGATGGGCTTAGTTGGGTGGCTATTTTGCCAGTCTTGCTGGTGGTCTTTCTTGTGGGTTCTTCCAGCAGGAAAGTTGGGTGGAGGCTGGGCTGAGCTGGAAGGCAGGACTGTCTGGGCCTCTTTTTCCGTAAAGTACAGGGTCTCTTCTTCCTTGTGAGGTTTCTTCAGCAACACAGGCATACTTCTTGCATGGCTGCTCAGAACTCTCAGGAAAGCTAAAACAAAAACTGCCAGATTTTCTAAGGCTTAAACCTGGAATTGGTGCAGACTCATTTGGCTGCATTCTTTTCGCATCCTGTTGGTTAAAACAAGTCACAGGACGAACCCAGATGTAAGGAGACAAAACTACACAACCCTGTAAATTCTGAGAACATGATGAATTGGAGGCCATCAATGTAATATACCACCACAGCATGTGGTAATGGAATCCTCATTATGAGAAAGTATATTTACAGAAGTACCTAAATGGATATTCTTTAAAAAATTAACAGTGCTTATTTAAGCACAGGGACAGACTATAGGAAGGAATTTTTCTTATCATATCTGGCTATCTTTGTTTTCCAAAATGTCTAAAGCGAACATGGACTTATTTTATGTAAGTAAAATAATAAATGTTACCTTTTGTTTTCAAGAATAGGAAAATAATTTCTGGTCATATTTAACAAAAAAAATTAGCCAAAGCTCATCTAGCATTTACTATGTGCTTACACACATTAACCCTTAATTTCCCCAATACCCTATGAGGCAGATTCCATTAGTATCCCTGTTTTACAAAGGCATAAGCTGAGGCACAATGAGGTCAGATAACTTCCCAAGACCATAGGGCTGGTAACAGCCACAGCCAAGAATCAAGACCAGGCACTCTGGCCTTAGAGTGAACCTCAGTGCTTGGGTTTCCTTGGGCTCTCTGAATGCAGATACCAACATCTGGGGCATCCTGTCCTGTTGTGATTCCTCCTTTTTCTGCAAACAATGTGGCTTCTAGGAAACTAAAAGAAACTAAACTTCACCCAAGGAAGTCCCCATAACTTCAACTGCTCTGCTTGAGTCCAGGGAAGCTTGTGTATAAGGGTGGACCTCAAGTTAGAAGTCTCTGAACCCTGTCTGCTCATTTTACCCCATTTTTTATAAACCTCATTAGCCAACACACAAACTATACCCCCTCATTACAGCATACATACATGTGTGGGCACACACATGTGGATAGATATGTATGTTTCCATATTTGTGCATATATGTGGTCTGAGATAGTTTAGGCATGTATAGGTCCCCACAGGAAGGCATGCACATATTTAAATGTATACGCCCATAGACCTACACATATTCCCAAGCACACGCATATCGAACTGAACCCAGGTTCAGCTGCTCACTGCTTGAAGGCAGACACAAGAGATGAAGGTTGGTGAGAAGAAAAGCAGGTTTATTCAGAAAGTCAGCAAAACCAAGAAGATGGTGAATTATAGTCACAAAGACCATTTTAAGTCAGGGAAAATTTTAGTCTCTTTGTATATTCAGGGCAGGGGGAACAGGAGAGGGCTGAGATCAAGAGGTAACCAACAACTGCAGGCGTCTGGTGGCAGGCAGGTTCTGAAGAGGTTAGAAATTTCTTTGTCCTTGGTCAGGTCACAATGCTCCTATACATTGTTAACAAAACATAATTAGTTGTTTACATACTATCCCTTTAATCTCAGGCTAGTTTTAAAAACTACATGAGAAGATGGCCAAATAGGAAGAGCTCCAGTCTACAGCTCCCAGTGTGAGCAACACAGAAGACGGGTGATTTCTGCATTTCCATCTGAGGTACTGGGTTCATCCCACTAGGGAGTGCCAGAAAGTGGGTGCAGGACAGTGGGTGCAGCACACCGTGCGTGAGCCGAAGCAGGGCAAGGCATTGCCTCACTCGGAAAGCGCAAGGGGTCAGGGAGTTCCCTTTCCTGGTCAAGGAAAGGGGTGACAGACAGCACCTGGAAAATCGGGTCACTCCCACCCGAATACTGCACTTTTCCGAAGGGCTTAGGAAACCGCGCACCAGGAGATTATATCCCGCACCTAGCTCGGAGGGTCCTACGCCCATGGAGTCTCGCTGATTGCTAGCACAGCAGTCTGAGATCAAACTGCAAGGTGGCAGCAAGGGTGGGGGAGGGGCGCCTGCCATTGCCCAGGCTTGCTTAGGTAAACAAAGCAGCCAGGAAGCTCGAACTGGGTGGAGCCCACCACAGCTCAAGGAGGCCTGCCTGCCTCTGTAGGCTCCACCCCTGGGGGCAGGGCACAGACAAACAAAAAGACAGGAGTAACCTCTACAGTCTTAAATGTCCCTGTCTGACAGCTTTGAAGAGGGCAGTGGTTCTCCCAGTACACAGCTGGAGATCTGAGAATGGGCAGACTGCCTCCTCAAGTGGGTCCCTGACCCCTGACCCCCGAACAGCCTAACTGGGAGGCACCCCCCAGTAGGGGCAGACTGACACCTCACACAGCCAGGTAATCCTCTGAGACAAAACTTCCAGAGGGACGATCAGACAGCAGCATTCATGGTTCACGAAAATCCGCTGTTCTGCAGACACCGCTGCTGATACCCAGGCAAACAGCATCTGGAGTGGACCTCTAGCAAACTCCAACAGACCTGCAGCTGAGGGTCCTGTCTGTTAGAAGGAAAACTAACAAACAGAAAGGACATCCACACCAAAAACCCATCTATACATCACCACCATCAAAGACCAAAAGTAGATAAAACCACAAAGATGGGGAAAAAACAGAGCAGAAAAACTGGAAACTCTAAAAAGCAGAGCTCCTCTCCTCCTCCAAAGGAACGCAGTTCCTCACCAGCAATGGAACAAAGCTGGACGGAGAATGACTTTGAGTTGAGAGAGTTGAGAGAAGTTGAGTTGAGAGAAGAAGACTTCAGACGATCAAACTACTCTGAGCTACAGGAGGAAATTCAAACCAAAGGCAAAGAAGTTGAAAACTTTGAAAAAAATTTAGACAAATGTATAACTAGAATAACCAATACAGAGAAGTGCTTAAAGGAGCTGATGGAGCTGAAAGCCAAGGCTCAAGAACTATGTGAAGAATGCAGAAGCCTCAGGAGCCGATGCAATCAACTGGAAGAAAGGGTATCAGTGATGGAAGATGAAATGAACAAAATAAAGCGAGAAGGGAAGTTTAGAGAAAAAAGAATAAAAAGAAATGAACAATGCCTCCAAGAAATATGGGACTATGTGAAAAGACCAAATCTACATCTGATTGGTGTACCTGAAAGTGACAGGGAGAATGGAACCAAGTTGGAAAACACTCTGCAGGATATTATCCAGGAGAACTTCCCCAATCTAGCAAGGCAGGCCAACATTCAAATTCAAGAAATACAGAGAACGTCACAAAGATACTTCTCGAGAAGAGCAACTCCAAGACACATAATTGTCAGATTCACCAAAGATGAAATGAAGGAAAAAATGTTAAGGGAAGCCAGAGAGAAAGGTCGGGTTATCCACAAAGGGAAGCCCATCAGACTAACAGCGGATCTCTCGGCAGAAACTCTACAAGCCAGAAGAGAGTGGGGGCCAATATTCAACATTCTTAAAGAAAAGAATTTTCAACCCAGAATTTCATATCCAGCCAAACTAAACTTCATAAGTGAAGGAGAAATAAAATACTTTACAGACAAGCAAATGCTGAGAAATTTTGTCACCACCAGGCCTGCCCTAAAAGAGCTCCTGAAGGAAGCACTAAACATGGAAAGGAACAACTGGTACCAGCCACTGCAAAATCATGCCAAATTGAAAAGACCATCGAGGCTAGGAAGAAACTGCATCAACTAACAAGCAAAATAACCAGCTAATGTCATAATGACAGGATCAAATTCACACATAACAATATTAACTTTAAATGTAAATGGACTAAATGCTCCAAATAAAAGACACAGACTGGCAAATTGGATAAAGAGTCAAGACCCATCAGTGTGCTGTATTCAGGAAACCCATCTCACATGCAGAGACACACATAGGCTCAAAATAAAAGGATGGAGGAAGATCTACCAAGCAAATGGAAAACAAAAAAAGGCAGGAGTTGCAATCCTAGTCTCTCATAAAACAGACTTTAAGCCAACAAAAATCAAAAGAGACAAAGAAGGCCATTACATAATGGTAAAGGGATCAATTCAACAAGAAGAGCTAACTATCCTAAATATATATGCACCCAATACAGGAGCACCCAGATTCATAAAGCAAGTCCTGAGTGACCTACAAAGAGACTTAGACTCCCACACATTAATAATGGGAGACTTTAACACCCCACTGTCAACATTAGACAGATCAACGAGACAGAAAGTTAACAAGGATACCCAGGAATTGAACTCAGCTCTGCACCAAGCGGACCTAATAGACATCTACAGAAATCACCACCCAAATCAACAGAATATACATTTTTTTCAGCACCACACCACACCTATACCAAAATTGACCACATACTTGGAAGTAAAGCTCTCCTCAGCAAATGTAACAGAAATTATAACAAACTATCTCTCAGATCACAGTGCAATCAAACTAGAACTCAGGATTAAGAAACTCACTCGAAACCGCTCAACTACATAGAAACTGAACAACCTGCTCCTGAATGAATACTGGGTACATAACGAAATGAAGGCAGAAATAAAGATGTTCTTTGAAACCAACAAGAACAAAGACACAACATACCAGAATCTCTGGGACACATTCAAAGCAGTGTGTAAAGGGAAATTTATAGCACTAAATGCCCACAAGAGAAAGCAGGAAAGATATAAAATTGACACCCTAACATCACAATTAAAAGAACTAGAAAAGCAAGAGCAAACACATTCAAAAGCTAGCAGAAGGCAAGAAATAACTAAAATCAGAGCAGAACTGAAGGAAATAGAGACACAAAACACCCTTCAAAAAATTAATGAATCCAGGAACTGGTTTTTTTGAAAGGATCAACAAAATTGATAGACCGCTAGCAAGACTAATAAAGGAAAAAAGACAGAAGAATCAAATAAATGCAATAAAAAATGATAAAGGGGATATCACCACCGATCCCACAGAAATACAAACTACTATCAGAGAATACTACAAACACCTCTACGCAAATAAACTAGAAAATCTAGAAGAAATGGATAAATTGCTCGACACATACACTCTCCCAAGACTAAACCAGGAAGAAGTTGAATCTCTGAATAGACCAATAACAGGATCTGAAATTGTGGCAATAATCAATAGCTTACCAACCAAAAAGAGTCCAGGACCAGATGGATTCACAGCCGAATTCTACCAGAGGTACAAGGAGGAACTGGTACCATTCCTTCTGAAACTATTCCAATCAATAGAAAAAGAGGGAATCCTCCCTAACTCATTTTATGAGGCCAACATCATCCTGATACCAAAGCCGGGCAGAGACACAACCAAAAAAGAGAATTTTAGACCAATATCCTTGATGAACATTGATGCAAAAATCCTCAATAAAATACTGGCAAACCAAATCCAGCAGCACATCAAAAAGCTTATCCACCATGATCAAGTGGGCTTCATCCCTGGGATGCAAGGCTAGTTCAATATACTCAAATCAATAAATGTAATCTAGCATATAAACAGAACCAAAGACAAAAACCACATGATTATCTCAATAGATGCAGAAAAGGCCTTTGACAAAATTCAACAACCCTTCATGCTAAAAACTCAATAAATTAGGTATTGATGGGACGTATCTCAAAATAATAAGAGCTATATATGACAAACCCACAGCCAATATCATACTGAATGGGCAAAAACTGGAAGCATTTCCTTTGAAAACGGGCACAAGACAGGGATGCCCTCTCTCACCACTCCTATTCAACATAGTGTTGGAAGTTCTGGCCAGGGCAATTAGGCAGGAGAAGGAAATAAAGTGTATTCAATTAGGAAAAGAGGAAGTCAAATTGCCCCTGTTTGCAGATGACATGATTGTATATCTAGAAAACCCCATTGTCTCAGCCCAAAATCTCCTTAAGCTGATAAGCAACTTCAGCAAAGTCTCAGGATAGAAAATCAATGTACAAAAATCAGAAGCATTCTTATACACCAACAACAGACAAACAGACAGCCAAATCATGAGTGAATTCCCATTCACAATTGCTTCAAAGAGAATAAAATACCTAGGAATCCAACTTACAAGGGACGTGAAGGACCTCTTCAAGGAGAACTACAAACCACTGCTCAATGAAATAAAAGAGGATACAAAGAAATGGAAGAACATTCCATGCTCATGAGTAGGAAGAATCAATATCATGAAAATGGCCATACTGCCCAAGGTAATTTATAGATTCAATGCCATCCCCATCAAGCTACCAATGACTTTCTTCACAGAATTGGAAAAAACTACTTTAAAGTTCATATGGAACCAAAAAAGAGCCCGCATCACTAAATCAATCCTAAGCCAAAAGAACAAAGCTGGAGGCATCACACTACCTGACTTCAAACTATACTACAAGGCTACAGTAACCAAAACAGCATGGTACTGGTACCAAAACAGAGATATAGATCAATGGAACAGAACAGAGCCCTCAGAAATAACGCCGCATATCTACAACTATCTGATCTTTGACAAACCTGAGAAAAACAAGCAATGGGGAAAGGATTTCCTATTTAATAAATGGTGCTGGGAAAACTGGCTAGCCATATGTAGAAAGCTGAAACTGGATCCCTTTCTTACACCTTATACAAAAATCAATTCAAGATGGATTAAAGACTTAAACGTTAGACCTAAAACCATAAAAACCCTAGAAGAAAACCTAGGCATTACCATTCAGGACATAGGCATGGGCAAGGACTTCATGTCTAAAACACAAAAAGCAATGGCAACAAAAGCCAAAATTGACAAATGGGATCTAATTAAACTAAAGAGCTTCTGCACAGCAAAAGAAACTGCCATCAGAGTGAACAGGCAACCTACAAAATGGGAGAAAATTTTCACAACCTACTCATCTGACAAAGGGCTAATATCCAGAATCTACAATGAACTCAAACAAATTTACAAGAAAAAAACAAACAACCCCACCAAAAAGTGGGCAAAGGACATGAACAGATGCTTCTCAAAAGAAGACATTTATGCAGCCAAAAGACACATGAAAAAATGCTCATCATCACTGGCCATCAGAGAAATGCAAATCAAAACCACAACGAGATATCATCTCACACCAGTTAGAATGGCAATCATTAAAAAGTCAGGAAACAACAGGTGCTGGAGAGGATGTGGAGAAATAGGAACACTTTTATACTGTTGGTGGGACTGTAAACTAGTTCAACCCTTGTGGAAGTCAGTGTGGCAATTCCTCAGGGATCTAGAACTAGAAATACCATTTGACCCAGCCATCCCATTACTGGGTACATACCCAAAGGACTATAAATCATGCTGCTATAAAGACACATGCACACGTATGTTTATTGCGGCACTATTCACAATAGCAAAGACTTGGAACCAACCCAAATGTCCAACAATGATAGACTGGATTAAGAAAATGTGGCACATATACACCATGGAATACTATGCAGCCATAAAAAATGATGAGTTCATGTCCTTCGTAGGGACATGGATGAAATTGGAAATCATCATTCTCAGTAAATTATCACAAGGACAAAAAATCAAACACCGCATGTTCTCACTCATAGATGGGAATTGAACAACGAGAACACAATGGACACAGGAAGGGGAACATTACACTCTGGGGACTGTTGTGGGGTGGGGGGAGGGGGGAGGGATAGCATTAGGAGATATACCTAATGCTAAATGACGAGTTAATGGGTGCAGCACACCAGCATGTCACATGTATACATATGTAACTAACCTGCACATTGTGCACATGTACCCTAAAACTTAAAGTATAATAATAATTAAAAAAAAAACACTTAAAGATTACTCTTGGTTAAACAAGGTAAATTAAACACATACATTTACAAAAAAAAAACTATATGATGACTGTTTTTGCATATTATCTCAGTGCTTTAAAATTATCCTAGCCTACATGCAGGAATGGGTAAAGGCCTCTTAAACAAAAATAAGGTGAGTTATATTAGTTCTTTTACTGTTTCACTGTTATACATACAACTATCTGTAGGAACACAAGTGGATATGTATGCATCCATGTATTCCCACTCTGCATTTATATGCACTCATGCCTTCACATGCTATGATCTCCTATATGTATGCAAATACATATATTTTCACATACTTATAGACCCATGGACACAGCCATGCAAATTTCTATCCTTGCTCACCTTTCAGACCAGGTGAACCCTAGAGAATTTCAAGGAGAAGCAGGCTCTGAGATATTCCTAAACTTCAGGGAAACCAGCAGAAGTTCACGTCTGTGTGTGCCTCCAGAGACAATTTTTATAGATTCATTAATTCATTCATTTAACAAATGTTGATTGAATGTTCACTGTGTGTTAGGCATAGCTCTGGGTGTTGGGGATTTAATAGTAAATAAAACATACAAAAAAGTTCATCCCTCATGGAGTTTACAGTCTGGATTCCCAGACAGATACATATGGAACCAAGAAAATTCATTTTAGCTTTCAGAACACAGTGCCATGAGAATTCTAATGGCAATTCTGCCCTTCCAAGATTAGGACCAACTCACCAGGCAGTGTCAATGCTAAACAATGGCACCAGAGACCATGGGAAGCCTAGGTCCATCTCCCATACCCCTGACATCATCAGTGGATATAACCCAGTCTGCAGAAGGTTTATCCACCTTGCCTCAAGGTGTGGCCTAGGAAGGCTGACAATGCTGGGTACGCCTGGGCACAGGTAGAGGCCCAGGGCCCAGGTGGAGAGTAAGAAGCGGGTAAATGGGGGAAGGGAAGGGAGAGGCAATGTCAAAACTGTGGAGATGGGCAGCACTGAAAACAGGGGTCTGTAACTGGAATAGTGAAAGCAAGAAAGAGGCATTCCCCTTCTCTTCTCCCTCCTAGTGTATCCCATATACCAGGACCCATGGGAGCAGATGGAGAGAAAACAAAGAGAGTGATGTTCAGGCCAGCAATGAGAGCTATGGGTGGGGCTTTGATTGACTTCCTGAGACACGTTGTACATTTATGCCTGTCTGGAGGCCTCACACCAAACTGACTTCACTTTCCTTGAAAGTACCCTTTCAGATCAGCAGCAGACTCCAATAAATCCTGCTTCAAAGAGTCTAGCAGATGCCAAGCATCAGCAAAGATTGTTTAATGAATGAATGGATAAATAAAATGAATGAAAAATTTAATAACACTCACTGAGCCCTTATTTTGCACCAAGCACTGTTAAAGTGCTTTACATGAACGTTATATTATTTTATTTAATCTTCACATCTGTCCTTTGAAGGTGAAGAAACTAAGACACATGAAGTTTAAATAACTTTCCCATTTCTACTGAATAGTTAGATAGGTAAATGGATGGATAGATGAAGGAACAATGCAGGAAAAGTGATAGAGATGAAAACTGTAAGTTGCATCTAGTTAAGATTGCACAATCCTGCTTGTTCCAGAAATACTGCACTCCCTAGTTCTGAAACACTATTTATTTTAGGATTTGCTATGGATTTATATATAGCTTTTCAGGGGAAAACAAGCAACAGATCAACACACACACAAATCTAATCATATCATATATATACATCAATTGTTAGATAGGTCCTAACGCAGACACTTTAACACGTGGGGATATGTGTGTCTTTGAATCAAGGAGTTGGAGTATTGACAGTGGAAGCCTAATACTCAAACAGCATTGGCAGGTACTCAGCTGAGTGTACACCTGTGTCCCTGCCTCTGTATTCTGCCTGGGACCTGATGGTTCATTCTGTTTTCTTTGTTTGCAGCTAATTGCCATAGAATACCCTGTTGATAACAAGGCTTCGGATCTTTGCACTGGCTGCAACCCCTAGAAGATCAGGGTGCAGACAGAAAATGGGACAGAAAAATCACTTCTTCATCTGGTGAATGCAACCTCTGAAAGTCAGGATTTGTGCTTGGATCTCCAAGCACACCAGGTCCCAGCCAATTCATTTGTCATGTGAATGAAGAAGTGTCAAAAGGATAAGCACGTCTCCATTCCTGATCCCAAAATAATTATCAGAACCTTCTCCAAAGCTTTAGTCCAGAAATGGGAGCAGGAAAGGGATGCTCTAATACTGAGATTTATGGGATATGGAAGAGCCTTAGGTTAAGGAAACATGTCTCCTAAATTTCTAAAAACCAATCCAACCTTGGCTTACTGAAAAAGAGTCCAAAGGACAACCTTAATTGAAAAAGAGGTACTGGTCCCTGTGGCATGCTTGATACTTCCTGCATATACAGCTTCAGTGCTTTGTAGCAGCCCAAGAGGATCCTGTTTTCTGATGTATAAATTAGAGCATGTATAATGCCACCATGATTTTTTTTCTGATGTGTAAATAGAAATATACAATTTTTTGTTAACAGTACTTAGAATTTAAATCATCTTTGTATTCCTGCTCTTTTTAACCCTCAAATAAGATTTTATGGTGAAATGGTTTCTAGCTAACATCAAATAATTATTTGCATAACAGCCCCTGAGAGCTGTTCCAGTGTCAACCTGTATCCACTTGGCATTGTAATCGCAGTTTCATGGGCTTTATGGGCAAGATCCTGGTGAATATCACAACCCTAGATGTCTTAACAACTGAGTCAGGCTGGAGAGAGGAGTGACAAGACTCAAAAGATGAAGAAACAACCACCTGTGTAGTCAGCCATTTGGAAGAGCACAGTGTTAAAATTGCAGACAGGGTCAAGGATTTACAAAGGGTCACCATGGCCTCAGACTCCTTCCAGGAATTCCCAAGAAGGTCTTTCTTATACCATGGATATAAGTTGTCTTTGCTTGGCTAGCATCCAGGCCAGTGGGGAGCTGTACCCCACTTTTTTAGGGAACCACCCTTCAAACACACTACATCTAGCAGTATAGGTGGGGTGACTATACTTCTTCCTGGGATCCAGGAAAATCCATGTGACTCAGGCCTAGTTCCATCAGCCAATTCCCCTTCCACCCCACCTTGAGGCTGAGTCCATCCAATAAGAGTCAGCCTTTTGTGGGAACAAGAAGAGACACTCCATAGGATTGCTACACTGGCTTGTTTAATGTAAGCCTGAAGCTACCAGGGGATACTGCATGATACAAACTAAGAATGAAGGCAATGAGAGGAAAACAGAGCCCAGAAATGGAGATACAGAAAGACCAAGTCTACATTGCATGGAAACTTGTCTGAAGTCCATATAACTGTCTATACTCAATCATGCACCTATTTGTGTGACGTTCATCTTCTCCACCAGCCTAGGGTCTCTCTGATGTTCCAGGCTCTGATAATTGTGATATCTCCAGGGCCTATCACCTACAAGTTCTTTATAGATATTTGTTGACTGAATGAATCAATGAAAGTGAAGAAACTGTTTAAGGCTATCCTGGGAAATCCAGTTGAAAGCGTGCCAGATCAATGCACCATTCACACTTTAGGTGACTCTGTAACCATCCACCACGATCAATTTACTGGGCACTACCAAGTGTGAATGGGATAGATGGTCAAGCCAGTTATGCTTAGGAGCCAAACAGCCTTTTGCTGTAATGGTGTATGTCACTGTGTGATCAATTTTTTTTTCCTCCCGAAAACAATAGAAGCCTGGAGCCACACAGCACCCTCTGTGATCTATGCAGCTCATCCCCCAGGAGTTATTATTTAATGTCTCATGGATGACATACTGCCTCAATCCTGTGAAAACACACCTTCCTACAAACGTAATTGAGTAGAAATGCTAATGGTAGATTTTGAAGCAATATGGCCCATGGGGGCTTTCAGTAGCCCACAGATGACTTCATAAAAGCAACTGTTCAGTCTGCCTCTGCATAAAGCATCCTTATGGTCAGCGTGTGGACATCTTATTTTCCAGGTCCCTCTCCCAGGTCTTCTCCAGCAGTGAGTCACCATCTTCCCCAGGTGAGATTAGATGGAGGTGCTGCCCTACCCTTCCATTCCAACTGTCTCAGATTTCCTGCAACAGCTGAGGTTCTATAGCTCCCTGAGGGGTCAACCCACTGCAATGCTAGGTTTTCTACTAGGAGGAATCGCTCATACTAATCAGATAGGACCACACAAGGGGAGCCATTTGTGGCAGCCTGTTCACTGTGAATACCCACTCTTTGTCTAACCTCTTTGCTCTCGCAGCTTTTGGTGAATCTTTTCCATTAGAGCAAACATTGAATTTTAATGATAGCTATAATAATATTAGTAATAGTAGCTCAGACTGATTGAGTATTTATATTTTGTTGGGAACTCTTCTAAGTGCTTTATTACATTAATTTATTTTCTCCTTACATCTGTTCTGTGAGACAGGGACAATTATTACCGTCACCTCCAAAATACAGAAGGTAAACTGAGTTATAGAAAGTTTCAGCATTTGGCACATGATCACTCTGCCAGTGTTTGGAGGAACTGAAGTATAAAACTGTTTTTAGAGCCATCTTTTCTTTCTTTCTTTCTTTCTTCTTTCTTCCTTTCTTTTCTTTCTTTCTTTCTTGAGAGATGGGGTCTTGCTGTGTTGCCCAGGCTAACTTCTGGCTTCATGCAATCCTCCCCGCTCAGCCTCTGAAATAGCTGGGATTATAAGCATGAGCTACGACACCTAGTTTTCTCTTCCTTCCTTCCTTTTCCTTTTTTTCCTCCCTTCTCCCCACTCCCCCTTCTTCCCTTACCTCCCATCTCTATCTCTTTCTCTATCAAAAATATTTAGGAGCATCTGCTTGATACTAAGTCTGGTTTGTGGTGCTAAAGTCTCCTAGGAGTGAATAAGGTTCTGTTTTATAAGATTTAAAGATACTTTTGATGTCAGGACACCACATGTTGACAACCGGGGAGACAAAAGGCAGAACTCTGTGACTTACAGCTCCAGATAAGAGAAGTCTGCCAGGCAGGGTCACACAGGGGTTTGCACCCAGGGACAGAGTAATAGCAAGCTGGAGGAGCTCTAGTGGAGTGGCTTATATGGAGCATGTGGTATGGGGTTAGTGAGGTTTTGTGGGGATCCTTGTGGATTGGTTAATACTGTGGCAGGCTCCAGGGAATAGGGGCTGTCCCAAGTTGTCTGGGCAATTAGAATAGGTGTCTAGTGACCCTGGAGTGTAAAAATCTGAAAAGGGAAGAGGTTGGGATGTGGACTACATTGTCCACTCAAGAAGAAGAATGATCAGTCTCTAGCCAGAACCCAAAAACTGGGTCACAACAGCACAGTTCAAAACTATATCACAGGTGTTGTCTCTACCTATCATGGGCTTACTACATAGTAGGAAATGCTGGTAGCAAAAGCCACCATCTCCAAGATACAGTTAGCTAGTGAATGTTTGCTCTACTTTTGACCAATGAATGGCTAAAGTCTAGGTATTGGACTGGTTGCTCAATGTCTTCTTCCTGATAGGAAGAAGAATATGATGGTTGAAGGTCAGGTATTGGAATCAAAACCCAGCTCTATCACCTTCTACCTTTGTGCCTAAGGACAAATTATTTAAACCTCCCTCAGCCTCAGTTTTACATACAATCGGAGGTAATAGTCCCTCCCCAAAAGGGTGTATGGGAATCTAAAAATCCATGAAGAATGCAAACACTTAGGGTCTGGCCCTGCTTGGTAGTTCCTCTGGAGATCCTGTGGCTCTTTCAAGACAGAAGGAAAAACAGAGAAGTGAGGGCTTTCCCTTTCCTATTTCAGGTTCTGCAGGAAGAAGGCAGAGGCACTTCTGTGCTCTGTGCACACAATATGTATGGGCCAGATGTGATCGCATTATTTTCTTTCCAACCTGATGCCAACCTGTGAGTCATCAGCTAATCATCAGGATATTAAATGACTTCTTTAAGTTCATGTCCTTTGCAGGGACATGGATGAAGCTAGAAACCATCATTCTCAGCAAACTAACACAATAACAGAAAATCAAACACCGCATGTTCTCACTCATAAGTGGGAGTTGAACAACGAGAACACATGGACACAGGGAGGGGAACATCACACACCAGGGCCTGTCGGGGGGTGGGGGGCTAGGGGAGGGATAGCATTAGGAGAAATATCTAATGTAGGTGACCGGTTGATGGGTGCAGCAAACCACCATGGCACATGTATACCTATGTAACAAACCTGCACGTTCTGCACATATACCCCAGAACTTAAAGTATAATAAAATAAAATCACAAAGCTACTAAGAGAGGGATCCAAACCCAGAGGTACCTCTCTCTGCATTACACTGAAGTTTCTAATTACCTTCCACTACCCACATTTCCATTTGTCTTCCAAGGGTTCATGGGGGTGATGTTCTTGTTCCTCTGGGGTGAATGTGGGGAGAGGTAGAAACAAATGTTCTATCCACTGCTCTCGTCAAGGCTTTATTAATAATCACTCAGACCAATGAAGTATTGAGGAACAATCAAGAAACATTTGCCACGTGGCTGGGTGCCCTGCCTGTTCAAGGTAGTCTGATCTGTTCTGCATCCTGGATGCTGACTTTATCCTCACTCTCAATTCCCTGATATCCTGATGCTGCTGCCCATACTATGCAGCTGAAAGGGTGATAGGTCCTTCTCCCTGGGAGACCCCCACTACCGTCTCCTTCCCTGGAATCCCTGAAGCCATCCTTCAGCCAGTGGGTGTTGACTAGAAAAAGGCAGAAATAGGTGGGACTTACAGCTTCAATTTTCATGCCCCTCAGGACTGAATCAAGAACAGTAGTGTAAACTCCTTCCCCTCTTCCCTATCCCCCTCAGACATATAAGCATTGGCTCTCCCTTGAGCCAATCCACAAGAATTGATTTAACCCCCTTCCTGATGCATGATGAAGAGAGAAAGAATGGCATAGTAAAAATAAGATGGACTTATAGTTAGACAAATATAGGTCCAGCCACAACTCTACTACCTCCTACTTTAACCTCTCTGAGCTTCAGTTTCTTCATCTGTGAAGTGGGGATAGTAAGAATACCTACCTTACAAGTCTGTAGTGAGGATTAAATGACAGCATGCGTATCTTTCAGGATTGTGTCTATCTGAATGTTGCAGTAGCTTAACCACAATAGGTGAATTTTTCTCATAAAACAAGAAATGCAAAGGTAGGCAGTACTTGATGCCATCACCATCAAAACCCAGATTATTTTCTTTTCTCATGCTGCCATGCTGAGCATAAGTTTCTTTTCCTCTTGGTCACAATATGGCTGCTGCATCCTGATCATTGTATCAACATTCCAGGCAGAGAAAGAGGGAAAGTGAAGACAAAGATCAGCTTTCCCAGAAGCATCATCAAATCAACCTCTACCTGCATCTCATTGGCCAGAACTGTGCCATAACGTGACCACCTTCAGCCACAAGTCATCCTGGGAATTTTTCTGAGCTTTTTGCCATTCTGAAAACACCACAGATCTGTTAATAAAGCAGAAGGGGAAATGAATATAAGTATGCAATTAGCAAAATCTGCTATAGCAGCAAAAGCACTTTACACAGCTTCTGACACATAGTAAATGTCTAATAAGGGTTAGCTATCATCATGATGATAACAATTTATGATTTTTATGTAATCCTCACTCCTCTTGGGACTGGAATCTAACCCTGAAGTCATGTTCATCCCATCTATATCCAGGGTCTGTCATCCTACTGAGCTCCTGCGAGCATCATCCAGTGCTTTTTTCTTTGTCCCAGTCACTGCTCAGAATCAGCCTTCTGTGGTTTTCAGGGTCTCTAAGAACCGCTACACAGCTCCTCCTGGCCTCATCATTTGTGGCCATGCTCTGCCTCCCTGACTAATAGGCCCAGATTGTATCCTGCATTATCCAATGACTAACCAGGTACATACATCCTCCTGGAAAGTTGCTAATAGAGCCTAGATGAGGAACAGGGACTCCTTCCAGTGTTACTTGCCCTTCACATCCCTGGAGTCCCATAGAAGCTGGCAGGTCTCTTCTTACAGACCCCCTCAAGTCTCTGTCCCAGCCACATGATTCCCTTCAGTAGGAAATCCTCTTAAGGAACATTGCTGAGACAGGGTGGGTCTGTGCTCAATTTCAGATGCTAAGGGAGCCACTTCTTCCACTAAAGCAACCCCCAGACAAACACAGCTGCAATGAACTTTCACATCCAAGCTCTCTTGTGCAAATGTATAAGACTTTCTTTAAAAAATAAACCTAGAAATGAAATTGCATGGCCATTGATTATGCCTTTTTTAACTTCACTATATATTTCCAAATGGCCTACTGAAGCTGTTGTTCAAATTTACAGTTCCACCAACTGTGGAGAAGATTTTCAGTTTCTCAGTATCCTGACCAACACTTTATAATGTTCGACTTTTTTAATGTTTTGCAATTAAAGGAGTATAAAACACCATTTGGTTGATGTTGTACTTTGCATTTTTATGATTGCTGAGGAGATGGGCATCTTCTTACATCTTTCTTAGCTGTTCATAACCCAGAGAATCTTAAAGGAACTGCTCATGTATAACGATGTTTTTTCCAATGTATAACTATGAGTTTGATCTATGGAAGAAAAAAGTCCATTCATTGGGTACAGTAAAAACAGTTTGCAAGAAAGAGCCTGTGGACCTTCACTAGGGTCTTCTGAGCCAGAAATCCGGGAACAAGGTCCATGGAAAGAGAGCCAGGTGTAAGCCAGGTGGAGAGATAACAAACAGACCAACATTCTAAACCAGGAGCCACCAGCAGAGCAGGACTCACATTATTCATATTGGACTCCAGCCAGGTTTCAAACAGGCTTCTGGGAGTCCTAAACTGGAGTTGAAAAAAAAAGTGATTTACCAGAACTGAACACAAAAAAAAGTGATTATTTCAATATATGCAGAAAAGGCTTTTGATATGATTTAATATCCCTTCATGTTAAAAACTCTCAATAAACTGTGTATTGAAAGAACATACCTCAAAATAATAAGAGCTGTCTGTGACAAATCCGTAGCCAACATTGTACTGAATGGGCAAACCTGGGAGTAGTTTCCTTGAAAACCTGCACAAGACAAGGATGCCCTCTCTCACTACTCCGGTTCAACTTAGTATTGAAAGTCCTGGCGAGGGCAATCAGGCAAGGGAAATAAATAAAAAGCATCCAAATAGGAACAGAGGAATTCAAACTATCCCTGTTTGCAGATAACATGATTCTACACGTAGAAAACCCCACAGTCTCAGCCCCAAAGATTTTTAAGCTGATGAACAACTTCAGCAAAGTCTCAGGATACAAAATCAATGTACAAAAAAATCACTAGCATTCCTATACACCAAAAACAGTGAAGCTGAGAACCAAATCGAGAATGCAATCCCATTCATAACTGCCACAAAAAGAATAAAATACCTAGAAAAACAGCTAACCAGGGAGGTGAAAGATTTCTACAATGAGAATTACAAAACACTGCTAAAAGAAATCAGAGATGACACAAATAGAAAAACATTCCATGCTCATGGATAGGAAGAATCAATATTATTAAAATGGCCATGCTGCCCAAAGGAATTCACAGATTCAATGTTGTTCCTACCTAACTACTAATGACATTCTTCACAGAACTAGAAAAAAACTACTTTAAAATTCATATGGAGGCCAGGTGCGATGGCTCACGCCTGTAATCCCAGCACTTCGGGAGGCCGACGTGGGCGAATCATGAGGTCAGGGGTTCGAGACCAGCCTGACCAACATGGTGAAACCCCATCTCTACTAAAAATACAAAAATTGGCTGGGCATGATGGCGCACACCTGTAGTCCCAGCTTCTTGGGAGGCTGAGGCAGGAGAATCACTTGAACCTGGGAGGCAGAGGTTGCAGTGAGCCAAGATTGGGCCACTGCACTCCAGCCTGGAGTGCAAGTGTCTGTCTCAAAAAAATAAATAAATAAATAAAATTCATATGGAACCACAATAGAGCCTGAATAGCCAAGACAATCCTGAACAAAAAAGAACAAAGCAGGAGGCATTATGCTACCTAACTTCAAACTATACTATAGGGCTACAGTAACCAAAACAGCATGTTACTGGTACAAAACCAGACACATAGACCAATGGAACAGAATAGAGAACGCAGAGATAAAGCCACACACCTACAACCATCTGATCTTTGACAAAGCTGACAAAAATGAGCAATGGAGAAAGGACTCCCTGTTCTGTAAATGGTGCGGGAATAACTGGCTAGGCATATGCAGAAGATTGAAATTGGACCCTCTCCTTACACCATACACAAAAATCAACTCAAGATGGATCAAATACTTAAATGTAAAATCCAAAACTATAAAAACTATAAAAACTCTGGAGGACAACCTAGGCAATATCATTCTGGACATAGGAAAGATTTCATGACAAAAACATTAAAAGAAATTGCAACAAAAGCAAAAATTGACAAATGGGATACAACTAAACTAAAGAGCTTCTGCACAGCAAAAGAAACTATCAACAGAGTAAACAGACAACCTACAGAATGGAAAAAAAAATTTGCAAACTATGCATCTGATAAAAGTCTAATATCCAGCATTGACAAGAAACTTAAATTTATAAGAGAAACTCTAATAACCCCATTTTAAAGTGGGCAAAGGACATGAACAGACAATCTTCAAAAGAAGACATATGTGTGGCCAACAAGCATATGAAAAAAACCTCAATATCACTGATGATTAGAGAAATGCAAATCAAACCACCGTGAGATACCATCTCACACTAGTCAGAATGGCTATTATTAAAAAATAAAAAACTAATATATGCTAGCAAAGTTGCAGAGAAAAGGGAATGTTTATACACTGTTGGTGAGAGTGTAAACTGGTTCAGCTATTGTGGAAAGCAGTGTGGTGGTTCCTCAAAGAGCTAAAAACAAAACTACCATTTGATCCAGCAATCCCATTACTGGGTATATACCCAAAGGAATAAAAATTGTTCTGTTACAAAGACACATGCACACATATGTTCACTGCAGCACTGTTCACAATAGCAAAGACACAGAATCAACTTAAATGCTCATCAATAGCAAATTTGATAAAGAAAATGTGGTACATAAACACCATGGAATACAATGCAGCCATAGAAAGAATGAGATCATGTTCTTTGCATGAACATCGGGGAGCTGCAGGCCGTTATCCTTAGTAAACTAATGTAGGAACAGAAAACCAAATACTGCATGTTCTCACTTATAAGTGGGAGCTTAATGATTGAGAACACATGGACACACTGAGGGGAACAACAGACACTAAAGCCTCCTTGAGGGTGAAGGATGGAATGAGGGAGAGGATCAGAAAAAATAACTATTCGGTACTGGGCTTAGTACTTGGATGATGAAATAATCTGTACAACAAACCCTGAGACACAAGTTTACCTATATCACAAGTTTTAAAAAATATCACAAGTTTAAAAAAATAAAAATAAAAGGTGGGTTGCAAATTAGGGTTCTGACAAAGGAGAAACTTGGAGAACTGGGGGCTAGGTTGCCAGCAGCAAAAGACTCTGCCCAAGTTTAATCCAAATAGGACAGGATTTCTGAAGCGCAGAGTAAGAGCTCACAAGGGAAACTGGAAGTGAGAAGAAAGATGGCCGGAGCAAAAGAATGGCACGGGTCTTACAGGCTGTGCATAGCATGGAGGAGCAGGGATATGAAAAGACCAGAATGACAAGGATGTCTTAGACGAGAGGGGGGCAATGTGGCAGAGACTGCTGTTTGCCTGCTCAATATTAATTCTCTCCTCTTCCTTTAAAAGTAAACCCCTATTTTATTTGCGGTCATTCTGTGCCCAGTGAAAACACTATTTCTTCAAGTCTCTCTTTTTAGTGAGGCTTTGCCAATGATTTGCCAGCAGAAGTCATTGAGTAGAGCTTCTGGGAAATCTCTTTAAAGGAGGATGACTGAGGAGGTATAGACTCTTTCCTTGCTCTTTCTCTTCTTCTTGCTTGGTGGCATGAAGACTGGCACCCTAGCATCCATCATACGACTTTGAGGATAGTGGAATGTAAAATAGAGGAGCATGGATCTCTGATGACTCTGGGAACCATCAAACCAGCTCTGAATTACTTATGTCTGGATTTTCTTTATGTGATCGAATATGCCCCTACTTTGCTGAAAGCACTGCGATGGGATTCTGTTACTACTAAAAGCAGAGTGAAGTATTTAGAGATCTACTGGGATCCCAGAACACAGGCATATGTGAAAAGAGGAGGTGTTAATAAGAGTCACAGCAGTACAGAGTTCATTAAACATCTGAAAGATGCATGTGTAAAGCCTGCAATTCCTGACTGGGCTTTGCATCTTTAAATGTGACATCACACTGAATCTGTTCAGTAGCAGTCATGGATCTCTAAAGAGACATAATCACTGGCTTTAGAAGTAATTCCAAACTTCTAATTCCAATTTCCAGTTCCCATTTAGAAATATTCCAAGCCGGGCACAGTGGCTAACACCTGTAATCCCAGCACTTTGGGAGGCTGAGGTGGATGGATCACCTGAGGTCAGGAGTTCGAGACCAGCCTGGCCAATATGGTGAAACCCCATCTCTACTAAATACAAAAAATTAGCCAGAAGTGGTGGCACACACCTATAATGCCAGTTACTTGGGTGGCTGAGGGAGGAGAATTGCTTGAACCTGGGAGGCAGAAGTTGCAGTGAGCCGAGATTGCACCATTGCATTCCAGCGTGGGCAACAAGAACAAAACTCCGTCTCAAAAAAAAAAAAAAAAATTCCAACCTTCCCATTTTGCAGATGGGAAAACTGGGTTACAGAGACAGTACATTATTTGTCCAAGGTCCAAGGTCATACAGCAGCATCCCAAACCAGGTTACCTGACTCTTTCCAATGTCCACGCTCGCACCCTCTTTTGTCCTTCAGACTCCCTACCTCTAAAATAAGAAGATTGGAGTGGAATGCCATGCAAATGCTAGGACTTTATTATTCTAAGAAATCCACCTTCTGGGTATCAGACAAGTCATACATATCTAGCACTATTTCCATAGATATTGCACTCCCATTGACATAGAAATTTTGGCATGCCTTCAGGTTCATTAAAATGGGATTTTTGCTGCATTTACCTTGTTCCTGAGCAACAACCATTTTCTCTCTGGGTCATTTATTCTCAAGGACTTTCCATAATCTATTTTTGGTTGGAGGTAATGAGCTACCCCTGAACGTGGTGCCAAAAGTTTGATTATGTATGAAATAAAAAAAAGATTAAAGCATTTGCCTTGAACTTCTTTGGCCTCTACCCATGCCCTTCTGTCGTGGTGAGCAGGAATACTCTGCCCTGCTCCTGACCCACCCTCAACCCTGAAATTGTTCAGGTCACCCTGGAGTATGTCCTTCCACAGCCAGCTTGAGGGCAAAGTTCACTGGGACTGGTCAGGACAGACAGTAAGGATGGTGTTAGATAGGACTATGCTGGGTTGGACAGGCATCCACAGAAGACATCTGTGTGATCTGAGAACTGAGTCCAGAGGGAAAAAGACAATCCCAGTATTTGTTTTACAGGTCATTATCAAGATCTGCAATCAGACAGGGGCTACCATATCAGGGCCTCTGCTGAAGGTGAAGCATTCACCCTGAGAGGCAGTGTGGATAGCTCTGGGAGATCTGCTTTTCAATAGTGACTTGAAAGAATCAGAGACAAGGTCAAGAGTGAAGGACAGGGTGCTGTGAGATCCCTGGGAGCAGCACTGACTTTTTCCTGTTCAGCCTTTATTGATCATCAGCTGCAAGAAGGCTGGAGGAGGAAAGATGGAAAGGAAGTGGGACTAAACTATACAGGAGCATACAATGGACTAGGACTGAAGCCAAAAAGACTGAGACCTATATGGATATCCATGATCAGGTGTGGGGGCCTGAATTCCAAGTAGAACAGCCTATTAGGACCACTCGTTGATGGAGAGGGGTGAGGGTGGATCCTGTCCTATCACAGATTCCAATTCAGATGACTGGAGCGCGCAGGAAGGAAACAGAAATGATTGGGGAATAGCTATAAGATGATGGAGACTGCAATGAACTGGAGAATATGTGCCCTGTCCAAAAATTGTCAAATTAGCTGTTTGCCAAACATCAATCTGGCTAGATAACAGGCAGCTGCAGGCGATATTTGGCATGCAGGCTGACAAATAGTAACCTCTGACGAGGTGCATAGTTTGGGACAGACAGGAAAACTTGAAACTTGGAGACCACTTCAGTCTCCAAGCTTTGCATTTGGATTCAGCCTCTGATGGGCATTAAGAGGTCCAAAGGGCAAGATGGATGTCCAGCACCGAATACTCATTAATTTAGCCAACACGTACTGATCAGCTACTCTGTGCTTGGCTGCATGCCTGGCACTGGGGACCCAGAGATGAACAAAGGTCTTAGTTATAGCAGGGACAATGAATGTGGGTTCGCGGGAGAAGGATGACTTCATTCTAAGCACCTTTGGGTAAAAACCAAGACTATTGATTAGTATTGGCTTAGGAATGGGAAAAGCAGATAAATGCACCGTTGAGTCAGCCTCAGGGAGGTGAGAAAGACTGAAGCAGGAGTCCCAGACTGGATACGAAGCCGGAGCAGAGCTGTGCAACCGTGATTAGAGAAGTGAGGGAGGCGGGTCCAATTAAAGTGGCCACTGCAGGAATTTAATAAGCATGGGAATGTTTACAGAGACAGCTCCCGATTGGAGAACGTGGCCTCATTTCTGAGCACTGAAATGTTTGATGTTGGACATTTGGCTCTCTTCCAACTTCCCAGCCAGCTCTGCAGAGGACCCACATCGCAGGGAGCAGCCTTTGAAGGAGCCAGGGCTGTCAATGGAGTTATACTAATTAGGCAACAGGAGTGGCCTCAAATGCCTGTCCTCATTTGCAATTCAGTGTGTCTTTAATTTGCCAGAAATATACATATATATATCCTCTCTGGATATAAAAAAATATATCCACGTTGGTGAGAGAGACTAACTTAACTACCATTTACAAAGTGCTTAAAGTACCAGGCAGTTGCTAAATCTCTTACATACATAAGGTAGGTAGGCACTATGTTTTTCATCCCCATTTTACAGGTAAGGAAACTGAGGCTCAAGGAAAGGAAGCACTCCCCTAATATTCACAAAGCTGGTAAGGGGCAAAGTCTGGGTGTCTATCATTGTGTTTATAGCAACTGTTCTTAACCAGGGTGACTTGGTCCCTCAGGGGACATTTGGCAATGTGTAGAGACATTTTGGGTTGTCACAACTTGAGGGGAGTGGGAGAGGTGCTTCTGGCATTTGGGGAATAGAGACCAGAGATGCCAATGAACTTTCTTCCCTGCAAAGGACAGCTTCTCAAAACACAGAATTATTTGGCCCAAAATGTCAACAGTGCAGAACTGAGCTTAAGAAACCCTGATATATAGAGAAAATTAGTCCTAAATAGGAGGTTTTAAGTCTGTGGACCTGTCATCAACTGTGTGATTTGGGAAAGTCACTTAACTTCTCTGTGCCTCATCATCATCTTTAAAACAGAAAGTGTGAAGACTACAGAAGATAACATATGTGAAAGTAACTGCCGCATGCTCTCTGCCTTTCTATCTGTCTCAGTCTCTGTCTCTCTGTGTTTGTCTCTGTCTCTGTCTCTCTTTCTCTCTCTATATGTATACAGGGAAGTGGGACTAAACTATACAGGAGCATACAATGGACTAGGACTGAAGCCAAATAGGCTGAGACCTATATGGATATCTAGGACCAGGCATGGGGGCCTGAATTCCAAATATATATATGTATATACATATGTGTGCATATATATATACACATATACAAATGAATTCCAAATATATATGTATATATATGTGTGTGTATATATAGAGAGAGAGACAAACATATATATGTGTATATATGTGTGTGTATATATATGTGTGTGTGTATATATATTATGTGTGTGTGTGTATATATATTATGTGTGTGTGTGTGTATATATATATACGTATATATATGTATATATATATACGTATATATATATATATATACAGTTGGCCCTCTCATCCAGGGGTTCCAGCAACTGTAGGGTCCACAGCCATGGATCAAAAATATTTGGAGGCCGGGCATGCTGGCTCATGCCTGTAGTCCCAGCACATTGGGAGGCCAAGGCAGAAGGATCACTTGAGCCTGTGAGTTTGAGACTAGCCTGGGCAACATAGTGAGACTTAGTGTCTACAATAAAAATTTAAAAAAATTAGCATTAGCCGGACTTGGTGGTGCACACCTGTAGTCCCAGCTACTTGTGAGGCTGAGGCAGGAGGATTGCTTGATCCCAGGAGGCAGAGGTTGCAGTGAGCCAAGATCATGCCCCTGCGGCCCAGCCTAGGTGACAGAGCAAGATTCTGTCTCAAAAAAAAAAAAAAAAAAAAAATCCCACAAAAACTCATATGAGAAAAATAAAAAAAAAATGGTAATTAAAACTACAAATAAAACATGCAGTGTAACAACTATTTACATAACATTTACATTGCATTAGGTATTATAAGTAATCTAGAGATGACAAAGTATATGGGAGGATATGCATGATTATATGCAAATACTGTGCTATTTTATATCAGGGACTTGAGCATTGGGAGACTTGGTATCTGCGGGGGTGTGGGGGTGCTGTTTGCGGAATCATCTTCCGTAGATACGAGGGGATGACTGTATAAATATAATCTTTCTGTCTCTCTGGAACCAATGAGGCACACTACCAGCGATTAAAGACTTGGGAAAGTTAATTATTAATTGGTCACTTCTGCTAATCACAGCCATGACACCCGCTGCCTTGCACCAAGCATTCCCTCAGCATCAGGGCCAAAATCATGCAATCTTAGTGTTAAAGAGAGGGTATCTTAGAGTTCAGCATTCAACCCAAATCACAGGGTTGAATCACAGAATGCATGTCACAGATAGCGACTGATGCCTTTCCAGCATCCAGTGCCCCTTCTTCTGGTGTCAGTGCCTTAACTTCCCCTGGGGAGGTATCCTCCCTGAGTTATGGCAATGTGATTTGGGTGGGAGTGACTCCACCCCTGATTCCAGGAGTAGATACCTGACACTGGTTTGGACAATCATAATACTCCATCTCCCTGGCTTTGTCAGTTGGCTTAGCAACGTGCACATGAGCCACTTTTAGCCAATGAGGTAAGCATGCTCCTCTTTTGTGGAAACAAAAAGATGAGCTCTCATTCTGCTGAACACATCAGCAGTGAGGACGTAAGAGTGACACCCAGTGGAGAAAGTCAGCCTGGAGTCAAGGCAGCTCAGAGGAAAGCAGTGGCAAGAAGTAGAGAAAGAGAAAGAGAATACCAGAGATCCCACCTGGGCACATTGTTGGAATGTCTGGATCCAGCCATGCCTGAGGACTGATCTTTTCATTCATATGAGAGTCTAAGAAAGTTTTTTGTTTTTTGCTTAAACCAGTTGGAGTTGCACTTTTGTTTCTTGGAAACAAATTAGCTCTGAGAAACACAGGTAACAAAGAGCCCAAGTTCTTTGTCTAAATCAGGGACTAGGCTATATAAGCTATATGGGAACCAAGCATCCAGATCTTAGGCTAGTATATTTTTTCTCTTTTTAATGAAGTGTAACACATATGCACATCTCTCTATATATATATATATGTGTGTGTGTGTGTGTGTGTGTGTATATAACTTATCTATTGAAAGTGCACAAACCATCAATGTACAGCTCAATAAATTTCTACAAGTTGAACATACCTATATAACCAGCATCCAGGCAAAAGCACAGAACATTACCACCATCTCTCCCTCCACCCACCAGAGCTTCCTTTATCTCTGATTCCAGTCTGTCCTCCTCCAGGGGTAACCACTATCCTCATTTCTAACATCACAGGTTAGTTTTGCCTGTGGTTTGTTTGCTGGTTGGCTGGTTTTGTTTTACTTTGTTCAGTAATCTGCAGTCTGGGCAGGTGGGAGGATCATTTGAGGCCAGGAGTTTGAGACCAGCCTAGAAACATAGCAAGACTCCATCTGAAAAAATTTCGCTGGCCAGGAGTGGTGGCTCATGCTTGTAATCCTAGCACTTTGGGAGGCCGAGGCAGATGAATTGCCTGAGCTCAGCGAATTCTTTCTTCACTTGTATCTCCTTTTGTATTTTAAAATTTGGAAACGTGTATCTCATTAAAATACGCATATATATACAAAAATATCAGGGTCAGCTAACTATGGTTTCAGCTTTTTCTGGGGCAAAGCCCCCTTCTATTTATGATTGCATCTTAAACTTTCACCATAGGGTCTGGCATGAAGCAGGCAGCATTGTGTGTGGTTAGGAATGCAGCTTCAGAATCAGACAGACCTGGATTAAAATCTTGTTGCTACCAGTTACTACCTGTGTGAACAAAAGCATGTTTCTTTATTTCTCTAAACCTCAGTTTATTCATTTATAATGTATCATAATATTATGACCTATGTCATAGAATTGTTGGAAAGATGATAACTTTGTCCATTTTGTGATGTTATAAGAGAATAGCACATTATTAATAAGGTAATGAAAAATGAACAGAAATTTATTGGCTCATGGCTCTGGAGGCTGGGAAGTCTAAGGTTGAGGGGCTAGCATCTGGTGAGGGCCTTCTTGCTGCATCATAATATGTTGGGAAGGGTAAAGAGAGGGTGGGAGAGAGAGAGAGCAAGAATAGGTGAATCTGCTCCCACAATAATGGCATTAGTCCATTCATGAGTGTGGAGCCCTCATGACCTAAACACCTTTCAAAGGTCTGATCTCCCAATGGCAATTAAATTGCAACGTAAGTTTTGGAGGGGACAAATATTCAAACCATAACATGACTCCTTGCTTCTCCAAAATCATGTCCTTCTCACACACAAAATACATTCATTCCAGTCCAATAGCCCCAGTCTTAACTCCAGCATCAACTCAAAGGTCTACAGTCCAGAGTCTCATCTAAATCAGATGGTGAGATTCAAAGCACGATTCATCCTAAGGCAAAGTTTTCTCCAGCCGTAAGCCTGTGAAATAAAAAGTTATCTTTTCCTAAAATACAATGGCAGGATAGGCATGGGATAGACCATTCCAGAAAGGGAAAAACAGCGTAGAAGAAAAGGTACCTGGTTCCACATAAGACCAAAAGCCAGCAGGGCAAACAACATTAAATCTTAAACTCCAGAATAATCTCCTTTGACTTCATGTCCTGCCTTCCAGGTACACTAGGGTAAGAGTTGGGCCATCAAAGCCTCTATGGTGTTGTTGGGCTAAGTCCACCCACTAGCTCTCATGGGTTAGGGTCTCCTATCTGCGGCTCTCCCAGGATGGTGCTACACGTTGATAGCTCTGCAGTTCTGGGGTCTTGTTGGTGGCTTCACCCCACAGTTCCACTGGGTCTAGTAAGGACTCTCTGTGGCAGGACTGATCTTACAGTTATGCCCAGATATTGCCCTACTGGGGGCTCTCTGAGGTAGTCCTGCTCTTTAACAAGTCTCTATCTGGGCCCCCAGGCTGTCTGCGACATCCTTTGAAATTCAGCTAGAGGCTGTCACGCCCCCAACAGCTTCACTCTATGCACCTGCAGAATTAGCACCACATGGATGCCACCACGGTTTACTGCATGCACTCTTCTGAGCAGTGATCCAGGGTGCATCCACAGTCATTTGAGCCACAGCTGGAGCAGCCAAGGAGTGCCATGCTGGAATGTGAAGAGCAGAGTGCAGAGGTGGCCCTGCACAGGGAGCCCACTGGGAAGTGTCCCGGGCTCATCCCCTGAAACCATTCTACCCTCCTAAAGCCCTGGGCTTGTGATGGAAGGGGAAGCCCCATTTTGGAGGCGACAAACGTTCAAACTATAGCAGACCATATGAGAGACTGGGTGCCAGCACAGTGCATGATGTAGAGTAACTGCTCAACGAATGTTATCTATCCTAATTAGACATTGAGTAAATGTTTTTTGAATTCCTGTTGAACTGAACAGCCAGATCCTGTTCAAAATTAAACAAACAAACAAAAAATAACCCAAACATCCAAGCATCCTGAATTAGTGCTGTCTAGGTTAGTTTGTCTGAATTTATCTAGACTGTAATACAATCAAACAGCCACAAAACAGTGCTGCAGAGGTCTCTCCTCTACTCTGTCCTGTTCATCTTATTTGATGGTTATTGATAGCCATTTAGAAAGAATGTTTATTTTCTACACAATAATATTTTCGGAAAGAGTGAACAAGGAAGGAAAGTGGATCATAATGAGGAAATTTTATTAAGAAATTATTTAATGTAATTGATGCTTTGCACCAAGAGTCAAGGAAATGCACCTATTGATAAATGTCCACATTCATGCTTAATCTACTTTTAGTCCTTTGCTGGGATACGTTGTATGTATTTATTTATTTATTCATAGGAGGGCAGGATCTTTCTCTGTCACGCAGGCTGGCGTGTAGTGGCAGAGTTGTAGCTCACTGCAGCCTTGACCACCTGTGCTCAGGTGATCCTTCTGCCTCAGCCTCTTGAGTAGCTAGGACTACAGGTGCATGCCATCATGCCTAGCTATTTTTTAATGCTTTGTGGAGACAAGCTCTCCTTATGTTGCATAGGTGGATCTCACATTCTGTCCTCAAGTGATCCTGTCACCTTGGTCTCCAGAAGTGCTGGGATTACAGGTGTGAGCCACTGCTTCTCCCCTGCTGGGGTATTTAATTAGCTTGTGATTTGGAAAATCACATGGTATACAGATGGCAATGAATATTCTGGAACTAAAAGCAGAGTGATTGTTTTGCTTCTAGCATCTTATGAAAAGGAATAACTGGAAAATGTAGCAATGTGTAGAAAGCTTGAAATCGGCAAGATAAAGGTGAAGAGACTGTAAAGGAAAAGCTTATTTGGGGCTTCATATTTACGCAAATGTACGTTTGTGTCATTTAAATCTTGCTTCCTTTCTGTGAGGTTGCTTGTTTTTATTTGGTAGATAAGGAAATAAATATTGGCTTAGGGATTTAAGTAGCTTGCTCTGAATTTTGCTATTGGTAAGGGTATTACCGAGGTCACTGCTCTCTGCTGGATCAGTTCCTTCTACTTTGGAATGTCAAGGTTATTAACTTTGAGATCTGGAAAAGGTTCTCTGACCTTCTGTTTTACCCATCATGGTCCCAGGGAATGGCAGGGAGCAGAAATGCTAAAATATTTATTTTATAGGGCTGGGAAAAGTGATAGGTGGAACAACAGCCTCTCAACCTGCAACTTCTGCATATGTTACGTTACATGGTAAAGGGAGATAGAGATTGAAGGTGGAATTAAGATTACTAATCAGCTGACTTTGAAATATCATCCTGGATTATCCTGGTGGGCCCAATGTAATCACAAAAGTCCTTGTAAGTAGGAGAGGGAGGCAGGAGAGAGAGCCAGGCTGATGGAAACGTGACATGGAGTTGGCCTGACGTTGCTGACTTTGAAAATGGAGAAAGGGGCCAAGAGCTGAGAAATGTGGGTGTTCTCCAGAAGTTGGAAAAGGCCGGGGAATAGATTCTCCCCCAAAGCCTCTAGAAGGCATGCAGCTCTGCTGACACTTTGATTTTAGTCCAGTGAGGCCCATGTGGGACTCCTGACCTTCTGAATTGAAATAAATTTGTGTTGTTTTAAGCCACTAAGTTTTGGTAATTTGTTATAGCAGGGATAGCATACTCATACATGCAACATCATTTGAATTGCTCTTCACACAGTCCTGCCCATCTCTCAGAAAGAGAAATGTCTAATCTGATCAGGTCCTAGTCTAGGGCAGTGGCTGGGTCATGTTTATTAGTGAGTGGGATAAAAGGAAATGAATGCAAGTCTCTGATGCTTGTTTCAGCCTTCTATTTCTCACAGAATATAAGTCTTAAGGATGTAAACCAAAAACAAAATTCCAAGCCTTCGAACATTTGAATGGACCTCTCTTCTCAGCAAGGGCATTCCAAAGCTAACCTGAAAGACTAGTTCAGGCCATGTGGGGAAGAGGGAGCTGGACATGCTTCCTTTTTGGAATTACTGACAGAAAAGGCTCGTTAAGTCTGAAACAAAACATTTACAATCTAGTCTCTCTGAAGCCTGCTACCTGGAGGCTTCATCAGAAGGATAAAACTTGGTCTCTACAATGCCTTATCATAACCCAGACATTCCTTTCTATTGATAACTCTTTTAACCAATTCCCAATCGGAAAATTTTTGAATCCATCTATGACCTGGAAACCCCCACTTCCAGCTGTCCTGCCTTTCCAGACCAAACCAATGTACACGTTACATGTATTGATTGATGCCTTATGTCTCCCTAAAATGTATAAAACCAAGGTGCTGGGTGCAGTGGCTCACACCTGTAATCCCAGCACTTTGGGAGGCCGAGTGGGGGTGGATCACATGAGATCAGGAGTTTGAGACCAGCCTGGTCAACATGGTGAAACCCCATCTCTACTAAAAACACAAAATTAGCCAGGTGTTGGTGCATGCCTGTAATCCCAGCTACTTGGGAGGCTGAGGCAGGGGAATCACTTGAACTCAGGAGGCAGAGGTTGCAGTGAGCTGAGTTAGCCCCACTGCACTCCAGCCTGGGCAACAAGAGTGAGACTCCATCTCAAAAAATAAAAATTAAGGTGTAGTCTGACCATCTTTGGCACATGTCATCAGGACCTCCTGAGGCTGTGTCATAGGTACATCCTTAACCTTAGCAAAATAAACTTTCTAAATAGATTGAAACCTGCCTCAGATACTTTGGTTTAAAAATGTAATCCTGCTTGGGAGAAGTTATGCCCAGTGTGCACATGCTCTCTCTCTCTCTCTCGCTCTCTCTCTCTCTCTGTCTCTCTCTCTGTTTTTCTGCCTGTGTGCACTTTCACCTCTTAAATCTACCATCCTAGATGTTGACAAGCTGATGGCATTATTTGAACTTAGGTTGAAGGAAAATGACAGGCCTAAACTACATGGTCCAGCTAGTTTATTCACATGATCTGCTCTGGCATTTCAGGTTCATGTCCTATTCATACTGAAGTGTGCCCTGATTTGAATTTTTTTTTATCCTTCATGTTTACGGTTTTCTTAGGGCTCTCATGGGAGAAGAGTTTGTGGTTTGGGACAGTGCCCAAACTATCCCAATGCTATCTTAATTTTCTTTATCTTAGTGCTAACTGTCTCAATGCTATCTTAATTTCACTGAGCTCCCACCTTAACCCTAAGACATACTCATTCCTTTTTCCCATTTCCTTCCCTGTTCAACAGTGAATGAAGGAGGCTGCCTTCATGGCAAAGGGCCTAGAGTGTGGCTTTATTATGAGAAATTAACTTACATGATTATGGAGACTGGGAAATCCCACGATCTGCAGCCTGCAAACTGGAGACCCAAGAAATACAGTAGTGTCGTTCCAGTCTGAGTCTGAAGGCCTGAAAGCCAGGAGCTGAGCCAATGGGATGGTGTAAATCCCAGTCCAAGGGTGGAAGATTGAAGTCCCTGCTCAGAAAGAAGGCAGAAAGCAAAAGATGCACATTCCTCCTTCCTCCACTTTTTGTTCTATTCAGACCCTGAATGGATTGAAGGATTCCCATCACAACTGGGGAGGGAGCCAATCTACTTTGCTGAGCCCACCAGTTCAAATGCTAATCTCATCCTGAAACACCTTCAGACACAGGGCTTTATCTGGGCACCCCATGACACAGTCATGACACATAAAATTAATCTAGCAGCCAGGTTCTTGGAGGGTGTTCAAAGTGACAGTGGCATTTCCCATGATATTCTCATACCTTACAAGATGGTATTGTAACTTTCATCACCCACCTGTTTATATCCAACCTGTCCTTACAGACCAAACTCAGCTGTCACCTCCTCCAGGAAGCTCTCCCTAATCCTCTGGTCAGACATGTGCTCTCTCCCCTGTAAACCACTCTCCACCCCTAGCCCTTTTTGCTTCCTTTGAAACAACACTAGTCAATGAGAAATGATATTGCCTGAATGGTTAGAAACAAACACAAAAAATAAAAATCAGGCTTTGCAGTCCCCTTGCCTGGGGCTGACTTCAGGCTTCATCCCTCATCGGTTGTGTGTTCTTGGGAACATTACTTACTATCTCTAAGCAGTGGTTTTCTCATCTGTAAAAGGAGGTTATGGATATTATGAGAACAAAATGATATGACACATAGTAAGTTAAGTGCTACAGGAGACGCTTAGTCATTGTCAGCCATTAGAACAAGTATGATTATGTAAGGAATTTGAAAACAGAGTCGAGGCTGAGCACGGTGGCTCACACCTGTAATTCCAGCAATTTGGGAATCCTAGGCAGGTGGATCATTTGAGGTCAGGAGTTTGACACCAGCCTGGGCAACATGGTGAAACACTGTCTCTACTGAAATTACAAAAATTAGCTGGGCGTGGTGTCAGGCACCTGTAATCCCAGCTACTCAGGAGGCTGAGGCGGGAGAATTGCTTGAACCCGGGAGGCAGAGGTTGCAGTGAGCTGAGATCTCACCATTGCATTTCAGCCTGGGTAACAAGGTGAGACTCCATCTTTAAAAAACAAACAGCAACAACAAAACAGAGTCTAAACCTTACTATGTTTCTTCTCTGCCAAACAAAATGTGTTTAAGTGAATGAATGCATGTGATCACTGCGATTTTCATGTGCTACATCTGGGGCTTACCAGGGTGCCTCAGCTCACCTGCTGAGTACTTGCATAGGGATGGGGGGCCCTCCTGTCTTCCTAGGCTCCCTGGCATGACCCTTCATCCCTGAGCATCTTTCCTGCTGTTCTCCAGGTGCCCCTCCTCACTGCCTGTGGGGCTGTTAGATCTCCAATGCAATCGGCTCCGTCACTGTGGCGAATTACCTTGTTCCCATGCTCTTCATCAGCCAGAAGGATTTATGGTGGGGATAGAGCTCTTCTTGGAGACTTTCATCTTCCCTTTGCTCACAGGCTCTCCACCACCCCTCCTCCCAGTTTCCATCCATCAGTGGCCCTAAGTGTATATATATATTATCCTACCTGTGTCCTCTGTTACCTTTTCTTCCTGGCTTGCTTGCTTTGAGCCAAACACAGGTAGTGGGTTGCGGAGAAGATGCACAGCCTGGTTTGCTTTGGCAGAAGAAATCTCCGAGACTCTTTAGGAATGAGCCTTCTTCTCATTCACGGTTCTTTGGGGCTGAAATATGGTCATGAGGAGCTTCGGAAATAGGCCCCATCTTCTTCTCCCGATAGCATTGAGCCATCTTTTTCCTAGTTGCTGCCTGCCACCTGTGCTGAAAGGTTAATCTGTTCCTCTTCTCAACTAGTCCATTTATCATAGGGAAGTGGTCTGTTGCGGAAAATATAGATCAAAGGCCTGCCAGGTCCTCTGCTGGGTTGAAATTGAGTGTTGCAGTCAATCAATGGCTTGGCATTTGGTGGAGTGGAGAGAAGGCAGTGGCCTCCGCATGTGGCAAGCCTGATGGATGGAAGGAGGCCATTGGCAGGGGGGTCTTTCTTCCAACTGCCCCTCCTGGTTGGTGTAAAGGGCAGGTGCAACCACTGTAGTTGGTTAGGATTGGGAATCGCTGACGGGTGGTCTTGGGATCCTCAATGTCTTCTCAGATGGGGACAGGCTCTGTGTGTTGGAAAACTGTCTCAACAGAGTCTATGGAAATAACGTCTTGATATATATGTGATGCTCAAAAAATTAAATTCATTTGAGATGGTAGGAGTGGGTTACACTCTCTACAAGTAAGTTTTTGTTTCCAGAAACCCTGACAAACTCCTTGCACAAATTATGCTGTAATTTAGTATTAATTCTTGCCTCCCAACCCTTCAATAATTTCAATCTCTCCCTCCCTCCCTCCCCCCACTTCCTTCCTTTCTTCCTTCCTTCCTTCCTTCCTTCTTCTCCTTCCTGCCTGCCTCCCTCTGTACTTGCCACCAAGTAGCTGCTTTGTGCCAGGTACTTGGCTATACTCTAGGAAAAGAGAGAATGACTGGAGGTATTGCCTTTCCTCAAGTTTCTCCCATTCTTGGGTGGAGAAAGACTCTTGAATAGGGTATTGTCTTATAATTCACTAAGCTCTCTGGTTGAAGGATGACCAAGGTGAGGCAACTGAGATGAGAAGGCATGCTTTGCTAAGTGGAGTAGCATAGCCAGGAGGGCTTCAGAAAGGAGGTAGTTTTGGATCACTGCCTGAGAAAAGGGCAAGGAACGCATCAAGGCAGTAATGTAGGATGGAGATGGGAGTGTGCAGATAGATGGAACCACCTATGTGAAGAAGCCAAAATATAAATTTGGTGTGGCAACCACAAAGACCATTGGGCCATAGAGGCAAATATAGCCACTTTATGAAGGTCTGTGTGACAAGCTAAGGGATCATGTAAGTGCCGGGTTAACACAATGTTGAAATAAAGGAGGTACTTCAACTATATTTCCTGTAATAATTGGGATTATTGGTTTTAAGTGACAGAAAACTATCTGTATCAGTCAGGAGCTCAGCAGAAAGTAGGTGGAACACTCAATTTGGATAATATGAATAGAGTTTAATAAAGGACCTATTTACAAAAGTGTGAAAAAGCTGCAAAAAGCCAGCACAGGGATAGTGCAGCACCCCAGAGAACATAACAATGGGGCACCATTACTACACCAAGCCTGAAGTAGCAAGAGAAAGAGCTGTTACTAGATCCATCCCAGAGAGAGAGAAGGGAAAGAGACAGAGAGAGAGGAATGGGGGTAGAAGTGAGAAGTGGGCTGTCTGTGACCTTTGATTGAGGTCATCTAGCTTACCCTCAGTGATGCCATGGGAATCAAGGAATAAATGGCCTCTCTCTCCTCCCTCCCTCCAGGCTCTGCCAGTGCTCCCTGTTGGCCAATCCTGCTGGAAACCCAACACCTTGGGGGCTGCTGGTGAAATCATAGCTCAGCTTCCTGCGTAGTGATTCAGTTGAAGTAGGGAAATATATAAATCCACAAGGCAAAAAGGAGATAGGCAGCCCACCAGCTCAAACTGAATTAAATCAAAGAGTAATTCATCAGGTTATGGGTGTAGAGCTGCTTCAAGCATTGCTTGTTCCAAGTCACCTTGTAGCCCTGCTTTTCTTGGTGCTGGCAGAATTTTCAGACAATATAAGATGGCCCAATACCTTGGACCTAATCTATACCCAACCAGCTTAGCAACCCAAATAGACAGAGGTCCTATCTTTCCTAGAAATTCCAGGACTAGTTTAGGTCCAAGTTGGATCCCACTTTCATTGGTGAAATGACTCTCACTTAAATATTCTGAGCCTCAGTTTTCTCATCCTTAGAAAGAAACAATACTATCTTCATCTAGTGGTGGAAAGGAAGTAGAGAATGATAGTTAAAATTATGGACTTCAGAACCATACTGCCTATATTCAAATCCCAGATCATCCACCTACAGGCTAGTGGCCTTGGCTGTGTCTTCATTTTTGTAAACCGTACTTTCTACGTCCATAAGGTAGGGATGATAATAGTAGCTACTTCATTAAGTTGTTCAACAGCAGATTAGGTAAGACAAAGCATTAGAACTCTTAATAGAATGTCAGAAATCTAGTAAGAGCTTGATAAATGTTGGTTGATGTTTTTGTTCCTATTATTATTATTATCCACACATAGATTCCATTCCAGTGAGAAAAACCCTTTTCTTTTGAGTTTTCAGGAGGATACTTCCAGCTATCCTGCAAAAGACTCCCCTATGCTGCATTGAGAATAATACTTAGGTATAAATTTCTTTTCTTTTCTTTTTTTTTTTTTTTTTTTTTTTGAGACAGAGTCTCACTCTGTCACCCAGGCTGGAGTGCAGTAGCACAATCTCGGCTCACTGCAACCTCTGCCTTCCAGGTTCAAGTGATTATTCTGCCTCAGCCTCCTGATTAGCTGGGACTACAGGCACCTGCCACCACACCTGGCTAATTTTTGTATTTTTAGTAGAGACAGAGTTTCACCATGTTGGCGAGGCTAGTCTGGAACTCCTGACCTCAAGTGATCTGCCCACCTCGGTCTCCCAAAGTGCTGGGATTACAGGCATGAGCCACAGCACCCGGCCTCAGGTATAAATTTCTAAACTCTAGTGATGAGAGGAAACAATGTTGATTTGTTTTGCCTCTCTCATCCCACTGCTACCGTCTTCCGTGAACTTATTTCCATTTGATTCTAACTCTCCCATGTCATTGAAAAAAATCTTCTCAGCCATAATAGTTGGTTCCTCTTGCCCTGAGTAGGCCAGTGTTTTAGTCTGTTTTGTGTTGCTGTCAAGGAATACCTGAGGCTGGGTAATTTATAAAGGAAAGAGGTTTGTTTTGGCTCATGGTTCTGCAGACTATACAAGAAGCATGATGCTGGTATCTGCTCCTGGTGAGGCTTCAGGAAGCTTCCAATCATGGTAGAAGGCAAAGGGGTAGCTGGCATACCACATGGTGAGAGGGAGAATAAGAGAGAGAGGGTGAGGTATCAGCTTCTTTTGAACAACCAGCTTTTGCATGAACTCATTGCCACAGGGAGGGCACCAAGCCATTCATGATGGATATGCCTCCATAACCCAAATCCCTTATATCAGGCCCCACCTTCAAACTGGGGGTCACATTTTAGCATGAGATTTGAAAGGGACAAGCCTTTAAAGCATATCAGGCACATAGCAGTGACCTGCTGGTCTGTCCATAGAGCCCAAATTTTCAATGTTCCCTGTTGGAGATGCATTCTTGGTAGCATCTAGTGAGAGCCCAGGTGTATGTGACATTCACACTAGTATCATTGGCGAGAGTGGAGAAGGACTCCCGGGTTGGGCTCCTGCTCTATAATGGACTTTCTTTTTCTGGGAAATGTCCATGCTGAAAAGAAGGGGAAATAGTTTTTTATTTTATTTTGCTTTGTGAAAGAACCAATTGTCCATGACGTCAAATAAAGGTGAAATACATATTAAAATACTGTGGGTCTGCTAAAATCAGTTAGATGAAAAAAATAAAAGCTCCCGTAATGCCAGTTCATGCCTCTGAGATTTATAATCATATTACATTGCTTGTAGTTTGGTAACAACAACAACAAAAATATAAGTGTGTAAGTTTAAAATATGATTCTAGGCAGTAATGTGTATTGTAAAAAATAAAAAAATAAACAAACAAACAAAAAAAACTCTCAAGCAGAAATCATGGGGCCGGATTCCATTCTGCATCCATCTACCTCCAGGCCGAGACATTATAGTCCCCTCAAGACTCAGTTCTTCCAACCATAAGATTTGGGGGTGAGGCTTGGCACAGTCTAGAGACCACCCCAGCATCTACATTGCTTCTTCTATTATGGTTTGGTTGCTGAGAATGTTCAATAGGATTTTTTAACTTGAAGAGTAAAGTGATGGATGAAGTCAGCTGAAATCTTTGCAAACCCCCCTTGCTTCTGTAACTTTTTAAAGCTCTAATGCCTACTAGTTGCAAAAAGGTGGCTGTCCACCATTGCTCCAGAGAGGGGAATATGTTGAGCTGGGCTTGTTTTTCCCACACCGATGTAGGTAGGGTGGAAGGTGCTTTTAAGTCCCTGCCTCATCAGCAGCCCAAGCCCAGCCTTCAGTTCACTCTCAGAGATGGAGTGTATGATCTCCCTAGGTTATAGAAAGGTGACCCACACAGAGCCCAGCTAGGTGTGGATTGAATCATGGAGTAGATGAGTGTCAATGCTGTTGGAAGGTTGATTGGTCATTGGATGCTGCTGAGAGTGAAAGGTCCTACCCAACGCCAGTGCTCCCGGAAAGACCCACAGCAATGAAGTCTGGATAGCTGGGGGCAGTGACTCAGCCCTACTTAGCCCTGGCCTTGGACAGCCCTTCCTTGAGAGATGGTTGGGTGGCATGGGCTGAAGGCTCTTTCCTCTCCATGGAAACATTCCTTGTCTTGCTTGTTTTCTCCCTTCTGAGTTCTACTTACCTCTGCCTCTGAATTAGTTTCCTATTGTTGCTATTATACATTAGCTCAAACTTACTGGCTTAAAACAACATAAATGTATTGCCTTGTAGTTCCGGAGGTCAGAAATCCAAAAGGGTTCTCAGTGGGCTAAATTAAGCTGTCAACAGGATTGCATTCCTTCTGACAATTTTCGGGGAAAATCTGTTTCCTTGCCTTTTCTAGCTTCTAGAGGCAACCTGTTTCCTTGGCTCATAGCCCCTTCCTCCATTTAAAAGCCAGCAATGGCATCATTTTGACCTCTGCTTCTATCAACAGCCTCTGACCCCTCTGTCCTCCTCTTATAATAAAGATCCTGGTGATTACATGGGGCCCACTCAGATAATCAGGCTAATCTCCCCATCTTAACATCTTTGACTTAATCAAATTTGCAAAGTCCCATTTCCATGTAAAGTAACCTATTTACAGGTTGCAGGGATTCAAAGATGGACATCTTTGGGGGATCATTATTCTGCCAACTACTCCCCTCATCCCAGTCTTTTCTGTTTGTTACCTGTCACCGATCCTGGAAACTTCTATTACTCTTGGAGAAAAAGAGATTTTACGGATCCTTTAGTCTTCCAAAAGCTCCAGCCTTCTGGTTTTTTATCTAAAAGCATTTTTCTTTGCTTTCTCTGCTCTAAAACTCTTCCCTGAGGCTACTGATGCCTCACACGGGAACAGAAAGGGTGTGAATAAATGCATTACCATATTATCCCAACAAGAAAAAAGTCCATCAGTCAGTGACTCATACTGCCTACTTTTCATTTGCTTCTCTGCTGGAAAGAGAAGGAGATTGGGGTCTAGAAGTTCATGTTGACAGTTCTTGCAGCAGTCCAGGATACTTAAGTCACAACCACTGCACAATGCGGCCTGCTTCGCGCCAGACCCTATGGTGAAAGTTTAAGATGCAATCATAAATAGTAGGGGGCTTTCCCTCAGAAAAAGCTGAAACCGTAGTGGGATAGCACTAATATTTGTGTATATATATATATATGTACATTTTAATGAGATACATGTTTCCAAATTTAAAAATACAAAAAGATATGCAAGTGAAGAAAGAATAAGTCTTCTTTTAATTCTTATCTTCCAGTCCTAGTTAATTACCTTCCCATTAAATACAATACCTTTTTGCCCTTTCTAAAATAATAAACACTTTCAAAGCAAATGGAACAGGTAAACAAGATTAAAAGGAGGTGTTTAATGTCCTGTCTTCGTTATGCTCTATTTTATCAATGCTGAGCAAAGAATGACCAAGCAGAAGGCCAGCTGCTATACTACTTGGTCAAGCCAAAGAAAAGCACAGGTAAGGCATCAAATTCAAGCCCAAAGGAATAAAAGATGAGGTCTGTTAATCAGGATACACTAACTGCTGTAACAAGTAATTCAGAAATCTTAGTTGCTAAACAAAGTAAGTTTATTTTTCATAGCACATGTTCATCAGCAGAAGGATGTGCTCCACACAGTCATTCAGAAATTCAGGCGTCTTCCACATTGTAGCTTTTTCTTCCTCTAGGTCCTTTGGAATCCTCCTACTTTGGCAGCATGTTTCCCCAGAGTATGTGGATGTTTACATGGAAGAAGTCTATAGGGAGGTCAAAACACAGTATGCATCATTTCTGCCCACATTCTCTGGAACATATTTTAGTCTCAGGGACCTAGCTAACTGAAAGAAAGGCTGAAAAGTGGAATCTAGCTGTGCGCCCAGAAAGAAAAGGTATGAGGATGAACACAGAACTTCATGGATCCTGTTGAGGACCAAATCCTGTGAGAGCAAATATCAGGTGAAAAGTTTAAATGGAGTCTATTGCTGAGGCTGCAGCTATGGGGAACACAAGCAAATTCTACACATGCTTTGCAATTTCCATCCTAGGTCCCATAATTATTCTTCACACAGTGATATGTTAAAAATGTGAATTTGACCATATTTTTCTCCCAGGTTAGTACCCAGCTCACTACTCTCTTATGCTTATATATTGTGGGTGTTCAATGGTATAAGCACTTTGGAAAACAGTGTGGCAATTACTTATTAATTAAACCTACACTTACCATATTGCACAGCAATTCCACTCCTAGATATTTACCCAAAATAAATGAAAACATACATTCATAAAAAGACCTATAGTGAAGGTTCTTAGCAGCAATATTCATAAAAGCCCAAATCTCAAATACCTATCAACAAATACATAGAACAACAATTTTTGGAATATCTATGGCATAAAATACTCCTTAGAATAAAAAAGAACTCAAACTGATATACACAACATGATGTATGTCAAAAACATGTTGAGTTTAAAAGAAGCCAATACCAACAGGATATACACTGTATCATTTATCGGAATATCTAGAAAATGCAAACTAATCTATGGGGAGAGAAAGCAGATCTGTGGTTGCCTAGGTGGAATGGGATTGACTGCAAAATAGTTCGGGGGACTTTCTGGAGTAATGGAAATATTCTATATCTTGAGTGGTAGTTATGGAGGTGTGGTCATTTGCCAAAACTCATTAAACTCTATGCTTAAAAGGGGAGCATTTTATTGTATGCAAATTATGCCTCAATAAAGTTGACTTTAAAATATTTTTTTAAAATCTCCTCATTTTTTTAAATCTCATTCAGAATAAATTCCAAAGTCGTCACCAGAGCTCCACAAACCCCTTTCCTCTCTTACGCCTCTTCCCCTTGCTTCCTGTGCCCAGACACACTGGCCTGCTCTTCCTCACACACACCACACCTTCTCCCACATGCATTGATGCCCCATTTCCTTCCACATGGACACCTAATTCCCTAGATGTCTTCCTGGCTCCTGGCCTTGCTGCACCCAGGTCTCTGCTCAAATGTGGCCTCCTCAGAACACCTCCCCTGATCTCCCCTTTCCATCCCTCACAATATCTTTATTTTAATTTTCCTTCTTGTAGCTGATCATTACCTGAAATTATGCCGTAAGTCATTTATTGCTGGAAAGGAAGTTTTGAGGGCAGGAATTTTGCTCAGCCGTCTCCATAGAGTCAATGCCTATTATAGTGCCTAGTATGCAATAGCATCTTAGCAAACATGTGTTTAATTTATAAGAATATATTTGTGTGTCTGTATACATGTATCTATAGACACATATATACACACACGTATTAATATATACACACATATATGCACAGGTATGTATTACATAAAGCGCTAAGTGCTATGGAGAAAAGTAAAGCAGAGTATGAACATAGGGAGTGATGTGTGTGTGTGTGTGTAAAGGGGGATATTTTGGATGGTGTAATCAATGAAAATATCTCCAAGAAGGTGAGTTTTGAACAAATACATAAATATAATGAGGAAGCAAATTATGCAGATATCTGAGTGAGAGCATTCTGGCAGAGGGAACAGCAGGTGCAAAGGCCCTGAGGTTGCCACTTGCTTGAGGTGTACAGTAACAATAGTGAGACCAGTGTGTCTGGAAAACACAAGATGCAACACCCCCCCCCATCCACAGTAATATTTTCTACCACTGCATCCGATTCCTTTCCACTGTCACACTTTTGACCATTTGAAATTATATACATATTTAATGTTATGGATTGCTTGTCTCTTCCCCAAGACTGTAAGTTCCATGAAGGAAACCCCATGTCCATTTTATTCAACAGGATATATCTGCACCGAACATTAAACACCTCCTTTTAATCTTGTTTACCTGTTTCATTTGTTTTGAAAGTGTTTATTATTTTAGAAAGGGCAAAAAAGTATTGTATTTAGTGGGAAAGTAATTAACTAGGACCGGAAGATAAGAATGAAAGGAAGGCTTATTCTTTCTTCACTTGTAGATCCTTTTGTATTTTTAAAATTTTGAAACATGTATTTCTTTAAAATATACATATATACAGCTCCTGGAACAGGGTAGGTGCAAACTGAAGCATGTATTGAAGGCATCAATTATGTAATGAATGAATGAGAGGCAGAGAAGAGGAGAAAAGCACCAAGTTGGCCCTGGGCAAGGAACTCTCAGAATCAAGGTTCCAAATGAGAATACTGGTGTTATGCTGGATGCAGGGTCACTTTGAAACCTTGTGACAGAGGGGTCAGTAGGAATCAGGCAACCTCCTGGTTTTGAGTCAGACAGTTTGGGCAGATGGCAAACAAATCCACTTCCCTCTCATCTCAGAAGCGTGGCTTCTGTGGACACCACAGGTTCTGCTGTCCACCTGATCTTATTCGGTTACATGGGGGACAGCTGAGAAGATTTTTAAAGTAATTTATGAATCCTTGATGCATTTTTCAGAGAGACAAATACACCATCCTACTTCTGACAGCTGTATTCCTAGCACTAGAACTTTTTTACCTGAAGAATTATTTTCCTGATGGCCAAAAAGTAACAGTGTGTTACTATAAAACACACAGACACAGGCAGACAGACATACAAACACACATATCACCCATAATTCACCAAACACACATATCATCCATAATTCATCAATTGAAAGACAACCATCATTTATATTTTGTTGTATTCTAGTCCAGCCTTTTGGTATATAGAAAATGCATAATTTTTTAGCAATGTAAACATCATACTATAAATGCTATTTTATAACAAGCTTAAATACAGCAACTAATTTTAATGATTTCTCTTGTCACTGAATAGTCCACTAAAACTCAAATTGTGAGGCTACTTTGAAAGGAGGTACTGTAATTTTATCTCACCCTGGTATTGAGCATTAAGATTTTTTATGGTTGCTGTTGTGTTTATATAGAGCTGCAAGAGAAGTCTATGTGTATATCTTTTTTGTCACCATCTGTGAATTTCTCACCTGGGGATACGTTCTGAGAGATTTGCTGGGTGAGAGGAGGAGAAGAATCATATGTGTTGTGGATGTGCTGCCATTTTATCCTCCAGAAATGCTGGATCCCCCTTCCACCAAGTGTGCATAAATTTCTCCTATGCCCAAACCTTTCACAAATGTATTACCTTTTTATTTCTTAATTACTTACACCAGGACTAGTCATTGAATGACTTATTTGTTAACCAACATTGTCATTTTTATCAACACGATGCATGAATGAGAAGACAGATGAGAAAAGTCAAAAACAAAAAAGCAAACATCTCCCACCCCACTCTTCTGCAACCCAAGTTCAACGACCCATGGATGCCTCTTAAATCATCAAGATTTTATTTCTTCTGATGATTACTTCCATACGATGGTATGATATACAACACTTCTATTTATCAGAAATTAGTTATCCTCTCCTTGATACTAAATGGTACAGCTTATATCATTTACGATACATCATCTTCTCCTCCGGTGCTTCCTATATTTCATAGTTATATATTCCTTCTTATTCTTCTGTTGGCCACATTTTTGGACTTTTTGCTGTGAAATAATCCCAAATTTACAGCAAAGTTATAGACACACTAAAAGAATGTTTGTATATTCTTCACCCGGATTCCCCAAACAACATTCTCACTCTTTCTAACTATATAAATTTAAACATGCATATAGATACACATGAGGATATATATATACTAATAAATAATAGTTATATATATAATAATAATTTAAAGTTATGTATATGTAAAGTTATATATAAATATAAAGTTATATATCTACTAAGAAATAATAGTTATATATATATATATAAAACTATTATTCTGAAGTGTTTGAATTGAGTTGCAAATACGATGCTCCATTACTTCTAAACACATCTGTGTGTACTTCCTGAGAATCAGGACATGCTCTTATACAACCACAGTGCAATGATCAAAATCAAGAAATTACATTGACACAATACTCTTATCTAATCTACAGCCCTTATTCAAATCTTTCCAATTGCCCACTACTGTCTTTTATACTACAACCAAAAAAATAATTAGCTGTCTTTTAAACTTTGAATGTTAAATACAGATCACCATCTCCAGTTTAATTTGCTTTATTCGTGTCATCTTTTATATCCCTTAATAAATGCAGTACATTTCTTATTATAGGTCTCGTATAATGCTGGTTTAAGTGTATTCCTAGACATTTTAATTTGTTTTTGCTGATATTATTGTAAATGGTATCTATTAATTTTTCATAATGTACCTTACTGAACTCTTAATATTAGTTCAAAGCCTGTTTTACCCAATTTTCTAAGTAGACAGCCATATTATCTACAAATAATAATTATTGCATTGCTTCCTGTCTAAAAATTTAACTTATTCCTTTATCTTGTCCTTCTGCACTGGCCATAATGTCCAGACTATAAATTGTTCTTATTTATTTTCTCAATGTTTAAATTTAGAATGACTACAGAGTCACAGGAAATTGCAAAGAACTGTACAAGGAGGCCCTGTGCATACTTGACCTTGCCTTGCCCGCATTGCTGTCTTCCCTAACTGTAGGACAATAACAAAATCAGGAAATCAGCATTGGCACAATCCATAGAGTTAGGCATATTTTACCATTAACACATGCACTCACACACACATGTGAATATGTGTGTGTGTAGCTCTATGCATAGACGGAGTCTTACTCTGTCGACCAGGCTGGAGTACAATGGTGTGATCTCGGCTGACTGCAACCTCTGCCCCCCCAGTTCAAGTGATTCTCCTGCCTCAGCCTCCCGAGTAGCTGGGATTACAGGCGCCTGCCACCAAGCCCAGCTAATTTTTGTATTTTTAGTAGAGACAGGGCTTCACCATATTGGTCAGGCTGGTCTCAAACTCCTGACCTCAGGTGATCCACCCACCTCCGCCTCCCAAAGTGCTGGGTTTACAGGTGTGAGCCGCTGCACCCAGCAGGTTCTATGCAATTCTATGTGTGTAGCTTCATATGACTAACTCTGCAATCCATTTTCTTTTTTAAATAAAGAAAAGGAAAACAGAAATTAAGCCAGAGACCCTTCCAAAGATATATCAAAACATCTAATGAGGTGTCCAACCAACCCCAGAAATTTAGAAAATCTTGAGCTAAATACATGCAGTTGTTTGATAAGTAAATTTTTTCCTAAATTAATGCAAACTTATGAATAAACTCATCCAGCCACAGTCTAAGACATAAAAAGCAAAATAATGCCATCTTATCAACAATGCAAATTAACGTGTAGAATTGGGTCAATTTTACTGAGCAATTTCCAAGGAAAGAAAAGCAAGAAGTAAAGGGCATTTGGGAGAGCTTCCTCTGAACTAAGGGAGATGAATTGTTATTTCCACTTCTGCCATGGGCTTCTCATTCTTACTCATCAGTCCTGTCTCTCGTTCTCCCAGCTTTTTCGTCCTAATCTTCCAATCCTGTGAGACAATATGTAAAGGACACAGAATCACCTATGAAACATTCTGGGCAAAAAATGTTTAAGTTTTTAATTTTAACTTTCAGTTTCTAAGAAATACAAAGAATAGAGGAACAAGTTAAAGACTCCCACAAGGAAGTATGTAGAGACATCCAAAATGTAGGTCATGCTACAAGATAAGAGGGAGAGATGCTGTTCCAGATTAAAAGGAAAATAAAAACCAAATGGGAATTGTCACAGCTAAGAGGAGCCTAAGGGGACATGATGACTAAATGTAATGTAGGATCCTGGGTAAGACCACAGGACAGAAAAAGGACATTAGGTAAAAACGAACAAAACCTAAAGGAAAAATTGACTTTAGCCAATAATAATGCATGAATGCATCAATATTGGTTCAATAACTGTGACAAAAGTTCCATACTAATGCAGAATGTTAATAATAGAGGAGGCCGGGCATAATGGCTCACACCTGTAATCCCAGCACTTTGGGAGGCTGAGGCGGGCGGATCACCTGAGGTCAGGAGTTCAAGACCAGCCTGGCCAACATGGTGAAACCCTGTCTCTATTAAAATACAAAAATTAGCTGAGTGTGGTGGCGTGTGCCTGTAATCCCAGCTACTCAAGAGGCTGAGGCATGAGAATCACTTGAACCTGGGAGGTGGAGGTTGCAGTGAGCCGATATCGTGCCACTGCACTCCAGCCTGGGCACCAGAGTGAGACTCTGTCTCAAATCATCATCATCATTATCATCATCATCATCATCATCATCATCATCATCATCATCATGATAGGGGAAACTGGGTATGGGGTATATAAGACCTCTTATACTATCAATTATTTCTGTAATTCTAAAACTATTATAAAATAAAAAGGTTATTCAAGAACAAATGTAGATGTTTGGGAGATTTTTTTTAACTTGAACTGGATGTTAAATAATATTAGAGTATAGGTATTATTTTATTAGATGAGATAAAGATGTTGAGTTATGAGGATAATGTCCTTACTTTTTGGCAATTTGTGCTGTAAGTATTTAAGGATAAAGTGGCTTGGTATATGAACTCACTTTAAAATGATTCAGCCCAACTCCTAGGGAATGACTATCTGTGAAAACCTATTAGGTTAAAAGCTGTCAGGGACTTTACAATGGGTAGATTAAATGATGCAACACCGGAACCTACTTAATATCACAAAAAGAGACAACCAGACATTATGACCCTCCTAATGGAACCACACAGACACTGCTTATAAAATACTCTGGCCCAAAATCAGATGTGGATCTGATGAAGGCTCAATAGCTAAATCCCAGTTTACAGGAGATAAAAGGAGAGGAATAACATGTTAAATAGCACCAAAAGGCTGACTCTGCAAAATTTCAACAGTGGGGAAATTGTACAGGAGAAACAATGCAGATTTTTTCAACATATATATTGCACTAGGGGAAACAAAATAATAACAAACAGAAAAACAAGAAGAGAAAACCCAGGGACTTAAACAATTATCAACCAACTTCACTGTGGAGATTTTTGTTTTAATCCCCATTAAAAGACAGCAATTGTAAAAACAGAAGAGAGAGAGAGAGGGAGAGGAAGAGCAGGAATGAAGAAATTTGCACACTGACTAGGTATTTGGTGATATTCAGAAAGTGTTCATTATTTCAGATGTGAAAGTGACATTATGATTTTATATATATATATATATATATTTTTTTTTTTTTTTTTTGAGATGGAGTCTCGCTCTGTCACCCAGGCTGGAGTGCAGTGGCTGGATCTCGGCTCACTGCAAGCTCCGCCTCCCTGGTTCATGCCATTCTCCTGCCTCAGCCTCCCAATTAGCTGGGACTACAGGCGCCCACCACTATGCTTGGCTAATTTTTTGTATTTTTAGTAGAGACGGGGTTTCACTGTGTTAGCCAGGATGGTCTTGATCTCCTGACCTGATCTGCCCGCCTCAGCCTCCCAGAGTGCTGGAATTACAGGCGTGAGCCACCACGCCTGGCCATGATTATATTTTTAAAAGAGTCCTTATCGTTCAGAGAGACAGACTGAAATATTTACAGATAAATATCTGGGTTTTGCTTCAGAAAGAATCCAGAGCTGGGGAAGAATAGGCATGGAATGACTGAGAGAACAAATGAAATGAGATGGTCCACACATTGAAGATATTGAAGCTGGAATGGATCCACTTTACCAGTCTCTCTGCTTTAATACGTAGTTGATATTTTACAAAATAAAATGCTTAAACAATGGCTACGCAAATAAAAATATGGGGCAAATAAAAGCTAAACATTAAAAACTTGTTGAATCCAGTTGTTCAATTATAGGTATATCATAGTCAATATTACTATCCTTTCTAATTTTCTGCATGTTTCATCATTTTCATAAAATATTAAAATGAATGACTGCATGACTGAATAAATTAAATAATGCAAAATTCAGGAAAGCAGCACCCTGCAGAGAGAAGGGGCAAGATGGAATTAGAGAGAAACACACAAAGCTACTAAGCTATGACTAAAATCATATTTCTTAAAAATGATGGTGAACTCACAGATGTTCATTTTATTAATGGCTCATAAACTATGAATGTATGCTCTATTCACCTTCATGTATGACACAAAAAGAAATTACAAGAGTACTCTTTTTTTAAGGTTAGAGATGGTATGAGATCTTCCCTGCAAAATCTTTGCCTTGGCACTTGGCTCCCGGAGAGTTTCATTTATGTGTCCCACCATCAGTCACGGATAACTTAGAGACTAGAAGTAGGACCTGACCACATCTCTACCTGCTTTCCTGGAAGAAGATGAAACAGAGTTACCAGCAGTGGGAGTCAAAGAGAACTAACTAAAGAAAGGAATAAACATCACAGACATGTCACTCTCCAGTTTGTGATTTTTCCTTCCTTCTTTTCTTTCTTCCTTCCTCCCCTCTCCCTCTTTTTCTCTTTCTCTCTTCTTTCTTTTAACATGAAGTTAACTTTTAAAAGTCTCCACTAGCTTTCCATCCTCCTAAGAGACAAGGTTCAACCCTTATTCATTTCGAGGTATTTGACAAGAACAAGGCTTTCATATAAAGTGTTAAAATAACCTGCGAGCAGGGTAGCCCCTCTTGGGGTGCTTAAGTAGAAACGATTTGACCCAGAGAATGTGACCCAACAGGAGGCTGAAGTAGGTCAGCCATAGAGGAGACAGCAAGGGACAGAGAGACACAAGACGTCAGAGAGCCAGATAGCTCTGTCTCACAATATAAATGAGTGCCCGCCAGAACGACGTTTCCTTAGGCTTGCTGTGTGACTTCTGACCAGTAACTACTCTCTACGCAGCAATTTTCACTCCAGTAAAATGGACTTAGTCAGTGGCTGCCAACTGCAGGGGCCAGGTAGAGAAAGTAAAGGAGCAAAGTGAGCTAGGGCTGGGGGTGAGGGAGGGAAGGGGTCTGAACTAGAGAACAGTATGTGCACCTGATCTAACTGAAAGTCAGGACTCAGCTCCAGGTGGGAATGAAGCTCCCTTTTAGTCAGAGCACCCATTTCTTTCTGAACAACAAGAAAGTCTGATATTTGAAAGTGCAATCTCCCTGTTTTCAAATGTTGACAATAAATTCAATCTAAAAAGGAAAGAGAAGCAACAATTAAAGAAAAAGCAACCATAAACCCATTGTGCAACTCCGAACTAAAGTTATCTGGGAGTTGAAGGTGGGATAGTATCTTCAGATACCATCTAATACAGAGATCTAATCTCTGTATTAGATGGTATCTGAAGAACCTCTGAAGTGTTAACAGTCTATGTTAAAAGTCTGACTTAGGGGTTAGGAAGATATACTTCAGATTCAGAAAGAACTGTGTTCAAGCCCATTTCAAGCTCTTTTTCTTCCTGCATCTGTGATATTGGGCAAGTTTCTTAACCTCTCTTAGTTTCAGCATCCTCCCCTGATGTGCATCTGCAAGTTGGGAATGAGAAACCCCCAGCCCTAGCTCACTTTGCACAAAATGTAACCCCCCGTGCCTACCACAGTCCTCAATAAATGACAATCATCACAATTCTCTACCTTCACCAGTATATGATAGCTGCATACTTTTACATCCGGATGACTCGAAGCAAATAAATAATTGGATGAACTTCTGGTTGCTTGGGTTCCCCAGGAACACAGCAGGAAATTCCACTGGGGAAGCATCAGACAAGACACCGATGACACAGAGAGGCTTCGTTTCAGCCACTGCAGGCGATGGGCTGCTCTTGAGTTCATCTGGATCTCTAAGTCTGGGGACCTTGTGGGTAAAAAATGAAACTGATGCCCACAACTAAACTAAGATTAAATCAAAAGCAATTCAATATTTTATTTTAAAAGCTGTGTTTTAAGCATTTCTTTCTTGTGTAGTAATTTTAGATTTATCAAATGGCTTTAAGGATAGTACAGGAGGTTCCCATATACCCTCGCCAAGTTTCCCCTGTTAAAAATTTTTTTTTTTTTTACTTGAGATGGGATCTCACTATGTTGCCCAGGCTGGTCTCGAACTCCTGGGCTCAAGTATTCCTCCCACCTCAGCCACCCAAAGTGCTGGGATTTGTTAACACAAACTAAATATGGACTGAAAAGGACTCTGTACTTCTATATTTGAGTCCTTGTGGACAAACTGCAACCTAACTTAATAGGTAGACAAAATTGAAAACCTAACATAGGAGTACGCACCTGTAACAACAGCTGAGTCTTGGCCAATCCCAGCGGCTGTACTTCAACCACTCATAAACTGATGAGTGTTGAAGCTGTGTTCAAATGAGGCAAACGCCAACCTGTAACCAATCCAGCTGTTCTGTACCTCACTTCTGATTTGTGTACATCATTTCCCCCTTTTATTTTTTTTGAGACAGAGTCTCGCTCTGTTGCCCAAGCTGGAGTGCAGTGGCATGATCTCTGCTCACTGCAAGCTCTGCCTCCCGGGTTCACGCCATTCTCCTGCCTCAGCCTCCTGAGTAGCTGGGACTACAGGCACGCGCCACCACGCCCGGCTAATTTTTTGTATTTTTAGTAGATATGAGGTTTCACTGTGTTAGCCAGGATGGGCTCGATCTCCTGACCTCGTGATCCACCTGCCTCGGCCTCCCAAAGTGCTGAGATTAGAGGTGTGAGCCACTGCTCCCAGCCCTTTTTTTTTGTCTATAAATCTTCCACTACATAGCTGTGCTGGAGTCTCTTTGAATCAGCTGTGATTCTGGGGGATGCCCAATCCCTGAATCGTTCATTGCTCAGTTAAACTCCTTTACATTCAATTTGACTGAAGTTTTTATTTATTTATTTATTTTTTTTTAAGATGGAGTCTCGCACTGTCGCCTGGGCTAGAGTGCAATGGCATGATCTCAGCTCACTGCAACCTCTGCCTCCCAGTTCAAGCAATTCTCCTGCCTCAGCTTCCCGAGTAGCTGGGATTACAGGTGCCTGCCACCATGCCTGGCTAATTTTTTGTATTTTCAGTAGAGACGGGATTTCACCATGTTGGCCAGGCTGGAGTGCAATGGTCAGGTCTCAAACTCCTGACCTCAGGTGATCCGCCCACCTCAGCCTTCCAGAGTGCTGGGATTACAGGCGTGGGCCACCGCGCTTGGCTGAAGTTTTTCCTTTATCAGATGACAGGCATGAGCCAGTAGTTTTGCCCAGCCATTTTCTCCTCTTGTTAACATCTTACATAGCCTGAGTAAATTTGTCACAACTGAAAAACCAACATTGGTTCATTATTATTAACTAAATTCTGGACTTAATTACAATTTCATCTGTCTTTCCATGTATGTCCTCTTTCTGTTCCAGCATCCGATCCAAGGTATCACAGTGTGTTTAGTTGTAGCATCTCCCCAGTCTCCTCTGATGTGTCCATTTCTCAGTCTTTCCTTGGTTTTCATGATCTTGGCAGTCCTGGGGGGACACTGGCCAGGTATTTTGTAGAATGTCCTCCACTCTGGGTTTCTCTGGTGGATTTCTCATGAGTAGACTGGAGTTTGGGTTTGGGGGAAGAACACCACAAAACTGAAGCATCTTCCTCTTCACATCTTATCCAAGGCTGCATGAGAGCCACCTGGCTTCCTCAGTGAGGTTGGCATTCATCACTTGGGTAGCATTTGCCAGTTTTCGCCACTCGCTTTTTTTTTCTTATTTTGAGACGGGGTCTCACTCTGTCACCCAGGCTGGAGTGCAATGGTGCTATCTCGGCTCACTGCAACCTCCACCTCCCGGGTTCAAGTGATTCTCCTGCCTCAGCCTCCTGAGTAGCTGGGATTACAGGCACGTGCAACCACGCCCGGCTAATTTTTGTATTTTTAGTAGAGACGGAGTTTCACCATGTTGATCAGGCTGATCTCAAACTCCTGACCTTGTGACCCACCCACCTCAGCCTCCCAAAGTGCTAGGATTACAGGCGTGAGCCACCGTGCCCAGCCTCTACTTTCTAATTAGTGTATTTTCCCTTCTCATACTTTATTCTTTGGAAGCAAACCACTAAGTCAAGCCCACTTTTTGTGGGACGTGGGAGGTGATGAGGAAGATTAAGTAGCTTCTCCTGGAGTGGGAGTGCCTACACATATTAAATGTAAGCAGCAACTGGCCAGATGCTGGGGCTCATGCCTCCAATCCCAGCATTTTGGGAGGCTTCGGAAGGATTGCTCAAGGCCAGGAGTTTGAGACCACTTTGGGCAACATAATGAGACCCTATCTCTACTAAAAAACTTTAAAATTATCTGGGCATGATGACATGTGACTGTCATCCCAGCTACTCAGGAGGCTGAGGCAGGAGGATTGCTTGAGCCCAGGAGTTGGACGTTGCAGTGAGCCATGATTGTGCCACTGCACTCTAGTCTGGGCGACACTGCAAGACCCTGCCTCAAAAAATATATATATGTAATGATCTTTCATTCTTGTGTGGTACTGTACCCCTACTTTACAAAGGTGGAAATGGAGGCCCAGAAAGGTTAAATGACTTGCCCACAGTGGCTACCTTTATAGATAACGAAGCTTAGGTTCAAACCTCTATCTCTCTGCCCGCAAAGCCCATCTTCTTACTCCTGCATGGATGCCAGACTCCACCAGCACTGCCTCCACCCCTCTGGCTCTGGTTATCTCCACAGGAAACCATGAGTCTTTGATGATCTCATCTTTGCCATCTCCTTCAGGTCTAAAATGATTGGTTTCTACCATCTATGGCGTGAGTTAAATCACTGACGTAGAAGAACAACCTGGCCCAGTCTTTCTCAGAATTGCTGTGCCCTCGTGGTCACCAAAACTGAGTCAGGAGTGAGTCACACTTATTTTCAGGTACTGGTGAAATCTTGTGGGGGCAACTGTCATCACAGCCTCTTAACAGCTCAACAAGGTACAAACTTACTTATGCAAGCCCCTGGCACTCTAGAAAGTAAAATGCACAAGAAAGGATAGAAACACTTGTTTTTGTTACTACCTGGAATTCAGGGAAACAGCTGTGTTTTTCTAGACTCTTGACTTTCCAATGGAGGCACATTTATAACACATTACTTTTCACAATACTCTACATTGAAAATACATCTACTGATCGGGACTCTATGATAACGTGGGGTTAAAAATCCAACGTAAGTTTACTGTAGCAAAAAACACAAGGTAGCATTCAGTTCATTTAAGTGAAAAGTCTAGTTTAGTTGTTACAGGCATGGCTTGACCCTGGAACTCAAAAAACATTGTTAGAATTCTTTCTTCTTATTTTTAAATTTCTATTCTTCTGTGTTGGCATCAGTCTCAGACACCCTTTCTCCAAGTTGACATGGCATCTTCCAGCTGCTCTTGGCTTAGAGCTTTTCAGCATAAAAGTATCAGTAGAAAAATAAATGTCTCTGTGCTAATAGTTCTAGCAAAAGTTTCAGTTCTAACTCTGATTGGCCATAAGTGTGGTCAGGAACTATATCAATTATCTACTGCCACAGAAAGAGTGAGCAACAAAGCCTTGGTGGTATATAAAAATAAATGTGTTCCTCATGCAGCTGGGGTCATTGGGGGCCCACTGGTGGCTTTGCTGATCTTGGATGGTCTTGCTCACACACCTGGGGGTTGGTTGGCCACCAGTTGAGGAGACTGGAGTGAGTTGGCTCTGCTCCACACGCTTTTCCTTCTCCAGCAGGCACGTTCCCATGGTGAATGTGTAACTGTAATAGATCCAGTGCCAGATGTGCGCTGCAATGGTGTCTATCCAAGACACCAGGTTGCAGCAGAGAAAGAGGTTTAATCGTAGGCTACCAAACAACAAGATAGGATGAAACCTCAAGTCCATTTCTCAGGGATTTGAGGTAAGTGTTTTTAAGGGTTTTGGAGTAGGCTAAAATGTGGAGCTCATTGATTGGTGAAAGAGTACAGGGCGAAGTCATTGGACAGGGGGATGAAAGAAGCTGTATTCATGTGTCGATTTGGTTCCCCCCTGGAAATCTTTGAACTGGTGGGCTTCAGCTACTCCACTGGAATTCAGGACCTGAAAATCTAAAGCGACCCTTAAACAAAAGCCTTATGATTCTAATGCCAGAGATGCTGTCTATAGGAACAATGGGTATGCAAATCAATTCTTAAACAACCTGTAACTCTCATGTCAGAGATCCTGTCTATAGGAATGATAAGGATGCAATGGTCAGTATCTAGTGCTGTGTGACTTTAATAACAAGGAAATGGGTAAGAGTGCAGCCTAATGAATGCTGAATTATATTTCTCTCCAGAACCCAGCATGCAATTCTTGTCACTCCTATGGGGATGGTAGGGATGATATCAATATCAAAGCACAACAGTAGCCAGTGGAAACTCACCGGGCAGGTCTCAGCACCACAGTGACTTACCCCTACTTCCACTGCATCTGATTGGCAACTCCAATGTCAAGGATGGAGAAACGGGCTTCCTCCTTTTTAGTGAGAGGAATGCAACAGCATGCATGCAGGGAGCAGGGTGAAGAATTAATGTCACAGATGCAATACATCTTACCCACTAGCCCTTATGGAATGAAAGTGAGGCAGACATGAACTATGTACCCTCCTGAGTTGAGATATGAGAAGTCATTTTTTTTTTGAGATGGACTCTTGCTCTTTCATCCAGGCTGGAGTGCAGTGGCACAATCTTGGTTCACTGCAACCTCTGCCTCCCGGGTTCAAGCCATTCTCCTGTCTCAGCCTCCTGAGTAACTTGGATTACAGGTGCGCACCACCACACCTGGCTAATTTTTGTATTTTTAGTAGAGGTGGGGTTTCACCATGTTGATCAGGTTGGTCTCGAACTCCTGACCTTGTGATCCACCCGCCTCAGCCTCTCAAAGTGCTGAGATTACAGGTGTGAGCCACCGTGCCTGGCCAAGAAGTGACTTCTTCTGGGAGGATGAGTGGAGTAGGGTCGTTTCCTCAGAGGAATACTGTAGGGAAAAATCCAGCAGAAGTACACTGCAGTATCCCTAAACTGAAGTTCAGATGTGGAAACAGATTCAACCAAGACTCGTGATTTTGGGGGTCACAATCAGAAGCTGTCCAGGTTGTGGGCCAGGTGCAGTGGCTCACGCCTATAATCCAGCACTTTGGGAGGCCCAGGTGGGTGGATCCCCTGAGGTCAGGAGTTCAAGACCAGCCTGGCCAACATGGTGAAACCCCATCTCTACTAAAAACACAAAAATCAGCTGGGTACGGTGGCGCACCCCTGTAATCCCAGGTACTCGGGAGCCTGAGGCAGGAGAATTGCTTGAACCTGGGAAGCGGAGAGGTTCCAGTGAGCTGAGATTGCACCATTGCACTCTCCAGCCTGAGCAACAAGAGCAAACTCCATCTAAAAAAAAAAAAAAAAAAAAAAGCAAGAAAGCAAGCAAGCTATCTAGGTTGTTTTTGCAGCCTAGACCTGTCTTCTACCAAAACCAATTCGTTTGATGTCTCATCATACTTTCTCTTGAGAATCTTTCACTCCTACAAACACTTCGGCTTTGACGTTTTTTTACTCCACTTGGGCACCCTATTAAAGTGAAACTGTCTTACTTGCCTTTTATGTATGATTTTATTTTGTCACAAAAAAAACTATTTACTAAAGCTGATGCATCCATTATAAATTATTTGCTATTATTTTTAAAAGGCACTCTTTAGCTTAATGTATCTCATCATGTTAATGCTTTATAAAACTGGATTGATTTTAAATGGGAACTAGGAAGCCTTGTTGTCAGAAAGTTGCAAAGACTCACACCTCCAACATGTAAACCAAGGGGACAGCATCATCTTCCCCTTGGTGAATTTTGTTCCCAGGCCATTTGAGACACTTGGCAAAGATGTGCCAAGACACTTGGCAAAGATGTGCCTTGTCACTGAATGCCCGGGCTTCCTTGTCATATTCCTGTGAATCAATCTTCCATGACAGGCAGTGACTTCCTGAAGCCTGCAAAAGCCTTCTAAACAGACAATTTGAATTCATTCCTATCTCTGAGCCTGTGTTTAGATGGGAGCTGATATTGAAGGGTTTGGCAGCATCTAATCTCTGCAATAAATTCTCCTAAGAGCTGAAATCTCTCCTCTTGCAGGGAGCGGTGGCTTCTTGAATGGCCTATCTTGTGGCTGCTGAAAGGAGAATGAGGAAAGACATAGCAGATGAGACATGAGGACCCCTCTCCCAAGTCCAGAGAATCAGAGCTAGAACCTAAATCCATCAGAAGAGATTGCAAGAGAAGCAGTTATGCCCTGGCAACATTTTAACCCAAAAGCAGTTCCATGAGTAGCCCAAAGAGGGTAAGGACACATCTGTTCATATCCACTGGCAGAGATGAGCTCAAGCTTCTGTTTTCCATGGACTGCACGACTGATTTTTAAAAATTCACTCAACAAATGTTTATTGAGCACCTACTAAGTGCCAAGCACTAGAACACCACAATGGACAAGACACAGAAGATCTCTGCTCTCATAGTGCTGGGGATCATGTCATCCCCACAAGGAAGAAAGCATGGAGTATGTCTGGACGGTCCTGACTAGGGAAGGAAAAGCAAATTGTGGGACTTTCAGGGAACCTGGAGGTTACTGGAAAGGTCTGCAGAAAGACAAAGGAATCACAAGTAATGGTCAAGCTGATAAAAGTCATGAACTGTTGAAAAAGGTTGAAGGAGCCTGGAAATCACTGGATGGGGTTCAGAGCAAGAGTAATTTTTATTTTTATGTTTTTATTGTTGCTGCTTCTGTTTTAGAGACAGGGTCTGGCTCTGTCACCCAGGCTAGGGTGTAGTGGTGCAGTAGGATCATTGCTCACTGCAGCCTCAAACTCCTGGGCTCAAGTGATCCTCCTGCCTCAGCTTCTCGAGTAACTGGGACTACAAGTAGTGCATACCACCATGCCCAGCTAATCTTTTTCTTAAGATTTTTGTACAGACAGGGTCTCACTGTGTTGCCTAGGCTAGTCTCAAACTCCTGACCTCAAATGATCCTCCTGCCTCAGCCTCCCAAACTGTTGGGATTAAAGGCATGAGCCACTGAAACCAGCTCCCATTTATATGTTCAGCATATACTTTCTGAGCATCTTTTCTTTGCAAAGCGTTACTGAGCGTTGAGAATACAGCAGGGACCAAGATGGACATGGTCACTGCCCTCTGAGAGATTAGTTAAGTGAGGGCCACAGAGAAGAAAACAAGCAATTCTAACATAGGCAGGATCCATGCAGTGACTGAGAAAGCCCCAAGGATCTTGGAAAAGGGGAAGGGCAGTCTCCTGATGTGGAAGAAGAGGTGGGAGAAGTTAGTGGGTGATGACAAGCTGAGGTGAGTAAGGTGCAGGGAGCGAGGGGGAAGGGTTTCCCAGCTCAGACTCACCCTAAGCAGAACAAGCACGGTACATCAAAGGTCCAGCTCCCAGTTCCATCCAGCTGGACGTAAAACTTATCATCGAGAGATGAAACTAGACAGTTAAGCAGCAGCCCAGATAAGACAGCAGTCAGAAAAGACGGGTCTTTTACACTTTACCAAGGGACTTGAACTTTACCCTCAGGTCATTGAGAAACAACAGGGAAGAGAGATTTTATTTATTTTTTAACTTACTTTATTTTTTAACTTACTTTATTTTTTAATGTTTTGTTTTAATTTGTGCAGGTACATAATAGGCATACATATTTATGGGTACATGAGGTATTTGAATACAGGTATGCAATGCATAGAAATCACATCATGGAAAATGGGGCATTCATCTCCTCGAACGTTTATCCTTTGTGTTACAAACAATCCAATTAATCTCTTTTACTTATTTTCAAATGTACAATTCTATTATTGTTGACTATAGTCACCCTGTTGTGCTATCAAATACTAGGTCTTATTCATCTTTTCTAACTATGTTTTTTGTACCTATTAACCATCCCCACCTCCCACACACCCTCCCACTATGGGAAGCAGGGTTATTTATTTATTTATTTTTGAGACGGAGGCTTGCTCTGTCACCCAGGCTGGAGTGCAGTGGCATGATCTCAGCTCACTGCAAACTCCACCTCCTGGGTTCAAGCAATTCTCCTGTCTCAGCCTCCTAAGTAGCTGGGATTACAGGTGGCCACCACCATGCCTGGCTAATTTTTGTATTTTTAGTAGAGATGGGGTTTCACCATGTTGTCCAGGCTGGTCTTGAACTCCTGACCTCAAGTGACCTGCCTGCCTGGGCCTCCCAAAGTGCTGGGCTTACAAGCATGAGTCACTGTGCCCAGTCAGGAAGGAGGATTTTAAATAGGCATGTGACACAGCCCGATTTGTAGTTTAGAAGGATCCTCGTGGCTAAAGCCTCGTGGCTTTAGTGTGACAAGCAGATGAGAGCTGGGCAAGACTAGAGATTGAGAGCCAGGTGAGGAGAGGCTACTTAGCCAGGCAGGAGGCCCTGGGAAGCTGCATGATGCTGGGGCCGTGGAGAAGCAGGAAGCCTAGAACCTAGAGCATCATGGTTTTAAATGGGGCAATGCAGAGATCCACAAGAGATGCTGCAAAGGGCCTCCCTGGAGGGACAGATAGGTTAGGAATTAGGAGGGTGGAGGGTGAGGGTGTGATATGGTTTGTGTGTGTCCCCACTTAAATATCTGTTATTTGAATTGTAGCTTGTTACTTGAATTGTAGTTCCCACAATTCCCACGTGTCATGGGAGGGACCCAGTGGGAGTTAATTGAGTCATGGGGATGGGTCTTTCCTGTGCTGTTCTCACGACAGTGAATAAGCCTCATGAGATCTGATGGTTTTATAAAGGGCAGTTCCCCTGCACACACTCTCTTGCCTGCCGCCATGTAAGACATGCCTTTGTTTCTCCTTCGCCTTCCACCACAATTGTGAGGCCTCCCCAGGCATGTGGAACTGTGAGTTCATTAAACCTCTTTCCTTTATAAATTACCCAGTCTCAGGTATGTCTTTATTAGCAGTGTGAGAACAGACTAACACAGGATGGGACTTGGTGTTAAGCAGGACAGCACTATTAGCTCCCTGGCAACCCTGTAACCTGAAGGGCTTGACTTTCATCCATCTTATGTAAAATTTGGTTGGAATAAAAGATTCAACTACTAAAAATGCTGTAGGACAGAATGAATAAAAGGCTACATTGGGAGACTCTTAAGGGTCCTTCCACCTTGCTCCTGGATTCTGTAAATCGGAATCTCTGTGAGAGGGTCGGCCTGGGCTCCCAGAACCTGCGCAGGGGGCAGCTGGGACCTGCAGAGCAATCAAGAAGCCTGAGTAAATGAAAGAGACCCTGAAAAATGCTGTCAGGACTCCATCTAAATGATGATTTAAAAATTCACAGGAAAGAGAAATGACACTTCAAGCAATTGCTTAACAGGCAAAGCCTCCCAAAGCAATAATACTTGCTAACAGCCCAGCATCTGGTGATGATGTGAAAATGCCTGTATTAGAAAACTGGAAAATGGGACCACTGGAGTTTTCAAGAAGTGGATGCATAAGCTCAAGGATTTCTTTGGAGCTGTTCTGAGTAAAGATGAAATCGGGAAGAAACACAGGAGGAAGAAAATCACTCACTGCTCGAGGCTGCCAGGTTCAGCTGACATTTTCTGTCTCATCGGGTCTACCTAGAAATACTGGGAAGGATGTTGTTTTAGGGAAAAGCTATCTCTAGACCCCTGGATATTGGAAGGACACCCCCACTCCACTATGCAGGGCATTACGGCATGGCATTTAACAGCCCCAACACTAGAGCCAGACGGCCTGGGTTGAAATTCCATCTTTGCTGCTTTTGTTGGCAAAGTAGCTTAATCTCCTGTGCCTCAGTTTCTTCAGCTACAAAATGGATTTGTAATAATAAAATCTACCTTATAGGATTGGTAGAGAATTCAGTTGTTTAATTTGATGTACAATGCTTAAAATAAAGCCCAGTACTTGGTGCTAGTAATTGGTAGTTACTATTGAATCAAAGGCTAAAGCCAGTATATATTTAGAATAGGGAATATGATAAATACTGCGTTTTATGGTTTACAGTTGGGGAGGGGGGCTAGCATCTCGATACTGGATAGGAAAAGAGGCACATCCTTCTCTCTCCAAACAAAAGGGAGATTGGGCCAAAGAGTCTAGCACAAACCAGGGTTTTCAAACAGCTTCATATGGCCATGTGGCAAAGCCAGGCTGATTCCCCAAACACAATATGCCTGCAATTATGTTACTTTACATTCCTAATAAACGGATATGTGTTTGTTTTCCTCTGTCTACAGAAAGAAGACTCTCATTGTCTGAAGGAAAAAAAAAAACAACATGCCAGGCTTACTGACAGAAGCTTTTACAGGAAACAAAACCCACAACAACTTCTCTCATCAAGGGCTCTTCAGACTGTTTCCAAACACTCACAGGAAGGCCAGGCTGACATTTTACACATGATTGACTGAGAGCGCTATGCTTGCTTCTGGATATGTGTGTGCTTGTATACGTGTGCAACTGTGCGTGTGCACGCATATGCCTGCACGCAAGCCTACGGGTGCTTACCTGGTCCTGTAGCTCAGCCTAAACAAAGATTCAGACTTTCTTATGCACAAATAATGAGTTGGTGGGGCCAGAAGCTGCCTAGGGTCTATTTATATAGATTGATTTGCATGTGCCAAGAGGAATTGGGAAGATAGAATGGAGAAGACAGCCTGGTGATTGGTTTAGGGGCCAGGATAGCAGCTGAACCCATGCAATCCTCCCTGAGACTTTAGTGAGTCTGCAAGGAATGAGCCCTCTCTGTTTGCAAGACCTCCAAGGCCTGCAGGATAAAAGCTTGGCAACCATGAAGTGAGAGTCATCCTTAGAATGAAGCCAGCACAGAGGAGAGCAGAAGAAGCATGGAGACAGAGACCAGTCCTGATGCCCTCATATGGTGGCTTGGCTGGCACCTGCTGTGCCTATCTTCCCACTAGGAGCCTTAGTCTCATGCCCAGTTGATCCCTCCACTGGTGTCAACTAAGCTTGAGTTGTATTATCTGCTACTTGCTGATGCTCCACTCACAGTCTTCCTGCATTATCCTAGCACCTGAGCCATTTCTGATTAGATTGGCATCCATGGGGGTGTGAAAGTCACATTCTCAGAGAAAGAAAGTGATGAACCACCTGTACTGCAGAACCCACCAGTAACAACCCCACCCTACACCCTAGTCCAGGTTCCTTAGCTGTCTGTCAAATCCAGGAGCCAGGACACCAGCTGGAGTCCTGCAACCTTTTGCAGTCTCTGTGTCAGAGGTGTTAGAACTAGAATGACTCCATCTTGAAAACGGGCTGGGTAAAATGAGGCTGAGACTTACTGGGCTTCATTCCCAGGAGGTTAAGGCATTCTTAGTCACAGAAAGAGACAGACGGTTGGCACAAGATACAGATCATAAAGACCTTACTGATAAAACAGGTTGCAGTTAAGAAGCCGGCCAAAACCCACCAAAACCAAGATGGTGACAAGAGTGACCTCTGGTCATCCTCACAGCTCATTATATGCTAATTACAATATATTAGCATGCTAAAAGTCACTCCCACCAGTGCCATGACAGTTTACAGATGCCATGGCAACATCAGGAAATTACCCTATGTGGTCTAAAAAGGCTAAGAACCCTCCATTCTGGGAATTGTCCAGTCCTTACTGTGAAAACTCATGAATAATCAACCTCTTGTTTAGCATATAATCAAGAAATAACCATAAAAATGGGCAACCAGAAGCTCTTGAGAATGCTCTGCCTAGGGAGTAGCCATTCTTTTATTCCTTTACTGTCTTAATAAACTTGCTTTCACTGTATGACCTCACCTTGAATTCTTTCTTGTGCGAGATCCAAGAACCCCCTCTTGGGGGTCTGGATTGGGACCCCTTTCCTGTAACCCCTGGGCATGATCCTCGTACCTACTGGGTTAGTCTAGGCCATGGGACAAAGCTTTTGCCAAGTTTTCCTTTTCCTTGTTGCAACTAGCTTCCGTGCCTGCATGCCTGTGGTAACACTCTTTTTTCCTGGTTCCTGGCACAAAACTCTTAAAACCCTCAGAACCCACTTGGTGGGTACCAAGATAACTTCAGGACCTGGCTGCCAGAAGAACCATCAATGTGATAAAAAAGGCTGGAATTTTCAGCCCCACCCCTCAATTTCCTGGGTACAGGGAGGGGCTGGAGATTGAGTCCAATCACCAATGGCCAATGATTGAATCAACCACGCCTACATACTACAGCCTCCATTAAAACCCCTAAATGGCAGGGTTTGGAGAACTTTCGAGTGGTTGAACACATCGAGGTTCTGGGTAGGTGGAGGGTGATGTGCGGTGGGGAAGGCATGGGAGAGTCACACACCCCTTTCTCCCATACCTCACCCTGTACATCTCTTCCATCTGGCTCATGCTAGTTGCACCCAGTATAACAAACCAGTAATTGTAGGCAAAGCATTTTCTTAAGTTCTGTGAGCTGTTCTAGCAAATTATCAAACATTCGGAAGGGGTCATGGGAACCCCCAATTTATAGCAGGTGGATCAGAAATACAGGTGGCGACGGGGACTTGCGACTGGTATCTGAAGTGGGGGTAGTCCTGTGGGACTGAGCCCTTAGCCTGTAGGGTCTGCACTAACCCTGGGTGGGTAGTGTCAGAATTCAATTGAATTGTAGGACACCCAGGTGGTATCCAGAGAGTGGAAGGACTGATTGTTGGTCTGGAAAACACTCACACATTTAGAGCAAGAAGCATTGTGTGTGAAAATAATGCAGACTGCCCCAATATTCTAAGTTGCTGCAGCTCAGATGAAAGTCTCCCTCAGTTTCCTGCCTGGGGCTTCACTGCCTGCCCCAAGTGCCCAACCCCTGAATCCAGGAACTGGGCCCTGTCATTGTGTACTTTTTTAACGGCTGATTTCAATATCTTTGCTGGCTAGAGCTAAAACTAGGAGGAAATGAAAGGAAGGAAGGAACAGGAGAAAAAAAGAAGCTAACATTCATTGAGCTCCTATATCATGTTATTTAATGCCTCACTACAGTGCTGTGAAAACAATATCATGATTTCATTTTACAGATTGACATACTGAGGCTCCAAGAGATTCATCTCTTTCCCATGGTCGTACTGCTACTGGAAAGGGATCCCAATCCAGACCCCAAGAGAGAGTTCTTGGATCTCACACAGAAAAGAATTCAGTGTGAGTCCACAGAGTAAAGTGAAAGCGAGTGTATTAAGAAAGTAGAGGAATAAAAGAACGGCTACTCCACAGACAGAGCAGCCCCCAGGGCTGCTGGTTGCATATTTTTATGGTTATTTCTTGATTAGATGCTAAAAGGGATGAATTTTTCATGTCTCTCCCTTTTAGACTGGATTGGGTAACTTCCTGCTGTTGCCATGGCATTTGTAAACTCTCATGGCAGTGTTGGGAGTGTCAAGGTGAGGATGACCAGAGGTCACTCACATGGCCATCTTGATTTTGGTGGATTCTAGCTGGCTTCTTTACTGCAACCTGTTTTATCAGCAAGGTCTTTATGACTTGTATCTTGTGCCAACCTCCTATCTCATCCTGTGACTTAGAATGCCTTAACCATCTGGGAATGCAACCCAGTAAGTCTCAGCCTCATTTTACCCAGCCCCTATTCAAGATGGAGTTGCTCTGGTTCAAACGCTTCTGACAATACCCTCTACTTGGTGGTGGAGTCAGGGTGTGAACCCATGTTGGGTAACCAAACAATCAGAAAGGGCTTCATTACAGCCCAGTGCTGTCCCAAGGAAGCCTGGCTGCTTGATTCCTGGACTCCCCACTTAGGGGTCCCACATCCTGGTCAGCTGTCCCCAAGCTGAGCACCCATCACTGCGACCACTGCTGGCCCCTGGCTCTCTTCAGGTCCAACCCCTGTAACCCCCTTGGCTTTGAAAGTAGTGCTGTGACCACCGCCAAAGTCTTTCTCTTACCAAAGAATCCAGCCAAGGATTCAGCCTGCCTGATACTCAGGTCTCCTACCTTGAAGGCAAAACAAAGATGAGGTTTATATTTTTCTAATGCCCCTTCTAAGCCCTTGGACCTCGAAGTTCTAAGGACCTATCTCAAGGTGAACGCCAATTTCTTCTTCATTTCAGCACTTTCCAGAATGATTTTTTCTTTCTCTAAAATACATTTTAATCTCCCACTAAATGCAGAACACCTTAGAAGTATAACAAAAGGGCCTCAGATTCTTCATCTACATCATGTGGTCTCGCCTGAAGGCAGAAAAGACGCAGAGGAGTGGAACACGGATGGAGCCCAGGACATTATTTGTTTATTTATTATTTTTTTTTAAATGAACTAGCTTGTTGTCAAAAGAAGACAAGCTATGAGGATTTTGGATATGTGGGTTTCGCTCATTCAGTGCAATTAGATTTTTTTTTTGAAACAGGGTCTCACTCTGTCACCTAGGCTGGAGTCCAGTAGTGTAATCATAGCTCACCGCAGCCTCAAATTCCCAGGTTCAAGTGATCCCCCAACCTCAGCATCCCAAGTAACTGGGAAGGCAGGTGCATGCCACCACACGTGGCTAATTAAAAAAAATTTTTTTTGTAGACATGAGGTCTCACTGTGTTGCCCAGGCTGACCTTGAACTCCTGGCCTCAAGCAGTCCTTCTGCCTCAGCCTTCCAAAGTGCTGGAATTACAGGCATGAGCCATTGCATCTGGCCAACAACCTCTCTTAACTCCTCTTTCTTCATGGGATTGGGATAATTAAAATAATTAGACAAATTATACAGGTGGCAGTCCATCCTGGGGCCACCAGCAACATCAGAATAATCCTAGCTTCAAGAAGTCGACACATCAAATTCACTTGGAAAGAAGGATGCCCATGTTCTTGACATCTGCATGACTTCTTCATGGCTGCTGCTTTTGAGCCATCTGAGAAGGGATCCTTGCCTAGGGTGCTTAATCAGGGCACCCCCAAAACTGAAAACCATTGAGTTATGACAGTGGCTTCTCATTTCAGCCTTTCCTATGATGCCCTGCCTCAGGGTTTCTCAGACACAACACTGTTAGCATCTGGGGCTGGGTTATGTTTTGTTACAGCAGGCTGTCCTGTGAGTTGCAGGATGCTTAGCAGCTTCCCTGGCCTCTACCCATTAGATGCCAGTAACAACACCTGCTACCCAATTGTGACAACCAAATCTCTCCCCACATTGCCAACTCTTTCCCCTGGAGGGCAGAATCACCTCCCACTGAGAACTCCTGTTCTGAGCAGAAATGGGCGAGCATGGTCCTCTCCCTCACCAGGATTGCCTCCTATCCCAGAACCTCTGTATCTCAAAGATACCCCCAGTTCTCAGTCATGCCCCTCATCTCCTTGGTGCTCAGCCCACAGTGGCCAACAAGTACCACATGCTGTCTCCATATCCACATCTTACTCTCTGAGAGCCCGCCTCCCAACTTCCTCCTATCCACTTCCTCGTCTCCATTCAAGCACCCCAGCCCATCTTTCCATCAGGGAGCTCAAGATTCTGAAATCCAGCAGATGCCATCTGGGACACTCATCGCTCACATACATCCACTTCTCCTGCTCTCTGATCCCTTAGCAACCAATGGCCCACATGGATTCACATGCCTTTGATTTGTGATTTCAAAAGTATCCACTCTTCAAAAGCCTCTGGTGAATAACATTTGTTATATACAACAATACATATATAAATAATAACAATAACTACATATATTTATGTAGTTATTGTAATAAATATATAACATAAATACATGTTATATATTTATGTTTATATTTAAATATTTTTATTACATATAAACATATATTTGTTTATATTCATAAATATATATTTATTACATATAAACATTTATATTTATATTTAACATAAATATATTTTTATAAATATAAACAAATATATGTAGTCATTGTTATAAATATATAAATGTAAAAATATATAAGTGTAATAAATGTAAATAACATTTCTTATGCCTTTTTGTTGAACACCTACTATGTGCTCAACATTTTAGATACCTAATGTCATTTAAGCTTTGAGCAAACTTACAAACACAGACCCATGGAGCACTTCCTAGCGTTTCATTATACCATGTAGGTTCACCAGCATATATTTTTTAGATCTCATTTCAGCAAAATGTAAGATTCTAAGGGGAAAAAAGTGCAAAGTGGTTCCCCACCACATTGTGAAGCTCAGGGCTAAACTTGCCTTTTCTTTTGTTTAAAACACTTTTTTTTTTTTTTTTTTTTGAGATGGGTCTCACTCTGTCACCCAGGCTGGAGTGCAGTGGCATGATCTCGGCTCACTGCAACTCTTCCTCCTGGGTTCAAGTGATTCTCCTGCCTCAGCCTCCCAAGTAGCTGGGACTACAAGTGCATGCCATCATGCCCAGCTAACTTTTTGTATTTTTAGTAGAGACGGGGTTTCACCATGTTGGCCAGGCTCGTAAAACACTTTTTTATTCTGATCTCTCCATTCGTGTAACTTTTTTCCTACTTTCTATGCCTCAATCTTCAAGGTAGCTTCTTCAAGAAGGCCTCCCTTACTCTCCAAACTAGGCCGGCATATATTTTGGGGTAATTTGGCTGCGAATAACAGAACTCTAATTCACTAAGCGATAAAGTAAATTTGTAAATTACGTTATTTTAAAAGCCCAGCAGTATGGTCAGCTTCGGGTAAAGTTTGATCTAGCAGGTAAGCAATATAACTGAGACATAGCTCTTTCCCTCTGTTTCCCAGGCTTGCTTCACATCTATCTGTTCCATTTACAACAGGCTTTCCCTTCGGGTTGTAAGATGACAATCAAGAGCTCCCTTGCCTAACTTCTTCCAGATGTTAAGTCCAACAAAATAGACAATTTCCACTTTTTCAGTGTTTCAAATATCCTCAAAGTAAATCTGGTTGGCCTCTATGACCAGACTTGCATAATGTGTTAATCTCCAAACAAATCACTATGGTTATAGCCAAGAAGAGCTTACCTGTGGGGTTGAGAAGGAGGATCACACCCTCAAAACCACAAGGCTGGGAAATTTGAGGTGCTGCTAAGAAAGGGGGGAGATGAAATAAATTCTGAACAGGTGACAAGTATCCATTAGAATCTCACCTTTTTTTTTTTTTTTTTTTTTTTTTTTAAAGACAGGATCTCACTCTGTTACTTAGGCCAGAGTGCAGGTGTGCAAACACAGCTCACTGCAGCCTCAACCTTCGGGCTCAAGTGATCCTCCCATCTCAGCCTCCCAAGTAGCTAGGACAACAGGCATGCACCACCACACCTGGCTAATTTTTGTATTCTTTGTAGAGACAGGGTTTTGCCATATTGCCCAGGCTGGTCTTGAACTCCTGGGCTCAAGCAATCATCCTGCCTTGGCATCCCAAAGTGCTGGGATTACAGGCATGAGTAATTACCAGTCTAGAGGCTCACTTCTTGATTTTAACTTTCTAAATACTGACTGACCCTCAGCTGTGATTCTTTGTTCCATGCAGGAGTCCTCCACCAGAATGTAATACCCATGAAGTCAAGGATTGAATCCCTCTCCTGTGCCATATACCATCCCTGATACCTAACACAGTGCCTGGAACATACTGAGTGCTCAATAACCACCTGTCAAATGAATTCATAAAAAGGCAAGTGAGTAAATGAATGAATCTGCTGACTGGAAGTGATCTATGATGTCTCAGGGCCTGTTGCAGAGGGTAAGAAAGAGGTGAAGCTGGTAGATCCAGGAGTCTGCAAATCCCTGCTTAAACCAGATCGACACATCACATACCTGTTTTGCATTTTGGAGGGCTCTTCTTAAGATTTCATTTGCTAAAAGGGTTTCACTGCTTTGAAAAAAGATATCTTTGAAAACCATTGCTGTAATGGGAAAACAAGGCTTTGAAATCTGAAAACCTTGGGTGAAATCCCACGTTTTACTGAGTTTTATGTCAAAAAAATGCAAACTCGCTACCGTGGTCTACAAGGCCTTGTGTCCTGGCCACTACCTACCTCCAGGCCATTCCCACGGCCACATTGAAATAGCCACAGGACTTCCTTTCATGTCCTTGGGTTTCTCGAGGTCCTTCCCCTCTCACAGCCTGTGCACACGCTGTGCACACTGCCGGGAACGCTCTCCTCCACCCCTGCTCCCAGTGCTTTATATGACTGGCTGCATCTCCATTTCTACTTATCTGCCCAATAGCTTCTCAGAGAAGCTATCTGGAACATTCTGTCTAATGTAAATATTCACCTATTTTCTACCTTTTCAGTCCCATGATGTTTGCTTCACAACTTTATTTTCGTTAGTTTTTTCATTGCATTTTTAGCTCCCCAAGTACGATATGTCACCTCACAAGGGCAGAGGTAGTGTCTGTCTTGGTTGCCACTGTGTCTCCAATGCCTAGAATTCTTTCAGGCATAATTTTGCATCAATACTTGTTGAATAAACGAGAATAGTTACATGACATCAGTAGGAACCTACCTGAACCTCCGTTTTCTCATCTCTAAATTGGGGATGATACAAATTACCTCTCAGAAAGTGGTGATTATTAATCAAGCGGGATCCTGTCTGCAATGCCCCTGGCGCTGGAGGGCCACGTTAGCATTCACTGCCTGACTTCCTGCCTGCCTGCCAACTCTAGGCTCAGCAGCCTCAGGCTGGGGAGCCTCACTTGGAACTAAATTACATCTAAACCCAGAGCCATCCTTTAGCTGTGAAGCTGACAGGGGCTTGCAATCCTGCCTGTCAGCCTTAAGCTGCCACACATCTGAACACACAAACTGAAAAATTAATGTCCCTGGAAGGCATTGTCTCCCTTCCCATAGACACCACTGACCTTCTTGCCTCTCTGCACAGCAGCAGAAGCCAGAGCTCCTGCTTTCACTGTCTGGGTGAAAGCCTCAGCACTGCAGGGCTGGCAGTAAACAGGAAAGAGGCTAGCATTCTCCTTGCATCTGAGGGCAATAGCAGGACCTAGTGTCTGGGCTGAGAACTCATTAACTCGGTATGGGAACTGGCAGATACATTTGAGGTGAGAGCAAAGGTTCAGGTGACCTCCACATTCAGTGTTAGAGTCTGTAACCCATCTCTCTGGGACATCAGCTGGCTGGCTCCAGACAGGCCCAGGTGGGAGTCATAGGCTGGAAAGAAAGGGGCTCAAGGAGTGCACCAGAGTGAGGAAGAGAACACCATTAGACTGTGACTGTAATCTTGTAGATTCTTAAGAGCAACAGGCTCTTTCACGGCCTTGCAGGCAGACCAACAGACAATCCACTGCAGTTCTTCCAGCATGATGGCGGAGGTAAGCTCAGCATTTTATGATAGACCTTGGTTTTGGTTTGGACCATTCCTAGGGACCTAGACTTATCATCTGCTTCTTCCTTCTTTTGTCGTCTGAGACCAGTGTTCTAAAACTGGCTACCCAGAATGTGGTCTGCAGATGAGCAGCAGTGACAGAACCCTTGGATGTTTGCTAAAAAGCAGAGTCTCAGGCTGCACCCCAGACCTGCCACTCAGAATTGCATTTCAACAGGGGACTTGTATGTGTGTTGAAGTTTAAGGAGCTTTCTGTGAGCTGAAGGCATGGTTAATTTTATGTGTCAACTTGACTGGGCAATGGGGTGCCCAGCTGGTTGACATTATTTCTAGGTGTGTCTGTGAGGGAGTTTCCAGAAGAAATTAGTGTTTGAATCAGTGGCCTGAGTTAAGCAGATCTCAATGTGCATAAGCGTCACCTGATCCATGGAGGACCTGAACAAAACAAACAGGTGTAGGAAGGTTGGGGTTGCTCTTAGCCTGGCATCTTGAGCTGGAACATCAATCTTCTGCCCTGAGTGCTTCTGTCTTTCAGGCCTTTGGACTTCGACTGAAATCTGCAACACTGGTCCTCTGGCTCCCGCTCCCAGGCCACAACCTCCTTCAAACCACAGTACCAGCTCTTCTGGGTCTCCAGCTTGCAGATAGCAGGTTGTGGGACTTCTCAGCTTTTATAATTGCTTGAGCCAGGCCAGGGACAGTGGCTCATGCCTGTAATCCCAGCAATTTGGGAGGCTGAGGCAGGCAGATCATTTGAGGTCAGGAGTTTGACACCAGCCTGGCCAACATGGTGAAACCCTGTCTCTACTAAAAATACAAAAATTAGCTGGGCGTGGTGGTTGGTGCCTGGAATCCCAGCTACTTGGGAGGCGGAGGCAGAAGAATGGCTTGAAGCCGGGAGGTAGAGACTGTGGTGAGCCGAGATTGCAACACTGCACTCCAGCCTGGGCAACAATATAATATATAATAATATATTACATTATTATAAAAATAATAATAAAATGAAAAATAAAATAATTGTTTCAACAAATACCTTATAATGTACAGACATATACCTTCTATTGGCTCTGTTCCTCTGGAGAATCACAGCTGTGGCTTTACAACCCAGTGGTGTTGTCCACTGTGACATGTGTTTTGTCGTAATCCGTTCTCACACTGCTATAAAGAACTGCCACAGACTGGGTAACTAATAAAGAAAAGAGACTTAATTGACTCACAGTTCCACAGGTTTTACAGGAGCCATGGCTGGGGAGGCCTCAGGAAACTTATCAAGGTGGAAGGGTGAAGGGGAAGGAAGCACACTTCACATGCTGGCAGGAGAAAGAAAGCAAAGAGGGAAGTGCTACACACTTTTAAACAACCATATCTTGTGAGAACTCACTGTCACAAGAACAGCAAGGGGGAAATCCACCCCCGTGATTCAGTCACTGCCCACCAGGTCCCTCCTCCAACATGTGAGCATTACAATTAAACACATGATTTGGGTGGGAACCCAGAGCCGAACCACATCATGGGGTGAGGGTGTGCACAATGCAGTGGTTATAAGCTTGGGATTTAGGGTGGAAAAATGAGCACTTGTATCCCAGCTCTGCCATGCTGGGGGACTCTGACCTCTCTCCAAACCCTAGCTTTCCTGAAAACGTGAAAGACAAGAGGACTCCTGGCCAGGCACAGTGGCTCACGCCTAAAATCCCAGCACTTTGGGAGGCTGAGGTGGGTGGATCTTGAGGTCAGGAGTTCGAGACCAGCCTGACCGATATGGTGAAACCTCGTCTCTCCTAAAAATACAAAAATTAGCCAGGTGGGTGGTGCACATCTGTAATTCCAGCTACTCAGGAGGCTGAGGCAGGAGAATCACTTGAACCCGGGAGATGGAGACTGCAGTGAGCCGAGATCGCACCACTGAACTCCAGTCTGGGCGACAGAGTGAGATTCTATCTCAAAAAAAAAAAAACAACAAAAACGAAAATAATAAAAAAAAAAGACAAGAGGACTCCTTTCTGGGACTGTTGGAAGGAAGAAACCAGCCAAAAGAATGAATGAATCATTCATCACAGCACCTGCCACATGCTGGGTGCCTTGTGCCTATTATTATTATTTTTTATTAATTTTTTTTATTTCCATAGGTTATTAGGAAACAGGTGGAGTTTGGTTACATAAGTAAGTTCCTTAGTGGTGATTTGTGAGATTTTGGTGCCCCCATCACCTAAGCAGTATACACTGCACCCAATTAGTGGTCTTTTATCCCTCACCCGCTTCCCATCCTTTCCCCCTGAGTCCCCAAAGTTCATTGTGTCTTTCTTATACCTTGGCATTCTCATAACTTAGCTCCCACATGTGAGTGAGAACATACGATGTTTGTTTTCCCATTCCTGTGTTACTTCACTTAGAATAATACTCTCCAATCTCATCCAGGTCACTGCAAATGCCGTTAATTCATTCCTTTTTATGGCTGAGTAGTATTCCGTCCTGTATATATACCACAGTTTCTTTATCTACTCATTGATTGATGGGCATTTGGGTTGGTTCCACATTTTCGCAATTGCAAATTGTGCTGTTACAAACTTGCGTGTGCAAGTATCTTTTTTGTGTAATGACTTCTTTTTTTCTGGGTAGATACCCAGTAGTGAGATTGCTGGATCAAATGGTAGTTCCACTTTCAGTTCTTTAAAGAATCTCCACGCTGTTTTCCATAGTGGTTGTACTAGTTTGCATTCCTATCAGCAGTGTAGAAATGTTCCCTGTTCACCACATCCGTGCTCACATCTACTATTTTTTGAGATTTTATTATGGCCCTTCTTGCAGGAGTAAGGTGGTATCACATTGTGGTTTTGATTTGCATTTCCCTGATCGCTAGTGATGTTGAGCATTTTTTCATGTTTATTGGCCACTTGTATATCTTCTATTGAGATTTTCTATTCATGCCCTTAGCCCACTTTTTGATAGGATTGTTTGTTTTTTTCTTGCTAATTTGTTTGAGTTCACATTGTAGATTCTGGATATTAGTCCTTTGTCAGATGTATAGATTGTGAAGATTTTCTCCCACTCTGTGGGTTGTCTGTTTACTTTGCTGACTGTTCCTTTTGCCATGCAAAAGCTCTTCAGTTTAATTAAGTCACAGCTATTTATCTTTGTTTTTACTGCATTTGCTTTTGGGTTATTGGTTATGAAATCATTACCTAAGCCAATGTCTAGAAGGGTTTTTCCAATGTTATATTCTAGAATTTTTATATTTTTAGGTCTTAGATTTCAGTCCTTGATCCATCTAGAGTTGATTTTTGTATAAGGTAAGAGAAGAAGATCCAGTTTTATTCCCCTACATGTGGCTTGCCAATTATCCCAGCACCATTTGTTGAATAGGTTGTCATTTCCCCATTTTATGTTTTTGTTTGCTTTGTCGAAGATCAGTTGGCTGTAAGCATTTGGGTTTATTTCTGGGTTCTCTATTCTGTTCCATTGGTCTAGTGCCTATTTTTATGCCAGTACCATGTTGTTCTGGTGCCTTATAATATAGTTTGAAATCAGGTAATGTGATGCTTCCAGATTTGTTCTTGCTTAGTCTTGCTTTAGCTATGTGGGCTCTTTTTTGATTCCATACGTATTTTAGAATTGCTTTTTCTAGTTCTGTGAAGAATGATGGTGTTATTTTGGTAGGAAATGCGTGCAATTTGTAGATTGCTTTTGGCAGTATAGGCATTTTTACAATATTGATTCTACCTATCCATGAGCATGGGATGTGTTTCCATTTGTTTGTGTTATCTATCATCTCTTTCAGCAGTGTTTTGTAGTTTTCCTTGTAGAGGTCTTTCACCTCCCTGGTTAGGTATATTCCTAAGTATCTTTTTTTGTCAGCTATTGTAAAAGGGGTTGAGTTCTTGATTTGATTCTCAGCTTGGTCACTGTTGGTGTATAGAAGTTACTAATTTGTGTATATTAATTTTGTATTTGGGAACTTTACTAAATTTTTTTATCAGCTCTAGGAGCTTTATGAAGGAGGGTTTAAGTTTTCTAGGTAAACAATCACATCATCAGCAAATAGTGACAGTTTGACTTCCTCTTTACTGATTTGGATGCCCTTTATTTCTTCCTCTTGTCTGATTGCTCTGACTAGGACTTCCAGTGCTGTGTTGAAGGGGAGTGGTGAGAGTAGGCATCCTTGTCTTGTTCCAGTTCTCAGAGGGAATGCTTTCAACTTTTCCCCATTCAGTATTATGTTGGCTGTGGGTTTGTCATAGACAGTGTTTATCATATTAAGGCATGCCCCTTGTATGCCAATTTTGCTGAGAATTTTAATCATAGAGAGATGCTGGATTTCGTCTAATGATTCTTCTGCATCTATTGAGATGGTCATGTGATTTTTGTTTTCGATTCTGTTTGTGTGGTGTATCACATTTATTGACTTGCATTTGTTAAACCATCCCTATATCCCTGGTATGAAACCCACTTGATCATGGTGGATTATCTTTTGGATATGTTGTTGGATTTTGTTAGCTAATATTTTGTTAAGGATTTTAGCATATATGTTCATCAGGGACATTGGTCTGTAGTTTTCTTTTTTACTTATGTCCTTTCCTGGTTTTGGTATTAGGGTGATACTGGCCTTATAGAATTATTTAGGGAAGGTTTCCTCTTTATCTTGTGGAATAGCATCAATAGAATTGGTACCAATTCTTTGAATCTCTGGTAGAATTCTGCTGTGAATCTGTCTGGTCTTGGACTTTATTTGTTGGTAAATTTTATTATCATTTCAATCTTGCTACTTGTTATTGGTCTGTTCAGAGTATCTAATTCTTTCTGATTTAAGCTAGAAAGGTTGTATCTTTCCAGGAATTTATCCATCTCCTCTAGGTTTTCCAGTTTATGTGCATAAAGGTGTTCATAGTAGCCTTGAATGATCTTTTGTATTTCTGTGGTGTCAGTTGTAATATCTCCCATTTCATTTCTAATTGAGCTTATTTGGATTTTCTGCCTTCTTTTCTTGGTTAACCTTGCTAATGGTCTATCAATTTATTTATCTTTTCAAAGAACCAGCTTTTTGTTTCATTTATCTTTTGTTTTTGTTTGTTTGTTTGTTTCAATTTCATTTAGTTCTGCTTTGATCTTGGTTATTTCCTTTCTTCCACTGGGTTTGGGTTTGGTTTGTTCTCGTTTCCCTAGTTCTTTGAGTGTGACCTTAAATTATCTATTTGTGCTCTTTCAGACTCTTTGATGCAGACTTTTAGGGCTATGAAGTTTCTTCTTAGCACCACATTTGCTATATCGCAAAGGTTTTGATAGGTTGTGTAACTATTGTCATTCAGTTCAAATAATTTAATTTCCATCTTGATTTCATTTTTGATTCAATAATCATTCAGAAGCAGGTTATTTAATTTCCACATATTCACATGGTTTTGAAGGTTCCTTTTTGAGTTCATTTCCAGTTTTATTCCACTGTGGTCTGAGAGAGTGCTTGATATAATTTCAATTTTCTTGAATTTATTGAGGCTAGTTTCGTGGCCTATCATATGGTCTATCTTGGAGAAAGTTCCATGGACTGTTGAATAGAATGTACAGTCTGTGGTTGTTGGGTAGAATGTTCTGTAAATATCTGTTAAGTTCATTTGTTCAAGGGTGTAGTTTAAATCTATTGTTTCTTTGTTGACTTTCTGTCTTGATGACCTGTTTAGTGCTGTCAGTGGAGTATTGAAGTCCCCCACTATTATTGTGTTGCTGTCTATCTTATTTCTTATGTCTATTAGTAATTGTTGTATAAATTTGGAAGCTCCACTGTTAGGTGCATATATATTTAGGATTGTGATATTTTCCTCTTGGCCTTGGGCCTATTATTAATTATTGTTACAGCTACTGAATTGCTTCTAGTAACAAAGTATCCATGTTTGTGAATTACTTACTCCCTCTTTTCTTTATTGAAAACTTTGAGCAGATTCAAGTTAACCTTATACTAGGTGCATTCCCACCTGCATTGGGAGGAACACTGTGGGAGGAAAGTGTGGACACAGAGAGAGGCACCTGGAGCTGCAGCTCTCTCCACCCCCCCTGAGCTGCAGCTCTCTCCACCCTCCCTGAGCTGCCACTCCTGATGATCCAGGAGAAATTCAGCACTTTCATAGAATAACAGAGCTGTGTTTTTTCTAACTACAAATGGCGTCACGGTTTTTTCACAGTCTGAATCCCACCATGGTAGAGTGCTGGACAACTGAAAGTCCTCTGTTGTATGTATTGCAGAAAAAACACAGCTGAAATCATTGCTTTAGTCCAAAGTTGAGCAGCCCTGAGAGTGGACAGGATCTGAGCAGATGGTCATTCTGGATCTGCATGAGGGCAGGAAAAGGTGACAGAGAAGAAGGAAAGAGGGACAGGACACAGGACAGGAGCCAGAGGACACAACAGATGGGATGTGGACAGCCCTGGGGCTCGGGTTAGAACTGGGATTGAGATCGGGCACGGTGGCTCTTGCCTGTAATCCTGGCACTTTGGGAGGCCGAGGCAGGCAGATCACCTGAGGTCAGGAGTTTGAGACCAGCCTGACCAACATGGTGAAACCCTGTCTCTACTAAAAATACAAAAACTGGCTGGACATGGTGGTGTGTGCCTATAATCCCAGCTACCTGAGAAGCCGAGGCAGTAGAATTGCTTGAACCTGAGAGGCAGAGGTTGCAGTGAGCCAGGATCGTGCCATTGCACTCCAGCCTGGGCAACAAGAGTGAAACTCTGTCAAAAAAAAAAAAAAAAAAAAGAACTGGGACTGGCCTGGGGTTAGAGCCAAAGCTAGAGTCTGGGTTCATTTTAAAACCATGGTTCTCAGCTTGGGTTACATTACAGTCACCTGGGGGACATATTAAATACCTGGGATGCAGTTTTTGGAGACTGTGATTCAAGTGGTGAAGTCTGGGCATGAGTATTTGTTAAAAGCCTGCAGGGTTGAGAACCCAAGAAGAAGATGTGAAGAGATCCATGCAAGAAGCAAGTGACAGAGACCACATTCAGAATGCAGAGTCATCCACCCTTCCATTCAGGTCCTCTCCTGAGCTTTTAGCCCCCTACTATCAGAGGACCCAAGCCAATTCCAGAATAATGCAGTAGTAAGCACTCAAACCAGGGAACTTAAGTCCCCTTTGATTTATTTAATTAAGTCAAGAAAAAAAAGGCAGGTTTGGGCCCAGGTCTTAGTTGGAACACGCTTCCAGGTAGCACTCATTCAGAGAAGGATGCAGCTTAGACACAGACCTGGTTGGTGTCAGGCCTGGATACAGAATTGATTTCTGTCTTCATGCCTCTTTCTCTCACGACAGGGCTGTTGTTAGGACAGGCTGGCACCCCTAGAAAGCGCCAGAGGGCTTGTGCAGATGGCTTCCCGCCACTTCCAGTGGGAAATCGACCTTTGGAAAGACAGTTTCACTCTTGAAGATTTTTAGCTCCCCAGTGAAAATTCTCAATACTATATAAAGAGACAAATATTTATATATGTGTATGCACATACATATATATTAACTTTCAATCACGCTTAACATTGATGGAAATCCTTAGCAATTAGTGTCTAAGGAAACATCCTCTGTTAAGGTTGTAACTGACTGTGTTGGTTGCCCTGCTCCTCTACCCATGTAAATAGCTCCAACCAATGAAACAGAAACTCTAAAATTAAACATAAAAATGCAATATCAACGGCCAATTTAATAGTATTTCCTGGAAAGTGAGTAGATACATATGGTCCCACTTTGCAGATGAGGACATTTAGCTGCCATAGGTTAATTGATTAATTTACAAGGTTGAACTGATCTCAAAGTCTATACAGCCCCTACCTCTAGCTTCGGGCAAATGTTTGTTTCCATTTTAGGAAGAAGGTCAACTTTCAGGGTACCATAAAAGGAAAAAAACAACTGAGAAAACATAGTTGCTCCCAGTCTCCTGTGTCAGTCTAGCTCCTGATGGGCACCAGGCTGCAATGAAGTTGGCACAAGATCAAGATTACAGAAGCAGAAACATGAATTGCCTAACTAATTCCTCCCACATGCCTATGATGCAAGCAGGGTCTGCACCGAAGCCCCAACCCCATTTCCACCTGTGCCCAGCCTGGCAGTGTCTGGCAACAAGTCACCACATATTGATCTCTCTTAGCTGATACTAATGAATCATAGGGTACTTCCTATGTGGCAAGGGTCACAGGAAGTCTCTCATTAATTTATTTATTCATTTATTCAGCAAATATTTACTGAGCAGCTACTACTTTCCAGGCATCATTCTGGGAACTTTTTGTACGTGACTTAATGGAATTCTCATTTAGAAAAAGAAAACCCTGGCCGGGAAATGTGGCTCATACCTGTAATTCCAACACTTTGGGAGGCTGAGGTGGAAAGATCACTTGAGCCCAGGAGTTCAAGACTAGTCTGGGCAAATAGCAAGACCCCGTCTCCACAAGAAATTAAAAAATGAGCCAGGCGTAGTCATCTGTCATCATCTGTCTCAGCCAATGTCATCATCTGTCTTAGAGGATCCTCCTGCCTCAGCCTCCTAAGTAGCTGGGACTATGAGTGTGCATCACCATGCCTGACTAATTTTTAATTTTTTTTTGTAGACATGGGGGTCTCACTATGTTTCCCAGGCTGGTTTCCAACTACTTTGACGTCTTTTTTTTTGTTTTTGAAATGGAGTCTCGCTCCGTCGCCCAGGCTGGAGTGCAGTGGTGCGATCTCGGCTCACTGCAAGCTCTACCTCCCGGGTTCACACCATTCTCCTGCCTCAGCCTCCCAAATAGCTGGGACTATAGGCGCCCGTCACCGTGCCCGGCTAATTTTTTGTATTTTTAGTAGAGACGGGGTTTCACCGTGTTAGCCAGGATGGTCTCCATCTCCTGACCTCGTGATCTGCCCGCCTTGGCCTCCCAAAGTGCTGGGATTACAGGCGTGAGCCACCGTGCCCGGCCTTTGACCTCTTATTGCTAGACACTGTACTAAATATTTTGCATCATTTAATGCTCCCCTCAATGCTATGAGGTTGCACAGATGTTATCCCCATTCTCCAGGTGGGAAAACTGAGGCTCAAGAGTTTGTAATCCCAGCTACTTGGGAGACTGAGGTGAAAGGATTGCTTGAGCCCAGGAGTTTGAGGCTGCAGTGAGCTATGATCATACCACAGCACCCCAGCCTAAGCAACAGAGCAAGACCCTTTCTCTAAAAACAAAGAAACACAAAACAAACAAAAACTTGAGGTAGGGATTGTTATCAGGTTCATTTCACAGTTAGGGAGATGAATGCTTATGCAGTTTGTGACTGCAGGAAACAGCACCAGAAAGCAGCGTTCACACTCAGATCCACCTTTATCCTAAGTCACCAGACCTAACCAATGCCTTCTCAGTATCACCCAAAGCCTAGGTCTTCCCTTATTCCATGGGATAACTGCACACAAAACCAGGATCTTCCAGCCACAGATAGAGCAGCTCAGCAATTCCCAGCCTTAGTTACAGGAAGAGCGGGGACTCCTGCACGTCCAGGGAGGAAAAGACCTAATTATGATTGTCTAACGAGAAACCACTACATCCTATGGAGACAGACGATGGCAGAGACAGGGGGACAACGAGGAGTGAAGGAAAAGACAAAAATAGAAGCAAGAGGCAGGGAGGAGAGAGATGAAGAATGAAAGAGAAAGAAGAGGGGAGAATGGATGGAAGAAACGAGCAAGCAGAGAGAGAGGGGAAGAGGAGGGAGCAGCAGCAAGAAACACAGGGGAGGGGGAGAGAGAAAAACCAAGAAGACAGAAAAAGTGAAGAAACAGACCCAGAAAACCAGAGAGGAGGAGGCAAGAGGCAGGCATGAGGGAAAACACAGGAGGCAGACAACAAGAGAGGAGATGGAGAGGGAGAATAGGAGCCACCCGCCCCCCAGCACCCACACACACACACACACTCACACACACACACTCTCCTGTGGTTGGTTGTGTTTTGTGCGTGTTCCTCTGAAGAGACCCTGGGAGAAGCCGTCCCTGCAGTACCGCCCTCGTGCTCAGCCAGAGCGAAGGAAATGCCTATCAGACAGGCGCTCTGCAAAGGAGCTAGTTCCCAAGGTAAAATTGATTTCATATGTTTGTTTGTTCTGACCTTGACTGTTCCCCACTGGGACGCCTCAGAAGCAGCATTGAATATACGAGGAGATATGAATGTGTCCGTGCCGTGGCTGGATCAGGGCAGCTCCATGCGGGAAATGCCACAGGCCCTGAGCCAGCAGATGGACCCGTGAGCCTCGCCATCCAAGGGGCAGGGTTGGCTCAAAGGACCACAGGCTGTGATGCACCTGGGGCTACCAGAGTCATGAGGCATGTTTGAGGCCAGGAATGTCGACCCAAGGAGGAGGGAATGCGCATGAGAAAAGATGGAAGAGAAACGGAAAAACCAACATGGCTAAGAGGCTGATCCCAGAGGTGCAATAACCTAGGGAATCTGGCTAACAGTGCTTCATCATGATCATCATCATCATCATCATCATCTCTCTACTTTAACCTCCTTTTTTCTTTTATTTTGGTGGGGTCTTGCTCTGTTGCCCAGGCTGTAGTGCGGTGGCATGATCTTGGCTTACTGCAACCTCTGCCTCCCAGGTTCAAGCAATTCTCCTGCCTCAGCCTCCCAAGTAGCTGGGATTACAGGTGTGCACCACCACTGTCAGCTATTTTTTGTATTTTTAGTAGAGACAGGTTTCCACCATGTTGGCTGGTCTCAAACTCCTGACCTCAAATACTCCACCGGCCTTGGCTTTCCAGGGTGCCGGGGTTACAGGTGTGAGCCACCGTGCCTGGCCTATTTTAAACCCTTAAAAAAATGTAATTTTTTTTTATAGATAGGGTCTCTCTCTGTTGCCCAGGCTAAAGTGCATGATCTGTTTATCCCAGGCTAAAGTGCATAATCTCACTCTGTTGCCCAGGCTAAAGGTACGATCATAGCTCACTGAAACTCCAAACTCCTGGGCTTAAGTAATCTTCCAACCTCAGCCTCCTGAGTAGCTGAGAAAACAGGTGCCCACCATCATGCCTGGCTAATTTTTAAATTTTTTGTAGAGACAGTGGTCTCACTAAGTCGCCCACGTTGGTCTCCAACTATTTTGCCTCTTAATGCTAGATACCGTACTAAATATTTTACATCTTTTAACCCACACATCAATGATATGAGGTTGCACAGATGTTATTCCCATTCTCCAGGTGAGAAAACTGAGGCTCAGGAAGCCTTCTCCCAAGGTCCCCAAACTAGTAAATAATACCATGGCTCTTGAACTCAAATCTTCCTGACACCTATGCCTATCCTTGCAACAGCTCTCCCTTGGCTCTCTCAGATTCCCAAATACCCAGTCAGGGGCAGCAAAGTTCCATCCAGGCAGCAAATTTGGGTCAGATGTCATGGGCATCCAAGGCTGCCTCGGTAGGGGTGGTGAGGCCAGGCTGAAAAGATTCTCAAATTCCCTCAGAAGGGCAGAGAGGATGTAGTTTGGGTGGTCTGTTTATTCCCAGAGGACTCCAGTCTGTGGTTTTCGAATAGTCCTGGGGGCAGGGCTGAAGTCTGTAGGGAGGAGATGGCTTCTTTCAGGCAGGTGTCAGGGCACAGACAAGGAGAGCCAGAAGGGAAAGAGAGGCACACATTTAACTGTACAGAAGTGGCAGAGAGGTAGACAGCGGCCATGCCTCATGGTACTCAGAGGCTATTAGGCTCACATGTAGGCAGCTCTGTTGCAGCAAGACTTCATCTAGCGGCTTGTCTCAAATAGGATCCACCTTCCTGGTCAGATGGGCTCAGGAGCTGGGCAGGGCCAGGCCTACAGAAGCTCTTGGGGACTGAAGCTGGCAGAGGCCAGGGAAGGGCAGAGCAAAGAGACCAGAGTCAGTCAACCCATATGGGAAATGGCTCCTGTTCGTCCAACATCAAAACCTCTAAGGACATAACTCCCTTGTACAGTAACAATCATATTTAAGTAAGTCATAATCTAACACATTAAGAAACATATGAGATGGCCTTGCTGAGAGCTGAGGAGATTCATGGGAAGGAACTCATGCCTGAAGAACTGAAGTCTTTCGATAGCTGGGAAGAGAAGAAGGAAGGCACCCAAGACAGGGAGCTCATGGAGGCATAAATGGATGTTGTATTTTCAGGGAAGTTGGGTGTAGCTACACCTCAGGGAGAAGGAAGGGTTAGAGGGGGAAGTAAGGAAGGAGAAAACCAGAAATGTGGGTTGGGCATAGATTGTGAAGATCCACTTATACCGTGAGTGGTGTCTTCAGGGCTTGTGTGAAATGCACAGTGCTCACGCAAAGATGAACACACATAAGCACTTGGTATGCAGCATTCCACAATCTAAGTAGCATTCTCATCCTCTGTTGACCAAGGGAATTGCCATGATATTCACTCAAGGAGATAATGACAACATTTAAAGAATAGGGATTTATCTGTCCCCTAAATTAATCCCTTTGTTTTATAATCTCAAGGTCACACCTTCCATGTGAGAAATAAAAATACAATTTTAAGCTCCCCAACCAACTGAACAGAAATCCTCTTGGCCAATGGGATACCAGCAAAGCCTTAAAAACTGAGTTCCAGGGCAGAGTGTGGTGTCTCATGCCTGTAATTCTAGCACTTTGGGAGGCTGAGGCAGGAAGATTACTTGAAGATTACTTAAGGCCAGGAGTTTGAGAACAGCCTGGACAACATAGCAAGACCCCATCTTTACAAAAAAATAAAATACATTAACCAGGCTAGTAGCATGCACTTATAGTCCCAACTACTGGAGAAGCCTAGGTGGGGGGATCACTTCAGCCCAGGAGTTGGAAGCTGCAATGATCCATGATTGCACCACTGCACTCCAGCTGGGCACACAACAAGACACTGTCTCTGAAAACAAAGAGAAAAATGGATTTTCTGTCCACAATGAGATGGGAAGTTGGATTTGGACATGCCTCAATTTACCCCCTTCCTCACTAACTGCTATTAGGGTTTCTTTCCTAAGAGTAAAACAAAAACCAGCCCCTTTGAATGACTTGTTCCACTGCTGATTTACACAGCAACTGACCAGCATTCCTTCCTGAGAAGAGACCACTATGGGCTGGTTCTAATTTACAGAGCCTGCACACAGGATACCGCTGTGTTCTCTGTTTCACCTTTTGACAAATAAAGCCTAAGTTTAATGTATTTAAATGTTAAATCTCCATCTCAACGTGAACAAGGGACTTATGTAATGGGTATGTTTGCTTACTATGGATTGGTGCACATACCCTCATCACGAATGTTCATAGCCTCTCCAATAACCTCTTAAGTATATGTGCTTAGCCAACCCATTTCGCATAAATTTCTGTTCCACTCTTTTCTCCTTCCAAGTGCTGGCCTTGGTTTCTATCAGAGGCTATGCTTCCCAGTGTGTGGAATAGCCACCATGCAGGCTGTAACCCTTTATCCGAAATAAAACCCTCCTCCCCAAATTTATGAACCTCGTGGTTCTTCAGTTGACACATGTTGATTTATAATTTGGGTTACCCCTGTATCTAACATTCTTTAAACATTCCACATTTATCCCATTTATAGGTCCAAATGGAAGCAGGATTCAGAAGCAATATACTAGGAATAGCACCTATAATATTGAAGCATAGAGATACTTTTAAAAGGATTTTGGAAACCTTTCTCCTTCATGCACCAATGTATCCATGGAGCCAAAGATGAGATATTTAGCACCCTGGAGGGCAAGAGAGGAAAGGACATCACCTTTTACATCAGGAAAATAGCCAGACTCCTACCAGAATTAGGTAGCCCAGATATGAGGGGAGGCCTTTGAAGGATTTCAGGGTGTTCTCTGAATACACAAGGACAAAAAGAAGATGTTCAGAGAATTCTTGATCTTGTTGATGCAAAAAGTTATTTCATTGATGACCTCAAGAACATTGGAAATTGTATGGGAGGAACAAGGAAGGCATTAGAGATGTCTCTCACCTCATGGTCTCTCAGGGAACATGAATTTGAGGCAGCAGATCTAATCTGAAGAAATGCACAAACTAGATAGAGATAAATAGCAAGTCTGGATGGCATCGCCCAAGTGTTTTGAAAGAACTCAAGGATGAAATTGGGGACACGTTGGCCAAAATGTGGAATGGATCTTTACAAGTGGCTGCTCTGATGAGAACTGGAGCAGGCACTGGCCTGAGCTGCCCAAGACGACTCCTGGGAGCCCTAGGTCAGTGAAAGAAGTCTTGTTTCCCTGCAGGTCATATCAGCACTCTAGGGCAGAGAGAGAAATCAATGAAACAGTTCTGTCATTATAAACTGCATCATTATAGGATTATACCCTTCTGATTCCTCCAAGGGCATTCTAGCCTGGTTCATTCAATCACGTGAAGTGAGTTGTTCAAAGGATAGTTGGCTTAACTCCCTCACCAAAGACTCTTAGGTCAAGAGAAACTAGTTTGGAGATTGAAGGGAAAGGTTTAACCAGGCCTTCAGATGGGCTACAGATTTTTTAAAGTCCTTATGCTTTTATTTCTACAAATGGGAATGTTGCTTTTAAATTAATTGTAAACATGGGAATCCCTGCAGTCAACTTGCAGACTCTATGACAGTTTTGCCTTTGCTTCCTTTTGGTCACCTTCCCCCAAGCTTCAGGACTCTCTTGTAGAAACCTCACTATCCCAGATCTGGACATTTTAACAGGAGCCCTTCGCTCATGGGCTGTTCAAAGCACCAACTAAAAGAAGCCCTCCTGCACTGGCGTTCATTTCAAGGTTTTCTCAGAATTTCTTTATTTGATCCCAATTTTCTTCCTATTAAAATTTACTTCTTTTCTACCACTCCTTCTCAATGAGGATCTCTCAGCCAACTATCTACTCACTTGCATCAAGCCACTGCTTAAATATGTATGTTTGGATGCACATTCTAACATGGAGCTTTGACAAAATTGGATCTTCCAAAAGGGGGCAACAAAGGTGGAGAAGCATTGAAAGCCATGGGAAATTGAGAGAATCAGAAATATTTGGCAGAGGTAAAAGAGAATGAGATCTCTCTTTGCAGAAGAGACAGTTTGAAAATGGGGCAAATGAGAGGAGCCTAAATTTATCATTCATTCATTCAAAGTTTTATTGAACACCTACTATGAGGCAACATCCTTCAAGGTATTAGAGAGAAAACAGTGAATAAGACAAAAAGGACCTTAGTCTCAAGGACATTGCATTCTAGTGAAGAAAAAAACAGAAAAATAAACAAATGAAAATTATATATATATATATATATATATATAATTAAATAAAATAGAGCAATGTGATCAAAAGTGCAAGGTGGGAGGTAATTTACATTGGCTTATTAATGAAGACTTGAAGCATCACTTTATGAAGAACCAAACTCTTCAGTGAATTAATTGTAGACAGGAGTAGGTTCCTGAGACTTCAGATGCATAAAATATTTAAAAGTAGGAGTTTGGCCAAAAAGATGTCCTGAAGTTTAGTGCATTAGTGAATGACTTAATCATCAGCACATCTAAGAGAAGGAAATGCAGAAGGAAATGCAGTCTTCATCCAGTTACAAAGTACAGAAGTGGCAGAGAGGTAGACAGCGGCCATGCCTCATGGTACTCAGAGGCTATTAGGCTCACATGTAGGCAGCTCTGAAGTCATCCTAGAAGGAAATGCAGTCTTCATCCAGTTACAAAACTATGGTCAGTGAAAAACCAGAGAGATATAGTCATGGTATCTTTTGGGAATATATCCCATGTCAGGTTAGAAGTTAAGGAGAGCACTGTTTAACAATTTTCTTCTTTATAGGAAATAATTGGTATTAACAATTGAGATTATTACTTCTTGTTCTTAAGCAATCTATGCTGATGTCTCTGTTTCACTTCCAAATATAGGCTGCATATCTAACAAAGAAAAGAAAATTAAATCATCTCTCTACTTCCTATTGAGTTCTTTTCTTGTATGTGTTTCAAGCAGACTCTCCAAACTGTTCTATGAAAGAAGAGTTACAAACAAACCCTACGTATTTGAAATAAATAAAGATGTAATTGCATGCCAGCATGATCCCATAATTTCTACCCCAAGCAAAGCAAATAAAGGGTATCTGCTCACTGTTTTGGTGTGGTCAATATTGCTCAGTCAGTCAGGCTCAGGTGGGGGTCTCAGGTTATTCTGCTAACATTTGCTCCATCAAGCAAATAAGTAACAGAGTCTAGGACTGGCCATATAGTTAAAGAACCTACCCTCAAGCAGTAGTAGTGCTAGAAATTGCTTGATAGTTGTATTAGTCTGTTTTCATGCTGTGATACAGACATACCCAAGACTGGGTAATTTATAAAGAAAAAGAGGTTTGATTGACTCACAGTTCCACATGGCTGGGGAGGCCTCAGAATCATGGTGGAAGGCAAAAGGACATCTTACATGGTGGCAGACAAGAGAGAATCAGGACCAAGCAAAAATAGTTTCCCCTTGTAAAGCTATCAGATCTTGTGAGACTTATTCACTACCATGAGAACAGTATGAGGGAAATTGCCCCCGTGATTTAATTACTTCTTACCAACTCCCTCCCACATATGGGAGCTACAATTCAAGATGAAATTTGGATGGGGACACAGCCAACCATATCATTCTGCCCCTGGCCCCTCCCAAATCTCATGTCCTCACACTTGAAACCAATAATGCCTTCCCAACAGTCCCCCAAAGTCTTAACTCATTTCAGCATTAACTCAGAAGTCCACAGTCCAAAGTCTCATCTGAGACAAGGCAAGTCCCTTCTGCCTATGAGCCTGTAAAATCAAAAGCAAGTTAGTTACTTCCTAGATACAATGGGGGTAAGGGTGTTGGATAAATACAGCTGTTCCAAATGGGAGAAATTGGCCAAAAGAAAGGGGCAACAGGCTCCATGCAAGTCTGAAATCCAATAGGGCAGTCATTAAACTTTGAAATTCTGAAATGATCTCCTTTGACATGTCTCATATCCAGGGCATGCTGATGCAAGAGGTGGGCTCCCATGGCCTTGGGCAGCTCTGCCCCTGTGGCTTTACAGGGTACAGTCCTACTCCTTTCTGCTTTCATGGACTGGTGTCGAGTGTCTGTGACTTTTCCAGGTGCACAGTGCAAGCTGTCAGTGAATCTACCGTTCTGGGGTCTGGAAGGCCATGGCCCTCTTCTCACAGCTCCATTAGGCAGTGCTCCAGTGGGAATTCTGTGTGGGAACTCACACCCCACATTTCCCTTCTGCACTGCCCTAGCAGAGGTTGTCCATGAAGGCCCCACCCCTGCAGCAAACTTCTGCCCAGACACCTAGGCATTTTTATACATCCTCTGAAATCTAGGCAGAGGTTCCCAAACCTCAGTTTCTTCTGTGCACCCGCAGGCTCAACATCACATGGAAGCTGCCAAGGCTTGAGGCTTGCACCCTCTGAAGCCACGGCCAAAGCTGAACCTTGGCCCCTTTTAGACATGGCTAGAGCGGAGGGACACAGGGCACCAAGTCTCTAGGCTGCACACAGCAGGGGATCCCTGGGCCCAGCCCATTAAACCATTTTTTCCACCTAAGCCTCTGGGTCTGTAATAGGAGGGGCTGCTACAAAGGTCTCTGACATGCCTTGGAGACATTTTCCCCATTGTCTTGGTGATTAACATTTGGCTCCTCATTACATTTGCAAATTTTTGCAGCAGACTTGAATTTCTCATCAGAAAATTGGGTTTTTCTTTTCTATCACATCGTCAGACTGCAAATTTTCCAAACTTTTATGCTCTGTTTCCCTTTTAAAACTAAATGCTTTTAACAGCACCCAAGTCACTCTTGAATGCTTTGCTGCTTAGAAATTTCTCCTGCCAGATACCCTAAATTATCTCCCTTAAGTTCAAAACTCCACAAATCTCTCAAGCAGGAGCAAAATGACATCAGTGTCTTTGTTAAAACACAGCAAGAGTCACCTTTTAGTCAAGTTCCCAACAAGTTCCTCATCTCCATCTGAGAGCACCTCAGGCCGGATTTCATTGTCCATATCATTATCAGCATTTTGGTTAAAGTCATTCGACAAGTCTCTACAAAGTTCTAAACTTTTCCACATCTTCCTGTCTTCTGAGCCCTCCAAGTTTCTAGGAAGTTCCAAACTTTCCCACATTTTCCTATCTTCTTCTGAGCCTTCCAAACCGTTCCAACATTTGCCTGTTACCCAGCTCCGAAGTCACTTCCCCATTTTCAGGTATCTTTACAGCAGCGCCCCACTCTCTCATTACCAATTTACTGCATTAGTCCGTTTTCACGCTGTTGAAAAAAGATATACCTGAGACTGGGTCATTTATAAATAAAAATAAGTTTAATTGACTCACAGTTCCACGTGGCTGGGGAGGCCTCATAATCATGGTAGAAGGCAAAATTCATGTCTTACGTGGCAGCAGACAAGAAAGAATCAGGACCAAGTGAAAGGGATTTCCCTTTATAAAACTATCAGATCTCGTGAGACCCATTCAATACCATGAGAACAATATGAGGGAAACTGCCCCCATGATTTAATTATCTCATACTTGGTCCCTCCCACAACATGTTGGAATTATGGGAGCTACAATTCAAGATGAGGTTTGGGTGGGGACACAGCCATCCATATCAACAGTGCAGATGATAAAGAAAAAGGTAGAATTAAACCCTTTGATGAGTCTCTGTTCTTAATGACCTGTAATTTCCATTTTACCATCATCCAAAATAATACAGCTATGGTCTGGTATAGATGAGCAAGAAACCACAAATTTGATGGACTCTAAAGTAAGACCAGAGACAGGCTCAGTGACAATTTTACCAATAAAACACCCAAAGTGAGATGAACTTTTAAAAATTCTCCCATTGTCCTTAACACCACGTGAGGCAAAAATTTACAAATGGAATGTAATTAAAACTGCATCTTCTTTGACCAATTTCAAGAAAATATTCTCCAAGGCATGCTGCAATTATGGAACATTGAGCAAGACTGTCTGGGTGCCAGAAGCTGTTATTGGAAATATAGAATAAACTTGAGGGTAACAGGCAGTTGCAGGAACCCCCAAACATTAATTTTAGTCACAGTTGGCTGCATCGTATCAACCTATAAACACCTCTCCACTTTCAATTAACATTGCTCTGTCTCCTGTCTCGCTGAATATTATATTTAACCAATTTAAGAGGATTGGTAAAGAGAGTTTTCACACTTCACAGGAAAACATAATGAAATAATTATACCTCTACCTACAAAAGGCATGAGAATATTACATAAGCAGCTTCAAGGCTTTCCAACTAAAACCTCTTTCCTCTGTCTTCTGTTTGACATTTAGTGTCTGAGCTTTCACTTAGATATACTCCATTTTTACATCCTTGTGCATGCATGTTGCAAAACGTTTGATTACTTCTGGGGATTGCACTTCTGGCATCTTCTTTGGTTACTCAGTATATTGGCCATGATACATCAGGTGGGGTTAGATACATGGCAGGCTGGGACCCCAGCCACATGTGTTGGCGGAGAAGAATGAAATCTGGGATTTGGGACTGGGAAAAGAAATTCATAAGACCGTTCTCAACATAAGTGTGACCTGTGGGACAAGGTATAATGTTAGCATTCTTGTCTAGTGTATCAGTCAGCTGTTGACACAACAATGCTGCATAACCAACCATCTTAAAACTTGTGTGTTACAAACACAGCATTTATTCTCATGCTTATGGGTTTTACAGACCAATGGTGGCTCAAAGGAATCTGTCAAGTGTCAGGTTGCCTGAGCTTGCATCCAAGCCATCAACTGGGTTCAGGTCTGATCCATGTTCTCAAGCCTGGGCTGAAAGGGAAGTGACTGCTCAGTAGATGGGTATCACAAAAACTGCAGAGCCAAGCCAAACCATGCCAGCATAGTTAAGGCCTCTACTTACATTGTGTCTGTCAATATTCCTTTGGCCAAAGAAGTCACATGGCCAGGCCAAAAATCTAGGGACAGAGGAGCATATATCATTCTCAGTGGGAGCTATAAGGTAGTACATATTTGCAGAATAATCAATAATCCTATCCATCAGAGTCATGAAAGGGCAATCCAATGGGGAGGGTGAGCAGTGAGCAAAGAGATAAAGAGTATTCAAAATCAAGCCAAGCTCCAGGGAGAAAGGTCATGTATCACCAAAATAGAGTGCCATGGCCCCAGCCATCCAGGGGGAGTTCAATATGACTTGTGAGATGGAGCATCAGGAAAACAGGAAGAAACAGACTTCAAGGTGCAGCATATGAGCAGAAAGCCAAGTTTACAACAAAATTAATGTACAACCCATGTTGGGTTGAGCTGAGCTGATGAGGTGTTCCCTGACCTGGCAGCACTACCTCAGGCTCTAGCCAGGGGGATTCTGCAGAGGAGGCCTCACTGGTACCACCTGAGTGGAGTGTGGGAAGCTGGGAGATATTTAGTACAACATACTCCATATCTATGGCACCCTCGGAGAGCCTACATGGGATGCAGCCAGATGTTAAGATGGGATTGTTTAGTTTTGTTTTGTTTTGCTTTGTGCTTTGAACTGGGTTTCTCAAGCATTTAAATCATTGTTCAGAATGCAGAAATCACAAAAAGCTAAAAGAATAACATGAGCAGCCAGAGAAGAGGTCAGATCCCATACAAGCCTGGTTATGAAAAGCCAAAAGTTTCTAGTTAAAAAACGTTTAAAACCTAATCTGCATTACCATTGCTGAGGGTAACACAGCAGGCATAATGGCTGCTTACCATTGCAGCAGGCATAATGACTGCCCCCCAGCAAGTAAGGGACTCTTCTCGCCTCTGTGTTGCACAGAAGATAATGTGGCCAACAATTCCGATTCTGTAAATCAGTGCTCAGGATAAGAGGCATCAAAGATAAAATAGAGCTGAACAATGATTTATAAACATCCAAGAAACTTTTGACACAATTACAGTTAATGTAGAGAAATAAGGCTATGAAATCAAAGTGTTTATAGTCGAGTATTATGTAAATAGTAGGGCAAAAATAATCCAGTGTTAAGAAAATTGATGTTCCTTCAGTAGAGAAGCCAATAAACACAAAAGGAAAAAGAAACACAAATATATTAGAAGAAAAATATCTGAGTCTATTTTGTGTTGCTATAAAGGAATACCTGAGTCTGCGTAATTTATAAAGAAAAGATGTTATTTTGGTTCACAGTTCCATAGGCTGTACAAGAAGCACGGTGCCTGAATTTGCTTGGTCTCTGGTGAGGACCTCAGGCTGCTTCCAATCATGGCGGAATCTGGCAGGGAGCTGCCATGTGCAGAAATCACATGTCGAGAGAGGAAGCAAGAGAGAAGGAAGCAAGGTACCAGGCTTTTTAAAACAACCAGCTGTCTTGGGAACAGAGTGAGAACTCACTCACCCCTGGGAATGGAATTAATCTATTCATGAGAGACCCACCCTCATGACTCAAACACCTCCTATTATGCCTCACTTCCAACACTGGTGATTAAATTTCAACATGAGATTTGGAAGAGATGAGCATCTAAACCATAGCAAAGAATTTCCCAAAATCAGAATTTAAAAAAAAAATCTATAGAATGAAAGTACATATTATCTTCCAGGAAGAGTTAGTACAGAGCAGAAAAGGTACAGTACAGTAAACGCACTTGAAAAATACAGAAAAATTTTACCCTATAGGCAACAGAAAGCAAGCCATGTATAAGAAGAAAAGTCAAGGTGGCTTCAGACTTTTCCATCACAGCATTAAACATCCAGGAGAAAATGGAGCAATAGTCACACAAATCTGAGATGAAGGAACTAAAATTCTAAAACATTCTATCATGCCATTCAGCATAAAAACAACATGGCAAACATTCTCAAATATGAAATAAATCAGAGCTAATAGCACACCTGAGCTTATCTAGAGCAATTATATAATAATACATCTTGCCAGCTACAAAAAAAAAAAAAAAAAAAAGAACTGAGGGAATGAAGAACTTTGGCAAACAGCCTTAAAGTAGAGTCCATTTAATTATAGATTCTGGATTCAGTAACTAGGGTTTCAGTGTTCCAAGAACAAAGCATAAGTTACTAAACAGTGATGAAGTAAAAGTGAAGATATAATCCACACATCAAGAGGGTTGGGGATATTAGGTTGGATATGGGAGCATGAATATCTTTTCATGCATCATTCATACTGTCCAAAATTAAAATATGAAGTTAAAAAAATTAACTTCTACCTCTGTCAATTTTTTTTTCTTAACCTTAGAGGGCTCTTATAAAGAATAATACAATTTGTGGTAAAGAATTACATTTTAGCAAGTTCTTCTGTTTTACTTCAATTGCTTTTTCTTCCATTTAGTTCAGGAAAATTTAATTTAATAACTTTTATTGAAACAGCAAATATATTATAATTATATTTGTTGCCACACCCCTCCCTGTCTGTCTTTCTGTGTATATACTAAAAAGCTGTTTGGAATAATATACACTCCATGTTGACAATGGCTATTTTTAGGTTGTAAGATTTTCAAGGCGATTTATTTTACTTCTTCCTACTTGAGTACCATCTGAATTACTTATAATGAGCAGGTATCGTTTTAAAAATACAGTCATTATTTTAAAAATCAAAGAATCCAAACCAACATCTTTATATAAAGATGCTTTTTCTGGGAAAACAGAAAAAGCAAAACTAGGTAAGCAGAATTATTTATCTAATGTCAACACTCCAAGACTGATTTCTGCCCAGATGTGTTATGTGTTTTAGGACAGCAGGGCAGGGAGCTCTGGAAAGAAAAATTAGAGCTCTGAGCCTCCTAGAAAAGAAAAGACCTCACAAGGAAATGAGGAAGAAATTAAAAGCAACAAAATGCTAAAATATATTGAGTATTTCTATGAACCAGATACCGTGCTAAGAACTATACATTGATTTTCTAACTTAATTATAACCATAATCCTTCTAAATAGGCACTGTTATTACTCATAATATTTTGCATAAGGAGATTGAGACTATGCATTAGGAGACTGCCCAAGGCCACCCCACAGGTGGCAGAGCTGATACTCTGACTTCAAATCTGAGTTTTTAACCATTCTAAAAACTCAATTTCTAAAACCCAATTTCTAAAAGAAGGCACAGAATCTAGGACTTGAGCTGCCTGAGCTTCCTGAAGGCTGTTAGTCTCATACAAATGGTCTCAGAACTTACCCTACACTGAACCAAGGTCATGTCTGCTCATAAATGTGTTTCCCAATGGGATGATTTCCAGACACAGCCATCAAAAGTTGGCCAATGCTTAGCCGGGTGTGGTGGTGGGCGCCTGTGGTCCCAGCTACTCGGGAGGCTGAGGCAGGAGAATGGCATGAACCCGGGAGGTAGAGCTTGCAGTGAGCCAAGATTGCGCCACTGCACTCCAGCCTGGGCAACAGAGTCAGACTCCGTCTCAAAAAAAAAAAAAAAGTTGGCCAGTGCTCAGACAACTTCAACTTTAGAGTGCATGATTATCTCAGAATAAAAAAAAAATAACCACCCCTCCTGATCACTGTGTGCTGCTGCTGTGCTTTCATTGTCAGGAGGCCTTGCTTTAGGTTCTAAGGTTCTCTGTGTGTAGAAGTCTAGAGCTGGGTTGTCTCCTCATCCCCAGAAGCAGCTATGCAAAGCCTATGCAAAGCTTCCATGAGTAAGCAGCAACCTGCCATTCCAGAAATCTGGGGTGCAATCTTTCCAGCAGCAGCATGGACCAACAGAAGTGCCCACCAAGCCCAGATAATCAGGCCTTCTGGGAAATTCTCTGTAGTGGGTTAAATGGTAACCACACCCCCAACTGCAACAAAAGAAAGATATGTCCACCTGGAACTGTGAAATATGATCTTATTTGGGAAAAGAGTCTCTGCAGATGTAATTAAGCTAAGGATCTCAACATGAGATCATCCTGGATTATGGTGAGCTCTAAATCTAATGGCAAGTGGCCTTAGAAGAGAATGGATGAAGACACACATTGGAGAAAGTGATGTGAAGACTGAGGGAGAAATTGGTGTGATGAGTCTGCAAACCAAGGCATGCCAAAGATCGCTGGCAGCCACCTGAGGCTAGAAGAGAGAGGCAGGGGAAAGATTCTCCCTCAGAGCCTCCAGAAGAAACCAACCCTGCCATCATCTTGATTCTGTACTTGTGACTTCCTGAACTATGAGGGCATACATTTCTGGTGATTTAAGCTGCCAAGTTTGTGGTAAAAATTTGTAATGGCAGCCACAGGAAACACATACATTCCCACGCTGTCTAAACTCCAAATATCCACTCCTCCATGCCCAACATCATTCATGCATGAATTATATTAATCTACTAATTGACATCTCGGTTCAGTCTGTGCCAACAGTAAGGCTCAGAACTCTACCTAGCCGATTTTGGTGTGGAATGTAAGCTCCTGGACACGGTGTACACTGCACAGAGTGGGTGCTCAATGAACATTTGTCACATGAATGATTTGGGTGGGGGGTGAGATAAGAGCCATTTAAGACTTACTCCATAGGATATGATAAATAGGCATGAGTTGAGAGAATATAAATGGCATCCTAGTGTCAGCTTCAATTCTTGCTTTGCTGAATGATCTTAGGAAAGTCACCAGTAGGTTCAGAGCTTCTGATTTCTCATCTATGGGATGGATCTACTAAAACCTGCTCTAATTATTTCAGGGACTGTTGTGAAGATTAAATTAGAGACTAGATATCAAAGTTTCAAACTATTAAGATGCATAAGCCTTTGTTTTTAGTGTTATTTCTAGAACAAAGAATCCCATATTTTTTTTAAAAAAAAAAAGAATGTTTAAAGCTACTCAAATAATTTGTTTGTTTAGGGGTCTAAGACAAGTACCATAAAGTCTAGTATAAAGAGAAGGGCCAGAATGCTGCCTGGGCCTTGTCTTCCTGGAACTCAGGATTCACTGTGGAATTAGCACACGAGCCTGGAGCTCCATGTAATGTGGAGATCTGTCTTCATCAGGGGTAGAAAGGAGACTCTGAAAGCTGCTATTTTATATCTGCACTTAGAAGTGAATTTTCTCTTCCTATTGATCTTTTTCAACATTTATTGAGACATTGTTATGTGTCAGGCGTCAAAAAGCATTTTACAGGCGTAAGCTCCTTTCATCATCCCCATTTTACAGATGAGCAAAGTCAGATGCAGACACATAAATGGTGGAGCTCAGGTTTTAGTGGTGCGTCCAGAGCCTGAACTCCTGACCTCTGTGCGTTGCTGCTCTCTCAGCTATCTACTGAGCACCTTTTCCTGGAGTGCCTCATGAAGGGCTTAGAAAGCAGAAGCAGTCCCTCCTTCAAGAAAGTCACAGATTGATGGGAAAGGTAGACATGTGAACAATTTACCGTATAATGTGTTGTTATCTAACAGCAAATAATCGTGCCCAGTCCTGCGAGGAAGGAGGAATTATGGTCTGAAGGATAAAGGAAGGATTCACAAAGAAAGTGACTTTGAGCTGGGTCTTGCAGTGTGAACAGCAGTTCACCATCTTACCTAGAGGAAAAAGAAGCTCAGAGGCATGAAAGAGGTTGATGGACCTGAGAAACAGCAGTTTGCTGTAGCTGAAACACGGGTGTGTGTTTGGAGAGATGGGTGGCGGAGGCAGATGAAGCTGGGAGGATAAGTTTGTGCAGATGATGAGATACCAGAAGTGCTTTGGTCAAGAGATGAGATTTTATCCTCTACACCAGAACTTGCAAGCTGATGGTCCCAGAGGCCCAGATTTGGTCCACAGACATGTTTTGTTTGGCCCGTTTGTGTTTAAAATTATTTTAATTTGTCTAAGTTATCAGGACTGTATCATGATGTCGACAAAATTTTGTTCCAACTCAATCTGATTTCCTCTGATTGAAGTCTAGTGACAATTTGTAGCAATTTGTCATCCCTCAATCATTAGAAAAGGGAAAGAAGAAAACACAAGAAAGGTAGGAAGGGAGATGAAGATGTAAAAGAGAATAAAGACTGGATATATTCCTCCCCCTCCCCATCTACCTACCCATGAAAAATTATTTTAATTAACTGCCAATATTTGTAAGTGACAAGAACCTTACATAACCATCTGAATGTCAGTTCTCATTTGAAAAATTCAAATTCTGGCAGCACCAGGCCCTTATTTATTCACTGCTACTGACTGGGGCTGCAGAACATGTGTCCTTTCAGACCCATCTTGCGTTCTTCTGTTGACACAGCCCCCACTCTGCCCACTGCACCCACTTTTCACTCCTGGCCTGATGCCTGTGGACATCTGAGTTCTTACCCCCATTGGATGGGTCCATCTCGGAGGTTAGGCAGGTGAGTAATGTGCTCAGGTCTGAATGGGTCCAGGCTATTTTGGCTGGAGTGCAGAGGACAGAACAAAAGGAGAAGAACCAGACAGAGAGAAACCAGTTTCAATACTGTCCAGGTAATGTGACTAGAGATGCAAGGGTAATGAATGTGGGTGTTGGCATCTTCACAAGGTTTGTTTCCTTAACATTGCAATCTCTCCTTCTTAGTAGAACCTTCTTTACTGCCCTATTTAAAGTTACATCCCCATCCTCCATCTCCCTCCCCTTCCTCATTCTTCTGCATTATACGAATCCTTCCCCAACATTCTGGATGCTTTACATATTCATCTTTTCATTATCTGTCTCCTCCAACTAGAATGGAAGCTCCAGGTGGCCAGGAATTTTGTTTGATTGATGCCCTGCTATATTCCCAGTGACCAGCCAGAATGTTTTTAACAAAGAAATGTTTGTTTTAGATTTAAAAATGATGTTTTAAGTTATTTTTAAATATATACCATCTCAATACAGGAGGAAGATGGGCTATGTTTTTCTAGCCTACCAGCACAGCCCAGAGGACCTCCAGGACTGTTCAGATCCCAGTCTAAGAAACTCATCTCTGCCAAGCACAGTGGCTCATGCCTGTCATCCCAGCACTTTGAGAGGCCGGGGCGGGAGGATTGCTTGAGCCCAGGAGTTCAAAACCAGCCTGGGTAACATAATGAGACTTCTTCTCTACAAAAACATAAAAATAAAAATAAATTAACCAGGCATAGTGGTGCGCACCTGCAGCCCCAGCTACTCAGTAGGTTGAGGTGGGAGGATCGCTTGAGTCTGAGAGGCTGAGGCTGCAGTGAGCTATGACTGCGCTGCTGCACTGCAGCCTGGGCAACCAAGCAAGACCTTGTCTCACAAACAAACAAACCAAAATAGGAAGTTCACGTCCACACTAGCCATGCAGTGGCAGGGGTAGACATGCCACCTCTTGGAAGCCAAGTCCCCAAAGGCTGGGGTATGTCCAGGACTTGCTCACACCTCCACATCCACAGCTCTCTGGACATGGACACTAGACCCTCTGGAGCCCCAGCACCCTGGGACCCATACAGCCTTTGAAAGGAGGGCTCAGATTAAGAGTCCTTTATCTCCATTGTGATTTCTCCCTGTTTTTTTCGGAACAAGTGGCAAGGCTCTCAGAGCCTCCCTTTGATCCTTAATTGCTTAATTATCAGCTTACTCCACTAACTCTAAAAAAGGGAATTGAACCACTTTAAAAAGGGAGGTGGGGTTGGAGGCTGCCCAGCGAGTGTGGCTCCGCTCTGTGTCTGCAACAGTTAACTCCAGAGAGAGTAGGAAGGCTTCTTACAACTTGGGTTCAGGGGCCTGTCCCCTCCTGCCACCACTATCATCTCCCTTTCTGTCCCTCTTCATCAAGATGAACCCTTGGAGATGAGTGTGAGGATATCTGAGCCCCCGGGGCCACTATCCAGCTTACCATTTTTTTTTTTTTTTTTTTTTTTATTTTTTGAGACAGGGTCTCTCTCTCTCTCTCTCTCTCTCTCTCTCTCTCTCTCTCTGCCACCCAGGCTGGAGTGCAGCTGCACAATCTTGGCTCACTGCAGCCTCAACCTCCCCAGGCTCAGGTGATCCTCCCACCTCAGCCTCCCGAGTAGCTGGGACTGCGGGCACACACCACCACACCTGGCTAATACATTATTTGTAGAGACAGGGTCTCACCATGCTGTCCAGGCTGGTCTCAAACTGGGCTCAAGCGATCTGCCCACTTTGACCTCCCAAAGTGCTTTTTCCTCTGAAAGCATCTAAATCTTTTCAAATTTCAATTATTTTTATGCTGCTGACATTTGTTCCTCCATTCTATCTTCCTTTCATTTATTCATTGACACAGTTTATATGCCAGGGCCAAATGAGGCACTCAGGACCAAAGAATAAAAAGATATGGATCTGAAAACAGCTGCCATCCAAATGCCCTGATAGTCTGGGCAGGATGTGGGGAGGGGTTAATCCTACTGAGCAGAGAGTGGGGATCTGTGTATATGGGGATCAGAACCACCTTCAGGAGGAAGTGACATTTCATAGGTCCAAGAAGCATAGGTGGGTGCTCAAGATGTCAGCAGCTTTCACCTTCTCTTCTCTTTCATCTCTTCCCTGCCACTCCTCTCTTTCCTTCTATCCTCCTCCTCCTCTTCTTCCCTCCACCCTCTGCTGCCCTTTCCCTCTCTTAAACACACACACACACACACACACACACACACACACACACACATATCTTCCTCAATTTATGAATAAAATAGTTTCACAAACACACAGACGGTCTCACTATACCCGCCTCTGCTGTCTCCAGTTGGTGTCTCAGAAGCAGACTCTGAGTCAAGTTCTTGAGTGCAGGCAGTTTATTTGGGCGATGATCCCAGGAAGCCTGATGAGGGAGTGGAGAAGTCAGTCAGGGAAGAGAAAAGCCAACAGAGTGTGTGCTAATAAGTGCGCTGTTGCTGTGGGCAGCTGAAGCTTAGTGCTGCTGGGCTGGGATCCTCTGAGACAGTGTGGGACGTGCTTCAGAATTGTCCCAAGGAGGGAGAAGAAGGCTGCAGCATTTATGCACCAATTCCAGGGTGGAGGATTCCTCCTGTGGGCTTACCCTGTTGGTGCTTCCGGTCTGACCCCACATATGCATGAAAACCCCCTCAGGGAAATGGCTAAGGGAGAGATGCGCTGGGCACCAGGGGCTGCTACAGGGAGGAACTCTGTGCAGGTTACAGACAGGGGTGGTCTGAGGGGCTGTGCTGGGAGAACTAGCAACATCTGCTTCTTGCACATTCCATATTCTTCTCCCTTCCTCCCTCCTTCTCCCTTTCTCTCTCTCTCTCTCTCTCTCTCTCTCGCTGTCATACACACTTACACACATGCACACAAACACACACTAAGGTGATCAGTCACATAGATATAAAATAACACAGAAGCTCCCAGAGATGAGTGGTCCCATCTCAGGGAGCTTTGTCTTCTACCAGCTTACTTGACTGTAATTCCTCCCATCTTTAGGATACTGGTATAGTGGATCCAGTTTCTCAGCACACAGACGTGCTCATACACATTCTATATCGACCTAGTTCAACATGGCTTTTTCTTTTTATTAAAAAGAATTACCCCTGAGATGAGGTCCAAAAGGGAGCTACATCCTACACAGATGCAGATGAGACCTATGAGAACTTCCCTCACAGAGCAGAGTCGACGCTCAGATGGGTTCCTCTCCCTCCCATCCCCCTTGAGCTACAGGGAGCAATTCTTATACACAGAACATAGCATGCAGGCCTCTCTATAACCCATGGATTTTTCTTTCTTTCTTAGGTCCCACAAGATCAACAAAATCTAAAAAGATCCAAGAAACAAATACTTTCAATGGCATTATCATTATTATTATTATTATTATTATTTTGAGACAGACTGTCACTCTGTGGGCCATGCTGGAGTGCAGTGGCATGATCTCGGCTCACTGCAACCTCCATTTCCCAGGCTCAAGCAATTCTCCTGCCTCAGTCTCCCAAGTAGTTGGGATTACAGGCATGCGCTGCCACACCTGGCTAATTTTTGTATTTTTAATAGAGACGGGGTTTCACCACGTTGGCCAGACTGGTCTCGAACTTATGACCTCAGGTAATCCGCCTGCCTCGGCCTCCCAAAGTCCTGGGATTTCAGGCATGAACCACCGCGCCTGGCCTAATGGCATTATTTTTAGTGGCAAAAAAACACAATTACTTTTGCACCAACCTCATAAATGTTTCTACCAGTCACCCTACCAGAGCATTTACTGCAGTATCTTGAACCACTTGGTAGGGGTCCCACTGAGAATGACTTGACTGGCCACTACCATGCTGCCGTAGGTAGTTTATTTACTACAGTAAGGACCCCAGTGCATCACGCATCCATTACTCTGTGTGTGCCTCTCCTCACTGACTCTGGGCTTGGCTTTGTGACTTGCTTTGGCCAATGGTACGTGTACAAACCTGGTGCCAGCAGAAGTGTAATGAGTACTTGTGCACTGAGGCTTCCTCTCTGAGACCACGGATGAGGGAGCTGGTCTACAGTAAACCATGTGAGAGGCCACATGGGAGAACCAAGATGCCTCAGCCAACAGCTGATGCCAGCTGCCAGACAGGTGACTGGCAAATTCAAAGCCTTTGAATTCATGAAAGAGGAAGATTTTTCTCCTACAATCTTAGGAGGTAGGGAAAGTGCCCAGCAGATAGCTCCTTCAACACAGAAAACAGGTAGCCCTGGCCACGTGGAGCTGGAGAGGGGAGATGCAGACAGAGCTAGGAGTGGCCAGAAGCCAGAAAAAGTTGAGTCTGGCAAATCTCTCAGCCACCTTGACTAGAGTTCTGGAGTTCATATGGAAACATGGATATTTTATAGAGTCATGTATTTTCCTTGTTTGTTTCGCCGGCTTCTCACACATTTTCAGCGATGCTCTTTGTGGAAATGTCAGCCTCTCAGCTCTGCTCAAGAAAACCCAGGAACAGAGAGAGCTGGCTCAGATCTGCGCCAGGTGTTTGAGAGGCAGCAGCGCCCCCAAGGGGCCAGCAAGGTGGGGCCGCCGCAGGAGTGCTGAGCTCCAGAGGGGAGCTCTCCTTCCTTCAACAGGCATTTATTGAGCACCTGCTGTATGTGGTCCAGGGAGCAGCGGGAGAAGGGGAGAGTGGAAAACCAGACAAGGCCGTATCATGAGGGACTTAGGACTTCTGGAATTTTAATGAGCTGGTTTGCCCCTTTATTTCCTTTCAGACTTCCTGTTTACTCAAGTCATCAAAATGAAAGAATGCCAGCATCCTAACACACATCTGGAAACAGAGCAATAAGGTTTTTAATATTTTGTTTCCTAATACAGAAACTCCTTTGAGCTGCTATCAAATGAGGTGGGCATAACACATTCATCTGATTTCTTTTCTCTGAAAAGGGGATCATTAAGGCATCCAAATTAACTGGGTGTAATCATGAATTAAATCGAGCTCTTTTATTAGGGAAACTTAGAGGCATCTTTCATCTTAATATCTTGACAGGATTCTCCTGACTTGAAGGTATGATTAGGGGAAAGGTAGCAAAAAAAAAAGGAAAAGAAAATAAAATAAAGAAGAAAAAACCCTCTGCAGCTCAACCATGAGTGGAATTGGTAATAAAACACTAGTCCCCCAGTGAACTCACCACCTTTCCACTCCTCCTCAGCTGAGTTCATTATTTTATTTCACTACTTGATAGGTTGAAAAATTGCCTGCAAACTGGTTAATTAGGACTAACAGTGCTTAGTGACTGGGGAGACAATTGCAGTTCAATAAATTAATGCTCATGATTCATCTGTTAAAGTGCATCTAGACATGTGGTTTGCCTCATGGTAGTGTCAATCCAGCTATCAGTGCCTTTGGCCAGGGTAACTGAGCACTTCTCAATCTGAGTTTGGATGTAGTGGTGGTAAGAAACAGCATCCACTTTGAAAAAAAAGGGGGGGTTTCTTATAAAGACACAAAGGTAATTCCATATGGGACATCTGGGGATGGAATATGCTATGGACTGAATGTTTGTGACTGCCCCCTGCCAGCCCCCGACTAAGTTCACGTGTTCAAGCCTAACCTCTAATGTGATGGTATTAGGTTGGTGAAAAAGTAATAGCGGTTTTTGCCATTACCTTTAATGGCAAATTAAACGGCCATTACTTTTAATGGCAAAAACTCCAATTACATTTGAACTAATCTAATATTAGGAGGTGGGGCCTTTGGGATGTAATCAGGATTAAATGCAGTCATGAAGATGGAACCCTCATGAAGGAGAGCAGTGTCCTTATAGAAGATAATCCAGCGACCCCTGCCCCCTGCCTTGCTTCATCCCCCATGTGAAGACACAACAATAACAAAAAAACCCAGCCAAATATGAACCAGGAAGCAGGTCGTCACCAGACACCAAACCTGTCAACACTTTGATCTTGGATGTCCCAGCCTCCAGAACTGTGAGAAATACATTTCTGTTGTTTGTAAGCCAACCAGTCTATGGTATTTCATTATAGCAGCTCAAACAGACTAAGACAGTATAAAACTAAGAAAGGGAGATGCTATGGGAGTTTCTTTATCACTCCTTTCCTCCCTCCCCTCCCTCCTTCGCTAGCCTCCCTATATGACCATGGTTTTCTAATTTCTGTTTTGCCCTGGGTACCAGCTCCATTTCCTCCTCTGCATAAAACCATCCTCCACTTAGTAATGGTGATGTGGACTACTCACCACACACTCATTCTTCTTCCAGATGTTTGGGGATCCTCTCCTTCCCTTTTTCAGTTCATATGATTTGGTTAAAGTCCCATTGACCTCATCAGAGTTAATAAGATGCAGAGAGGCTTTTGCTGGGGTATTTTGGAAAGGGACTGCCTCGCTTTACTAAGGAGATTTCAAGATAGGGGAGGTAGGTCTGGGGGCTGCTGGAGTCATCTTCCAACGACCAAGACAAATCTTGTTTGAGAATAAAGCCAGCACGTGAAGTAGGACAGGGAAATAGATTGCATGACATCATTTGTGCCCCTGTATCAAGTGACACCTGATGTTTACATTAGCCTGGATTTTACAGTTGCCTGAGCCAGTAAATCCCCTTTTTTGTGTATAAGCTAATTTGTTTTTTATTTTCTGTCACTTATGGTAGAAAGAATTCCTACTGAAACCCATGACTTCCTTTTGAATTGCAGAGTCCCCAGGTCTGAACTGACTCCGTATGGCCTTCCAGTCCACCACCACCTGATTATAGTTTCTGTATATATTACTTCATAGTCTCCAGAGGGACCCTCATTCAATCATCCCAGTCAAGGATTAAATCTCCTGATTCACCAGTGCTCTAATCAGCTACAGCCAGGAGAATGAGGTGACAGAGTATAAACACAATCATGGTCCAGTAGGAACTGCAGGAGAAGGACAATACAAAAGAAGAGTCCAAATTGTGACCACTACATCCTTATTGGGTTCATTCAGCCCACTGAACAGGCACACGGAAATCCCTCTGAAATTCACAGCATCCAGGTATCTCAGCTGCTATTGTTCATTGGCCCATTAGATTGCATTAGCAACACTTAGTGCTTGCCAGGCCTTGAGTTGGTGCCATGGAGCTCCCACTATGCAAAGAGGAGGCATCTTTGATTCTGCTTAGAGACTTTCATGTATCTGAAGAAACTATCACCCATTAGCATCTTTCTGTCTGATGCTGAAAAATGTCAGCTCTAGGAAATGGCTGGCTAGCACACAAATTCTAGTCATTGCCCATGAAACTCTGGCTAGGGATTAGCAAGAAGAACAACCTAAAGTTCCCATTCACATCTGTGCATGGAGACAAGGAAGCACTGGTTCATTAATATGTGTACTTAGCAAATGTTTTCTGGGTCCTGGCCTCTAAGAAATATTAAAAAAAAAAACAACCTGGGATGTTTTTAAGTGTCTTGCTTTAGCAGGACTTGGGTGTTCAAAGGCAAGTGACATAAGATCTCTGAGCTTTAATTCTTCATCTTGAAAAGGGGAGGTGGTAATTCCTCCCTTATCTTCCTCAAAATGATGCTCATGCTCATCTCCAGGAAGACTGGGCTGCCACAGCTCTCTTTGTTATCAGAAGATGGGTTCTGAGGACTGTGCCTCTAGCATCATCAACAGAAGCACACAGATCCCATGCCAATATGAGCAGTGGATTTATGGACCCCACCCAGAGGAGGTGCTATCTATGCCCGTCCTTGTGTGCCATCTGCCTCCTGGGGTCCCCAGCTGTTAAGCAGGCCAACAACTGCCCACCTCAGTCTCCAGTAGAAAACGTGAAGACTCTCCTCTCCTCTGGTAGTGTCAATCTAGCCATAAGCATTTAGGCTTATGCTTTATGCTATATTAGGCTTATGCCTAGCCTTCTGCACTACCCACCATAGGACTTGCTATAGCACAAATAGGAGGCGTAAACAACAGGAGTGGTTGAAAGGAGTCAGTAGACAGTAGACAGTGGCCCAGCCTTCTCAAGCCCCATTGGTGTGATGCTAAGGTAGTTCTTCAGAGACACCCCAGCAGGATTGAACCCCAAGTGCTTGCAGCAGTGACCTGCTCAAGAATGGCAACTCTTATTGGATTTCCTTCCTTCCCTGTCTCACCTTCACCATTCCCCAACTTGGGCTCCCTGGGATCACCTTGTAGAAAAACTACCTACATCCAAGTCCTGGTCTCAGGGTGTATGCTAGAGGAACACAAACCAAATCACCAACCCAGCCCTGACTCCTTTCACAAGCATCTTGTCTACAGTCCAGATTCATTTTTGGGGGTGTAATTCATTCCTGGAATTAAGTGTGATCTGAATTTTTGGGTATCCTCCCAGGGATATTTTATGCATTTACAAGCAAATGTGGATATAAAATTCATACACCAGCAAGATTCTGTCTTTTATACCAAGACTTTGGAGTTCTTCCTCTATTCTTCCATGCTTCTCCTCCATTCCCACAATCTAACTTTCTGTCAGGTCTTACCTAACTGCAGTGAAAAGGTGTTATGAAGCAGCAGATGCCAGGTGCAACACAAAACAAGGGCAATTAACCCACACAGGGGAAAGGAGAAGTCAGAGAAGGCTTCCTACAGGATGTGCTATTTGTGTTGAAACCTGAGGATTAAGTGGAAGCTAATCAGGTAAACCACACGGTATATGCAATGACCTGGAAGCCTAAAAAAGATTGGCTTGTTCAAAGAATTGCAAGTGATCTGTTCAAAAGCAGCCAGGGGCCGGGCACGGTGGCTCATGCCTATAATCCCAGCACTTCGGGAGGCCGAGGTGGGCAGATCACAAGGTGAAGAGATCGAGACCATCCTGGCCAACATGCTGAAACCCCATCTCTACTAAAAATACAAAAAAAAAAAAAAAAAAAATAGCCAGGCCTGGGGGCATGTACCTGCAGTCCCAGCTACTTGGGAGGCTGAGGCAGGAGAATCGCTTGAACTTGAGAGGCAGAGGTTGCAGTGAGCTGAGATCGTGCCACTGCACTCCAGCCTGGTGACAGAACAAGACTCTGCCTCAAAAAAAAAAAAAAAAAAAAATTAGGCGGGCGTAGTGGCACACACCTGTAGTCCCAGCTACTTGGGAGGCTGAGGCAGGAGAATTGCTTGAACCTAGGAGGCAGAGGTTGCAGTGAGCCCAGATCATACCACTGCACTCCAGCCTGCGCAACAGAGCAAGACTGTGTCTCAAAAAACAAAACAAAACAAAACAAACAAACAAACAAAAAAAACAGCAGCCTAGAATGTAAGGATAGAAATGGGAACAGCCAAGACTGAGAGATGGCCCAAACCTTTTCATTCTTTCCCACTCTGGCCTGTTTTTCTCTCCAAGAACATCTTCTACTCCAGGACATGGGTTGGAATGCATTGTTTGTTTGGACATGTGTTGGAATGCATTGTTTGTTTGTTTGTTTGTTTTGAGACAGAGTCTCACTCTGTTGCTCAGGTTGGAGTGCAGTGGTGTGATCTCGGCTTACTGCAACCTCTGCCTCCTGGGTTCAAGCAATTCTCCTGTCTCAGCCTCCCGAGTAGCTGGGACTACAGGAGCCTGCCACCACAACTGACTAATTTTTACTAGGGACAGAGTGTCGCCATGGTGGCCAGGCTGGTCTCAAACTCCTGATCTCAGGTGATCCACCTGACTTGGCCTCCCAAAATGCTGGGATTACAGGCATGAGCCACTGCATCCAGCCTCTTCTTACATGTTGATCCCCATTTCTCCTAAAACCCAACCAAGTTTACTTGGGAAATCCTTCCAAGTCTGGCATAAATGGTGCCCACCATGCGAATCTTCCTGGTCTTCAAAGAAGTTGTGATTTGAATACATCCTCCATCCCTGCATCAATCAGCTTAGGTGTATCACCCTGTCAGAGCTCCTTAAGAGCCAAGGGCACATAGTAGATACTGAATAAAAATGTTGAGTTATACATCACAAATATCTCTACTATCTAACATTGTGTTGGTTGGATTTGTTTTACTTAAAAATAAATGATAGATTCACAGGAAGTTGCAAAAGTCATGTAGAAAGTCTCTGTGTACCTTTTACCTACCTTTTACCCATTTCCCCCCAATGGTTATGTTGCTGAAGTACCAAGGGTTTGGTCCAGGTCCTGCTGCTCACTGCACAGAAAGCCAATCACTGAGACAATGAGTATTGCCAGGGAAGAAGACTTTATTTAGGTGATGCAGCTGAGGAGATGGGAGATCAGTCTCAAATCTGTTTATTCAAGCAACTAAAATTAGGGGTTTATATAGCAGGGAAGAAATGTAACTATTGGTGGGAAAATGATAATTAGAGAGGGGTAAGGAAGAGGAGTTGGTCAACAGGAGGCAGGTGGTTGGTTAGGCAACCATGATGAGTGAGGGGTCTGATGTCTTATTGTCTAGATATTGTGATCTGGTGAGTTTCAGTTCCTTAGTACTATTTGGGATGCCTGATGGTTGGTTTCTTGACAACGGAATCAGAAAAGACAAATGTAACTTTCTCAAGTTTTGAGACTGGGAGGGTCAGTTTCTATGTTTATTCAAAAGAAACCATAACATCACTTCTATGGGACAATTTGGCTACTTTCAATTACATCTTCCATACTTATCATACCATTTCAAAGCTAGTGACTTGTCATTGGTACAATCTGTGTGTGTAGGTTTATGTTATTTTATCATGAGTATATACTCCTGCAACTACCACAGTCAACATAGAGAATAATTCCATCACCACAAATGTCTACCTCCTGCCACTCCTTTAGAGTCATATCCTCCACCATCCCCTCCACCTCCACTTCTGCAATTGCCCTAATGCTAAGTACTCGTTAATCTGTTTTCCAACTTGAAATGTTGTCATTTCAAGAATGTCATACAATGGAATCACACAGTATGTGATCTTTTGAGACTGGCTTTATTCACACAGCATAATGCCCTTGAGATCCATCTAAATTATTGAGTCTATCAATAATTCACTCCTTTTTATTGCTGTGTAGTTGTATTAGTCTGTTCTGACATTACTATAAAGTAATACCTGAAACTCGGTAATTTATAAAGAAAATAGGTTTAGTTGGCTCGTGGTTCTGCAGGTTGTACAGGAAGCATGATGCTGGCATCTGCTTCCGGGAGGCCCCAGGAAACTTACAACCATGGGCAAAGGAGAAGGGGAAGCAGGCATGTCTAACATGGCCGGAGCACGAGGAAAAGAGAGCTGGGAGGTGCCACACACTTTTAAACAACTGGATCTGGTGAGAACTCTATCATAAGATAGCACTAGGGAATGGTGCTAACCCATCAGAAACCTCCCTCATCACCTCCCACCAGGCCCCAACTCCAATATTGGTGATTACAATTCTACATGCGATTTGGGCGGGGACACAGATCCAAACTGTACCAGTAGTATTCTATAGCATGGGTGTAGCAGTTTATTTAACCATTCCTGTATACAGGGCATTTTATGTGCTTCCAGTTTTTGGCTATTACAAATATAGCCACTACAAACAGTCTTGTACAGGTTTTGTGTGGACATATGTTTTTAGTTCTTTCAGAAAATGGCCAGAAGTGCAATTCCTGGGTCATATGGTAAGTGTATGTTTAGTTTTTTTAAAAAAGCTATATACCAAAGTGGCTACATAATTTCACATTCCCACCAGCAATGTATACGTGATCCAGTTTATCCACATCCTCCCCATAATCTGCTATTTGTCACTATTTTTTAAACTTAGTATTACAACAGGTGTGTAGTGATATAGCTCATTGTGATTTTAATTTGCATTTCCCTAAGTCCCAGTGATGTCAAACATGTTTTCATTTGCTTTTGTGCCATCCTGTATATCTTCAGTGAGATGTCTATTCTTGTCTTTTGCCCATATTCTTTTTGTTTGTCTGTTTGTTTGTTTGTTTTTGAGATGGAGTCTCGCTCTGTCGCCCAGGGTGGAGTGCAGCGGCGTGATCTCGGCTCACTGCAAGCTCCGCCTCCCAGGTTCACGCCATTCTTCTGCCTCAGCCTCCTGAGTAGCTAGGACTACAGGCGCCCGCCACCACACCCGGTTAATTTCTTGTATTTTTAGTAGAGACGGGGTTTCACCATGTTAGCCAGGATGGTCTTGATCTCCTGACCTCATGATCCGCCTGCCTCGGCCTCCCAAAGTGCTGGGATTACAGGCGTGAGCCACCGCGCCCGGCCCTTTTGTCCACATTCTAATTGCATTATTGTTTGTTTTTTGAACTGCTGAGTTTTGACAAGTTTTAAAATATATTCTCGATATTACTACTTAGTCACACATGTAGTTTACAAATATAACTCCCAATCTGTAGCCTGTCTTTTCATACTCTTAATAGGATCTTTTAAAGAGCAGATTTTTACTTTGGTTGAAGTTTAGTTCATTTTTTTTTTTTTAAATGGCTTATGCTTTTGGTGTCACATCTAAGAACCCTTCACCAAACCTTAGGTTCAGAAAATTTTATCCTGTGTTATTTTCAAATATTGTATAGTTTTATACTTTACATTAGAATCCATGATAAATTCTGAGTTAGTTTTTGTGTAAGGTAAGAGGTTTAAATCAAAGTTCCTTTCTTGCCTATGAGTGTCTAGTGTTCCAGGACCATTTGTAGACTATCTTTCCTCCACTGAATTACTTTTGCACCTTTGTCAAAAATAGGTTGACCATATTTGCATGATGCTACTATTTTAGGTTCTTTTTTTTTTTTTTTGAGACAGAGTCTCGCTCTGTCGCCCAGGCTGGAGTGCAGTGGCGAGATCTCGGCTCCCTGCAAGCTCTGCCTCCTGGGTTCACGCCATTCTCCTGGCTCAGCCTCCCAAGTAGCTGGGACTACAGGCGCCCACTGCGACACTTGGCTATTTTTTTTTTTTTTTAATTTTTAGTAGATACGGGGTTTCACCGTGTTAGCCAGGATGGTTTCTATCTCCTGACCTTATGATCCGCCCGCCTCAGCCTCCCAAAGTGCTGGGATTACCGGCGTGAGCCACTGCGCCGGGCCTGTTTTAGGTTCTTTATTCTGTTCCATTGAGTTATATTTCTATCCCTTTGCCAATATCACAAAGTCTTGTTTATTATAGTTTTCTATAATTAATCTTGCAACTGGATAGAGTAATTCCTTTTATTTTACTCTTACTTTTCAGAATTGTTCTAACTATCCCTATTCTTTTGTTTTTCCAAATAAACTTTAGAAAATTCTTTCTATATATTCAAAATATTTTATGTGGATTTTAATAAGAATTGCACTAAACCTATATATAAATCTGGGGAGAATTCAAAATCTCCCAATCCATAGGCATCTCTCCATTTATTTGGATCTCCTTTCTTAAATTACCATCTGATAGTTTTCAGCATATAAATTCTGTGCATGTTTTTGTCAAATTTATACCAAAGTAGTCAGTGTTTTAGAGCAACTCTAAGTGGTATTATATTTTTAGCTTTTGTTGTCATGTGTTTGTTGCTTGTATATACAAATACAATTGATCTGGGTATGTTGATCTTCCATCCCGAAGCCTTGCTAAGCTCACTTTAAAAAATTTGTTTGGATTCCTTGAGATTTTCTGGGTAGACAATTATTTCATCTACAAATAGGGATAGCTTTATTTTTCCCTTCCGATCTATATGTCTTTTATTTCCTTTTCTTACCTTATTGCCCTGGCTAGGACTTCTAGCACAGTGTTAAATAGTAACATTGAGAGTGAACATCCTTATGTCATTCCTGATCTAGAGAGAAAAGTATTCATGTACTCACCACAAAGTATGATGTTAGCTTCCTTAATTTGATAGAGACTATTTATTTTAAAATTTTTTGTATAAATGGTCTCTATCAAATTAAGGAAGTCCCCCTCATTCTTATTTTCCTGAGAGTTCTTATAATAAATGGGTATTGAATTTCATCAAATGATTTTTCCACATTGATATAACAATGTGATATTTTTCTTCTTTAGCTTATTAATATGATGAGTTACACTGATTTTAAAATTTTGAACTAGTCTTCCATCCCTGGAATAAGAAGAATTACTAATAAAATAATTGCATATATATTACTGATTTCTACTTACTAATATTTTGTTAATAATTTTTAATCTATTTTCATGAGGAATATTCTTCTGTAATGTTTGTTTATTTGTTACCTTCTTTGTCCGAGATTAGTAGGATGGTAATGTTGGCTTCATAAAATGAATTGAAAATGTCCCCTTTTCTATTTTCTGGAAGAGGTTGTGTAAAGTCAATGTTAACTCTTCTTTTTTTTTTTTTTAGTATTCTTTCTTTTTATTTTATTTTATTATTATTATACTTTAAGTTTTAGGGTACATGTGTACAATGTGCAGGTTAGTTACATATGTATACATGTGCCATGCTGGTGTGCTGCACCCATTAACTCGCCATTTAGCATTAGGTATATCTCCTAATGCTATCCCTCCCCTCTCCTCCCACCCCACAACAGTCCCCAGAATGTGATGTCCCCTTAACTCTTCTTTAATCATTTAGTAGAATTCTCCAGCAAAACCATCAGCGCCTGAAGATTACATTTTTGGGGGGTTTTAATTTACTAATTTAATTTCTTTAATACTTCCAGGGCTCTTTGAATTAACTACTTCATATTTGGTGGTTGTTTGTGTATTTTGTGAAATTGGTTCATTTCATTTAAGTTATCAAATTTATTTGTGTAGAGTGGTTTATAGTGTTTTTTAATTATTCTTTAGATGACTGCAGGGTCTGTAATGATCTATCCTATTTTATTTCTAATATTTGAAGTTTTTGTCTTCCTTTTTCTTTGTCAGTCTTGCTAGAGTTTTATCTATTACATTGATCTTTTCAAAGAGCAAGCTTTGTTTCATTGATTTTTTTATTGTTTTCCTGTTTTTAATTCCATTGATTCCTGCTTGTACATTATTTCCTTTCTTCTACTTGCTTTGGTTTATTTTGCTCTTTTACTTTTCCTAGTTTCTTGAGGGGAGAACTTAAATTATTGATTTGAAACTATTCTAATTATATAGATGCCATAAATTTCACTCTTAACATCCTTTTAGTTGTGTCTCACAAATTTTGATATGTTGTATTTTTATTTTCTTTCAGTGAAATGTATTTTTAAATATCCCTTGAGACTTGCTTTTTTGGCCCACAGATCATTTAGGAATGTAGTGTTCAGCTTCCAGGTGTTTGGAGATTTTTCTGTTATCTTTCTGTTATTGATTTCTAGTTGTATTCTGTTGTGGGAAGACAACACACTCTGCTTGATTTAAATGTTTTAGATTTTCTGAGGTTTATCTTAACTCTCAGGATATGGTCTATCTTGGCATATCCATGTACAATTGAAAAGAATGTGTATTGTGCTTTCGTTGGGTGGGCTGTTCTATAAATGTGAATGAGATCTTGTTTATTGATAACATTGTTGAATTTTCCTATATCCTTGCTGATTTTCTGTCTAGTTGTTTGATAAATTATTGATAGAAGGGTGTTGTTTCCAATATTAATTATAGATTTGTCTATTTCTCTTTTCAGTTCTATCAACTTTGCTTCACATATTTTAAGCTCCTTTGTTTTGTGCATACACATTTAGGATTACAAGGGCTGTTCTATAAATGTGAATGAGATCTTGTTTATTGATAACATTGTTGAATTTTCCTATATCCTTGCTGATTTTCTGTCTAGTTGTTTGATAAATTATTGATAGAAGGGTGTTGTTTCCAATATTAATTATAGATTTGTCTATTTCTCTTTTCAGTTCTATCAACTTTGCTTCACATATTTTAAGCTCCTTTGTTTTGTGCATACACATTTAGGATTGCTGTGTTCCTACTGGATTGACCCTTTTATGATTATGTAATGGCCCTTGCTTTCACTGGTAATTTTCATCAGCCTGAATTTTTTATCTGATATTAATATAGCCACTACTGCTTTATTTTGATTATTTTTTGCATGGTATATCTTTTTTCATCATTTTACTTTCAATCTACCCAAGTATTGAAGTGAATTTCTTGTAGACACTATATAATTGGTCTTTTTAAAAATCCCTTGTAGCAATTTGTGTTTTAATAAGTCTATTTAGACCATTTACATTTAATGTAATTACTGATATGCTAGGGCTTAAGTCTGTCATTTACATTTTGTTTTCTGTTTGTTTTCTCTGTTTTTAGTTTCTTCGTTTTCTCTTTCCTACCTCTTCTTTGGGTTGCTTACACTTTTAAAATAATTCCACTTTAATTTATCTACTATTTTCAAGTGTATAGGTTTTTTAATGGTTGCTCTAGTTATTACATTATATATACATACTTGGTATAACAAGTGATATGTTATTAATACCTGGTCATTTTAGATACTATGTTAAAACTCTGGATCTTATTTAAATCTTGTGCTTTAGAAAACCTCCTCAGACACTGCTTCTGTAGGGAACAGGAGGACACCGCCTTGTTATTGCCACATGGCCGTGGAATTTCAGGTTTTCCATTTGGCCTTCATTGATACCCAGTGGGGAAAGAGCTCCCTGTTACTCCTGAGCATGGATGGGAGTTCAGGATCCCTAGTAGGTATCTGCTATAACCACCCTGCCTGGGAAGGGGAAGTAAGCCATGTTTCTGCTCCCTATGTGGCCTCCACTGACATCACAAAGTGTGGCCTCATTACTACTGAGCAAAGGTAAAAGTTCTGACACTCCATTAAGCCTCTACAGATGTTCTCCCTGTTAGGAGGTGGATGGGTACCTAATATCACTGAGTGGGAAGGGAAGTCCAGGCTACGCATATGGCCTCCACTGACACCACTGAAGCAGAGGAGTTTGTGTACCTCATTACAGCCTGAGGAGGGTGGAAATTTAGGCTCTCACCTCCATCTTGCTGATGGAAATGGGAATGAAGTGACAATTTTTTTCTATGGTTTATGGCTAGAGTACAGCGGTTATTGTCTACAAGTTTTTGTCTTGCCGAGCCGTCCCCTTTTTGGTCCTTTGGCTACAGACCACAGTCTTTTCTTGGAACTTTATCTGTGTCAATTGGCATTTCTGGGTTTATGATTTCTGCAATCTATAGTTTTGGATGTATGAACCCTAGGGAACTCACCATCAAGCAATTCTTCAGGTTTTGAGGTTCTTAGCCAGTCTGCCTTCTTCTCTCCATCTTTCAGTTTTTTGTGTTCATTTTATATATTTATATATTATATATAAATGAACCCAGGTGTTTTCAGTGTACATACTGGGAGGAATGAGGAAAAGTGTGTCCATTCCACCTTATCAGAAGTGGAAGTCCCATGATTAAATTATTTTTAATATTTATGCATTTATCGATCAGTAGGTCTGTTCATGTGGCTCAAAATTTAAGACACAGAAGAAAGTATAATAAAAATTCAGTGCTCACCTCTATTACCCCAGTTACTCAATTTCTGCTCCTAGAGTTAAACAGATGGTATTAGCTTCTTGCGTATCCTTTCAGAGGTAGTTTATTCATATACATGGAAGTTCATATCTAAAACTTTCTGTTTATTTTACATAAATAGTAAAATCCTAAACACACTGATTTGGTGCTTAATTTTTTTCGACTGAATGAAGAAAAGGTGATCATTAGGCACTTTCTTTTAACTTTTTATTTTTAAATAATTATAAATTCACAGAAACTTGAAAAGAAATTTACAGATAATTCCCATGCACCATTCTCCACTCTCTCACAATGTTAACTTTTTTTTTTACAACTACAGTACAACACAAAAACCAAGAAGTTCACACGGATACAATCCACAAACCTCCACAGGCTTTATTCAGATTGCACTAGTGATATATGCACTCATGGGAAGGGGGGGGTGCATGTGTTATTCTCTGCAATCATGTCACATCTCTACCCTTGTGTAACCACCACCACATCAAGTTACCCAATTGCATCATTGCAAGACTCCCTCATGTTATCCCTCTGTAGCCACGTGCATCCTTTCACCCCATTCCTAACCATCTCTATAATTAGATCATTTCATGCATGTTACATAAATGGAATCATTCCTTACGACATACTTTTAAGACTTAGCATAATTTCCTTGAGGTCCATCTAAGTTGTTGAGTGCATTAAGCAGCCCAATTCTCCTGTTAGAGCCCATTATTAAAAAGTTCTTAAGATGCATTAAGTTCTCTCCTGTGGCTTCTACCACTTGCTCTCATCACTAGTTCATTTCTACCAGTTTCATTCCTTTGTATTAACTATTGGTATTCTGTAGTACGAACATTCCACAGTTTGTTTAACAATTTATCCATTAAAGGACATGTGAGACGTTTCCACCTTGAGGCTATTATGAATAAAGCTTCCATGAATATTCGTGTCCAAGTTCCTGAATAAGCCTTCATTTCTTTCAGATATACATCCAAGGGTGGAGTTGTTGGTTCATATGGTAAGTTCGTGTCTAGCTTTGAAAAGAACCACCAAACGAGGTTTCAGAGTGGCTGCCTCATTTACATTCCCAATAGCAATGCATGAGTGATTTATTAATAGTTTCTCTACATCTTTATTCACTAATTTATATCTAATTTTTTAAATTGTTGTAATTCACATACTTAAAATTCACCTTTTTAAAGTAGACAACTCAGTGGTTTTTTGTATACTCACAAAGTTGTACAACCATTGCCACTATCTCATTCCAGAACATTTTCATCATCTAAAAAAAACCCCATATGTATTAACAGCCATTTTCCATTCTATCCTTCTCCCAGCCTGTAGTGACCATTACTTATTAAACACTTTTAAAATTTCCCCTCAGTCCTTCAGTTTTGAAATAAAATATCTAAATTATTTTTCCTACTTCAAAATATATAAAATTTAATTGGATATAAATATACCCACACCCAATAGAATGGAAGCTTAATGTGGCCAAGGGTTTTATTTAGTCAATTTCGTTCATTGATGAACTTCTCGGTGCCCAGAACAGATTCTGGCATACAGTAGTTCCTTCATATTCAGCTCTCTGAGTATGAGAAAATGAAATAAGAAATTCATGAATGAACGAAAAAATTGCTGAGGGCCATTGTATTAAATTCCACACTGATCATGGACAAAAGTTTCTATTCTTGTTGAACATCAGAAAAACCTGAGAAGCTTGTCAAAGATATATATTCTTAGGCTGCAGCCCAGAGATCTTCTGAATCCAAGCCTCCAGGTATGGGGCCTGAGATTATTCATTTTTTTAATTTTTATTTTTTTTTATTTTTGAGACAGAGTTTCGCTCTTGTTGCCCAGGCTGGAGTGCAATGGGGCAATCTCAGCTCACTGCAGCCTCCGCCTCGCGGGTTCAAGCGATTCTCCTGCCTCGGCCTCCCGAGTAGCTGGGATTACAGGCATGCACCACCACACCCGGCTAATTTTGTAGTTTTAGTAGAGACGGGGTTTCTCCATATTGATCAGGCTGGTCTCAAACTCCCAACCTCAGGTGATCTGCCCCTCTCGGCCTCCCAACGTGCTGGGATCACAGGCATGAGCCACTACACCTGGCTGAGATTATTCATTTTTAATCAACACTCCTGGTGGTGCATGTATAACTAGTTCCACCCCAGTGCACAGGCTAGAGTTTCTAAATCATGAAGGCGGCTAGTATGGTGGAATAGATGCTGAGTACACAACCTGAGCCTTGCTAGCAGGTGGTGGATTTATGTATCCTTCTTTATCAGAGGAATGCGAATGGAGAAAAATAATTCTATCAGAAGGATGCCTCTTTGCGGGAGGCAGTGTAATATATTAGGAAGAGGGGGTACTTTGAACCTGAAGAAATAGAAGTTTGAATTCAGACTCACTTACTCACTAGCTGAGTTGGACACATTGTTTGGCCTCTCTGGCAAGTTCCACTTTCTGTTGAAAAGGCTAAATAGTGTTACCCAATCCAGATTGCTGCCGTGAGGATTAAGTGAGCCGATACATACAACACACAAACATGTGTGTACATGTGTACACACACCCACCACCGCCACCAGGACCACACCATACATTAACTTTCAGTCTTCCAGTGATGGAATCAGAACCCAAGAATTTCATCATTAAAATGGTCCTTAAAACTATTACCTCCTCTAACTCTTATAATAGATATCTCTTCTTCAGCTATTTCAACAGAAGATCACACAGTCTCTACTTGAATGCCTCCAATGCCAGGTGCCTCACTACCTGATAAAGCAGCCTAATTCTCCTGTTAGATCTCATTATTAGAAAGTTCTTTTTAGGATGGACTAGGTTCTTCCTGCTTGTGGTTTCTACCACTTGTTCTCATTTCTGTCCTGGAGCCCTGAAGAATGAGACAAATCCCTTTCCACCTCACAGTCTTTCTTGTTAACCAAACTTTCACTGGATAATCATAGCTTGGCAGTATATTATCTGCAGGGTGGTGTATCACATGATTGGATTCTTTCATGTGGACATTCTGCCTTGCTCCTAGATTTGGAACAGTATAGAAAAGTCATACATATAATTACCTTTAGAAGTCAGCCAGATAATAGAAACAACTGAGATCAGCTAACTAAGCTCAATGGCAAAATGAAGATTCAATGACCCCCTAAAAAGAAACAGCTGCCACTCCATTTTAACTCCTCTTTCTCCAGTTGAAATCTGGCCTACTATTGTTAGACATGGATTTTTTAAGAGGTACCCAAATTTCATACTTTTACTTTAAAATAAGACCCAAGTGGAAGAAATTTCCCTTGAGTCTCAGATGAGATTTTGGAATTTGGACTTTATATTGGAATGAGTTAAGACTCTGGGGGACTATTGAGAAGAGATGATTGTGTTTTGCAATGTGAGAAGGACATTCCATTTGGGGGTCCAGGGATGGAACAATATGGTTTGGATATTTGCCCCTTCCAAATCTCATGTTGGAATGTGTATTCCATTTTTTTCTTGTAGATTTGTTTAAGTTCTTTATCAATGCTGTTTATTAGACCATGTCAGATGTATGGTTTGCAAATATTTTTTTCCCATTCTGTAGGTTGTCTGTTTACTCTGTTGATAGTTTCTTTTGCTGTGCAGAAGCTCTTTTGTTTAATTAGATTTCATTTGCCAATTTTGGGTTTTTTTCTATTGCTTTTGGTTTCTTTGTCATGAAATCTTTGCCCATCCCTATGTCCAGAATGGTATTGCCTAGATTGTCTTCCAGAGTTTTTATAGTTTGGGGTTTTACATTTAAGTCTTTGACCCATCTTGAGTTGATTTTTGTATATAGTGTAAGGAAGGGGCCCAGCTTCCATCTTCTGCATATGGCTAGCCAGTTATCCCAGAAACCATTTATGGAATAGGGAGTCCTTTTTCCATTGCTTCTTTTTGTCAGCTTTGTTGAAGACCAGATGGTTGTGGGTGTGTGGCCTTATTTCTGGGTTTTCTATTCTGTTCCCTTGGTCTATGTGTCTGTTTTTGTGTCAACACCATGCGGTTTTGGTTACTGTAGCCCTGTAGTGTAGTTTGAAGTCAGATAGTGTGAGGTTTGCTCTTTTTGTTTAGGATTGCCTTGGCTATTCAGGCTCTTTTTTGGTTTCATATGAATTTTAAATGGTTTTTTTCTGGTTCTTTGAAGACTGTCATTGGTAGTTTTTTTTTTTTTCTTTCTTTTTTTTTTTGAGACAGAGTCTCGCTCTGTCGCCCAGGCTGGAGTGCAGTAGCGTGATCTCAGCTCAATGCAAGCTCCGCCTCCTGGGTTCATGGCATTCTCCTGCCTCAGCCTCCTGAGTAGCTGGGACTACAGGTGCCCACCACCATGCCCAGCTAATTTTTTTATATTTTTTAGTAGAGACAGGGTTTCACCATGTTAGCCAGGATGGTCTTGATCTCCTGACCTCGTGATCCGCCCGCCTCAGCCTCCCAAAGTACTGGGATTACAGGCGTGAGCCACCGCGCCCGGCCTGTCATTGGTAGTTTAACAGAAATACCATTAAATCTATAAGTTGTTTTGGGCAGTATGGCAGTTTTAATAATATTGAGTCTTCCTATTCATGAGCATGAAATGCTTTTCCATTTGTTTGGGTCATCTCTGATTTCTTGGAGAAGTGTTTTGTAATTCTCATTGTAGAAATCTTTCACCTCCTTGCTTAGCTGTATTCCTAGGTATTTTATTTTTGTGGCAATTGTGAATAGAATTGTATTCTTGATTTGGCTCTCACAAAACAGACTAATACAGATGTCTTCCGCAACCATCTGATGGAAAGGAATGGTTGGATGCCGAAGACCAACAGATGGGCACCTTCCTCTTCTGCGGTTCAGACAGCCTGGAAGCTCCAGGCTGAAAGGACTACAAGGTCTCTCCAGGTAAGGGCTGGCCTCTCCTCGAATAAAAGACCCACTGAAATCAGCCCTGCCTGGTCTCTCTGCCCTCGATCCTGCCATATTTCCTTAGCCTGCTCTTCCCTGTGTTGTGCTGAAAGGAATGGGGAAGAGCAGATTAAGCAGGCGGCTGACTTGAATTTTTCTCCTGCTTGGCAGAGGCCAAGAAGAAAGTGACAGGTGAAAGTGGAAGTGAGTGAGCCCGAGGCCTCAGCACATGCACGTCTGTCCTGCTCATACCCAGGCCTGAGTCTCTGAAGGAGAGCAGGAAGAAAAAAACTGGGCTAGGAGTTGTCTGCTTTGAGGATGTATTGGGTGGGGGTTGGAGGTGGCGACCTGCATCATGTGAGCTCTGGCACTTCACTCCAGCGAGGCCAAGAGGCTTTGGTGGATATACATCAGGAGACAACCTTAGCATTTGGAAAAGCCCCTTCTGTGTATGTCAGGACCAATGTGGGGGCCATTAAACAACGGCTTAAGAAGAAGGAAAGAAGAAAAGGGGAATGGAAAGGAAGGAAGGAGGGAGGGAAGAAAGGAAGGAAGGAAGGAAGGAAGGAGGGAAAAATGGGAGGGTGGGACAGAGGAATGAAGATGGGGAGGGAGGGAAGGGAGAAGAAGGGAAGAATTCAGACACAGAGACAAAATTTCACCCCACAAATATTATTTAAATGCCTCCTATGGACCAAATACTGTGTTAGGCATCAGGGACAGAGGAGCTTACACTGAAGAAGGCAGAGAAAGAAAACAATAAAATCCACAACTTTTCAGGTTGTGAAAAGTTCTCGGAAGTAAAAAAAAAAAAAGAAAAAAAAAAAAAGCAAGGTGCTGTGCTTTCATCGGATGGTTAGGAAGGACATTTCTCAGCAGGTGACATTGCAGGCTGGATGTGAACAAAGGGAGGGATCCAGCTAAGCAAAGATCCTGGGATGGAGATTTTCAGGAGATGAGTGGCTTGTTCCAGGAACAGCCCAGGAACAGCAAAAGAATTGGTGGCTGGGGAAGAAGTCCAAGCAGCAGCAGGAAGCAAGATTATAAGATTTCCTGTGGCCTGAGCATGAGGAGGAGGCGGTGGAAGGTTCAGAACAGAGGAGGGACGTGATTTGATGGTACATTTTCAACAGGATCCCTCTGGCTGCCAGGTTGAGCAGAGGTGCAGCTGGACACACATGAAGCCCAGAGCTGTTAGGATGCTACTGCCCTCATCCAGATGGACACACACCAGCACCACCACTCATCAGCTCCCCACGCTGAGCAAGACACTGTTTTGTTTGGTTTGGTTTGGCTAAGGACGGGGTCTCACCCTCTCACCCAGGCTGGAGTGCAGTGGTGCAATCATAGCATACTGCAGCTTTGAACTCCCGGGCTCAAGGGATCCTCCAGCCTCAGCCTCCTGAGTAGCTGGGACTACAGGTGTGTGCCACCATGCCCAGCTAATTTTTGTATTTTTAGTAGAGACAGGGTTTCACCATGTTGGCCACGATGGTCTCGAACTCTTGACTCTGCCCCCCTCGGCCTCCCAAAGTCCTGGGATTACCGGCGTGCACCACCGCACCTGGCCAAAACGTATATATTTTTTAAGAGACAGGTCTCACTCTATCATCCAGGCTGGAGTACAGTGGCATAATTATAGTTCACTGCAGCTTCAAATTCCTGAGCTCAAGCGATCCTCCCACCTCAGACTTCCAAAGTGCTGGGATTACAGGCGTGACCACCGTGTCTGGCCATCAATGCACAAATTGATGGCATCTGAGAGATGTAGCAGCAACATGATCAGCACTTGTGACCACGGACTTAGGTTTATCCTAGCGCTGTCTCCCCCAGCTAGACTGTGTGCTCCATGAGAACAGGGATCACATCTGTTTTTCTTGACAGATGTGCCCTCAGTATCCAGAAGAGCATCTGGCATAAAAATATGACCATGATTATGTAAAATGGTAGCATTAGGGGAAACTGGGTAATAAGTGTATGGGAACTCTAATTATTTACATTATCTTGTAACTTTTCTTTCAAATAAAAACAACGATAATGCTGGCAGGCAAAAAAAAAAAAAAAAAAAATCAAAGTGGGTTCTAAAAAATGCAAACCTGGCTTGTTGCTTCTGTCATTCCTGAGCTTCACCCAAAGCTCCAGACCATCTATCTGAGCTCTGCAATAAACATCTGCCATGTCTAAGTCGAGATAATGCCTTGCACCCAGCTTATGGAGAACTCCCTGACATCACCCAACCTCCCTTGTTGGGTGCACCTGCCTGGGCAAGGCAATTGAAGGATTTTATTATAATAGCACTTTGCAGAGCTCACTTGACCCATCAAAATAATTGTTTGACTTAATGTAAAATCTGAGCTCCACAGCTGCGTGAGTCTGTCCTCCCCGGGAACTCAGGCTGGCTGCTGCTGGCGCACATTTTAGCGTCTCAAATTAACAGCAGTTTGGAAGTCTCCCTAATTAGTTACAGCACTGCTCGAGGTGTCATTTTAGTTTATTTTATTTTATTTTTATTTTTATTTTTTATAAGCCCAATAACATATTGCCATTTAAGTTTCTGGAAGACAGGGAGCTATAAATAAATAAAATTATAATTTGCTTGAAGTCTATCACACAGATATACTAAGTTCAGAAGTAAGTTTTAATTTGACTAATGAGATGAAACTTTTCTCTGCAGAGTGTGGGCTGTGGGTATGACTGTTGCTCAGAGGGTGGCATGCCTCAAAACGCCTGGGAGACAGCGCAGCCCAGAGACAAAGAAGAAAGCTGATCTGCTCCACGAAGTTCATGCCTGGGGTCTCATAACCAGGACTCACATTGAGATCTTGGTTCTGCCTCTTCTTAGCCAGAAGTCCACAGGCCTCTCCCCTCCTCTTCTTTAGCTTCAGTCTCCTCTTATATCCAAGGAAGAGGAAAGTGCTTATACTTCTCTCAGAGGTTTGTGTGAACATCTTACATATGCGAAAACAGCCCATACCAGAAATCCAGTGGTGTAGTACAGTGGTTAAGGAATTCTACATAGAAGCCAGACTGCTTGAGTTCAAATCCTGCCCTATTTATTACCTAGCTGTGTCAATTCAGGCAAATTACTTAGCCTCTCTGTGTCTCACTTCCTTCACCTCTTAAAAACTATAAAGGCCACCAGGCACAGTCGCTCACACCTGTAATCCCAGCACTTTGGGAGGCCAAGGTGGCTGGATTGCAAGGTCAGGAGTTCGAGACCAGCCTGGTCAACATGGTGAAACCCTGTCTCTACTAAAAATACCAAAATTAGCCAGGCATGGTGGCACGCTCCTGTAATCCCAGCTACTCGGGAGGCTGAGGTAGGAGAATCCCTTGACCCCGGGAAGCAGAGGTTGCAGTGAGCCGAGATGGTGCCACTGCACTCCAGCCTGGGCGACAGAGCGACATTCCATCTCAAAAACAAACAAACAAAACTACATAAGTTTCCTGAGTAAATTAATGAATATATCCAAATTGCATAGAATTTACAAAGAGCACCTAACAAACTCTATAATTCTTATCTACAGCATGTATGTTCGACAGGGAGCAAAGAAACCTCAGATATTACAGTGGTTTTTGTGCCCCAGATATTACAATGGTGTGTGAGCCTCCAAAAAGCCACATTATACAAACAGTGTTTAGGGAGTGTTAAAATCTAACAGGAAGGAGACTGTTAGGGGAAAGGTTGAGAGTCACTAAAGCAGTAATCTGTAGTTATTACTATAGTTTTAACTGTGTAAAGCGCATCACGAATGTCCCTTGTCTGATTTCAACTGCTGTGATATAAGGCTCTGAGGTCAGATGGGCCTACATTTAAATCCACCCTTCTCCTTACTAGCTGTGTGATCCTGGCTAGTCACCTCACTTCTCTGTTCCTGAGTTTTTGTATCCATAAAATGGAGCTAATAAAGTTGTCGCAAGGATGAAAAAAATAATGCATGCTAAGTGCTTAGGACAATGCCTGCCAACCTATAAGCACTCAATATAAGCGGCTATTATTAAGATTATTTTCATCATTATTGTATCAAGCACTTAGCACACAATGGGCATGGGATAAATGATGGCTCAGGAGTGCTTCCAAACAAACTCCCGGCTGGCAAGTTCTCAGGCTCTTCCTCGCTTTCTCTAATGATTGCAGGGAAATGCTGCTGTTTGCTATGCAAATATTTTACTGTCACTCTGTAATCATAATATCACACCACCAAGTGGACTGCGACAAGACCAACACTCCGATGCGGGAACTTTGCAGTCGCTTGTTGATTCCTGGCAGATCCGTGGGAGCTGCAGGAGCAGCCAGCCGGCTTCTTGCTGCCCGGGCACATTTCAGGAGACGATGTCTTATTAGCACTGCCCTGCACGGAGGCTTCCTCTTACACAGTCAATTCCTGCTCAGCTGTGATGCCGTAAAGAAAGGGCCCACTTTTAAATAATCAATATGGAATTAAAGTGATTGAAAAGTGCATCTCTCCACTCCAGGGTTCCCACAGAGCAGAAGGAATTCTCAATTTGTGCTCATGGGGGAACCATTGAAGAATCAAGTGCAGCCTGGACCTACCCCTCTGCACCCAGAGGCCAAGACCCGTGTCCTGACCCCTGCCACCTACAGGGCCGTCTTGGCTGCTTGCAGACTCTTCAGGGTTCATCTGGGATGTACCTTTTTCCTGCTCAAAATGCCTTCTCTAGATCAAATCTAAATCCCTTGTGTTGCCGATGAAATCTTTTTTTTAATTTTTTTTGTTTTTGTTTTTTAGAGATGGGGTCTCACTCTGTCACCCAGGCTGGAGGGTAAGGGTGCGGTTATAGCTCACTGCAGCCTCGACCACCTGGGCTCAAGTGATCCTTCCACCTTTGCCTCCTAAGTACCTGGGGCTACAAGTGGGCACCACCATGTAGCTGGTCTAAGTCCAGCTGCTCACTGCTCAGAGGCTGAAAATATGAGAAGCCAGGTACAGTGAAAAGAAAGCAACTTTATTAATCAAATGCCAGCAGATGGGAGATAACCAGACTTCTACCTCAAAGAAGACATCTCAGTCTTTTGGGCTGAGTGAAGGAGTTTAATAAGGAAAAGGTGTGGGAAACCCATCAGAGTGGTACCAGAGGGCGGAGGTCTGCATGTCTTGTTTCCACGTGTTATCTTGAGGAATCAACCATCTGGAGGTCCGGTTTGCATTATCCTGACTCCAACCCGGAAGTCGTGGGCTAACTGTAACTCCCCATATGAGGGAGAATTCTGCAGCTGGGTCTGTCTGCCTCCTCTGTTGCAAAATTGGCCCCTGGAATTTCTAAGCAAGCACATAATTAGATAAGCGAGCACTGTTCACGGAAGTGCCTGGTGGGAAAGGCAGAAACAAAGAGTTTCAAAGTATGTTTCGAGGCTGCAAGCAAAAAAGAAAAACAAAACAGTTTTAAAATGCATTTTGAGGCTGGGATACTCAGTGACAACCATGCACAGCTAATTTTTTTACTCTTTTATAGAGACAAGTCGAATCCAGTTTTCTCGGGGTCTTGGGAAGTCCTAAACACAGCCTCCAGTTGGTCATGCAGAGTAGATGTGGGGACATTGCAGGCAAGCATCCCAGCTTAGCTCTTCCAACCCACTCAGTCTACCAAGGACAGATACGGAGGGGTGACCAGCCAGCCTGGCTGTCCAAGACCATGGGGAAGCATCTACATTGGAGTCAAGCCTTTAAACCCAGTGTGGAGCATTCACCAGGAGTCACTGCTGTCTGGAGAGTGAAATTCCTGTGTGTAGACAGCAGCCTCCTAGGGCAGAATCAGGGTTCAAGTCTAGATCTCAACCAGGTCCTCTTTTTTGCAGTGTATTAGTTTGCCATGGCTGCCATAACAAAATACCACGTCTAGACTGGTTGGCTTCACCAAGAGAAATTTACTTTCCCACATTCCTGGATGCAAGAAGTCCGAGGTCAAGGTGCTAGCAGGTTTAGTGCTTCTGAAGCCTGTCTCATTGGCTAGAAGATGCCCACCATTCCAATGTCTTCACATAGTCTTTGCTCTGTGTGCACACATTACGGATGTCTCTGTGTGTGTCCAAATTGCATCTTCTTAAAAAGACACTAGTTAGGTTGGATTAAAGTCCACCCTAGGCCAGGTGCGGTGGCTCACACCTGTAATCCCAGCACTTTGGGAGGCCAAGGCAGGCAGATCATGAGATCAGGAGATCAAGGCCATCCTGGCCAACATGGTGAAACCCCATCTCTACTAAAAATACAAAAATTAGCTGGGTGTGGTTGCGTATGCCTGTAATCCCAGCTACTCGGGAGGCTGAGCCAGGAGAATGGCTTGAAACCGGGAGGCAGAGATTGCAGTGAGCCGAGATTGTGCCACTGCACTCCAGCCTGATGACACAGTGAGACTCCGTCTAAAAAAAAAAAAAAAGACTTCAACTCCAAATACAGTCACATTCTGAGGTACTGGAGTTAGGGCTTAAACATACACATTTTGGGGAAATGCAATTCAACCCATAACACTCTGCCCTCTGGACTCCCGAAATTCACATCCTTCTCACTTGCAAAATGCATTCACCCTCATCCCCACACCCTACAAGTCTTAACCCATGCTGGCATGAACTCCAAGTTCCAAATCTTATCTAAATCACATCTAAATCAGATGCGGCTGAGACTCAAGGTGTGATTCATTCTGAGGCAGAACTCCTCTCCAGCCGTGAACCTATTCTTTTTCATTTTTATTTTAGATTTGGTGGGTACATGTGCAGGTTTGTTACAAGGGTATGTTGCATGATGCTAAGGTTTGGGCTTCCATTGATCCCATCACCCAGAGAGTGAGCATAGTATCCAATAGTTAGTTTCGTTTTGTTATTTTGTTTGTTTGTTTGTTGTTGCTGTTTTTGAGACAGAGTCTCGCTCTGTCTCCCAGGCTGGAGTACAGTGGCATGATCTCGGCTCACTGCAACCTCCACGCCCCCAGGTTCAAGTGATTTTTGTGCCTCAGCCTTCTGAGTAGCTGGGATTACAGGTGTGAGCCACCATGTCCAGCCCCAATAGGTAGTTTTTCAGCCCTTTCCTCACTTCCTCCTTCCATTTTTGGGGGGTCCCTAATGTCTATTGTTCCCTAACTTTATGTCCACGTGTACCCAAGGTATAGCTCCCACTCATAAGTGAAAACATGTGGTATTCAATTTTCTGTTTCTGCATTAATTGGCTTAGAATAATGACCTTCATTTGCATTCATGTTGCTGAAAAAAACATGATTTTGTTCTTTTTATGGCTGTATATTACTCCATAGTGTATATGTACCACATTTTATTTATCCAACCCACCACTGATGTGAACCTAGGTTGATTCCATGTCTTTCTATTGTGAATAGCCAAGCTGTGAACCTATTAAACAAAAAAAGTGATCTGCTTCCAAAATACAATGGTGGCACAGGCATAGTATAGACATTCTGGTTCCAAAGGGAAAAAAGAAGAAGAAAGGTTCATGGGTCCCAAGCAAGCCTGGCCCAATAAAACCAAAGAGGTATCCCCCAGGTACTGACAAGGAGACAGCCTTGCCTTTGTGGTCATTCTTTCCTTTTCTTGAAGGGTAAGAACTGTTCTCATCTGGATAGCTCTAATGTCCTGTCCTGTAGAATCCCAGAAGTCTGACAGCCTTCCTTTCATCTCTGAGCCCAGTCCAAGCTGGCAGTATTTCTGTTTCTGCATTAATTCACTTAGAATAATGGCCTCCAGCTGCATTCATGTTGCTGAAAAATACACGATTTTGGTTTTTTTATGGTTGTATAGTATTCCATAGGGTATATATACCACATTTTATGTATTCAATCCACCATTGATGGGTACCTAGGCTGAGATGGTTGTGACATCCTTGAGTGACACCCACAGTTTCTTTTTCATGTGATTGTCCAGTCATGCCCTTGGGATTCTCCCCAGAACAAGCTTTCTCACTTTCTGCAATATGGATAGGCTGAGAAATTTCCCAATTTTTACGTTTTCGTTCTGTGTTGCTTAACACTTTCTTCTTCAGTGTCTCTCTCCTGTTGCATTTTGCCGTAAGCAATCAGGAGAAAGCCGGCTGCACCTTCAATATTGTGCTTCAACAGTTTCGATTTCTGAAATCTCCTCTGCCAAATATCCAAGTGCTTCACTCACAGGATCCACCTTCTGCAAAACACTAGAACACAATTCAGCCAACCTCTTTGCCACTTATAATAAGGATCTCCTTCTCTCTAGTGTCCAATAGCATGTTCTTTATTTCCATCTGCGACCTCGTAGAAGCAGCTTTAACACCCGTATTTCTATCATGAGTCTCTTCAACACAGTCTGGGCTTTTTTCTATAACACGTGCTTCACAACTCTTCCAGCCTCTAGCTAATACTCGATGCCCAAGGCATTTCCACAGTTTTAGGTACTTGTTATATCAGCACCCCACTTCTCTGTACCAAAATCTGCATTCATTTTCTAGGGCTGCCCTAACAAAATACCACAGGCTGGGTGGCTTCAACAGCGGGCGTTTGTTTCCTCAGAGTTCTGGAATGTAGGAGTCCATGATCAAGGTGTTGGCTGGTTTCATTTCTCCGGAGGCCTCTCTCCTTGACTTGCAGATGGACAGCTTCTTGCTGTGTCCCCATGTGGCCTTTCCTCTGTGTCTGCATTCATGGTGTCTCTGTGTGTCCGAATTTCCCCTTTTTAGAAGGACACCGGTCAGATGGAACAAGGGCCCACCTCAAGCAGCTCACTTTCATTTAATCCCCTCTTTAAAGGCCCTGTCACCAAATACAGTCACATTCTGAGGTACTGGGAGTTAGGACTTCAACATATTAATTTTGGGTTTGGGGAGACAGAACACAATTAAGACCATAATAATCAGAAAGAGCTATTTTCTCTCTCTCTCTCTCTCTCTCTCTCTCCCCTGCCCCCGCCCCTTTCTGAGGCTCTCTCTCTCTTTCAACAGCACCTGTAAAATAAGGGGATGTACGGTCGTATACTAAAGACTCTCCGTGTCTCTGTGATGCAGTAAGGATAACTGTTGATCCCTACATTAAGGCCAGAGTTGCAAGGAGGAAGGCGTGGAAGGGAACGAGAAAGCTGTGAAATTATCTTTAGTTCTCTGACCACATAATTCTTTCCTCCCCGGACGCATTATTCTTTCTGTCACTTAATAAAGTGGCTCCAAGATTATGAGAGAAGGAAAATCACCACCTCATGTCCTTTGTGTTCCCTGAGGGATTATGGGATTTTGCATAATTAAATATGAGCCATGTAATTTCCCACCTGCTCACCTCCATTGTATATTGTATTTTGCCCCCTCACAATGTCTCAGCTCCTATTTCCAGTGGAAAATGTGATTCATGGTGACAAAAATGCTTCCTCCTTCACCTCCCCCTGTAGCTTCCCCCACCCCTGTTCTCTGCGTGGCTCCTCCCGCTTCCTCAGCCCACATCTTGCTGCCAGTCTCTGCTTCTCAGCCCACATACTCCAAAACCTGCCTCGGAATGCAAACTGGGGTACCAGAAGCCTTCCACGCTGCTCAGAATGAGGCCTGGGCAGTGGGAGAGCAGGCTGCTCAGGATCCATGTCTGGCTCCACAAAATATCTCACTCTTCCAGGCCTCTGTTCATTCATCTGCAGAAAGAACTAAGCTTAAATTATTTTCTTGACTGGTTCACATGGAGGTATAAAGAGTCCTGTTACTGCCCAGGCTATAAAGTGCTTTACAAACTATAAAGTGCGGTACAAATATCGTTCTTGTCAGTTTATAAAGTGCCTTACAAACTATAAAGTGATATACAAATATTGTTCTTATCAACGTGCTTTGGAAGAAGCTGGCTCCACGGTCACAGGCAGCAGTTCTAAGGGGCAACAGGGACACACAGGAACTCAGCTGATGCCAGGCTGGGTACAGGGGTGCCGGGCCTCTGTACTTTCAAAGGCATTCTGTTCTGCTCCTAGGTATTGCTTGGGGCTACCAGAACATTCCTAAACAATAACCATCCTGCTGCAGGTGGTGCGAGAAGGGACATCACAGAGCATTTTATGTAGGGTCCTACAGGCTGATGCCTTTGGGGTCCAGGCAAGAGGAGGAAATGAATGAAGCAGGCCAGCTGTTTGCAAGAAAATAGGAAGTTGGAGGAATGTAGGAATTTGAGATTTTCTTTCATATTCTTTGTCTTAAAAAAAAATTGAGCATGCTAAGGAATGTACCCTACAGGCAGAATCCAGCCCATGGGAATTCAGTTAACACTCTGAATTCTGCTCCTATCAGATGCCTGTACTCTGTTCACAGCCCCTCAGGCCTACTTGGGGGTCACGGCAGATGGTTCCCATAAGGGGAATGGTTTCCTATGTCTCTCTGCCTGAGAAATGTCTCTGTGATATGGTTTGGATGTGGGTCCCCTCCAAACCTCCAGTGTTGGAGGTGGGGCCTGGTGGGATCCCTCATGAATGGCTTGGTGTCCTCCCTCTCCATAGTAATGACTGAGGTCTTGCTCTGTTAATTCACATGAGAACTGCTTGTTTAAAAGAGCCTGGCATCTCCTCCCCTCTCTCTTGCTCCCTCTCTTAATATGTGACACGCCTGCTCCCCCTCTGCCTTTCACCATGACTAAAAAGCTTCCTGAGGCCTCACCAGAAGCTAAGCAGATGCTGGTGCCATGCTTGTACAGTCTGCATAACAGTGAGCCAAATAAATCTCTTTTCCTTATAAATTACCCAGCCTTGGGTATTCCTCGATAATACCTTGGGTAATTGTTTTTACGCTCAATGCAAAACAAACCAACACACTCTGGCAAGTCAAAATGCTCATCTCATACTTGGAGTAGGCTGGATGTGCCTGAGTGTTAACGTCCCTGGAGTGAACCCCAACCAATGAGGATCAAGGCTTAGTGGATAAACACTCCAGCTCCCTCAGCCTGAAAGGGGGCCGTTCTCTCAGAGGGTCCACTGCAGTAGTGGGCTCACAAATGCACCCTTGACTGGCTTCCTGTCCTTTCCTGTCTCACTTCCCTACTTCCGATGGTGTTTCCTGAGATCAGTCAGATGAACTACAGCTGATCCTGGAACAACATGGGGGCTACAGGTGGTGAGCCCCTGCAATGTCAAAGATTCACATATAACTTTTGACTCCCCCAAAACTTAACTACTAATAGCCTACTGTTGACCGGAAGCCTTACCAATAACATAAGCAGTTGATTAACACATATGCTGTGTTATGTGTGTATTCTAGGTTTTCTGTACTTTATTCTTACAATAAAGTAAGCTAGGGAAAAAAAGGTATTAAGAAAATCATAAGGGTCCAGGCATGGTGGCTCATGCCTATAATCCCAGAGCTTTGGGAGGCTGAGGCAGAAGGATTGCTTGAGGCCAGGAGTTTGAGACCAGCCTGGGCAACACAGTGAGATCCCATCTCTACAATAAATTTAAAAATTAGCCAGGCATGGTGGCACGTGCCTATAGTCCCAGCTACAGGAAATGCTGAGGCAGTAAGACTGCTTGAGCCTAGAGTTCAAGGCTGCACTGAGCTTTGATCCTGCCATTGAATCCCAGCCTGGGCAACAGAGTGAGACCCTGTCTCTAAAAAACATAAAAACAGTAAAATAAAGAAAATCCTAAGGAAGAGAAAAATACATTTCCTATTCATTAAGTGGAAGTGGATCATCATAAAAGTCTTCATCCTTGTTGTCTTCATGTTGAGTAGGCTGATGGGGAAGAGAAAGAGGGGTGGCTTTGCTGTCTCAGGAATGACAGTGGTAAAAGAGTAGCAGAGGTGGAAGGCGGGACAGGAAAGGCAGGCACACTTGGTATAACTTTTATGGAAAAAGAATCTCCGTATAAGTGGACCCGTGCAGTTCAAATCTGTGTTGTTTCAGGGTCAACTATACTTGCATACAAATCATTGATCAGAATTTGCTTCTGGGGTGACCCGAACTAAGACAGCCCCTATTCAGTGTTCTGAAAATAGTATCTTCAATACCCATGACAGCCAATTAGCCTGTTTCAACATCCATACCTTCAGTGATGAGAAGTCTACTACCTTATGAGTTAGTTCACTCCATCTCTAGACAACTTTGATCATGACAACTTAAATTTTAAAACTCTTCATTCTAACACACAAGTAAGCTATCTTTTCTCTCTATGGAGCCATTCATCTGTTCTCAAATGACATTATGTGAAATCCTTTTACCATTTCAGTCCCTCTTTCTCCTCAACAGCTGTTTTTCAGGATAATATTCAGAACCAAATACAAAATGCAGTATGGCTTGCTAGGAGCAGAGTTGCAATAGTAGCCTGGTGCCCTCCCTATTCCTGGGGCCATACCTCTGTTTAATGTAACCTGAGGTTTTTTTCCAGTCCTGGTTCACTCTGAGAATATGGAAGATCTTATGCCTTAACAGAGAAAGCCTGGACACAATGTGGGAGTCTTTGAATGTGGAGGTGGAGCCCATCATAGGTTGACAGAACCAGACTAGCTTTGAATGCCCAGCATACATGATGCTCTCAGTGAAGAGAAAAAAAGGAAGTGATGATCGTGAATGAAGGCAAGATGTAATACCAGGACACAGAATTTGGCCTTGAGGAAGACCAGTAAGCCAAGGTGAGATGTATACATCAAATTATTTCAATTGCATTTGAAGCCCAACTCAAGGATGCTTGAGCAATATATAGGGCAAAGTAGCTCATGACTGTGAAAAGGTCATGGTTAGATCAAGTTGCAGGTGCTACAGGACCCAGGTGCTCCAATTATGTCATGGGGAATACACGTGTCCTCATCACACCACCTGATTCCCCGTGTAGATTTTATTCTCAGACAAGCTCTCATCTGCTGGTTGCACTGACGGTCTCCAGAAGATGCATGCTTACATCCTCCCAGTTTAGCAATGCCAGGATAAGTAAGAAGCCTCTTTCCAAGCAAACCAGCAAATGTTGTTGGTTTCATTCTTATTTCACAAGCCGGGGTCACTTACACAGCTAGGAGCTCCCAACTTGAAGCACTCGCTCTCAGATGCTCCAAGTTAAGAGCTCCCAACTGTAAGTGACCTTACCTGCTCTAGGGAGGTTGGGTTCAACTGAACCTGCCTTCAACATCAGAAACTAAAAATACAGATGCTTATGTTCCCAACCTCTCTTGCAGCTACAATCTCTCCATGTGATTCCATTCTGTCCAGTGGGAGACAACAGGAAATCAGCCAAACGTGTGGACTAAGAGTAGGGGAAAGATGGTTTCCCCAAAGGGAGATTGGAATTCTGTTACCAACAGGAGGGAGAAAACACCCAATGTGTCTACTCTGGAAAGTCTAGAATTCTTTTACACAGCAGACAATCACAAGTGTCCAACATGGCTGGTTTCCCAAGGTGGAGCAGGGCAGCAGGGATTTCAGGAGTAGCTGAGACAATGGGTTATCCATGGTTGCAGAGTCCAGCCCCCTTGGTAAGTGTCAGCAGGACGGCAACTTCAGTGATGCTGATGGTAAAGTATTATTTTGCATTTACTATGGGAAAGGCATGGTGCTTTATATGAATTATCCCAGTTGCCTTCATAATACTCCCATAATTGCCATTAGCTGCATTTTACATATGAGGAAATACAGGCTTCAAAGTTTAATGAACTTGTGTCCAAGATTGCACAACCAGTGACAAAATCAGGATTTGAAGGCAGGCAGTAACCTAGAGCTGCAGTGCTCAACATTCTCTGTGCTTTAGAATTACCTGGAGAAACCACTAAAAATAGCCATGGCAGGGCTGGGTGTGGTGGTTCACGCATATAATCCCAGAAACTTGGAAGGCCGAGGTGGGCAGATCACTTGAGGCCACTTGAGTTCAAGACCACCCTGGCCAACATGGCAAAACCCCATATTTACAAAAAATATAAAAATTAGCCAGGCGTGGTGGCATATGCCTGTAATCCCAGCTACTCAAGAGGCTGAGGCAGGAGAATTGCCTGAACCATAGAGGCAGAGGTTGCAGTGAGCTGAGATTACAACACTGCACTCCAGCCTGGGTGACAGAATGAGACCCTGTCTCAAAAAAAAAAAAAAAAAAAAAAAAATAGCCACGGCAGGTTGCAACCTAGATTAGAATCTGGGAGTGGAACTCAGGCATCAATATTTTTTAAAGCCCACCCACTCACTACCAATCAACCACCAACAATGATTTCAATGTGCAACCACAACCAAGAACTGCTGGTCTAGAAGCTGCACTTCTAATCACCCTGCAGGGGAGGGGTTCTCACTGGGAAAAGCTGGCAGGCTAGGAAGGCTGATGAATCTAGGCCCAAACCAAGAACTGGAGTAATTTATTGCTCTGTGTAATAGACTTCTGGGTAGACTTCCGTAACCAGAAGTCTGTTATGCAGGGCAATAAATTTCTGTACTTTTTAAGCCAGTTCAAGTCAATGTTTCTGTTACCTACTAACAAAAGCATCCTGATATGGATGGTCTCTGACATGGTGCTGCCTCCATATCCAACCTCTGGACCCGGTTCAGGTATGGAATCACAGAATCATAGAACAACAGAAGCCAGAGAGCCAATCTTGTCCCCATAACATAAGGCAAAGATGCAGGCCCAGAGGTGGGAAGCAACTTGCTCCAGGACATACAGCTAGTAGGGTGCAAAGCCATAAAGCACATCCATGTTTTGTTTGACTCTTAAAACCTTCTTTCCTTGAACCCCTCTCTCACTATCCAGGCATAAGTCAAGCTTCCATCTGAATGACCTTCATTTCTCTCTGTTAAACCATCTAGTTGCCAGTCTAATCTCTTGTTCCAGGGAAAACTTCTGCCTGCACTCCCCAGCAGTCTTTAGTAGAACTGCTTTCATCTGCTCTGACATCTCACAGCAAGTGCTCCAAGTTGGGAGTGCCCTGCATGACTGGGTCCAAGTCACACTGTTCTGAGTGTCCCTAAACCCAGAATTAGGGACAAACACTGGAGCTTTGTAACAGACAAGCAGTATTTCATTCTCACCCATTTCACACAGAAGGAAACTGAGGCTCCTTTGCTTCCCTGCCTACTTGCATTTTCTCACTGCACAGCTCGCTGGCCAGAAGTCAAAATGATTAACAGGCAAAAGCAAGGATGTCAGGGAAAAGACCATTAGATGATCCATAATTTCATCTTTCTATCCACAGTCACTTTTCCAAAATCCTCCAGAAAATCCTAAACTTTCTAAATTATCCTATTATTCGAATAGCATCTATTGAAAACTTGTGTGCTCCATCAGACTATAAGAATACAAAGAATTGAGCTGTAGACCATATCTTGGAACACCTTGAAAGTTTGTGATTGTCACTGTGGGTTGTCATTCTAAGGGCTATTTCTCTTCCCTCTTCTAAACTGCCTGAATCTGCCATCAACTGCAGAAACTGAAAACACAAACACTTACCTTCTCAACCCCTCTTGCAGCTAGGATCTGGCCACATGATTCCACTGTGGCCAATGGGATGTAAGGGGAATCAGCTAGTGAACATCAGGGAACATTTTTCTTCCTGATAAAAAGAGAGAAGTGCACTAGAAGAGCTTTGTTCACTGACCTGCCCTTGCCCCTTCCTGCTTTAGAACAAGTTTGAATGAAGACCAGGAGGCTGGGACACCATGAGAAGAGACATTAACACACTGCAGATGGTGCCACAGAAATATGGAAAGACCTTGGGTCTGCAATTTCATTGTTGAGCTATTGAACCACTTCTGAAGTGGTTCACTTCCCTTCTGGTTCTAATAGAAAATAAAATCCCCTATTGTTTAGGCTAATTTTCATTGGATGTTCTGTTCCTTACAGATAAAAGTATTCTTTTTCTGAAACAGGGTCATATCATATGGACTTAGGTCTCTGCCTCTTGCTGGTTATGAAATTCTTGGCAAGTCAAATACCCTCACTGAGACTTAATTTCACAAAATATAAATCAGAAAGAATAATGACTGCATAGTTGGTGTTTTGTGAGGATGAAATTAGATAGCAAATGTATGTGTACGTGAGCCATAGTTGGTGTTTTACAGATGCCCCACCTTTTCCTTTTTTCTCTCTAAATACAGTAGAGCATAGGAATTAAAAGCTTTGGCTTTAGAATCACCCAGGCATAGGCTGGAATCTGCGCTCTGACACTTACCTTGTGACCTTGAGCAAGTCATCTTACTGGAACCTCATCTTCCTTATCTGTAGAATGGACATGCTATTGGTATCTGCACTCCCAGGCTGTTGTAGAGACTAAAGGAGAAATTTCTTGTAAAGATCTTCTAAAGATTTTGACACAGAGACCGTACATAGTAAACACTTGATATACGTCAACAACTATTGCTTTTGAGGTTGCATTAATAATCCAAAAAGAAAATGACGAAGTCACTGAGACGTGGATGCTATGGTTCTACCATCCCCAGTCTCCCTTCCCCCTTTCAATTAGAACCCTAATTTTGTTTCAGATACTCCTTGCACATACCCCATCCCCAGCTGAGCTCATGTCAGACTCTATGGACGGACCTGTTGCTCTAAGGTAAACCCACCCCTTGCCAGTGACTGCAATGTCAAGGAATGGGCACGTGATCTACCTCTTGCCAACAGGAGAATAATGGGCAGCTTTGGGTCAAGTTGTCTGTCTCTCAGGACAGCCTCACTGGAAGCAATGCTCTCTATTCCTGGTCTGGATGTTTTCATGGCTAATTGATAGTTGAAACAGCTACAGACATCCTCCTACAGCTTGAGGAGGAAGCCAACCTCAAGGATTATCCAGAGAAGAGAAGAAGAAACCTGTGTCTTTGACAACTTGCTTGAGCCGTTAGTCAACAAATCATAAAACCCATCTTGCTTAGAAGTTTATTATATAGGGCAATAAATATCTGTATTTTTTTTTTTTGAGATAGGGTCTCACTCTGTTGCCCAGGCTGGAGTGCAGTGGCACGATCTTGGCTCACTGCAACCTCCACCTCCCAGGTTCAAGTGATTCTCCTGCCTCAGACTCCCGTGTAGCTGGGACTACGGGCACCTGCCACCACGCCCAGCTAATTTTTGTATTTTTAATAGAGACTAGGTTTCACCATATTGGCCAGGGTGGTCTCAAACTCCTGGCCTTGTGATCCGCCCATCTCGGCCTCCCAAAGTGCTAGGATTACACGTATGAGCCACCGCGCCCAGCCAAATTTCTGCACTTTTAAAGCCAGTTCGAGTTGATATTTCCATTGCCTTTTAACAAAAGTATCTTATCTAATATAGATGGTTTTTAACATGGTTGGTGTTCCCTCAGTATCCAAGCTCTGGGTCTGGTTCAGAATTCTATAAGTCACAGAATCATAGAATGATAGAAGTCAGAGAGCCAATCTTGTTCCCATTACATAAAGGCTAAGATGCAGGCCCAGAGATGGGAAGCAACTTGTCCCAGGACACATAGCTAATAGGGTGCAAAGCCATAAGGTACATCCATGTTTCATTTGACTCTTAAAAACTTTCTTTCCTTGAACCCTACTTTCAGCATCTGAGAAAAGAAAAAAAGCTGATATTATATGAGAAGACAGAAAAAGGAATGAAAACCAAGAAGCAAAACTTCTCTGCAGATTCTTCAGGAGATCTGGTAACTCCCAGAAGCCCTATGGCTTTCACCCAGCCTCTAGTTCTCCAAGGCTCAGATCTATTTAGTGTTTTCCACACCATGATATATGTGGCACTAATGGCCAGAGCAGGGCCTGATAAACTCTTCTTGGACTGATGGCCCTCAGGACACATTGTAGATCAAGGCGATGAGAGGGCACTGATGAAATGCCACACTGTGGCCGGCCCAAGCTTTTGCTTAAAGGCACCCTTCACAGTAGTGAGCAACAAGGAAGTGACTCTCAGACACAGAGACAGAACTGGCATCAAACAACGCTGGGAACCTCAGCTTCAGGCAGGCCCAGGAGACAGCAATGCATCTGAAATGGGCTGCCTTTTCTTCCTTTCACCAGGCCAGAGGCCGAGGACTTATAACACGTACACGTGCTGGGGCTGACCTTGAGTCCAAGCTCACTCACTTCCAAGAGAGTAAGCAATCTTATACAGATTGAGCATCCCTTATCCAAAAATCTAAACTTCTAAATGCTCCAAAATCTGAAATATTCTGAGCATCAACATGAGACAGTGACTACTTTCCTTTGATTCAATGTAAACAAACTTTGTTTCATGCATAAATTATTTATAATATTGTATATATGTGTATAAGGTGTATAGGAAACATAAATGAATTTTGTGTTTAGACTTGAGTCCTTTCTCTAAGATATCTCACATATACAGAAATATTCCAAAATCTGAAATAAAAAAAAAAAGAAAGAAAACACCAAATCTGAGACGCTTCTGGTTCCAAGCATTTTGGATAAGGTATGTGCAACCTATTAGTTTGGCTCAAAAGTAATTGTGATTTTGCCATTACTTTCAATAGCAAAACAGTAATTGCTTTTGCACCAACCTAATGGAATAGATTATACCATGGTAGAGACTCCTAGTGCTCATCTGTATTTCGGTCTCTTCTTTTGAGTACATGGGAAGGTTACATTTTTTCACACACACACCCTTTGAAGGTGGGATCATACAATTAGCTCTAGTCCATTGGTAGTGAGTGGAATGGATCATATTTATTCTGAATCAATGCATTTCATTGCCAGTGAGACATCATCCAGTTTCTCTTCCTCTGCCTTGGCAATCATGGACACATGTGCAATCAAAGTGCTACGAGATGGAAAGCATCTGGAGCTCTAAACTGCATGGTGATTGGGAAGAGAACTGCCCAAGAGAGTGGTTTCAATCTGCAATAAAGAACAGACTTTTGTTAAGTCACAAGATTTCAGTGCTGTTTGTTATTGAAGCATAACCTAGCCTAACTGACACAGTAGTCTAATCAATATCAATAATAGCTACTATCATTACATAAGCACTGTTTCAGGAACTGTGTTCAAAGTTTTATGGACCTTAAGTCATTTACATTCCACACTAAACCTACGAGAGAAGATCTGGGATTTTCTCAGGGACAAATATGTAAGACATAGCAGCTGCAAATTCTCATACGTAGGCTGATTTAACTCCAAAATTTCATATGCTCTATTGTTAAACATTAAAAAAGAAACCCAGAGGGAGAAAAACTTATAATTTAAAAATCAGATGGAAAAATCTGTACATAAGATAATCCCAATTATTTTTATATGTGCAGAGAGAGAGAACAGAAGTGGACCATACTATATAATATATACAGTTGATATCTTTCACGGTTTTATGGAAGATTTTTATTTTATTTTTATATGGATCTATAATCTTTTAGGTCTTCCACAATGAGTAAACATTATTAAGTCTTCTACAAGAACCACACGTTATTCAATAATCAGAAAACTATGCATCTTTAGACATAAGATAGTATCCAAAATAGAATGTGAGTTTCTGATATCTGAAACTTCCACCACTCAAGGAAACTTGGGGAGTGATGGAAAACAATTGTTCATTAAGTTCCTACTATGTTCCTATCCTTTTTAATATGTTTTCACATTTATTCCTCCCACCTATCCTGGAGAAATAAGGATTTATCTTCCCAATGTTCAGGTAAGGATTCTGAGAGGTTAAGTGACTTGCCTAAGGTCATACAGCTATGACAAATCAGAACAAGGCTTCTGGACCCCAAACTCATGTTCTTTCCACTACATGGTGCTTGCTTTAACCCCACTGGGTAGGAATTTACAGTTGGCCTTAATCCTATACTTCCTCATACCTACAAATGTATGAATGCCTGAATTTTACTGCAAATCATAGTCAATACCTCTCCATGAGATGAACCACAAAAAAACATGGAAATGAGAATCAAGGTGTTAATTTATCACTTATGTGCATTTCTCATCTTATTCCCCAGAGAGTAACTCTCTGAGTTGGTGCGCATGACAATAATTTACTGTATATTTCAAAATAGCTGTGTATTAGGATTCTCTCAGAGGAACAGAACTAATAGGGTATATATACATATATATAAAGGGGAGTTTATTAAGTGTTAACTTACATGATCACGAAGTCCCACAATAGGCTGTCTGCAAGCTGAGGAGCAAGGAGAGCCAGTCCGAGTCCCAAAACTGAACAACTTGCCATCCGATGTTCAAGAGCAGGAAGCATCCGGCACGGGAGAAAGATGTAGACTGGGAGGCTAGGCCCATCTCGCCTTTTTGTTTTTCTGCCTGCTTTATATTCGCTGGCAGCTGATTAGATGCTATCCACCCAGATTAAGGGTGGGTCTGCCTTCCCCAGCCCACTGACTCAAATGTTGATCTCCTTTGACAACTCCCTCACAGACACACCCAGGATCAATATTGCATCCTTCAATCCAATCAAGTTGACACTCAGTATTAACCATCACAAGCTAGAAGGAAAGATTTGGAATGTTCCTAACACAAAGAAATGATAAATGTTTGAGGTGGTGAATCTCCTAATTACCCGGATTTGATCATTACACATTATATACTGGTATCAAAATATCACGTGCACCACATTAAATATCGCCCCATGATACATAATAGCTATTATATATCAATAAAAAATTTAAATAAAAAATAAAATTTTTTAATCAATCAATCAAATCAGTTTTTATTTTATTTTTTAAAATCAATAAAAAATTTAAATGAGGTAATTTATGGAGAAATTACCTCCTTCATGTCCCAATCTGACCTCTAGCCAGACATGTGAGACCAGTCCAATATGAGAAGAGGAGGAAAAAAAAGCTAAGTGTCCGGATCATCCCTGAATAACTAAAGCTATATGCCAGACACTGTTTTCAAACTTTTTACCGTGACAATTGTCAAATATATATAAAGGAAGAAAATATATATAACAAATCCCAGCATATCCATCACCCAGCTTCAACAACCATCAACATTTTACTGTAAACTCTTTCATCTATATCCTATTTTTTGCTGAATTATCTTAAAGTAAATCCCAGAGATCTGGCCATTGCACCCAATATTTTAGTAAGATCTTATAAAAAATGATATTTTTTTAACTAGGATGCTATTTTCACACCTCACAAAATTATAATTTCATCTAATAACCAGTTCATATTCAAATTACCCAGCTGTCTAAAAACATATATATTTTAGAGTTTGTTTTCCCAAATAAGAACTCATACATGGTTCATCCGCTGTGTTTGGTTGTTGGGTCTCTCAAGCTTACTGTAAAGGGAGGACGATACAACTTGTTATTTAAACTTGAATGCTTTCAAGAGTGAAAATGAGTACCATTAATAATGTATCAGGGCCGGGGGCAGTAGCTCACGCCTATAATCCCAGCACTTTGGGAGGCCAAGGCAGGTGGATCATTTGAGGTCAGGAGTTCAAGACCATCCTGGCCAACATAGTGAAATGCTGTCTCTACTAAAAATACAAAAATTAGCCTGGTGTGGTGGTGGGCACCTGTAATCCCAACTACTCAGGAGGCTGAGGCAGGAGGATCTCTTGAGCCTGGAAGGTGGAAGTTGCAGTGAGCCGAGATCACACCACTGCACTCTAGCCTGTGCAACAGAGTGCAAAATAAATAAATAAATAAAACAAATTTATTAAAATAATAATAATATATATTAGGACAAAAGGCATAAACCAAGATACCAAGATTGCCCAGGGGAAAACCATATGGTGACCCCACCTTTAAACTCTCTCCCACCTTCTTCTTTTTTTTTTTTTTTTTGGAGATGGAATCTCGCTCTGTAGCTCAGGCTGCAGTGCAGTGGCAAGATCTCGGCTCACTTGCAACCTCCACCTCCCAGGTTCCAGCGAGTCTCCTGTCTCAGCCTTCCAAATAGCTGGGATTACGGGCACCCGGCACCACACTCAGCTAATTTTTGTATTTTTAGTAGAGACGGAGTTTCACCATGTTGGCCAGGCTGGTCTCAAATTCCTGACCTCAGATGATCCACCTGCCTTGGCATCCTAAAGTGCTGGGATTTACAGAGTAAGCCAACGTGCCCAGCCTCTCCCACCTTCTTTATACCTTAATAAAATGCTGCTCCAGCTCTCCTGCAGAAAGATCTTATTTCTGTTTTTTTTTTATTTTATTGAATTATGATTTGTTTTGTTTTGTTTTTATTATACTTTAAGTTTTAGGGTACATGTGCACAACGTGCTGGTTTGTTACATATGTATACACGTGCCATGTTGGTGTGCTGCACCTATTAACTCATCATTTAACATTAGGTATATCTCCTAATGCTATCCCTCCCCCTCCCCGCAACCCACAACAGGCCCCGGTGTGTGATGTTCCCCTTCCTGTGTCCATGTGTTCTCATTGTTCAAGTCCCACCTATGAGTGAGAACATGCGGTGTTTGGTTTTTTGTCCTTGTGATAGTTTGCTGAGAATGATGGTTTCCAGCTTCATCCATGTCCCTACAAAGGACTGAACTCATCATTTTTTATGGCTACATAGTATTCCATGGTGTATATGTGCCACATTTTCTTAATCCAGTCTATCATTGTTGGATATTTGGGTTGGTTCCAAGTCTTTGCTATTGTGAATAGTGCCGCAATAAACATACATGTGCATGTGTCTTTATAGCAGCATGATTTATAATCCTTTGGGTATATACCCAGTAATGGGATAGCTGACTCAAATGGTATTTCTAGTTCTAGATCCCTGAGGAATTGCAACACTGACTTCCACAGTGGTTGAACTAGTTTACAGTCCAACCAACAGTGTAAAAGTGTTCCTGTTTCTCCACATCCTCTGCAGCACCTATTGTTTCCTGACTTTTTAATGATCGCCATTCTAACTGGTGTGAGATGGTATCTCACTGTGGTTTTGATTTGCATTTCTCTGATAGCCAGTGATGATGAGCATTTTTTCATGTGTCTTTTGGCTGCATAAATGTCTTCTTTTGACAAGTGTCTGTTCATATCCTTTGCCCACTTGTTGATGGGATTGTTTGTTTTTTTCCTGTAAATTTGTTTGAGTTCATTGTAGATTCTGGATATTAGCCCTTTGTCAGATGAGTAGATTGCAAAAATTTTCTCCCATTCTATAGGTTGCCTATTCACTCTGATGGTAGTTTCTTTTGCTGTGCAGAAGCTCTTTAGTTTAATTAGATCCTATTTGTCAATTTTGGTTTCTGTTGCCATTGCTTTTGGTGTTTTAGACATGAAGTCCTTGCCCATGCCTATGTCCTGAATGGTATTGCCTAGGTTTTCTTCTAGGGTTTTTATGGGTTTAGGTCTAACGTTTAAGTCTTTAATCCATCTTGAATTAATTTTTGTATAAGGTGTAAGGAAGGGATCCAGTTTCAGCTTTCTACATATGGCTAGCCAGTTTTCCCAGCACCATTTATTAAATAGGGAATCCTTTCCCCATCTCTTGTTTTTGTCAGGTTTGTCAAAGATCAGATAGTTGTAGATATGCAGCATTATTTCTGAGGGCTCTGTTCTGTTCCATTGATCTATATCTCTGTTTTGGTACCAGTACCATGCTGTTTTGGTTACTGTAGCCTTGTAGTATAGTTTAAAGTCAGGTAGCATAATACCTCCAGCTTTACTTCTGTTATGGTTCATTGCTTCCTTGTGAAGTTGTTTCATATGTTCCTCTCTCCCGCATTCTTCTTGTAGATAAGAAGTCTGCAACTCGAAGGTTTGAGCGATTCAATATGTGCATGATTTTCGAATGTACCTGCTGTATTAGTTTCCCATTGCTGCTAAAACAAATTACCACAAACTTTGTGTGTAGCTGAGAACACAAATTCTTACTCTAACAGTTATGGATGTCAGAAGTCTGAAATGGGTGTCACGAGGCTAAAATAAACATGCCATCAGGGCTTCGTTCCTTTCTGGAGGCTCTGAGGGACACTGTTTTGTCTTGCCTTTTCTGGCTTCCAGAGTCTATTACATCACTTGGTTCATAAACCTCTTCCTTTATGTTTAAAAGCAGCAACGGAAGATTGAGTGTCTTGATGCCATCTCACTTGTTCTCATTCTCTGTCTCGTCTGCCTTTTAAGAACCCTTGTGATGACACTGGGTCCACCAGGATAATTTGGAATCATCTCCTTTTATTTATTTATTTATTTATTTATTTATTTATTTATTTATTTATTTTTGAGACAGAGTCTTACTCTTTTCGTCCAGGCTGGAGTGCAATGGCATGATCTCAGCTCACTGCAACTTCCGCCTCCTGGGTTCAAGTGATCCTTCTGCCTCAGCCTCCTGAGTAGCTTGGATTAGAGGTGCGCACCACCATGACCAGCTAATTTTTGTATTTTGAGTACAGACAGGGTTTCACCATGTTGGCCAGGCCTCATCTTCTTATTTTAAAGTCATCTGTTTAGCAATCAAAGTTCCAACTGGAATCCTAATGCCCTCTTCCATGCAAGCTAACATATCCACAGTTTCTGGGATTAGGACATGGCCATCATTCTGCCTATGAGTACGTGTGGCTGACTTGCATCCTGAAATCAGTTGAGCCTTCCTTCCTGTTTGGCAGAAGTGAGAAGTGGGTTATAATTATACTGGCCACAAGAAAAAGCCATGGGTCTCAGCCTCCTCTTCCTTCTTCCCACTTTCTCCGTCTCTGGCCATGTCTTGCATGACCCCCAGCCTTCCCTTGGGCAACATGAAAGGGAGACAGCAGAGTGTCAGCACAGTTAAGGGCACACACTTTGCATTCACACTTGCTGGCTGCGTGGCTTGGGGATGACATTTAACCTCGCCAGCCCTTGAGGTCCTTATGAGTGAAGTGAAGAGAATAACCAATTCAGGACAGGTCAGATGATGCATGACACTGCTTAAAACAGTGTCTGGCACCTAGAAGATGCTCAGTCACTGATAGCTGTTATTAACAAATGATAACAGTGCTTCTCACCTGCCCGCTGCTCTGGTCTCACCTCACACCTGCTGCCCTTGCTGTATTTGGAGCCTGACCTTGTTATTACCATGAGGTTTGGCTTCCCCCAGCCCCCTATAGCTGCTAGTGTGGAATTCGTTGTTTTGGTAGCTGATGGTGTTGGTCTCATCTTTCCCGTCTCAGTAAAAGCAGTTCAGACTAAGGCAAGAGAGAGTCCTCCCCCTAGTATATGTAACCCCTTAATTAGGGTTCTTTAAAAGATCAGGTGTTTCTCTCTGTAAGCTTCCAGATCCACAGAGTGGAATTCAGAGTATGAACCCAAACCAAAGCCTCCCGCTGCAGAGAACTTGAGCATAAAAGGGGCCCAGGGGTCAGTACTGGGATAGTGACCCTGTTGGGGGGCGGTGGTGCTGCCAGGAAGGGAGACTCAGGGGCTGTCTTTGCAGTCCAGGGGCCCTCAGTAGGTCACCCTCTCTGGGCCCCATGATCTGGCTAACTTCTAGCCCCTTAGCCAACTAGGATGTATAACAATCCCATTCTTTCAAACAGCACAGAGCAGGAAGAATGTAGAACAGGCGGCCATTGTCTCCCATATTCCAAGACAAAGGGTCTGGGTTTGAATAGAGAGATGTGAATGGGATGGTAAAATATCAGAGCTGTGTGCAATTGTTTTCTTACTTCAAGTTGTCCTGAAAGCTCAAGACCTTTGAGCCAGAGTTGAAAGCCCTGCATCAACTTCCATAAATTTCAGGAAGAAGTTTAGAAGACAAGAAGGTGAAGATATCAATGTAGTCATAGACACATACATACATATATATACTGACAAACGTACACTCACACACACACACATATTCAATGCAGAACTGGGAGATGCATCTAGGGTTAGATTAGGGAGCAACTTCTAATAGGTCACAAAAGTTTTTTTCAACATATACTAAGCACCGTGCTGGTTATTTCACTCACATTATCTCATGGAAACCCCCAGCAGTGTTGAAAGTAGGTGTTCATATTCCCGTTTCATGGATGGGGCAACTGACATGCAGTGTAGTGCCATGAGGTTGGTCAAGGACACACAGGTGTTGTGCTGACATTGCAAATTACAGATTCGAGAACGAAATCACTCACTTCCTGACAAGAAAGTCAATGAGCTTGCCACTATACCAACGGAGCAGCTGAATGTCCTGAGAAAGCTGTTGAATATTTGCATATCTTTAAATCTTGCTCTAAATGGTATCATTTCTTTTAAATAGACTAAGCGACTATGAATAATTAGCAGCTAATAATTATTATGCTTCATTAACTTAATAAAGGATTATGTCTTGATAGAAAATGCAGAGATAATTGGAAAAGAAAGTTAACCCATGCTTCCTCGGCTTCAGAGGGGAAGAGCTGTCCAGTTGGAGGAGTAGCCCAGAGTCTGGAAGACTCTACTCCCCTGGGGCCAGTTCCCAAGCTGCTAACCTATGACCAAGTGGGACCTAGAGAGCCGGCTTCGAAAGAGCACAGTCACTAACCAAACAGAAATTGCAGGAAACAAAACACAGTGAGAAGCACGGTTAGCAGCAGCTTACCAGGGTCGCACACCTGTGATCCAGAACACAGCGAGCCTGGGAAGGTGGGTAGTGCTGAAATCTCACTCAGAGAGCTACAATTTACGGAACCACTACTCTGGAAAGATAAATATAAGTTAGATAGCCCTTTTGGCTGGGGAGAAGAAGGACGGGATAAAATGTCACCAGAGTACTAATCCAGGGTCACAAGTTCAGGGAGTGCAGATCCACCCCCAGCTCTCCATCCTGGGCCCCCTGTGACCTTTCCTCAGCATGATTGCCACGGCCTCCTAAACGCTTTTCCTGACCCCAGTCTTGCTTCCCTTCCTTCTTAATGGCAGCCAGAGTGAATTTTTCAAAAGAAAAAAATCTGATCCTATTGCTCCCCTGTGTGAAGCCCTTTCTTAGGTTTCCTACTGCCCTTGGGATAAAGCCCAGAGGGAGGGAGCCTCCACTGCTTAATACCCAAGGACCTGTTCTTTCTGCCTTCTGCTCCCCAAGGGATGCTCCAGTCCACAAATACCCCTGTGCTCTTCCAGATTAAGGCACATGCTTCTTCTTCTTCTTGAAGATACCTTCTGCCTCCCCTTCATTCATCAGGATCCTTCCTCCATGGCCACTGTGTTCCCAGCACGATGTCACCTTGAAGGGTAAGTAAAGTCCTTTGGGCCAATATAACCATTGAGTTTCTTCTTAAGAGCTGATACAGCACCAGCTTAGGTGTCTCTTCTGCAAGACACTCAAATCTGAAGGCCAGTGGATGACACGTTCAGGGTCTCAATGCAGACTGTATTTGCCACTGCATATAGAGCATCAAACGTAGAGCCTATCTCTAAACAGAAACCCAGTATATGTCAGCAGTAAGAAACCCAGAAAGATTCCCACTATCTCATTGGCCAGCTACATTTCAGGATTTACCCTACCAATTTCTCCCCTACTTGACTCTCTGACAAGGAGGAGCCCAACCACTCTTCATTTTATGCCAGGTCAGGAGTTTTAGCAAAGCCTCTTGGAGTGGCGCCACTGAACGTGGAGGAAATGGCATGAACGTTTTAGGTATATAAACACAGAAGCAGAAGAAGATAACACAATTACGACCATGGACACTGAAGTGAGACCCCTGCGTCTGAATTCCACCTCTACCACTTTGCGGCTGGGTGGCTTTGGAGGAGTCATGTACAGTCTGAGATCCCATTTTCTCATTAGTGAAATGGGCATAATGGTGACACTGACATGCTATGGATTTGCAACACATGCAAAGTGCTTAGAGTCAGGTGCATGCTAAACACCACATATGTGTTAACTATTATTGTTAGCATATTAGTGTTTGGCAGAGGTCATGGCAAAACTGGGCCCAGTGGCCCAGTCCATCTGCAATTACATCTAATAACAGCACTGCTTAAATGGGCACGTATAAGCAGACACCAGGCACAGGCAGTGTAGGTGCTGTCTTGCTTATTGTGCAATGAGGAATCTCATACCAAAAAAAAAAAAAAAAAGTCAGCAGCATCTTCCCAAGCTTAGGGATGTAGAAAGCAGCAGAGCCAGGAGTCAAATCCACACTTGTGCAACCCGCAAAGCCCAGGCTCTTAACTACATTTTGACTACATTGTCTTCAGCTTCACTTGGGGTTCCCTCTTTGTGTTGATGACTTGAGAGAGATTTCACTTTCTCCTGATCTCCAAAACAGCTGCTGTCTGCCCTTTGTTGGGTAATTCCCAGTTGCTCAAAGATGGTGCCTCTTTCGGAAGCTTTCCTGGCTTCCTCACGCTGAGTCATATGTTCCATTTCTGTGCTTATCCCTGACGTGGTCACATAAGTCAGGATAAGCTACACTATGCTTAGGGAACAAGCAATCCCAAGACTTCAGAGGCTTAAACTACGAGATTTTCTCTCTCTCTCCATTACTTGTTCATTCAGGATCGCTATCCTTACTCAAGGCCCAAAGAGACACAGCAGCCTCAATCTTGAACACTCCCAGAAACTGTGGCAGATGGTAGCATGGCAAGGGTCACTGTAGCAGGGGATGCAGCTAACACTAGTTCCTCAGTCGTAATGTGTCCTCTCAGCTCACATTTTATTGTCCAAAGCAAGCCTCATGGCCAAACTGTACCCTGAGGGGTCAGGGAAGCATAGTCTTCCTGTATAATCCTTCTATTACAGTGTCAACTGTCTTGGCCCTGAATATCTGATGAAATATCTAAATAACATGATGAATTGTTGGCCTATCTGTCTTTTGCATTGTGAATTCCTCTGGGCTTTGGTCTTCACTTCAAAGTATTTGCTGTGCATTATACCTGTATCATATAGGTGTCTATCATCTGCACATTGAACAGATGAATAAATAAAGACATGCCTGAATGAAGTTCCGACCAGAGCCCTTTCTCCATCCCAATCCCTCATTTTGCACACAGACAGCTCACGTGCATGACACCCCAGACACACAGGCCTTCTTCCCTTCCACAAACACGCCAGGCTCATTCTCTCCCACAGGGTCTTTGTATATGCTATTCCTTTTCCCCAAAACACTTTCCCTGAAATCCATGTATACCAGAGACACCTTCCTTAACTGCCTCATTCAAAAGAGCTCTCCAGCCACAGTCCTCTCTATCCTCATTTCCTGCCTCATTTTCTCCATAGACACAATCACTACAGTAAAGTCCTCACTTAACATCCACAATGGGTTCTTGGAAACTGCAACTTTAAGTGTGATGATGTATGGCAGGTCCTCAAATGATGTCATTTCCTTCAATGTCATTTCATTATAATGTTAATGAGAAAAAAATGGTTTCATTATATATTGTTTTGCTTAAAGTTACAGTTTCCAAGGACCTACTGATGGTGAGTGAGGATTTGCTGTACATTAAACTGTATTGTTGATTTTCTTACTTATTCTGTGTTTGTCTTCCTTTGCCCCTCAATGTTTACCACTGTATCCCTAAAACTGGAAGCGTGTTTGGAATTAGTAGACATTAAACATATATGTGTTGGATGAATGAATGAATAAGTGAATGAATAAACATAAATAAACAATGTAGTGCCCCAGCAGGAAGAGTAAACTACCAAAAAATACTCTCTGCTTACTATAGAAAATTGTATCTAAAGGAAAATTAAATGTATGAGTTCAAACTTCCCTGGATTTTTTTAAGATCATCAACCCATCAAAATCAGCCCCTGATGCCCTTTTAAAATATATCATGACAAGCAAAATCCTGGTGAAATAAATGTTTAATCAATGTTTATTATTGCTAGCATATTAGTTTGCAGTCAAATTTATGACCCCATAAATTTGCCATCTTTATGAGGGATAGGCTGATGTCATGGTACCAAGGTCTTTTGCATAGCAGGGAGCTCAGTGCATTTCTGCCATCCTCTAGCTCCTCAGGAGGGGAGCAGTGCTGCATGATGAGAGAGGTATGAGAACACACACTCATTCACTCAATGAGCCCTGATTGACAACCTGCTGCACACTAGACTATGCCAGGATCCACAGTGAGCATGCTGGAGTGAGTGAATGCAGGAATGCATGCACTTGTATATATGTACATTTACTCCACAAACATTTACTTTTATCTCTATCGTGTGCAAAATAGTGTGTTTGGTGGTAAATAAAGCAGAAACAGAAAAAGAAAACTAGGGTCTGGTTCAGACACTGGAATCACATAAGTTTCCCCACTGGTAAGCAATGACGGCAGTTGGAACCCCATGCCAACCTAAAAACAAGTTCACCACTCTTGCTCATATGGAGACGGCTCATCTCCTTGGCTTTCATCTGCTGGTTCCTCACTTCCACATTTAATCTCCTAGCAAGTCCTGGTGGACTTGCCTCCAAAATACACCCTGAATCCATCCATTAGTCTCCTCTCTACCTCCCCTGCCATCATCTCTCGTCTAAATATCTGCAACTGTCTCATGATGGTCATCTTGGCTTCTACTCTTATCCACCACCAAATAATGTTCAAAATGGTAAATTAGACCCTGTCACTCTCTTCATTATGCTCTCCAGAAATTTCTTGCTGCTCTTAGAAAGGAACACACTTTCTTTCCACAGCCCACAGACTCTTGCCAAGCTCACCAACCTCGTCCTCCTCTCTCTGAAGTCCTGGGTTAGGTATCCTCTTCCTCCCCACTAGAAAGCGTGCTTTTGTTTTACTCATTAAGAGGTGCACCAGTGAGAATATTTTAAGCTGCAAATAGCAGAAAATATCATCAAATAAAGTTGGTTATCTCACATAAAGTTCAGTCTGGTCACAAGGTCATTCTAGAAGCAACAAGAATCCAAGTTTTTCTGCTTATATAGTTTTCCAGTCTCAAATATTGCTTTCCTCAGGCTGGCTACGTCAGAGCATAAGATAGCTGCCATGGTTCCAGGCATCACACTTTTCTCCATGTGTCTCCATCTAGACATATCCGAGACTGGATAATTTATAAAGAAAAAGAGGTTTAATGGACTCACAGTTCCACGTGTGGCTGGGGGAGCCTCACAATCATGGTGAAAGGTGAAAGGCACATCTTGCGTGGTGGCAGGCAAGGACAGAATGAGAATCAAGTGTAAAGGGGAAACTCCTGATAAAACCAGCAGATCTTGTGAGACTTATTCACTACCATGAGAATAGAAAAGTGGAAACTGCCCCCATGATTCAATTATCGCCCATTGGATCCCTCCACAGCACATGGGAATTATGGAAGCCACAATTAAAGATGAGATTTGAGTGGGGACACAGCCAAACCATATCATTTTGTCCACAGCCCCTCCAGAATCTCATGTCCTCACATTTCAAAACCAGTCATGCCTTCCCAACAGTCCCCCAAAGCCTTAACTCATTTCAGCATTAACTCAAAAGTCCATAATCCAAAGTCTCACCTGAGACAAGGCAAGTCCCTTCTGCCTATGAGCCTGTAAAATCAAAAGCAAGTTAGTTACTTCCTAGATACAACTGGGGTATCTTCCTAGATACAATTGGCATTGGATAAAAAAACTCATTCCAAATTACAGAAATTGGCCAAAACGAAGGGGCTAAACGCCCCATGCAATTCCAAACTCCAGCGGGGCAGTCAAATCTTAAAGCTCCAAAATAATCTCCTTTGACTCCATGTCTCACATCCAGGTCATGCTGATGCAAGAGGTGGATTCCCATGGTCATTAGGCAGCTCAGCCCCTGTGGCTTTGCAAGGTACAGCCTCCCTCCTGGCTGCTTTCATGGGCTGGCATTGAGTGTCTGTGGCTTTTCCAAGCACACGGTGCAAAGTGTTGGTGGATCTACAATTCTAGAGTCTGGAGGATGGTGACCCTCTTATCACACCTCCACTGGGCAGTGCCCCAATGGGGACTCTGTGTAGGGGCTTCATCCCCACAGTTCCCTTCTGGACTGCCCTAGCAGACGTTCTCCATGAGGGCCCTGACCCTACAGCAAACTTCTGCCTGAACATCCAGGCATACGTCTTTTGAAATCTAGGCGGAGCTTCCCAAATCTCAATTCTTGACTTTTGTGCACCCGCTGGCTAGACACCACATGGAAGCTGCCAAGGCTTGGGGCTTGTACCCTCTGAAGCCATGGTCTGAGCTGTACCTTGGCCCCTTTCAGCCATGGCCAGATCAGCTGGGATGCAATGGGCACCAAGTCTCTAGGCTGCACAGAGCAGGGAGGCCCTGGGCCCAGCTCATGAAACCATCTTTTCCTCCTACGACTCCTGGCCTGTGATGGGAGGGGCTGCCATAAAGGTCTCTGACATGCCCTCGAGACTTTTTCCCCATTGTCTTGAAGATTATAATTTGGTTCCTTATTACTTATGCAAATTTCTGCTTCCAGCTTGAATTTCTCCTCAGAAAATGGGTTTTTCTTTTCTATTGCATTGTCAGTCTGCAAATTTTCCAAACTTTTATGCTCTGTTTCCCTTTTACAACTGAATGCTTTTAACACACCGAAGTCACCTCTTAAATGCTTTGCTGTTTAGAAATTTCTTCTACCAAATACCCTACCTAAATCATCTCCCTCAACTTCGAAGTTGTACAAATCTCTAGGGCAGGGGCAAAATGCCACCAGTCTCTTTGCTAAAACATAGCAAGAGTCACCTTTACTCCAGTTCCCAATAAGTTCCTCATTTCTATCTAAGACCACCTCAACCTAGGCTTTATTGACCATATTGCTATCAGCATTTTTGGCAAAGCCATTCAGAAACTCTCTAGGAAGTTCCAAACTTTCCCACATTTTCCTGTCTTCTTCTCAGCCCTCCAAACTGTTCCAACCCCTGCCTGTTACCCAGTTTCAAAGTCATGTCCACATTTTAGGGTATCTTTACAGCAGCACCCCACTCTACTGGTACCCATTTACTGTATTAGTTTGTTTTCATGCTGCTAATAAAGACAAACCTGAGACTGGGTAATTTATAAAGAAAAAGAGATTTAATGGACTCACAGTTCCACCTGGCTGGGGAAGCCTCACAATCATGGCAGAAGGTAAAAGGTACATCTTATATGGTGGCAGACAAGAAAAGAATGAGAATCAAGTGAAAAGGGGAAACCCCTTATTAAACCATCAGATCTCATGAGACATATTCACTACCACAAGAACAGTAAGGAGGAAACCCATGATTCAATTATCTCTCACCAGGTCCCTCCCACAACACGTGGGAATTATACGAGCTACAATTCAAGATAAGATTTGACTGGGGACACAGCCAAACCACATCAATCTTGATTACCTTAGACACTAAAATTTAACACTAAGTCATGGTGAGAAGGGATTGATACTTAAACAAAACCAGGGTTCTGCCGAAACAGAAGATGAGGGGATAGCTGTTTTGGGAGGCAACCAACCCACCTACCCCAACCAAGCAGCTGGGCTGTAGAGAATGATGGGTGTCAGACGCAGCTCTGCCACTTACAAGCCTTGTAATATTTGATAGGTCACTTTGCCTCTCTATGTCTCAGTTTTCTTATCTATGAAAGGAGGTTCACTATAGCACCTACTTTTAGAGTTGCTGTTAAGATTAATTAAAAATGGCTGGGCGCAGTGGCTCACACCTGTAATCCCAGCACTTTGGGAGGCCAAGGTGGGTGGATCACAAGGTCAGGAGATCGAGACCATCCTGGCTAACACGGTGAAACCCCATCTCTACTAAAAATACAAAAAATTAGCCGGGCATGGTGGCAGACGCCTGTAGTCCCAGCTATTCAGGAGGCTGAGGCAGGAGAATGGCGGGAACCCGGGAGGCAGAGCTTGCAGTGAGCCAAGAGCACGCCACTGCACTCCAGCCTGGGTGACAGAGCGAGACTCCGTCTCAAAAAAAAAAAAAAGATTAATTAAAAATTAATTAATGTAAATTTGAATTGTGTCTGGCACATGGTAAATGTTAGTCGCTATTCAGTATAGGTGCCCATTCTGTTAAAAGGAAAAGACCTCACCGGGCATGGTGGCTCACACCTGTAATCCCAGCACTATGGGAAGCCAAGGTGGGAGGATCACTTGAGGCCAGGAGTTCAAGACCAGCGTGGGCAACATAGCAAGAACCCCATCTCAACAAAAAGTAAAAACATTAGCTGAGTGTGGTGGTGTGCACCTGTAGACACAGCTACTCAGGAGGCTGAGGCAGGAGTGGGAGGATCACTGGAGCCCAGAAATTCAAGACTGCAGTGAGCTATGATCCCACCACTGCACTCTAGCCTACATGAAAGAACAAGACCTTGGCAAAAAAAAAAGCCTGGTCTTAGTTTCATCACTGGAAATAAGAAATTTGTTTTAAACTAGTTTTAGGTAAGTATACCTTCATAACATTTCTATGAATTAGGGAAAGGTAACTGCTGTTAAAAATGGAAAAACAGAAGCCCGGAGAGTTATGAAAGCAGAAATGCTGACCTCTAGCCTTTTTCTTAATTTTTCAGACAGGGTCTTGCTCTGTTGTCCAAGCTGGAGTGCAGTGTATGATTATGGCTCACTGCAGCCTCAACCTCTCAGGCTCAAGTGAGCGTTCCATCTCAGCCTCTCAAGTAACAAGGACTAAAGGCATGCACCACCACACCAGGCTAATTTTGTTTATTTTTTGTAGAGGTGGGGTTTCATTATGTTGCTCAGGCTGGTCTTGAACTCCTGGGCTCAAATGATCCTCCCGCCTCAGCCTCCCAGAGTGCTAGGATTACAAGTGTGAGGCACCATGCCTGGCCTGACCTCTAGTCTTGTGCTTGCTCTGAATGATGCTTCTAACTCAAGAGAAGTGAGATGTGCATCCTAGGAGGGCTGAGAAGGAGGAGACATCCCTGACCTGATCTGGCCAGGCGATGGGAGCCAGAAACTATCCATTAGAGCTGGACCCTCCAAAGCCAGAGAAGTGAAGAAACTCTCCCAGTGGGGCAAAGACTTGAAGAAGCAGGAAGCCGTGGGCAGGCTAAGGGTGCAGGAAGGACAGGCAGGCTGGAGAAGAGAATTCTCTTTGCAGACTAGAGGGAGATAAGGCTGGACAGGCCTGTTGAGGGTTTAATGCTGGGCAGAGGGGTATAGATAGGAAAAGCAACCATCACCTACTGAGACAGCCTCTCACTGCCAGGTACCCAGACAAGTGTCTCCACCATATTATTTGATCCTATTCTCCTATTGGCTCTGGCCACAAGGAATTGTCATTCCAATCACACAGAGGACACAGCTGAGTGACATCACCAAGGCACTCAGCTCAAATTCCAACTCAGAGCCACCTGATTCCATGCCTGCTTTCAAAGTAATCAGGAAGCCTGGAGAGCCTCCAGCTCTCCACAATCTGTAGCAACAGCATGAGATTCCTGGCTGACTTGTAGACACATCAGTCATCTCCCTGAGTCATTTTAGGGGCTCTCAAATTAACTTTCAGTCAGAAGCACACAGTGGGACTTCTCAAATGATGGCATAAAATGATCAGCAGATGCCCTTCCTAGTAAAATGGGTGGAAATGATGTTTCAACATATCATTCAAAGTCTCTAGAAACTATCCTAAGGATATTTGGCAAATGGAGAAACGTTCATTCAAGAGAATCCACTAAATCTCCCTAAGAACAGTGAGAGTCGGTGGCATTTAAGGCATGGCCTACTCCGCTACTCCCTCATCTCCAGCTCTGCATTACTCCATCTCTGGTGTGTACAACCAAGAAGATGAAGGCTGCCACTCCTCCAAACCCCCAGTTTAGGCTGTGGCTCCACACCAGGAGGAGCAGTTTGCCGGCATTTATCATCTTCCCCAGCCCCATATTGAAGAAGCTCCAGGCATGGTAGCTCAAGAATACTCGGGCCCTAATGCTGCCTGCCTCAGCTAGCTCACAAGGCAGAGGTTCCACCCTAGAAGGGACGAGCCACAAAGTCCAGGCACTGCCATCTCTCCCTAGTTTCCACTCATAACATAAGGATGTCACTCTGGAAAAGCAGGAAAAACAGGTCTCCACCTCCAGTTTCAGTGCAATGGTACATGGGTGAGGCCTGGGGAGAAATTCAGGCCATAAGAAAAAAGGGCTTCATAGCTCTGTCTGACTAAATTGACTTTATTTGAAATAGTGAATGGAGAACGCCATGCCTAAGGGCATTGTCAAAAACAATGGAGATTTTGGTGGAGAGCAACTAGGAGGAAGCTGGTAGATCTGATACAAGAAAAATGGCATTGCAGCCAGAAGCTTAACATAGGGAAGCAGGAAAGAGACAGACAACAACAGCCATCTGAGGTCACACACAACTCTGGGGGTAAAGAATGGTGTGTGCATGCACCAGGCTGTCCCTATTCAAGAGCAAGCAGAGTAGATGTGGCCAGACCTGGAAGCATTCTCCAAGCTGCACAGAGACCATCAACATAGAGCAGAAGTCTTACTTAAGAAAGAAGTTTAAGCACAACCTCTGACCAAACAAACTGAACAATAAGCTACTCTGATCCAGGGGTCACTCCTAGGAAGCCAGGCTTTATGAAAGTTAGTTACCACTGGCAGTCAGGAAGCCTGAGTGCATGCCCAAGGCTGTATCCTCTCAAGAGTAACCAGAGAGGGAACCTCTAAGCTACCAGACTCTGGCTAAATGTAGGGCAAAAACAGTACTGGCTAAATGTAGGGCAAAAACAGTAAAGTCCTTGAATTGTGATGGAAGCTCCAAGCCACACACATAGACATTGGTAGAGGTAAAAATTTAGCTGGCTAAGGGGATATTAGCAGAACCACTGACTAATTAGTGTCTATGCCAACCCAGAGGCAAGCCCTAGGTAGCCAGGTTAAAACAAGAATAAGGAAGATCTGAGCAGGGACCTCAAAGCTACACATTGTGAGGAAAATAGACTTTGCACAATAAGTTCAGCTGAGCCACTATACAAATATGCAAATGGCCAAGCAAGGAACATCAGTATCCAAGGCTGCTACAATACATTAATTAAGACCCCCAGTTTTAAACTAAAATTATGAAGCATGCAAAGAAAGAAGGAAGTGTGCTCCATACATGGGTATAGAAGTAGGCAATAGAAAATGCCTTTGAAGTGTTACAGATGGTGGAATTAGCAGATACCAAAGTAGCTGTTATGAATATGCTCAAAGAATTAAAGGAAACTATGCCTAAAGAATTAAAAATATGATAAAAATGTTTCACCCAGCAGAAATAAAAATATTTAAAGGAACCAAATAGAAATTCTAGAGTAAAAAAAAATACAATAACTGAAATTTTAAAAAATTCACTAGAGGGATAAACAAGAGATTTGAGCAGGTCTAGAGTCAGTAAACTTGAAGCTAGATCAATGGAGATTGTGCATACTGCAGGACCGAGGAAAAAAGAAGGAAGAAAAAAATGAATAAAGCTTCAAAGTAATGTAGTATATCATAAGTACACCAACATATGCATGATAAGTGTAGATGAAGGAGAGGATAGAGAATAAGGGAAAGAAATATTTGAAAAACAATGTCAAATAATTTTCCAATTTTTATTTAAAAAAATTAATCTGCACTAGCAAGAAGCTTAATGAACTCTAAGTAGAATAAATGCAAAGAAATCTACAACCATATGCATCATAGTTAAAATATTGAGACACACCCTGAAAAAAGAAATGCGAAGAAAATTGTGAAAGCAACAAGAGAAAAATAAACATGTACAAAGGAACCACAATAAGACTGGCAGCTGACTTCTTATCTGAACACTAAAGACAAGAAAGCAGTGGGACAACATATTCGAAGTGCTGAAAATTATACACACACACACACACACACACACACACACAAACCAAGATTCCTATATCCAGCAAAACTGTCTTTCAAAAATGAAGGTGAAATAACAATATTCTTGGATAAACAAAAACTGAGAGAATTTGTTGTTAGCAGATTTGCCTTACAAGAAATACTAAAGTCCTTCAGACTGAGAGCAAGTTACATCAGAGAGTAACTTAAATCCACATAATAAGAAAAAGAATGCACATAAAGGTAATTATGCAGATAATCACAAAAAACATATACTTGCATTTTTTTCTTTCTTCTTCACTGATTTAAATAGCAATTATGTAAGATTATACATATTATATCGATAGATTATATACAGATTTTACATAGATCTATATATAGATTATATGTATATTGTGTGTGTGTGTGTGTGCACGTGTGTGTATGTATACATACATACAGTCATTCCTTATTTTCCATGGGAGATTTGTTCCAGGACTTCTCAGGGATACAAACATTCACAGATGCTCAAGTCCCTGATATAAAATGGTATAGTATTTGCAGATAACCTGTGCACATCATCCTGTGTATTTTAAATCATCTATAAATTACTTGCAATACCTAAAACAATGTAAATGCTGTGTAAATAGTTGTCATATTATACTATATAGGAAACAATAACTAAAAAGTCTGTACATCTTCAGTACAGATGCTATTTTTTTCAAATATTTTTAATCCACAGTTGGTTGAATTCACAAAGCCCACACAATATAGAGAGGGTTAACTGTGTGTGTGTGTGTAGAAATGCATTATATATATGTATTTTATGTAGATATACTTAATGTATAGCTATGCTGAAACATACAGAAAGGTAATATATTTCACAATAACAGCACAAAGGAGGCAGGTAGAAATAAGATGTGTCAGGATAAGGAAATGATACCAGATGGTACCACAAAACCGCAAGAGAAATGAAGAGAACCAGAAATTGCAAATAAAAAGGCTAATATAACAATCTCTATAAATATATGACTGCTCTTTTTTCTTCTCTCAGTTCCTTTAAAAGGCAGATGATATAAAATAATCATAATTACATGTTATTGGGTTTGTAACACACAGAGATATAAAACGTATAATAGGGATAGCAGCAGGAGGCAGCCAAATGCCTTGACAGATGGGGCGGATCCCCGGTGAAACCCCACCTCCAAGCAGAAGACAGTTTAAAACCTGAAAGCCCAACTACAGGTTAAATCCTTGGACTGGATTGAGAGCTTGTCCTCCTGTTCGGTGTGCTTTCCTCTGACTAATCCCCAACCTTCACCTATTTTACATATACCTGCTCTTTCCTAATCGGTTTTCTACACTGTCATGCCCACCTTTGAGTGGTGCCTTTGCTTTAACCTTTTGCATACTCACAAACCAATCAGCATGCACTCCCCATCCGGTGCCTATAAAGACCCCAGAGTCAGTGAGTGGAGGGAGAGATGGCCTGATTTCACGAAGAGACAACCTGACTTCAGGGAAGACAACCTGCCCATCCTGTCCCCTCTCCAATTCCCCTCTCCAGCTCCCCTCTCTGCTGAGAGCTGTTTTCATGGCTCAGTGAAATTATCTGCCTTCACCATCCTTCAATTGTCGCATGACCTCATTCTTCCTGGATGCTGGACAAGAGCTCAGGACCTATGGACTGTGGGTACCCAGAAAAGCTTGTCACACTGGCCCTTGGCCCTTGCCGGCAGAGGATAGCTGCCCCACGTGATGAGGCAAAAGGTGCCACCTGAGGTGCTAACACACCACCATCCATTGGACTGCAGACGGTGGAGCTAAAAGAACACTGTAACTCCCCTTCTGGGGCTTTGGGGTTACAGGCACCCTCACCTGGGTATTGCCATGTTCCCCTCAAGGTGACACACGTGGTCTGGACATGGGTCCCGCACTCGCTCACTCACATGCTCCATCCTGCAAGGGGCTGAGTGTGGTGGGCTGAGTAGATGGAGCAATGAAGAAGAAATAGGGAAACAAGCAAGCAAACAAGCAAAAAAAGAAACAAAATAAAAAACAAAATGACAGATATAAATCCAACCATATCAATAATAACATTATGTAAATATATTACACAATATAATCAAAAGCCAAAGAATGTCATCCCAGATCAGTGGTATGTGGCCTACTGGAGACTCATCTTAGATTCAAAAGCACAAATAGATTAAAGGTAAAATAGGCCAGGCACAGTGGCTCACGCCTGTAATCCCAGCACTTTGTGAGGCCGAAGCAGGCAGATCACAAGGTCAGGAGATCGAGACCATCCTGGCTAAATGGTGAAACCCCATCTCTACTAAAACTACAAAAACTTAGCTGGGTGTGGTGGCACGTGCCTGTAGTCCCAGCTACTTGGGAGGCTGAGGCAGGAGAATTGCTTGAACCTGGAAGGCAGAGGTTGCAGCGAGCCAAGATTGCACCACTGCACTCCAGCCTTGGCAACAGAGCGAGACTCTGTCTCAAAAAAAAATAAATAAATAAAAGAAAGGTAAAATAATGGAAAAGATACACCATGCAAGCAGTAACCACCAAAGAGCTGGAGTGGCTAGACCAGTGCTGCACAAAAAGGCTTCAAGACAAGAATTGTTACTAGAGACAGAGGGATTATTTAATAATACTAAAAAAAAATCAACCTACCAAGAAGATAGCAGATTTACAAACATATATGCACCTTAATGAAAGCCCCAAAATACATGAAGCAAAAACTGACAGAATCACAGGAAGAAACAGACAATTCAAAAACAAAAGTTGAAGGCTTCAATAGCTCACTTTCCTTAATAGGTAATTCAAATACCTGTAGCATGAAAAAAATAAATATTTAAGAAGAGATGGATATCCCAGTTACCCTGATTTGATTATATGAATGTAGCAAATCACCACATGTATTCTGAAAAGATATACATTGAATATCCATTAATTGTAAACATTTAAAGTGATGACATACACAGGACATACACAATCTGAATGAAGCTGTAAGCCCACTAAACCTAACAAACGTAATTAGACTTAATAAACCTACATCTAAATAGAACATTCCCAACCACCAACAGCAACAACACATTCTTCTCAAAATCACAGAAAATATTCTCTAAGACAGACAATATACAAGGTCATAAAAAGAAAGCCTCAATAAATCTAAAAGGGTTGAAGTCATACAAAGTATTTTTCTCAAACACAATGAATGAAATTAGAAATCAGTAACAAGGAAAGTTTGAAAAATCATAAACATGGAAATGTAAAAAACATACTCCTAAACAATAAATGGATCAAATAAAAAACCACAGGGGCATTAAAACATACTTTGAGATAAATGAAATCAAAGGTACAGCATCCTAAAGTTCATGGGATACAGCTAACACAGTGCTCAGAGGAAATTTATAATTGTAAACACCTGTATTGAAAATGACGAAAACGCTAAAATCTAACCTGACCTCTTACATTAAGAAGCTGGAAAAAAAAAAAAAACTAAAAAGTAAGCAGAAGAAAGAAAATAAGAAAGATTGGACCGTATGTAAAGTAGAGAGTAGAAAAACAATAGAGGATATCAATAAAACAAAAAGTTTGTTCTCTGAAAAGATTAACACATTTATAAAAGTTTAATTTTTTATTGGTACACAATACTTGTATACTTATTTATGGGGTACATGCAACATTTTGTTGTATGCATAGGATATTTAATGATCATGGTATTTGTGCTATTATAAAACATTTTTAGATAGACTAACCTAGAAAAAAGTGAAGACTCAAATAACTAACGTCAGAAATAAAAGAGGTTCTATCACTACTCAGCTTACAGAAATACAAAAGATCATAAGAAAATACTAAAAACACATACTATATCAAAAAATAGATTTCTTAGGTGAAATGGACAAGTTCTTAGAAAGACACAAATTATTCTTAACAGCCAAAAGATGGAGACAACCAAAACGTTCATTAACTGATGAATGGATAAATAAAATGAGAGGTTAATGCATGCTACAACATTGATGACCCTTGAAAATGTTATGCTAAGTGAAGGAAGCCATTCATAAAAGACCAACGCAGTGTATGATTCCATTTACATGAATGTGCAGAAGAGGCAAATTTAGAGACACAGAAACCAGATTAATGGTTGCTTAGGGCCAGAGGAAAGGCGGGGTAAGAGTGGCATGGGGATTGATTGCTAATGGGCATGGGGTATCATTTAGGGGAGATGGAAACGTTCTAAACTGAGATTATCATGATGATTACACAAACCTGTGAATACACTAATAAACATTGAATCATTCACTTTAGGTAGGTGAATTATATGTGAATCACATCTTAATAAAATTTTTTTAATTAAAAAATATATCAGAAAGCTTAATTGTTACCAAAACACCAGGGGTTTGGTCTAGGTCCTGCTGCTCACTGCACAGAAAGCCAGTCACTGAAACAACGAATATTGCCCCAGAGGAAGGTACTGCAGCCAAGGAGACGGGAGATCAGTGTCAAATCCCTCTCCCTGACTCACTAAAACTAGGCATTCATATATCAGGGAAGAAATGCAACTGTGTGTGGGAAAACAGGAATTAGGGAAGGTTAAGGAAGACAAACTGGTCAACAGGAAGCAGGTGGTCACTTAGACAATCATGCTGGGTGAGGGGTCTGACATCTCATTGTGAGGATGCAGTGGTCTCATGAGTTTCAGTTCCTCTATTCCAACTGGGAGGCCTGATAGTCAGTTTCCTGAGAAAGGAACTTAGACAAGACAAATGCAACTTTCTAAAATTCCAAGACTGGGAGGATGACTTTCTATGTTAATTCATCAGAAACCATGAGGCTGGGCACGGTGGCTAACACCTGTAATCCCAGCACTTTGGGAGACTGAGGCCGGTGGATCACCTGAGGTCAGGAGTTCGAGACCAGCCTGGCCAACATGGTGAAACCCCATTTCTACTAAACACGCAAAAATCAGCCAGCATGGTGTCGGGCGCCTGTAATCCCAGCTACTTGGGAGGCTGAGGTGGGAGAATTGCTTGAACCTGGGAGGCGGAGGCTGCAGTGAGCCAAGATTGTGTCACTGCACTCCAGCCTTGGCGACAAAGTGAGACCTCATCTCAAAAAAAAAAAAAAAAAGAAAGAAAGAAAAAGAAAAAAAGAAACCACGAATAGCAGTTCTATGGAACAATTGGGTAGGTTTCATAATCCCAGGCCCAATAAAGTCTCTGGTGGCTTGAAGGTAGGAATCTTGGTCCTCTGCACTTTGTAACAAAGTCCTTGCTGATTAAGATAAAAAGATGAAGTGGAAAGAGCAAGAATCTTGTATTTAGACTACAGAAATATGAGTCCTCCTTTCCTGGTTGAGCAATCTCACACTAGCCTCAGTTGCCTCACCTGTAAAAGGGAATGATGGCATCTACCTGGCTAGATTGTTGGAACAATTCCTGGCTGCATATAAAATGCTTTCTGCCTTGTATAGCACAGAGCACACCCTTAATAGATAATCAGTGTTGTAATGACCAATGTAGTCAAAGTATTGTGAAGATTAAAGGAAGGTGCTAAGGATTTGTTTTCAGCTCCTGAAAACCAATACAGTGCTTAAGATGTGTTTTCTAAATGAATGAACAAATGACTACCATACCATTCTGTGTGGCATGATTGCTCCTGAAAACAGATCTGATGTGTCGAAATGCTGAACAATATGAGGAATAACTCCTGAAATAGAAACCCTAGAGAAATGGACATTTTAAGTTTTTTTCTTATAAAAATGAACTATGAAGAAGACAGATGGGAAAAAAAAATGTCCTGCCTCAACTTCAAACATAAATTAGGTGTGACAATAAAGGCAATGTGCAGCCATGAATATTTAGGGGAATAATGCCAGAGGAACAGATAGACACAAGCTGATAAGCCCTGCCCTGGGGCCTTGGCACTGGGAGAGTGGAAAGGTGGGAAGGTAATCTTGGGGCTGTCATGCCCCAAGGCAAACTGATGCCTAAATTTCTGTTTTGTAAATGTGAAACACCAAAGCCAAATGGGATCAACGGTACAGTTTTGGAGGAAGAGGATATATTTATTGGCATCTACCCTGTGAAGCCCTGGAAATAGGTTATCTTATTTAATTCACACAACAAGCCTGAGAAGCTGATATTATTACTTCCATTTTCCAGATGACATAACTGTGTTTACAAGGGGAATGTGCCATACCTTAGAATATGTATCCGGTTGTGCCAGGATTAACTCTTGTAGTGCTTTACAATTCATTTGTTCCTCACAATGACACTGTGAAGTGGGGATCACTATTTTGTTCCGTGAACAGATGAAGAAACACAGGGAGGTGAGGTTACTTGCCCAAGGTCACTCTGATACCCACCTGAACCCAGATGTCTGGCTCTAGAGTCCCTATTCTTAAGCACAATACTATATAGATTCTAGTTAGCAGCAAATCAGGATTCCAACTCATGTCTATTTCCTTTGCTCTGCTCCACCACGCTTCCTTCCCACAGGAAACAATGTAGCTATCAGAAGTGTTGGGTGGTGGCTCATGCCTGCAATCTCAGGACTTTGGGAGGCAGAGGCAGGAGAATCGCTTGAGCTCAGGAGTTCAAGACCAGCCTGGGAAACATAGTGATATATAATCTCTAATAAAGAAAAAGAAGAAGAAGAAATGTCACCTCTGGGGAAAAAAAAATTGACCAGAATTGGAAAATCTTAAATTCCTACAGGGGTGGATCTAAGGGAAGCCAGTCAGGTGAGCCAGAGAAGTCAGAAATTGGGGCCAGCTGGGCCAGTTGTGCCCCATGCAAAGGGGGAAGCCATCATAAGCTGTCAAAAACCACTTGCTGTCATAAGAAACGGAGGACCCAATATTGCTAGATTTTAATGTGGATTCTTCCGCATTGTAAAATATTGAATCATCAATAGAGTGCATCTACACAAAATTTAGAAAGATGGAAAATGACTGTGTGCCATCAAGTCAAGAGAGTGGTCTCTGGATGAGGGTGGAGACAGAAGGGAACAGGAAGTGCTGGTCCTGCCCTGTTCCATGATCTGTGCTACCTATGCCGTTGTGCTCACACTGTGTTAATTTATCAAGCTGTGTGCTTGCAATATGGCACTTTTCTGTAGGTATATTATACTTAAAGTTTTTTGGTTGGGTGTGGTGGCTCATGTCTGTAATCCTAACACTTTGGGAGGCCAAGGCAAGCAGATTGTTTGAGCCCAGGAGCTGGAGACCAGCCTGGGCAACATGGTGAAACCCAGTCTCTACAAAAACATAAAAAAGTAGCCAGGCATGGTGGCACACGCCTGTGGTCCCTCAGGAGGCTGAGGTGGGAGGATCATCTGGGCCAACGGAGGTCAAGACTGCAGTGAGCTGTGATCGCGCCCCTGCACCCCAGCCTGGGTGACAGAGCAAGACCCTGTCTCAAAATAATCAAATAAATAAATACATACATACATGAGAAAAGAGAACCTTTTCTACCTCCCTCAAATCTCTGCCCTCTCCCACCCCATCCGGGAGGATGGAGGAGAAGGTTTGGGATTATATGCAAGACTGTCTCAGAAAAAAAAAATAAATAAAAGTTGTTTTTTTGTTGTTGTTTTTTTTATCTTGGAACTCAAAATAACACTCTAAGTCAAATACAACTCAGGTCATGGATTTGCTAGTATAAGTCACCTCTTTTAAACCTTTTGGGAGTCATTTTTCTGATTCAGCTTTTCTGTGCTGAATCATGTCATGAGTTACATTCAGGGGCGGAGATACAACATCACAGGACTCACCCTGTGACTTGAAGCTATTAGGAACCTTGCAACCCAGAGAGCTTCTTGACAATGCAAGGGAGAGTTGCTTCTGGCAGTGGTGAGCTCCCCTTTCCTATGGAGCCTGACAACTCCAGAACTGGAAAATCTGGAGTTGCAAATTCTTTTCCAGAATTGGAAAATGCCAGACAACTCATTATCAGACATTCTGCAGAGGGCTTGGGAAGAAGGAGCTGAACAAGATGACCATAAAGTTCTTTCTGGCCCTGAGAGCCAAAGAATCCAACATCACCCATCTTTCCATTCATTCAACAAATACATACGTAGCACCTCCTTCATTTCAGATGTGTACCCAGCACTGGAAATTCAGTGAACAAATCCCATTGAGATCCCTCTTAAAGACCCTGTAAACCGTCAGGGAAGGAAGGCATTGAGCAAGTTGAGTGGAGAGGAGAATGGTAAGAAAAGATAGAGTCATTGAACAAAAGGGGCTTGCTGTCTGACGCACTAGAAACCAACACTAAGACACCAGGTTTTGGGGGGGAAAAAAAAAGCCTTTATATTGAAAGTCGACTCCCCAAGAAGACAGGAATCAAGCTCAACTCTGTCTCCCCATGCTGGTTATAAGGTAGTATTTTTATCAGAGAAAGTTAAGGGGATGGATCCTGAGATTAGTAGGTGATTGGTGGAAGGAAAGGGGAGGTCTGGGAAGCACTCAGGCATGCGCAGTTATCTCTGCACGCTCGCTCATGGTTCACATATGCAAATTTGGGAGGAGTCAAGCTGAAAGGTGGTGGAAGTTCAGGCGGTGATGTCAGCAAGCTGGTACTGTGCAGACCCTAGTTGGCCGTTTTGGTTCTAATCAACTTTAGCTAGTTCTTTTATCTCATAAGTGGAGGGAGTTTCTGTGTTCCAGCAAGTTGTTTTTTTTTTCTCATCTGCCATCCTGCAAATTCAAGAATTTCTGTTCATCACCGGTTTCAATTCTTTGGGACACAGTTTCAAGCATGTGCCCAGCATTGGAGATTCCATGATGAGCAAAACCTTTAAGATCCCATTGAAAGACCTTGTAACCCATCAGGGAAGGAAGGACGGAAGGAAGAGAAGGAGGGAAGGAAGGAAGGAAGGAAGGAAGGAAGGAAGGAAGGAGGGAGGGAGGGAGGGAAGGGAGGGAGGGAGGGAAGGACGTTAAGGAGTGAAGGAAGGAAGGAGGGAGGGACGGAAGGAGAGAGGGAGGGAAGGAAGGAAGGGAAGGAAGGGTGGGTGTTCAGTGGAGAGGAGAATGATGAGGGCAGTCAGGGGGCTCTGCTGTCATCTCCTAGGGGCCTATTTTAGTCTAGGTGGAGTGAAAACAGTCCATGAGTGGGGATGTTTCAGCTGAGACAGGAATGAGGATATGAGTTAGCCAGACAATGGGAGTAGGGATTGTCGGCGGGGGGAGGCAGAGGTAAATTGAGGAAAGGAGGAAAGTTCAAACAAGCTGAAATGCAGACAATGCAGAAGGCAGTTGTGGTCCTAGAATCTCGTTACATCTTTATTTCCAGGATTCAAGGAATGGAAAATTCTATGATCCTGTAATTTCGAGCACCTATGATTCAACAGCTCTCTATTATTAAGATTCTCTGAATTTAATTTTCCCAGAGTTGATGAATACATCTTTCTAAGTCCCTGGTTTTCAGGTGCAATGAATCTGCATCTGCCTTGGATGATTCCTTTGCTAGTGTAGACAGGGTTAAAGAGAAATATTTGCCAAAAAAAAAAAAAAAAGCCCATACACATTTGCTCTGCAATCTGCCTCCCAATTAGACTCTGTTCTTCTCTGCTCTGGGAAAAGAGACAAAAGAAAATACAGACAGGGGCCCTGCTTATACTAATGAGTGATCTCCATGGGCAGAGTTAATGCCAAGCCCCGTTCAGCCACTGGGCCATCCCCAGTACAGGGTGAGCACACAGACTAATTTAGGTGGAATAAAAACACATTTTTACATGGTGCCCTGACACCAAGACAGGCATTTCCTCCCCACAAAACAAGCCCAATTATCATGGCATGCTCTGTAGCCTCTGCTGTTCTGTGAAAAGGGTTGCAAATTCTTTTAACTCTTTATACCACAGAGAACAGGAACAAAGGGGAGCAGGAAGTTGATTCTGGACACGTGCACCATGCTGTGTCACACTAAGAGCTCAAGTGTTTGACCCCAGGAAATTGCTCAGCCATTTGGTGCCTCAGTGTCTCCCCCAGATACAAGGTTGTTGTGCCAATTATATAAGTTAATGCAGGTGAAACTCTAAGAACAGTAGCTGACATATAGCATACGCTCAATAAAACTTACCTATTAGCTGTTTTTATTAAATAGAAGCCAGAAAATACCATGCAATATATGCCATATTAAGGGATGGGTTAAACCAAGATTGGCCTTGATGATGTGTGGAGAATACACTGGGCAGGACAAGAAGTGTGAAAGGGCACGGGGTGCTGAGGAAATGGCAACTTGTTTACTACACAAGAACCTAAGGTCCGTGGTGCCTGGAGTAGAGCAAAGAACAGAAGGAGAGGAAAAATGGAAATGTGGGTTATGGATGCCTTGGTCAGTCCAGGCTGCCGTAACAGAGTACAATTGACTGGGTGGCTTATAAATAACAAAAATGTATTTCTCACATTTCTGGGGGCTGGAAGTCCCTGGTCAGATGCCTGCATGGTCAAGCTCTGGGGAGGGCTCTCTCTGAGGTCGTAGACGGCAAACTTCTCACCGTGTCATCACATGGTAGAAAGAAGGTGAGAAGGCTCCCTATGGTCCCATTTTTTTGTTTGTTTGTTTGAGACAAGAGTCTTGCTCTGTTGCCAGGCTGGAGTGCAGTGGCACGATCTCGGCTCACTACAACCTCCGCCTCCCAGGTTTGAGAGGTCTTCCTGACTCAGCCTCCCAAGTAGCTGGGACTACAGGCATGTACCACCACACTCAGCTAATTTTTGTATTTTTAGTAGAGACGGGTTTTACCATTTTGGCCAGGATGGTTTCTACCTCCTGACCTCGTGATCTGCCTGCCTTGGCCTCCCAAAGTGCTGGGCTCACACGCGCCTGGTCCCTCTAGGGTCCCCTTTATAAAGACACTAATCTCATTCACGACACTCCACCTTCATGACCTAACCACCTCCCAAAGGCCCCACCTCCCAATACCATCAGCTTGGGGATAAGGATTTCAACATATGAATTCGGGGCTGGGGATACACAAACATTTCATCCACTGCACGGGAGATCACTAAAGGTTTTGAGATCAAAATGATTCATTAATTATACTTTTCTCCCAAGTACCAGAAACACAACTCAAACTGGCTTAAGTGAAATAAATAGGCTCATGGAATTGGAACTTCCTGCAGTAAAGCTGGCTCTAGGCTAGATCAGACTAGATTAGCTCTAGGTTAGCTGAACTAGATTCAGATGCTTCCATGATTTCTTCAGGGCACCAATCCCTCCATCTCTGAAAGCTGCGTTTCTCAGTGTTGGCTTCATTCAGCAGCAAGAGCTCCCCAACTGGTGACAGAGATAGCCATCAACAGCTCCAGGCTGACAAACTATTGGTGAAGCCACCCTGGGGGAAAGAATATTCCAGGCCTGAACTTCCTTGGTTTGGTTTAAATGTGCATCTCTGAACCAATCAGTGCTCCAGAGAATGGATGATATGATCTCTGACTAGTAATACCTGGTCACGTGTTGTGTGCTTATTACTGGAGATGGGGGTGGCATCTTGGCTAGAGATCAAGAAAGGGATAATTTTCCACATACAAGGGATGGTGTGTGTGTGTATGTGTGTGTGTGTGTGTGTGTGTGTGTGTGTGTGTGCTCTGTCACCCAGGCTGGAGTGCAATGGCATGATCTCGGCTCACTGCAATCTCTGCCTCCTGGGTTCAAGCGATCCTCCTGCCTTAGCCTCCCGAGTAGCTGGGATTACAGGCATGCACCATCACGCCCAGCTAATTTTTTGTATTTTTAGTAGAGATGGGGTTTTGCCATGTTGGCCAGGCTGGTCTTGAACTCCTGACATCAGGAGATCTGCCCGCCTCAGCCTCCTAAAATGCTAGGATTACAGGCATGAGCCACTTCACCCGGCCTGTGTGTGGTTTTATATTGTTTTGTTGTGGTTGTGTTATTTTACCAGAAGAAGGAAGACGGATTCTAGGAGGCAAAAATATCATATGTTCACAGTATATCTGTGTAGGTTTTTATTTGTGCTTTTGAAAGTAATGTGGATTTGTATGAACAACAACAACAAAAGACCACAGCAGGGATGGCAAACGTGGAATTGTTGCTGGACCAAATTGAGGGTCGGGCTGCTCTTTCTTCCAGACCAATAATGAGATGCAGATGTACTGGGGAGGAAGAGAGTTTTTATTTCTGTAATTGGTGACAGGGGGAAGGCCTGGAAAATATTGCCAGACCAATGCAAAATTACAAAGTTTTACGGAACTTATACACCCTCTAAGCCGTAAGTCTCTGTGTAAGCGTATATTCATCTAAAGACATAGTGATTAACCTCTAATCTATAACTAAGGTCTGAGTCCTGAAGACCTTCCTTTGGAGCCTCAGTAAATTTACTTAAACCAAATGGGTTCAGGTACTGGGGTGATTACCCTTATCTTGTCTCCTGCTAAATCATGAAGGTTTGGGGAGTTCCTTCAGATCCCCAATAAACTTGTTTGTAGAGGTCCTTCAGACCCCTAATAAAACTTGTTTAATTCTAAGTGGGTCCTGTTAAGAATTCCTTCATTATCTTGTCATGCTTTAAGGCCCAGGAAAGGCCTAGGAAAAACTCTTGGTGGGCTCTTGTTACATTCCAGCCTTTGTATAAGGGTAATGGCTGTTTCAGCTCTTAACATTTAACTTAATCATTCAGTCAGTGCTGAAACAGTTGTTATGGAGGCCTGCCTGTTCAGCCGTTAGGGAGACCTGGTCTGCCACAGTTTTATGTTGTTTGTTGTGGCTGTGTTATTTTACCAGAAGGAAGATGGATGCTAGCAGGCAAAAATATCATATGTTCACAGTATATATGTGTAGGTTTTTACTTGTGCTTTTGAAAATAATGTGAATTTGTATATATATTTTAAAAAAGACTAGAGCAGGGATGGCAAATGTGTAATGACCTCGTCATCACTACACTTCTGATACTCACGGCAGGCCTGGCTCATTCATTGCTAATCCACCACAGTTCTCTTCTCTATTGATTCAGCACCTTGCTATCGGTCAATTTCAGTAGGAACTATTTGCCACCTCTGGACAGGGGAAAGGGGTCTAATATTATTTCCTCTTTCTTGAATGCCATACATCTGATATATTTTAACCAGAAGGTGATAGCTGAAGAGAAGATGGGACTGACGATCTTTCTCATCACTTTGGGGAAAAAAAAGGAAGGAATGTGTCCAGTGTTACAAGAGCTGGAGTATCCCAAATGTAAGCCGAGAGCACCTTCTCCTAGCAGGAATAGCCTGGGAATCAGAGTGCTCGGTGTCCAAATCCTGTCTTTCCTGCAGACTAACTCTGTGGCCTTTGGTCAATTACTTTGCCTCTGTAGAGTGTTTCTTCATCTGTAAAATGGAAATAACAGCAAATCCCTTCAGGGTCATTGTGAAGACGGAAGAGATGATGCAGGCAAAGCGTTTGGCCAGACACATACTTAGCGCTCAAAAAGCAAAGGCTATCTTTGAAGCCATCAATAATATGCCTTCCTGCAGTTTTCCAGCTTCCAGGCTCTTGCTGTTTTTTTGTTGTTGTTGTTTGTTTGTTGTTTCTTTAAATTCAGTTGAGGAAGTGAGAAAATTAAGATAACCAAGTGGTTTCATGATAACGTTATGTAAATCCATCTCCCCACAGATCCTTCCAGCTAAATAGGGAACAGAATTTGAATTTCCAAAAGTAAGTCAGTAAACTGTCTTATCATCGGGGAATGTGGAGCCTGGTTAATCAAATACAGAGAAATCAGAGTTAATCAGATAAGGAGTTACTGTGTTGCCCGTGTTGGGATTCCCCTTACTAAAATAATTAGGATGCGGTAGAAACACAACTAAACACATCTCAGGGGCTCCGCATTGCCCAAAAGATGACACAGCTCAGAACATGGCCCCAGACTATAGTTGTGGTCCCACTGGGGGCCCACACAGCCTCCTCTCACGACTATATTCCTGGGCCCCAGGCACACACCTGGCATTTCTGTGGTTTTCCATGCGTTGTGCCACTCTCCCTCTTAGAGGGCTTTCATCACATCACAGGGCCTTTCCACACCACTGTCTCTTCATCTATAAACAGGCACAATGGTACTTCCTCACTGGAAGCTTGGGAGACTCATGAGGGGCCGTGTGTGTCCATGTGCCTGGAGGAAGGTCTGCTGGGCTGTAGGTGCCCAGAAAGCCTCAGCTAAGCCTGGATGTGAAGGTCTGGAAATCCCTGTCATCCAACAGCAATCCCAGAAGAGCGATGGCCTCAGGTTCAGGTAGGGCTTGGAGGGCCTTTGCAATCATAGAAGAAAACCACAGGAATTCTATTTCATTCAAGACCCTTCTCTGGAGACCCCCCTACTGACAATTCCAGGCTACTTAGGTTATAAAAGATAAACCCGGCCTGGAGCGGTGGCTCACGCCTGTAATCCCAGCACTTTGGGTGGCTGAGGCTGGTGGATCACAAGGTCAGGAGTTCGAGACCAGCCTGGCCAACATAGTGAAACCTCATCTCTACTAAAAATACAAAAATTAGCCAGGCATGGTGGCGTGTACCTGTGGTCCCAGCTACTCAGGAGACTGAGGCAGGAGAATCACTTGAACCCTGGAGGCAGAGGTTGCAATGACCTGAGGTGGCACCACTGCACTCTAGCCTGGGCAACAGAGCGAGACTCCGTCTCAAAAGAAAAAAAAAAAAACAAAGAGATAAGTCCAGGCCAGGCACAGTGGCTTACTTCTGTAATCCTAGCACTTTGGGAGGCCAAGGCAGGTGGATCACTTGAAGTCAGGAGTTAAAGACCAGCCTGGCCAACATAGTGAAACCCCGTCTCTACTAAAAATAGAAAAATTAGCTGGGCATGGTGGTGCACAATTGTAGTCCCAGCTACTTAGGAGGCTGAGGCAGGAGAATTGCTTGAACCAGGGGGCATAGGTTGCAGTGAGTTGAGATGACGCCACTGCACTCCAGCCTGAGCGACAGAGCAAAACTCTGTCTAAAAAAAAAAGAAAAGAAAAGAAAAAAAAATCCTGATCATTGTAACTTAGGAGACTTTATTATTCATAAGAAGTGAAGAAACTGATCTCTCTCAAGCATCTCATCGAGAAATACCTTTGAATGCAGGACTTCATAAAAGCAGCAGCAAAGACCATAATGACATCCATTGAGAACTCCTCATGTGTTAGGCACTTTTCTAAGTATCTTTCATGTATTCACTTATTTAATCCTCCCACCCTATTTTATAGAGAAGGAAATGGAGGCACAGAGAGGTTAAGCAACTTTCCCAAGGTCACACAGCTTGTGTGACCTTAGTAAGTGGCAGAGCTTAGGAACCTAACCCCTCTGTCGTAGATGATAAAATCCACTCTCACTCACATTCTGCAGAAGTGAGACATTTTGATGGTCTTCATTTCCCAGTCAATAAAGTATCTTAAGCCAAATCTCAAACTTTTTTGTTCATAGTTCATAAAATACTAGCAAATGCTCTACAAATCAGCACCTTCCTCTATTATATGCAATGTGCTTCAATATTTTCCATAATATTCCATTTTATTTTGTATTATTTTAAAATGCTGGTTGCCATCTGCTAAGTTGATTTTAAGGTGCCCTAATCACTCATGCTGCACAGTTAGAAAAACATCATACTAGAATCTAAGTTACTTAAAAAGGGTCAGACTCAGTCACCACTATAAGGCTAGTGCCCAGTGTGGTGCCTGGCTCATAGAAGACCCTCTGGCCACATTTATCCAGTGGAATGTTTAAATATAAATGCCCAGAGCAGAGATCTCTGACTGATGGCCCAGAGTTGAAGTCTAACCCATAGAATTGTTTTATTTCACCTGCATAGAGCTTACATTTTTGCTGAAGTGTTGCTAACATTTCAAAAGCAGATTCAGGAAGAATACGTTCTGCTGATTTATTGTACAACAAGATGACTATAGTTAATAATAATGTATTGCATATTTCAAAGGAGCTAAAAGAGAGGATCTTAAATATTCTTACCACAAAGAAATGGTAAGTTTTGGAGGTGATAGGAATGATAGACTGATTTGATCATTTCACAATGTATATGTGGATCAAAACATCACTTCATACCCCATAAATACATGCAGTCATTATTTTTCAATAAAAGTAAAACAAAACTTCAAAAAAGAGACCAAAAATACAAAGTCAAATAAAAATTAGGAGATTTTAAAAAGTACCCAGATCTCCAGCTTCTGAAACAATCAGATTTGGCAAATCTGGGGGACCGCTGGGTGAAGAGGAGTTCTGGCTGTCTCTGTAAGCAGAGCTCCACGCCCCCCTTCCCCACCCTCTATCCCCTCACTAGGCCTCTATTCCATCTGACTTTGGACTTTTACCCCACCTTATTTTACCCCAGCTAATGTTGTTCATTTGTCCCCTACCTGGGCCCTGTCAGCATCATGATTTGGGTCTGGCTGAGGACCTTAATATTAAAAATGAAATAGGAAAAATCTATAAGCAAACAATGACATTTACCACTCTCTACCATCCTCCATTCCCTGCTACGATTCCAACAGTGACCTTAAGGCATGATTGCTTGAATGCCTAGAGACGTTTAAATTTGGATTTCCTTTTGTTCCCTCTGCTCATCTCACCAGACAGTTGTTTTAAGACATCCCTGCCAATGCCCCATATCTATCTTGCCTAGAGCCTTTCCAGGAACCCACTTTACCTTCTGGGAATCTTTAGGAGCTGGGTACCCACCAATGTCTGGAGATTCTGTTTGCTGTGACTTGCCATGAAGATGGTGGCTTTAGACAGGATGGGCTGTTTGGGAGCACCGGCTCTGAAGCCAGACTGCCACTTGCTAGGTGTGGGACATTGAAGCAAGTCTTTTAGCTTCTGTGTGTCCCTGTGTCCTCACCAGATAATGGAAATAATAGTAGCATATATATCAATGCATGGTTTGGGAAAAATTAAATGCGATAATTCACGTAAATTGCTTTACCATGCTGCCCAATAAATATCAGTAGTTATGATATGCTGCAAACACTGGGGGATTTTGTCAGCCTGGCTGTGCATGGGAATGGTGGTGTGGGGTTCCCTGGGCACAAGAAGGTCTGTCAGAAACTGTCACCAGCTCACGTTGAGGCTGAAGGGGAAGGGCCTGGTTGTGTTTCAAGCTCATCCTTTGTGTTCATCATTCCCCAGGGCCCTCTGGTAACCATGGCAACGCAGCTTACAGGTTGCCAAGTTCAAAACAATGTTTCTAAGCAAGAAGTTTTGCTGACATCGCCCATCTTGATGAGAAGGGAATGGAGACTCGTGGGTCCACAGTGCCGTCAGGGCCAACCTGAAGAGAGGAGAGCCTCTGTTAGGACTCTTTACCTGTCTACCTAAGTAATGATGTCCGGGCAAAAACAAAATAAAAACAAACAACAAACCCCAGGCCATTATTATGAAACAGCTGGCATGACCATCTTGGGCCCCACTTACACTGTCACTTACAGTGTAGTAAACTGAACCTAAGCTTTGGGGTCTGATGAACTAAGAGCCAATCTTTTTTTTTTTAAGACAGAGTCTCGTTCTGTCACCCAGGCTGGTGTGCAGTGGTGCTATCTCAGCTCGCTGCAACCTCTGCCTCCCGGGTCCAAATGATTCTCCTGCCTCAGCCTCCCAAATAGCTGGGATTACAGGCGCGCACCACCACACCCAGCTAATTTTTGTATTTTTAGTAGAGATGGAGTTTCACCATGTTGGCCAGGCTGGTCTCAAACTCCTGACCTTGTGATCTGCCTGCCTCAGCCTCCCAAAGTGCTGAGATTACAGCCGTGAGCCACTGCACCCAGCCCAACATTTCTTGAAGATGAAAGAATAATTATCACAGAGCTAGTTACTTGCTCCTCACTCACTCACTCACCCTGACTAGCTTTCCTCTGTTTAGTTTGCTTATCTGTGTCTTCTATATCTTTTCACGACAAACTTGTATGCCTTGTCCAATAAAACACCTCAAAATACAATCTGAATGTTAACACTAACATAACATCAATATTAACACCCATTTACTAAGGCTCAGGTCAAATTCCACTTCCATTATAGGCTTTCTTGGATATATCTGGCTCACACAGAATTCCCTTTTCCTTTTATTCTCTCTCCAGTGCCTGCATGGTTCTTTGTACATCACTGAAGACATTAACTGTGTCCTAATCTATGGGTCAGTTTGTACCTACTCCCTTGTTAAGCAGACATCCCTAGGGGGTAAAGGCGACCTTGTTTAGTCTCGGGGGGCACCAGCAAATGAATGGGTGGGAGAATGAATGGACGGATGATGATGAATGAATGATCGATTAATGAGTGAGTGAATGAAGGAATGAATGGGTGACTGAGTAAATGAATAAGTGGATAAATGAATGGATAAGTGGGGGAATAAATGAGTGAGTGAATGAATGGATGAATGAGTGAATGAATGATTGAGTGAATGAATGGATGATTGAGTGAGTGAATGAGCAAATGAATGAATGGATGATTGAGTGAGTGAATGAGCAAATGAATGAATGGATGAATGAGTGAGTGGTTGAATGAGTAAGTAAACGCATGGATGGATGACTGAGTGAATGAATGAATTCATTCTTCACTCTTCAAAATTCTGATGTGGTGCTTTCATTGTTGGAGTGCTTTCTGGACTCCTTTCCCCTTCTCTCAACTCTTTCACGCACCCCCAGCTGATTCTCTCATGAATGCCCTCTGCCCTCCTGCTTCACTCTCCTGCTGTCTGAGACAGAAGTCAAGGAGCCCAGCAGGAGCACAGTGCACACAGCCCTGGCTCCAAACATGTAGGCAGGGAAACAACGAATAATCCCCAGGAAGCAGGAAAAGCCTTTCCAGGGTGGGAACACCATTGCCACTCTTTGGTATAACACTCAGTGTGGATCCTGGAGGCAGAACAGGGCAAAATAAGGTGATGTGGATGCAGAGATACGTCAGTCTCTCTATTTACATTCCCCAAAGGCTACATTTATGACAGTTTCTTTAAATGCAACCTCATGGTAGTATGTTGTTGTTAAAAACTCCCATCATCTTTGCAGCAGTATTCACAATACCCAAGTTAACGGAATCAACCTAAGTGTCCACCAGTGGATGAACAGATAAAGAAAATGTGGTATACGTACACAATGGAATACTATTCAGCCTTGGAAAAGGGATTCTGTCATCTGCAACAACATGGATGGAATTGGAGAATATTATGCTAAGTGAAATAAGCCAAACACAGAAATACAAATACTACATGTCCTTACTTATATGTGGAATCTAAAACAATTGAACTCATAGAAGCAGAGAGTAGAAGGTTGGTTACCAGAGCCTGGGGTTGGGGATAATGGAGAAATGATAGCCAAAGGGCACAAAGACTCAGTTCAATAGGAAGAATAAGTTTGGCTTTTTAGATCAATAGCACACTGTGCTAAATATGGCTAATAACTGAGTCCTGTACATTTCAATATCACTAAGAAAGGAAATTTCTAATGTTCTCATTCCCAAAACATTAAAAATTGGGGTGATAGATATGTTAATTAGCTTAATTTAATCATTCCACATTATATTTAAGCATCATAACACCACTCTATACCCCATAAATATGTACAACTATAATTTGTCAATATATAACAAAAACAAAAAATAAACATGTAAACTGATGAACATTAGTGGTTCCCAACCTTTGTGGCCTTAGGATCATTTGGAGAGTTTCATAAAAAACACTAATGCTCAGGCACCACCCAAGAGAATCTGATTAAATTAGTTCCTGTTAAGCGTGGACATTGGCATTTTTTTGAGACAGAGTCTCTCTCTGTCACCAGACTGGAGTGCAGTGGTGCAATCTTGGCTCACTGCAACCTCCGCCTCCCGGGTTCAAGCGATTCTCCTGCCTCAGCCTCTCGAGTAGCTGGGACCACAGGTTCATGCCACCACACCCAGCTAATTTTTGTATTTTTAATAGAGATGGGGTTTCACCATGTTGGCCAGGATGGTCTCAATCTCTTGATCTCATGATTGGCCCACCTCGGCCTCCCAAAGTGCTGGGATTACAGGCGTGAGCCACCACGCCCGGCTGCATTGGTATTTTTTTTTAAAGCTCCTCAAATTATTCCAAAGTGCAACCAGGGATGCAAACCATTCTATTATGGAAAGTGATATCAGAGCAAGGCTTTGCTACAGAAAGAAAGGCTGTTACAAGATGGTTGAGATTATTGTCAGGGCCTTATTTCCCACCAACCTAGAGGACAGCACCCTCTACCCAGCATGAGGCAAAGGAGTTTCCCCTCCTCCCCTTACGAGGATCCAAATCCTCCGTCACAACCATCCTTTGTAGCTCCATCCTCTATGGCTTGAAGAAATCATGCTCATAAGTGACTGGCTGGATTCCCTATTATTCGCGAGTTCCAAGACAGCAAAACTGAGTGCTGTTCATCTTTCTGTTTGCAGTACATAGTATCAGTCCTAACATGTTAGAGGGCCATAACATGGAATAAAATAGAAAGATTCGTTATCAGTGCTGTCCACCAAATTATGCCGGGCCTCCAGCCTTCCAGGGTTATCGTATAACTATATTCCCTACCCCCTTTTAAGGAAATGTGACCAGGTGACTTGCATGGGCAAATAAAATATGCACAGTCACTTCCAAGAGGAAACCTTCTAAAACAACCTCTGTGGAATTTACCAAGTTCTGTTTCACTTACTAAAACGATTGTAGAAGCACTTGTCAAACTGAAGCCCTATCAACCTTCGATAGCCGAGTTTCTTCAACAAGAAGACCTCCCCCGACCCTCCTCCTCATGTTGAGTTTGTGGTATGAATAAGAAATAAACTTGCGGGCTGGTCTCAGCGGCTCATGCCTGTAATCCCAGCACTTTGGGAGGCCGAGGGGGGTGGATCACCTGAGGTCAGGAGTTCGAGGCCAGCCTGACCAACAAGGTGAAACCCTGTCTCTACTAAAAATACAAAAAATTAGCCGGGCATGGTGGCAGGCGCCTGTAGTCCCAGCTACTTGGGAGGCTGAGACTGGAGAATTGGCTGAACCTGGGAGGCGGAGGTTGCAGTGAGCCGAGATCGCGCCACTGCACTCCAGCCTGGGTGATGGAGCGAGACTCCATCTCAAAAAGAAGGGAAGGAAGGAGGGAAGGAAGGAAGGAAGGAAAGAAGGAAGGAAGGAAGGAAGCAAGGAAGGAAGGAAGGAAGGAAGGGAAATAAACTTACACAGGGTTAAGGCACTGGATTGTGAGGGCTATTTGTTACTGCAAAGTAATACAACCTATCCTGATTCAAGAATGCAGCAGAATGGAGTGGAGTGGATTAGAAAGCATTCATCACACATAGTGAGGGTAAGTATTGCTATGGTAAACTTCTGTTTCAATTGTGGGGGGGTGTGTGTGTGTATGTGTGTGCACATGCACCCTGGATTATAAAGTATAATATATTTCTTTCTTTCTGTTTTGAGACTGAGTCTCACTCTATTGCCCAGGCTGGAGTACAGTGGCACGATCTGGCTCACTGCAACCTCCACCTCCAGGGTTCAAGCGATTCTCATGCCTCAGCCTCCCAAGTAGCTGAGATTATAGACTCCTGCCACCAAAGCCAGCTAATTTTTGTATTTTTTAGTAGAAAAGGGGTTTCACCATGTTGGCCAGGCTGGTCTCGAACTCCTGACCTCAAGTGATCCACCTGCCTCAGCCTCCCAAAAAAATATATTTTTTATGGTAGTTCTCAAACATTTTATCATGACCCACAGTAAGAATTGTGCTGTATTTCATAACACATGCATGCATGCAAATGCTCATAGAACCTCACTTCAATCACATTCTTATTCCAGCCACACTGATCTCTGGTTGGTTCCTTTTCCCCCAGTTCCCTTGGGTGGCTGGATTTTTCCTTGCATTCAGGTCTTAGCTGAAATGCCGCATTCCTTCCAGAGTGGCCTTTCTGAGTACTAAATCTAATTTAGAGTTTCCCAGACACTATCAATCTGTTCTATTTATTTGCAGTATTTATTGTAATCTGGTCTTTTCTCATTGGTTTGCGTGTGAGCTTGTTTGTCCATCTCCTTGAACACCTCTCATGTTTCCCCCTCTGGCACTTAGTAAGGACTTATGATCAGAGAACCATGTTGATATAAGAGGATTTACTCCTCTGGAAAGCACAGAGGATGCTACCAAAATTCTATACTCTCCCTCTACTTCCTAGTCTCATGTATGCTTATGTTGGGGTCCGTAGGACAATTGCACTGTCAATAGAAACTATATATGTCCCTTCTGGCGTGTGGCCATCAGATACCAATGTGGTACTTCCTTCAGCCTTCTCTTCACATTCTGCTGCAATTTGAAAGCCCTATGTTTCAGGTAGCATGGTCACATGATATAAAACAGCCTTATCCAAGCACTTTGGGAGACCAAGGTGAGTGGATCGCTTGAGCCCAGGAGTTCAAGACCAGTCTCAGCAACATGGCAAAACCCCATCTCTACAAAACAATAGAAAAAAATATAGCTGGGCATAGTGGCATGAGCCTGTAGTCCCAGCTACTTGGGAGGCTGAGATGGGAGGATGAATTGAGCCCAGGAGGTTGAGGCTGCAGTGAACTGTGATCACATGGCTGCATTTTCCAGCCTGTGCAACAGAGTGACATCCTGTCTCCAAAAAACAAACAAACAAAAAACAAAAACCCTGTCTCCTGATCACAATAGAACTCCACCTGAGGTATTCAATGACCTTCATTGTCTTAAGCCAGCTGAAATTTTACGGTCTATTTGTTACTGCAGCAAAGTGTAGCCCAGCCTGACTCACACCACTCTCGAACTTTACCCAGCCCCTGCTCTCATTTAGGAACCTTCACAAAAAGGTGACTCTGCATTTTACAAGGTTAAGTATTTGGACCCCACTTATGGATTGATGGTAGGGTATCCATGGTTGAATAGAATAAATACATATTCATGTATAAAAATGAAGAAAATGAAAGTATTTGCATCTGACTAGCTCAGCAGCTGCCTCTAAAAGGCAGGAAAGTCTGGTTGCTCATTAAGCATTTTTCCCTGTCCTTGAGCTTAGCAAGAGGGGATCCATCCAAACTGAATTCATCACCTTCCAGTGATTTCCTCTCCAGCATGGACAACAGCATCAATTAGACCCCAGGATGAATGTAGGCAAAACTTTACTCCAACAAGGATTCAACCTGTCTTGTTTCTAATTACTCATTTATTTCCCTCACAAACAATGTCGATAGCCCAGATGCCGCTTCTGCAGAGCAGCGTGTGCTCCTCCGGGAAGGGGGCTGGAGGAGACAGCCAGTGTGGTGTGAAGGTTTCCATGGTAATTACACACCTACCTCCAGAAGGCGCTGCCCAGTGAAATCCCTCATTAGCCACCAGCCAGCTAATTAGAAGAGGCCTTTGGCACTTGCTCATGTTCCGGAACATTTCTTCCTGGTCAGTTAGGAATGGGTGGTCAAGGCTTCATCCAGACAAGCCAAGTCTCTTTAACCCCAAGCCCCAGGGAAAGTTACAAGCATGAGGAGAGAGTAATTTATTCCATTGGCCCATGGAGAACAGACGTTTGACAGCCTTTTTTTCTGCATCTGGCAAACATGGAGGTCATTTAGTGGCAATGAGCCTGGGTCAGAGGCGTGGGGACCATGAAGAGAGGGAGAAACCCAACCATTCATAGCAAAACCCAGGGAGTAACTGAGACTTCAAGGGAGAAAGTGCTGCCTCTGGGGGAAAAATCTTGGAGGGAGGTGGGCAAGAAAAGATTCTGGATCTAATGAAGTACTTTGGTGTTCATGGACATGCAACCGGAGCTCCATGCTCAGGAAGTTCAAGCTTGGGCTGGGTGTGGTGGCTCACGCCTGTAATTCCAACATTTTGGGAGGCTGAGGCGGAAGGATCACTTGAGATCAGGAGTTTGAGACCAGCCTGGCCAACATGGTGAAACTCCATGTTTATTAAAAATACAAAAATTAGCCAGGCTGGTGGCAGGCACCTGTAGTCCCAGCTACTCGGGAGGCTGAGGCACCAGAATCACTTTAACCCAGGAGGTGGAGGTTGCAGTGAGCTGAGATTGCAACACTGCACTCCAGCCTGGGTGACAGAGCGAGACTCCATCTCAAAAAAAAGGAAAGAAAGAAAAGAAAGTTCAAGCTTGGTTGAACACTGTGCTGTCATTATCTTAAACTTTTTAGTACTTTTTAAAGAAGTGGTCTTACTTTTTCATTGTCACTGTGCCCCCAAAAATTATGTAGCTGGTTCTGGGTGCTCAGGTGGACAGGTGTTCTAAGCAGGTAAATTAAGGCAGCAGGCTATGGATATGGAGAAAGCCCCTAGGAACACAAGCAACCAGGACTCCTAGGCCACCAGGTACTGGATCCAGGGCACTGTCCTGAGTCCCAGATGAGGATTATGACTAACTGTGGCTCTGGAGTTGAAAAGACGTGGGGCTAAGATCCAGCTTGGCCAGTCACTTCTCATGTGGTCTCGGATAAATGACCTAAGTCTTTTGCAAATCAGTGTTCTTATCGATGATATGGAATTCCAATAGTAGCAATTTCATAGGGTGATGGTAAAGACTGGTACGTAATTTTTGCTTCATAAATGTTACCTAATACCCTCACGATTCTCACTGATACTGTATGATTCTTTTTTTTTTTTTTTTTTTTTTCCTGAGATGGAGTCTCACTGTGTCGCCAGACTGGAGTGCAATGGCGCAATCTCAGCTCACTGCAACCACTGACTCCCTGGTTCAAGCGATTTTCCTGCCTCAGCCTCCGGAGTAGCTGGGATTACAGGCATGTGCCACCATGCCCAGCTAATTTTTGTAAGTCTTTTTACTAGAGACGGGGTTTCACCATGTTGGCCAGGATGGTCTCGATCTCCTGACCTCGTGATGCACCCGCACTGGCCTCCCAAAGTGCTGGGATTACAGGTGTAAGCCACCGTGCCTGGCCGTATGATTCTTATTATACTTCCATCCTCATATTGTTATATGGCCACCTGCTGGGGCTCCTGTGCCATCCAAGTGACCCACAGACCTTATTTTTCCTGTCAACAGCATCCTAAAGAAGACCAGGGAAGCCAACGCATTGCTCCTTTCTTCTGAATTCTCTCCTCCCAGTATCTTTCCTTTTGTGCAAGTTTTATCTCCATGACAGATTCTTAGCTCCACCTTTAAACCTTGAGAACCTATTCTCACCATCTAATTTTACTAAGGAAGCTGACTTAGAGATGACTGTCTTGTCCAAGGCCATCCAGTGGTCAGGAACAGAGCCACAGTCCTACCTCGGTCTTCCTCACCTTCTTTCCACACTGTTGTAGGAGACTGGGTAATGGTCCTTCATTCCCTCCAGCCCAGGAAAGGACTTCAGCATGTTTCAGGTTTTTAGATCTGCTCTCTTCTCATAAATTCATTCTAATTCCCCACCATATAGTTATCACCAGGAAAATCCAGCACCTCTTAATTGGGGGCTGGTCAGAGCGAGACTCTGGGTGTAAGACATCAGTGAGCAGGAGGATCCGCTTATTTTAAGCAGCAGTGAGCTGTATGGGATGCTAATTGGCAAACGAAAAGGCTGTTCAAGCCTGAGCTGAGCTTGGCTCATCCTGCCAAGGAAACGCAACCCCGTCTGCAGGTTGGAAAAAGGAGAGACAGGGAGGGGACACCCGCTTCCTTATGATCCTGAAAAAAGAAAAAGAAAGCTAATGTATCCAACTCTCCAAGTTTTCAGAAAAGCACAGGCTTTGGCATCAAATGGAACTGTGTTAAATTTCTCCTCTGTTGTTTACTAGCTGTGTGACAATTAGCAGGTTACTCTCCCTCTCTGAATATTTTTCTTACCTGTATCATGAAGCTAATAATGTGTACTTTTCAGGGTCATTGTGGTAGTTAAATAAAATAATCCATTTCATTCATAAAGTACTTAGCACTGGCGTCAGATACATGTTCATCACCACGACCAAGATATCACCATCATCAATATTAGCAAAGAGCAGTGAGATTCTTTGGATCTGTCCTCAGTTCTTCCTGGTGATTGGGAAGTGCAGGGGCATTGAATGGCAACAATAATGCTTATCAGAGTAAGAGAAGTAGTAATAAAAGGAGAGAGACGGCCAGGCATGATGGCTCATGCCTGTAATCCAGCAGTTTGGGAGGCTGATGCGGGAGGATCGCTTGAGCCCAGGAGTTCTATACCAGCCTGGGAAACATAATGAGACCCCTTCCCTACAAAAAAATTAAAAATTAGTTAAAAATTAGCCAGAGTGGCCAGACGCGGTGACTCACTCCTGTAATCCTAGCACTTTGGGAGGCCAAGGCGGGTGGATTGCCTGAGCTCAGGTGTTCAAGACAAGCCTGGGCAACACGGTGAAACTCTGTCTCTACTAAAACACAAAAAATTAGCCCGGCGTGGCACGGTGCACCTGTAGCCCCAGCTACTCGGGAGGCTGAGGCAGGAAAATCACTTGAACCTGGGAGTCAGAGGTTGCAATGAGCCAAGATCACGCCACTGCTCTCCAGCCTGGGCGACAGAGTGAGACTCCATCTCCAAAAAAAAAAAAAAAAAAATTAGCCACAGCATGGTGGTATACACCTGTAGCCCCAGCTACTTGGTACTTGGGGGGCTGAGGTGGGAGGATTGCTTGGGCCCAGAAGGTCGAGGCTGCAGTCAGCCATGATCCGCCCACTGCACTCCAGCCTGAGTGACAAAGCATGAACCTGTCTTCCCTTAAAAAAAAAAGGTAAAATAGGAGAGAGACATTAACATTCAGGCAACCTGACTTTGGCCCAGAAAGCATATGTGGCTATTCACTCCAGGCCCGGTGGCAGCAAAAGCAGTTAGGAAAGACCTTTCAGTGGTTCCTGGAAGCCCTGGTTCCCTTGGGCAGGGACGAAGAGGACACCACAAGGGAAAGTGAGTGAACAGTGGCAGGAAAATGAATCGGGGAGTAGGGAGGAGTTGCCTGCCATTAATCATCATGAAGAATAGGGCCTGGAGAGCTGCCATTGGCTCCACGGTGATTAATGACCTTTTTAATTTCTCTGCGCATTGTCCCAATTATGCAGGGGCACCGAGGGAGGCCCCGCCTTCCCTGGGGAAGCAGGGAGGTCTATGCAGTGCCCTGGAGTGAGACAGAGGACGGCTGTGGGGAGACCCGGAGTTGTTTTCCAAAGAGCTTGGACCTAGAGGGCAGGGCTGGGAGGATTTGCAGCCCAGATTTCAGAACTTGGCCAGCGAGAGACAGCCTGGTCTGTAGAGAAGGCTTGTGATGGACACCATTCTTACCCTGAAACTCAGTGCAAAAAGTAGAATCATTTTCTTACAAGCTCAACTAAATTTTCAGTTTGAGTTCCCATTCTTCTCTGGTGACAGAATCTTACTCTTGTTCCTGAGATGTGTCTAAGTTCTGGGTGTCAAGCATGGGCTGGAAGTCTGGAGCAAGGGGCTACTTAAGATTCTTGAACAGGCAACTAGGTTCCGGTTCATCCATCATCCAGTCAGACCCTCAGTTGTCAGTCCATGGAGGCTGCTGCTACAAAACCTCGCATTTCTGTTCACATCCAATGGCTTTCTCTTTGTTGTTACTATGCACCGAGGAGCAATGGGCATCTCGTAAAAGCTACCTATGGTCTCAACTACTGAGAAAGACTGTCAGACCTGTCTAAGCTCTGTGGCCCTCCAAAGTGATGTTCTATTGAGAGTCAAGATGTTAGGGCTACCTCTGACCTATGCCAATCTCTCTCTCATCATCCCTCCTCTTCTCTCTGCAGCTCAGCCCAGGACAGGGCACAGTGCATCAACCATCCTCTCCTGGTTCCACAGACGCTGGGCATAGAGCCAGTCCTCTAAGCTTCGGCCTCCACCAAGAGTTCAGGCTTTTCCAGCACAAAAGCCAGAGACTACCAGGTTAGTTTTGGTTGCCACCCTGCAGAATTAAGCACAGTACTAAAGTGGGAGTTCACTTGCTTTCTCTCTCTCTCTCTCTCTCTCTCTCTCTCCTCCCCTCAATTTTGAGAAGTAAGGTGGAGGAAGGAAGAGAAATAAAGAGAGAACCAACGGTTAATATCTTATAAATATTATCCTGCCACATGCAGAATGCTATGGAGAGGTTCAGAAGGAATGAGCACATCCCATAGAAAAATCAATAAAATTGTTCATGCAGAGAGCAATATTTCTTCATTATTAAGAGCACAGGCTTTGGCGTCTGACAGATCCTGGTTCAGTCCTGGCACCTATTTACCACTGTGTCACCTTGAGCAACTGGATTGGTTTCCCCAATCCTCAGTGCTCTTCTCTGTAGAGTGGGGATTACTGGGGGACGAGTTGGAATGGTGCATGTAGAAGGGCTTTGCAAAGTCCCATGGCTGTACCTGTGACAAAGACAGAGCAATTTCATTTGTTAGAGATGGAAGGAGAGAGTGAGCAAATGGGGGAGAGAGTGAGCGAGTGGGTGAGAGAAGGTAACTAAAATTTTGAAAATAAAAACGGGAGGCCAGGTGCAGTGGCTCACACCCGTAATCCCAGCGCTTTGGGAGGCTGAGGCACGTGGATCACATGAGCTCAGGAGTTCGAGACCAGCCTGACGAACATGGCAAAACCCCATCTCTACTAAAAATACAAAAATTAGCCGGGTGTGGTGGTTCACGCCTGTAATCCCAGCTACTCGGGAGGCTGAGGGAGGGAAATTGCCTGAACCCAGGAGACAGAGGTTGCAGTGAGCTGAAATCATGCCACTCCACTCCAGCCTGGGCAACAGAGTGAGGCTCCATCTCAAAAAATAAATAAATAAATAAAATAAATAAAAATAAACACATAGGGGAGTTTGAGAGTTTGAGGTCTCACCTTAGGCCAGCCAGAGAAGTCACAGAGTCAGGAAAGAAATTACAAGATCTAGAAGAAGTAAGGGAAGACTAGTCGCTGGACTTGAATGGTTGGACCATGCCTCGTGGACACAGTGGTGTCAGGAAGGAAGCAAAAAGGAAACCCAAGGCAGTAGAAGGAAAGAGAAAGACACCATGACTTTCTCTTGGAAAGGAGAAACCATGACGAAGAAGTATGACATGAGAGAGACACCATGACTAAGAAGCATCTGAGGGAAAGAACGGTGACTCTTCTCTCCCTCTTCCTTCCTCTCTCCCTCCCTCTCTCCTTCTCACTCCCTCAAACACATACACACACACTCTTACAAATGCACATATGGAGAGAACTTCTCAGTGAGTCACAAACCCATCTCTCCTGAAAGTTTCTCAGCAACAAGGGAGACAAGGCTTGGGTTGGCTGAGTGGAGCCTAAAGACAGGAGATGGGTGAGGTAGCACTTTCCAAATTCCAAAGTGCAGATGCAGATCTGAGTCAGGAATTGTGGGGGAACACACACCTCTGCCTGTCCAACAGGCTCCACATGGTGCTGACGCTGCTGTCAGCTATATGCACTGTGTGGCAAGGGATGGGCCATGTGGCATTTAGATGAGATGGCATTACTCAGGGAATTCAAGGGGCCTCCTTCATTGTGTGTTCTGGGAGATAAATTCCCATTCCTTCGTCTCCAATAGTCCTCAATAATCTCTTGGTAACCTGGAAGTGTCAGGTCCCTTTGCTTTTTATTAACTGATTAAGTGAGAGAGAAATAAGGAAATCCAATCTGTCATTTAAGCTTCAGAGGTTGTCTTGGTTTCAGTGAGCCAAAGTTTCCACATCTCCAGGGCCATATTCCGCCAGGAAAAGCTGTGATCCCTCCATTCCTCTCAGAAGTCAGAGAATGAGGACTGTCCTTCTCTCCTTCATTTTCCAGTTTTTGATCTTCCCCAGTCAACACAAAACACACACACACACTATCACACATACTGCATGAGTGGAAATAAATAAATTTATTCTACTGAATAAAATAAAAGTCAAGCTCCTCATAATGTCATCCAAGGCCCTGAATTAGAATCCACCTTTCCTTGGTCCACCTTTCCTTCTATCTCTTTTCCTCCCTCACTAAGTTCCAGCCATAGTAGCCTCCTTTCTGCTCCTCTAAGGCAGTGGTCCCCAACTCTGGCTGCTCCTTAGAGTGAGCTGGGGAGCTCTTAAAATATATCAGTGCCCAGGTCAAGCCCCAGACCAATGAGCTCACAAGCTCTTGGGGATAGAAAACAGGTATTCATAAATTCTAAAGCTCTCTAGGGGATTCCAATGTGCAGACAGGTTGAGAATTACAGCTCTAAAGTTCAAGAGCTTCCTACTCTCAGCACTTTGCCTCCCTCCCTCTGCCCTGTCCTTTGCAGCTGACTCCAGCTCTTCTGTCAGCTCTCAACTCAAATGACTCCTCTTCAGTGAAGCCTTCCAGGAACATCTTTGTTTCCTTCCTAGAATTTGTCATACTCTGTAATTCTCCTATTTATTTATATGTGTGTTTATTCTCTGTTTCCTACAGTTTAATGTTAGTCCCATAATGTGAAGAACCACGTCTGGTGTTGTTTGCTGCCATACCTAACATGTAACATAGTGTTTGATCCATAGTACGGGCTTATCAAATGGTTGGTGAATGATTGAAAGGCCATTCAATCATTCTTTATAGAACAATTCAGCATCAGATGCCCAGAAGTTGCTACTTAGTTTAACTCACCTGTTTGTAGAATCACCCTAAGTAAGTAAGCCCCCGAGGCTTGGGCCTTCAGAAAGATGGTGTCTCATATGACTGTATATCTTTCCTTACCTTCCATGATGTCTCCTTAGTCTGTAGTGCCCTCAACCTGGGGACTCCTCAGCTAAGCCTGCTAGCTCAGCATCCTCACCCAGTTCTCTTAAGAAGCCACATCACTCCAGAAAGGAGGAAAACATTTCTCTTCCAGTGTTTCCACCTTCTTGTATCATGTACATTGTGGAACCCAATCATGCATTAAGGTCAACTCAAGGCTCCCAACTGCTGAATTTGCTAGCTCCAAATGAGAAAAGGTGGTACTGGATCCAAAGAGAAGAGTATGTTTGAGGTGCTGCAATCCTAATTATCTTCCTATTCACAGAAGAATTTCTCCACAATTCCCTGACAAGTATGCACCCTCATCAAAATCAATATTCACTTCTACCGGAGCCATGCAGTCATAGTTTTATGGAAGGAAATCTAATCTCTCTGGTTAGCACAACTTTGTCCCTTCCTTTACTAAGCAATAACCTCATCATTATTAACTTAAGGACCATTCACTGATATGGTTTGGATCCGAGTCCCCACCAAATCTCATGTTGAATTGTTTTTTGAAGTTTTTTTGTTGGTTTTTGTTTTGTTTTGTTTTGTTTTGTTTTGAGACAGAGTCTTGCTCTGTTGCCCAGGCTGGAGTGCAGTGGCTCGATCTTGACTTGCTGCAACATCTGCCCCCCCGGGTTCAAGTGATTCTCTTGCCTCAGCCTCCTGAATAGCTGGGATTACAGGCACCCCCCACCGTGTCCAGTTAATTTTTGTATTCTTAGTAGAAATGGGGTTTCACCATGTTGGCCAGGCTGGTCTCAAACTCCTGACCTCTAGTGATCTACTGGCCTCAGCCTCCCAAAGTGCTGAGATTTTAGGTATGAGCCACCACGCCTGGCCTTATGTTGAATTGTAATTCCCAATGTTGGAGGTGAGACTGGGTGGGCGGTGACTGGATCATGGGAATGGGTTTCTCATGAATGGTTTAGCACCATCTTCTTGGTGCTGTTCTCATGATAGTGATAGTGAGTGAATTCTCACGAGATCTGGTTGCTTAAAAGTGTGTGACACTTCCCCCTCACTGTCTCTCACTCCTGCTCTGGCCATGTGACGTGCCTGCTCCCTTTTCTCCTTCCACCATGATTGTGAGTTTCCTGGGGCCTCCCCAGAAGCTGAGCAGATGCCAGCATCATGTTTCCTGTACAGCCTGCAGAACCATGATCCAATTAAACTTATTTTCTTTATAAATCACCCAGTCTCAGATATTTCTTTATAGCAATGCAAGTACTGCCTAATACACTCACGCTTCTCTGAGTGGGGCTAACATGACTGGAAACATCATCAGCTGTGAATTCCTGTACCTTAACCTATCAGGGAAAGGAGTGTCAGATCCCCAAATCTCTCACCTATGGCTCCTCAGTTTATCTAAACATCCAGGAGAGCAGTCCTTCTTGAACTTTTTTTTTTTTTTTTTTTGAGATGGAGTCTCGTTCTGTCCCCCAGGCTGGAGTGCAGTGGCGCCATCTCTGCTCACTGCAAGCTCCGCCTCCTGGGTTCATGCCATTCTCCTGCCTCAGCCTCCCGAGTAGCTGGGACTACAGGCGCCCACCGCCACCTCTGGCTAATTTTTTGTATTTTTAGTAGAGACGGGGTTTCACCGTGTTAGCCAGGATGGTCTTGATCTCCTGACCTCATGGTCCGCCCGCCTCAGCCTCCCAAAGTACTGGGATTACAGGCCTGAGCCACCACGCCCACCCCGAACTTTTCATATCCTCCCTAGCCCAACATGAGAAAAAGGAATATTCCCCCCTCTCCCCATGAGATATGCTTCCAGCAGAAATGACCAACCGTAGAAAAAATAAGGTTATCTGCAGATTATGAGCTAATAGCTATAAAGTTTACAGCAGGAGGCCTGGTCCATAGTAGGTGGTTAATTAAAAAAAAAAAAAAGAAAGAAAAAAAAAGAGAAGTGCAGTTATTACTGCAGTTGCTGCTTCTATGTCTACTACCACTATTACTTGTGTCCCTAGCACTTAGCAAAAGACTTAGTATACATTAGCCATTTGATGAATGCTTGGTGAATAAATAAGTGAATGAAGGAAAAAGCTGAAGCACCTCTTAAAACTGTATCATCCCACATTCCACAGATAGAAAAGCTGAGTCGTTGCTCTGATGCCAAGGCATTTACCTAAACTGTGCTCATGAGGCCAAAGCTCTGGCACTTGGCTGGTAATTTCCCTGCAATAGGCCTGCCCAGCCTTCTGAGGCTCAGGGACACACACATTCAACTCCTGTTGCCTGGGAGAATATTTACACAGGACACCACTTCACATAGTCATTAAAACAGGGCTCCAAAATTGATTTGCAGAAACCAAATTGCTAGTATGGATAACTAAATGCCAAATCAGGACTTTATAGATACCAAAAGGTTGACTCTCTGAAGATGACATTTTTGTTTTAGAATAAAGGGAAGGTACACCTATATTTAAAATTCTACTGAACCAGTTCAGAGTGGAGAAGAATCATTCAGTTGAAGCCTAGTGAAAAAGAAATGGTATTGGTATTTACTTTGAAATGAGCTTATGAACAAAGATATTCTTTTTGTTTTTGTTTTTTTGTACGTGTTTTTTTTTTTTTTTTTTTTTTTTGAGATGGAGTTTTGCCCTTGTTTCCCAGGCTGGAGTACAATGGTGTGACCTTGGCTCACCACAACCTCCACCTCCTGGGTTCAAGCGATTCTCCTGCCTCAGCCTCATGAGTAGCTGGGATTACAGGCATGCACCACCATGCCCGGCTAATTTTGTATTTTTAGTAGAGATGGGGTTTCTCCATGTTGGTCAGGCTGGTCTCGAACTCCCCACCTCAGGTGACATGTTGGTCAGGCTGGTCTCAAACTCCCCATATCAGGTGATCTGCCCACCTTGGCCTCCCAAAGTGCTGGGATTACAGGCGTGAGCCACCACGCCCAGTCAGGACAAAGACATTCTTTTCTGATTGAACAAATAAGATAAAATACATTTTTGGCATATGCAGAGTTGGCCCGGCTCACACTCAAAAAAAAAAAAAAAAGGGTTGCTATCTTATTTTCACTCTGGCATTGAAAGGAAAGTGATGTAAAACTGACAGAGAAAATAATAATTGCTACTGTTAACTGAGTAGTTATTCTGTAACCAGTACTGCGCCAACAACATCATGATGATTATCTCGATTGTATTAACTTCTTTAGTCTGTTCAGAGAAGCCGAATTGTCCAAAGTTTCCCCCAAAGGAAACAGAATGCTGGGCTTGAAACTCAAGTCTACCCGACTCCAAGAAGCCGTTCTCTAAACTGCTTCCTCCTAGGGCTTAGATGGGATGAGCTTCTCCTCTACACTGTAGAATTATTTATTCAAATCACTGATGTAGGAGGTTGACGGGTACTGAGCTCTGGCATACCGCATCAAATAGCCCATTTCATTAAATCAGTCTCATCCAGCAACAATGGAGAAGGGTGGGAGGGAAATAATAATAAGAAAAAAAACCCCTGCAACGTGGCCATTTTTTCTTAAATGGCTGAAGAACTATGAATGAAACCAAGAACTTTTCGACTCCTCCCCCAAAGTCATCTGTTGTTGAACAAAACTGGAAAAAGTTCCCCTAGAGCTAGAATAAAAATCAAGATTAAGTTAAGCAGTGATTTTAAAACTCATAAAGACCAAATTTTTAAAAGATCTCAAGTGTCTACTAGGAATGTGCATTTCTCATTAATTCAAAAAAGAACTCTTGTTTTCCTGCTCTGTGCCACCCTAGCTATTTGGGACTCATCCGTAAATAAAACAGACAAAAATCCTTGTCCTTAGGAAGCTGACACCCTCAGCAGTGGGATGTAGACAACGACAATAAAAATAAATGAAAATTACATACTGTGATAAAAAGTGACAAGTTACTACAGAAAAAAAAATAAGGTATGATAAAAGGGATACAACGTGCTGGGAGAAGAAGACAATGTTGGGCAAATATTTCAAGGAGGCTAAGGAACAAGCCAAGCAGATGTTTCAGGAAAGTGTTTCAATTAGAGGACAGGTCCTGCGGCAGAAACGGGCTGGATGGGATGAAGAACAGCAAGGACATCAGCGCGGGTGGAGAGAAGTAAACAAGGTGAAGAGAAATGGAAAAGGAGGTTTGTGATGGTTAATTTTATGTGTCAACTTGGCTGGGCTAAGGGATGCCTGGATAGCTGGTAAAACTCTTTTTGGGTGTGTCTGGGAGGATGTTTCTAGAAGAGATTAGCATTTGAATGCGTGAAGACCTAATAAAGCAGATGGCCTTCACCAGTGCAGGTAGGCCTCATCATGCAGTCTATTGAGGGTCTGAATAGAACAAAAAGTTGGAAAAAGGGCAAATTTACTTTTTTCTTGTGCTAAGAGCTCCATCTCCCCCCTGCCCCCGAGACACTGGGTCTGGGCTGGAATTACACCACTAGCTTTCCTGGATCTCCATCTTGCAGACGGCAGATTGTAAGACTTCTTGGTCTCCAAAATCAGGTGAGCCAATCCCTCATACAAATCTCTTCCTATAAATCAATAGGTCCTAGTGTATTAGGTCGGTGCAAAAGTAATTGCGGTTTTTGCCATTACTTTCAATGGTAAAAACCGCAATTACTTTAGCACCAACCTGACATCTGTTTCTTTGGAGGACCCCGGTAAATACAAAGTATTGAGGACAAAATTATGCTGGGTCTTAGAAGGCCCTTATAAGCACTTTAACTTTTACTCTGAATGAAATGGGGACCCATGGGCAGGTTTTGAGGAGAGGGGTGATCATGGTCTGATTTCTGTCAACAACTCAGGAGGGAGGCCACTTAGGAGGTTATACAGGGGAGAGATGATGAGCAGTGCTGTCAACAGAGTAGGTGAAAATTTGCTAGATTCAGGATAGATGTTGAAGGTATAACCAGCAGGCTTCTCTGAGGGTTCGTATGTGGGGTGCAAGAGAATCAAGAACTTCTCATGTTTTTGGCTTAAAATCTGGATAAATGGATTGCAATGAACTAGAATAAGGATAATCGTTGTTCAGGCAGTTTTGGGAGGAAAGTCAAGAGGGCTCTAGATGTGGCAAACTTAAGATTACTACCCAACATTCCAAGTGAATAGTAGGTTGAGTATGCATTTAGATATATGAATCTAAGTTCAGGGGACAGGTCTGAATTCAGGAATCCAGGGCTTCCCTCTCTTTTTTTCCTGTATTGTGGCTTTAAATAATAATTGGATGCTGGTCATGCCAAAATCTGTAGCTCTAGCTCAGCCCTTGTGCCTGACTCTAGATTCATATAGATTGGCCAATGGTGAGATGGTATCTGGATACCATATGAAATTCAGCATGGTCAGTGGAGAACTCTTGATTTTTCCCTCAAATTTCTAACTTCTCTCCCTCCCTCCCTCTGTCTCTCTCTCTCTTTTTCTTTCTTTTTTTTTTTTTTTTTTCAGATCGAGTTTTGCTCCTCTTGCCCAGGCTGGAGTGCAATGGTGTGATTTCAGCTCACTGAACCACCTCCTGAGTTCAAGCGATTCTCCTGCCTCAGCCTTCCAAGTAGCTGGGATTACAGGTACCCACCACCACGCCCAGCTGACTTTTTTTGTATTTTTAATAGAGACGGGGTTTCGCCATATTGGCCAGACTGGTCTTGAACCCCTGACCTCAGGTGATCCGCCCACCTCAACCTCCCAAAGTGCTGGGATTACAGGCATGAGCCACTGCGGCTGGCCTGTCTTCCCTTTCATGACTTTATAAACTGACACCATCATCTCTCCAGGTTTCTCAAACCTAAAACTTCAGAATCATCTTCAATTCTCTTCTCTTACTCTTCACATACAATCCATCAATAATTGCCTCTTATTCTACCTCCAAAATATACACCAGATTTGTCCAATTTTTTGCTACCTCTACTGCATCCCCCTATTCCAAACCACTATCTCTCACCTGGAATACTACAATAACATCTGTCTTGTCTATTTTCTTCTCTACTGCCTAACCTATATGCTTTCCTTCAAACAACCACCACCATGCACCTCTGGCAGCACAAGTCAAATCATGCACTTACCTCATGACTTCATGCATAAAATCTTTCACTGGCTTACCAGTGACTTAGAATGCATCTAGTCTTCTAATTGTGGCATTAAAAGGCCCTATGTGACCAGGTCCCTACCTATCTCTCCTACCTAAATCCAAGTCAACGCCCCCTACCCTAACTATGATCCAGACACAGAGGGGTTTTTCTGTTTCTTGCATTCTCTGGACTTTATCCCTTTTTAAGACCTCTACATATGCTGTTCTTCATCCAGGAATATTTTACCCACAGATCTCTGCTCGGTCCTGTTTCTTCTCATTATTCAGGTCTTAGGTCAATGTCATCTCTTCAGAATGCCTCTATTTGATCCAATGATAACCTACCCCCTTCACACTGATATATCACACCTTTTTCTTTATAAAGCATATTACTATCTGAAGTGAGCCTATTTAATGTTAGCCAGGTTGTATAGTCCTTCCCCATGTGAATGTGGCATCCATGAGCACTGTCTTGTTCAACACCGTACCCTCCATTGTTTTTTCTGTTTGTTTTTTTGGAGACAGGGTCTCACTCTGTCACCAGGCCAGAGTGCAGTGGCATGATCTCTGCTGACTGAAACCTCCACCACCCTAGGTTCAAGTGATTCTCCTGCCTCAGCCTCCCAAGTAGCTGGGATTACAGGTGTATGCCACCACGCCCAGCTAATTTTTGTATTTTGGTAGAGATGGGGTTTCACTATGTTGGCCAGGCTGGTCTCCAACTACTGACCTCAGGTGATCCACCCACCTCGGCCTCCCAAATGCTGGGATTATACACATGAGCCACCGTGTCTGGCCCCCTGTACCCGCCATTCTTAAACAGTGCTTGACATATATTAGGCATGGTATAAATGCCTATTCTATGAGTAAACTTTTCTTTAAATGGTGCTATAGTGGGCACATTTTAAAGATCAGCTCAAATTAAACAGCTATCCAAATTATGCAGTGTTGAAGAGGTCTTCTGGGACGTGACAGTTGAAGTGACAGAACTGTATTCTAAGGTATATCCCCTTCATCTCGTGAATCGAAGAAAATCTAGGTGGCTACTCCATAGGAACTATATCGCCCACCAAATAACAGCTAACCAAATTACTGGAAAGTGCCAGGGAGGAACTGGCCTTAAACAACCTCTCTAAATTTGTGTTAAAAACGCAATCTTTAAAGCGATGTCAAATAGCACTGAAATGGAAAGAACTGACTTATAACACATTTTAAATTAAACTTTTGATTTTTAGATAATTGTAGATTCACCTGCAATTGTAAGAAGTAATACAGAGAGATCCTATGTGCCTTTTACTCAATTTCCTACATGGTTAACATCTTGTAAAACTATAGTACAATATTACAACCAGGATATTGACATTGATACAATCCAAGTCCCTAACACATTTTGAAATAAGGAATGTTTTTATTCTTAACTCCTATGGCAGTTCTCCTCTTGTAAGGTCTCACTCTGAGCTCACAAGTGACCAAGACATGAAGGCATTACCCCCTTTCAAGAGTAACTGCATGTTAAGAGAGATTATGGAGAGCAAAATACAATTAAATATATGAAAATAGGCACAAATTCATTATTACTCAGAGAAATGCATATCAAAACACTGAGATACAACTTTTCCTCAGTCAGAGTAACAAAAATCAGAAAAGTCAGATAACATCCAGTGCTAGCATATGTATGGTGAAACAGGCATTTCCATATTTTTGTTGGAAGCCTTAATATTTTGTCGGGAATTATTACAGCAGTAGCTATTGTAATAAAAAAATACCCTTTGATGTCTCTATTTCAACTTAAGGTAATCTGTTTTACAGAAATAAAAATATCAGTACAGAAACATGAGCATGTTTATTGCAGTATTGTTTTGTTTGAAGTGTCAAGCACACCCTCCCAAACACCCTGACACACCCTGAATGTCAATCAGTAGAAGAATGGTTAAATTAATGATGTAAATCCAAACTGAAATATTATGCAGCTATTTAAAAAAGATAAGTTGATCTATTCATATATCTGCAGGAATTTCTGGTGTGATAAATGAGGGGAAGAAAATGAAACTGGAAAGTAGTGTACATAATATAATACAAGTTTAGAAAAAAGAATCTACAAATGTGTATCCATATTTGTGTATGTATAGGAGCATGAAAAAAGTTGTGGCAAGATAAACAGATAATTAGCATTGTTTTTCTCAGAGGCTGGAGGGAGAGTTAGAAGGAGTCAGGGAAAAAAATTATTTACTTCTTTAAATGCCTTTGAATTGTTTGTCTAGTTACAAGAAGGATGCCATGTTGGTTGAGATTTAAAAGAAACCTAATAAGTAAGAAAGGAGAGGGAGAAAAGAACAGAAGATCAAAGATGGTCTTCAAGCCCAAAACAATGAATAGTGATGGCTGAATTTCAAGTATGACAGGCGTCTCTGTACCTGGGGAGGGGACGGGAAAGGGAAGCAAGAGAGAGGAGATGCTACCCTTTAGTCCGGGTCCTGGGAACTTATCTTGGCTTTCATAAACCCTGCTGCACGGGCCAAGGGAGAACAGCAAGACGAACCACACATCTGTAGGAATTTATGCGGATTAAGCTGCCAAACACCACACTGAGAGGAGAGGCAAGCAGCTCATTAAATGGGCCCTCGTAATTGATTTCCACGAAGCAGTTGCCTTTCTTGCAGGCAAGAGTACGGGCATCCGGGCTGCTTCTGCAACCCAGGCACTGCCATAGCAAGGAGCACTTTGATGTGTGGCTCCTCCTCACACCAGGAAGGAGGCATCAGTCAACAGATTTCATTCCCTGCTTCCACTGAACCCACAAGAAGCCCAGACCTAGATTTGCATGCTGAGCTGCTGCCACTGCCTCAGGGCCAGATGACATTCTTAGGAATTTCGGGGCAAGACTTTGCAAGCAGTGCCTTGCATGAGAACTGAGAGGAAGAGGTAGAAATCTCCACCTGGGTGCTTTAGAGGAAAAGACTCCAGGGCAGTACAGCTTCAAAATCATCAGCTGCACAGGTATGAATGTGCAGAAAAGCAGAGTCTCTTCTAAAACAGCCACACCCAAGGATTTGAGAAGCAGAAAGCCATATCGGAAATGCCTGCCTACACAAACAATTAAATTGGATTTATGTCACATTGCAAGTCTGCCCCCAAGAACTGTTCTCCCAACACAATTCTGCTAAATCAGATGACATTCAAAGGTATTTTCTTGCCACCCATAAGGCTCCTGAATGAGTCATCTGTAAAAGGAGTTAGTTAACCTCTATATACCTCAGTTTCCTCATTTATATAATGGGAATAATAATAGAATCTACTTCATAAGATTCTTATAAGGATACAATGGATTAGCAAATGAAAATTACTATATGCATCCAGCATATAGTAAACAGTCTGTAAATTCTTGTTCTTTTTTTTAAAGATGTGATTGATAATTTCTCTTACACAGCAGTTTGTTTAAAGTAAGACAGACATACCTGCAGCCCTTGTATCTGTGGCATAACAACACTAGCAGTATTTAACACTAAACACAAGCAGTGTGTGCTATGCCACGCACTCTGCTCTGTGTTGTCCCTACCTTACCTCCTCTCTTCATCCTCACATCACCCTGTGATGTAAGGGCTTCGATTGTCTGCATTTTTTTCTGAGTACTGGAGAAGAGTGTGTGTGTGTGTGTGCGCGCATGTGAGTATTTAGAGTCAAGGTCTCGCTCTGTCGCCCAGGCTGGAGTGCAGTGGCACAATCATAGCTCCCAGCAGCCTCAAACTCCTGGCCTCAAGCAATCCTCCCGCCTCAGCCTCCCAAAGTGCTGGGATTACAGGTGTGAGCCACTGCACCTGGCCTGAGCATCAGAAAATTTAAATATCTTTCTCCTGAAGGTTTTCCAGACAATATTGGGCAAAGCTGAGATTCTCACTCAGCTCTAGCCAACTCCAGATTCTCAGCTCTTACACATGACCCGCACAGCTGGAGCAGGTGAGCAGGAGACTGCACAGAGAGTTTCTCATACCTAGCTCCTTATACCCATAAGGGGAGGGAGAGCATTAGGACAAATACCTAACGCATGTGGGGCTTAAAACTTAGACGAGAGGTTGATAGGTGTAGCAAACCATCATGGCACATGTATGCCTATGCAACAAACCTGCATGTTCTCCACATGTATCCCAGAACTTAAAGTAAAATAAAATAAAATAAAATAAATCAACACAGATTTCTCCCTCCTACCCCACACTCTTAGTAAGTCAGAACCTTGATAGTGGCCCCAGAACTGTTTACTTTGGACAGACTTCTCAAGTAATTCCTATATAGTTAGCCTAGTGCTTGAATTCCAAAACAGAAATTGATTCCAAAACAGGGTTGGGTTTCTCTTTAACCCACTGAGAATCCTCTAAGGAAGCAAATCCTCTTACCTAGACTAGATCTTTTCATCTGATGTTGGCTATCCTAAGCCGAGTACAAATCTCTACAAGAAAAAACTTTTGTGAATTCTAACCCTTATTTTTAATTAAACTTTTTTAGCCCCAAACTTTTGAGATGCCTGGAAGACCTTTCCTATCTTTCTTTACTTCCCACTTCAGTATTCTGTTTCCGCAGAAGCCTCAGCCTGCCTCATCTATTAAATGACCCACAGTTATGAGCAATGGAAAGATAAATCTGTTTCATTCAATAGAAACATTTACTCAATGAGTCTGAGTCATCAAAGCCTCAGAAATTTTGACACATTCATTAATTTTGTTCAACTTTATTTGTTAACCATAAAACCAGGAACTATACAAGCTCCGAAGGCTTTGCCTTTTACATGAAGATGTATTTGTTGGAAAGGAGTGCTGAAATGAACATTTCTTTCCACGCAGGGATTCTTAAAGTAATCACACCAAACAAAGTAAAAGAAGAGCTTGGATATGTATTATTCCATTGAATCTAGGTTTACTGAGCACCTGCCGTGTGAAAGGCACTCCCCAGGGTTAAGCAGGAGCCGCTGAAACAGATGTGGCTTCTGTTCTGAAGACGCTTATTCTGGGAGGGGAGATAAGCAAATATAACCGTAACAGGAGGTGGGATGTGGAATGTGTCATGAGACAATGAGATGAGCACTGACTAGTTTTGCCCTTCTAGAACCTGTTTCTTCTTTGGGCAGCAGCACCTGAGTTTTACCTTTAGAATCATACATTATCCACTATGACTCCACGTAACATGGAAGTCACTGACTACCACGCTCCAGCTTCATGGTGGGAGCCCAGTATAGGTTGGCCAGTCAGAGTACTCCATTCCTCTGGCCACGGTGATTGGTTCAGAAATAAGCATGTGTCTCAACACAGTCCAATAGGATTCTCTCCCAGGATCTTAATAGAATCATATAAGAATAGAAACTCTTTCTCCTGAAGTTATTGAGCTGGGGAGACAGCAATGTGAAGCTGCCAGGTCAGGTCCACCCACAGAGAAGAGCTTTCCTGAAAGTGAAGGCGACAAAAGACAGGCCCACATGGCAGTGTTTGTCCTCCTGGACCCAAGTTTACCTGAAGAATAATAATTCTGTGTGTGAAGATCAGGGCTCAAAGTCTGCACCCAGGTGGAGGCGTCAGAGAGGGTTTCCTGAGTCAGTGGCTGTCCAGCCGGGGAAGGATGGGGTTGGAATTGGTTCAAGGGCATAACCACCACTCTGCACACCTTTCACTGGAAGTTTTCCCACCAACAGAGCCCCTCCAGCAGCTGCACTCCAGAATCATTTTAATTCAGTCATGGCATGTCTTCCAAGAAATTTTTTTTTTTTTTTTGAGACGGAGTCTCGCTCTGTTGCCCAGGCTGGAGTGCAGTGGTGCGATCTCGGCTCACTGCAAGCTCCGCCTCCCGGGTTCATGCCATTCTCCTGCCTCAGCCGCCCGAGAAGCTGGGACTATAAGCGCCCACAACCACGTCCGGCTAATTTTTTGTATTTTTAGTAGAGATGGGGTTTCACCGTGTTAGCCAGGATAGTATCGATCTCCTGACCTCGTGATCCGCCTGCCTCGGCCTCCCAAAGTGCTGGGATTACAGCCGTGAGCCATGCCACCTGGCCAGAATTTTTGTTTTTTTACAATGGGAATAATATATTTTCCTTTTCCTCTATTTTTATCACACAATTATGTGTACAGTAGGTGCTTAAGGAGTGCTTTCTGAATTACAATATCACATTCTTGAGTAATAGGTTAAACTCAGTCTCAGAAGACAGACATCCAAGGGTCACCAAACATAATTTAAATGAGGACAGAATCAAAGAAAATGTCATGCTTATCTCAAATTTGATCTACGAAATTGCAGAATTACTTGTTTTTTATTCTAAAAATTCTTGCTTCAGGGACCCCAAAATGATGGTGCCAACAGGCCTCTGAGATTGCATTTCCTATGAGCAGTCTTTTTTCCATAACCTCTCTTATACCTTTATTAATATCACTGCTACTGGAAGCCATGTTCAAAGTCTCCCTCATTCCATCTGCACCCCAGAGTCACCCTGAATAGGAAAGCTTTTTGTTCTGTGTGTCTACACGTATGTGTGTTTTCCAGTTTAATATACTGTTGTTCCATCCAAGCATAAACTTCCCATGAACTCACATGGAAGAGTCGAACAGAAGTTGGAGCACAATAAATGGAAATTGGGCAGCGAGGCTGATAAAAACCAATCCTGGATTACTAAGCAATAAAACATACATGTCACTGGGGTTCATCAAAACGAGATCCTGGGCTTACCAAGCAATAAATTGCATGTGCCACATTGATCGGTCTGGGCTGCTGAGAGCCACTTTGCCAGCAAGGTTTTTCAGACCTAGACAGGGAGAGGAAATGGGATGAGGAGGAGTTTGGAGTCTTATCCAGACTATTTATTTTCCTGAAAGGAAGCAAATCTTTTTTCACCAAGGAGGATCCACTGAGTTACATCCATGCTTATTTGTACCTAATATCCTCTGAGTGGGTTCCAGGATCACCTACCACCACCATCAGTGCCATCCTTCCACAGAACATGTTCTGATTTTCCTTAGTTTAATATTCAAAATTGTCTGGTTTAATTATTTGTTTATTGGCTGTTCTAAGAGTGCAGGAATCTTACCTGTCTGTTTTTTCTCTATATCCCAAACACCTAGATTGAGGTATGAGACTCAGGTCCATGACGTCGCAGGAGACCAATAAGTGTGCATTGAATGATTGAATAAACAAATGAGTGAATTATACGATGGAAAGACAATTGGGCTTGGAGTTAAATTTAAGCCAGGTCTCAACCATGACATTCAATCCCCATGGGACTTCAGTGAAGTAAATGCATATATCTGGAACAATTTCATTACCCATAAGATGAAAGAGTTTGATCATATTTCAGGATCAGCATGTGTTTCATTTTATAGCAGCTTAACTCTCCTAATCAACTGCAATCTCATGCAGAATTTGCATGTTTATGACAGATAAATAGAAGCTGCTCTACTTGAAGTCTGGGAGTGAACAGAAAACAGACTTCCCCCACCTTGGCTCTTAACCACCTCTGATGTCTGTGGTGTCCCAGAACACAGTAAACCACCGGACAAGATGTGAGCATGTTTCTTAATGATTCAGTGATGCTCAAAGTGATGCCAAATGAATTACTCAGGGATAGAGAAGGGATGTACAGCTCAGGCGTAAGTGACAGACACAACCAGGTTTTTTTCCCAGGCCTTCCTGACTCAAAATCCCATGTGTTTCCATCCATCCACCCACCCATCCATTCACCATCTATCCACCTATTCATTCATTCTCCCATTTACCTTCTCATCTAATTATCCACCCATCTTCTTATTGAGCCATTCATTATTCCACTCATCCATCCATGTGTCAATTCATTTATTGAGCAACTATTTTATTGATTTTCAGGAACTAGGAATATAGCACTGGACAAGCAAGACCACGTTTCTATCTTCGCCAAGCTTCAGTTCTAGTGATGAAGTTAAGTAAGAAAGTTGGAAGACAGGGAAGAGAGATAAAATGTCGGCTAATAGGAAGAAAAATAAATCAGGATGAAAGACTAACAGGGGTGCGGGTGTGCTATTTTACATAAAGAGGTCAGTGGGGCTGGGCGGGCACAGTGGCTCACGCCTGTAATCCCAGCACTTTGGGAGGCTGAGGCAGGCAGATCACTAGGCCAGGAGTTCAACACCAGCCTGGCCAACATAGTGAAACCCCTTCTGTACTAATAATACAAAAATTAGCCAGGTGTGGTGGTGCATGCCTGTAGTCTCAGCTACTCGGGAGGCTGAGGCAGGAGAATCGCTTGAACCTGGGAGGTGGATGTTGCAGTGAGCCAAGATTGCGCCACTGCACTCCAGCTTGGACAACAGAGTGAGACTTCATCTCACACACACCAAAAAAAAAAAGGTCGGGGAGGCTTCTTGGAGGAAGTGACTTTTGAACAGAGTTCTGGAACAATCCGGAGTATGTCCTAAGAATAGCAGAAGGAAAAACATCCCCGGCAAAAGAATCTGCAAAGGCCATGAGTTAGGGGTGCTCCGTGACATCCATCTGCCCGTGAAAACAACTGGGCTCAATAACTTGAATGATGCTGAGAGATCATCTGCGAAAAAAGTTTAAGAATGCTTACTTTGCAAGGTTTTCATGAGGATTACATGAGATAATCACTGCTTAGGCGTGTGTAATGTATAAAAGGTGCTCAAAGAACAATTGCTGAATAAAGAGAGATAAGTTTGATTCTGCGTTTTCCAGTCTCTAATCCACAAGTAGCTGCTGAGCATCTATGGTGTGGAGGCTTCTTGATCAGCCATCCACATCATTATCTCTTTTGGCTATCCAAATTGCTATAAGAGCTAAGTCCTATTATTGTGAAGTTCATATGGCATATGGGGAAACTGAGGCAAGAAGAATGTTAGGTAACCAGTCCAAGGTCCCAGAAGCAAAGAGGAGAAGCCAGGCTTTGACCTCAAGAATCTGATGCCAGAGCCCTTGGGCTCAACCACGGGCCACACTGTCTCCCTGAGTCACTTGGCCCATAGCTGTTGTCATGGAGTTACAGGTCCCAGAGAACAGATTCTGCAAGAGGAATAAGCACAGTGATGAAGATCAGGTGGGCACCTGTTTCCCAGAGGAGACTTCTCTTCTGATGCCGCATTAAGGGGTTGCCTTTTCTCTCTGCTGCCTCCGTATGATTTCTTTTTCAATCGATTATTATTTTTGAGACAGAGAGACACTTTGCACAAGAGAAGCAAAGTGAGGAAGTCAAGGAGAGAGAGGGATTCTGCCATCTCAGTGATTCCTGTAGGTGCTCCCAGAACTCTCATCAGACCCTTGGAGCTTCTAGACCCAAACTTCGATGCCATGTGCTCTGGAGCACGCTCCGTAACCAGTCCCACTCCCATCTCTCCCCAATCCCCGCTCCTTCACTCTCTGTCTTCCAACACTCTCTGTCCCTCTCTCTCTCTTGCTCTGTCCCTCTCTTTCTCTCCCTCTCTCTCTTTCCCTGTTCTCTCCCTCTCTCTCCCCCTCTCTCTTTTTCTCTTTCTCACTCTCTCTCTTTACCTCTCTCTCCCCACCTCCTCCTCTCTCTCTCAGCCTCCTGCTTTCTCTCTCCCCTCTCTCCCACTCTGTGTCTCCCGCCTTTCTCTTGCATGCTGTCTGTCCCCCTCCTCCTCTCTCCCTCTGTCTCTCTCCCTCCCCCCTCTCTTTCTACTACTCTTTCTCTCTCTCCCTCTCTCTCCCTTCCCCCTCCCTCTCCACCCCACTCTTTCTCTCTCTCCCACTCCTTCCCTTCCCCCTCTCTTCTTCTCCCTCACTCCCCTCTCTCTCTCCCACTCTTTCTCTTTCCCTTCCCCCCTTTCTCTCTCTCTCCCCTCTGTCTCCCTTTCTCTCTCTCCCCCCTCACCCTTCTCTCTCTCTCCCACTCTCTCTTCCTCCCTCTCTCCCTCTTTCTGTCCCCCATATGCTCTCTCTTTCTCTCTCCCTCTTGCTCTGTCTCTCTCTTTCTCACAGACACACACACGCACACAACTAGAATAAGCCCCCCTCCTCTCTGCTCCCACATCCCCAAATTTCTTCTCTCTTAGCCTCAGCACAGCTTCCTCCCTATTGTTAGCTTCCTGGCCTTAGCCGCCCTCGCCTAAAATCATTAATGCGTATTAAGTGATTAGAGTCAGGCAGAGCTGGATTAAAGACCCAGCTGTATCATTATTAGTTCTGTAACCTGAGGCAAGTAACTTATCCCTTTCCTGGTCTTCTATTTTTTGTTTTTATAGACTTAGGGGTACAGTTGCAGTTTTGTTACATGGATGTATTGCCTAGTGGTGAAACCTAAGCTTTCAGTGTAACTATCACCTGAATACTGTATATCATACCCATTAAGTAATTTACCATCCCTCAGCCCCTCCCACCCTCCCACCTTTTGTAGTCTCCAGTGTCTATAATTCCTTTCTGTGTGTCCATGTGTATGTATTATTTAGTTCCCACTTACAAGAGAGAACATGTAGCATTTGACTTTCTGCTTCTGAGCTATTTTCCTTAGATAATGGTCTAAGGAATAAAGACACGATTTCATTCTTTTGATGGCTAATCAGTATTCCATGTTATATGTACCACAGTTTCTTTGCCCCATCATCCATTGAGGGGCACTTAGGTTGATTCCATGACTTTTCAATTGTAAACAGTGCTGTGATAAACATACGGGTACAGGCGTGTCTTTGATATAATGATTTCTTTTCCTTTGGGTAGATATCCAGTAGTGGAATTGCTGGATAAAATGGTAGTTCTAGTTTTAGTTCTTTGAGTTCTATGAGAAATCTCCATACTATTTTCCATAGAGATTGTACTAATTTACATTCCCACAGTGTGTAAACATTTTCTTTTCTAAGCATCCTCACCAATATATGTTGTTTTTTTGACTTTTTAATAGTAGCCATTCATTGTGGTTTTAATTTGCATTTATCTGGCCTCATTTTTTAAAAATCTGTAAGTAAGGATAATAATAGTAAATACTTTATAGGATGATTACAAGTATTAAAGGGTTAATCTTATAAAGGTAATAAGCATAACGCCTGGCACACAATTAGCATTCGATAAAGATTACTTGCATGGTTATGAACATTTCCCAGAGTTCAGAGAGTCTGCCCAGCTTGTTCACTATTGTATTCTCAGCGCCTGGCACGATGCCTGTTCCACAGTAAGAGCTCGATTATTATTTATTGAGTGACTTAATGAGCACATGAAAATCAAAATGGAAAAGGTGAAGAAGGAAAGGAGGCATAATTTGTGGTTATACCCTGAGCATGTTCGTTTGGACACATCATTTCCTCTAATTCTCACAACAGCCTCATGGAAATAGATCTCATTGTTTTTCATTTTACAAAAGAGAGGGGAAATGACCTGTCCAAATCGCAGAGCTAAATAACAGGGCCTATTTTTTAAACAACCACAGAAGAGCTCCCAAAGTTATTACAGGGAACTCCAGCCCTGGTAAAGTATTAATACTGTCATTGAACCAATGGAAAATAGAACTGGGAGACAGGCCAATCCATCTGGAGGATGGAGACTGGTGACCCACCCATAGGGTGAAATTTGGTCAATGGATGAGATTATTTGGTTCGCTCAGTGTTTCCAAAAGTGTTAGGTCTACATATAAAATTTTAGAAATTTCTCATAAAATCTGGACTACAGGCTTTTTTGGAAAACCCAGAAGCTCTCCAAACTCAAGACCTCTGTTCCTGCATGAAAGCAAAGAGCTGGAGCTGGCTGGCCCCCTTCTGCAGTGCCATAGCCCCCTTCTCCAGCCCCTCACACAGTGCTTGCTGGTGTACAAACAACCAGCCTGCTTCATTGCTCTGTTATCTCTTTCCCGCCTTTTGGCATCTAACATCCCCGAGCCAGTTCAACATTTTCAATCTAAAGGCGGGACTACTGAAGCTCAGAGAAGAGAAGTGGCTTGCCTGAGGCCACAGGCTTAGTGATAGGATCTGGAATTTTAATTCTCCTTCTCCAATGATCTTTACATAAATGCATCATGAATGTGTCCAGGAAGGCTTCTGGATTCAATATGCCATGCCTGGAAATGCCCACAAATTAAAATGACTGCTACAGAGTCCATTTCCAAGAGGAACAGTCAGTGTCTCTTCTTAAGGGTGCAAGGTAAAAGGAGAAAGAATCTGCCGGGCGCGGTGGCTCACGCCTGTAATCCCAGCACTTTAGGAGGCAGAGGCAGGCGGATCACGAGGTCAGGAGATGGAGACCATCCTGGGTAACACGGTGAAACCCCGTCTCTACAAAAAATACAAAAAAATTAGCCGGGCGTGGTGGCGGGCACCTGTAGTCCCAGCTACTGGGGAGGCTGAGGCAGGAGAATGGCGTGAACCCGGGAGGTGGAGCTTGCAGTGAGCCGAGATCGCGCCACTGCACTCCAGCCTGGGTGACAGAGCAAGATTCCGTCCCCCAAAAAAAAAAAAAAAAGGAAAAATGATCGTGACAACACAGGAGGTAGGAGCTGAGACAGGAGACCCCCAAAATCAGTTTGTGACCCATCCCCACTCCCAACTGGTTCATTGTCATTCAGAAAGCTAGTTAGATACCTGGGGTGGTGTTCCAAGATTAAAGACCCTCCTGCTGTTACAGAATCAGAAATTGTTAGCCAGTATTTACTTTTCCCTCTAGAAGCCTCAAGATGTTGCTGGGACATGTCCAACCATGGGATCCTTCTGCCTCTGTGACGGCAGAGAATCAGGAGGCCAGAGACCACATTCAATGGCTCAGTTCCTTTTGTGATATGTTGCACTTGTCAAATCTTCAAAGCCCAGCATCTTAGTTTAGTGACACAGCATTCTAGAAGCACAAATGTGGAAATGTAGAAAATCTCAAATGATGAATGAGCTTTTTGAACAAGGTTAGTCAACCCTAGAAAGTAAGATAAGGAAAAGTAGTGCAAAGCAAACGAACTCTTTGGGCTAAATAAGGAGCGAGCGAGGGTCTTTCCTGAGGTCTCAGATGTTGTCCCACTCTAGGTACCCTCTGCCAGAGTTGCACCAGAAGTGTCAGCAGGTAAGAAATTTCATGTATTGGCAACCCCCGTAGGGTGTGTGCGTGTGTGTATGTGTGACAGTCCTGAAGCACAGTATGATTTCTCATGCAAAATTGATCCTTCTCCTGCTACATAAACACCCTTACATCCAATAGTGCTCCCATTTGTGAAAGGCCAATATGTGAGAAAGTGATTTGTTTATGCTACTAAGAGTAAGCAGGAAACAATATATATTGTTGTCTTAGAGAAAAGGGAAAAACAAATCAGATTTGTGCATTGAAAGTCAGTGATTACACTGGCGATGACCATAGTACAATAAGTATAAACTTGATTATTTCTAGAGGCTCATTTTCTTGGTGTTGTTTGTACTTAAACTGATATTGTGAGTGGAGAGAGGGAGCCCTCCCTCCGTGATATTTATGCTTTCAAGCCTATTTGCTCGGGATGTATCCGGGCCTATGGATGAAGTCCAAGCTCTCCAGCAGAGTCTGGCCCCTGCTGTCTTCTTTAGCCTCATCCAAAGGCAGTGCTTCTTCCAGCACCGCCCTGTAGCCTACACAATGGCCATGCCAACGTCCTCACAGATCCCCACATTCTTCGTACTCACTCACATGTCCCAACATGAGCACATGCTGTTTCCTCTGCCTGGAACAATCCCTTAACCACACATGTGGAAAATGATTTTTTTTTTTTTTTTGAGATGGAGTCTCACTGTGTCACCCAGGCTAGAGCGCAGTGGCATGGTCTTGGCTCACTGCAACCTCCGCCTCCTCGATTCAAGTGATTCTCCTACCTCAGCTTCCCGAATAGCTGGGATTACAGGTGGCTGCCACCACATCCAGCTAATTTTTGTACTTTTGGTAGAGATGGGGTTTCACCATGTTGGCCAGGCTGGTCTTGAACTCCTGATCTCAAATGATCAGCCTGCCTCGGCCTCCCAAAGTTCTGGGATTACAGGTGTGAGCCACCATGTCCGGCTGGAAAATGGATTTATACTTGAGTAAAGGTCAAATAATAACCCATAACCTCATCCCCTGACTTCTCAGCAGAGTTCACGACCCTTCCTCTTTCTTTCTGGTGGCTTTTGGGTATCTGCCTCATAGTACTTATCCTGTCCTATTGGAATAATCTGTTTATGTGCCTGTCACCTGCAGTTAGCTATAAGCATCTCTCAGGTAAGAATAGCTTCTGCATTTCTGCATCCCCAGCACCTAAAATGAAGTAAAAGATGCACACACATAAATGTTTGAAAAATGTATGTTGAATTGTGTTAATAAATGAATTAGTAAAAATCTTAGAATCTCATATTGGCTTGCTATTTTATTGATGAAAGATACTAATGATGGGCCACTTTGAAGTGCCTCTTCTAAAAATCACATGCCCCCACCTCTCTTTTAAAAGCTGGCCTGGACCTTCCAGAGAAGTTGGGTTGGTGCAAAAGTAATTGCAGTTTTTGTATTGTTTAAATTTGACATTTGATATTGGAATACATTCTTAATAAATGTGGTTATGTTATGCATCATTAAATGCACATGTCTCGCTCTATGTTTTTTGCTAATGACTTATTACTTGCTGTTTACTTTATATTTATTTTAGACTATGGAAGTGGTATTAGACAAAAAACAAATTTGAGCAATTTTCTTATTCGAATTCAAAACAGCTCATACAGCAACAGAGACAATTTGCAACATCAACAATACATTAGGGCCAGGAGCTGCTACGCACAGTGCAGTGGTGGTTCAAGAAGTTTTGCAAAGGACACAAAAGCCTTGAAGATGAGGAGCATAGTGGCCGGCCATCAGAAGTTGACAATGACCAATGGAGAGCAATCATCAAAACTGATCCTCTTACAACCACACAAGAAGTTGCTGAAGAACTCAACATCGACCATTCTAAGTCATTTGGCATTTGAAGTAACTTGGAAATGTGAAAAAGTTCAATAAGTGGGTGCCTCATGAGCTGAGCAAAAATAAAAACAAATTGTCATTTTGAAATGTCATCTTCTCTTATTCTACGCAACAACAATGAACCATTTCTCAATCAGATTGTGACGTGCAATGAAAAGTGGATGTCATATGACAACTGAAGACGACCAGCTCAATGGTTGAACTGAGAAGAAGCTCCAAAGCACTTTGCACCTTGCTGTTTGCAGGTCTGCTGCCGGTCTGATCCACTACCACTTTCTGAATCCCGGGGAAACGATTACATCTGAGAAGCATGCTCAGCAAATCAATGAGATGCACTGAAAACTGCAAGGCCTGCAGCGGCATTGCTCAACAGATAGGGGCCAATTCTTCTCCTCAACAACACCTGACCACACATTGCACAACCAATACTTCAAATGTTGAACAAATTTGGCTATGAGTTTCCACTTGAGTGAAACAGTAGATGGGAGGAAAGGTGTGAACCACACAGGATTATCTTTGTTGTTCACTTAGCTAATGCTTTTGAGTTCCTGCCATGTACCAGTCACCATGCTAAGACATGGAGATGCAGCAACGAATAAAACAGACCAAGTTCCCTTCCTCATGGATCTTAAGATCCAAGTGCAGGGATGGGATCAGCAAACTAGAACATGTGCCAAAGTTGCCCCACATCTGTTTTTGTAAATAAAATTTTATTGGGAAACAACTGCACAAATTAATGTACACATCATCTATGGCTGCTTTTTCTCTACAGCAGCAGAGTTGAGTCATTGTGATGACATTGTGTGGTCCACGAAGCTGAAAATATTTGCCAATCTGGCTGTTTACAGAAAAAGTACCTTAGTTTCATGTCTTGTGGAAAATGCACACAATAAATAATTAAATACAGCCAGGCACAGTGGCTTATGCCTGTAATCCCAGCACTTTGGGAGGCCAAGGCAGGTGGATCACCTGAGGTCAGGAGTTCGAGACCAGCCTGGCCAACATGGGAAATCCCATCTCTACTAAAACTACAAAAATTAGCTGGGCATGGTGGTGGGTGCCTGTAATCACAGCTACTCAGGATGCTGAGGCAGGAGAATCACTTGAACCCAGGAGACGGAGGTTGCAGTGACCCGAGATCATGCCATTGCACTCCAGCCTGGGCAACAAGAGCGAAACTCCATCTCAAAAAAATAAAATGAAATAAAATTAATAATTAAATACATTAATGACCCAGCTTATTCCTGTATTCCTGTGTGATATTTCCATAAGACAATGTAATATAGAGTAATGAAGGGTAGGGCTGGTGACCTTAAGATGATCAGGTGAGTCTCTCTTAGAAAGTGATATTTTGACTGCAACAGGTAGTATAAGACAAATGCCCTAACGTAGAAAAGAGTCAGGACCCAAATGAAGCTAGAGTAGCCAGCTAGATTCATGGGGAGAGGGCACCATCTGCCATACAGGCAGGATTCCATCTATGCAGGGCTTTGCAGGGCACAGGAAAAGGGTTGGGTTTTAATTTTATTGCAACAAGAAATCTTGAAGTCAAGAACTGAACTGACCACTGTAGCTCCAGTGCACAGAATGGATTGCCTGGTGCAAAAATGCGAGTAATGCAATCAAGTGACTGCACTCAGTCCAGGTGTGGCAAAGATGGGCTATGCATGTGCCGAAACTTTTACCACTTTTGCAGGGGTAGGGAAAGTGGGAAGGTAGAGGATATGGTAAGGTAGTATTTCTAGATTCTCTCACAGTTAGGTGTGGCCATGTGGCTAAGTTTTAACCCATGAAAAATGAGCATAAATCATATACCCCTGCCAGGCCTGATCCATAAAACTTCACTGCATTTTCCTCCTCCAGGCAGATGAGCAATCTTTAAAGCCATATTCCAAAGATGGTGAGGTCACAGCTACAGAAGACCAGAACTCTGGATTGCCATTTGAAAGAGAGTTTCCCACTCATTGGGAGCACCCGTTTTGAACTTTACATAACAGTGATATAAACATTTATGATATTTGAGTCATTATACATTTTTGGGTTTGTTTGTTACAGCATTATTTTGACTGTGGTCACTGATAGCTCAGACTAGGGTTGTGGTTGTAGAAACTTGATTACCCAGCAGCTATGGGTGTGCCAAGCTGGCTTAGGGTTCTGGGTAAAGGTCAACATCTCTCTTCCTCTTTGCAACCTTTCCTAGGAGCTAAACACCATTCAGCACTTAGCTGGCCCTTTCTGGGCTCTGCTAGTCCTCTTGGATATCTGCCTACCCCATTGCTTCTGGCTTTTATGCCCCCCAGAACTTCCCTGCTCCCCAGGGACTGTCTGTTTGATTCCAGTTGCCTGGGCAGCTCTACCTCGTGCATAATGATGTTCCATAGCCCATGTTTTATTTCTTGGGTTTTCAATCCTTTCATAAAAAGTGCATGCTGGATGAAAGGTTTTACATACCAAACAGGCCAGAGATTTAGGGCGGCCAGCTTAGTGATTCAAAAATGTTCCTTTTCTTTTTTTTAACTTTTATTATGATTGCTCTGAAAGAAATCTCTATTGCTTGATATTAACAAATGTAGCCACCAAAGCAGATGCACATACCCACAAACACCAGGAGAATTAATTTACAGTTAGATCCGTTTCATCCTTTTTTTCCCAAAGCAATGCTGCAAAGACAAGAGCTTTATTGCAGTCAGCCACTAGCCTCGAGCCTTCTATTTCTGCACCCGAGTCCACCAGGCAATGGAGATGACAAGAAAACTTCATGGGGAAGACCCTGGGCACACTCTTCTGGATAGATATGTCCTGGAGTGACAGTTATCTTCTAATTTAACTAGAATCTGAAATCTGAGAGGTGTAAATTCTAACAGTAAAACTAATAGCACCTCACATGTAGGTAAAGCTCTTTGCTTACAAAAGTGCTCACACATCTGTTAGCTCCAATGGCTTCTGCAAGGGAGGGAATAAGGCATCTGAAATTGCTGCCATACCTTGGTTGCAATAATATTAGCTATCATTTTGTGCACTTCTTATGTGCTAAGCACTGTGTTTAGCACCATACATACATTAACTCATTTAATGCTCATAACATCCCAATGGTCTCATTATCTTTACATTAAAGAAGAAGAGACTGAATAATAGACAAAATAGCTTGCCCAAGGAAACCAATCTAGTAAGTAGTGGAGCAGGGATTTGAATTCAGGAAGTCCAAATTCAGAGCCCATGGTCTTAGGCACTATGCTGTTTTGGAAAACTCTGGATTTGGAGTTAAGATGTTCAAATTCTTGCCAAAATTCTTTATTAATAAAATAAGTTTTTTGGCTGGGGAAAATTTGTCTGTTTTTCTTAAACATAGCATCCTCCTTTTCTTATTGTAATAGACTGTTAAACGAATCTATAGCTTTGTTCATGCCTCCTTGCATCCAAGCCCCTGGGTTGGCCCCTCCCACCTTGGCACTGAGCTTGGTCATGTGACTTGTTTTGGCCAGTAGGACAATAACAAAGGTGATTCTGTCATAAACTTGAAAACACTTGTGCAGTGAGAATTTTCCTCTCATGCTGCTCTTGGGAACCCTGTGACCATGATGTGAATGGCTCTAGATGAGCTAAGAGCCACTACACAATAAGACACACATAGTAATCACCCCAGCTCAGGTAGAAACAACCTCCAGAAATGTGAATGAGATCATGCTAGTTCATTCAGTCCTAGTAGAGCCACCAGTCTTTCAAGATCAGAAGAACCCTTAAGACAATCCAGAAAATAGTAAAAAAAATAAATGTTTGTTATTTGAAGTCACTAAGTTTTGGGATTGTTTTTTATGGATGGATGGATGAATGGATGTGTCAATGGATGTGTGGGTGGATGAATGATGGATGGATGTGTAGGTGAGTGGGTGGGTGAATAATTCGATGGATGGATGGATATGTGGATAGATGTGTGAGTTGATATGTGGGTAGATGGATAGATGTGTGGGTGGGTGGATGGATATGTGGGTGGATGGATGGATGGATGTGTGTGTGGGGTGGATGGATAAATGAATGGAAGGATGGATGGATGGATGAATGTATGAGTAGATGGATGGATAGATGGATGGATGTGTGGGTGGATATGTGGAGGAGAGTGGATGGATGGTTGGATGAATGAATGAATGAATGAATGTGTTTGGGGGATGAATGAATGGATGGATAGATGGACGGATGAATGTGTGGATGGATGTGTGGAGGTGAGTGCATAGGTGAATGGATGTGTCAGTAGATGGACAGATATATGGATGTGTGAGTGGAAGGATAGATAGATGTGTAAGGGAGAGTGAATGGATGATGGATGGATGAAAGTGTGAAGGGAGTGGCTGGATGATGAATGTGTGGGTAGATGGATGGATGGATGAATGGATGGGTGTGTGGGTGAGTGGGTAGGTGGATGAATGAATGATGGGCAGATGGATGGATGTGTGTATGGATGGCTGAGTGGATGGATGGATGGATGGATGGATGGACAGATGTGTAGGAGGACAGAATTGATCATGGATGGATGGATGTGTAGGAGGACAGAATGGATCATGGATGGATGGATGTGGTGGGAAGTGGATGAATGGATGGGTTGCTAGATATGTGGGTGTATGGATGGATGGATTTATGGATGTGTGGGTGGATATGTGGCTGGCTGGCTGGAAGTGTGCATGGGTGGATGGATACATGGATAAGTTGATCAGTTAACCTATCAATTGGTCAAGCAATCACTGAAATAAATATACAGAAAAGATGGAAGAGAATAAAGCTCAGGCAAAGTAACCGACACTAAGGCTATTGCAGTAGATGTGGTGGTGAGAATCAGATATTAGAGATATTGAGAGGCATTTACAACTGCACTTGGTAGCCAATTGAATATGGAGGAACAGAGAATCAAGGAAATTACTCCTAAATTTCTGGCTTAGGTGATGGGGATTGGTGGAGTCATTTACTAAAAAGGAAACTAGAATAAGGAGAATGTTTTCTTGTATCCCCCCATCCACATTCACATAGATTGCCATCTTGAACATAGTGCCATGACTTGTACCTGGAATTTTCAAGGGTCCTCCCTATTGTGATCCCTCTAGGATTCTCCTTAACACCCAGCACAGCACTAGGAGTTGAGGGAGTTCTAGAGAATTCTTGCTGAACCATACCTCAAGAGTACGTCTTCATGACCATGATGTCACAACAGGGACATAGAACTCTCTTGGCTGAGTCAGGACATAATCCTGTCCACAGGCACCCCAAGGCAGCAATGACCAACACATGTCCTGCCCAGCTATGACCAGGGACAAACAGTCCAGGTTTTTTCTTAACAATCCAGTGCCCACTGTGAACAAAGAGATGCCAAGGCCATGAGCATCAATCTTATGTAAGGCAACCTCTTTAGAGAGAGGCACTGCAGTTCAGTGGTCCAGAGAGAGAGAGAAATGCGTATACCACTGTGAAAATGCTTCCAATAGCTCTTCATAATATTTTTAAAAACTAAGATAAAAATAACTTTTCATAAAGTTAAATTTATTAAAAATGTAAAGGAATGATCTTTATTCTGAGATTATGCCTTTCCTCCTTTTTTATGTGAGGATGTCCCTCTTGTATGAATTGATGATAATAAATGGTAGTTCTTATATCTTTCTAATGACCTATTCAACAATATTAGAAATCAGTAACTTTATGTGAATTCTGGTTTTGTGTTTAATTTTAATGACAGTGGTACAGTGATAGTCAATAGATGCTGGTCATTAACCAGACACTGTCCCAAATGCTTAATGTGTAATAACGAATTTGACACTCAGAACCACCCTATGAAGTGGGTGCTTTTATTATTTCTACTTTTACATGAGTAAAATGAGACCAGAGATGTTTAATGAGTTGCCTGAGGTCATATAAATGTAGGTTTCAGACTCTGTATTACCTGTGCAACTTGACGAGCCTGTTCCAGTTAGTCCACTCATTCCCTCACATATTCATTCAACTAGTATTTACTGAACACCACCCATGTGCCTGGTGCTGTGCCAGGCATTGGAGATGGCACAGCAAACAAGACAGACAGGGTGTCTGCCTTCCTGTACTTACAGTATACCAGGAAAGACACAAAGCAATCACTTTGGCTCATAGCTCCAATAGGGACCAAAGATGCTACCGGGACATGATCATATGAGGTGGACCTTCTACTGGGAGGATCAAATAAGTTAAAGGTTTTTCCTTTCAAAGGCTCACTTGAAAAATACCTCTTTTTTTTTTCCTCTAGAGGATCTCCTTTTTTTTTCTCCTTGTTGAAACTCACACTGCTAATAAAGACATATCTAAGACTGGGTAATTTATAAAGAAAAAGAGATTTAATAGACTCACAGTTTCACGTGGTTGGGTCGGCCTCACAGTCATGGCAGAAGGCAAGGGAGGAGCAAAGGCACATCTTCCATGGCAGCAGGCAAGGATATGTGCAGGAGAGCTCCCCTTTATAAAACCATCAGATCTCGTGAGACTTATTCACCACCATGAGAACAGGATGGGAAACACCTGCCCCCATGATTCAATTACCTCCCACTGAGTCCCTCCCATGACATGTGGGAATTATAGGAGCTACAATTCAAGGTGAGATTTGGGTGGGGACCCAGCCAAATCATAACACCATAAATTTGGAATTTGTGCAAGAACAGCCTTCACTAACTCAAAAAAAAAAAAAAAAAAAAAAAAACAGGTCAGGCCGGGCGTGGTGGCTCACGCTTGTAATCCCAGCACTTTGGGAGGCCAAGACAGGCAGATCATGAGGTCAGGAGATCAAGGCCATCCTGGCTAACACGGTGAAACCCCGTCTCTACTAAAAAAATACAAAAAAAATTAGCCGGGCGTGGTGTCAGGTGCTTGAAGTCCCAGCTACTCTGGAGGCTGAGGCAGAAGAATGGCACGAACCCGGGAGGCAGAGCTTGCAGTGAGCCAAGATTGCGCCACTGCACTCCAGCCTGGGAGACAGAGAGAGACTCCATCAAAAAAAAAAAAAAAAAGAATCACTTGAACCCAGGAGGTGGAGGTTGCAGTGAGCTGAGATTGTGCCATTGCACTCCAGCCTGGGTGACAGGAGCAAAACTAAAAAAAAAAGACGAATAAAAAAAATAAGACCAAAAAATAAAAAGAGGCCAAGGAAGACTGTTCAGTCTCCCTCTAACCTAGGATAAAGGAGTCCTGACAGCTTATACCTGAAGAAGGAGAACACAATTTCTCCCCACCTTCCACCTCATGCCAATGAGGTCGAATCCAATTCTGGGACTGTGCACAAGGGAGCAAAAATCACAAACAGACTTATCAAACATCAACTGCTCTCAAAACCCACTATGTATCAGAATCTCCTGATGGAGGTGGATTTAAAAACAGATTATAACTCAATAATTCTAAACTGTCTCTCTGACATCTGCATTTTTAACATTCTCCCAAGGTAGTTCTTATGCACTCCAAAGTTTGAGAACTAGTAGTGTGTGTCTCTGTTCTTTCCTGCTTCATGCCTCCATGCCAAGGTCTCTCTCACTTCACCTTCCCTTGTGCACATGTAATGGTGCTCTCATTTCAAGCATGGGGGCCAGCTGATGACTGCATTGGGATTTGGGTTTAGGAGGAAGTAGAAACTCTCACAGTTCTTTAGAAGGTGCTATTTTCTCTATTATCCCAGCTATTCCTGAGACCCTCCCATCAGGTGTGGTCCATTGGGCCCTCTAATAGCAAGGTGATGCCTTGTTTGCTGTTGAGATCACTCGATTGCCTCTCAGCATTCCATGTATAATAACCTCTCAGCATTCCATGTAAGGAAGCAATGTGATTGTGAGTGCAAGAGCAAGACAGCCCTGGACTCTAGCTGAATTCTATCACAGCTCCTGTTACTTCCGATAGCACTATCTGGCCCAGTTCACAGATAACCAGCACATGGGCTCTCTGAAATACAGATCATGCCCCTCCTGGAATTAGCAAGGGTGTCGTTTGCAGGGAGCAGCAGACTAGAACTGGTAATTCTAAACCTGTGCCAAGATCTTTCTCCATCTCTAGTGTGCTAACATTTGGTGTAGTTCAGCAGACGGGAGGGCTAGATTTGGGCACACATCTGTGTCCTAGACAAAGCTGCTTGGGAAGAGAGCCTAGATCCAGATTGAGAGATCTCATTCACTGAATGTGGTATGATAATCTGTATTCCTTTCTAAGGCCAGCTGAGGTTCACTTCAATCTGGCCAGGACAGCTTGGCTGATGGGTTGGAGGCAGAAGTTTGCGGTACGACATGGAATTTCCCATCTCTGGTTCTCCTCTCTTCATTATCCTTTTTCTTGCTTTTATTCCCACCTTAGAAGTCAACATACTAATAAACTCTATTCAGGATGGTGGAGTTGGGTGACCTTACTACCAGAGGGTACATTCAAGAACATAGGGTGGAATACTTTATAAATCAGCTAATAAATAGAAATAAGAGGGTATTATTGTAGAGAGAATATCTTGGTCTACTGGATTGAACCTCAGTGTCCACATCTGTAAAGTAGAACCAATATGACCTAGTACAAAGTGCTTCGGACAAGCCGCAGGTGGCACCTTGATATTGTGTGTCTGGTTGTTGTTAAAATTGCAGCAGAGTTCTCTCAAACCCAAGGACTGAAAACAAATTAAAAGGCAAGTTCTTGGCCGGGCATGATGGTTCACACCTGTGATCCCAGCACTTTGGGAGGCAGAGGCGGGCAGATCACCTGAGGTTAGGAGTTCGAGACCAGCCTGGCCAACATGATGAAACCCCGTCTCTACTAAAAATAGGAAAATTATCTGGGGGTTGTGGTGGGTGCTTGTAATCCCAGCTACTCAGGAGGCTGAGACAGGAGAATCACCTGAACCCTAGAGGCAGAGGTTGCAGTGAGCTGAGCCAGGGGTGACAAGAGTGAAACTCCACTAAAAAAAAAAAAAAGGCAAGTTCTTGTACCACTCTGCCTCTATAAAACAGGTTTTCTTTAGCAAGGACCTGGAGAAAAAGAGTTAACAGGAAGGAAGGCTTCAGGGTTAGTAGAAAAACAGAAAACTATGTTTTGGACTTTGAAATAAGAACCTCTAATGAATGAGATAGACTTCTAAAAAAAGGACTTTAACTTGTAGTTAGGGCAGAAACAGTAGGAAAGAAATATAAAAGGAGAAGTAGATGAGGCAGAACCTCATAGGCTCCTGTAAACAGCCTTAGCCCTGCATGGGGGAGAGAAAGTCTGAAGCTGATGTGAGAGGCATCTTTTCATTTTGAAATCCTGAAAGGGTCCACATAAAAGAAGCAGGTGAATGCCAGAGGGATGTGGAAACGGAAGGTTAAAGTAATGTGCTAGTCCATTTTGCATTGATAGAAAGAAATACCTGAGAGTGGATAATTTTTAAAGAGCTATATTTGGCTCATGGTTCTGTAGGCTGTACAAGAAGCAAGATGCCAGCATTGGCTTCTGGTGAGGCCTCAGGAAGCTTCCACTCATGGTGAAAGGGAAGAGGAGCCGGCATGTCACATGGCTAGAGAGGGAGCAAGAGAGAGGAAGAGGTGCCAGGATCTTTAACAACCAGCTCTCCTATGAACTCATAGAGTGAGAACCCACTCTTTACCACATGGAGGGCACCAAGCTGTTCAGGACGGATCCACCCCCATGACCCAAACACCTCCCTCTAAGCTCCACCTCCCGCATTGGGGGTCACATTTCAACATGGGATTTGGAAGGGACAAATAGCCAAACCATATCAAAGAAGTTGAGAAAGTCTTCACTGCAATAGGAAAAGTGATGGCTGCAAAAGGTGTTTATGCTCACACCTAAGTTAGAAGAGTTGCCAGAAGCCTGAGAAATTCAACAGCGAAGAGACACAATGTTTCAGGTAGAAGCATGTGACAGAGAAAATTGGCTTTCCTGACATCGAAAGAGGTACGCATGTGGGAAGTATCACCCAACAGGAGCCCCATTGTTAAAATCTGAGAAACTTGAGACCAGGACCTTAGACAGAGCTCACGCGAGCCCAGAGGACAGAGGGAAATAAAGGCATCTTAAATATGAAAAAGGGCCAGGCGCGGTGGCTCAAGCTTGTAATCCCCACACTTTGGGAGGCCGAGGTGGGTGGATCACGAGGTCAGGAGTTCGAAGCCAGCCTGGCCAACATAGTGAAACCCCGTCTCTATTAAAAATACAAAAAATTAGCTGGGCGTGATGTCGGGCGCCTGTAATCCCAGCTACTGGGAGGCTGAGGAGAATCACTTGCACCTACGAGGCAGAGGCTGCAGTGAGCTGAGACCACACCATTGCACTCCAGCCCAGGCAACAGTGCAAGACTCCAAAAAAAAAAAAAAAAGTACGATATGTGAGATAGCGGCCAACAAAAAGACGCAAAATTGGAGGCATCCCCACTGCACATTTTCAAACTCAGCTAGAAAAATAACTACCTAAAGCTAATATTTACTGAGCACTTACTGAGTAGTAGGCACTCCTGTAAACTCTTACATGGTTCATCTCATTTCATCTCTAAGTGTATACAAATTACACATTTCAATAGAAAAGGCAATGGGGTGGTGAAAATTCTCTCTGAGATTTGACAAGTATGATGTCACAATCAACCTTTGGGTTGAAGCTGTTTAATTGGGCTTTAGGATTACAGGACTGCAGATGACGCTGGACAATTGACCTGAATGTACTAAAACTGAAATGTCATTCCCTTTTTATTTACTCTGATTTCCATCTATGCTTGCTGCTCTCAAATAAAAATGAGACTTTTTTATAGTCTAAGGCTGGTTGCAGCAACCAGATGGAGATTGTAAGAACCATTTGGACTCTGCCTGAAAATATCTCCCCTCTTTTTGAGATGAATACTATTTTACAAAAAAAAAAAACTTGTGCTCACCCTATGATTCTGATAGCTCCAAATATTTGGAAAGATGTGATACATGAGAGACATTTGTTTTGAAGTGTCTGGCTTCGAGAGACTAAAGGAACAATAGCAGCTCAAAGGGAGACAGTATAGATTCCAGCTGCATAACAAGGCAATCAGAATGTTATGAGATACCAGAGTGAGGCATCTTTGACTGTAACAAAGCACAATAAGAAGGTTATGGAGTAAGAGAAAATAATTTTGTATTTTTTATCTCTTATGCTTGTCTGGAAACATAAGACTGATTTGGAAAAGGAAGAAATGGATCGTGTTAGCTTTAATAAAATAAGAAAATTTTGAAAGCATTTTATATTGCCAATATCCAGTTATAATTGGACAATTTTATTATTTCAAGAACACTATGTAATCCTCTCTGGAGAACTTGTGTAAATATATAACTAAGTATAATTTTTACAAACAAACTGGACCATTAGTTTCACCTTGAGTTTCAGGATAGAATCCCCTGGAAACTTTTCCCAAAATTAAAAATAAGTTAAAATCCAAATACGTTTTAGGGCTCTATATTAGTCAGGGTTCTCTAGAGGGCCAGGACTGATAGGATAGATGCATATACAAAGAGGAGTTTATTAAGGAATATTGACTCACATGATCACAAGGTGAAGTCCCACAATAGAACATCTGCAAGCTGAGGGGTAAGGAAGCCAGTCCAAGTCCCAAAACCTGAAAAGTAGGGAAGTTTATAGTGCAGCCTTTGGTCTGTGGCCGATAGCCCAAGACCCCCTGGCAAACCACTGGTGTAGGCCCAAGAGTCCAAAAGCTGAAGATCTTGGAGTCTGATGATGTTCAAGGGCAGGAAGCATCCAGCACAGGAGAAAGAGTGAGGCCAGAAGATTCATCCAGTCTAGTCCTTCCACGTTCCTCTGCCTGCTTTTATCCTAGCTGCACTGGCAGCCGATTTTTGTAAGGATTAAATGAGATGATGTATGAATGGATGTAGAATGCTGCCTCACATTCTATGCAGGCTGGGTCTATGTCTCCCATTCCACTGTCTCAAATGTTAATCTCCTTTGGGGACACCCTCTCAAACACACCCAGGAACATTACTTGACATCTTTGAATCTAATCAAGTTTACACCCAATATTCACCACCACAGGCTCTATATGGCCAAGTCTTGACATGAGATCACATTTAGAGAATAATAGTTGCCATTTTTTGCATGCTTACATTATGCAAGACAGCATTCTATGTTCATTCATCCGTCATCTCATTTAATCTTTACAAAAGCTCTTGTGAGATGGGCCCTGTTATTAGACCTTGTCCAAGTCACCTGCTACCCCTTGGCTGAGTTACTATAATGATCTCCCAACTGGTCTCCTTCATTTTACTCATGAATCCCTGCAATTGTTTCTGACATGCCACATTCAGAGGGATCCATTTAAAACACAAATTATATAAAGTTTCTCCTCTGCTTAAAACCCTCCCATGGCTCCCAATTGTACTCATCATAAAAGCCAAATTTCTTATTTTGGTGTACAAATTCCTGTCTGACCAAATACTCTGTTAACCGTCTGACCTCACCACTGAACGAAAGGGCTGTGTGCGGTGGCTCATGGTACTGCAGGCTGTACAAACCTTGTGGCCATCCTCCTTGCTCACTTCCTCCCAGCCATGCTGGCGTCATTGTTCCTTGGATATGCACTCTCCTGAAGCCAATTTGGCTTTCATTTGCTCAAATGTCACCTTCTTAATGAAGCCGACTCTAATTACTCTATTTCAAATTGCATTCCACCCACCAGGTTTCCCCATCTCCTCTCCCCTCTTCCATTTCAACATAACACTTTTAATTTCTTTATTTATTGTATTTGTTTTTCATTGTCTGTCTCCTCACATAAAAATGCAATTCCCAAGAGAAAACAGATTTGAGTTTGCTTTATTCACTGGTGTTGACCAAGCGCCTAAAAAACAGCGCCTGGCACATATGGACACCAATAATCATTTGTAGAAAAAAATGTAATAATTCCAGTTTTAAAATGAGGAAACTGTGAAACAGTGGCATGGAAAAATTAAAGAACTCACCCAAGGTCAAAGCCCAGGTAGCTTGGCCAATAGAGCCAATGCATTTATGTCCTCCAAAAAATGCAATTCATTAGCCAAAATGTGAGTTAAAGGTGACTTCTATCAGAAATTCCCTTCACTCCACAACCTTTTCACCATAGACTCCTGTCTTTTCTCTCCCTCACATAGATGGAGATCTATGTCTTACAGAAATAGAGAGAGAGAGGGAGAGAGGTATGATAGACAGACGATAGATGATAGATAGATAGGTAGATAGATAGATAGATAGATAGATAGATAGACAGACAGATAGATGGATAGATAGATAGATACATAGATAGATACATAGATAGATAGACAGATAGATGACATTGACAGGGATAAACCCACAAGAGAAATCCTTGGCTCCTTTATAATTACTCTCATTTACACAAAATAACCCAGAATCTCCAGTGAGAGGGAGCTGTAGGCTGAGAATAAATGAGGAGTTATCAATGTTAGAATACTGACTGGGGCAAGGATTAAGCTATTAATACCAATACATTTAAAAGTGTGGGCTGGGCATGGTGGCTCATGCCTGTAATCCCAGCACTTTGGGAGGCCGAGGCAGGTGAATCACGAGGTCAAGAGATTGAGACTATCCTGACCAACATGGCAAAACCCTGTCTCTACTAAAAATACAAAAATTAGCTGGGGGTGGTGGTGCGCACCTGTAGTCCCAGCTACTCAGGAGGCCGAGGCAGGAGAATTGCTTGAACTGGGACGCGGAGGTTGCAGTGAGCTGAGATTGCACCACTGCATTCCAGCCTGGCAACAGAGCAGGACTCTGTCTCAAAAAAAAAAAAAAAAAGTTTGTTCTTTTGCATGTATACCCTGTTCCAGTTCTGATTTAGTAGATCTGATTTAGCAGATGAGATCCACCAGATTTTTTTTTCAAACTTCACATGTGAGTCTTAAATGCACCTCTTGTTAGGAAGCCCTAGAGAGGATGTGTCCTCTTATTCTACTCTATAGTAACTGTGGAGTGGCCTTGGTTGAACCAATGCACTGGTGCCTTTGTAAAGACTTCTTCAGACAAAGTCACAAAAGTGGCTGAACACTCATCTGATTGCCATGTTTTTAGAATCAGTTGTAAAGATTGGAGAAGAACCCTACAAAAAGCAGGCATGGCTTTTCTAGGACTTCATCACCCTCCTCCTTTGAGGAAGCAGCAACACACCTGACTCTTCACAGCCCTGGATGATAAGAACATACTGTTCATAGAAGCAGATTTGCAGCCCTCTCCTCCTCTCAACCCCACACAAAGAAGAATGGAGGCTCTTTTGTGGATTAAAGATCCAACTGGATCATGGCCCAAGAATGTAAAGTCTTCAGTTAAACACCTTGTGTCCTGTGCAGAATGCCCTATTGAGTCTGACTTTCCCCCTGCAGTTTGCTTCTCTGTCATGCCAACATGTCCATCAGCTGCTGCTTCTAGGAGAAAAAAGCTCACCTTCCTCCTCCACTTTAGAATGCCAACAACAAGCAGATAAGCTTCAGAGTAATGGAAATCTGGGACCAGCCACCTAGATTCTCAAGACATTTTTCTGCCCCCACAACTTGAGATTTCATTCCTACGCTGGGCTCTCACGGTTCTATGCAGACCAGAATAATTAGGTGTTAACTATGTAGCGCGTATTAGTCCATTCTCACACTGCTAACAAAGACATACCCAAGACTGGGTCATTTATAAAGGAAAGAGGTTTAATGGACTCACAGTTCCACCTGGCTGGGGAGGCCTCACAGTCATGGTGGAAGGTAAATGAGGAGCAAAGCCATGTCTTACATGGCAGCAGGCAAGAGACCTTGTGCAGGGGAACTCTCCTTTATAAAACCATCAGAGAGTATGAGATTTATTCACTACCATCAAAACAGTATGGGGGAAACCACCCCCATGATTCAATAATCTCCACTTGGCTCCACCCTTAGCATGTGGGGATTATTACAATTCAAGGTGAGATTTGGGTAGGGACACAGCAAAACCATATCATAGAGTCCCACTCATCCAAGTAACCTACATGCTCCCCAGGCACACTCAACAGCCGAACTTGGGTATCTACTCATGTAGGAGCTGTCCTGCCCTATTCTTATATCAACTATGACCAGAAAAGAGCCATGGAGACTCAGCCCAGCCCTGACTAGAAGTGAGAACTAGACCAACGTTGTCAGAAATCTGATATCTTTGTCCCTGGAGTAGGTCCTCAGCAAGTCATATCCTTTCTTAGCCACACAAATATACAAATCTGGAAATCCCAAACCCATATTGACTGGTTAGAGCCTTCACTAGCAGTCTCCTTCCTATGGGGGAACAGCACCCCCATGCACTTAGGCATCAGTGGAGGTCCTAATACAAATTGAACTGAAACTCCAGGACAGGATGATTTCACCCAGGCTGCCACTGAGTAGTTCACATTGTGGTCCTCACTACCAGGGCCAAACACACTGAATAGTAATGCTTGCCCACTCAACCTCAGAATAGGAACACTTCATACATCCCCACTGCTGACTTCCTCTATCTCTTCCACAGCCCTGCAGTTACAGCTGAGACCACTCAAGCAAAGACACCCACTCCCCCCAGATGGAATAACTCCCCCAGACCCCTCGATCCCCTACCCTTCTTTGCCCTCATCCCAGGAGCCAGCACCCTTGAGCCACCCAGATGGAAGCTTTCTCCCAGACGCGTCCTCCAGAGTGCAGCCGCACATGGGGAAGCTGACACAATGTCTTCAAACATTTTTAATTGCCCTGTCAAACTGACAATTATAGAACTAATTATTGAGGAGACAATAACAGATACACTGACTGAATCAAGCATCAACCGAGTTTTTATGTAATTATGCAATTTAATGAATTGAAGGCTACAGAAATGGACTATTGCTGGTTAATTAGGGACTCCCTTTATGCTAATAATGCCATTTATTTTTGACTCGCAGTATTTATTTTCAGTGTCGAAAGCATTGGACACGTCTTCCTCTGACACCAGCATGTTGAGTGTTTTTCAGAGGGTTTGGCTGCCAATTGTGCTATTTATAGGCAGCAAGCTTATTCCATTCACTGACTGAAGAGCTCCAAAAGGCTCCTATTATATTACAAGCATCTCGTTTTAGACCTAGAATAGATTTTAATTATCCTGCTGGCTGGGTGAGGTTCCCTGTCTTCCTGCTCCTGAGATCTTGGGGAACAGAAAATTAAGGGGTTGTGGCAGATGGTCCCCAAACTGTACCCCGTCAAGGTCAGCCCATGCAAAAAGGCAGAGATACCCTTTTATGCTTTGTCCTTATTCCGCAGCCTCCCGTGTTCTCCCTGGATCCCTTTCCTAGCACATTACATGGTGAGAAACCAAAGTGCAGAGCAGTGGTTCTCAACCAGAGGCCAGGGGATACTTGTCAATGTCTAGAGGCCTTTTGGGTTATCACCACAAGGGCTCAAGTAAGGAGAGGTCAGGGAAACTGCTGAGCACCGTGCAATGCACAGGACAGCTCCATAAACAAACAAAGAATTATCTTGCCCCAAATGTCGATAGGGCTGAATTTGAGAAACCTCGGGATAGAGTATCAATAATCACGAAGCAAGTGGATTTTTGCCACTCCGGTTCTGCAGAGGAAAACAAATATTTCACAGCATCTAAACCATGATAGAACTGTCAAAAGTATGTGAAGTCAGCTACAAAATTGCAAAACATGAGTCACAGTTATGTTTGTTCTGAAACAGCATGAAAACTCACAGGATTCTTTTTCTTTTTATGAAAATAGAAAAATGATGAGCATTCTTTCCCAGAAAAGCCAGGGTTCTTGCCTTTCTCTTTGGTCACCTAACACCAATGAATGAAAACTTGACTGTGACAGTTGTTAATTATCTGGAGCAAAATGCAAAAACAAAGGAGAATGTGATCAGGTTTTCATAAAGCAAAACTCAGCCAATTTTTCATTTTCAGATTTCATTTTCTTCCTACTCTCTAAGAAGACATCTTGTGTTTTGCCTGCCCAGCTTTCTTTCTTTTCCTCACTTTTTAAAAGAATTCTCTCTCACTTATTTTCAGTCTGTTGGGTTTGGATGACATGAGCCAGACCTCTAGGACACATGGTGGCATGAGATCCAGGCCTGGCCAATCCTTGTAGACTATTCTCCAGCCACCTCATCAATTTGTCAGGTAAGTGTGAGTGACCCAGGAGTTAACCTGTGACTTTTGATAAAGCAAATGCATTTTATTCTTGTCAGCTAGACTGGACTCTGAAATGGTGAAAATCTGGATCTGATTGAAACATCTTTGTCACACTCAGAGGAAAACATTCCTAAGATATGAAAGCCCAAGAAGGTGAGGGAGGTGGAGGAGGGGAAGAAGGAGCAGGAAGAGGAGGAGGAAAATGAGGAATGAAGAAGGTGAAAGAGGAGGAGAAGGAGGAGGAAGAAGAGTTGAAGGAGGAGGAGGAGGTAGAAGAGACGGAGGAACAGGAAGAAGAGAAAGAGAAGGAGGAGATTAAAGAGGAGGAGGAGAAAGATAAAGAATAGAGGAGGAGAGAGGAGGAGGAAGAGGAAGTGGAAGAGAAGGAGTAGATGGAAGAGGAGTAGGAGGAAGAAGAAAAGAAGGAGGAGAAAGGAGAGGAGGAAGCAGAGAAAGAGAAGGAGGAGGAGGAAGAAGAAGAGGAGCAGGTGGAGGTGGAAAAGGAGGAGAAGGAGAAAGAAGAAGAGGAGGAGGACATGGAGGTGGAGATGTAAGACGAGGAAAAGGAGGAAGAGGAGGTGAAGAAGGAGGAGCAGGAGAAGGAAGAGGAGGAGGAGGTCAAAAAGGAGAAGAAGGAGGAGGAAAAGGAGAAGAGGGAAGGGGATGTGGAGGAGGAGAAGGGAAGGGAGAAAGAGGAAGAGGGAGAAGGATAGGAAGGGGAGAAGGATAACAAAGGACAAAAGTATAGATAGATTAGATAGATAGATAGATAGATAGATAGATAGATAGATAGATAATCTTGGTTCTAGCTGTTTCTACAGCCTGATAATTGCCCAACTTTTCAGTATCGTGGGCAATAAATTATCTTCTGGTTTAAGAGTCACCTCCTCATTCTTCTCTTCTAGCTTTTCCTCCTCTGCCACGCCTCTAAATACCAGTGCTCAGAGGACTCTCTCCAGGGACCTTTTCCCTCTCCACTCTTCCCTGTCTTCACTGAAGTCTTGTCCTCACTTCTTTTCTCGGTTACCATTCATGTGTTGAGGACTCTTGATTTAATACTCCCAGGCTTCATCTCTGTTCAGATATCACCATTGCCTGCTGGAAATCTCCAACTGGAAGCCTCAGCAACACCCAAAACCCACCTTCTCATGGCTGCACTCCTTGCCTTCCCTCCAGCCTTTCTTCCCCTACAATTCCGGTCTCATGGGAGGAATCGTCACTTACTAGGGACCCAGGTTAGGAAATGGTCACTATCCTCAAGTCCTCCCTTTCTCTCATCCTTGATATCTTGGCTCTGCCACCACTTGGCCCTTATCTCTCCCACCTCTATACCCCTCCCTACTTCTTCACTCCTCCGCATATTCTTTTGGTTTTTTTATTTTTTTATTTTTGAGACGGAGTCTCGCTCTGTCACCCAGGCAGGAGTGCAGTGGCTTGATCTGGGCTCACTGCAAGCTCCGCCTCCTGGGTTCACGCCATTCTCCTGCCTCAGCCTCCCAAATGGCTGGGACTGCAGGCGCCTGTCACCACGCCTGGCTAATTTTTTTGTATTTTTAGTAGAGACAGGGTTTTACTGTGTTAGCCAGGATGGTCTCAATCTCCTGACCTCGTGATCCACCCACCTCGACCTCCCAAATTGCAAGGATTACAGGCGTGAGCGACCGCATCTGGCCTCCTCTGCATATTCTATTCTGCACACCAAACAGGCATTTCCCTCCATCCTGCTCCTGGCTTTGCTTGGAAGGCCTTCCCAGACTCCTCAAAATGGGTGAGACACTCCTGCTTTGTACTCACAATCTACATCACTTATCATTAAAATTGTTTACTTTGATAATAGCTACAGTTAATGAGCTTTTTTTTTTTTTTTTTTTTTTTTTTTTTTGACAGAGTCTTGCTCTTTCTCACCCAGGCTGGAGTGCAGTGGTGCAGTCTCAGCTCACTGCAGCCTCTGCCTGGTTCAAGAGGTTCTCCTGTCTCAGCCTCCCGAGTAGCTGGGACTACAGGCATGTGCCACCACACCTGGCTAATTCTGTATTTTTAGTAGAAATGGGATTTCACCATGTTGGCCAGGCTGGTCTTGAACTCCTGACCTCAGGCGATTCACCTGCCTCAGCCTCCCAAAGTGCTGGGATTACAGTCATGAGCCACCACACCCGGCCAATGAGCTTTTTATGCTCAAGATTTTTACCCAAATTATCCTTAATGCTTCTAGCATATCCTTAAAGGAAGACACTGTTATCTCCATTCTACAGATGAAGGAAATAAGAGTACAGAGAGCATCCGTCAGTTGCTCAAAGTTGGACAGCCAGGAAAAAAGCAGAACTGAGTTCTGATCCAGGCAGGCTGGTCACAAATCCTACGTATTGACCATAATGCCACACTGCCCGTTCATCCTTTCAAGCTGAAAAGTCAGCTTTTTAGGGATGGCACAGCTTTCATCTGTGTGTCCCTACTAGCCAGAAGTGCCACACATTGTCAATGAATGTTTGTCTGGTTTAATTAATGAAGTAATAAATGAATAAAATCCCATTCCTCTTTCTGGACATAGGTGTTTGTTTTGTTTTGTTTCTTCTGCAACAGGCAGGGTTGAGTCACAGTCAACTTTCAGATTCTATGATGCTAGAATTCTAACAAACTCAATCTAACTAACAAACTTGCAAACATAAGTGACTCATCGGTTTCTGTCCTTGTATCAGTCATTTTCTATCTGAGAAGAGCTTGATCATGTGGAGTTTGCATTGTCCAAGGAGAGATGCCAAGTGAACCATCATTTTAGAAATCACTTTCTCTGCCTTCATTCCTTTCCACTTCAAAAGTTTCAATCGATGAAATAAATGATACTCAAAGTCTCAAATCACCTGGCCCTCCTCCTCCTGATACTCTCTCTCTAAAAAAAAAAAAAAAAAAAAAGCAGATTGGGGGAGGGGAAAAGGGGGAAAGCTTTATGCTCTATAATGAAACCAGGAGAAAATGATGTTCGCTTGCTAGATTGGCACCAGCTTCTCTTCTAACTGGATTCAGAGCAGATCTAATTAGCTGGGCTGAGACCAGGAAAGAGAATTTTTGCATGGTTTGCACCTTCTCAGAATTCCATGGCAACAAAACCATCCGGAATGAGAGTGACAATTACGGTATATTTAATGTTAATAACCTTACTAGATTCAGGTGCAAAGCATGCTGCAATTTCAGCAGCATGGGCTGAGGAGAAGTGGAGAAGCTGAGGTGGATAGGATGGGGAACTCCAGAGATAGACGCAACCACTTTTCCCAAAGACATAGACTGATAGTGTAATATACATAATCCAAAGTATCCCACAGTCTTGGGTTCTATCCTGGTCTGCATCAAGACCCCAAATTGTCCACAGTGATTAGTAGATAAATACAGAAAGAATCCAGGTAGCAGATGACACTTAAGTCTAACGTGTGGGAAGATTATAATTTCTGTCCATTTATAGCAAGACTTCAGAAAATGGCTGAGAGAACAGGAAACAAAGTTCTATACCCTTGGTAGAAGAAGCTGACAAAATCCAGAGAGAATATAGAAACTAAAGTCAAAAGAGTAGGAGGACAGATTAGCAATGCAATTCCAACGGACAAGTAAAGATCTAGGCAAGGTAACTGAGGCAGATGCAACATGGCAGATGCCAAGAGAGAAGAGGCAAGGGTTGAAAACTCCAATGCCTGTGGAAGTCAGAGAAATAACCTGAGTAAGCCAAGTGGTTCAGAAAAAACTGGTGACCTGGAGGGCACAGGTCCCATCTAAGGGGCAGCTGCTAGTCAACTCCAGTCCATTGGGCGGTCCCAATATTGCTGAGTCTTCCAAGTTTTCAAGACAAGCCAGAAATCCAGAATTTGTATGGAATCCCACACATTTTAACTCTTGACAATGAGTTTCTTATATTTTAAGATACATTGCAGCCCATACAAAATTTTCTGAAGGCTAAGTATGATTCTGCAGCCTCCCCGTTTGAGACAATCCACAGCAAGGGATTGTGGAAGCTCAGAGCTCCCTCCAGCACCCGGGATATTGGCTCCATAGTGACAGCACTCATTCCAGAGACAACTCCTGCTGATAGCTACGGATCCTGATGTTCAGGTTATACTTGGAGAATTGGGAGGGGAGATGGTCAGGGACCTCAGATGGAAGTCTTCATGACTTCAGAAATATAAGACTAAGGAGGCTAAGGCTCACACCAATCCCAAAACCACAGTCAGAGTTAAAGGAATGTTGGGAGAAATTTGTGCACTGTGTGCAGAATCAGAGCAGGAGAATTTGCTGATGATTGACACTCAAATAAATAAATAAATAACCAGCTGATCTTTTTATTTTATTTTTTCTGGGACAGAGTCTCACTCTGTCGCCCAGGCTGAAGTGCAGTGTCATGATCTCAGCTCACCACAACCTCTGCCTCCCAGGTTCAAGCGATTCTCCTGCCTCAGCCTCCCAAGCAGCTAGGATTACAGGTGTGTGCCACCACACGGGACTAATTATTGTTCTTTTTTGCTTGTTTGTTTTTAAGCAGAGTCTTGCTCTGTCACCAAGGCTGGGGTGCAATGGCCCAATCTCAGCTCAGTGCAACCTCCACCTCATGGATTCAAGAGATTCTCCTGCCTCAGCCTCCCGAGTAGCTGGGATTACAGGTGTGGGTCACCATGCCTGGCTATTTTTTGTATTATTTTTTAGTTGAGATGGGATTTCACCATGTTGGCCAGGCTATAACCAGCTGATTCTGAAGGGCTCCACTCAGATCCCCTCACCATGCACACTACTCACCATTTCTATCCACACAAGAGGCATTAATCCTCATGGGAACAGCCTTTAACCAATGGCTGCAGGGTGATGTGGGTAATTACTCTTGTCCACTGCTCTTGTGTTGAGATCACTCTAAGGTATTCCACATCTCACCCCAGTGTCCCCCAGTGGGATTGAACCCTCGTTTTCCACAGCCTGCTCAGTGATGCACCCATTATTGACTTCCTTTCCTTCATCTCACACCCCAGTTACATGGCACTATTTCCTAGGATCACCTCCCAAATAAACTACATGCACCCACATCCCTGCCCTAGGGTTGGCTCCTGGGGGACTCAAATTAAGGCAATAGTTTTCTTTTCATTTCATTTTACTTTAAGTTCTAGGATACATGTGCAGAACATGCAAGTTTGTTACATAGGTATATATGTGCCATGGTGGTTTGCTGCACCTATCAACTCATCATCTAGGTTTTAAGCCCTGCATGCATTAGCTATTTGTCATGATGTTCTCCCTCCTCTTCCCCAACCGATAGGCTCTGGTGTGTGATGTTCCCTTCCCTGTGTTCATCTATTCTCACTGTTCACCTCCCACTTACAAGTGAGAACATGTAGTGTTTTGGTTTTCTGTTGCTGTGTCAGCTTGTTGCGGATGATGGCTTCCAACTTCATCCATGTCCCTGCAAAGGACACGATCTCATTCCTTTTTATGGCTGCATAGTACTCCATGGTATATATGTACCAGTTTCTTTATCCAGTCTATCATTGATGGGCATTTGAGTTGGTTCCATGTCTTTGCTGGCAATAGTTTTTCAAGCGTGAGGACCCAACCTTAGAGACAATGGATGGACGGGGTAATGAATGTCTTTGATTCTATGGATTATAGAGGGAGCTATGGGAAAAAGGACTGGATACAATGCATATTCCTGGGGATCCTGAGAGCAAACCCTAGGCTTTAACTATTTATATATCAACCCTGAGGAATCTTCTTGAGTTAAAAATCCGGTTTGGGTCATTTCTCTCTCTTTCTCTCTCACTTGTCTCAGCCAGTGGCATATAATGTGCAATACACACTGTTTTTTGGGATTTCCGCCTCTGGTTTCTGTGTCAAGGAATTAACAATATGTAAATGAATTCCTAAGTACATCAAGGAAGATCCTGCTCAAAAGAACCCAAAGCAATCCCTTTTATAAAGGGTCAAAGACACTAGTTGCACAAATAACTCCTCTTCAGGCTGTTGAACTTTTCCTAATCTGTTGTTTCATAGGATTCGTTTATTATAATCTGGTCATGGCCACACATTACTTGACTGCATTCAGCCGATCCACAGAGACTTAAGAAAAGTCCTCCAAGAATCCAAAATTTCTGTCACGAGTCAATGCCCTCCCTTAAAGACTGTTTACTCATGTGTTACGCAGAGCTGTAACGAATATAAGTGATCTTGGAGGAGGGACTTCTGGAAACAGGCCATCAGGGTAGTGTACAAAAATGAGCGTGGATAGCTAGTAACAGAGAAGAAAAGCAGAAAATGCATTAGGACAAACAGAAGATCTCAAAAAGCATAGCATTTCAAGTGATTTAGCTTAGGTTCAAACACTTCTGTGCACCCTCCCAACACAAGTGTGGCAAATGATAGCGTCTGTGAGATGACTGTGCACACACACACATGCACACACACATGCACACACATGCAGGCACGCACATCCCAGTTTCCCGCACATGCTCACTGGTTTGATAGCACACACTGAGAGTAAAGTAAAAGAAAGCAAAGTCAAAGAAGTATGTTTGTCAGCCCTGGCACAAGCTTTGATGGGGACAAGGGCACTAGCAAGTAGTATACAGGAAAATGAGTGGGAAGCAAAAGACATAGTTGCCTCAAAAGAAAGGGGGGGGAGGTGTGGGCCAGGTGTGGTGGCTCATACCTGTAATCCCAGCACTCTGGGAGGCCAAAGCAGGTGGATCAAGAGGTCAAGAGATCGAGACCAGCCTGGCTAACACAGTGAAACCCCGTATCTACTAAAAATACAAAAATTAGCTGGGTGTGGTGGCACATGCCTGTAGTCCCAGCTACTCGGGAGGCTAAGGCAGGAGAATCGTTTGAACCTGGGAGGCAGAGGTTGCAGTGAGCTGAGATTGCGCCACTGTGCTGCAGCCTGGGTGACAGAGAGAGACTCTGTCTCAAAAAAAAAAAAAAAAAAAAAAAAAAGACATAGTTGCATCACTTCCTTGTTGGGAACCATATTCAGGGTCCAAATCCTAAAATGCCTGGAAGATCCAGTTAGACCCAGGACATGTCAAGCAGCAAGAGTAGGAGTCTCTTACCTTTCCGTGTCCCAGCCCCATCCTATGAATGGGAAAGGGAGTGGTACTATCAGACCTCATGCACCATAGGAGCCAAAACCCAGCACATATCCTGGCACTCAGTTCTACTGTCTATCCAGTGCTCAGTTACTAGAGGGGGCCAATTTCCATGCTCTCCTCCTCACCACCAAATAGATGCAGAGCCCAAGGATGAAATTTTTTGCAAGGATGAAAACAGGTGGTACAGGCAGCACATGATGGAAGGAATTCTCGAGGCAAAGCCCAGGAAATGTACTGATGATCATCTTTCTGGGAGCAGAATCAAAACAATTGGTGAAATGCTAAAGAGCCTTCCCCATCTGTTTCTCCGTTCAGCCCCCCCACTTCTAAGGACATGTCAAGTGTCCCAAGAATACGCCACATCTCCTCATCTGTCATATCTGCTATTAACTGAGTAGGAAAGTTAGTTTCCAACCGTAGGATCCAAGCCATGTGTAAGTTCCTCCTCTTCCCCCTGCCTCCCTGTTTCCAGAATGCTTGTCTCTCCATGACTGGGGATAATGCTACATGTATCTCGCCCTTCTGACTTTCTCACTCTTTTCCTCCTTTTCTCTCCCTCCTGCACATCACAATGCAAAGCCAGTGTTAGGGACATTGTCAATGTAGGAGGGAAGGACTGGAGTCTGTGGCATCTGCCTGGCCCAGGAGTAGCAGACACTGAGATGATTCTGTTGGCCCAGGAGGAGTTACACAAGAGGAAGGTGAGAATCAAAGGACATGGAGTGAGCATTGCAAGTGGAGAGTCTAGCACATCCTAAGAAAGTAGCTTGAGACAGGCAGATGAGAGTGGGCTCATTCACAGCAGGTAGTTTCTTGTCATAGAACTGTGGGAGCAGAGGCGGGACAACTCCCTGCCAAAGCTGTAGAGAGTCTGTCTTCCGTGGGTGGATCATTGTTCCAGATCAGAGGTTCACAAATAGGGTGGTGCATCAGAATTACCTACAAAGATATGAAAAATACATTCATTTCCAGGCATCACATAAAAATTTCTGGGAGTGGGACCTGAGAGTCTGTAACACTTTATGCTCCTTGATAATTCCAATGAATTAATAGCTGGTCTACCGAGCAGTTTGGGAATGATTCCTACGTTTCCTTCTAACTTGGATATCCTACGAGTTGAGTCACAGTGTGGTCTTGCCTTCACATAAACCATGTGAAATTACTTTTTGTAGGCAAAATGGTCAAACACAGGCAATATTATGTGGTTCAACATAATATAATATTCTGGCCTGGAGCACCATGCAAGATCCCTGGATTTTAAATACTGTTTTTAGGTATGCAACATTTTTTGTAAGCAAAATAAAATGCCTATCATTTCCAGGAAAATTAAGAGAAGATAATTTGAAAATGCTTATACAGAACATAACACCTAAAAATGATGAATGACTATAATAAAGATCCTTTTAAATGTGTGGCCAAGATCACAAAAAAGTACAAGAAATCTCCTGGGATGACAAGAGTTAGGAGAGAAGACAAGACATAAGCAGACGTAGCAACTGGCCCTGGGATGTATAGACTGTATGGTAAGTAAGCAAGATGTTTTGATGCCTGCAGGGAGATGAGAGATGAGGCTGTGGGCACAGGAAGAAAAGGAACTGGACCATACATATATGACTGAAATAGGATAATTCACAGGGCTACATCCCAGAGAAAATATGAACCAGAATGGCGCTGCCCATTGGCACAGGGCAATGGTAAGGAAATATTCATGTCTTTTCCCTGATATGGGTCTGATATTTGAGTTTCCCCTGGGCTCCCAAGCTGATCAATTAACATAGAAACCAGCCCCAGTTTGCTGCTACTCCCAATAACCTGAAAGAAGTAAAAACTCCTGAGCAGGGGAGAAACACCACCACACCAGACTACACAGGATTCC